>NW_024429188.1:59539192-60974513 GCF_017639785.1 Mesocricetus auratus | reverse complement strand
TGCCTTGTTGAACAGGGTTGTTTTGGCTATCCTGGGTCTTTTGTTTTTCCATACAAAATTGATTATTGTTCTTTCAAGGTCTGTGAAGAATTGTGCTGGGATTTTAATGGGGATAGCATTGAATCTGTAGATTGCTTTTGGCAGGATTGCCATTTTTACTACATTGATCCTACCTATCCATGAGCATGGGAGATCTTTCCATTTTCTGAGGGCTTCTTTAATTTCTTTCTTTAAAGATTCAAAGTTCTTACGATACAGGTCTTTCACTTGTTTGGTTAGCGTTACCCCAAGGTATTTTATGTTGTTTGTGGCAATTGTAAAGGGTGATGTTTCTCTGATTTCTCTTTCAGCCCTTTTATCATCTGTATATAGTAGGGCTACTGACTTTCTTGAGTTGATCTTGTAACCTGCCACTTTGCTGAAGGTGTTAATCAGCTGTAAGAGTTCCCTGGTAGAGTTCTTTGGGTCACTGATATAAACTATCATATCGTCTGCAAACAGTGAAAGTTTGACTTCTTCCTTCCCAATTTGTATCCCCTTGATCCCCCTTTGTTGTCGTATGGCTATAGCTAGAACTTCAAGTACCATGTTGAAAAGGTATGGAGAGAGTGGACAGCCTTGTTTTGTTCCTGATTTTAGAGGAATTGCGTTGAGTTTCTGTCCATTTAGTTTGATGTTGGCTGTTGGTTTACTGTATATGGCTTTTATTATGTTTAAGTATGTCCCTGTTATCCCAGATCTCTCCAAGACCTTTATCATGAAGGGATGTTGGATTTTGTCAAAGGCTTTTTCAGCATCTAGTGAGATGATCATGTGATTTTTGTTTTTCAGCTTGTTTATATGGTGGATTACGTTGATGGATTTTCGTATGTTGAACCATCCCTGCATCCCTGGGATGAAACCTACTTGATCGTGGTGAATGATTGTTTTGATGTGTTCTTGGATCCGATTTGCCAGTATTTTATTGAGTATTTTTGCATCAATGTTCATGAGGGATATTGGTCTGAAGTTCTCTTTCTTGGTTGTATCTTTGTGTGGCTTGGGGATCAAGGTTATTGAAGCCTCATAGAAAGAGTTTGGCAAAGACCCTTCTGCTTCTATTGTGTGGAACACTTTGAGAAGAATTGGTATAAGCTGTTCTTTGAATTTGTGGTAGAATTCTGCACTGAGGCCATCTGGACCTGGACTTTTTTTGGTTGGGAGACTTTTGATGACAGCTTCTATTTCCATAGGGGTTATAGGTCTATTTAAATTGCTTATCTGTTCTTGATTTAGTTTTGGCAAATGATAGCTGTCCAGGAAGTCATCCATTTCCTTTAAATTTTCGAATTTTGTGGAGTACAGGTTTTCAAAGTATGACCTAATGATTCTCTGGATTTCCTCAGAGTCTGTTGTTATGTCCCCCTTTTCATTTCTGATTTTGTTAATTTGCGTGTTCACTCTCTGCTGTTTGGTAAGTTTGGACAAAGGTTTGTCTATCTTGTTGATTTTCTCAAAGAACCAACTCTTCGTTGCATTGATTCTTTGTATTGTTTTCCTGGTTTCTACTTTGTTGATTTCAGCCCTCAATTTGATGATTTCCTGGCGTCTACTCCTCCTGGGGGAGTTTGCTTCTTTGTGTTCTAGAGCTTTTAGCTGTGATGTTAATTCTCTGGTATAACTGTTTTCCTGTTTCTTCATGTGAGCACTTAGTGCTATGAACTTCCCCGTAGCACTGCTTTCAAAGTGTCCCATAGGTTTGGGTATGTTGTGTCTTCATTCTCATTGAGTTCGAGGAAGTCTTTAATTTCTTTTTTTATTTCCTCTTTGACCCAGGGATGGTGCAGTTGAGCATTATTCAATTTCCATGAGTTTGTAGGTTTTCTGCACTTTGTGTTGTTGTTGAATTCTAATTTTAAGGCATGGTGGTCTGATAAGATGCATGGAGTTATTCCAATTTTTTTGTAGCTGCTGAGGTTTGATATGTTGCCAAGTATGTGGTCGATTTTTGAGAAGGTTCCATGTGGTGGTGAGAAGAAGGTATATTCTTTTTTATGTGGATGAAATGTTCTATAGATATCTGTTAATCCCAGTTGGGTCATTACTTCTATTAGACCCTTTGCTTCTTTGTTGAGTTCCTGTCTGGTATTCTTGTCTAGTGGTGAGAGTGGTGTGTTGAAATCTCCCACTATAACTGTGTGGGGCTTTAGATGAGATTTAAGTTCTAATAATGTTTCTTTAACGAATGTGGATGCCTTTGTATTGGGGGCATAGATGTTCAGGATAGACACTTCGTCTTGGTGGGTTTCACCTGTGATGAGTATGTAATGACCTCCTTCATCTCTTTTGATTGATTTTATTTTAAAGTCTAGTTTGTTAGATATTAGGATTGCTACCCCTGCTTGTTTCTTGGGTCCATTTGATTGAAAAATTTTTTCCCAACCTTTAACTCTCAAGTAATGTCTGTCTTTGAGGGTGAGGTGTGTTTCTTGTATGCAGCAGAAGGAAGGGTTCTGTCTTCGAATCCATTCTGCTAGTCTGTGTCTTTTTATGGGTGAGTTAAGGCCATTAATATTGAGGGATATTAATGACCATTGATTGCTCATCCTTCTTCGATTTGCGATGGTTGTTGTTGGTGGAATTATGGGTGGAATTTCGCCCCTTTGTTCTTTTGGCTGTTGGTAGAGAGGGATTCTCTAATGCTTATGTTTTTCTGGTTGTAGTTAGCTTCCTTGGGTTGGAGTTTTCCTTCCAAAATTTTCTGTAGGGCTGGGTTAGTGGACACATATTGGTTGAATCTAGTTTTGTCATGGAATATCTTGTTTTCTCCGTCTATAGTGATTGAGAGCTTTGCCGGGTATAGTAGTCTGGGCTGGCATCCATGGTCTCTTAGTGTAGGTAGAATATCTATCCAGGACCTTCTGGCTTTCAGAGTTTCCATGGAGAAATCAGGTGTAATTCTGATAGGTCTGCCTTTATATGTTACTTGACCTTTTTCCTTAGCTGCTCTTAATATTCTTTCTTTATTCTGTATGTTTGGGGTCTTGATTATTATGTGGCGAGGGGATTTTTTTTTGTGGTCCACTCTATTTGGTGTTCTGTAGGCTTCTTGTACCTTCATTGGCATGTCTTTCTTAAGGTTGGGAAAGTTTTCTTCTATGATTTTGTTGAATATGCCTTCTGCCCCTTTGAGGTGGATTTCTTCTCCTTCTTCTATACCTATTATTCTTAGGTTTGGTCTTTTCATGGTGTCCCATAATTCCTGGATGTTTTGTGTTAAGGATTTGTTGGATTTAAGGTTTTCTTTGGTTGATAAATCCATTTCTCCTAATGTATCTTCAACACTTGAGATTCTCTCTTCCATCTCTTCTATTCTGTTGGTAATGCTTGTATTGGTAGTGCCTGACTGTTTGTCCAGCTTTTCTATTTTCTGCCTTTCTTCAGATTGTGTTTTTTTTAGTGTCTCTATTTCAGTTTTCAACCCTTGCAGCATTTGCATTGCTTCTTGCAATTTTCTGTTTATCTGTTCGTCCGTTTGTTGCCTTTTATGAATTTTTTGGTTTGTTCTTTCTTCCATTTCTTGCATTTTTTGGTTTGCTTTTTGTTCCATTTCTTGGATTTTGTGCTTTGTTTCTTCTTCCCTTTCCTGCCTTTTTTGGTTTGTTTCTTCCTCCATTTTTTTCATTTTTTGCTTTGTTTTTTCTACCATTTCTTGCATTTTTTGCTTTGTTGCTTCTTCCATTTCCTGCCTTATTTGGTATGTTTCTTCTTCTAATTCTTGCATTTTTTGCTTTGCTTTTTCTTCCATTTCTTGCATTTTTTGCTTCATTTCTTCTTCCATTTCGTGCCGTTTTTGGTTTGTTTTTTCTTCCAATTCTTGCATTTTTTGGTTTGTTTTTTCTTCCATTTCTTGCATTTTTTGGTTTGTTTTTTCTTCCATTTCTTTGAGGGATTTTCCAATATCCTCTTTTAGGGCCTCTATCATTTTCATGAAAGTGCTTTTAAGATCGTTCTCTTCTGCTTCCTTCGCGTTTGAATATTGGGGTCTTGCTGGTGTGGAGTCTCTAGAATCTGGCGGTGTCATATTTGTTTTTCTGTTGCTGACTGTGTTTTTGTATTGTCTCTTTCCCATCTCTTCTTTTAGTGGGTGCAGAAAGAGCCCCTTCCTGGTCTGGGGACCAGAGTTCCCTTTTGGTGGGTGCTAGTAAGTCCAGTAATCTAGTGGTTCTTCTATGCCTTGTCCAAATGCTGGTCCGTGGGTAGAGAAGAAGAACAGGAATCTGGGGCGCTTAGCCTCCTACCTGGTCCCCTGGACCCTATGCTGGGTCCTGTTGTACCTGATCCGGAACAGCTACTCCCCTGGTCTCCCTGGTTCCTGTAGTTTCCTGGTCTCTTTGGTGGGAGAGAAGATCTGGAGTCTGGGGTGCTTGGCTCCCGCCGGGATTGGGAGCTCTGTGCAGTTCCCAGGCGATCTGCAGGCTCTGGAACTCAGGCTGGGAAGCTGGCCTGTTTACCTGATGATGCCAGAGGGACAGCTACTTCCCTGTACTCCCAGCCTCCTCTCCTTTCCTGGAATCGTTGGTGGGAGAGAAGATCTGGAGTCTGGGGTGCTTTGCTCCCGCCGGTATTGGGAGCTCTGTGCAGTTCCCAGGCGATCTGCAGGGTCTGGAACACAGGCCAGGAAGCTGGCCTGTTTACCTGATGCTCCCGCCGGGATTGGGAGCTCTGTGCAGTTCCCAGGCGATCTGCAGGCTCTGGAACACAGGCCGGGAAGCTGGCCTGTTTACCTGATGCTCCCGCCGGGATTGGGAGCTCTGTGCAGTTCCCAGGCGATCTGCAGGCTCTGGAACACAGGCCGGGAAGCTGGCCTGTTTACCTGATGCTCCCGCCGGGATTGGGAGCTCTGTGCAGTTCCCAGGCGATCTGCAGGCTCTGGAACACAGGCCGGGAAGCTGGCCTGTTTACCTGATGCTCCCGCCGGGATTGGGAGCTCTGTGCAGTTCCCAGGCGATCTGCAGGCTCTGGAACTCAGGCCAGGAAGCTGGCCTGTTTACCTGATGATGCCAGAGGGACAGCTACTTCCCTGTACTCCCAGCCTCCTCTCCTTTCCTGGAATCGTTGGTGGGAGAGAAGATCTGGAGTCTGGGGTGCTTTGCTCCCGCCGGGATTGGGAGCTCTGTGCAGTTCCCAGGCGATCTGCAGGGTCTGGAACACAGGCCGGGAAGCTGGCCTGTTTACCTGATGCTCCCGCCGGGATTGGGAGCTCTGTGCAGTTCCCAGGCGATCTGCAGGCTCTGGAACACAGGCCGGGAAGCTGGCCTGTTTACCTGATGCTCCCGCCGGGATTGGGAGCTCTGTGCAGTTCCCAGGCGATCTGCAGGCTCTGGAACTCAGGCCGGGAAGCTGGCCTGTTTACCTGATGATGCCAGAGGGACAGCTACTTCCCTGTACTCCCAGCCTCCTCTCCTTTCCTGGAATCGTTGGTGGGAGAGAAGATCTGGAGTCTGGGGTGCTTTGCTCCCGCCGGGATTGGGAGCTCTGTGCAGTTCCCAGGCGATCTGCAGGCTCTGGAACACAGGCCGGGAAGCTGGCCTGTTTACCTGATGCTCCCGCCTGGATTGGGAGCTCTGTGCAGTTCCCAGGCGATCTGCAGGCTCTGGAACTCAGGCCGGGAAGCTGGCCTGTTTACCTGATGATGCCAGAGGGACAGCTACTTCCCTGTACTCCCAGCCTCCTCTCCTTTCCTGGAATCGTTGGTGGGAGAGAAGATCTGGAGTCTGGGGTGCTTTGCTCCCGCCGGGATTGGGAGCTCTGTGCAGTTCCCAGGCGATCTGCAGGGTCTGGAACACAGGCCAGGAAGCTGGCCTGTTTACCTGATGCTCCCGCCGGGATTGGGAGCTCTGTGCAGTTCCCAGGTGATCTGCAGGCTCTGGAACACAGGCCGGGAAGCTGGCCTGTTTACCTGATGCTCCTGCCGGGATTGGGAGCTCTGTGCAGTTCCCAGGCGATCTGCAGGGTCTGGAACACAGGCCGGGAAGCTGGCCTGTTTACCTGATGCTCCCGCCGGGATTGGGAGCTCTGTGCAGTTCCCAGGCGATCTGCAGGCTCTGGAACACAGGCCGGGAAGCTGGCCTGTTTACCTGATGCTCCTGCCGGGATTGGGAGCTCTGTGCAGTTCCCAGGCGATCTGCAGGCTCTGGAACTCAGGCCAGGAAGCTGGCCTGTTTACCTGATGATGCCAGAGGGACAGCTCACTGCTTATATCTTGATTCTGCCCAGCTGCATCACTTCCTGTATGTATATACAAACCTACAGAATTCTATGGTTAGCTAGTGGCTAGTTTCTGCCCAGCTATTTCACTTTCTATCTGGCCAATCAGTCAATCAGAGTTTTATTCATTAACCAATAAGAAAACCTATATATCGAAGAATATTCCCCATCAGAACAATTTGGTTTTCTATTTTGATTTGTTTTGGTATGGTTTCCTTTAATTAATTTGGTTTTATGATTCCAGACGGATAAGATTCTATCATGGTGTAATGCCATAACAAAAATAGCAGACATGGCAGCAGGAGTGCTAAGAGATCATACCTTTAATTGCAATTGGGAATCAGAGAGAGAAAATTGGTTTTGGGGTGATGCTATGTATTCTCTACTCCAAGTTCCAGTGACACAATTTTTCCAGCAAAGCTGTACCAGCTCACAAAAGACTGTCAAAAAATTGACGATCAAGTATTCAAATATCTGAGCTTCTGTGTGGGACATTCTCAGTAAAACTGCCATGTATGTCTTTTGCAGTGGAGATTGTCAATTAGCGACATGGTAGAAAGTGAAGGCTTAAAACTTCAGAAAAAGAGTGAGAAGGCTCAGTTTATCACAGAGAACATTTAGTCTTTTTTTCATTATTCAAAATAAAAGGAGATAGGAAAGAATGAAAAATAAAAATTAGATCTCAGAAAAGCAGGGCAATAGCATAACAGACCCTCTTCAATGCTACATGATGAGATTCCATACAGTGGTTACTGCAAGCAGCTGCACTGACAAGGGTCTTCTGGAAAGGAAAAGCACATTGCCTCATTAAGAGGATAGTTATTCCTCTCTTCTCCTTAGCAGATCTTCTGGTGAATCTGATTTCCTGGCCAGGTGAAAGAAAATTCTAGCTGGATTAACTCTTAAAAGCATGGAATTATTTATAATATGCAATATTTTTATTAGTTTGGAATGTCAGGTCTGTACTAAATCAGAGAAGAAGAGCTCCATTTCTATGCATTTAACGAAGAAGAAGTAGACATGCTTTCATTGGCCACAACAAATCCCAGATATCTCCTTCTATTTTTGTGGTAATTAAAATTCTCAGGTGTGACAAAGTTGACGCTTCGTTTTCTATTTTTACCGGGGAAATCAATAGTAGAATTCAAAGTCTCTTCAGCCTTTAAAGATATAACAATACATCATGGAAACAAAAGTTTAAAAAATAGTATATGAAAGAAATCACATTATTGTTTTTATAATTGTTAATGTCAGATACTGAAAAGCAAAAAATAGATAGAATTAAAATATGTGTTTACAAGCTGTATATGGAATTTACAAATTACTCTGTAATTTCAAAAAATTGAATTTTCATGAGTTGTGTTTTAACCTGCATTTTTAGTATCAAAACAGTACTATCAACATCAGGGAAAATACAATTGAGATAATTAAATATGTATTATAATCAATATCTAAGCTTACTTTTGGATGTAAGCATGCTATAGGACATATATTTATAAACATGTTTGTGTATCCAAATGTTGGAATTTATTGGCTAGCAAAAAATAAACAAAAATTTAAAAACTTCAATGACAACAATTGGTGAGATAACCCATCTAGTTTAGTTTCCCGGTTGAGGTGAATGCAGAGTCTTACTTTTATTTTTGACAACCTATTTCTAAATAACCCTGGTTGTCCTGGAAATCACTATGTAGATCAGACTGGCCTAAAGCTTATAAATATCTACCTGTATTTTTCTCTTGAGTGTTCACATTAAAGATGTACACCATCACAACACACAAATGCATGCTCTTTTATTCCAATTTAATTATTTATATTTATTTTCACATCATACAACAGTAAATATACCTACATACCTGCCTATATAGGTTACAGAATGAATATAAGCTAAATAAGCTTTAGAAGAGTTCAAAAGAGCTTAAATGCAGGCTGGAAAAGAGTATGCATTAAAAAGAAGATGGCCCAAATCCGTGCTTGGAGATGGTTACCTCTGGAATTACTGGAATTAGGTTTGAGACCAATGTTACAGACAACAGTTTGTATTTGAAATCCTGAAACAAGTTATGGGGAAGAAAGGGCAGTTCAAGTCCATCTCCAGATGGGAGAAAAGGTGGGCAGGAAGGTTCAGTAAGGGGCTGAGCTTAGCTAAAGATCCAGGAACAATCAGGAAGTTTGATATCTTTGAAGAATATACCAGGTATCACCAGATGATAGGTTGTTGTTGGACCATGCCATCTCAGTGGTAGGAGTCTATCTCTTTATAGGATTGAGGTGAGAAAGTCACGGACATTTTTCAGTTACATAACAATTTCCTTGTGACTGAAACAATCCATTCTGCAGGAAAGCAACTTAAGGAGACAAGTGCACAGCTGAAATATAGCTTCAGAAAGTCCCTGAAACTTGCTATGTTCTCTAAAATCTTCAGTGCCAGAGTAAGTGATAAAAGCTGAAAAAGAAAAATCATATAAACCAAGGTACAAAGAATCCTCTGAAACCAGACTAGCATCTTGGCAAAAACATAAACCAGCCAAGCAGTCAGGAAGAGATTTGGAATGAGTCACTTAGACCGGACAATCTCCAACAAGTTGAGCTGCTAACAGGATGTACAGTGAGCTCCAGGTTCCCAGTTTTGTGAATTATCACTCACACTGGGGTGAACTTTGGTGATACATCTGTGTTTGAGTCATTTCTGCCCATGTAAAAAACACCACATGCAAACTCAGTAAGTAACACACACACACACACACACACACACACAGAGAGAGAGAGAGAGAGATCATCTTAAGAAACAGACATTTATTTCCCTAAACATAGGAAAGCTATATCAAAGATCATTATTTGACTGTAAGGATTATCTTTCTGAACTTAAATTTGTTTCTATTTGCTCACATAACAAAGTTCAATTTTATTTTTCTCATCAGAGCACTAATTCCAGTATTGTATGGTTTAAGGACTTTACTTTTACTACCTCATCTGAATCTAATTAAGTTCCAAAAGTCTCATTTATTAATATTACAAGATGAGAGTTTAAAATATAGGACAGTCATTTTGCCAACAATACTAGTTTCAGTAGCTGCCAACACAAAGTTAAAATACATTTGAAAGGAAATGCTAAAATTTACTTCTGATTTAAAACAAAACAATCATGAGATGTAGTCCAAACCTGGGCACCTGGCCTCAGATGCATGAGCCAGGTCTCAGACCTGCACACCTAGTCTCTCAGAAGCACATGCCCGGCCTTAGCTTCAGGGACATCAGTGGAAATAGGGAGACCTTAACTACATCCACTTGAAGAACGGAAGGGGAGACCACAGTATAAGAGCACACTCAACAACAGAAAGACCAATATGACTCTACCAGAATCTAGTGATGCAAAACCAGCAAGACCTGAAAAGCACAACAAAGAGGAAGTAAAAGACACAGACATTAAAATTACCTTATGAACATGATAGAGACCCTCAAAGAAGAAATGAGAAAATCCCTTAAAGAAATAGAAGAAAAACAAACCAAATAATTCAAGAAATAAACAAATTTCTTAAAGAATCTAAAGAGAGCCAAGAAAAGACAAACAAACAAGTGAAGGAAGCAACTAAAACAGTCCAAGTCTTGAAAACTGAAATGGAAACAATAAAAAAAACAGAATGAGGGGATGCTGGAACAGAAAAGCTTGGTAAAGGATCAGGAACTACAGATGTAAGTATAACCAATAAAATACAAGTGATGGAAGACATAATCTCAGATGTTAAAGACTCATTAGACGATATAGAGTTATCTTCTAAAGAAAATCTCAAGTCCAACAAATCCAAAACACAAGAAATATGGTACACTGTGAAGAGGCCAAACCTGAAAATAATAGGTATAGAAGAAGGTTAAGAAATACAGCTCAAAAGTAGAGAAAACATATTCAACAAAATCATAGAGGAAAATTTCCCTAACCTAAAGAAGGATATGCCTATGAAACTAAAAGAATCTTACAGGACAGCAAATAGACTTGATAAGAAAAAGAAAACCTCACCATATAATAATCAAAACATGAAACATACAGAATAAAGAGAAAATATTAAGAGCAGCTAAGGAAAATGGCTAAGTAATATATAAAGGCAGACCTATCCCAATTACACCCGACTTCTCAATGAAAACTTTGAAAGCAAGCAGGTCCTGGATAGATGTCCTACAAACGCTAAGGGAACAAGGATGCCAGCCCAGACTACTGTACTCAGCAAAGCTTTCAATTACCATACATGGAGAAAACAAGATATTTCATGACAAAACCAGATATAAAAATACATGGCCACAAATCCAACCCTATAGAAAGTATCGGAAGGAAAACTTCAAACCGATGAAGATAACTACACTCATAAAAACATAGACAATAGATAAACCCATTTTGTCAACCTGAAAAGGAAAAGAGGGAGGAGTCTACACACAATAACACCACCACCAATAAATGCAAAACAAACAGGAATCAACAATCATTAGGCATTAATATCCCTCAATGTCAGTGGTCTCAACTTGCCTATATAAAGAAACAGGCTAACAGATGGATGCGAAGAGAGAACCCATCCTTCTGCTGCACAGGAGAAATACATCTCAACATCAAAGACAGACTTTACCTAAGAGAAAAGAGTTGAGAAAAGAATTTCAATTAAACATAACCAAGAAACAAACAGGTGTAACAATCCTAATATCTAACAGATTAGACTTCAAACTAAAAGCAATCAAAAGAGATGAAGAAGGGCATTTTATATTCATCACAGGAAAAGTCCATCAACATGAAGTCTCAGTTCTGAACATCTGTGCCCCAAATACATAGACAACCACATTCATAAAAGAAACATTGCTAAACCTCAAATCACACATAAAATCTCACACACTAGTAGTAGGAGACTTCAACACTCTGCTTTCACCAGTAGACAGGACCTCCAGACAGAAACTAAACAAAAAAGGAAAAGAACTAACTGAATTTATAACCCAACTTGAATTAACAGATATCTATAGAACATTCCATCCAAATACAAAAGAATACACCTACTTCTCATTTCCCCATGGAACGTTCTCTAAAATTGACCACATAATTTGAAACATAGCAAACCTCCACAGATGTTAAAAAATTGGAATAATCCCCTGTATCTTATCAGACCAAGCATGCTTTAAAATTAGAAATCAACAACAACACAAATTGCAGAAACCCTACAAATTCATGGAAATTGAACAATGTGCAATTACACCATCTCTGGGTCAAGGAAGAAATAAAAAAAAGAAATAAAAAATTTCCTGGAATTCAATGACAATGAAGACTCAACATATGCAAACTTATGTGACACTTTGAAAGCAGAGGAAAATCCATAGCCCACATGAAGAAACTGGAGAAGAGTCACACTAGACAATTAATAGCACAACTGAATGTTCTAGAACAAAAAGAAGCAATCTAACTTAGGAAGTGTAGATGCCAGGAAATAATCAAATTAAGGGCTGAAGTCAACTAAGTAGAAATCAGGAAAACACTGCAAAGAATTAATGAAACAAGAGTTGTTTCTTTGGGAAAATCAACAAGGTAGACCAGCCTTTATCCAAAATAACCAAAAGGCAAAATCAGAAATCAGAAATGAAAAGGTGTTCATAACAATGGACAATGAGGAAATCCAGAGAATCATCAGGTCATATTCTGAAAACCTGTACTCTACAAAATTCAAAAACTTAAAGGACCTGGACAATTTTCTGGATAGATATCACTTGCCAAAATAAAATCAAGAACAGATAAGTAAGCTAAACTGGCTTATAACCCCTAACAAAATAGAAGCAGTCATCAAAAGTCTCCCAACCAAAAAAAAGCCCAGGTCCAGGTGGCTTCAGTGCAGAATTCTACCAGAAATTTAAAGATCTAATTCCAATACTCCTCAAAATGTTCTACACTATAGAACCTGGAAGCTCATTGCCAAACACTTTTTATGAGGCTATAACTACCTTGGTACCCAATGACACAGCTAAGAAAGAGAACTATAGAGCAAATTCCCTCATGAACATTGATGCAAAAATACTCAATAAAATTCTACTAAATCAAATTCTAGAACACATCAGAAAAATCATCCACCATGGTCAAGTAGGCTTCATCCAAGGGATGGAAATCTATCAATATAAATCACCATACAAACAACTTACAAAGGAAAAAAATCACATGATCATCTTACTAGTTGCAGAAAAATCCTCTGACAAAATCCAACACCTCTTCATGATAAAGGGTATTGTAGGGATAAGGGATAACAGGAACATACCTGAACATAATGAAGGCAATATCCTGTAAACCAACAGTTACCGTCAAGCTAAATGGAGAGAAACTCAAAGCAATTTTCTAAAATCAGGAACAAGGCAAGGCTGCTCACTCTCCCCATATCTCTTGAACATTGTACTTGAAGTTCTAGCTAGAGCAATAAAACAACAAAAGGAGATCAAGGGTTTACAAACTGGAAAAGAAGAAGTCAAACTTTCACTATTTGCAGATGATACTATAGTTTACATAAGTAACCCAAAAACTCTTCACAGGAACTCCTACAGCTGATAAACAACTTCAATAAAGTAGCAGGCTACAAAATTAACTCAAAAAATCAGTAGCTCTATTATATACAGATGATAAATGGGCTGAGAAAGAAATCAAGGAATCATCACCCTTTACAATAGTCACAAACAATATTAAATATCTAGGGACAATGCTAACCAAACAAGTGGAAGACCTGTATAGCAAAAACTTTGAGTCCTCAAAGAAAGAAAGAACTTTGTGTCCTCAAAGAATGAAATTAAAGAAGATACCAGAAAATGAAACGATCACACATGCTCTTGGATATGAAGGATCAAAATAGTAAAAATGAAAATCTTTCCAAAAGCTATCTACAGATTCAATGCAATTCCTATCAAAATACTGGCACAATTCTTCAAACATCTTGAATGAACAATAATCAACTTTATATGGAAAAACAAAATACCCAGGATAGCCAAAACAACCCTGTACAACAAAGGAACTTCTAGATACATCAACATCCCTGACTTCAAGCTCTATTATAGAGCTATAGTCCTGAAAACAGCTTGGTATTGGCACAAAACTAGACAGGTAGAACAAGGGAATCTAATTGAAAAGCTTGATATTAACCCACACACCTACAAACACTTGATTTTTGACAAAGAAGCTAAAATTATACAGTGGAAAAAATAAAGTATCTTCAACAAATGGTGCTGGAATAACTAGATATTGGCAAGTAGAAGACTGCAGATAGATCCATGTCTATTGCCATGAACAAAAATTAAGTCCAAATGGATTAGACCTCAACATAAATCCAAACACACTGAACCTCTTAGAAGAGAAAGTGGGAGGTACTCTTGAGCCAATTGGTACAGGAGATTACTTCCTGAATAGCAGAGACACTAAGATCAAAATTTAACAAATGGGACCTCCTGAAACTGAGAAGCTTCTGTAAGGCAAAGGACATAGTCAACAAGACAAAAAGGTACCCACAGAATGGGAAAAGATATTCACTAACCACACATCTGACAGAGGGCTGATCTCCATAATTTACAATGAAGTCAAGAAGCAAGCCTTCAAATCACCAAAGGATCGAATTAAAAACTGGAGTACAGAACTAAATTGAAAATTCTCAATAGATTAGTCTAAAATGGCTGAGAGACACTTGAGAAATTACTCAACATCCTTAGCCATTAGGGATATGTAAATCAAAACAACTCTGAGATACCATCTCTTGTCAGAAAGGCTAAAATAAAAAACCTCCAATGACAATTTATGCTGGAGAGGATGTGGAGAGAGGGGAACACTTCTCCGCTGCTTGTGGGAATGCCAACTTGTACACCTACTTTGGAAATCAGTATGGAGATTCCTCAGGAAAATGGGAATCAGTCTACCACAATACCCAGCCATTCCACTCTTAATCCTATACCCAAAAGATGAACATTCATACATGGACGTCTGTTCCACTATGTTCATAGCAGCATTATTAGTAATAGCCAGAACCTGGAAGCAACCTAGATGTCCCTCAACTGAATAATGGATAGAGAAAATGTGGTACACAATGTAGATCTATTCAGCAGAAAAAAAAATCAATGGAATTTTGAAATTTGCTGGCAAATGGATGGCAGTAGAAGAAACCATCTTGTGTAAGGTAATCCAGTCACAAAAAGACAAGCATGGTATGTACTCAATAATATATGGATTTTAGACATTGCTCATGGGAGTACCAGCCTGTTGATTATTGTTGATTATTTTTCTATCAGATAATCTGGGAATCAGCCGGGCGGTGGTGGCACACGCCTTTAATCCCAGCACTCAGGAGGCAGAGGCAGGCAGGTCTCTGTTCGAGGCCAGGCTGGACTGACAGCCTCCAAAACAATACAGAGAAACCCTGTCCCGTAAAACCAAAAAAAAGATAATCTGGGAATCAGGTAGGACCCTAAGAGAGATATTCATGGTACCCCAGATAAGGGGAATGAGCCAAGATCTCCTATGAAGACTGGGAGCATGGGGACTGGGGAGAGGGAACCTGGAAAAGGAGAGGGGAAGAGGAGGAGGGGAGTGGAGGACGACATTGGGAAGCAGGAAGATTATGTTGGGGGAAAAATAGAGGAAAACAAGGTAAGAGGTACCATAATAGAGGGAGTCATTATAGGCTTCGGGAGACATCTGGGACTAATGAGATTCCAGAGATCTACAAGGATGACACCAACTGGCAAATTAAGCAATAGTGGAAAGACTACCTTAAATGCCCATCCCTGATAATGAGTTTAATGACTTCCTCATATGCTGTTCTAAAACCTTCTTCCAGTGACTGGTGGAAGCAGAGGCAGATACCCACAGCTAAACATTGAACTAAACTCCTGGAACCCAGTAACAGAGGAGGAGTGATGAGCAAATGGGTCAAGACCGGGCTGGTGAAACCACAGAAACAGCTGACCTGAACAAGGGAGAGCTCTGGACCCCTGTTGGATGGCTGGGAGACCAGCAGGGGACTGATCTAGACCCCTAAATGTGTGTGCCAGCTAGGAGTCCTAGACAATCTGTGGGGCCGTGGGTGATGAATTGTTTGTCCCAGATGGATTTTGGGTGGCCCTCACACAGTGAGGGAGGCTCTCTTAACCTTATCTCTTGGGGAAGGACCTGGGACCTGCCCTGGATGAAATGGCAGACTCTGGGAATCCCCTACAGATGGTCTCACCAACTGTGGGGAATGGAGTGGGTATTGAGTGGGCGCCTGGGTTAGCTGGCAGGGGGATGGGGGAGCAGGGGAGGAGAGGGAACTGGGATTGACATGTGAAGCAATCTTGAAAAAAAGAAAATACATAAGATGTAGTTAGGGTGATGATATATTTTTTGAAATTTTTTCTATTTATAAGCTTTTGCTACAATTGCTTATAGATATAAATGGAAAATATTTTTTGAAAAGGCATGGAATACAGAAATGAAAGAAGTAATAATTAAGCACATGCTTATTACTGTAGTAGTATCCATTTCAATAAGCATAAAAGTCTATGTATTCCAGTAAAAACATAATGACTGAACTTAGAAGACAGAAAAATACACAAAACACTTTCTATCAAAAATGAAACCATTATAATGACACTAACATAAAATTAAGAGAGTCAGGCAGTAGTGGAGCACACCTTTAATCCCAGCACTGGGGAATCAGAGGCAGGTGGATCTCTGTGAGTTTGAGACCAGCCTGGTATACATGAAACTAGTTCTAGCACAGCCTCCAAAGTCACAGAGAACCCCTGTCTCTATACCCTCCCCCAAAACATAAATAAAATAAAGAGAGAAATAAAGAATAGCATGACAGTAAGAAGATTTACTGTTAAAATATACTAAAATTTCACATTCAAAATTTATGAAAAAATTTAATATTAATAAATCCATTTGAAATTTTTATTTTTTTCTTAAGCAAATATAAAAAGTCAGAAAGTATTTAGAATTTATAGTGAAATCACAGCCAAGTTAATTATAAACCAAATAAGCAAAACTTCAAGTTACAAAATGTTTGTTGAGTTTTTTACACTTTTTTATTTTTATTCATTTATTTTTTTACTTAGGTTAGAAACAATCTTGTTTCACATGTCAATCCCAGCTCCCTCTCTCTCTCCTCCTCCCTGCCCTCCTCACCAGGTCCCCGAGTCCCCCACCCAATCTCCATTCTGATCACCAAGGAGGGTGAGGCCCTCCGTGGTGGATCTCCAGTAACTGTCATTTCATCCAGGGCAGGGCATAGGCCCTCCCCCAAGAGTCCCAGCTAAGAGAGTCTCTCATATTGTGACATGGGCATTCAAAGCCTATTTGTATGCCAGGTGTAAATACTATCCAAGTCCCCATAGATTACCTAGATGGCCTCACTGACACCCACATTCAGGGGGTCTGGGTCAGACCCATGCTTTCCACACAGCCATCAATCTGGAGTTCAAAAGCTCCCCCTTGTTCAGGTCAACTGTTTCTGTGGGTTAAACCAGCCCACTCTTAACTCCTTTGCCCATCAGTTTTCTCTTTCTGACACTGGATTCCAGGAGATCAGTGTTTGCCTGTGGGCATCTGCCTCTGCTTTCATCAGTCACTGGATGAAGGTTGTGTTTCCTAGACTCTTTGGTAGTGGGATTGTTTGCTGGCACTCCCCTGATTCATGTCTAAAATCCAAAAATGAGTGAGTACATACCATGTTTCTCTTCTTGTGACTGGATTACCTCACTCAGGATGCCTTCTTCTAGTGCCATCCATTTGCCTGCAAATTACAATTGTTTTTTTTTTCAGCTGAATAGTACTCCATTGTGTAAATTCACCAAGTTTTCTCTATCCACTCTTCAGTTGAGACGCATCTAGGTTGCTTCCAGGTTCTGGCTATTACTAATAATGCTGCTATGAACATAGTGGAACAGACACCCTTGTTGTATGAATGTGCATCTTTTGGGTATATGCTTAAGAGTGGAATTGCTGGGTCTTGTGATAGACTGATTCCCATTTTCCTGAGGAATCTCCATTCAGAATTCTACTAGAAATTCAAAGAACAGCTTATACTAATTCTTCTGAATGTATTCCACGCAATTCAAGCAGAAGCATTTTGCCAAGCTTTCTATGAAGCTTCAATAATCTTACACATTGGGAGGGTGGAAGGGGAGTGCGGGAGGAGGGGAGGGAGAGGGAACTGGGATTGACATGTAAAACAAGCTATTTAAAATTAAAAAAAAAACTAACGAAAAAAAAATAACCCTTAATCAAAATATATGAATGTAATTAATTTGAATTAAATCAGTATAGAAAAATTGTATGTTAATAGTTCTCATGGAAACAATTATAAATTTCGAAATAAAATATCAAGTTAAAATATGGTGAAATAAAAAGCTAACATCTCAAAAACATCTTCAATGAAATAGGTATTTATCATATGTGATAATCAGTATAATTTTCTACAAGTAGAAAAAGTAGGACTGCACCAATATCTAAAAGATGAAAAAAGTAGCAAACTCATCTAGCATTCATAATAGTATAAAATCAACAGATTGATAACATAATTAATTGTTACAAAAGAGATCTGTATTTTTGCCCGATCCTACAACCTAAATTAAGACATGTCTCTCTATAGCTGTCCCTGTGATGGGGAGTTAAGAAGTAGTCTATGCTATAACTTAACAGGTCTTAATTTGTGGTCCTGGCTCCTCTGTGGTCCTTGTCATGCATGCAGTACTGAACTGAATCTTGTGATATGAAATTTCCTCTCACCCATAAAAGATTGTAAATAAGCTGGGCGTTGGTGGCGCACGCCTTTAATCCCAGCACTCGGGAGGCAGAGGCAGGCGGATCTCTGTGAGTTCGAGGCCAGGCTGGACCGACAGCCTCCAAAACAGAGAAACCCTGCCTCATAAAACCAAAAAAAATTGTAAATAGACCTATAGACCTTACCCTTAGTCTCATAATGTATCTGAGATTCCTCGGTGAGACTGTTCCTGGGAATTTGTTATGGAGATGAGTATCCTCTTGTATGCCCTTATTGTTCCTCTGAGAACAGCTGTCTCTCCCACTCTCCTTCCCTCTCTCTTATACTCACTCTTAATGAAACTACTTTCTAAACTGTAATTGGAAGCCTCTGCTTCACATTAAAGCCACATTATATTTATAGTTCTCTCTATATTGCATGGTTTATGCCTAATATTCTCCTTTTCATATTGATGTCTATCATTCCAATAAACCTCATTGGAGGGAATTAAGTGTCAGCTACCTTTTCAGATTAACACTCGCTATTTACTACTTATATTTATGAATAAAATTTTGGGTTATTTTTCTATTAGTTTATTAGAAACAGGACATGTATAATTTATCTCTTGTTGTATTGGCAGTCATAACAAGTGCACTAGATTAAGTAAAACAAATAAAACACCTGAGATTTAAAAGTAAGCAAATCATTATTCACAGATATAAGGATATATATTATTCCAAAGAAATTTACATACAATTGATAGCACTAGAAAATATAATTGATAAAATTACTAGATACATGTCAGTGTACAAATATTGATTTAATATTTATGTGATGAAAAGCAAATTCATACAGTGCAGTATGTTTTTAATAGCTTAGGAAAACAATTTGAAAAGAAGTGTAGTAAAAGATGCAAAATAGTTCTAGACAGAGAACTATTAAATATCACAGGAAGAATATAAAAACTAATGTAACAAATATTTCAGATTCCTCATTTCATAAAAGATATTTACCAGTTTTGATATTAAATATATATATATATAAGTATATATATGAGGCAAATGGATACTCAGAGACTCAGAGATACACTTTAGACTTTGGGTTTATACTGGGTATAATTTTATATATCTTCCTAAATTAATGTACAAAATCAATTACTATACAAACCTAAGACAATTTACTTCTATTTCAGAATTATTAATTTGTTAACTATCCCTTTATCTAAACAATGACATTCTGTTCAATTCAATATATATTACTTTTATGTGTTCAGGCTGCAAATTTCATTCCTTATATTGACTGAGTAGTAATTAATTCATTTTTGTTAAACTGTCTTATATGTATATATATATATGTTTACATATTTTTTCCAATAGCATTTTTCATAATTCTCCTTATTTTTTCATGGAAAGTTAGTTATAAATTTGTTAGTTTAAAGTCTATTAAAATTTGAGAAAACATTATATTTATTGTGGCAAACACTAAATATCATTTCAAATAAAAGGGTATTATTTGTGTTAATACATAAATATAATTAAATTTAGTAGCCAATGTTAGCTTTTTTCATTTTAGTTTACCAAAAATATGTATATTTTAAATGTTTATGTGTGGCCCAATGGTTTTCAGGCAGAAAAAATCTTCTCAGATAATGAAGTATTGAACATCCTAAAAAAGAGTTTTATCTGGGATGAAAATATAATCTCTTCTAATTAATTTCTTTTTAAACTAGGTACATGCATATGTGGGAAATATAAACATAAATATCAATATTATTTAACTTGAGGCTTTTAAGAATTTAATGTACAGATAGAAATTAAATTCACAGAGACTTTAAAATGAAATGTGGATATAGTTCTTATACTTGGCTTAATCATTAACTTAAATACTTCAACCAGAATACCTAATAATATATGCATATAGTTTTAACATGAGGAAAACACTTTAGGAAATGCTATTATCACCTTTAAATTACAAAAATCATTGTTATTAACATATGCTAACAATGTACTTCCAGGTGGAAGTGTGAAATTTAACAATTTCCTTCATTAGGAAAGCAATTTTAAGTGCTTGCTTTTTAAAACAAAAGTTTGATTTCTACGTTTAATATACTGGACCTCGAATTGAAACCAATGTAAAGAAATACAGAGGAAAGGTTTGAAATTTATCTTACCTTAGACATCACAAGTAAGCCTGACATAGTTTAGTAGAAGAAAATAGAATTTCATGTCATAAAAAGAATATCTTACATGCAGCAATTTTTCCAGTTATGAATGAGATTTTCTGGAAAGAAGCTGTATCTGCAAAGACTGGTTGACTGATTAAAATCAAAGTATTGTGGATAGGTTGGATGGAATGTTACTGGTCTAGGGGCTAATTTCTTAATTTTGGACTAGTTGTGGCTATCCCTTTCATATTCTGTGTCTGAACCAATATCCTGTTAAAGATAGTAAAATCCCTTTAAAATCTATTAACTTAGCAGGCCACTAGGTTCCATCAACCTTAAAGCTAACCATGTCATTAAATAGCATCTTGGGCTTGTAGGAAACAGTCCTCCATCTTACTGTGACCATCTCTCTGATGTACACATCAATGTATTTTAAACTTGATATAGGATATTCTTTGTTCTGTAAAAGTGTAAAACTTCATTAAGCTGTTTCCATGTTGAAACACTGAATTTGGCATACCCAAATCTGTGTTACCAGGCCATTCATTCAAAAGGGCTCCAGAAAATAATACCTCTCATTCTCTTTAAATAAGATTTGTGTATGCTTTCTGCATTAGTAGGTGTTGCATTTCATCTCAGGGGTTCCTGTTAATACTGGAAATGTAAGCAGCAGCTATACCATTCTTTAGCCCACGAGGCAAAAGCTCTAGATATTCAGGGATTAAAAAAAATGGCCATGAAGCCGTGCTTATGATTCTTGGGAAGGGTGCTTTTGATGATCCACAGGTTGAGGCTGCATATGATGAGCACATGTTGTCTTTGTTACACTAACATTTTTTTTCTCACAGTTCCCCATAAAATTGTCATCGTCCCATCTCAGCAGGAAATGGTTTTGAGAATCCTATTCCTCCTCTCCCTATTATTGATACTGTAGGATAGTTTACACCTGTTAGTGTTAGTTTTCAATTATTTTAAGGTTGGGATTGGAAGGAGGTGTTCAGACTTGGGTAGTTCTTTCAGATAAGCTTAGGTTTAGATGGGATAGATACTTGAGACATTTTGTTCATTGACACAAATTAGTTTTGTATTATGTTTAAATATCTTCTTTAGACTAAAAGGGGAATTGTATGAGGAGACTTAGGACTGCACCATTAGCCGCATGGCACACTAAATGCACATACGGATGTAGTAATGATAGGGTGGTCCTAACCACACCTACTTTGGGCATGACTAGAGACAGGGCAGTGAACTACGCTGCTAGCCGGGCCTACGTTTGAGAGAGGATACAGGCATGCACGGAGGTTCTTATAAAAGACTGGAGCAGAGCTGCATTTTCTCTCTTTTCGCCTTGCAGTTCCGTGGTGAGAAAGCTACTTGACTCAACTGGGGTGCCTGTTTTCTCTTGTAAGTAATTTCTACAATAAACAGTTACCTATACCCTCAACAAGTGTGCCATTTATTGTTACAGTGACACTTCCCCAGCCCGCTTTCAGCACCAGCAGCCATGTAACCACCAGCTGTTAAAATGCAACTCATTTCCACTGTTTTCACAAGTCACATAGCCTTTATAAAGCTCATGCTTCCACAGTCTATTCCTTCCTTTCTATCCCCTCTCAGAGGCAATCTTTTGTGCATCCTCATCCCCAAATAAATATCTTACATGAAGTTTGTTGCATACCTTGGTCCTGCAATTACTATAAAACCCTAATATTGTGGAAAAATCTTGTTCACTGTGAATAAGTGTCACTAGGACTGTTTTTTAAAGGCTAAAAAACCACTAGCTAAGCAAAATTTGGGGGGCAGAGTGAATGCTATCAAGAAGATGATAGAGTTGCCAGCCATGCTGAGGGGGAACAAGACATACAGGAAGGCAGGACAGTTAAGTGCTACAAGACACATGACAACATTTAGATGGATAGAAATGGGTTAATGTGATGTATAAGAGATAGTCTAATAAGACTAAGCTATCAGCTGAGATTTCAAAACTAACAAAAAGTCTCCATGTTGTCATTTGGGAGCTGGCTGGTGAGATAGAAAAATCTGCCTGTACCATAACATTGGTGATATGACTCAGTGGGATATCCCAGTGCTCCTGTTCCACTTTCAGAAGTCTGAACTGCACTGGAACACATCCCCTTATTTCCAGTCCACCCACATCAGATCCACCTTCTGGGCCATCTTTTTCTTGGCCTTCTTTGCATCACCAGCATTTGGTGATTGATCTGTGTAAACACTTTGCTGAGTTTCTTGTACTATTGGAGTCAGAAGTACCCATCCAGGTCTGACCACTTTCCCTTGGGTGAGACTTCATTTTTTGACCTTGGTCTTTGCCCTTTGTCTTTATTCAAAAGCTCTAGTACTAGGCATTGAATTTCCGTGGGTTGTTAGCCACAATTCTTGTTGAGTGCAGTGATGACTCACTGACCAGCCTATGTCTTCTTCATTCAGTTCCTACTGAGTCCTGGAGATGCTCTGGGATACAGGCATATGACCTTCCCCTGTTCCTCATCAGTGGGAACTGCATGTGAACATCTCCTCACAACTTTGGGATGACACATAGGAAATGTCCAGCTTCTTCATGTGTCATCTATGTAAAGGGTCCAAAATTTATTTAGTTTTGAAATCAAATCTGGTTTTAACATCCCTTAGATGATCAATCCAAATATGGCCAACACATGACACCCTAGATCCCAATATTATCTGGAACCTTTACAAACACTGCAAGTAACTGAGGGGAATAAACAGAGAGTTCCAATTCCCCACATCTGTTTTCTCTGCCCAAAGTCCTGTTTGTTTTTGGCTGCTCTCCCACATACATTGTGAAAATGTCCTGTCTTTTATTATCATTGATGGAATTCTAAGTTTGTCACAAATTGAGAGCTGAAGCAGGACCTAGCATTAGACAGATAAAGCAAAGAAGTAGACCAACACACAAGGCACACACCCAGCAGACACCCCTCATTTGCTGGTGTGTCTCTCTGATGTCCGCTGCAGCATCTGCTCCAAACCATGTCATTGATCTGACTCTCCTAAGGTATTTAAGGATTGTTTCTGTTGGCTTCTGCCACCCACAAAATTGAGTCTGATTCTTCAGTTGCTACTTCCCATCTACCTGCTTTCTAACCATTCATCTCCTGTCTGGGCTCTAGCCAACTATGCTCTCCATGGGAGCATCTGGTCATCATTCTGGCTCCTGTAGTCTGCTATGCTACTGACTTGCTACACCTTCAAGGACATCTCTCTTTTCTCCTGCCCCCTATTTTGTGTCACCTTTTGTACCTTCTTGGGTCTGTACATGGCAAATTTCCTTGCCTCACCCTAGCAGCTTTCTATTAATTCCCATAGCTTCTGCTCTCTCAGCTCCCCTCAGAGAATTTATAGATATTCCCTGCAGTGGACTTTGTTTTGCAGCCCTCTCTCTTCCGCCAGGGACTCAGATTTTATTGCTGTATCTTGGCCTCAGTAAAGAACACTACCCATGTAAAGATCAATTTGGTGCATGTGGTTTTTGAATTGTCATGAATCGTATCATCAGTTAGTGCGCAGACAAATGATTCCAAAGTATCTTATATCTAAACTTGCTTCACTCTACATTTTCTCTACTTCCCAGTCTTAAAAATCTTTTCTCTCAAGTCAGGCAGTGTTGATGCACACCTTTAATCCCAGCACTTGGGAGGCAGAGGCAGGTCTACACAGTGAGTTCCAGGACAGCCAGAGCTGTTACGCAAAGAAACTGTGAATCCTGAATCAAAAAAAGAAGTATATATATACATATATATATATATATATATATATATATATATGAATTCTCTGTGCTCTGCTCCCAAAAAGAATCTCTTAAGACTATACCGTAAAATTTTTTCTCAAGATTTGGAAATGGTTTTAAATCTCTAAAATGTATAATAAATTTTATCTTTAAACACACAACTTAAGGCCTATAATTGAAAATGTATACAAAGTTAATCTCAACTTGATGTAACATGTATGATTCAACTGTTGTTTTGTGTGTGTGTGTGTGTGTGTGTGTGTGTGTGCGTGTGTAACTTGGATTCAGCTGTGAGTGTATATATAACAAGGATTTAACTCTCATTTAAAAATAGATATACTAGGACAATAGATGTTGTGAAATAGCAATCAAGTGTCCCTCCTTTTATCTTGGCTTTTGATCTCATCAATATGTAAGCAGCCATCCCTAGTAAGGTTAAAGAGCACATGTCATGCGACTTAACCACCACCCTGAGATGACCATGTAGCATACAACAATTATGATATTTTGTAGTCCTAATGATCTCTGTCTTTGAAATTGTAACTCTTCTTGCATTGAGGGAACAGCAGCAAGTCTCCAAAATATTTTGAAATTTTATGAATTTTTATAATGATAAAACTTTAATGTTATATTTGCTACTGCATATTATGCATGTGATTTACCACTTCTTTAGAATATACTGTAAAGGATGAAAAATTTTAAGATTATGAAGGTCTATTCAGATTAACAAATGATGATTTAAGATGTATGCTCATTTATGTCTTTGCTAACTCTTCAACACCAAGCTCCTAGGAAATTTAAATAAGTAAAAACATAGGTTTGATACATAAAGTATACTTGATGAATAAGATTTATAAATTCCCAAGGTCTACTCAGCTTCCCAATCCAGTTTCTTTTTATTTGATCATCGTGTTAGCTTTTAAGTATTTGGATAAACTAATCAAAAAAGTATGATATTTTATGATGGCACATACTAAAAAAATCAGTAGTTTCCAAGTCTCCCCTTGGACTAAAGTTTAGTGCATTTATGAATTATTTTGATGCTAAGGTTCTTTGACTAAGTTTTTTTAAGGATTAAATTTAACAAAGATAAAGTGATGATATGTTAATTATATAAAAGCTACTTAGTTCAAACTGTTAAAGAAAATTAAGATATGCAAGTTAATAATCACCTTAACATGCAAGTTAATAGTCATCTTATAAATGATAAACTTCTTTACCTTATAAATGATCAAATGTATTCAGAAATAAACTTATAGACATGCTAAGTATTATTGCAGTTAATTACAGGGATATTTATTTGGCCTCCTGTATATGTTTTCAAAGCAACTAGAAACACATACAACCAAGCTAATTTTGTTTAGCTTAGATATACTTAATAGCTAATGGCACTCAAATCTTTTAGAGATCTGCTAAATATGGCATTTAAAATGTTTCATGGAAAACACTTACTATGACAAAGACCTTCCGCTCCTAGAAGTAACCCCACAGCATTCAAAGAAGATGATGGGGCACAGAAATACTCCACCTGAAGCTAGCTTTAAATATGTCAAAGCTGGCCTCTGGGTAAAAACTGCCCTTATCCCTTGACAACAGTATCCTGTCTAAACTATGGACAAGCAGAAGACTGTATGCTCCACTTTTCCTAGAAAAGGTCGGTTGGTCAAAGCAGGTTCTATGCCACAGGAAATTCTTCTGGTTCTTCTGCGCTAGGCATCTGAAGACTGACACTACACTAGAACCTCTGCCCACAACAAAATCAAGATTACCATGGAGGAACCTAGGATGATGACTGTCCAGGTAGTTGGTAAATTTTTGTCATTTTCAATACATTCAGGAGATGCATGGTCTGTACATTCTGTTCACTCCAGTGTGTAGGAGGAAGTCTGATGCCGCCATTAAACATGTGACTTACTAAGTCTATGCCGCCATTAAACATGTGACTTACTAGAGGCGCATACAGATGAGGTAATAAAAGGGCGGTTTACCACACCGCTAACCACACCCACTTTAGGCAGGACTAAAGACGTATACGGCTGGACGTAAAGACGTATACGTAAGTAGGTGGAACTACGTCACTAGCCAAGCCCACTTTTGGGCATGGCTAGGGGCGTTACAGGGGAAGGCATAAAAGACAGCGCACAGGAAGTCTCGCTCTCTTTTCCTGGAGTTCTGCTTCCGGTCCAGCCGCTAGCTGAGATCTGCTGGGCTTCTCTGGGTTTGGTATCTTGTGAGTAATTTTCTACATAAAATACTTAGCGTTACTTTCAGTAATTGTGTGTCACGTATCGTTACAGCGTCCGTTGAAGCCAACAATTTGGTGTCAGGAGTGGGATTGAAATCCGGATCCAGGCGCCCCGGAAAAGCGGCATCAGACTTCCTCCTACACCAGTGAAATTTATCTTTCTCAAATTTCTCATGGCATTGATGACTGGACTGGTGATTGTTTCATCAGTTTAACAGCAGAAACCAGGGCTGCCTTCTCAGTTCTCTTCATATGTAAAAATTGGTCCTCAGGCCTCACCTTCTTAGAGCTACTACTAGGTCTAGACACATTTTTACTTGCTAACAGATTCTAAAAAGAGATAAAATCATGTCTTACTGGGGTTACTATTGCTGTGAAAACACACCATGACCATGGAAACTCTTATAATGAAATCGTTTAATTAGGTGGGAGGGTGGCTCACTTACAGTTTCAGAGGTTCAATCTATTATCATCATGATGGGGACCATGGTAGTGTTGAGGTAGACATGACGTCTGAGAGGTAGCTGAGTGTCCTACATCTTGCAGTCAACAGAAAGTTGATTGAGACACTAGGCAGTATGCTGAGCATAGGCAAATTCTCTGTCCTTCAGATAGCTGGAGAAGTTTATACAAATTTCTCATAAGAATTAAATATGTATTGCTCTTGTAATGCTGCGTAAGATTCTTTATGCTCCAAAAAATGTAGAGACTCTGAAGAATACCAGCAGCAAGTGAGTGAGTGGTTGTCAGTTTTAATAATGGTGTGTTATCAGAGGTGGAATTTATGACTGGATGGTAAATTATATGTAAAAATGAAGTCCCTATTTTGTGACACAGTAGTTTAACAATTTATTATTTTTAAATGATACATATTAGTTGTACCTGTTCATGGGGTATATTGCATTGAATTATCAGAACATGTAATTGTGCCTATATAAACATATAAATCAATGTAACATCAATGTCCTCAATAGTCAGCATCTCTTTGTGTCACTCACATTCTGTACTAACCCATTAGGAATAGTTAGCACCTGTGTGAAAACACTGGTGGGACGATCATCTTAAAGACTTGACTTAATTATTATAGAAATATGGTTGAAATGCTGAAATTATGTTTGATGATTTAGAATGAAGTCACAAGATTCAGGCAACTGCAAATATTAGAACTGACTTAATAAATGGCATCAGAAAGCCTCACTAGCGTCTTACCAAGTAAGTACCATAAAGGGTGTTCTTCAACCTTGACTTCCTTTTTGATACAGCTGAAAGGGAAGATACTGCTGTCTAGAGAACTATAGTTTGTGAAAAATCTCCATTAGCCATTTTTTCTAGGTGAAAGTGGATATAAAGAGGCAGAACTTTACTCCAGTTCCTCATTAAAATGACAGGTTTCTTAAAAAGGAGACGTATAAAGATGCCTCTGTATTTCACCCCTTAATAATCTGACTCTGGGTTTTTATTATTAAGACCAATTAAAACTCGTTTTACAAGTAGAGATCAGATGGTAGTGTAGAAGTATCAGAAGTTAGAGACATAATTACCATGAAAGACAGGGCAAAATCTGAATATTTTGATCACTTTAACCTTCAGAAAGTAATGGTAATGGGCAATACTCCTAAGTGTGAAGTAAGTAAACAACCAATTAAAGTGTTATCACATGGGTACAATCACAGAAACTAACACATAGAAAACAAATATAGTGGCAGCCATCATGAGGACAAAAACACAGTTTCTTATTTAGTGTTCAAATGCTATACAAGTTATTGAATCTTACGTTCATAAGATTTGAATATGATGTTACATACCTTTGAAGACAGAGATTATTCTTTAGGCATACAAAGAAAGTATTCTCTTAGTCTTTCTTGATGAGATTTGAAGCAATGTACCAAACTTAATATATTCTAGGTAAGTGACTCTCAACCTTCCTAATGCTGTGACTCTTTAATACAGTTCCTTATGAAGTGACCCCCACCATAAAATTATTTTCATAACTCTATTCTTGTTACTGCTATAAATTGCAATGCAAATATCTGATATTGAGGATATCTGGTACATAACCCATGTGAAATCGTCATCCAACCCCCAAAGGGATCTCAACCCACAGAATGAAAGTTACTGTTGTAAAGAAAAATGAACAAGCTATTTGTTTTCAACCATGTCATATAAAGGATCTGAGCTAATAAGTATACCTAGTAGAACTATAAAATCACCTTTGAATTGATATTTAGAACTTACACATTTAATTCAATCTTTGTCTAAATTTATCTTACAGAGTTAATCCTGTATTTCCAGGAAAGAAATACTAGTTATTTCCACATTATATTTATGATCAAAATACTAGTGTATGGTACAGATCTACTACTGTTTCTCTGATACTCCTAAACTGCCTTCCTAGTTCAAGGAAACAAATAAGGCCAGTGCCTCAAATGAAAAAAAATTCAAAGAGACAATTACCATATTCCAAATTTATGTAATGCCAAGAAGGTAAATCCCACAATAGTGTCTATAGAATGATTTAATTAACTTTTGGGTCTCAAATCAATCCAGAAGGTGGGCAAAAGTACACTTAATCAAATTGAAATGTTGCTTATATTTTGTACTGAAAATAGAATATTTATTGTGTCATCAATACAGCCTGTGATACTTGCTGATAACTCTTTATATGCAAATATTTTTCTTAGGTTTTATAGGAAATATGATACTCTTTTTCTTATTACTATTGTGGGAAGGGAAATAGTGCATATGTATTGACTTTGTTTAGGTTTTATTACATGTACTGTTGTTACAACGAGGTTCAAAAGAACTTTGGTGACTTCAAAATGTTAAAAGAGGCATAGGATTTGGTGGTCAATTTTGATTTAAAGACAGAATATACAACAATTAGGCTTATTGCCTAAAGCACAGCAATAAAGTTACTTAGTAGGTTTTTGTTAGTTTTATATATAATAGAAAAAATACGTGAGGGATAAACATCACCCCTTTATAACTGGAGACACTTGATGACTCTATAAGTTTGAATTTTTAATGATCCAACAAAGAGTCCTCTGTTAAAAATCTTGATTTCTATCGTGACATTATTCAAAAAGTGTGAAATATTTGAAAGGTGAGAATTTTTGAAAGATTCTTAAGTATTTGTAATATGTCTTTGAAGAGATGTGTAGAATGTTAAATTCAGTCCACTTTGTTTCTATTGTTTTCTTGTCGCTATGCACTCACTAGTATTGTCCCAAAATGCCCAGTAGAATTTTTAAAGCAAAGAGCCTGCACCATTAGGACAAGGACATTAAAAACTGAACCAAAATGAATAGCCTTTTCTTAATTATCTCAAATGTTCCCTAATAGTTATCTTTGCAAATGGAAATAATTACACATGTTTAATGATAAATTAAAAAATAAGCACATAACTGAAGAAAGCATAGATGTCTATCAGATGAAGAGTGGATAAGTAAATAGAGGTTTAAAAGTAGAGTATGTTTACTGTTCTTGTGTTGCCACAGCCATGTGTATATATGTATGAATGTATGTATGTATGTTTATAATATCTAACAGTTCCAGAGGTACAGAAATCCAAGATTAAGTTATAAGCATCTGTGATACTTGGTAAGTGCATTTTTTTGCTGGAAAGATGGTACTTTGAAAGTTGTATACTATGTAGGTTAAAGAAGTTGTCCCTTACATGAAAAAACAATACAAGAAGTTGAATTTACTATCCAGATTGCTCTTTATTTTAGTTATAATGTATTCATAAAATCTCTGCCTTCATACTATAAACCGACAACTCACTTCTCTATACTGTCTCATCTGGTGTTAAGTTTAGGTATGAGTCCAGGAGAGTTTACATCTTTCACATCATAGCAAAACTATATATACATTTAATTCAGAATCAACAAGTTTTATATACATACAAAAATGAATAGATTTTTAAATTTAAATTGAAAGAAGCTTGCTTCACATGTCAATCCCAGGTCACATCCCCTCTCCTCTTCCCCCACCCCTCCACCAGGCTCCCACCTAATCCCAACTCCAATCACCAGGGAGGGTGTGGCCCTCCATGGGTATCTCCAGAGTCTGTCAAAAAATGAATAGATCTTAAGAGCATGATGTAATATTGAACGTTGGTTTATCGCAATTTCCTATACATTTGAATATGTCAATGATAATAAGAGATATTACCATTAAAAACTGGGAAGTATATATGGGAACAGAATTTCAGTGAAAGTCTGAGAGAAAAAATTAACAAAATATAGTGTTCATACTCCAATTTACTATGACAATGGGTCCTACCTGAATTTGTTCAAGAAAAATTAAAATGCTGCTACAAATATCAAACTTAAAATACTCATAAGTTCTTAAATAGTACTCAAAGTTCAACAAGTCATTTGGACTAGTAGCTGAAGTATGCTACTTTATTTCTGTGATAATACTTAAACACGGATACCATCATTTTACTTATTGGTATCTCTATATATTTATGTATCTTCCTGTTTCTGTAGCAGATATTCTGACCATTTTGTATTTGATTTTATTCCTTTTTGTTTATATAATTGAATATAACATACATTTTCTTGTATCAAGACACCTTGATGTATGTACTCCTGAAGGCGACATCTATGTCAGAAAACTGTGCAAGATGATTAATTTTAATTACATATGGAACATCAAAAAATGCTGTTAATGGCTGCAAAAAATGGACTTTTTCTTACCCATTTTACAATTTTTATTCCAGCCAAGGTCACAGTAACAAGTATATAAAGATAGCAACTTGAGAATTTGTTTTTCCAATTTGTTAAACAGTGATTCATGTATTTTATGTAGATGAGTACTTTGTTTTCATGCACATCTGCACATAAGAAGTGAGCATTGGATCACATAGTAGATGATTATGAACAAGCATGTGGTTGCTAGTAATTGAACTCACACCTCTGGAAGAAAAACTGGTGCTCTTAACCACTAAGCCAACCTTCAAACACCCCAAGAATTCTTAAATTCATGTTATATATATGGAAATCGTTAGTTCTACTTTTTTGCCTCTCAATTACTGAATCTTAAAGCATTGTTTCTTAGCCTGGCAGTGGTGGCGCATGCCTTTAATCCCAGCACTCGGGAAGCAGAGGCAAGCAGATCTCTGTGAGTTCGAGGCCAGGCTGGACCGACAGCCTCCAAAACAATACAGAGAAACCCTGTCTCGAAAAACCAAAAAAAAAAACATTGTTTCCTGAAATTCTGATTCTTATTCATTATTTACTAGATTTTTAAATTATTTTTTAACTTTTCTTGCAATATATTTTGACCATAAACTTTCCACTCTCTCAAGTCCTTCCTGATCTCCCCTACCTCCTGACTCTCCCAAATTCCCTTCTTTTCACTCTCAAATCAACAACAAAAACTAATGGAAAAAAAACCCTAAAAGGCAAAAACCAAACAAAAACAACAAAAACACACCACCAGGCTTAGGGTTACTATTGTTATGATGAAACACCATCACCAAAACGACTTGGGGAGGAGAGGGCTTATTGACTTTAAAAGAAGTCTAGGCAGGAAAACAAACAGCATGAATCTGATGGTGCAGAAGCCATCAAGAGTAGTGCTTACTGGCTTGTTGTCTATGGCTGCATAGCTTTCTCGCCTAATTTCTTATAGAACCCAAGACCACCACCAGTTCAGCTTTGCTCCACCCACAATGAGATTAGCCCCTGACATCAATAAAGAAAATGTCCTACAGGCTTGCCTACACCTCAGCCTTATGGAGAAATTTTCTTAATTGAGGTTCTCTCCACTCAAATGACTTTAGCTTGTATCAAGTTGACATTAAAGTAGCCAGCATACCACCAAATTATAATAAAAACAACATAACAAAGCACACAAAGTAGAATGCAGTCCACTTTATATTGTACAAGTATGCCTGAGCATGAATCTTTCCCTGCACTGTGATTGATATACCCAGTGTTGTTCCATTGCAGAAAACTGACTTTCCTTCTTCTATCAGATATTAATTTGAAATAGCTTCTTGTTTAGGGATGGAAGTGTATACCTACTTTCTTATCTCTTTGCCGGGATTTTGTTTGGCCTGAAGTTGCGTAAGCATTATGACTATTACTACAGTCTCTCTGAGTTAATATGCATTCAGTTTTATTGTTTCTGAAAGATGCTGTTTCATTGGAGTTATCCACCAAGTCTTGTTCTTAAAATCTTTCTGTCCCTTTTCCCATGTAGATGTGTCAGCTTTGAGTGGGGAGATTTGATCAAGACATCTCATTTTGTACAGAGTGTTCCAAGGTCTCTCACTCTATGCAAATTTTCCATGTGTGGGTCTCTGTGTTTATTATCATATACTGCAAGAAGAAGCTTTTCTGATGAGTGTTGAATTGTACCATAAGTATAACCATATGTCAGTAAAATCATTTTTTCACTATGTTTTTAACAGAGTAATAGTATCAGGTTATCCCCCAATGCTCATTATTTTATGAGAACGTTATTTTTAAATACAGTGTCTTTAGAAGAAGACTTTTTTCAAGACAGGGTTTCTTTGTGTGGCTTGGGATGTCCTGGAACTCACTCTGTAGGCCAGATTGGCCTCAAACTCACAGAGATCTGCCTATCTCTGCCTCTCGATTGCTGGGATTAAAAGCTTATACCACAACTCCCAGTTTAGAAATATTTATTATTTCCACACATTTAACAGAAATTGTTTGCATCTTTATGAGAAGCCAGAAAGGAAGAAGGTGATGTGATTGATAGATAAAACATTGTGGACTGCATGGTTTGGAAATTGATCTTAAAAGAATCTCTGGTAAACCTTAGCCTACTTATCTTCAAAGTATGAAATATTTTATATATTAATATTATAATAATGACAGTTGTTAATTATTAATTACTAATAGAGATCATTATACACTGAATAATTTTCCCTATTTGCATGATAACTAGTTTAATGTGAATTTCAACCCTAGGTGACAAGCATGGTGCTCCTTTCCAGTGTAAAGGGAAGGAACTGAAGCATGATGGAATTTAAGAAGTGCCTACATCTGCCTGTCATGGAGGCAATATTGCAACGTGGGAACACATGCTGTAAACTCCATTTTTAAACATATACAACATAGTACTCACTTTTTTTTACAAGAATTTAATCTGAGTTTTTTCTCAGCTGAATTTAAATACATATAATTAAGGATGATGGATACGTAATAGCAATGTATATAATATTACCTCTCTTCAGCATCTAACACCTATTAATTCCAATGGAAATACTAAGCTTTTTTTTGTACATATATAAATTTTAATCAGGTGTGATTATAACATATGCATGTTATCGCCCATTAATGACAGATGTTATAATTCTGCTTTCTTAATTTTCATAGTAATAACACATTCTATTTAAAACTTGTTTAGTTGTACACCCTAGGTTATCACAAGACCAACTAGCTACATAATGCTCTTCAGGAAAGTCACAGAGCATTGCCACAGAAAGCAAGGCTTTAGTAGTCATATTAACCTACTGGAAACTAAGCTTTGCCAGGATCTTTGGAAAGTTATTTAATTTCTACATGCTTTAGTTACTTATCTGGAAATTTTCAAGCATACTATTACATGCTCCATAAGGTAGCTTGGAAAATTTAAAGCACAAACCTTGAATTTAATATACATCGTTGCCACAGCGCAACACTCTGCAACATTAGGTATTTTCATTATCACCGAGGAACAAACTACGTGACTTTGGGCAAAGCAATATCACAGAATTTCATACTGATTGTCTGTAACATACGAGGAAAGTCAGTAACTAACCTGTAGGGTCTTTGATGAAATTAAATGAAAGGTAAAACACAAATGCCAGGTGTTATATGGTCTGCAATAAATGTCAGCTGCTCTTTAGAACACTTCAAGATGAATAAAGATAAAATCTATGGAAGTTACTGGACAACAAAATAAGAGTCAATAAAGTAAACATCTTTTTTTGCTGTATTTCTGTATAGCAGTATTGCAGTATAATGGATAGTGAGAATGGTTTACAAAGTAGTCTATAAAAATAGTTTGATTCCCCAAAAAATCCATTAATCATGAAATTCAAAAATCTGCATACTTGAAACTTCACAATGTAGGCAAATCACCAGGAAGTTTTCAATTCTAGAGCATGAAATTTAGGTGCACATGATTGGAGAGTCTTTTATTCTGCTCTGGAGGAAAATCTGGCTTACAAGACTGTAAGAAAATAACAAACCTGAGGTACAGTAGGAGAACTGGTGGTGCAGAGAAATAAGCAGATTCAAGACATGCTTAGAAGGCAATAATGTTGTGACTGTTTGTTGGGGGTGGTGTTGCTGTAAAATTTTGTTATCAATTATTGCAAGACTCCCACTGGTGTGTGTGTGTGTGTGTGTGTGTGTGTGTGTGTGTGTGTGTCTGTGTACTATAGGTTCATTGACAGAGTAGAATAAAGCAAAGCTTGAACATTTATAAATTTACGAAACTTTTAACTGAGAAGTACGTTACTGTTTCCTACCATTCTTTCATTGCTTAAGTAAATAATTCTCTGAATGAGCAGAAACTATGGTACTCAGTAGCAGTCTAGTAATAACTGCTTCCCTTAAACTTTTTTCCTTGGGGTATTAATGTTTTACATTTAAGAATTTTACTGTATAGATGAAAGAAATAAAACACTTTCACAAAGCAATTATCCACATAGTATAAAAAAATAGGCAACTTAAAGACATAATGTTATTTGTTAAAAAATCAGCAGCAGAGCAAGCTAATATTTATTGATTTACTAAATAAAAACCTATATGAATTATATATCACATGTATTCTCAGAACACCAAAAGCAGACTGGATTCATCTCCATTATTTATACATGAGAAAAATTGAGGTGTGTCAAGGTTGTGGGCATTATGCTGAGGTCATACAAATAGAAGCAGCAGTAACATTTCAATTTAGATGGTCCATGGAAAACACACTTCTCCTAATTACTATGAAATACATGCTAATGTTTGGACATGATTAAGAAGCAATAAGAATTCTTTGGGGGATTAAGTAGAAAAAAGGAAATTAATTTCTCTAAGTAGAGAATCTTAATTGTATTCTCTCTCCTCTGATATGTTAGGTAAGGTTCATGGTTCTTTTGAAATCTACTTACAAGGAAAACACTCACAAAGCATATTAGTATTATCTTTGATTCATTTTTATTTAATCATGTACCTGATCAGATAATATTATGATATTTTTGTGTTGTAAAAACATGAATGAAGTGGCTGTCATCGTTGAGTGTACTTTAGGTAGTTTCTTTAATGATTGAAAATAAAAACAACTGTATTTATTTTATCTGTTTGGGCTAGTTGCATCATCAGTGAATAATGTAGCATGAATTTAAATGCAATTTTTAAAATTTTCTACTACAATATAGTTTGTGGAAATACTTTTAAAATTTATAAAAATACCAAAATGTTTCTCTCAATGGTTAAAGTGAAAACTTGTGTTTTTGAAGAAAAAAAGATATTGAGAATGTGTGGTGGTTAGAATGAGAAATGTTCTCCAAAGTATCAGGCATCTTGAAAAATATAACCTGGCTGGCAGAAGTATATCACTGGGGACACACTTTGAAAGTTCATACATGAGTGCTGTATTTATACTCTTTCAATACAATCTTCTCCAGATTCAATTACTGCCCTGTCTGATCCACTCCACTTAAAATTAATATGAACTCTTTTTCTTTAATTATTGTTTATAGCACATACATAGATAAACATGTTTTTGTTTATGTACAAGTATAACTGAGTCTATTTAGCATTTCTCTTATGTAAATATAAAAGCTATTGCTATCTAATCAAGACCTACACAATGCCAGTTCGCATGGCAGCATTGGTGGAGGAAATTTTGCAAGTCCTTATTCCTAGATAAAGAGTTCCAGCCACTGAGTGAGGGAAAATGAGACTTCTCCAGGAGCAAAGCCCTGATAAGTTACTCAGTCCCAGGTAGTGAACCTTTCCTTAACTAGAAGACAACCAGAAGAATGAATGATAGAGATATTGCAGTTCAGGTGGCAGTCTAATTCATTTACAGGGAATTTGACATCTACATTAGGTCACCAAAATTGCCAAAACTCCCTCAAATTCAGATACAGTTGGATAAAAAAAATCTAAGAGATAATATAGCTGAGGAAATTATTAGAGAAGCAGGTTTTACAGATAATAATGAAGAAAGAGAAGTCAACTCTGTAGAATACTACAGATAATGACAGAAAAATGAAAACTCTTCTCAACATTCTTATTTTCACATTTGCATTTCCTTTCAACCCTATCTCCACCGACAGGGCTTCTGTCTGTCCATGGTATTAGTATTTTTGACTATACTGGAAGTCAGAAAATTTCAGAAATCTTCCTATCTATTTCTACTTGGAGTTGGAACTAGATGTTTGCTCCAGATGCATGGCTTCTTACATGGGCACAAAAATTATGAAATACATATTTTCTTGAGACAGAATATCCTAATTGATCATAAAATGCATAAATTAAATCTAGTGAACCTGTGTAGGAATATGAAAGTAAAATTTGTGCACGAATTTGAAACCACCAAACTAGTTGTCACCAGATATGCCATGATCCCACCTTTTTCTTCACCATCATTTCAAATCAATTTGGGCCATTTATCTAATTGTTGCTATAAAACAAGTTATAAAAAATCTACAACACATATCATTGGGATTTCAAGGTTAATATACTATTTTATGCTGTTTATGAATAACTTCTTATAAAAGACATAAGAAAATGTAGCTTATATGCACTGCAGTCTGTAGTTCTCCAACACTGTTAGAATGACAGAGAACAAAACAGTCATAATTATGACTGAACATGGAAGTATAAATTGTTGTGGCAAATTTGAAATACATTATTAGACTATCTGACAAAACTGGTTATATACCTGAAGCCAAACTTAGCAATGCTATCTAATTCTAGACATATAGTCAGGAATAAACACAAATTTACTAATGTGCAAGAATATTCACAAAATTTTTCTTATTACCTAAACTTGTAATAAAATGTGAATGTTAATATGCAGTATATTATACAAAGTAATATTTAAGATATTGGAATCAGTGAATAAAAACTTAAATAACCTGAACAAATATCACAACAATGTTTGTGCAAAGAAAGAAGGAATACACATAAAACTTTTTTATCTGTATAATGGAAAATTGTGACTTCTCTGGTATATATTTCAAATCATATGAAAATGTCATTTAAGGATTTCACCACAGGAAAAATGTAAATAAAATAAATAATTATAAGAAAGGTCACAATTGTGTTTAATTCTGCTAGAACTCGGATGGCAGACATATCTACCTTTAGAAGTACTGATGATATTTTTGAGTTAAACAGTAATCACATGACTATTCAATTTATAGCTCTTTTTGTACGATATATAAATATTTTTCCATGCTATCTTGGCCTAATGAGCAAGAATTAGAGAGACATTAGTTGATAGGGAATGTGTGCTCCACGACAAGATGAACTTTTTTTCAAGAAGATACTACAAGAAAAAATGGCAGGAAGACTCAGTGGTAGGTATCTGAACAGGGCCAATAAAGGAAAGGAGAGTACCCAAGAGCCTTATAAAATGACCAATCCAGTGCCTATTTAGCAGACTTCCAAAATTAGGCCTGGTCAGCCCTAAAGTTATAAAGCAAACTACTTTCCTTTTCTGCATAGTATAGTCTTGTGTCATTCCTAAATTTTCAATTATTGTTCATACAAGGCAACAAACTATGATTCCCAGGTGACTGCCACTACCCCCACTACACTACAGTATATTTCAACGTTAATAAAATATAGATTTATTTGTTGCTAGAGACATGGCTCAGTGAGTTAAAGTGCTTTCCACAGAAGCCTGAGAATCTGAGTTTGATCCCTGGGAAACACAACAAGAGCCAGATGAGAGGCACACATCTGAAATCTCAGTATTCCTACTGCAGGATGGGAGAAAGAGTTGAGAGAGTATTGTGGAATAGCTAGCCTGTGGTATGCTGATCAATGAGAGAAAGAAGAAATATCATGTCTCAACAGTGGGGAATATGAGAACAATCTAATATTTATTCTTTGATTAGAAGATGTGCCATGAATTTTATATGCACACAAACTATAACAAAGTTACAAATATATATATAGTACAATGAAATCATTAATATGGAAGGCTGATTTAATTGTACTATATTTTAAGTCAATAAAATGGTATTATAAAATTGAATTAGTTAAAAAACAAAGATAATTAAGATTTCTTTTCTAAAAATCAGAGAACAAAGTAGTTAATAACTGCAGTTGTTTCATTTGGGATTATTTCTATTTATGTGTATGACAACCTTTTTGCAGTATTGTTTTATACGCCTTGGTAATTTCCACTGTCACAATATCTTTCACTTACAGCTGGAATATGTTATGAAAAACATTCCACAAACTACTTTTAATATGCATTCTGTGAAAAATCACAATTGCTATTTCTATGATTATTGTGTTCTTTTAGCATAAGTAATGTCTTGCCTATCATATTTCTGATCAATTTTTCTTTCACTGTTCTTCAAATAGCAATATATTTTCAAGGAAGATATCTGAGTTGTCAGGCACAGCATAAAAGACAGGAAAGAAGGAATTTTATCAGGAAGCGCTGCCCAAATGCTTGAGCTTTTGTAAAACCATTACAAAGTTATAGACTTCATGGAAGCAATGCCGAAGTTAAATATTTTGCTTTTTTTGTTCATGTTTATTTTGGTACTGCTTCAATATCAAAGTAATTTGCTTACCCAACTTCAGTTACAATAATACACTTTCTGAAGAAGATAGCTAAATTTAAGAAATTTAAGTTTGTAGGTGTCCATACTGGCATTATCCAGAAGTCATAAAGAGAAAATGATTTTGAGATTAAAGTTAAAGCTTAGAGTGTGGATACACTTTGTCTGTGACACTAGTCCTAATGGGACAGCAAATAAAGAAAACGTTATCAGACTATGTTTCTGTGCTACATTGATTTAGAAACAGTGTTTTCTTTTGAGTTTTAATTTTATTTCTTTCTGAAGTTGATGTAGCAGGGTATCTAGTAGTATAAAAACTCCCTGGTAAAGTTCATCTAGGCCAAAAGCCAGCTTTTAAATATTACATTTGAAATAGTGTCACCTGTCCTGGGATATCACCCCTAGAGCAGATTACTCAGGCAAGATATTGGCAATATTAGCTTCAGGGGAAGGTTGTACTGCTGTGACATTCTCCCCATGCCCAGAAACTTGGTGATATTTCATTTCTAACTTAAAATTGCACTGCTACTACACACAGACCAGATCATTGACATCTGATGCCAATATTTGCTCACAACTACACATAGTTCTTAGAGGATTTATATTCATATATTTACTGATTTGATCCCCATAAAATGTGATGGAATATATATGGTTTGTATTCCTGCTTTATAGACAGAGCTGTCAAATCACATTAAGTTTAAAGTATGTGCTCAAGTTTATGTTTATGCTGCACGGCTAATAATTAGACTAGTTTGGCCACAGATACCAAGTATCTAATTGTATAACCTGCATTTAATCATATCACTTTTCTGGCTTTCTTGCATGTGGTATAAATTTACTATTTTATATTTGGAGAATTAAGTGGAATGCATAAACAGATACAACGCACAAAGTTCCTACCTTAGGAGTAACTATATGACAATGATGAAAGGAAAAATATACTAGCAGTATAAAAGAGCACATAAACTCATATTTATCATTGTCTGCAATACTTGAGAATTTTTCCTGAGTATTTTGTTTGTGAATTTGATTTGTCTATGTAGGGAACACAATATAAGTACCAGGAATACATTTCTTAGAAAACAGACTAATGGTATAGTAGAGAGAAAGCATTAATATACAATAATCTCAAATATTCAGCTTATATTTCTTTGAGAAAAATATTTTCGAAATATTTTCCTTATCTTGACTCTTTACACAGAAATAAACCTATAACAGCAATCTCTTTCTACTAATATATAAAACCAAAGTTATTTGCTAACTGCAATCTTTACTCTATCACATCTTAAATGTCCTAACATTCCTGAGCCAGTAGTTGCTTGTTAATTGTTTTAGCATCCAGATGGTTATTTTCCAGCTCCTAGTTCAAACTGGATGTCAGGGACCTCCATCCATCTGTCACCTAGGCTGTATCATGTACTCATAGAAAAGATGTGACACTAAGACCACCCTGCCACCGACTTCAGTCCATGTTGGGCGCCAAATATGTCCAGACCTGCAGGACATCCAATATGGGTCTGGTGGACACCTAGGAGAAAGATGGAGGACAGGGGATACATGAATGGACGCCAAGACAGGATTCTGATCAAGGCGACAATTTTATTTAATCACAAAGGGATTTATATAGGAGAACTGAGGAGGGAAAGGGAGGAAGGTGTACTTGCAGCTGCAGAGGTAAGAGGTCAGTGGGAGTGGTGGTCTGCTGTGTTGCCTGGCTATCTAATCTACAGGGAAAGAGGTCAGGGGTAGGAACTCCTATGTTGCTTGGTAACCTGACAGCAGAGTCTGATCCCATCTATTACAATTTACTACTGCTCAGGCCTATCTCCTAAGGACCTTATGTCAGAACGGGTGGCAGGGTGCTCTTAGTATCATGTCTTTTCTATGAGTACGTGTTAAAGGCTAGCTGACTGATGGCTAGAGGTCCCTGACAAAACTTCATTCATTTCAAGAAATTCATGGCCTTTTGAAACTTCTTCCATAGTTAGAACCAAAATGTCACTCTGATTGTTTTTTGTCCAGAGCCACAAGCTCATATAAACTTTTGTGTTGTTCTGAAAATATCCATCATGTCCATCTGCCCTTTCCAGCATAACATTCAAATTTCTGTACTGTAACTGGATACCAAGCAAGCTTGACATAACAAAGAGCTATAACTTAGCACTTCAGATTTTGACAGTTCCAATAACTTCCATGGAAGGACTAATAGTTTAAATCTTTCAGTAATGAATTTTTCCTTCATCATGACACCAAAGCCATAAACATCATATAAAATTTTTAGATGTTTTTCTAATTAGAATATGCTTGTGTTACAAATGTGTTAATGAGTTTTATTCAGATACTGAATCTTGCTAATAAACATTAAATGTCTTATAATCTTAGGTTTTTGGTCTCTCATGACACTTCTGTTAGTTTGTGATCAGCTGAGGATTCTGCTAAAATTTGTGAACTATGCTGTGTAGAATGAATAAAAAAAGAGATAGACATTGGGGTTAAAGCTGAAGATAATAAAAGCAAGGCAGTCAGCCACTAGAGATTTCTCACCTCTCCTAGTGCTCAGACAGAGGGGCGAACCTCAAACTGCTCCTGACTGCACTGCCACTCAGACTTACTATCTCCTCCAACCTTATATTCTTCCCTCTATCCAGCCATAGCACTCCTGTCTCCACCTTCATAATGCTAGGATTAAATTGTGAGTTAACACTGACTCACTCTCATGTAGCCCAGGATGGCCTTGAATTCACAGAAATCCATCTGCCTCTGTCGCAAGAGGACTGGGATTAAAGGTGTTTAACATGACTGCCTGGCCTCTATGGCTAACTAGTGTGGCTAGCTTTGAACTCTGATCTTCAAGTAGGCTTTACTAGATCATAAAAATACCACCACAATGATCTTTCTTCACGAAGAGTAAGAAAGAAAGGAAAAGGAAGTGCTAAAGAAAATAAGGGAAGGAGGGAAAGGAAAAGATGAAGAGAATGAAAAGTAGACTAAACCAAATACACTCTAATTTGAACTTTAACCCAACTTTTATCTAAGCTATGTTCATGTAGAGATAAAAAGTCATATTATAACCACTGTCAACATGTGCACTCATGTATCTTTTTATTTAAAAAATCACTTTTATTTCATGTGCATGTGTGTATGTCTGTGTACCATGTATATGCTTGATGCCTACAGAAGCCAGAAGAGGACACTGGATCCTAGAAAACTATGGTTAAAAGTAGTCATGAGGTACTCAATCCCCACTCCACTCTCCAGAGAGGGTGAGGCCCTTCTTTGGGGAATCTCCAAAGTCTGTCATATCATCCAAGGCAGGGCGTAGGCCCTCCCCAATGAGTCCAGGCTGAGAGAGCATACCTCTATGTGGAATGGGCTCCCAAAGTCTATTTGAATGCCAGGGATAAACACTGATCTAGTACCTGAGCCCCCCCCCCAAAGATTGCCAAGGCTTCCTCACTAATACCCATGTTCAGCGGTTCTGGGTCAGTCCCATGCTGGCCTCTCAGCCATCAGGCTGGGTTCCATGAGCTCCCCCTTGTTCAGGTCAGCTGTTTCTATATAATAAAAATTATTTAAGAACAATGATACCATTTGACATTATCACCAGCAATTCATTAGAAGTTTCATACCCTTGCAACTATATCAGTATTTTAAAGGGTCAGAGTTTAAACTGCAGGTATACTTAGCTGATTCAATTTTCCATTGTTTTCATTTTCCTTCAATATGTACAGTTTTCATTCTCCACTGCCATGCTAATGTTATTGGTCATTTGTAGATTTTCATATGTAAACACTATTTAGTCTTTTTTTTACTTTATTATCAATTGCTTTGTTGGAAATCCAATTTTAGAGTGATCAAAACTCTTAATATATTCCAGATACAATCTTCTGTTATAAGCACTTATATAGACACCAATGCACAGATACACACACACAAACAAAGATAATAATGCTTTTTATTATGAGGGTCTAGGTTTTAATGACATTTTTCTGTTGAAAAGTAAAAAGTTTAGCTATGGAAAGCAAATATAATCATTTTATTACCCTTTTCTGGTGTATGATTTATATTTGATGCTATCTTCAAAACTGTGACCTGTGTTGAAAATGATGTGGGACATTCCATTTTTCTTGATGGTTGTAGAATAACTGCTTTCTTTTACTCTTTTTTTATCATTTTTTATTTTAATTTTAAATAGCTTGTTTTACATGTCAATCCCAGTTCCCTCTCCCTCCCCTCTTCCCGCACTCCCCTTCCCCCCTCCCTCCCACCCTATTGCCAAATCCTTCCACATAGGGGATATCTAGAGTCTGTCATTTTACTCTTGGTAGGGTCAAAGATGTATAGCTGTAACAAAAAAGGTTAAGAAAATAGTTGTATGACTGAAACCATTTTGGAAGTTGTAGGCAAAAGAAAAATTCTTAAAACATGATAAAGTGAGGTGAGTCTCAGACACTGTCAATTCTTTAACAACCTGACACTGAATTCTATGTTCCATGTATCTGAGCCATACACTATTTTTCCCTGTCATGCCTAGTGCTGGTATACTGTTTTCTTTTATAAAATTCTCATATGCAAATCTTCTCTTAGTTATAGTCTATTATATTAAATTCTTTAAAAAGAAAAATAATTTTACTTTCTGTCTAAAAGATAACACAATACTTCTAAAATGACACTGATGTGGTTATAATGTTCCATATTAGTATCCTGCTTTGTTTTTTCCTTCCATCCAATTGTCTTATACAAAGTAATCATCATTTATTAGAAATGTGTGGTCCACGTCACTGATCCATATTATAGAGAAGTAAGTTATTCTACAGGTTCCTGCAAACTTGCTCAACCAACAATTATGTTAACATTGCTGAGGTTCATGCCACTGTCACTCTAGAACTTACATTTGTAGGATTACTCACACCCAGCCCTTTAGTTTATTTATTAGAATAATGATAAACATAAGCTCCACATCAGAGAAAGCTGAAGATTCACCAGATACTCATAATGACTATTCACTTGTAATTTTCCTACAAGGTCATCAAGCTTGAATCTTTTTTCTCTCACTACCATTTCACTCAACTGCAAAGCATCTGGTTCTTTTCCTTTTTTAACGTCAGGATATTTCTTTGTTTTCTTTATATGTTTGTTTCACTTGCTAATTTTCATCTCACAGCACAGTTTTTTATCTCAACCATTTAGACATATTCTTTCTAAGCCTTCAAATCATCCCTCTAACCTTTCTTGATCTTAAGTCAGCTGAGCTATTCTTATCCATAAAGCACTCCCAGTAGTAAACATCAAAACAGTAGAAATGGCCAACCAACATATGATTGACACAGGGCAGTCTCCAACCAGTAGTATTGTATAGGTGATATAGCAGCTTTCTCAATTGCATTTGTTCTGTAGATTATTCCAGGGCTTTGTGTTGTGCTCTACTTGCCACTTGTTTTCTAAGCATTCTGTAGGGAGTATCGTAATTAATATTTGACAGTGTCTGAAAATTTTAATCCATATGCAAGGACCTAGAAACACTAATATTGAGTATGTCCGCTAGTATCTCTTACAATTGTTTATGAAAGTATATGTATAAGAATGCTCTTGGAACATATATTTTAATAAAGACATGGAAGCAGAAAGAAGGCTACTTGGAGGAAGAAAGGAGATGAGCTGAACTGGGAAGAGGAAACAAGAAAAGATGAGGAAAATTTCATATGATAAAATACCTCAGAATTATGAGTGAAACGTTTCATAGTATTATAATGAACTTATTATTTTAAACATTATATACACACTAATTTTGAAAAGTCAAAAGAAAAATTATTTTTGATTTGAAGCTGTCACCTAATGGTATTAAGTAAAATAAAGGGTATCAGTATCATTGATACATCAAAATTAATTTATTCTTGTATATTATAATGATAAGAATGAAAACAAGTATATAAAATGTAAAGATGAATATGCCAACCCTAGTGTTGAGTCTAAGGAAAAAAATCAATAAAAATGCATGCACTATAATTTTCTATTCATGTAAAATTCAAAACCTGACCTATTTATGAATACTGAAATTACAGATAATGGCTCCAATGAGACAGAAATTTGGTATTTGAAATGAATAATGATCTAAGAATTTATTGTATCAATAGTTGTATGATTGATAATTTTATCGTATCTTCTCTTTTGACATTCATTTTCTTTCTTGGATTTTTTTATGTGTAGTGTTGTTTGGCCTGGACTGCACTATGTCATAGGTACTAAGTATCAAACCCAAGTTCTCTATAAGTGCAGTCAGTTGCTTTAACTACTAGACAGTCTTTCCAGTCCCTTCCTTTTATTATATCTTTTAAAAGTCTTCAATGTTTACATACATTGTTTATATAGCTTGTGATATTCTTATAGTCTAAAATAAGTTTTATCTTCAAACTTAAAATGTACAACAAAATAAATGTAAAATCAGATCATTTAGCACAAATAGTTTTTAAATTTTTAATAAATTCTTTGTCAATAAGAATCAAATTTTAAGAGTAACTATATGGTGAATATATTATAGGCATAAATTCGTGTTAACACATTTTTTAAAGTTTATTTTTTAAATTTCATTTTCCATTGAAGCCACAGTACTCCCTTCTTCCCATCTTATCACCAGCCCTCACCACCCCCTCAAGCCCACCACTATCCACTCCTCCCAAATGGTGAGGGCTCACATGGTGGGGTCAACAAAACCTGGCTCATTAACTTGAGGCAGGACCAAGCCTATGCCCTGCATTAAGAGTGGGCTCCAACAAACTAGTTCATACACCAGAGATAGATACTTGTCCTTTGGTCAGGGGCCCTACAGATAGACCCAGATACGAAATTGACTCCAACATGCACAGGGCCTAGTTCAGTCCCATGGAGGCTCCATGGAGGTTGGGCAACATTTCACGAGTTCCTACAAGCTTGGCTCAGCTGTCTGTGTAGATTTCTCCTTCATGTTCTTTTCCTCCCTTGCTTGTGAATTCCCTCCTTCCTCTCTTCACCTAGATTCCAGAAGCTTGGCCTGGAGCTTGGTTTATGATTTCTTATCTGATTACATCAAATACTGAATGAAGGCTCTGTGATAACAGGGTATTCACCAGTCTGTATAAAGGAGAAGGTCAGTACAGGCACCCTCTCCACTATAGCTAGGAGTCTTAGCTGGGGTCACCATTGTGGATTCCTGGGAGTTTCCCTAGCAGCAGACTTCTCCATAACCTCATAATGGCTCTCTCGATCAAGATATCTCCCACTCCATCCCTCTCCCAACTTGAAAATCTTGTTCCCTCATGCACTTATCTCCCATCCCCTCCACGTAACCACCTCCTCACCCACAGTTTAATCAGGAGATCTCATCTAATTCTCCTTCCCACAGTGATTCATGTTTCCCTCTTGGGATTATTACCTAGCTTCTCTGGAGCTGAGGGTTGTATCCTTTGAATTATAACCAGTATCCACTTTTGAGTACATACCCTGTTTGTCTTTAGGAGACTGGGTTACTTCATTGGGGATAGTTTTTCTAGTGTCATCCATTTGCCTGTAAATCGCATGGTGTCATTGATTTTTACAGCAGAGTAATGCTACATTTTGTAAATGTATCATATTTTCTTTATGCATTCTTCAGTTGAAGAGAGGGAGGGAGGGAGGGAGGAAGGAAGGAAGGAAGGAAGGAAGGAAGGAAGGAAGGAAGGAGCTGACCTTCTTAATGAATCTGGAAGCAATGAAACAATGAAAGTGGAGGAAGGACCCTATCATATGAATTCATCATGTACTACAAATCTGGAGCAACTAAAATAATATGATACTTGTCATAAGCAGACTCATAGGCCACTGAAACAGTATATACAATACAGAAATTCATAACCAACTTAAATATTAGAAAGGGGCCAAGAAATAACAATGAAATGAAGATAGTACCTTTGACAGCTTTTCTTTCTAGTGACCCCCTTCAAAAAATGACAAAAAGAAATTAAGGAAGGAATGGTCTCTTGTGACTCCAAGTATACAATGAAACACTGACTATGGTTACAGGAGCATGATTCAGCATCTACAACTTGAATTGCTCTTTGCTTCACTTTTTATTTAGTATTTTATTTCAGATTATAGGATGGTTCCAGCTATATTTAGAATGAATCTTCCATTTTCAGTTAAATATCTCTGAAAACATTCTTTTTTTTTACTTAACTTTTTACACATGTTACTCTCAGTTCCCTCTCCCTCACCTCTTCCCCTGATGCCCCAATCCTCCCAAATCCCCACCCCACTCCACCTCACTCTGCTCCCCAGGGAGGGCAAGGGCTTCCATGAGGGATTTTCAGAGTCTGTCATATCATCCCGGGCAGTGTCTCCTATAAGTGGAAATCAGTTGTGAACTTTGTGGAGTTGGTTCCCTCCCTCAACCCCTGTATGGATTCTGGGAATCCAAATCAGTTACCAGCTTTGCACAGCAAAGGCCTTTACCTACTAAATCATCTTAATCATCCTAGTTAATGGTTATTTGAATCTAATAGTAGCCATATATTAAATAATTCCTAGATTAATTAAGTCCTAACACTTATTGAAAAATGTTTACTCTAAAATAATATACTATATTACCTTGGCTTCAGCCTAGGAATATTACATTAATTTAATGCATTATTTTAAAAAATTCTCTTGCACTAGATTGATTCTTATTTTTACTTACCATGTACCTAGAATTGATGCTAGGCATATAGACAATAGATGGTAGATGAATTAATAATATATAGCCATATAGACAATCAGATAATCTACAAACATAGAGGATAATCCACATAAATTTGTACAGTTGTTGGACAAGAAGACTGCTTAACTCATTTTTCAGGATATGCTCTCAAACTTCTGTGATACATACCCAAAACGCAAGAAAAAATAATCTAATAGATAAATAGGACATTGATCTGGGCAAAAATTTTTATTTTATGTTACAGAAAAATATAGACAACAGAATCAAACAATGAATCAATGCAACTACCTTATACTATTTTTTGCAAAGGAAACAAAAACATTATTAAAGGAAATCAAATAGTGAAATTAAACATATTTGCATTTTGTACCCACATACCTGATAAAGATTACTATATATATATGCATATATGTAAGTATGTATGTATATATATGTATATATGTAAGTATGTATGTATATATATATGTATATATGTATGTATGTATATATGTATGTATATTGTCAGTTTCCTATAGCTTTGACAAAATATCAGCTATAATAAACTTATAAGGAAGAATGACTTACTTTGGATGATGGTTTCATGGTTCAGTCCATGTCACTTGGCTTCATGTTTTTTAGCCTACTGCAAATCCAGGCATCATAGTGGAGACTGCATGGTGGAGATGAAGGTTAATTACACCATGGTAGCCAGAAAACCAAAACAGAGACAGAGAAAGAAATATTGACCAAACAGAAGAACCTTACTCTAGGCAATGCCCTCAGTTGCCTGCTTTATACAGTTAGGCCCCATCTCCCAAAGATTACACTATCTTCTAATTAAATCATCATCTGGAGAACAAGTCATATAAGCTTTGATATATATATATGTATATATATAATACACACACACACACACAAACACACACATACACATACACACACACACACAATAGTATGTCTTCCCTGGGTCACATAAGCTCATCACCTTCTCACAATGCAAAATGAATTCAGTTCATCTCCATGATTTCCAATTGTGTTAACAGTATTGTTCCAAAATCCATGACCAAAAGTGTCCTTCAAAGTGTTTGATTTATAAGCCTTCCTAAAAGTCTACAAAATAGGTACGTATTTGTAAAGTATGGTAGCACATTGCTAGCTTTCTCATTTAAAAGAGATGACAGGAAATAAATAGCAAGAAAAACTTGGAAAAAAATGAAGATTGAAGACTATCAGTACAGAAATTAAATTGAATAACTATGTCAAGCATTTAGGTTATGTTGTGAGATCTAATGTCCTTAGGAACTTTGCATGTACCATCAGAAGGCACACATGGCCTGCCTTGGGCTGTCTCTGCTCACTTCCTGCTACATCATTTGGTTTAGTAATCTCTTTTAACATCACCAAATTCCTGAAATTCCTTGAATCTTCAGCTTTCCTCTCACATCCTCATATTTCATATTTTCAGAGGATGCTTACAAAGACTTAGACTTCTAGCCTTTATTTTTATATATTGCTGGAAGTTTTCATGGTAGTATAATTACTGTGCTGTGCATGTTTACACAGCCAAAACAACGTTGATGATTTTGAGGTCTAGTGGCAAAAAGAACATTAGTTACACATCCTGAGACCATGACTGCAATGGTCTTTCAGTACTTATGTGAACGTATTTCAGGAAGAAATCCCATTGAACCATCTCCCTAGATAGTTTTTTTCGAAGTTGAGCTATTTGAGGCTTTCTCCTCAAACACGATTATGCTTTCAAACAAGTTTATGCTTCAATAGCCTTGAGTCTATGGGGGATACCATCCAGCCAGGTCCTAACCTGCTAAACAAGCATATTTCTTATTGTCTTGATAAATGCTACTTCAATTTAATTTGCTGCAATCTCATTAGCAATAACAAGCTCCTTAGTTGTCATTTTAAATATGTCCTCTTTTCTAGACAAATGCCAAATTTTTGTCTCCCTTCCTATCCTGCTTCTTGTTATTAATACAATATATTGGACTCAAAACTCAGGACAGCAAATTGGGCTTTATTTGTATTTCCTAGATAAGGTAGTCCATTCCTTTTCATCTGAACTTTGAGCAAATCTCAAAGAATGGAAAAATGAAGACAAATCCCTTGTCACAGTGTAACACACATTTTTTTCTACTAACAAAACCTTTAAATAAATCTAAAACCTCACAAGCACATCCTTCTCTGTTTATATTGTTCCCAACACTCATGCTCTGCTGCCCAATAAGAATAGCTCCTACTATTTCAGCACTCTAAGGTTATGCTTTCCTGCAACTTCAGTGTTCTCAAAATACTTCCAATAAACCACCTAGAAATGCTTCTGAGTCACATTATCAATTATAGTTACATGTATGTCTTCTATTTAGTATTAGTTTTCTTAGCTTTTTGTTTCTGGAACTGTCTCAGCATTGTTCTATTGCTGTGAAGAGACACCATGACCAAGGCAACTCTTATAGAAGAAAGCATTTCATTAGGGCTTACTTACAGTTTCAGGTGTTTAGTTCATTATCATCATGGTATGATGCGTGGTGGCTGATATAATGTTGGAGAAGTAGCTGAGAGTTCTACATTCTGATCCAAAGGAAGTAGGCATAGACAGCTAGTAGGCCTGACAGGGGCTTTTGAAGCCTCAAAGCCCACCCTCAGTGTCACAATTACTACAAGAAGACCTCATAAAACTCCTAATCCTTTTAATCCTTTCAAAGGGTTCTATTCACTGATGACTATGTGTTCAAATATACGAGTCATTCTTATTTAAACAACCACAGTGTTTTTTTCATCAGAAATATATTATTCAAAGAATAAAGTGACTCAAACAGCTCAACACTGAGTAAACAACCCACATCCAATTAAATATATGAAATGATATTGAGCAGAAATTTGTGAGAAATAATATGCAAATGAGCACATATGATATGGAAAATGTTCAAAACAAATAAATAGAAAATACACATTAAAACATGGAAAAATACCTTCTTCAATTAGAATGGCTGTTATTAAAACAGACCTAAGGCAAAACTCAAGAAACGTTAGTGTAAATTTTCATCCTTGACTACTTTCACAGAACTATATAGGGTAGCACAGTTATGAAAAGCAGCAGAGTTTCCTCAAAAATTAGACACAAAAGGCTACATATTTGATCAAAATTACTACTGACTGTGCATCCAAAGGAAAGGAGTTTAACATGTCACATAAATGTCTTTGATACTATGATTATTATTGTACCCTTATACACAACAGCAAAGATAAAGCGTTTACTTAAGTGTACATCAATGGAGGACTTCTTAAAGAAATTGTGATTGATTTGTACATTGAAAGATATTAATTCATAAAAATGATGAATTTCTATTATTTGAAGTTTTAAACAAAAGCCATTTATTTTTACCTGTCTTCATGGACAAAAATTCACAATTAACATTTATATAAATATAATCTTAATCTGCAGAAATACAGGGCAACAACGACAGTATACTACATTTGAAGTGGAAGCAAAATATATGGCCTGATTTAACAATCATGGATTAAATGTTCCATTGCCCCATTTAATAGGCTTCACCAGATAACTTTAGGATATTATGATTAGGTATTTAAGTTATTTTAGGTATAATATTATGTAACAGTGTATTTAAAATGTTTGAGTTGTGTTTAAAAATAATGTCAAAATTAGTTAACTAATGAAAATATCTCATCATATATAAATAAGTTTCTTAAGAACATTCAAAGTTGCCATTTCAATTCATTGTATATTATTCAAATATTCATACTTCATGTCTTCACTCAGTTTTATTTTTCTAATGTATTTGGCAGGTAGAATATTTCCAGAGCTGGTTTCTGTAATTAATGACACCTGAAACTCACTTCAGTAGATAATGTTTCTTGATTCTTTAATTAAATAAAACTTTTGTGGCATAGTTCCTGACTAGATACTAAAATGTCCTATGCAAATAAAAGCCAGGAATGTATGAATTTAGGTCACTGTAATTTTGACCTCTCTAAGGATATTTAGTTATTTTTAAATTAGATATGGTAATGCCCACAGAATAAGAAAAAGAAAAAAATCCTGTGTGAATAGTCTAAAGATTCAATGCAATAGCATATTAGGGAATGAAATCCTACTTGAATCATCAGTCATGATTCACTCTGTCACTAGCCAGACATGCATGTATTGTGTGTATATTTGTGGATGTGTGTGTGTGTGTGTGTGTTTGTTGACAATCAACAATCATTTACACTCAGAAAGTGACCGTTTAGGAGACATTTGATTGAATGTTGCACACTGCAAAACAAGGCTAGTCAGAGGACATAAAGACCAATATTTAGGCAGTATTTTGGCATCATGTACATGTAAGGAAAGAAAAGATAAAAAATGGCGATGGTAGTTTCCCTCTTATGGCTTATGACATTCCCAGCTAAGGATTTTAGGACTTCATTCAGGTTTGCAGTACAAAGCATAAAAGCCTCCTATGGACTGGGCCTAAAAACTAAGGAGAAATAAGTTATCACCTTAAGCATCATGTTACAATTGTTCCAGGGAATGCATTTTGTCTAGGAGGCTGTCAATAGAGCTCACACAATTCACTGCTTGGTAAGACTGTTGATTATTTATTCCACTCAACAGCCTGTATATCACTTTCTGGCATGATGAAAGCTAGACAGCTAGGGAGAAGCATTCATGATAGTTCCAGTTTGACTTTTCTATGTTCCACATTTAAACTCACATTGTGAGTTCAGCAGTGGCATCTGATTAATTCTTGTGAATGTCTAGAAAAAAGTCAAGAGTCTTCACAGTTTGGGGAACTCAACCAACAATTCCTAAGGAGCATCTCATATATGGCAATGAGACTTTTGTTTACTGGGATTCCTGTATTCACTCTTTTAAAAAGATATCATTGATCTTGACCAAATGATTCAATTCCTCTGACTGTCTCCTAATCCTGATAGTCTGTCATTTGCATAATACATTCTACTGCATAAGCTTCCCACTGAATTTATTTGAATTTTCATTTTATTTTATCCCTATAATTATTTTTGTTTTTAATACATATTTCTATACTATTCCATCTCTTTACTTAATACAGTTTTACACATTTATTGAATTCCTAATTCATTCAGATGTTTGATTTTTTTGGAACTCAGCAGTTTATTCATGTCTTCATTCATTTGTTGAACATAATTTGATCATAATTTTGATTTCTATGTTTAGAATTTCCTTTGAGGCATTCTTATCAGAGGTGTCCAAGGGTCTAAAAACTTTTGTAGGAGACCTGTTATCAAGGTTTTAAGTTATTTGTGGTTTTGTATTGAGAGTTGACCAGAAATGATTAAACTGCTGTCTTAAACATGTTCCTTCTGGTTTTTAACTGATGCTTTGGTAATTACACATCATATACCCTGTAGGAGGAAAACAGATGCCGCCATTAACCATGTGACTTACTAGAGGCACACACAGATGAGGTAATAAAAGAGTGGTTTACTGCACCACTAACCACACCCACTTTAGGCATGACTAAAGACGTATATGGACATAGTCGGTGAATTACGTCAATAGCCAGGCCCACTTTTGGGCATGGCTAGGGGCGTTATGGAGGAAGGTATAAAAGACTGAACAGCGGAAGTCTAGTTCTCTTTTTCTGGCTTTCGGCTTCCAGTTCGGCAGCAGAAAACTACGCGGCTAATCTGGGTTACTTGTTTGGTCTCTTGTGAATAATTTCTACAATAAATACTTATTTTTACTTTCAGCAAGTGTGCCGTTTATCATTGCAGCATCATTTTGGTGTCAGAAGTTCTGGAACGGGGATCCAGGTGCCCAGAAAGCGGCTGCTCCTCAGCCCGACCAGGCACACGTGAACCCTCCTTTCACTAAGTTCCCCACCACATCGCTCGGCAAGGCACGATTCCTGTCGCCAGGAACCAGCACCTTCTACCTGCCGGTAAGGTTAAGTGGTATTCCGAGATTTCTCTCTTGGCCATATGCTCTTTCTCTGGAGGCCTGCTGATTTCGGCCTGAAGAAAACTCCACTGGTAACAAACTTAACTGCTTTATACAATGTCAACTAACATTACAATGCAGGATGTTAAGAATTCTCTTCTTTTTTGTATGGATGGGATTTTAGAAAGGGTTGAGGACCTACCTGAAAGGTACTTCCTAACCACGATGGTGATTATTAGTTTCATAATCAATATAATTTTGCTAAAGAAATGGTTCAAATATAGGGCAAAATATGACAAACTTATACAGGTCACACGGTCATCGCAGGATGGTTATGAAATCCTAGTACAAAGAATTCAGGAAATGGAAAATTCCTTGCAAGATAATAAGGAAGGTTTGGTAGAAAATATTCAGGATATTAAAAATGATAATGTAGGTCTGACAAACAGGTTTAAAGGGATGGAGCAGAAAATTGAATTACTTTCAGGAAAAATGTGTTCAAGAGACAGAATAGAAAAAGTGGAACATAATGTTGAAACGTTTAACCAACAAAACTGTTCCATGTTTGATGATTTCACTAGCAAACTACAAAGACTGGAGCATAAGATTGACATGTTAACAGAAAAGATTTGTTCCATGTCTGAGAGCAATGGCAAACTAGCTGATAGACCGTCATTTCTGGAAGGCAGTTTACATGCCATTGAGATACTTTCTAAGGATGAGAATATTAAATACTTGGAATCATGTGTAAATGATGACTGCAAAAAAATGAATGATTCCATGATGTCCTTAGAAAATTATTTGTCCCAAGAACTTCAAGAGCTCAGAGAAACAATGATGAATAGACTGCATGTTTTGGAAGACGTTCAATCTGATACTTCAGAACCAGAAATACAGACAACAGGTCAGGACAGGGGTTTTCCCACACTTCTCAAATGCCAGAAAGATTTCCCTAAGGTTGCTATACGTTCACCTATGGTTTTCCCAGTATCTGTAACCGAAAATCCAGCAATTAAAAAGCATTCAAATGGTCACATTGCTTATCAATGGAAACCTATATAGATGAAGGACCTAAAAGTAATCAAGGAGGCCATTATTTCGTAAGGTCTTCATTCTCCCTATGTCAGAGAGCTCCTAACCTCATGGTCCACTGCAAATAAAGTAACCCCAAAAGACTGGGCCCAATTATCCTCAGCAATGCTAAAAAATTCTTGTCAAATTCAATGGAGAACTTTATGGAGACAAGAGGCAAAAGCCTTAGAGATTCAGGAATTAAAGAATGGCCATGAAGCACCCCAAGACAAGATTCTTGGGGAGGGTGCTTACTATGACCCGCAGGTTCAGTCTGCATATGACGAGCACATACTGTCTTTATGTCGTACAGGTGCTTTGAATGCTTTGGATAAGGTTAGTGAAACAGGAGAGATAATGCAACCCTATACCAAGGTAGTACAGGGTCCAAGGGAAAGGTTCACTGAATTTTTAGAGATTATCCAGAGCAATAGAAGTACAAGTAGTAAATCCAGAATCTAGGCGACTCCTTATAGAATCTTTGGCATATGAGAACGCAAATCCACAATGCAAGCAGGTACTTTGGCCATTAAAAGTAAGATCAGTGCCATTGGAGGAATGGATCCTATATATAGCAAACCTGGAATGTAAAAGTCAGGAAATGGGAGCTTGGGTAGGTGAAGCTATTTCTACAGGCTTGAGGAGGAACCAGGATACCAAATACCCTACCCATGATGATATAGAGGCCTGGGTAGGGGAGGCAATCACCAAAAATTTTAACAGACATAAAGATGCCACGTGCTTTAACTGTGGTAAAATAGGGCATCTGAATAGGAACTGTAGCATCAAACAGAAGACCTCAGCCTCCTGGTTTCTGCAGGAGGTGTGGAAAGGGAAAACATTGGACCAAGGAATGCTGGTCAACTACAGATAGACAAGGTAGACCTTTACTGCCAGGAAACGTAAGCAGGGGCCTCAGGATACTTTGGAAAAGATGTTTGAAGCAGTAAAGGAAACTTTGCATCGCTGGGGATTACAAATTGCCCCAGAAAAAAATACAAAGAGGAGATTCTAGTAACTATTTAGGTTATAAAATAGATGCTCAGAAAATATGACCGCAGAAAGTACAGATCAGAAGAGATCATTACCAGACTCTTAATGATCTTCAAAAGCTATTAGGAGAAATCTCTCAATTACAGACAATTATCGGTGTAGAAGGGCATGATTTGAAACACCTGAAAATGGCTTTAAAAGGAGATAAAGACCTAAACAGCCCACGAGTACTATCAGCTGAGGCTGAAAAAGAATTAGAATGGGTAGAAAAGAATATTAGAAGCACATGTGGGCCGTGTGGATCCAAAGCTGGACTTTATTCTGGTTACTTTACTATCTAGAGAATACCCCTCAGGAATATCAATGCTGAGGGAATACATCATACTAGAATGGGTATTTCTGCCACATAAACAGAACAAAATATTGAAAACATATATATAAGTGATCTCTGATTTGATATTAAAAGGTAAGTTAAGGCTTCATCGACTGACTGGGAAAGACCCAGCTTAAATTATTGTACCTTTAACAAATGAAGGAATTTCCTCCTTATGGAAGGATAATGAGTATTGGCAAATAGCTTGCAGTGACTTTTTGGGAACTATTAGTAATAAATATCCCAAAACAGAGAGAACCAAATTGATAAAGAAAGCATTTTGGATTCTTCCACGTATCGTGAGGCAAACACCTATTTCTGGAGTTCTTACATTCTTCACAGATGCAAACAAATCAGGTAAGACAGGGTATAAATCAAGAAATATAAGTAGTTCAAAGCCCTTATAACTCCATACAAAAGGCAGCGTTTTATGCCATTCTCATGGTACTTAAAGACTTTACAGAGCCTCTCAGTATAGTCACGGATTCTCAGTATGCAGAGTGAGTTGTCTTGCACATTGAGACTGCAGAATTTGTTCCTGACAGTACAGAATTAACCTCATTGTTTTTACAATTACAGGAAACCATCAGGAACAGGACTCATCCTATACATATAACACACATTAGATCCCATACAGGTCTGCCAGGTCCTCTGGCACAAGGCAATGACAAATTGATTGTTTATTAATAGGTAATGTGTTGGAAGCTTCAGAATTTCATAAGAAACACCATGTTAATAGCAAAGATTTAAAGAAGGATTTTTCTATCACCTGGCAACAAGCCAAAGTAATAGTAAGAAATTGCCCCAGTTGCTCATTCTACAATTAAACTCCATTACCAGCAGGTTGTAATCCTAAAGGTATTCACAGAAATGAACTTTTGCAAATGGATGTATTTCACTTCCTGGAATTTGGCAGTTTCAAATATGTACACCATACCATAGACACGTTCTCAGGCTTCCAATGGGCTACTTCCCTCAGCTCTGAAAAAGCTGATTCTGTTATTACACACCTCTTAGAGGTGATGGCTGTTAGGGGTATACCTAAAACAATAAAACTGACAATGCTCCAGCATATGTCTCCAGTAAATTGGAACACTTTTTCAAATATTATAATATGAAACATGTAAATGGTATGCCTTACAATCCCACAGGACAAGCAGTGATTGAAAGATCTAACCAAGCCTTAAAAGAGATGCTTTATAAATAGCCAAGGGGAACAAAGACCCCCAAACACAGGTTACATAATGCTTTACTAACGTTGAATTTTCTTAATGCTTATGAAAAAGGACAAACTGCAGCAGCAAGACACTGGACTACAGAGAAGACTTATGAACTGAACCAACTGGTGTATTTTACGGATGTTATAACCTCAGTCTGGAAACCAGGATATGTGTTACATTGGGGAAGGGGTTATGCTTTTCTTTCCACAGGAGAAGAAAAACTTTGGGTTCCATCAAAGTTAATTAAGATTCGATCAGAACAGAAAACATCTCAGGAGGAGGAAAGATGACAGCTCATCTACAAAATCATATTCTACCATGGGTAAAGTGACCTCCTAAAAGGAAAGAGAAGTGTTTTTGTTTTTTGTCTTCACAGGTAAACTTAGCAAAGAATACTGGACATATAGATTCCTGAAGAAGAATGAATAGCTACCCTGAGGACCATCAAACAAACAGTAACTCACTGTGTGGTATCAAAGTCTAAATCTATATTGTTTTTATAATACCCTTTTATCTTTGTTTCTTCATATACTTTAGTCCCCATTCATTTAACTGAAGCTGGCTTTGGAGTTGTATTGGCTCTACTACTCTAAATTCAAGCATATTATTTAAATAAAATTCAGAATTTCTGTATTGTATCAAAGAGCCATTGATATAAGACAGAAGAAAATAAAATTAGGGACTGTTATCTGTGGATTTCTTTTTCTGAAAAGTCTAATTTCCTTCACGTTTACCATCTTCCCTATTGTCACCTTTTCCAGTATGCATACATATAAAAGTTAAAATATTTCTCTGTTAACATTACTGTTTGAGTTTTCCAGAGAACAAGGGATTTCCTGACAGCAATCATCAACTGCTTCATAAAGAGAATGACAATCCACTTCCTTGACTCCACCTGATTTGACTGTAGGCACCTGAACCACCCCATATCATCAACTCCATCTGTCAAGCACCATCCTGAAACTGGCTTGAAACAACATCATTCGACAAAACGCTGGACCAAGGAACTGAAACAGCACACCTTCTGCAATCTGGCTAGAGCTATAGACGAGAGCTTCAATCAACACTAGAACTCCAGGCAGGAACTTCAATCAAGCATCTCCTGCCCTTCAGAGACTGTCTGATCTACTGAAGATTTTGTTACACTAACATTTTTCTTCTCACAGGTCCCCATGAGATTGTCATCGTCCCATCTCAGCAGGAAGTAGTTTTGAGAATTCCATGCCCTCTCTCCCTACTATTGATATTATAGGATAGTTTACACCTGTTAGTGTTAGCTTTCAATTATTTTAGAGTTGGGATTGGAAGGAGGTGTTCAGATTTGGGTGTTTCTTTCAGATAAGTTTAGGCTTAGATGGGATAGATGTTTGATACATTTTGTTCATTGACACAAGTTAGTTGTTTTAAGTTTAAATATCCTTTTTAGACTAAACGTGGAATTGTAGGAGGAAAACTGATGCCGCCATTAACCATGTGACTTACTAGAGGCACACACAGATGAGGTAATAAAAGAGTGGTTTACCGCACCACTAACCACACCCACTTTAGGCATGACTAAAGACATATACTGACTTAGGCAGTAAACTACATCACAAGCCAGGCCCACTTTTGGGCATGGCTAGAGGTGTTACGAAGGAAGATATAAAAGACGGAACAGTGGAAGTCTAGTTCTCTTTTTCCGGCTTTTGGCTTCCAGTTCGGTGGTGGAAAACTACTCGGCTCATCTGGGTTACTTGTTTGATCTCTTGTGAGTAATTTCTACAAAAAATACTTATTTTTACTTTCAGTATGTGTGCTGTTTCTCGTTGCAGCATCAGTACCCTAATGCCACTCATCTCCTATTCCCTCCATATCCATCCCTAACCCTTGTAGTGCCCCACATGAGGAAAACTAAAAGAAGAATTTATAAAACTAAGATAAACATAAAATTAATAATAAAATACATAAAAATACAAATAAGAATAGTAATATTATTTAAGAAAATGAACAAGCAAAAACACAACAAAACAAAAACACTTCACTCCTCCATCTTTGCTACTTCTCAGTCACCTCTTCATTCATCTTAATGGCACTGGGATTTTTTCTGTATCATGTAGTATAACATTTTGTCCAAACAGATTTACTTCCAAATATTCATCTTGTAATGTGTTGTTGGTGAAGTGACAGTTCTCTCTCTGACTTCTGTTATATCATCAATCCTGGGCCCTGGTCGAATCTCCTTGGGATCCCACTGTTGTCCTGAGTAATGAAGAACATGCTTTATGTTTATACAGGACCACTTAACACATTCCAGATAGTCATATATGGGGAAGATGTTGGTGTGTGCCAGATCAAAACCTTGGATGTGTACCTGAGTGTCTGCTAAGTTGGTCAGTTGGGTGGTCTGGTGGGACCAGTACCCTCAGATGGAGGGGTGGGATCATGGGCGTGGTCTTTCATGCCTGTAGTGAGGGGTAGGGCCAAATGGAGAATTTCATCACAAAGGTTTAGAAGATGTTCTCAATGAATTCAATGAAAATAACTCCCATATAGAGGGGAAAAACAGCCCATTATAATACAAGAGACACAAAAATCACCAAATGCACAGGAGAAAAGTAATTTTCCATCATCACTGGACAGTTTAATACTGAAATACAAATGAAGAAAAAGTATTGTAAGCTACAAGAGGGAAAGTCCATGTCATATGTAGATACTGGCTAACAAAATATCAGCTGATTTTTCACAGGAAAGTTCAAAGAGAAAAATTGTTTATAATAGATCCTTCATAATGTAAAAGATCACGACCAAAACACAGAAAAAAATCTACCTGTCATTATGTGAAGGAAAGGGAAAAAATGATGATACAATCTGACTAAAGGAATTTATAACCACTAAACCAGTCCTACACTCGATATTGAGTGCTGAACTCTGACGAGAAAAATAAACATACATAAATATTTAAAATAAAATGTTAAATGAATTTCTACTGTTTACAACATTCTGAAGAACATCTTGTGAAAGTAAATGAGCTACAAACAAAATGAAAAATAACATATAATATCAATATCACTCATGTGTGAAAAAGAAATATTTATTTAACAGAAATAAATAGTTTTATGAAGGTTTCCAGGGATTGAGGTTTATATGAAAGAGGTTAGAGAAACTCTTGTCAAAATATACAGACTTTCTTTTATAAGGAAAAAGTTCAAGAAAATCTATTGTACATCATGGTGACAGTTTTGGTTGTTTTGTGTGTTCGTTTTTAGGACAAGGGCTCACTATGTATCATGGGCTGATCTAAATGTATGTAGACCAGGCTTACCTTTTATTATTAGAGATCTCTTGTCTCTGCCTCCTGAGTGCTGGGGTGACTACATTTTATAGTATATAGGATTGATTAAACATTATGAGAAATTGAATGTAACGTTAACACAAAAGAGGTAAAAATGAAGGTATTCACTTATTCCAAAATATTATTAGCATTTTATTGTATGATTCTTATTTGATTCTTTCTTATACTATCTTTCCATTAAATGCTCACATATAAAATAATTACATCGTGTTTTATGTATATGGGTATTTTGTTTGCATGTATGACTATGCAATACATGTGTGTCTGATGCCCTTGTAGGTCACTAGAGAACTTCTGATCATGTGGGACTGGAGTTACATGCTTTGTGTGGCACCATGGGAGTGCTTTGAATAAGTCCTTTGGAAGACCAGTCATTGATTTTAATAGCTGAGCCATCTATCCAGCCCCAAATTCCTCATTTTTAATATATAATAACTTTTTCAACATATAAATCAACCTGTGGACCAAGGTCATTTCAAAATCTGTATTTGATACTTTCATCTCTATATTATGAGATTTATTTATTTGAGCTTTTTTCTTTAAATTATAAACAATCATGTTTTACATATCAATTCCAGTTGTTGTCCTCCATTTATCCTGTGTGTACCAACAACCCACCATCCCAACCCCCATCCATTCCCCAGGGAGAGTGAGGCCTTCCATGGGGGTTGCAGATGACATTCATACACAGAAGACCTTAAGAACACTACCATGAAACTTCTACAATTGATAAACACTCTCAGTAAAGAATAATGCACAAAAATTGGTAGGGGCAGTTTGAGAAAGAAATTATGAAATAATACCTTTCACATTTGCCTCAAAAAATATCTTGGGATAACTGTAACCAAGAAAGTGAAAGGTCTGTGTAATAAAATCTTTAAGGTACTGAAGAAGGAAATTGAAAAAGATATCAGAATTTGGAAAACTCTCCTATGAACATGGATATATAGGATTGATAGAGTGAAAATGGCCATCCTACCAAAAGCAATCTGCAGATTCAATGCAATTGCCATCAAAATTCCAAAACAATTCTTCATAGTCATTGAAAGAACAATTAATAGTTTCATGTGGAAACACAAAGAACTGTGCCAGATAATACCATCTCTGCTTTCAAATTGTACTACAAAGTTACAGTAATAAAAATATCACAATAATGGCATATTTATTTGAATCTTAAGGACTTTCTTGATTATGATTTTCTTATGTATGTTTCAGACATCATTAGCTTCAATAGTGAATTGTGAGCAAAATTAGCTTTAACAATAAAAATTAAATTTATTTTTGATAAGGTATTATTATTAAAACAATATGGCCAAAGTAATTATTTAATTTTTCATTATAAATGCCAGACATAATTATTTAAAAGTAGAAGTGTAATTTTATGGGAATATTATTAGAATTCCTTTTACATAGAATTGATCAGTTTTTGTGAGTAATTTACCTTGATTTTGTTTTTTATTTTTCTTTGATAATTTTGGTGCATTGTATGCTTTGAGTTTGTATGACACTAATTTTTGTTTAAGGAAAGGACAGTGACATAAGACTGTTTAATTCTTATATACTACTTCATTAATTTTAAGCCTTTGATTAGAGTATGTTTCAATGAAACTTAACTTTTAGGCTGTTGTTGCTTATTGAAACTAATTCATTTTTTTCTTTCAGGTGCTTCAGCAATAATCTAGTGAAGCATAACAGAAAGTAGACTATTTTTCTAACCAGTTGTGGTGAAAGTTTTTTTTACTGTGTTATTTATTATTTTCCATAAATTCAAGGAGATAGAAGAATGGATTTACAATCAAAAGCAGATTATTGATAAGTTAGAAATATATTATCAATCGGATATGAAGCATGTTTAATTTATTTTGTGCATATCTTTGAGTTTTCATAAAACACACACATACGTATACACATTTGTTAATTTTAAATATCAAAATAAGAGAAACAGATGAAAAGTATGTAAATATCCTTTGCAAAGAGGTGTAATTCTACTGTAGTAAATACACAGTTCTAATCATGTATGTTTACCGCTGGCCGTCTCCATATCAATTTATTGAGTGCAATGAGATGCTTTATTTTCGAAGAAACACTAAATTCTTGGTACTGCAGTGAAATGAATTAAAAGTCTGAGAATATGTGTTGATTTAGGGGGAATATTATATTATTTCTAGTATTAGTTATGATGCAGCAAACTGATGTCATTTCTATATTAGTTAAAAAATTGAGGACTAGTGATTTATACTAAAAGAATCACTTAAACTAGGACTAGAGTATGAATATTCCAAACAGGATGACAAAAACATTAAACCATGTTTTATTGCACTATACAAAGAATTGACTTGCTAATGAAAAAATGATTTCTCAAAATTATCATAATGGGCTTTTCAATTTCTTCAGTGAATAAGATTTAGCAGGAGATAAAAGACGGAACCCAAACTGTAGATTATTTTTTTTCTTCCTTATCAAGGAAGTTGTTTTGAAGCACTTATTTTGTAAGTACCTATGATTTTAGGTACCTCACATAATTTCTCAGAGCTCTTAACTTAATTTTTACAATAATGAAGTCAATGATACTATCCCTCTAGGTTTCTTGCATGAATGAAATGAGACATTTCCTAGGAAATACGCTATAAACTATAAATTAATAAAATATTACATTCAAATCAAATAATTAAACTAATTGAACGAATACTCAATTTGTGGATTTTTATGTAACTTAGAAACCAATTCCTCCCAATTAAGAAGTGGGCTGCAGAACTAAATAGAGAGTTTTCAATAGAGGAGTCTAAAATGGCTGAGAGGCACTTGAGAAAGTGCTCAACATCCTTAGCCATCCGGGAAATGCAAATCAAAGCAACTCTGAGATACCATCTCACTCCTGTCAGAATGGCTAAAATCAAAAACACCAATGACAATTTATGATGGAGAGGATGTGGTGAAAGGGGGACACTCCTCCATTGCTGGTGGGAGTGCCAACTGGTTCAGCCACTTTGGAAAGCAGTATGGAGATTCCTCAGAAAAATGGGAATAAACCTACCACAAGACCCAGCAACTCCACTCTTAGGCATATATCCAAAAGATGCCCATTCATATAACAAAGATGTCTGTTCCACTATGTTCATAGCAGCTTTATTTGTAATAGCCAGAACTTGGAAGCAACCTAGATGTCCCTCACCCGAAGAGTGGATAGAGAAAATGTGGTACATCTACACAATGGAGTACTATTCAGCAGAAAAAAATAATGGAATCATGAGATTCGCAGGCAAATGGATGACACTAGAAGAAACCATCCTGAGTGAGGTAACCCAGTCACAAAAAGAGAAACATGGCATGTACTCTCTCATATATGGATTTTAGACATAGATCTGGGGAGTGTCAGCCTACAATCCTATGGCCAGAGATTCTGGGAAACAGAAACTTCATTTAGTGGCTGCTTAAGTACTGAGCTGAACTCAAGAAAGCCAGTATCAGAGAGGGAGGACTGATGATCAAAGGGATTAAGACTGGGCAGGTTTAACCCCCAGAAACAGCTGACCAGACAAAGGTTAACTCTTGAATCCCAGGCATCAGCCTGGGAATCCAGCATGGGACTGATCAAGACCCCCTGAATCTGGGTGTCAGTGAGGAGGCCTAGGGAATCTATTGAGCCTTGGACAGCAGATCAGTACCCATCCCAAGTATACACACGGACTCTGGACTCCCATAGAACAATGTGAGGTGCACTCTCACCCTGAACTCTTGGGGAAGGGTCTAGGCCCTGCCCTATATGAAATGACAGACTATGGACACCCCCATGGAGGGCCTCACCCTCCCTGGGGGATTGAGGGGATAACGGGGGGGGGGATGGGGGAGGACACGGGAGGAGGGGAGGGAAAGGGAGAGGGACCTCGAACTGACTTGTGAAGCAACCTTGTTTCTTATCTAAATTTAAAATGGAAAATAAAAAAAAATAATAATAATAAAAAAGAAACCAATTCCTATATAACATAACTTAATTTAAATGATTCCTGTGGTAGTTAGATTATAATTCGTCCCCATAAGTTTATAGGGAATGTCATGATTAGGACATGTTGCTTTGTTGGAGTAGGTGTGGACTTTTTGGAGAAAGTGTGTCACACATGGGAATGGGCTTCACGGTCTCTTTTTTTCAAGCTTCACTCATTGTGACAGTCAGGCCACTTCCTCGTGTCTTCTGACAAAGATGTATCCAGCACTATGTCTACCTACATGCTGCCATGCTTCCCACTATGAGGATAATGTACTGAATCTCTGAAAGTGTAAGTGAACCACCCCAATTAATGTTTTCCATTATAAGAATTGTCATGGTTAATGTGTCTTTTCACAGCAATAGAAACCCAATTAATTCCTTTCTATTTGTGAATAGCATTTTTAACAAACATCTATTTACCTAGTTACACACACATACACACACACACAAACACACACACACATTTTTGCATTTAAATATAGGTCCAATAAATTTATTTTCTACTGTAACCTCCTACTTTAGCAAGATTTCACTTCTTTTTTGTAACTAAATAAGTATGGATACATTATACATGCACGATGTGTCCTGCAGAATAAGGCTTTCCCTATAATGAATTTGCAGTGTTAGTATGCATGGAAGCTAATTGCCCATTTTTTCACTCCTTCCATCAAGCTACTGGGAATTCCTGGAGGATATCTTACAACAATGTGGGCTGGTACCTCTATAATTATCTCCAAACTCAGCTAATTATCCTCCTGCTCCATTTCCCACAGTGACTATTATATCCATTTCCCTCAAGTTCATAAGGTAAACCTTTCAATCATCAGATACCAGGCTTCCTACCTTCATAGAAAATAGAAGCAATCAAAGAATTCATCTAGTTCCCTTCCCCTTATCTTCAATATTATTTTTATCTACTTCCATCGTTAACTGTTTCCCTTCAGTTTCACACAATTAATCTCCCTTTTTCCCCATACAGTTAATTCTTATAACAGTGATTTCAAAATATATACAGCATACAGCATTTTATTCTTTTTGGTTTTGTGTCCACACCTTTCGTTGTTTGAATTGAACACTTGTATACATATAAGGTAAAGATGAAAACAGTCTTCAGTTTTAGCACATAGAAATCACCCATCTTAACACTAGAAGATTTCTTCTTCTATTATTTATGGTAAAGTGATGTCTCTTCATATTAAAATTATATTTAAAAGTGCCTTCTTTTGGTTAACACCTTCACTGGAGAAATTTCCTCTGGTATAATTTTCTGCATTTAGAATAATGAGCTTTTTGTTTTCCATTGAGTAAGGCTTGCAGAGGGTAAATTCTCCTGTATTTTGCATTATCATTTTATTTTTGAAAATTATTTTCCTATCACCTTTCCCAGTAAAGCATTGGATTTCCAGGTGTGCTGTTTGTATTCTTTCTTTGACTTTCCGTGGGACATGAAATACTTTCACCCACTTCTTTTTGTATCTATTTGTAGGTCATGTCTTCTAGAGCAAGAACTATGTTAACATGTTAAGTCATGTTATCATGCTCATCTTTCTTCCATCAGTGCTTTGTACCTATGTTCTCTCTCTCTCTCTCTCTCTCTCTCTCTCTCTCTCTCTCTCTCTCTCTCTCTCTCTCTCTCTCTCTCTCTCCTCTCTCTATGAGGAAGGGTGTAAAGAGTGTCTTTGTATAGCCCTGGCTGTCCTGAAGCTAACTGTAGATCAGATTGACTTGAATTCACAGTGTTCTACCTGTCTCTGCCTCCCGACTGCTGGAATAAAAGGTATGTGCCAACATGGCCCGGCAGAGTCCTGCTATCTTAAACCATTTATTACACATATAAACTCATTTATTTTCTTCACAGATCAATGTTTCCTTAGCATCAAAATAGAACCTGTCATAAAAATATTGCTAGTGCAATTCCAGGTCCTACATAAACTACTGCTACAAATTTTCTACCTTTAACAAATGAACATTAAATAAGTGGTGCACACTTGTTATCTCTAGTTCTTCTGTAACTGTTTATTTTCACAGTGAATGGAGCTAATGCAAGATGTTTATTCTTATATTGGAGTTTCCATATCTATGTCAGTGCTCCTTTAGATCCTCTCAGTCTATGAATTTTCGAACATATTTTTTCTTTCTTCCACCTAACGCTACTTGTTTGTCATTTCTTTTTTAAACAAATTCTTTTATTCATTTATTTACTTATTTTACATCAGGGCTGCGATTTCACCTCCCTCTTCTCCTCATAGTCCCTGCCCTACCAGTCTCTCTTCTGTTCCAATCGTCCTCCATTGGTGTTTAGGAAAGGGCATGTCTCCCATGAGTATCAACAAAATATGTCATATCTATTTGCAGTAAGACTAAGGCCCTCCCCAGTCTCTGTAAGCCCCTATGAGCCCAGGTTAGTTGATTCTACGAGTTTCTTATGGCATCCTGAATGCATTCGGCTTCAACTATCCTTTCTTCACCAATTCTGTAGGATTCCTCAACCTATGCCTAATGTTTGACTAATAGTCTGCATCTGTTTCCATCAGTTGCTGGATGATGTCTCTCTGGTGAAAATTTGCGCTAGCCTCCAGTTTTATCACAGGAGATAGTCAGTTTAGGCTCTGTATTCACTATTTATATGAGTCTCTTCTTAAGTTATCCTTATAGATTCCTGGAAGATTCCCTTATGCCAAGTTTTCACCAGACCCCAAATTGTAACCCCCCTTCCAGCAGACTCTTTTAGTATTCGACCCCTCTATCTGCCCCCCAACCTGATCCCTTATGTTCCTATCTCTACCTGTCCTAAGTCCATTAATAAAATCTCTTCTATTTCCCTTTTCCAGGGAGATATGGGTGTCCCCCCATGAACCCTCTTTGTTATGTACTCACACTGCATCTGTGGATTATAGTATAGCTATACTTTATACTACAGCTAATATCCTTTTATAAGTGAGTACATACCATGTTTGTCTTTCACAATCCAGGTTATCTTGCTCAGGATGATTTTTTTCTAGTGACATCCATTTATCTTGAAGCTTTCTGGTGTCCTTGTTTTTAACAGATGTGTAATACTCCATTACGTAAATTCAACATGTTTTCATTACCCACTCTTTGGTTGAGAGACATCTAGGTTGTCTCCAGGTTTTGGCTATTATAAATGAAACTGCTATGTATATAGTTCAGCAAGTATCCTTGTGGTATGACTGAACATCCTTTGGGTTTATGACCAAGGGCGATATAGCTAGGTCTTGTGGTTGATTGAATTTCAGTTTTATGAGAAACCACTAAAAAGATGGCTAAGGGGTTAAGAACACTCATTGTTCTTCCAGAAAACCTATATTCAATTAAAAATTTCTTTTTAAGAATTATAGGTGAATTTTTCTTTGGGCTTCTAGCTCAGAAAAAAATGATACAGTGACTTCTTATTACTTATGAAATTTGGCCAATTGCTTAGGCCTGTTTCTAACTAGCTCTTATAACTTAAATTGACCCATATCTTTTACTCTACATTCTTTCGAATGCTCCATCTAGCTAGCAGCTCTGCCTGTCTTATTTCCAGAGCTCTCTGTTCCTACAAGTCCCACTAAAACTCTTATATTTCATAGCTATTGGCTATTCAGCTCTTTATTAAACCAATAAGAAATTGCTTTGACAAAGACATGTCTTCACACGGTACAATATTTTTCCACAACATTTCCTCCTTTTTTGTCTAAATAAAAAGGAAAAGTTTTAACTCTAACACGAATAAAGCTATAAATGATAAGAAAATTACGCTTATACAATGTGAAATAATGATCAAGTCGAGAAGAAAAACAGAGAAAAGAAAATGAGTTAATATTTTTCAATAAAGCTAATATTAAATGGGATAGCTAACTTTATCTTTTCTATTACATAGTAAGTTGACTATTTAAAAATGATATGTTGTGCATATGAAAGTGTTCAGAAACAACAATTTTGAATTTTGCTTTAATTACAAAATAAATTATTGGATTGCCAATATGCTAATTGTTCTGATTTATTCATTATAAAATGTGTACTTGTAATGAAACACAATAATGGCCTCATAAATACATGCAGTCATATATGTAAATTAAAAATGAAATGCTTCATTATTGTGTACTGTTAACAAATCAGAAAAAATTCTTAGTTTTATATTTCTTTTTGAGATAAAGACTGTTTTCAGTCAGATTGTTTTATATCTCCCCATTTTTATCTTCAACACAGTTCATTTGCTGTTTTGTCACACTTATAAGTGACATTACTGGCAACTATGAAAAGGAAAATTGTTTTGCTGACAGCCAATAGTAAGATAACTTTGGCTAGGCACTGGTGGCACACGCCTTTAATCCTAGCACTCAGGAGGCAGAGACAGTCAGATCTCTGTGAGTTCAAGGCCAGCCTGGTATACAAAGCAAGTTCGAGGACAGCCTCCAAAACAATACAGAGAAACCCTGTCTCGAAAAACTAAAAAAAAAAAAAAAAGAAAGATAACTTTGATATGTAAACTTCCATTTTCTATTGTGATATATTGGTTCTGTTGAAAATCTATAAAAATAGAAGGACAGGCCTGTTTTCCTTCAAAGAAGAATTAGTATTTGTGTATTATATGTGATTACTTATAATTACAATTGTTGTTAGGAATGGGTGAATTACTCTAAATATTAATCATAATTTTCTTTGAGATACACAGAATGTGGAAATTTGATAGAACCACGTGTAGAAATTTTTTCTTGCTGTCAGTGTGTGCAGTGTAACATTTGATTTAGTATTATATATACATATATATGTATGTATGTATATATATATAAATTACACTGGAATACATGCTATATAATTTTCTTATCAAGTTATCAAGTTTATAACAGACTACACTTTACCAAAATCATTACTGATATGAAAATTTCTTTACAATGAGATAAATCATTCTTTACATATGTACTAAAGATTAATATTATTATTATAGCTAGAATAATACACAAAAAATTACTAAGCCTACTAAATGTATAATTTCCTCAGAATATAGGACAGGCATATAATGACTGACAACTTTTGAAACTATAATGAAAGAAAAATAATTGTTTTTATTAAAAGATAAGGAACTTTATGTGGGTTTTATAGAAACTTTGACATTTTATATTCATACATAATTTTTCACAACAAGTAGAGGATCAATTATGAATAATTAATGCTTGACCAGGTGTAGTGGCACATGCCTCTTATCTCCTCCATGAGGACGCAGAGGAAGCTGGATCTCTGTGTGTTTTAGGGATGCCTGGTCTTCAATACTAGTTCCAGTAGACCTAGTACAGTTGAACAGAGAAACCTGTTTCGAAAACAAAAAGAGAAATAAAAAAGAATACTTCATTCTTTTTTTACCTTATTTTTTTTTTAGAGACAGGGTTTCTCCATACTGTTTTGGAGGCTATCCTTGAACTCATTCTGTAGACCAGGCTGGCCTCGAACTCACAGATATCTACCTGCCTCTGCCTCCCAAGTGCTGGGATTAAAGGTGTGTGCCACCAATGCCTGGCAAGAATACTTAATTCTTAAATTGAAACTTCATTAATATTTTGGAGGAGAAATTTTTTCTTTAATGTATAAATACTGTGTTAACTAAAATCTCTAGCTTAAGTCTTGTTTTATGAAGTAGTTGTGTTGTGAAACAGTTAAAGGCAATCCATTATTTTTAATCTAAAACACATTGTAGCTTAAATTTGGAAAATTATGTAAATATCTAAATTTAGTTCCTGTAACCTTGTAACATCCATATATTCCATTGTACATGTAGGTTCATATATAAGTAAGTATATGTATATATCCTAAGTGCATATGTATACATAATTAGAATATGCCTATATTTCATAATATATGTAATCAAAAATGTGTCTTTGTCTTTAGTATTCAAAACATACATTTTGTACTTTTAATTTTGGAATCATTAACTGGATTACAATTTCAAAGATATTTCATTATAGACATATCAGTTACATCCACAAGAACTACACCTAAATTACCAGCCCTAAAATTAAAAAAATCATTGTACACAAATTTTGAATATATTTATATATATTTATATAAATAAATATATTCAAAATTTATATTAATAAAATATAAATACTTTATTTGTAATTGGGATCATTTTAAAATTTGTAAGATTTAGTTGACCATTTCTGTCTACAATTCTAATAAACACAAAGGCATACAAACACCCTGTCTTATTTGTAAATAATGTCAAATATTTCTAGCAATAGATTTTTCTAAGTTATTATTTGCAGTATTTAGTGGTTTAGATTTTAGTTACTACCTACCATATTGAAAGGACTTAAAAAAAATACATAGTGGAGAATTCCTGTATTTCTTTAATTTATTTATATACATTATTCACATTTTTGTTTGTATGGTTTAGTGTTTTAAATACTTAACATTCTTATACTGAAGAATTACTGTTGATTTGCAGAAATTTAAATTTTTGAAACAGATTAAAATTGTTAAATTTTTCTGTATTATTATAAAATAATTTCATTATTTGACAATATGACAAATGTATATAATGTATTCAGATTAATCTCCCAACCATCTTTTCCTCATATCACTTTCAACCCCTCATCATCCTTACTGCTGCCTTAACCAATTTTATGCCTTTTGATTCTGTTTTATATTCCATTCAGTTTAACCTGAGACATCTATGTGACTGTTCGATTGGAAGTATCTATTGGAACTTGGCATAGTAATAATACAATGGAAAGAATAAATTATCCCATCTCAGACTCTATTAGTAGCAAACAGTTCAGCTGTAGAATGGTCCCCAATGACCTCTTATTACATCTTTGCATGAGTGTTTATAGAGATATTCTTGTACAGATACAGTGTAGGCAATTGAAGCTGTTGTGAGATTATAATTGCATCATTTGTGTCTTGCCTAGCATGTAGCAATTTTTGTTTATACTATCTAGCTTCTTTCTCATATCCTGTCTTCTCCTCCAAAATGTTCAATGACTCTCTGTGGTGATTTTGTAAATATCCTGTTTAAGATGGAAAACTCATCTATCACTTTTTCTAGAGTCATGAAGCTCTGTTTCTCCATCATTTACTGAAAAGGGGGTTTCTCTAGTAGTTGTTCTTATCTATACATATAAGCATATTTAGGTTGTAACTTGATGCTATGCCATTCAGATATTCAAAATATTCATTTGTTCTCCCTAGGACCTATAATTTCACCTACTATGGATTCTTTTAGCAGGTTTACAGTAAAAGGAAAGGATCCATGAAATGCTATTGAAATTTATGTTCATGTTTATTTATTTATCTCTAAATAAAATGGGTGTCAGATCCAATATAAGGACAGAAGCTGGTTACCCCCACAAGTCTATTATACATGTATACATGAACAATTTTGTCTCTGAAAATAAGGGAATCTTTAACTTTCACATCCTCTCACAATCTAATTCATAATAGACAGAAGATATTCTGAGATGAACCTACACAACTGCCAGATTTGCTTTACATAATTTATTTTGAACTGAATCAATGAAAAAGATATTTTGAAACTTATCATAGAATTTGAAGTTCTAAACAAGAATCTAAGCTCACAATTTTTCAAAATATCAAATTTTACATGCATAAAATATAATTTTATTTCTTGAATACTAATAATATGCTCATGCATATACAGATAAACATCTAAATTTTAGTATAGTCAATTAATATTCAAATCAATTTCTACTTTTTAAATTGAAACATAAACCAAAGACAATGATACCATTTAAAATTTCTTGATAGAAAAAAAAATTTCTTGATAGAATAACACGGAACAAATTCTATATAAGAAAACCCTCCATTTGACTATTCATCACAAGAAATCAAATGTGAAACAATCATTTTTTTTCTAAAATTCCTAAACATTCTATACTACAAAGGTGTTTCATCTGTTTTTTATTTCAAAATATAATTTGAAAAATAATTGACTATTCCATAGTAGATCAGGTCCTTTAAAGACAATTCTATCATTGGATTTTTTTGTTTTTTATTAACCATTGATCTTAAATAGCAAATAGCATGAAATAGAAACTACTGGCTTTGCTTTGAGTAAAGCATTCAAAATTACAGCCATAATTTCCCCATCACTTCTGAGCTCAAAACTAATTGATCTGAGATATCAAAAAAACTTTAGATTTGGTTCTATATTGTATAGTCTTCAATTTTAGAAGAAGACATAGGCTGCAGGCCAGGCAGCATCAAGGAACCCAAGGTAACATACCTCCCACTGCCTGCTAACACTTCCTTAAAACCAGAACAAATTCCCCCAACTGTACCTTCTCCTCTGGGATCATTATCTAAGAACACACCTCCAGCTCTTTTATTGCAAGAGGTCAGGCTGAGGAACCCCAGCTAAGACATTGTCTGCTATTTGATAACACACCCTAAAACACAAGCAATAGCCCCAGACTATACCACCTCCACTGGCCTCCATATCCCAGCCCACAACCATGGCAGAAAACTTCTGCTGTACTGGTGAGCATACCTTACTAGAAATCCTAGAGACTCATCAGGTTCCCAAAATTTGGAATGGCAGAGGCAACCTTGACATCCATAATCCCAGGGGTCTTACAGGTGACAAAACCCCCCACTGGAGACACCCAACTAGACCTGAAAACTTACTAGTCACCAAAACTCCTGGCCACTAAGGCTAGAAGACCAGAGATAAAACAGAAACCAAGGAATAAAACACATATTCAACAAAGACAAACTCAAGAATAAACACCTAGGCATATAATCACTTCAAATCAAGATGCCCAAATGCCAGGGCCAGAACACAATCAACAACTGAAAGGACAATGTAACACCACCATAGTGCAGTTATCCTACAACAGCAAGTCCTGAATATTACAATGCAGTTGTAGTGCAGAAAAAATAACTTTACAACAAATTTTATGAAGATGATAGAGGTTCTTAAAGAGGAAATAAAAAACCACTTAAAGTAATTGAGGGAAAGATTAAGAAAATTTTGAAGGAAATCTAAAACTCCCTTAAACATGCCAAGAAATCCAAGAAACAACAAACAAGCAGGTGAAGAAATATGGTTGAAGACCCTAAAATTGAAATAAAAACAAGAAAACACAAACTGAGGGATTTCTAGAACAAGAACTACAGATGCAAGCATCAGCAACAGAATAAAAGAAAGGGAAGAGAGAATCTCATATGTGGAAGATACTATAGAGAAAACAGATTCACCAGTCAAAGAAAATGTTAAGTCTAAACAAATCCTAACATAAAATATCCAGGAAATCAGGGACACTATGAAACGACCAAACATAAGAATAATAGTAATGAAAGACAATGATGAATTCCAGCTCAAAGGCTCAGAAAATATATTCAACAAAATTGTAAAAGAAAAATTTCCCAACCTAGAGAAGGACATGCTCATAAAGTTACAAAAAACATGCAGAACACCAAATAGACTTGACCACAAAAAAACAATGTGTGTGCTACATAATAACAAAAACACTAAATATATAGAATAAGGAAAGAAGACTAAAAGCTGCAAAGAAAAAGACAAGTAACATATAAAAGTACACCTATTAGAATCACACCCAATTTCTCTTTGGAGACTCTAAAAGCCAGAAGGACCATGTTTTATTTAGGGTTTCTATTGCAACCATGGCAACTCTTATAAAGGAAAACATTTAACTGAGGTGACAGCTTAAAGTTCAAAGGTTTAGTCTATTATCATCATGGCAGGAATCATGCAGGCTGGGAGATGCATTGCATACAGGGCAGCCATGGTGCTAAATAACTGCACATTTTGATCTATATGCAACAGAAAATGAACTCCCATACTAGGTATGGCTTGAGCATATATGAAATCTCAAAGCCTGCCTCAAAAGTGACACACTTCCTCTAATAGAGACATCCCCAAACCAACAAAGCCATATTTCCTAACCATGGCACACTTTTGAGGGTCATTTCCGCGTGAACCACACATTCTACTCCCTAGCCTTCAAAAGCTTGTAGCCATATCATAATGAAAAAATGCATTCGGTCCAACTTTAACAGTCTCAATAATCTATCATAACGTCAACAATATTTAAAAGATCTAAGTCTCTTCTGAGATTCATGCAATCTATTAATTGCAATCCCCTATGCCCCCCAAGTGAAAAATTACTTCTAAGATATAATGGCAGAGGATATTGATTGTCATTTCAAAACATAGGGAAGAGAGCATAGTTAGGAAATCCCAGACAGAGAAACACCAAAAATCAGCCAGGCAAACTCCAAACTCTGCATCTCCATATCTGATGATATTTGATTACACTGTGTGAATATATGACACTGTGATTTTTTAATAAAATGCAAGATGACCAATAGCTAGGTAACAGGTATTGGTGGCACTTTCTGACAGAGAGGGCTAGGAAGAAGAAAGAGTATGTTGCCAGCTGGATGCAGAGGTAGCAGGGCATGCAGAAGAAGAGGTAACCTCCATGAGGCATGTGGCAGCAAAATGATTAAAGAAACCATTTCACTGAAATCATAAGAGCTAGTTACAAACAAGTCTACATTTTAGATGAGCTTTCACAATTAATAAGAAGCCTCCATGGCATTATTTGGGAGCTGACTTCAGGGACAGAAGACTCCTTACAAAGATGTCAAAGCTCTCTTCAATTTTTTAACTCCTTTCAGCCTTTTTTTAGTGCAACATACCTCCTTCTCTTGGGCTGGTTCCATTCTCTGTAAACAGATTTCCTTAGCAGGTGTCATATGGCTCTGACATCTTTAATATTTTGGGGTGTTCAAGGCAATCCAGGCTTCAATTTCAGAGCATCACAGATTCTCCCTATAGATCCCCATTCAGGAGAAATGAATCCATCCACATGCATTCAATCAATCCTCCATCCATAATGCTGACACATGATTGGCCTCAAGGGCTTTTCTTAGTTACAGAAGCAAATTTCATAATCCCATTTTTTATACTTAACTCAAAATCCAGGAGCACACGGTCAAAACTGCCGAGTTCTTTTGGCATGCTAGGGCAGGAACATGACCCCCTTGATTAATTACATTTTCACCAACTATATATTTTTGATGACTTCCTTCATTTCCTAAGCTTGGCTGTCCATGAACCTGCTCTGTAGACCAAGTTGACCTCAAATTCAGAGATCTGCCAGCCTATAATTTTTGAGTGTACAACTATATACAGCTCTAACCTTTTTTAAAAAATCCCATTTAAGGAGTTGGAAACTTAATTGGGTAGGATCTTTCCCTGAGTTCACCATTCCCTTTATTCCATTTCTCAATCTACTTATCTCCTTGATCACATGGCTTAATTCTGTCCCTTTTCATGGTATGCCTTGCTCATTCTGTATATTTTGTATTTCTATTTGCTCAGGGTTGTTCCTTTTTGTTATAAATCTTCATCAGGGTTTACACTAATAACCATATGACAGAGTCTATATGAGGTTGTTTTGAGATATACTATACTAAAGTAATTGGTTGAAATGTTTTCACTATCGCCTCAGGGAGACTTTTTGTACAAGAGCAAAAATCAGTCAAATTATTCACCCAAAATATCACAAGAATGATATCTAAGCAACATACTCAACTTTTTATCCTCTAAAACCTCTTGAAACAGGATCCCACTGTTTATCAAACCACACTCAGCACCACTGCCTTTGATGCTCCCAGTATCGTATATTAATTGTATTCCATTAAGCATGACTATTAAGCATCACTTAAAACATGCAGTTGATTTTCTAATACAGTCTCAAGGTAAATATTCCTTCAAAGCAAAGCATGTCCAAGCCTATCATAACAATAATCTACTCACTGGTATGAATTTCTTTCTTAGTTAAGGTTTCTGCTGCTTGGAAGAAACATCAGGACCATGGAAACTCTTATAAAGGAAAACTCTTATAAAGGAAAACATTTGGCCACCGAACCTTGCAGAGGGACCTGGAGGCAGAACAAAGCAGGCCATTCAGGGATTGCCCCTCCACCTGCATGTTGAGAGGAGAAGAAGAGTGCACCCCCAGATCCACTGCAAGAAAAGATGGGGAGACAACTGTATAAGAAAAGAACTCACACAACAATAGAAAGACTTCTATGACACCACCAGAGTCTAGGAACTCTACACCATCAAGACCTTAACATCCCAATGCAGATGAAACAGAAGAGAATGATCTTTAAAACAACCTCATGAAAATGACAGAGGTCCTCAAACAGGATATGAGAAAATCCCTTAAAAAATGGAAGAAAAAACAAACCAAAACATGCAAGAAATCAACAAATCTCATAAATCAAGGAAAGGCAAGAAAAAACAATCAAGCATAAGAAGGAAACAATACAAACAGTTCAATACCTGAAAACTAAAATAGAGACAATAAGGAAAACACAAACTGAGGGAATGCTGGATTTAGAAAAGCTGATCAGGAACTACAGATACAAGCATAACCAACAGAATATAAGAGATGGAAGACAGAATTTCAGGTGCTGAAGACAAACTAGAAGAAATAGATTCATTGTCAAAAGTAAATCTTAAATTCAACAAATCATTAACACAAAATATCCAGGAAATATGTCACACTGTGAAAAGACCAAACCTAAGAATAATAGGTATAGAAGAAGGCGAAGAAGCCCAGCTCAACAGTGTAGAAAGCATATTCAACAAAATCACAAAAGAAAACTCTCTCCTGGGTAGTGGTGGTGCAGCCTTTAATCCCAGCACTCAGGAGGCAGAAGGAGGTGGACCTCTGTGAGTTCGAGGCCAGCCTGGTCTACAGAGTGAGTGCCAGGATAGGCTCCAAAGCTACACAAAGAAACCCTGCCTTGAAATACCAAATAAATAAAATAAAATCAATACTGAACATCATATTTTAAAAAAAGACAACTCTCTCAACCTGAAGAAGAACATGCCTATCAAATTACAAGAAGCTTATTGAACACCAAATAGACTGTACCAAAAAAGGCCCCTCAGCACATAATAATCAAAACACCAAACATACAGAATAAAGAAAGAATGTTAAGAGCAGCAAGAGAAAAAGGCCAAGTAACATATAAAGGCAAACCTATCAGAATTACACCTGACTTCTCCATGGAAACTATGAAAGCTGGAAGGTCCTGAATATATGTATGATCTACAAACATTAAGCGACCACAGATTCCAGCGCAGACTACTATTCCCAGCAAAACTCTCAATCATTATACATGGAGAAAACAAGATATTCCATGACAAAACTAGCTTTATACAACATATGTCCACAAATCCACTCCTACAGAAAGTTATACAAGGAAAACTACAACCCAAGGAAGTTAACCACACTCACAATAACATAATATATAATTATACTTTATCAGAAGCCAGAAATAGGGAAAATATTCACAAACAATACCACCAATAAAAACGAATCTGAAACAACAAGAATCAACAATCAATTGTAATTAATATCCCTGAATATCAGTGGTCTTAACTCACCTATAAAAAGACACAGGCTAACACAGTGGATATGAAGACAGAATCCATCTTTCTGCAGCATATAAGAAACACACCTCAACTTCAAAGACAGATGTTACCTCAGAGTTAAGGATTGGGAAGATTTTCCAATCAAATAGACTTAAGAAACAAGCGGGTGTAGATATCCTAATATCTAACAAATTAGGGTTCAAACTAAAATTAATCAAAAGAGATGAAGAAGGACATTTCATATTCATCACAGGAAAAATCCATCAGGATGAAGTATCAATTATGAGCATCTATGGCCCAAATAAAAAGGCACTGACATTCGCAAAAGAAACATTACTAGAACTCAAATCACACATTAAACCCACACACTTATAGTGGGAGATTTCCCCACCTTATTCTCACCACTGGACCGGTCCACCGGACAGAAACATAACAAAGGAACTAACAGAAGTTATCAACAATTAGATTTAACAAAAATCTATAGAACCTTCCATCCAAAAACAAAACAGTATACCTTCTAGGCACAACATGGAAACTTCTCTAAAATAAGCCACATACTTGGCAATAAAGCAATCCTCAACAGACACAAAAAATTTGAATAACTCCATGTATCTTATCTGACCACCATAGATTAAAATTAGAATTCAACAACACGAATTGCAGAAATCCCACAAACATGTAAATTGAACAATGCTCAAATGTATCACCCCTGGGTAAAGGAAGAAATAAAGAAATCAAAGACTTTCAAGAAGTCAATGAAAATGAAGGCACTACATACCCAAACAAGTGGGACACTTTGAAAGCAGTGCTAAATCCCACATGAAGAAACTGGAGAATAGCCATACTAGAGAATTAACAGAAAACCTGAAAGCTCCAGAGCAAAAAGAGGCAAAGTCATCCAGGAGGAGAAGATGCCAGGAAATAATCATATTGAGAGCTGAAATCAATGAAGTAGAAACAAAGAAAACATTACAAAGAATCATTGAAACAAAGAGTTGGTTCTTTGAGAAAATCAATAAGATAGACAAACCTTTATCCAACCTAACCAAAAGACAGAGAAAGAACATGTTAATTAACAAAATCAGAAATGAAAAGGTGAACATAACAACAGACACTGGGGAAATACAGAGAATCATCAGGTCATAGTTTGAAAACCTGTATTCCAAAAAAATGGAAAATTTAAAAGAAATGGATGAATTTGTAGATAGATATCACTTACCAAAATTAAATCAAGAACAGATAAACAATTTAAATAGACCTAAAAGCCCTAAAGAAGTAGAAGCAGCCATAAAAAAATCTTCCAAGCAAAAAAAAAGTCCAGGACCAGATGGTTTTAGTGCAGAATTCTACCAGAAATTCAAAGAAGAGCTAATACCAATACTCTTCTAATTGTTCCACACAATAGAGGCAGAAGGATCACTGTCAAACTCTTTTTATGAGTCTGCAATTACCTTGGTACCCAAGCCACATAAAGACACAACTAAGAAAGAGAACTAGAGACCAATATATCTTATGAATATTGATGCTAAAACACTGAATAAAACACTGGCAAATCGAATTCAAGAGCACATCAGAAAAATCACACAACATGATCAAGATGCAGGTATGGTTCAATATATGAAAATTCATCAACATAATCTACCATATAAGCAATCTGAAAAAGAAAAAGCACATGAAAATCTCACTAGTTGCAGAAATAGCCTTTGACAAAATCCAACACCCCTATATTATAAAGGTCTTGGACAGATGAGGAATAAAAAGAATATGCAGCAAACCAACAGCAAACATCAAGCTAAATGGAGAGAAACTCAAGGTGATTCCTCTAAAATCAGGAACAAGACAAGGTTGTCTACTCTTTCCATATATGTTCAATATTGTACTTGAAGTTCTTGCTATCAAAATAAGACAAGAAAAAGACATCAAGGGGATACTAATTATAAATAAAGAAGTCAAATTTTCACTATTTGCAGATGATAGGACAGTCTAAGTAAGTGACCTGAAGAATTTTACCAGGGAACGCCTACAGAAGATAAACACCTTCAGCAAGGTGGCAGGATACAAAATGAATTTAAAAAATCAGTAGCTCTTCTGAAGGGTTCAAGAAAGAAATCAGAGAAACATGACAATTTAAAATACCACAAACAACATAAAATATCTTGGGGTAACTCGAACCAAACTGGTGAAAGACCTGTATGACAAGAACTTTGAGTTGTTATAGAAAGAAATTAAAGAACATAGCAGAAAATGGGAAGGTCTCCCATGCTCTTGGATAGGTAGGATCAACATAGTTAATCAATGCAATCCCTATCAAAATCCCAGCACAATTCTTCACAGACCTTGAAAGAACAATTCTCAACTTTACATGGGAAAATAAAAGAGCCAGCATAACCAAAACAACCCTATACAATAAAGGAACTTCAGGAGGCATCATCATCACTGACTTCAAGCTCTACTAAGTGGTCCTGAAAACCACTTAGCATTGGCATAAAAATAGACAAGTAGATCAATGGAATCGAATTGAAGACCCTAATGTTAACTCACACACCTTGAAAACCTGATCTTTGACAAAGCTGAACCTATACAATGGGAAAAAGAACGCATCTTCAACAAATGGTGCTGGCATAACTGGATGCTAGCATGTAAAACAATGCAGACAGATCTTTATCTGTCACCATGTACAAAACTTAAGTCCAAATGGATCAGAGACTTCATCATCAATCCAGCTACACTGAACCACTTAGAAGCGTAAATAAGAAGTACCCTTGAACAAACTGGTACAGGAGACTGCTTCCTGAACATAACACCAGCAGCACAGACACTGAAATCGACCTCCTCAAACTGAGAAGCTTCAACAAGACAAAGGACACAAGCATCAAGACAAAACAACAACCCACAGAATGGAAAAAGATGTACATCAACTCCACATCTGACAGGGCTGATCTCCAAAATTTACAAAGAACTCAAAAAGCTAGTTTCCAAAAACCCAAATAATCCAAATAAAATGTGGGGTACAGAACTAAATAGATAATTCTCAATAGAGGAGTTTAAAATGGCTGATAGACACTTGAGAAATCGCTCAACATCCTTAGTCATAAGGAAAATTCAAATCATAACAACACTGAGATACCATCACACTCCTGTTAGAATGGCTAAAATAATAAACTGTGGTGACAGTTTATGCTGGTTAGGATGTGGAGAAAGAGGAACACTCCTCCACTACTGGTGGGAATGCCAACTTGTACAGCCACTTTGGAGATCGGTATGGATATTCCTTTGTAAAATGAAAAGTCAGTCTACCACAAGATCCAGAAATTCCACTCTTAGGCATATTCGTAAAGTATGTGAATTCATACAACTAGGACATCTTTTCATCTATGTTCATAGCAGTATTATTTGTAATAGCTAGAACCTGGAAGCAACCTAGATGCCCCTCAACTGAACAGCAGATAGAGAAAATGTGGTACATTTACATAATAAAGTACTATTCATTGGAAAAAAACAATGGACTGGAAGTTTGCAGGCAAATGGATGGCACTAGAAGAAACATTCCCGAGTGAGGTAACCCAGTCACAAAAAGAAAAACATGGTATGCACTCACTCATTTATGGATTTTAGACATGGAGCAGGGTATTGCCAGTCTACAACCCCATGCTACAGAATCTGGGAAAAAGGGAAGGCCCTAAGAGAAATATTCATGATAACCAGGAGAAGGGGATTGGGATTGGATTTCCTGAAGATATTGGGAAAATGGTGGCAGAGGAGGGGAGAAGGAGATGGGAAAAAGAGAGGGGGAGAATACGAGGGGACAGGAGGACATGGGGGAGCAGGAAGGTGGAGTCGGGGGAACAATAGAGGTGAGTAAGTTGAGAGATACCATATTAGAGGGAGCCATTATAGGTTTGAGGAGAGATATGGCACTACTGAGATTCTGAGATCTAAAAGAATGACACCAACTGGCATCAAGGCTACCTTAAATGCCCTCCCCTAATGACTAATTTATATGCCATCAGATAATCCTCATCCAGTGGCTTATGGAAGCAGAGTCCAGACACCCCCTGCTAAACACTGATCTGAACTCCTGGAACCCAGTTGTAAAGAGGCCTGATGAGCAACTCGGTCAAGACCCTGCTGGTGAAACACACAAAGGCAGCTGACTGAACAAGCAGGAATTCATGGACTTCAGACTGGTGACTGAGAGGCCAGTATGGGACTGATCTAGACTCACTGAACTGGGGTGTCATTGAGGAGTCCTTGGCAACCTATAGGACCTTGGATAGTAGATCAGTATTTATCCCTGGCATACAAATGTACTTTGGAAGTCCATTCCACATGAAGGGATGTTCTTTCAGCCTGTACACATGGGGGACAGCCTAGACTCTGCTTCGAATGATAATACAAACTTTGAAAACCCCCCATGGAAGGCCTTACCCTCCTGGAGAGATGAGAGGGGATGGGGTAGGTGGTTGGAGGGGTTGGTGGGGTCAAAGGATGAGAGGAGGGAGAGGGAGCTGGGAGTAGCATGTGTAAAAAGTTAAACAAAATTTTTAAAAATGAAGAGAAACATTTAATTGACATGGCAGAGGTTTAGCCCATTATAGCAACTCGGAGTATGGCAGTCTGCATGCAGTCATAATGCTGGAGAATTCTACATTTTGATCCAAAGGCAACAAAAAGTGAATTCTGACACTGAGTTGCAGTTGGAACATGCATGGCACTTGAAGTCTTCCACGGTGACATACTTCCTCCAACATGACTACAGGCACTCCAACAAATGCATACCTCCTAATAGTGTCACTCCTTTTGAGAGACAGTTTTTTTTCTGAAATACCATGAGCCTAGACTGAATACTTGCAGACTCTCAGAGACCATGGATGCCCACCTAGAGTACTATACCCAGCAATATTTTCAATACATGTAGAGGAGAAAGCAAGATATTTAATGACAAATTCAAGTTCAAATGTTGTATATTCATAAACCTAGCATTACAGATGGTAATAGTAGAAAACGCCCAAGCCAAGGAATTTGTCTACTTCTGTGAAATAGATATTTTTAGACAATAAATAACCTCACACCACCAAAACCCAGAGAAAGGAAAGACACACACACACACACACACACACACACACACACACACACACTACCAGTACCATCCAAAGCAACAAAACAAGAATAACAGTTATTGGTCAGTAATGACTCTCCAACTCAATTCACTAATAAAAGGGCACAGGGTAACAGAATAGATACAAAAATAGAATTCATCCTTCTGTTGCATACAAGAAACATACCTCAACATCAAAGAAAGATATTACCTCAGAGTAAAGAGTTGGAAAAATTGAACAGACTTTGGAAGCAAGCTGATTTGGCTATCTTAATATCTAACAAAATATACTTCAAAGCAAAATTAATCAAAAGAGATGCGGAAGGACATTTCATATTCATCAAAGGAAAATATCCACCAATATGATGATTCAATTCTGAAAATCTATGCCCCAAATAATTACTAAGGCTTAAACCATACATTGAACACCACTCAATACTCAGAGACTTGAAAAGATAATGCTCACCAATGGATAGGTTGCCCAGACAGAAATTAAACACAGGAACAATGGAATTAACAGATGTTATGACTCAAATGGACTTAACAGATATCTTCAGAACATTTTATGCAAATACAAAAGAAAATACCTTCTTCTCAGCACCTTATGGAATCTTGTCCAAAACTGACTTCATATTCAGTCACAAAGCAAGCCTCAACAGATGCAAAATAATTGGATAACCCACTGTATCTTATCAGATCACCATGGATTAAAGCTGGAGTCCAACAACAGAAACTTTAGAAAACCTACAATCTAAAGGAAAATGAAGTTTCACCTGAGTTATCACTCAAGAGGACTAAATAGAAAGAAACACCTATATTCAGGGCTGAAAACAATAAAATAGAAGCAAAGAGAACAATACAAAGAATCAATGAAACACAGAGTTGTTTCTTTGAAAAACCAACAAGATAGACAAGCCCTACCCAAACTAACTAAAGGTCAGTGTAAGAATATTCAAATGAACAAAAACAGAAAGGAAAAGGGCAACATAACAACAGACATAAAGGAAATCCTGACAATCATTAGGTCATACTTCAAGAATTTGTACTTTACAAAACAGAAAAATCTAAAAGAAATTGACAAATTTCTTGATAGATACCACATAGCCAAATTAATTCAAAGTCAGATAAATGACCTACTATTCCTTGGAAAATACAAACTGTCATTAAAATATCCCAACAACAACAAAAATCTCAGGGCCAGAATTCTACTAGACTTTCAGAGAAGAACTAACGCCAATATTCTTCAAATTATACCACAAAACAGAAACAGAAGGAACATCGCCAAATTCTTTTAATGAGGCCACATCCAACTTGATACCCAAACAACACAAAAACTCAATAAGGGAAGAGAATTACAAATCAGTTTACATCATGAAACTTGGTGCAAAAATACACAATAAAATACTTGCAAACTGAATCCAAGAACACATAAAAAAGAATATCTACCATGACCAACTAGGCTTCATCCCAGGAATGTAGGGATGGTTCAACAAACAAAAATTCTGTCAAAGTAATCTGCCATATAAGCAAACTGAAGAACAACAAAAAAAACCTGTGTGATTATCTCAGTAGATTCTGAAAAGCTTTTCACAAAACCCAACAACCCTTCGTAATAAAAAGTCTTGCATAGATCAGTAGGAAAATAAACATAATGAAAGGAATAAATTGCAAGCCAACAGTCAACATCAAATTAAATGGAGAGAAAACCCAATACAATTCCACTAAAATAAGGCATAAGACAATACTGTCTACTATTTCAATATATATTCAATATAGTATTTAAAGTTGTAGCTAGAACAATAAAACAACTAAATGATATCAAGGAGACACAAATTGGAGAGGAAGAAGTTCAAATATCTCTTTTTGCTGATGATGTAATTGCATACATAAGCAACCCCAAAAATTGTAACAGGGATCTCCTACAACTGATAAACACTGTTAGTGAAGTGGATGAATTCAAGGTTAACTATAAAAAACTAACACTATTATATACAAATGATGAATCGAGAAAAAAATCAGAGATACAACTCCCTTCCTTCACAATAGCCACAAATAATATAAAATATCTTGGGATAACTGTAACCAAGCAAGTGAAAGACCTGTCTGATAATAACTTCAAGTCTTTGAAGAAACAACTTGGAGAAGATATCAGAAAATGGAAAGATCTCCCATGCTCATGGACCAATAGGATTCACATAGTAAAAACAACCATATTATCAAATGCAATCTACAGATTCAATTCAACTTCCATTAAAATTACAGCACAATTCTTTACAAATCTTGAAAGCACAATGCTGTGGGACTTTATAATTTATTACAGAAGTAGCAATTAATATTCTAGGTATCAACTCTAGAATATTTGTCTCTAAGAATTTGGCTGTATATAGAGTATATACTGCATGCTTTTTTTCTCTAATAGGCCCCAGAGAAAGGAAATTCCTTCTCACCGGGACATCTGCAGTAAGAGGTGGAGCCTATTATCTCACATTACATAGCCTTAGTTTTTTCCCTTTGATATGGCACTTCAAAGCCCACTTTATCAGTTAACAGAAGAAGTTGCAAGCCACTTCCCTCCTGAGATTTAAGCCAGACAGGATGTTTTGCAAGTCTAGGGGAAAGAAACAAAGCACCTCCTTTTCTCAAGATAGTCAGACAGTCCTTAAATGTGCCTGTGGGTATAAAAAATAGAAGCCTTTGGAATAGAAAAAAGACCTCAGGGGAACTTTTAGAAGAAGGAATTTTTGTAGACTTTTTATAGGGACCACGGGAGGACTTTTACACGAAAAAAATTTTTTAGAGAATTTTTAGAAGAATGAAATTTTAGAGATTGTTATAGGAAACTTGAGAGAATATTTAGAAGGAACTTTTAGATCTTAAAGGAACCTTGAGAGAGCTTTTAGAGAAGGAATTTTTGAGGAGTGAGCTTTTAGAGAGAAATCTATTGTTGTTTGGTTGTATGGAATTTTTTATTTAAATTAGAAACTTAAAGAGAGCTCTTGAGAGAAAACTGTTTGGGAAAAGCATTTTCTTTAAGATTAAAAAGTCAAGAGAGGAAAGCATATATTAGCTGGTTTATTTCCCTCTTGCCCTCATACTCCTTTTACAAAACATTACTCTCCTGCTCTCTAATCCCTAGCCTGGACCCTGAGAGAACATCGAGGTTGAATCTTGAATGCGTTCATTATAACAATACTCAGCTTCATATGAAAAAATAAGAATCCCATAATAGCTAAAACTGTACTGTATCATAAAAGAACTTGCAGAAAGATCATCATCCCTGACTTCAAACTATATAACAGAACCATAGTAATAAAATAGCAGAGTGTTGGCATAAATAAAGATAGGTTGATCAGTGGAATAGAATCAAAGACCCACATGCAAATATGCACACCTATGGATGCCTGATTTTTGACAAAGAATCCAAAATTATACAATGGAAAACAAGAAAATATCTTCAACAAATAGTGCTGGTATAACTGGATGTTGGCATGGAAAAGAATTCAAATAGATCCGTATCTATCACATTGCACAAATTCAAGACCAAGTAGATAAAAGGCTTCAACATAAACCCAGTTACACTGAACCTGGTAGAAGAGTTAAGTGGGAAACTGCCTTGAATACATTTGCACAAATGACAACTTCCTAAATAGAACAGTAGTTTCACAGACTCTAAGACTGATGACTAATAAAAAGTTCTTCATGAAACTGAATAACTTGTGTACAGCAAAGGACTTGGCCAATATGGCAAAACAGCACCGTACAGAATGGGAAAAGATCTTCACCAACTCGATTTTGATAGATGGGTGATTTCCAAAAGATTAAAAAAAAACCCTCAAGAAGCTAGACTTCAGAAAAACAAATAACTGAACTAAAAATGGGCTACAGATCTAAACAGAGAATTCTAAACAGAAGAATTTCAAATGGCCAAGTAATACTTAAACGTTCACCATTATTAGCCAACAAGGAAATGCAAATCAAAATGACTCTGAGATTTGGTGTAACACCTGTCTGAAAGGCTAAGCTCAAATACACAAAGAACAGGTTATTCTGGATAGTACATGCAAACAAGGGGGACATTCCTCCAGTGATTATGGGAGTGCATTATCCAGCATCTTTGGTCTTTGGAAATAAAATCGACTGTTGGGTTTTTTTAGGAAATTGAGAATCAATCTACCTCAAAACCCTGCATTACCTCTCTTGGGCTACAGTTACCCTGATACATAAAACACAAAGGTGCAACTACCTACCCTCATGAATATTTATACAAAATATTCAATAAAAAATTGCAACTGAATCTAAGAACACATAAAAAAAATCATCCACCATGACCAAGTAGGCTACATCCCAGAGATGCAGGGTTGGTACAAGATACTGAAATGTGGCAATGTAATCTACCATATAAACAAACTAAAAGAAAAATAATACATGATCATCTCATTAGATGCTGAAAAAGCCTTTGACAAAATCCAACACCCTTTCATCATAAAGGTCTTGGAGAGATCAAGGATACAAGGAACATAACTAAATACAATAATGGAAAAATATATCAAGCCAACAGCCAACATCATATTAAATGGAGGAAAACTGAACGTGATTGCACTAAAATCAGGAACAAGAAAAGGCTGTCCCCTCTCTCTTAATCTATTCAATATACTACTAGAAGTTCTAGCTAGAGCAATAACACAACAAAAGGAGATCAAGTAGATACAAATTGGAAAGGAATAAGTCAAATTATTGCTATTCACAGACGATATGATAGTATACATAAGTTACACCAAAAACTCTACCTGGGAACTCCTACAGTTGATAATCACCTTTAGTAATGTGGCAGGAAAAAAATCAATATCCCTCTTATATACAAATGATAAAGGGGCCGAGAAAGAAATCAGAAACTTCACCCTTTATAATAGCCACAAATGTTCTCCTCACTCTCACCTTCCTCCTACCTCCCTCATTCCTCACCCCAGTGCTTCCAATTTCCTCAGGAGATCTTGTTACTTTATCCTTTTCCAGGGGACCATGTCTGACTCTCTTAGGGTCCTCCTCATTTCCTAGCTTCTCCAGGGTTGTGAATTATAGGCTGGCAATCTTTTGCTCTATGTCTAGTATCCAAGTTGAGTGAGTACATAACCATGTTTTTCTTTCTGTGTCTGGGTTACCTCACTTAGGATTGTTTCTTCTAGCCCCATCCATTTGCCAGTGAATTTCAAGATTTAATTGTTTTTTATCCCCACTGAGTAGTATTCCAAGACGGGCGAGGAGAACATGAGGGATCAAGGAGTTTGAGTCGAGGGAAGAATAGAGAAGGAGAGCAAGAAAAGAGATATCTTTTCTTAATTGGACTATTTTTAAGTTTTATTATAATTAAATAAATACACTTGCATAAATTCAAACAGTTTTGCTGATACAATAAAAAGAGAGGAAACAGTCACAGCTATTTTCAAAGGCTATAATTACTGCTTTCATCAATTAAAAATTTGTTTCAGAGGCTGGGGAACTCACTTGATAGAATCCTTTCCTAGCATACAGGAAGACCTTGTTTACATTCCCACCTTGCATAATACCAGACATCATTGTGAACACCTATAATCCCAGCACTAAGGAGGTAAGGGTAGGGGCCAGGAGTTGAAAGTCATCCTTAACTACATAGTGAGTTAGAGGCTGCATGAGTCCTTCCCTCTATACCAAATATAAAAAGATAAATCTTCAAACATAAAATTTTAATGTGTCAACTACAAACTATGAAAAGACATATCTTAATAGAGGGGGGCATTTTAGGTTTAAAGAGAAATCTGGCACTAGGGAAATGTCTAGGGATCTACAAGGATGACCCCCAACTAAGAATCTAAGCAACAGTGGAGAGGTTACCTTAAATGCCCTTTCATAGTAACAGAAGGTATTATAATTGTTAGGGGAGAACATTTATTAACAATATTATGCTGCTGTCAGCCAGATAAGCCAAACTAAAAACCAGTGTGATAAGATATGTTCATTGATACGTTGCTGGTATTATTTCTATGGAGTTAATCAATGGCTTTCTGATTGGAACTCATACACATTACTATAAATCTGGTGAACTTAGCAAAAAATTACTTTCTGAAGACTTTACACTTTTATTATTTTTTTTTTGGTTTTTCGAGACAGGGTTTCTCTGTATTGTCTTGGAGGCTGTCCTGGAACTCGCTTTGTAGACCAGGCTGGCGTCGAACTCACAGAGATCCACCTGCCTCTGCCTCCCGAGTGCTGGGATTAAAGGCGTGTGCCACCAACGCCCATTACTGCATCTTTCATCAAGAAAATTTCTTAATCTAATAGACAGTGGTTAACACAGAGATCCACAAGTAGTCAGAGTACAGAGAATGAGTGACTATGGACTATGCATCCCCAAGTGAGAAATCTGTATCAGCTTCTCCTGACCAGGCTCAGTGATCATGTTGGAAGAAGTGGTGCAAAGACAGCAAGAGCCAGTTTGAGGAGGACTACTATGAAAAAGTATCTGCTGTCTATTGTACTCATAAACTCACAGCAGTTATGGCTAGCTGTACAAAATCTGCACTAGAATAGTAAGCCAGTCAAATTCATCTAGAAGCCCCGACCTCCAGCCAAAAACTATTGATTTGCGTTGATATAAAACAGTGAGGAGGAAAGAAAAATATAGTCTGATATCATTTCTGTAGAAATTTGTGGAATTAGAATGGCTTCCATTTCTTCTCATGTTTACCATTCATGACTACTCTAGGTAAAAAATTATGGATAAGTAAGCTGTATTTTATTAACCATTGCATAGTATAGGAGTGCTGAGGGGCCTTTATAACCTGATTTCACCTGCATGGATAAATTTCTCTATTCTAATCACTCAACAAGCATTCTCTGTGTTAGCAGACTTGAGTATGTGCTACACACTCATCATGTTTATGAACATTGCATATTAAGAAAGAATGAATGTTTTTTCAATCAAAAGCATTTCACATTATTTTGTAAGCAGCGAGTTTAATGATACTTAATTTTGATTTCTTTACTACGTTGTAGTATTTTAAGACCATGAACAATACAATTATTCATTTTCTACAATATTTAAGCAATCTATAAATTTATTGATGTTCAAAGTAATACTTTCATATGATTCTACTCCTTCATCCTAATTTCTATCTTCCTTATTTATTTATTATTGTGTAAGAGTACATGATGGATATGAATGAATTTGAACCAAAAGCACCATTATGTCCTTTCTACTTCCTACTTAGGCATTCTACCTTCTAATTTTCTAAACTAATTTTACCCATCTCTTGTCCAGAGTTTTCATCCTCTTTCCAAACTCCATAGGCATATATGTTGTACCTTGATAAACTTTTTTAACTTTTAGTCTTTTCACATACAGAATTTAAACAAAAATTATTACCAAAACATCTTTACCTTAACAATTAAGATTATAATTAAGATAAAGCAATAAATATCACTGATGTTTTAGGAAAAGTTTGAAATAATTAAACTCACCAGTTTGATTACAATAAGAACAGGAGCTTCTGAATGAGGATGAGATCCAGAAATTTGGTGAGAACTGCAATTTCTTGATCTTGTTGGATAGATCCTTAAATCAAATAAAAGTATTTATATAAAACAGAAGAAAAGTGAATTCCTACAATTTCTTCTCTAGGATGATGCTTGTGCTAATATGATTTCTGGTAGGACCTTATTCTTATATCCAGTGGTAACTTTTAGATATATTGCTCCTTTCAACTTCTTAAGTGATATTTACATAAGAAAATAGGTGTTAATTATTCATGTATTCAGAAATATGCAGCAGGTGTTTATACTATTATACTGTGGTAACATAATTATCAAGAGACAATATGTTATCTAAAAATATTTCTTTATGGAAAGAAGTAACATCAAACATCATGTACTAAGGGAATCATGTTATTAATAAAACAAATATCTTGGAGCCCCTATAATTCTTATTCCACTTTAGCCATTCTTCCTTGGCTTATCCCCATTCTTTTTAACTCCCTGCCATCTGCAGGCTATAAATTTAGTCTTTTCCAGAAATCCTACAGCCACCATACTTGGCAGAGACCCAGGCAAGCTGCCTGTACTCTTTCTACTCCATTGTGAACTTTCTAGGATACTACTATACCCTCCACTGCTGTCTCCTTAATCCCATCTTCCCAACCTACACTCACACCCTTGAAATTCACTACTACACATGATATAGCATAAGATCCTCATAGTTCTCCATTCACCAACCTATTCAGGCATTTAATTCAGTTCATCTCTAATCTTTTGGGATGTCTCACTGACCCTAGTCTCTCTTCTAAGGATATCACAACTACCACACTTGGCAGCTACCTGGGTAAGCTACCTGCTAATGGAAAGATTTTCCAGACAAAAGCTAAACAGAGAAACCCTAGATTTAAATAACATTTTAAATCAAATGGACTTAATAGACACATGCAAAACATTCCATACAAACACTAAGGAACATAATTTCTTTTCAGCAGCCCAGGAACTTTCTTCAAAATTGATGACATTTAGTTCAAATAGGATTTACCAGATATAGGATAATTTAAGTAGCAACTGGAATCCCATCTTCCCATGATGAATAAAAGCAAACCCTGAATGGTAATAGAAACATTAGGAAGTACAAAAACTAATGGAAGCTAAATAAATCAGTACTGAATGAAAACTAGGTCAAGAAAAAATTAAGATGAAAATTTAAAACTGTTTTAAAAATAGAATGAGACTGAAAAGACAACATTTCAAAATTTGTAGGCCATTAGGAAAGTGGATCTAAGAGAAAAGTTCATTGTATGAAGTATCCACAAGATATCGCCTAATAAATGTTTAATGATGAAACTAAATGCTTTACAAATAAGAAATAATAGTAAATTTCTGGTTTAAATTATTAATATAGACATATGAAATAAGTGAAAGGAAGAGTCAGTACTTAGAAAAATTCAAGACTGACAAATATTTAGTCAGATTAAGGAAAAGACAGAGACAAAATCCAATTAATAAAAATAGAAATGAAATGGGAAATGTTAGAATGGAAATACAAGCTATGAAATTATAAGAATATAACATTAAAATATGCATTGCACTGAACTGGAAAGCATAAAAGAAATGGACGGATTTCTTGGTATGCATAAAGAATACCTACAAAAGTTAAATAAAAATAAACAAATTTAAAAGTTCCATAATACCACCTAAAGTAGAAGCAGTGTTTTTAAGACTATCAGCAACAAAACAGAAGAAACAAAATAAAACAAGGCCATCCAGATGTATTCAATGTAGAACTCTAATGAAGAATAAACTGAAATTAACTGTAAAACATTCTAAGGTGAATAAGCTTCTTGGAGTGAGACCATCATTTTTTTTAAGTGGAGTGACTTGGATATCACCATTATCCCACAGTGAGACTCATGCTCAAAATAGTCGATAAAAATGGACTCTATGACTGTGTGTATATATGTTTATGGATTATTTTACAAAATGTGCACTTAAGTAACATTTCAAAATTCTTTTCATGAAGCCACTATTACACAGATCTCAAAACTACACAGACTTAAAAAAAAGAAAATTATAGATCAATATTCATTATGAACATAGAAGCAAAATTTTTCATTATAATGCTTGCAAACAAAACTCATGAATACATTAAAAAGATTATCCACTATGATTAAGTTTTTTAAATCTCAGAACTGCATGAATAGTTCAATAACTAAGTATCAATAAGTGTAATCTACCACATAAAGAGATGAGAAGAAAGAAACCACATGATCATCTAAAAGATAGATAAAAGGCTTTTGACAAAATCCAACAATGCTTTGTGATGAAAGCCCTTGGAGACTATGGATATGAAAAAACATATCAACTTAATAAAGGCAATTTACAACAAGTACACAGTCAACCTCATCCTAAATGGAGAGAAGCAAAAACCATTTCCCCTGAAACCAGGCATAAGACAGGGCTATTGAACCTCTCTATACCTATCCAATAGAGTATTTGAAGTCTTAGAGCGATGATACAACTGAAGGAGATCAAGGGGATACAAATAAGGAAGGAGTCAGGGTTTTTCTATTTGCAGATGATGATTTCACCTGGAAACCTCTGCAGCTCACAAGGTATTTTCAGTAAAGTAGCAGGATACAATAGTAACATAAAAAGGAGTGTCTTCCTATACACAAATGACTGAGAAAGAAATCAGGTCCACAATACCTTTCACAAGAGCCTCTAATGGAAAAAATCTTAGAATAGCTCTAACCAATTAAGTGAAAGACTTGTATAGTAAATTCATTAAGTAATTCAAGAAAAAAATTTAAAGACATCAGAAAACCAAAAGACTTCCCATGGCATTTATCAGGATGATTGCATATGAATGCACAGAGGTTGGGACAGAATATACAAACCTAGCACAATTTCAGACAAATGCCAGCAGGGTGAAGAGGAAGTGTGCACAATGACATACCCAATTATGAAACTGATAGCTTCTGGAAGAGAGAACATTTTTTTCAGTGGATTGAATCTGGATATCAACCATATCCCAGAGTAAGACTCATATTCAAAAGTAGTTAGTCAACAAAAATGAACTCTATGATTGTGTGTGTATGTGCTTATTATTTTGGTTTCTTTTTAAGAGAAAAAAACATGAATTTGGGTGCATGGGAAGGGTACATCTGGGAGGAGATGGTAGAAGGGTAAAGAAGCAAGAAATGAAAACCAGTATTTCAATAAGACTGATACATTATTTGCTCTTGACTATTTATTGGAGTGTTTGCATTTTAAGGGGATATTTTAAGAGTAAATGTCCTCTTCCTTATCTTTATTTCTCTTTCTTTAGATTTATTTATTATGAATACAGTGTTCTGCCTGTATGCATACCTTCATGCCAGAAGAGGCCAGCAGATCACTTTATAGATGGTTGTGAGCCATCATGTGGTTGCTGGAAATTGAACTCAAGACCTCTGGAAGAGCAGCCACTGTAAACCACTGAGACATTTCTCCAGGACTAATTATCTTATTTTCAAGTAACTTAGGCAATGAATGTTGGCTTAATTGAAAAATACATTCTGCCATTACTATTCTCCTGTTTTGTATCCTGATATTTTTATTTGGTATTGCCTAAAAACTTATCCCATTTTTTAAAAATTTACATTAAATAAATATACATATACACATAAAAGAAAATTATATATCTTCACATTGTTTATATATAATTTATGTTTTCTTTTTCTTAAAATGTTAAAGTTGATATGTAAAATAAGATTGCTTCTAATTTAAATTAAAAATATTTTAAAAGAGAAAATATTTTATACTTGACAAAGACAGATATTAATGTTTCATAACTTACAACAATATAATATGTAACATTGAGCAGTAATAAATACTTGCAATGCCTGAAGTTGGAAGGCTGAGGCAGGAGGATGAGGATCACTCCATGTTCAAGGTCATCCTGTTCTATATAGGGAGTACCAGGCTTGCCAGTGGTACACAGTGAAATCAACTCCTCTCTCTTCACCTTAAACACACACACACATACACACAAACACACACACACAAGCATAATATTCAAAATGATTACATTAAAACACTCATTGAATGGACAATTAGTTTCCTAAAGAGATTCAATATTATACAATGTATTTGCAGATGATTATTTTTAAAGCAATAATCAAAATATAAAACTTTATATAAATTCTGATTTGTAGCTTTAACAAGAAGTCCTACTTTGTTTTGCGGAACATATGTGGAAGTTGAAATGTAGTCAAATGTACATTGTAGATTTCATTATTAACAATAATTTCATTATCAAAATCCTCAAAATTACTCACAAATAACTTTTAAAATAATAGAACTCAATAAAATTATGAAATAATAAAATCGATGTACAGAAATTTAAGTATTACTACATTGTAATAAAAACCTGAAATCAAGGAAAAATATCCCATGTATTATAGTTTCAAAAATATATAAAATAAAAAATATTTTAGTACAAACCTGTAATCCCAGTACTCAGAAGGTAGAGCCAGAAGAATCAGGAGTTTAAATGCAGCCATGGTTAGACAGTGACAGAGGCTACATGATACCACATCATTTAACAGACCCACATAAACACACACACATACACACACACACACATATATATGTATACATATACATATACATATATATGCATATATATAGGAATAAATATATGTGGAAAAAATAACCAGAGTTGAACTATCTCTCAAAAGGAATTTAAGGAGCAATTACAAAAGACATAAAAGCCCACAAATAAAGCAGAAAGACATTCCAGTTTCACAGTTTGGAAAAAATAGCATTTGTAATAGGTCCCCACTGCCTAAAACAATTTGTATATTAAATGAATTTCCTATGAAAATATCATTATGTTTTTTACAGATTTAGAATATACTATTTTAATACTAAATTATCAAGAGAATCCTGAGCCAGGCGTTGGTGGCGCACTCCATTAATCCCAGCACTCGGGAGGCAGAGGCAGGCCAACCTCAGAGAGTTCAAGGCCAGCCTGGTCTACAGAGCGAGTTCCAGAACAGCCTCCAAAATAATACTGAGAAACCTGTCTCAAAAATACCAAAAAAAAAAATAAATAAACAGAAAGGAAAAGAAAATCCTGAGTAGACAAAGCCAGTTTGAGCAAAAGAAACAACACAATAGATAACCACTTCATTATTTGGCTTTGAAATTTATTTCAAAGGTCTATCAAAAAATCATATACTTGAAGTAAATACAGACAGAAATTGAGATTTATTTTGATTTTTGGTTTTATTGTATCTGGAATCACCTAAGAGCAACAAATTTGGACAGGTCTCTGAGGGAATCTCTAGGAAGCATTAAATAATGATGGAGGACCCTAACCCAAGTGGGCAGAAACTTTGTTGGTAAAGCTGACTCATAAAGCAGACCAAGGGAAAAAATACTGCTATTTGCTTGTTTGCATTTTCTTTGCTCTGGTTAGTGCTCATATCCTTCTATTACTACTCTTGAAATTATTCTCTACTATTGTTAGAATCCAGTTTTTTAGCCTTCCAAAATGAACTGAAGACTAATGACTCTTCAAGAATCTTTAAGGCCTTCAAGGACAAACTGGTAGTGTTGAGGCATCTAGCTTTGTAGGTGGAGCATCTTCTGGCCTCTCAAGTATACAGGCAGTTGAATATCCAGATCATATCATGAGAGAATCTGGTGGACTTGATGGTTTATTCCTACTAAAATCAATGCACAGAACTTTTCTGATAGTATGAGATGCATTAATAATCCATAACATAAACCATTTAAAGAAATATGCTAGTCAATACATTTGGTATTCCTGATTTCTCTCCTATGAGGAGAAAGGAATTTAGTGAATATATATATATAAGTCTTACATGTACCTTGAAAAAAAGGCATATAAGGATGCTGAAATATTCCTTCTAGTATCCCTGGATTGAATAACAACGCAAAGTACTGACCTCAAAGATCAAATTTTTCAGCTCCAGCTTTGGATAAACAAATCAAATATTTAGTGTTATTAGCCAAGGTCAATAATGTAAATATCTACTCTCATTTCATGATTTACTGAATAGTATAGCATGTTTAAGTCTTGTTTGAATTTAATCTCTGGGGCTGCGATAAAATTCCCTGACAAAAAGCAACGTGGGGGAGAAGGGGTTATATTTACACAGTCAGGCTCATTATATAATTACATTATATGCACAGTAAAGAGAAGAGAGAAATGAATGCATGTATGTTCAATTCACTACTTATGATTATTCACCTCTACTTTTACAGGTAGGAGCCTCTGCTTAAGGAATGGTGCCACTCACAAAAGGCTCAGTCTTCCCACATCAATTAATTAATCTATCACAGACATTTACACAACACAATTCAATGAAGAAAATCCCTCATTGAAACACTTTAACGTGATTCTAGATTGTTTGCAGTTGACAAAGCTAAGTATTACATGTTCCATCCTCTACAAATAAAGTGAATATGAATAAACAAAGTGGATATAGCTGGTGGCATTAAACTTTCACATTCCAGGGTATTAATTTTGTCTGAAGCAGTTACCTAGTTTTAGTGACAGATATATGATTGTCCCTAATCTATTCAGTACCCATCTCTTACACTTTGCCAGAGGGAATTAACCTTGCAGTATCTTTGTAACTGACAGATGACTATTCCTGAAGGAGATGCTACGTATGGCATATCTATGCCAGTACCCCTCAAGGAATACTTTCAATATTCAACTTTTCCTGTAGACTATAACCAGATGCATACCATGTCTCAGCAAGCCTCTAGAGATGAGATTCAAGTGCGACCCATGAGATGATTGCTATACTACTTAGGAAATTCATGAATTTTCTCATTCATGCATGAAGAGGTCCCAGGAAAATATGTGGGAATAGAGTTTCAGACTGTGGGATATCTGTGGAAATAAGACAAAACCAGATCAAATTGAATGTTTTTAAAAAGAGCGATTTAATGAAAGATAAAACACAGAAAATTCAGGGGATAAGGGAGGAAGAAACAGAAGTCTTTAGCCTGGAATTTTGCTTTTCTCTCCTGCTGATAGAGTCACAGAGTCAGGATACTTCAAAAACAACTACTAAGGGCAATTGCCTACAGAAACAATGTGCTTCTTTCTAAAGCTATTTGTGCTTACTTAGAGCCAAAGTAAAATGTAACCTCAAATTTTAACACTCCACTCAGATTCCTAAAGTAATCTGTGTTTATATTGGTTGAAAATAACACTACCTGTAATTCTGACACTTTTCTCTCCCCCACTAATATACACTACACACTCAAAAATTGTCTAGCAAAGAAAACAGATCTTTTAACTTTGTTGTAGACTAGACTCTTTGAGCAATGTTTTATCAGAGCTTCTTTGCAACCTTTAGAAATGTAACTGGAAAGCTATCCAGTTTGTATGTATGTATTGAATACACAAAAGGGAGGCTTTTGAGAAGCTCATACCAAAACGAGTATATATGATTTTTCGTAGCACTTAATTTTCTTATTCCTTATACATAAATCTGCACTATAATCTCATACTATAATCCCACTCTTCCTAATATTGGTCATTCCTAGAATACTTTTCTGCACCAAAGCTAATACAACAAGGTTTTCCTGTATCGGGAGATGTAACATCTCAGGCTGCAGGACAACAGTGTGGAACAATGTTTCCAGCATTGCCACCCTTGTCATATTTAACAGAGATTATATGTTTAACATTTCACTTCTTGGAAGTAAAAAAAGAAAATGCCATCAGTTTATTAGACTTGTTAAATGAGCGTTGGGTCAAAAGTGTGCCTTCTGTGAATGATATGATGATGATTTTGTGTTGATTAGGGTATTTATGGCTTAGAAAGTTAAAATACTGGAGTTGGTTTACCATGTTAAAAAAAGCATTCAAAATGAGGAACCTAGAAGATGGATATACCCGTCATTCATACTATAAGAAATCAATTTGTAAGAAGGGCAGAAGTATATTTAAGAGCTCTGTCATCACTCTTTTCTGTATGCCAGACCTTACAGTGAGAGCCACAGCTCTGAAATGGTCACAAATGCCATAAGCCTAATTGGATCTGGGAGTAGCAGAAGCCAAGTGACAGCACTAGGCTGCCTAAAACAAGGGAAGCTTACATATTGTAATGGATGACATAGGACAAGAAATGATTCCAGTAGTCTGATTCATGTAGATTGTAACAAAGCCTAATTTATGGTGAAGTTACCAGAAGTGAAATAAATGGGAAGCATACTAAGTCCCCCTTGCTTGATATTTATGAGCAGAACTATTACAGAGAAAATGAATGAAAGCATGTTTTGATTCTTCCCAAGAGAAAATCATGGATTTTCAACCAATTCCCTAACTTGTGCTTATGTAGAAAAGCTGAACCCTTTGAATAAATTGGAGGCCAGGTTCCCCGAGGAAGGACCTTTCTAAAATATTGCAAAGTTTCCTTGTTGTCTTTATCCAATCCTTAGTCTAAAGAACCCAAATTTCTGGAATAAATTTAAATTGGAAAAAAGTAAACAATCAAATGATAATTGGGTCAAGGAAAAAATCAAGAAGGAAATTTAAAAACTCATGAAATTAAACAAAAGTGAAAGCGCAAGTACAACATAAAAATCTATGGGACACAATGAAAGCAATCAAAAGAGGAAAGATGATAGCAGTTAATGCCAAAATTTAAAAATAGAAGCCAATTAAGAGGTCACAAATACATGTACTGAAATAATTTAAGGCCTTGGAAAAATAAGAACAAATAATACCACCAAAGAGGCTGGAAGAGATAATCAAACTAAGAGCCAAAATTAACAAAATTGAAATGAAGGGACAACATACAAATATTCAATGGATCAAATACTTTACCCTTTGAAGTTATTAACAATTGCTTAGTCAATTAACCAACACAAAGTGAGCGAAAACCTAAATTGATAAGATTAGAAATGAACACAGAGACATTACAATAGATACTCAGGAAATATAGAGAATCATAGGGCATATTTAAAACATTTTATGTGTAGATCCCCAACTTAGATGCAAGCCAAGCAAACCAGAACAGGTAGTCTGCCCAGAAAAGCTTCCCTACTCCCTCCATTCCCAAAGCATAGTCCTCCACTATTGCTCCATGGCCCACCTGATATTGCTGTGTGCTCCAAGCTGCAAGATCGCAGAGCAACTATGCAGCCATCTATCATGAGATAACTAAGAAGAATTAATGATTCTCCTGATGGGTGAAACCAGTACAAAAGCTGTACTTGGCATTATAATCTTGTGATGAATTGGCTGTTTCTTGCTGTAGATTCCTCCTGCGGCTTATTCCTTTCTGTAATAAACTTGGGAATTACTTCCAACAGTTTAGCCCTATCTGATCATTTACTGAGAACAAATTTCTCCCATGCATTTGGAGTTTTACTGATTACACTTCCCTATCTATGTTTGAAACCTGTTCTCCATTAACAGGTCCTAGTTTACTGATTACATTCCTTAGCTATGTGTGAGGCCTGTTTCCCACTGTCAGATCCTTGTTCCTTTCTCCATTGTAATTGCAGAGATATGCCTTCCTGCAATTACTTCTATTGACAGGTATTTGTTCAGTGTTTAGGTCCCAACTAAGACATTCCCAGATATGCACGGTCATAGAATTACTACACATCAAAATTTGCTGATTCCCAGCGGCCAAGACAGATAGAAAAATAAGCATGCACTGGCTTACCTCACTGTCAGATAGAGAAAGCAATAACCTAAACAAAACCTGCACTAAAAGATCCTCAAACTTCTTGTATTATTAACTCAAGATTTTAGCTCAGAGATTTACTGCTCCCTCCTGTTTCCCCTGAGAAGATATAGACAAAGGTAATCATTCCATTTGCTCATCCTCTGGAAAAAGTAAACTTTCCTGCAGGCCTATGCTGCCACCGAGGCTAGAGCACTGGAAGGCACCAAGTTTTGTTTCTTGTGCAAATTAAACTTAGACCCCCTCTTTGACCTACAGCCCTAAGCAATGGGTGCTAAAACTTTCTCCTAGCAGTTTTATTTTATTGCTCTGTGTGTAAATATTTTCTGCCTTGCTGACCCTGAGAAATTCAAGCCTCACATTGTATTGTAAAAAGAATTACTGTTGCAAATGTGTATATACCTATACCCCCAAGAACATCGCATATTGACACTCACACATTGATAGTGGGGCACTTCAATACCACATTCTCATCAATATATACAGATAATCAAGGCAAAAGTCTAACAGAGAAACACTGGAGCTAACAGGCACTATGAACCAAATGTACTTAACAGATATCTATAGAACATGTCACCCCAAAACAAAAGAATATATTTTCTTCTCAGCGCTTCATAGAACAGTCTCCAAAATTAACCGCATATTCTGTCACAATATAAGTCTCAATAGATACAAGAAAATGTAAATAACCCCATTGTATCCTGTCAGACCACCATGTATTCAAGCTGGATTTCATCAACAACAGAAACATCTGAAAGCCTACAAATTTATGGAAATAGACCAACTCCCCAATGAATGACTACTGATAAAAGTCAAATATAAGAAATAAATTAAAGACTTCCTAAAATGAAATGAATACCCAAAACATATCCAAACTAAGAAAAAGAAACCTACATAAAGAAATTGGAAAGATTTCATATTAGCAAATAAACGGCACACTTGAAAACTCTAGAACAAAAAGAAGCAAGCACAGCCAAGAGGAATAGAAGGCAAGAAATAATGAAACTCAGGGTTGAAATAAATAAAATAGAAACAAAGAGAACACTATAAAGAATTAATGAAAAAAATAGTTCTCTGAGTAAATCAACCAAATAGACAAACCCTTAAACAAACTACCAAAAAGACACAGAGAATATATCCAAATAAACAAAATCAGAAAACTAAAACAAAACCAAGAAAAGTAAAAGATCATTAAGTCATACTTTAAAAACCTATGCTCAAAATATTTGGAAAATCTAAAAGAAATGGAAAATTTTTTGATAAATCCAACTTACCAAAGTTAAATCAAGATAATGTAAGCAATTTAAATAGACCTATATCCTCCAGTAAAATAAAATAAGTCATTTAAAGAATTCCACCCTCTCCAAGAAGCCCAATACTATACAGTTTTAGTGCAGAATTCTACCAGATGTTCTCAGAAGAGATAACTCCAAAATACCACAAATTCAGGCAGAGGGACCATTTCCAAATTCATTTGAGACCATGGTTTCCTTATTCCACAAACCACACAAAGAATAAACAAAGAATTACAGACCAATTTATTTTTTCCTCTTAAAGGAGTAGATATTAACATTTATTTATTTCAAGTCTACCATATGCTCTGAGAAAACAATATTTTTGTTAGGGAGAGTCACATTTAAGTTTCTTTTTCTTTTTTTCTCTATATAGAATCAATGTCTCTTCTTTTTAAAGACATTTTTATTTATATTGGAAACATGTTAATCCCAGCTACCTCTCCCTCACCTCCTCCCATGCTCCCCCAAGCCCCCTCCAGCCTCCACCCAATCCCCACTCCATATCTAAGAGGGATTGAGGCCCTCCATGGGGGATATACAGAGTCATTTCATTCAGGGCAGTGCCTAGGCCCTCCCCCAAGAGTCCAGGCTAAGAGAGCATTTCTCATTGTGGGATGGGCACCCAAAGTCCATTTGTTTGCCAGGGATAATTACTGATCTACTACCCAAGGCCCCATAGATTGCACAGGCCTCCTCCCTTACACCCAAATTCAGGGGGCCTGGATCAATCCCATACTGGTCTCTCAGCCATCAGTCAGGGATCCAAGAGTTCCCCTTGTTCAGGTCACCTGTTTCTGTGGGTAAAACAAGCCCAGTCTTGTCCCCTTTGCTCATCAATCCTCCCTCTCTGTCACTGGGTTCCAGGAGTTCAGTTCAGTGTTTAGCTGTGGGTATCTCCCTCTGCCTCCATCCATCAATGGAAGAAGGTTCTGTTCCCTGATCCATGTCTGAAACCAATATATGAGTGAGTACATACCATGTTTCTCTTTTTCTGACCGGCTTACCTCATTCAGGATGGTTTCTTCTAGTGCCATTCATTTGCCTGCAAATTTCAAGATTCCATTTTTTTCCACTGAATATTACTTCATTGTGTAAATGTACCACATTTTCTCTATCCACTCTTCAGATGAGGGGCATCTAGGTTGCGTCCACATTCTGGCTATTACAAATAATGCCAAATTCTGGCTATTACAAATATTCATAAATATAGCAGAACAGATGTCCTTGTTGTATGAATGTGCATCATTTGGGTATATGCTTAAGTGTGGAATTGCTGGGTCTTGTGGTAGATTAATTCCCATTTTCCTGAGAAATGCGAATCAATGGCTCCCACGGGAGTTGTACCTGCAGTGTCACCTTTCAGGGACAGGAACATGGCCCAGAAAGAGGCCCCAGTTTACCCAGTCCCATGGGTGGAGAAAAAGACCAGGATTCTGGGGTGTGTTTGCTATCACTGGGCTGGGAGAATCAGTGGCAATCCCCAGGCACCGGAATGTGGGCCCAGAAACAGTCCTCTGTTTACCGGGTCCAGGGGGAGGAGAAGAAGACCCGGAGACTGGGGTGTCTTGGTTCCCACCAGGAGGGGAGAGTCAGTGGCAGTCCCCAGGCATTGGAGACCAATTTCACTTACGAACATAAGGTATGTTCCTATGTTTTCATATGAACACAGATGCACAATTTCTCAATGAAATTCTAGTAAACTGAATGAAGGAACATATCAAAAAGATATCCTGATCAAGTATACTTCATTCCAGAGATGCAGAGATAGTTCAACATAAGAAAATTTCTCAATGTAACCCACCATATAAACTGAAAGAAAGGAAAACATGCATGGATATCTCATTAGATGCCCAATAATCCTCTGACAAAATCCAACAAGATTACATAAAAAAAGCCCTGGGGAAATTAGGAATCCGAGGGACATACCTAACCATACAAAGGCAAATTACTGCCAGTCTATAGCCAACATCAAATTAAATACAGAGAAACTCAAAGCAATTACACTAAAACCAGTAAAAAGACAAGGCTTTCCACTCTCTATATATCTATTCAATATATTATTTGAAATTATAATGATACAACTGAAGGAGATCAAGAGAAAAATATTGGAAAGGAGAATTCAAAATATGATTATTCGTAAACAATATGATAGTATGTATAAGCAATCTAGAAATCTACCAGGGAAATCCAACAGTTGATAAACACCTTGTGAGAAGTGACTTTTTACAAGATTTACTCATAAAAATCAGTAGCCCTCCTATATAGAAAATGGCAAATGACCTTAGAAAGAAATCTGGCAAACAAATCCCTTCTCAATAGCACAAATAATATAAAATAACTCAGAAAAATCTGTTCAAGGAAATGAAAAACTTGTATGACAAAATCTTCAAATTTTGAAGAAACTTAATCAGGTATCAGAAATTGGAAAGATATCCCATGCTCATTGATCATTAGGATCAGCATAGTAAAAATGGTCATCTTAACAAAGCAATCTACAAATTCAACGCAATCTCCATGAAATTTCCAACAAAATTTCTTACAGACCTTGAAAAGATAATACTCAACTTTGCATAGAAAAACAAGCAAACCCACAAACAAAAAAACCAACAAGAAAGCTTAAACTATCTTGTACAATAAAAAAGAACTTCCCAAGGTACTACATGATTTCAAATCATACTACAGAGTTGTAGGAATAAAAGACAGATGATATTGGCATAAAAATAGACACATTTATCAATATAACTGAATCAAAGACTCAGAAATAAATCCATACACCTATGGACACCAGTTTTGATGAAGAAGCCAGAAACATACAATGGAAAAAAAGAAAGCATCTTCAATAAATGGTGCTTATCTAACTGGATATCTGCATGTAGAATAATGCAAATAGATCTATATCTATTGCCCTGCACAAAATTCAAGCACAAGTGGATTAAAGAGCTCAACATAAAACCAGAAATATTAAACCGAAAAGAAGAGAAATTGGGGAATAGCTTTGAACTCTTTGGCACAGTAGACATATTCTTGAACAGACTACACATAGCACAGGCACTAATACCAACAATCAGCAAATGAGACATCTTGAACCTAAAAAAAATCTTGAAGGCAAAGGATACTGTCCGTAGGACCAAATGGTGGCCCACTAAATGGGAAAATACTTTCACCAATGCCATATCAGAAGAATAATTTCTAAAATATATAAAGAACTTATAAAACTAGACATAAACAAACTAAACAATCCAATTAAAATTGAGGTACAGATTTAAACCAAGAATACTCAACAGATAAGCCTCAAATGACCAAAAAACACTTAAAGAAATATTCAACATCCTCAGACTTCAGGGAGATGCTAATCAAAATTACTTTCAGATTTCATCTTATACCTGTCATAATGGCTAAGAATGAAACACAAGTGGCAGATCTTGCTGGAGAGGATGTGGAGCAAGGGGAACTCTCTTCCATTGCTGGTGGGAGTGCACACTGCTAGAGCCACTACTAAAATCAATATGGTGGTTTATCAGAAAATTGGGAATCAATAACCCTCAAGACCTAGCTATACTACTCCTGGGAACACAGCCAAATGATGTTCAATCATACAACAAGGACCTTGTTCAGCTATGTTCATAACTGCTGTAGTCATAAGAACTAGAAACTGGAATGCTCCTCAACAGAATAACTGATAAATAAAATGTGTAAATTTACACTATAGAGTATTACTCAGCTATAAAATGACATCCCACAATTTACAGGCAAATGGACAGAACTAGATAAAATTCATCCTAAGTGAAATAACCCAGAACCAGAAAGACAAACATGGTATGTACTCACTTATAAAAGGATATTAGCTATAAAGTAAAAAAAAAATCATGTACTATCACAGACCCAGAGATGCTAAGTAATAAAGAGCACTCAAAGTGGAATGCATGTTTCAGTATGGGACAGAATTAGAATAGATTTTGTGGGTGGACTGGAAGTGGGTGGAGATATGACCAGGAGGGATCAGGCATGAGTAGGTTAAGGAGAGAATACTAGGAAGAAGAAATGATGTAATTATAATATCAAAAGTTAAGTGTTGGCCATCCTCTACTGGAAATGTAAGTTAAAACTACTTGTAGATTTTATCTTAGCCCAGTCAGAAAGGCAAGTGGTAAGAAATAAAAAGAAAACAAAGGTGGCAAGGATGTGAAGAACAAGGAACCCTCAAGTTATTCTAGGTGGGGGAACAAATTGGCGCAGTCAATGTGGAAAAAAATTGCACCAATTTCTCAGGAAAGTATAAACAGACATACTGTCTGAATCAAATATATCAATTCTGGCATGTACTCAAAGGAGTCTACTTCTTATTACCGACTGACATGTTATCCATGTTCATATCTACTCTATTTACATTGTCTAAGAGATGGTAACAACCTAGATATCCATCAGCTGATACATGGATAAATAAAATGTAATTTTTAAAACCAATGGCTTTTGAGTGAGCGAGAATCATTTTTCTTTCTTTCATTTTGTAATCTCTCATACAGTATATTCTAACCACAGTTTCACCTCCCTCCTCTCCTCCCAGCTCCCCTTATACTTCTCCTCTTCTGAACATACACTCCCCTCCATTTCCTGCAGAAAGGAGCAGGTGTCCGGGAAACAACAACAAAACATGAGAAAAAAAGAAACAATAAGGCAAAACAAAAATCCACCATTGTGAAACTGTACTAGGCAACCAATTACTTTTATTTAATAATGCCTCCTTGTAGGTCTACTATGTTCTAGTGAATGTTTTCACATCCAGAATTATATGAGTAGCACAAATTAGAGCCAATGTGTTATTAAAATTCAAAAAGCATATATATATATGTATATAAAGTATCATTTTTTAAAAAATCTAAGATTACTTGTTGGAGAAATAATAGTATTTTCAATAAACTGTACTGTGAAAATGCAATGTTCACATACAGAATAACTAAGTAGGTACCCTGGCTCCCATTCTAGAGTAAAGAAGTCAGGAATGAAAAGACGGCTTAACAGGCAAAAATATTTGACACTAAGTCTGACTATTTTACTTCCATTCCCATGGTCAAAGGAAAGAATTAGCACTGGAAAGTTTTCCTGACTTATGCATGCATGCCATAACATGTGTGATTCCTCTAACAAACAATTAAATAAACAAAAAAGTGTTAAACAAATATTTAAAAATAAACTAACTATATAAATAAAACCAGAGCACAAGACTATTTTAAATAAAAAACAGAAAAAATACTTATTCATGTTGAAATGGACTTTTTGAAGAATAGAATATAAATAAATAGGAAACAAAAGCAAGCAATAGCAAAGGTGATTATAACAAACTAAGAATTTTATTACATAAAAGAAAAATGAGGAAGCCACTGAACATGGAGGAAAATAGTTGCAATTTATGGTTATAACAAGGAGTTATGTACTACTAGCAAAGTACATGGAAAACTCCTCAAAAATGATAATCTTCAGTGAAATTCAGAGAAAATCCACATTATAAAATCAAATATCCAGCTAATACTTTATTCTCTATGTTAAAAAATATACAAATGCAGCTGGGCAGTAGCCAGACATACCTTTAATCCCAGCACTCAGGAGGCAAAACAAACAGATCTCTATGATTTTGAGGCCAGCCTGTTCTATAGAGCAAGTTGCAGGACAGCCAGCCCTAAACAGAGAAACCCTGGGACATATATGCATATGCATTCATCTCATTATTATACAAATTTGTTTTCATTTTTAATAAATGATGAAATTATATGGATTCCAAAGTCATTTCAAAATAAAATTTTATTGCCAGTTTAGAAAAAAAGGTTCACCATCTTTCACCAAAGCATGTATTATTGAGAATATTAAATCTAACCGGTACTAGATAGGATGATAGAAGAAGAATTACAATAATGTTGTTGGGAATGTAAACTAGCATTAAAAATAATTTAGAGGTTCCTCAAAAAATTTAAGATTATAAATATGTTATGTCTAGTTACCAAATGAAGACAAATCAGGATGTCAACTAAATATGCATAATCCCTTATTAATTGTAATACATGTCATATAGTTCAAATGGTGGAAAAATGTCAGATACCATTCATGAAATCTTGACTCAATTCTCCCTTCATTATATGAGAGTCACCTCTCCTCTTCCTGACAAAATTCCCAATTTGAATTTCAAGATCCCTTATGTTAAACAACCTCAACAAACATCTACCTTATAAACAAGTCCATAAGCAAGAGAGTTACTTTCATCGCATTCCAGTGCCTTCATTCAAAAAACATAAATTTGATACTTAAAAGTTTCACTTTACTTTTTTTTCATGATTTAAAATGTTACTGACAAATTCAAGTATTTACTTCCATTTGAGATATGTTCATAGAATCAAATGTGAACTTATTTAGTCCCTAATGCAGAACAATCAGTCTTCAACTAACACTTCTGTCTAAAAAGGCACTTCTGTCTATAAATGGCAGATCAATTGTTTACAACTAATTACTAAATTAGTCTTTAAATATGGAAAAATAATGCTATCTTTATTAAGAAACACTTATTATGTTTCTCAAGTTTCCCTTTCAACTCAACCTTCCCTTCCTCTCCATTCTTATTAGCAAGAGTCCTTCTACAAGATGGGCTTCATGACAACTGGGTGGTTCTCTGGACTTCTGCCCTTCACAGTTACACTTCTCCCTTTGGAAAATTCTATGGACTGCATCACAATGTTCACACATGTATGAAACCTAGCAATAAAATGGAAGCCTCTGCAGTGTCATAACTTAAATGGCCAATCTGAAATCTTCTTTAGATGGTGGTCGATAGGTAATGGTTAGAGAGCCTGTGAGCTTATTCTCTTAAACACACACACACACACACACACACACACACACACACACACACTTTTAATATTTCCCAAGACTGGAAAAGTGTGAAGCATACTTACTACACACAATGTAAGATAGTCAGTAAAGTTTTAATTCCTTACCAGTAACACATTTTAAACATATAGCAAATATTTACGTTTTCAATAAAGTAACATGAGCCATATCCATATAAATTAAAATTTAACTGAGTATACTATTTAAGTATTTAGTTGATCTAGAAACTCCAAATAAAAGCAAAAGGTAATTATTATATCAGCTCCATATACAAATGTTTTTATTCCATTGTCTTTGTCTTCCATCTGCCATTATAGATGAAAGTATTTTATTTTCATAACTAACTGATTTTCTTTAAATATCTTACCTTCTAGTGCCCAAAATACAGAAAAGTCTTCATTCTCTTTTAATATGATTGCTACTTATATTTTTATCGTATTTCTAGAAGGTCTTAAATTCCCATCTGTTGTTAGTTCTATGAATGGTGAGAACATTGCTTTATACTTTAAAGTCTGTATGTGTCTAGTGGTTTTAAGCAGAGGAGCTATCTGATCTCAGACTTTATTTATGGGAATCTAGTGCTTTTTAATTAAATCTTGTGAATTGTTATTAGCTTATTTACTTTTGTGTTTGTATATTTATAGAAGTTTTTATGTTATTAAATTTGTTGTCACACCATTTTTTATAATATTGCTAATAAACATTTGTATTTTTGTGTTGTAAATTTATTTCACCTTTCCATTTCCACTTTAGGTAATGATTTTCAGTATTTGTTATTGAAATACACTTTAATTAGTTCCTCAGTAACTGCAATTTGGAATCTCTAGCTTGGTGGACTCAGGACTTCGCTTCCTGCTCTACAGTCTTCAGATGCCACTGTACTACCAATTCCCCAGCGCTCTCGAGGAACGTGGTCTCTTCTGTGGCAGCTTCAGGGGCTTGATGCGTATCAAGTATCACTTATTTCCAGCATCTTTGGCAGCCATCACTCTAAATTCATTACCATTCATCATAAGGAGATGCTTCAATCCTTGAGGTGGGAGTATCTTTTTTTTCTGTGCTGGAGTTGGAGTAACTACAAATTCATGCTTGCTTTATTTGTGCTCTCTCTCTCTCTCTCCCTCCCTCCCTCCCTCCCTCCTCCTTCTCCTTCTTCCTGCAATCATTTTTACTATTAGAACTAGGTTTTCCTCAAACCTCAAACTCAATGTCCCAGTTAGAATTTTCAACTTGACACAGAGTAATTTGGAAAGAAGGAAACTCAGTTTAGAAAATGTCCCTATGAGATTGAGCAGTGAGCAAGCCTGTGGGGGCATTTTTGTGATTAATCCTTGAAATGGGAGGGCTCATCTCAACATCAATGGTGCTACTTCTAGGCAAATAGTGCTAAGAAAGAAAGCAGGCTTACAAAGCCATGAATAAAAAAAGACCATAAGCAATATTCCTCCATGGATTCTATTTCATAGTTTTTGGCTCCAGTTTCCTGCTCTGACTTCCCTCAGTGACTAAGTATGAGCTCACAATTATACTTTGCAATAAACCCTTTACTTCTATTGTTTAGCAATAGGAACTGTAACTAAGGCAGAGTTTAGTGCCCAGATCTAAGAATATAGTTGACTGTATTTGGGGAGAGGATTGTGGAAAGAGTTGGAAATTTGGGTTGAAAAAGTTGTTGAGAGCTCTGAGTTGATGAGCTATTGTGGGAACTTGAAAGCTAATGCTGAAAGCAATACATACTATTGAGACCAGACTTTTGGGGTTTAATAGGAAAGTAGACTCTATAGTCTCTCTTTGAGTGATATTTGTCTTAAGAATCAGTGGTTCTGGTCAGCTGGAGTTGAAGAATCTGATATGACTAAAAAGAGACCAACAGCACTTCAGTTTCTACCCTGAAAGTGAGAGTCAACATACCCCAGCATCCTAGTCTCTTGCTCCAAGCATGTGACTAGGTAAACCCGGGCCTACTTCTGGTGCAACTGCCTGTACTGAGGGTCTGCCACTGTGGCTTGCATCCAGGCTGGAGCCAAAGCACCCCAGCATCCTAGTTCATTTCTTCACCCCCAGGACCTGGAAGAGATCTATAAGAATATTGGACTTTCCTGTAACCACTGGAAGAGAACCCTGGTCCCATACCCAACAGGAGTGGAAGATGCTCCTTCTGCAACCAATGGAAGAAGGGATGGGAAGGAGACAATACAAAAACACACTCAACAACAGAAAAACAATATGTCGCAGCCAGACTCAAACATTTCAACGCAAATTAAGGAGAAGAGAATGACCTTAAAAACAACTACTTGAAAATGATAGAGGGCCTTAAAGATGATATGGGAAAATTCCTTAAAGACTTAGAAGAAAAAACAAACCAAAAAATGCAAGAAATGAAGGAAAAGACAAAGCATAAAAAGCAAGAAACAATTCAAAAAGTGCAAGGGCTGAAATCTGAAATAGAAACAATAAAAAATGGTCTAGAAACTAGCTGATCCAGGGAGACCAGGGGACCACCTGTTCCTGGGGATCCAGGTAAAACAAACCTTGCATCTGGGCCTGTGTTCCAGTGCCTGGGGATCGCCTGGGAACTGCATAGAGATTCCAATCCTGGCAGGAGCCAAACACCCCAGATGCCAGGTCTTCTCTCCCACCAACGAGACAAGAAAACCAGTGGATACAGCACAGGGTCCAGGGGACCAGGTGAGAGGCTAAGCACCCCAGATTCCTGGTCTTTTTCTCCACCCAAGGGACCAGAATGAGGACAAGGAATAGAAGAACTACCAGATTATTGAACTTGTTAGCACCCACCAAAAGCAACTCTGGTCCCGTAACCACCAGACCAGTAAGGGGCTCTTTCTGCACCCACTAGAAGAAGAGATGGGAAAGAGACAATACAAAATCACACTCAGCAACAGAAAAACAAATGACACCACCAGATTCTAGAGACTCCATACCAGCAAGACTCCAACATTCCAATGCTAATGAAGCAGAAGGGGATGACCTTAAAACCACTTTCATGAAAATGATAGAGGCCCTAAAAAAGGATATAGGAAAATCCCTCAAAGAAATGGACGAAAAAACAAACCAAAAAATGCAAGAAATGAAAGAAAAAACAAACCAAACAAGGCAGGAAATAGAAGAAGAAACAAAGCAAAAACTGCAAGAAATGGAAGAAAAAGCAAAACAAAAAATGAAAGAAATGGAAGAAGAAACAAACCAAAAAAGACAGGAAATGGAAGAAAAAACAAACCAAAAAATACAAGAACTGGAAGAAAAAGCAAACCAAAAAATGCAAGAAATGGAAGAAAGAACAAATAAAAAAATTCGTAAAATGCAACAAATGGACGAAAAGATAAACCAAAAATTGCAAGAAACAATGCAAACAGTGCAAGGGTTGAAAACTGAAATAGAGACAATTAAAAAAACACACAATCTGAAGAAAGGCTGGAAATAGAAAAGCTGGGCAAACAGTCAGGAACTACTGATACAAGCATTACCAACAGAATCCAAGAGATGGAAGAGAGAATCTCAGCTGTTCAAGATACACTAGGATAAATGGATTCATAAACCAAAGAAGAAAATCTTAAGTCCAACAAATCCATAACACAAAACATCCAGGAAATATGGGAAACCATGAGAATAATAGGTATAGAAGAAGGAGAAGAAAACCATCTGAAAGGGGCAGAAAACATATTCAACAAAATCATAGAAGAAAACTTTCCCAACCTTAAGAAAGACATGCCAATGAAGATACAAGAAGCTTACAGAACACCAAAATGATCACAAAAAAGTCACCTTGCCACATAATAATCAAGACACCAAATATACAGAATAAAGAAAGAATACTAAGAATACTATAGAACATTTTCATCCACATAAAAAAGAATATACCTTCTTCTCACCACCACATGGAACCTTCTCAAAAATCGACCACATACTTGGCATCATATCCAACCTCAGCAGCATCAAAAAAATTGGAATAACTCCAGGCATCTTATCAGACCATCATGCTTTAAAATTAGAATTCAACAACAACACAAATTGCAGAAAACCTACAAACACAGAGAAATTGAATAATGCACAACTGCACCATTCCTTGGTGAAAGAAGAAATAAAAAAAGAAATTAAAGACTTCCTAGAAATCAGTGAGAATGAAGACACAACATACCCAAACCTATGGGACACTGAAAGTAGTGCTAAGGGAGAAGTTCATAGCACTAAGTGCCCACAGAAGAAACTGGAGAATAGTTATATTAGAGAATTAACAGCACAGATGAAAACTCTAGAACACAAAGAAGCAAAATACCCCAGGAGGAGTAGATGCCAGGAAATAACCAAATTGAGGGCTGAAATCAATGAAGTGGAAACTAGGAAAACAAGACAAAGAATCAATGCAACGAAGAGTTGGTTCTTTGAGAAAATCAACAAGAGAGACACACCTTTGTCCAAACTTTCCAAACAGCAGAGAGTGACCATGCAAATTAACAAAATCAAAAATGAAAACGGGGACATAACACCGGACTCGGAGGAAATTAGAAGAATCATCAGGTCATATTTTGAAAGCATGTACTCCACAAAATCAAAAATTTAAAGGAAATGGACGACATCCTGAATCACTTGCGAAATTAAATCAAGAACAGATAAGCAATTTAAACAGACATATAGCTCCTATGGAAATAGAAGCAGTCACCAAAAGTCTCCCAACCAAAAAAAGCCCAGGTCCACATGGCCTCAGTGCAGAATTCTACCAAAACACCAAAGGATCCAATTAAAAAGGGAGCTGCAGAACTAGACAGAGAATTTTCAATAGAGGAGTCTAAAATGGCTGAGAGACACTTGAGAATGTGCTCAACATCCTTAGCCATCCGGGAAATGCAAATCAAAACAACTCTGAGATGCAATCACACTCCTGTCAGAATGGCTAAAATCAAAAACACCAATGACAATTTATGCTGGAGAGGATGTGGTGAAAGGAGAACACTCCTCCATTACTGGTGGGAGTGCCAACTGGTTCAGCCACTTTGGAAATCAGTATGGAGATTCCTCAGAAAAATGGGAATAAACCTACCACAAGACCCAGCAACTCCAATCTTAGGTATATATCCAAAAGAAGGCCATTCATACAACAAGGATGTCTGTTCCACTATGTTCATAGCAGCATTATTTGTAATAGCCAGAACTTGGAAGCAACCTAGATGTCCCTCAATCGAAGAGTGGATAGATAAAATGTGGTACATTTACACAATGGAGTACTATTCACCAGAAAAAAACAATGGAATCCTGAGATTTGCAGGCAAATGGATGACACTAGAAGAAACCATCCTGAGTGAGGTAACCCAGTCACAAAAAGAGAAACATGGCATGTACTCTCTCATATATGGATTTTAGACATAGATCTGGGGAGTGCCAGCCTACAATCCCATGGCCAGAGAGTCTGGGAAACAGAAACTTCCTTCAGTGGCTGATGGAAGAAGAGGCAGACTCCCATGGTTAAGTACTGAGTTTAACTCAAGAAAGCCAGTAACAGAGAGGGAGGACTGATGACCAAAGGAGATAAGACTGGGCTGGTTTAACCCCAGAAACAGCTGACCTGACAATGGTTAACTCTTGAATCCCAAGCTGATGCCTGGGAATCCAACATGGGACTGATCAAGACCCCCTGAATGGGGGTGACAGTGAGGAGGCTTAGGTAATCTATTGAGCCTTGGGCAGTAGATCAGTATTCATCCTGAGTGGACTTTGGACTCCCAACCGACAATGTGAGATGAACTCTATTGTGGGGAAGGTCTAGGCCCCGCCCTGGATGAAATGACAGACTATGGACACCCCCATGGAGGGCCTCACCCTCCCTGGGGAAATGAGGGGATAATGGGCGAGTTTGGGGGAGGGCACGGGACGAGGGGAGGGAAAGGGAGAGGGACCTGGAACTGACTTGTGAACCAACCATGTTGCTAATCTAAATTTAAACATAAAAATAAAAAAAAATAATAAAAAAAGAAAAAAATGGTCTAAATGGATGCTGGGAATAGAAAAGCTTGGCAAACAATCAGGTACTACAGATATAAGCATAACTAACAGAATACAAGATATGGAAGAGAAAATCTCAGGTGTTGAAGGCAAACAAGGAGAAATAGAGGCATTGACTAAAGAAAATCTGAAGTCCAAAAAAATCTCTAACAAAAATATCCAGGAAATATGGGACACTGTGAAAAGACCATACTTAATAGTTATAGAAGAAGGTGAAGTAACACACATCAAAGGGTCAGAAAACATATTCAACAAAATCATAGAAGAAATCTTTCCCAATATAAAGGAAGACATGCCAGTTAAGGTTCAAGAAGCTTGCAAAACAACAAATAGAGTGGACCACTAAAATGTCCCCTCAACATATTATAACAAATTGCCAAACATCAAGAATAAAGAAATAATATTAAGAGCAGCTAAGTAAAAATCCAAGTAATATATAAATGCAAATCTATCAGAATTATACCTGACTTCTCCATGGAAACTCTGAAAGCCAAAAGGTCCTGGACTGATATTCTGCCAACTCTAAAAGACCATGGATGCCATCCAGAATACTATTCCCAGCAAAGATTTCAATCACTATAGATGGAGAAAACAAGATATTTCATGACAAAACCAGATTTAAAAAATACATATCCCAAATGCAGCCCTACAGATAGTTCGGGAACCAAAACTCCAACCCAGGGAAGTTAACTACAACCAGAAAAACATATTCATTAGATAATTCCACTTTATCAACAGCCAAAACAATAATGGGGTGGAATTCCAAACATAATTCCACCAACAACAACCATTCCAAATCAAAGAAAAATGAGCAATCAATGGACATTAATATCCCTCAATATTAATGTCCTTAATTCACCCATAAAAACAGACAGGCTAACAGAATGGATTCGAATACAGAACCCATCCTTCTGCTGCATACAAGAAACACATCTCATCATCAAAGACAGACATTACCTCAGAGTTAAAGGTTGGGAAAAGATTTTCCAATCAAACAAACCCAAGAAACAAGCAGGGGTAGCAATCCTAATATCTAACAAATTAGACTTTAAAATAAAATCAATCAAAAGAGATGAAGGAGGTCATTACATACTCATCACAGACGCAATCCACAAAGATGAAGTGTCTATCCTGAACATCTATGCCCCAAATACAAAGGCATCCACATTTGTAAAAGAAACAATAATAAAATTTAAATCACATATCAAGGCCCCACACTTATAGTGGGAGATTTCAACACACCACTCTCACCATTAGACAGGAATATCAGAAAGAAACATAACAAGAAGCAAAGGGCTAATAGAAGTTAGGACCCAATTGGGATTAACAGACATCTATAGAACATTCCATCTACTTTTCACCACCACATGGAACTTTCTCAAAAATCAACCAAATACTTGGCAACATATCAAACCTCAGCAGGTATAAAAAATTGTAATAAATCCATGCATCTTATTAGACCACTATGCGTTAAAATTAGAATTCAACAACAACACAAATTGCAGAAGCCCTACAAACTCATGGAAATTGAATAATGCACAACTGCATCATTCCTTGGTCAAAGAACAAATAAAAAAAGAAATTAAAGTCTTCCTAGGATTCAATGAGAATGAAGACAACATACGCAAACCTATGGGACACTGTGAAAGTAGTGCTACAAGGGAAGTTAATAGCACTAAATGCCAACATGAAGAAACTGGAGAATAGTTATACTAGAGAATTAACAGCACAGCTGAAAGCTCTAGAACACAAAGAAGCAAACTCCCCCAGGAGAAGTAGATGCCAGGATATAATTAAACGGAGGGCTGAAATCAATAAAGTAGAAACTAGGAAAACAAGACAAAGAGTCAATGCAACAAAGAGTTGGTTCTTTGAGAAAATCAACAAGACAGACAAACCTTTGTCCAAACTTACCAAACAGGAGAGTGTGAACATGCAAATTAACAAAATCAGAAATGAAAAGGGGGACATAACAATGGAATCTGAGGATATCCAGAGAAGTGTCAGGTCATAATTTGAAAACCTGTACTCCACAAAATTCAACAATTTAAAGAGAAGTAAAATTTTCTGGATAGCTATCACTTGCCAAATTAAAACAAGAACATATAAGAAATTTAATAGACCTATAACCCCTATGGAAATAGAAGCAGTCATCAAAACTCTCCCAAACAAAAAAAAGCCCAGGTCCTGATGGCCTCAGTGCAGAATTCTACCAGAAATTCAAAGAACATCTGATACCAATTCTTCTCAAAGTATTCCAAGCAATAAAAGCAGAAGGGTCTTTGTCAAACTCTTTCTACGAGGCTTCAATAATCTTGATCCCCAAGCCACACAAAGACACAACTAACAAAGAAAACTTCAGACCAATATCCCTCATGAGCATTGATGCAAAAATACTCAATAAAATACTGGCAAATCGGATCCAAGAACACATCAAATCAATCATTCACCATGATCAAGTAGGTTTCATCCCAGGGATGCAGGAATGGTTCAACATACTAAAATCCATCAACGTAATCCACCATATAAACAAGCTGAAAAACAAAAATCACATGATCATCTCACTAGATGCTGAAAAAGCCTTTGACAAAATCCAACACCCCTTCATGATAAAGGTCTTGGAGAGATCTTGGATAACAGGGATATACTTAAACATAATAAAAGCTATATAGAGTAAACCAACAGCCAACATCAAACTAAATGGACAGAAACTCAACGCAATTCCTCTAAAATCAGGAACAAAACAAGGCTGTCCACTCTCCCCATACCTGTTCAACATGGTACTTGAAGTTCTAGCTATTGGCATACGACAACAAAGGGGTATCAAGGGGTACAAATTGGGAAGGAAGAGGTCAAACTTTCACTGTTTGAAGATGATATGATAGTTTACATCAATGACCCAAAGAACTCTACCAGGGAATGCTTACAGCTGATTAACACCTTCAGCAAAGTGGCAGGCTACAAGATCAACTCAAGAAAATCAGTAGCCCTACTATATACAGATGATAAAAGGGCTGAAAAAGAAATCAGAGAAACATCACCATTTACAATTGCCACAAACAACATAAAATACCTTGGGGTAACGCTAACCAAACAAGTGAAAGACCTGTATCGCAAGAACTTTGAATCTTTAAAGAAAGAAATTAAAGAAGCCCTCAGAAAATGGAAAGATCTCCCATGGTCTTGGATAGGTAGGATCAATGTAGTAAAAATGGCAATCCTGCCAAAAGCAATCTACAGATTCAATGCAATCCCCATTAAAATCCCAACACAATTCTTCACAGACCTTGAAAGAACAATAATCAATTTTGTATGGAAAAACAAAAGACCCAGGATAGGCAAAACAACCCTGTTCAACAAGGCAACGTCGGGAGGCATCACCATCCCTGACCTCAAGCTCTATTATAGAGCTATAGTCCTGAAAACACATTGGTATTGCCACAAAAATAGACAGGTAGACCAATCGAATCGAATTGGAAACCCGGATATTAACCCACACACGTACGAACATCTGATCTTTGACAAAGAAGCTAAAAATATGCAATGGAATAAAGAAAGCATCTTCAACAAATGGTGCTGGCATAACTGGAGGCTTGCATATAGAAGAATGCGGATCGATCCATGTTTATCGCCATGCACAAAACTTAAGTCCAAATGGATCAAAGACCTCAACATAAATCCAGCCACACTGAACCTCTTAGAAGAGAAAGTGGGTGGTACCCTTGAACAAATTGGTATAGGAGACAGCTTCCAGAACATAACACCAGTAGCACAGAAAGTGAGATCAACAATTAATAAATGGGACCTACTGAAACTGAGAAGCTTCTGTAAGGCAAAGGACACAGTCAGCTAGACAAAAAGGCAGCCCACAGGATGGGAAAAAATATTCACTAATCCCACATCTGACAGAGGGTTGATCTCCAAAATTTACCAAGAACTCAAGAAGCAAGTCTCCAAAACATCAAAGGATGCATTTAAAAAGGGGCTGCAGAACTAAATAGAGAGTTTTCAATAGAGGAGTCTAAAATGGCTGAGAGGCACTTGAGAAAGTGCTCAACATCCTTAGCCATCCGGGAAATGCAAATCAAAACAACTCTGAGATACCATCTCACTCCTGTCAGAATGGCTAAAATCAAAAACACCAATGACAATTTTTGCTGGTGAGGATGTGGTGAAAGGGGGACACTCCTCCATTGCTGGTGGGAGTGCCAACTGGTTCAGCCACTTTGGAAATCAGTATGGAGATTCCTCAGAAAAATTGGAATAAACTTACTACAAGACCCAGCAACTCCACTCTTAGGCATATATCCAAAAGATGCCCATTCATACAACAAAGATGTCTGTTCCACTATGTTCATAGCAGCTTTATTTGTAATACCCAGAACTTGGAAGCAATCTAGATGTCCCTCAACCGAAGAGTGCATAGAGAAAATGTGGTACATTTACACAATGGAGTACTATTCAGCAGAAAAAAAAACAATGGAATCCTGAGATCCCCAGGCAAATAGATGACACTAGAAGAAACCATCCTGAGTGAGGTAACCCAGTCCCAAAAAGAGAAACATGGCATGTACTCCCTCATATATGGATTTTAGACATAGATCTGGGGAGTGCCAGCCTACAGTCCCATGGCCAGAGAGTCTTGGAAACAGAAACTTCATTTAGTGGCTGATCGAAGAAGAGGCAGACTCCCTTGGTTAAGTACTGAGCTGAACTCAAGAAAGCCAGTAACAGAGAGGGAGGACTGATGATCAAAGGGATTAAGACTGGGCTGGTTTAACCCCCAGAAACAGCTGACCAGACAAAGGTTAATTCTTGAATCCCAGGCATCAGCCTGGGAATCCAGCATGGGACTGATCAAGACCCCCTGAATCTGGGTGTTAGTGAGGAGGCTGAGGTAATCTATTGAGCCTTGGGCAGCAGATCATTACCCATCCCAAGTATACACAAGGACTTTGGACTCCCATCCAACAATGTGAGGTACACTCTCAGCCTGAACTCTTGGGGAAGGGTCAAGGCCCCGCCCTGGATGAAATGACAGACTATGGACACCCCCATGGAGGGCCTCACCCTCCCGGGGGAAATGAGGGGATAATGGGGGGTTGGGGGAAGGGCACGGGAGGAGGGGAGGGAAAGGAGAGGGCCCTGGAACTGACTTATGAATCAACATTGTTTCTTATCTAAATTTAAACTGAAAAATAAATAAATAAATAAGACAAACATGGATTGTACTCACTCATATATGGATTTTAGACTTGAAGCAGGAGATTGCCAATCTACAACCCCACCACAAGAGAGTCTGGGACACTGTGAGGACCCTAAGAGAGATATACATGGTACCCTGGAGAAGGGGAATGGGAAAGGATCTCCTGAGCAGATTGGGAGCATGGGGGAAGGGAAGAGGGAGCTGGGAGAAAGAATGAGGTAGAAAAGGAGTGGAGAGGAGGACATGGTGGAGTAAGAAGCTTGAGTTGGGTAAAGAATAGAGGAGAGTAGTTTGCGAGATGTCTCAATAGAAGGTGTCATAGTTTTGAACAGAGATCTGGCACTAGTGAAATTTCCAGAGATCTACAAGGATGACACCAGCTGGCAAACTAAGCAACAGTGGAGAGCTACTTTAAATGGTCTTCCCTGATAATGATATTGATGACTACCTCATGTGCCATTCTAGAGCCTTCATCCAGTGGCTGATGGAAGCAGAGGCAGACACCCGCAGCTAAATACTGTTGAAACTCACAGAAACAGCTTACCTGTACTCATGGACATCATACTGTTGAATTAGAGGCCAGCATTGGACTGATCTAGATCCTCTAAATTTTAGTGTTGATGAGGAGGCCTCGGCAATCTCTGGGGCCTAGGTTAGTAGATCAGCATTTATCGTTAGCATAATAATGGATTTGGAGAACCCATTCCATATTCAGGGATAACCTCTCTGCCTGGATACAAGGGGGAGGGCCTTGGCCCTTCAGGGATGACATGTCAGACTTTGGAGATCCCCTAATGGAGGACTTTACCCTCCCTGGGGAGGTTAGTGGGGATTGGATGGGGAATTGGGGCAGTTGAAGCAGAGGGGAGGGAGAGGGACAAGGAATTGACATGTGAAGCAAGCTTCTTCATAATACAAATAGAAATGTAAAATGCAAGTATTTTATAAAAGAAAAAAGAGAACACTCTAATAAAAATGAATGCATCTTTAAAAAAGAAGCATGTAACTCATTTTCTATAATAATGGATACCACAGCTAATAGACTAGGAATAATTTAGAGAGACATTTGATATTTTTAATAGACTGAACATTAAAGACTATGGGATTTTTAAATTTTTGAATATCTTATATTATCTTTCTAATATAATATGATATCTTGGGGATAAACAAGAAAGAAAAATTATAGTTCAATGAGAATGTATTGGTGTGTCAGATTGACAAGGGTCAACTCTCCTGGTCAGTTTTTAGTTACCTCAACACAAGCTGGAGTTATCTGAGAAGAGGAATCTTTATTGATAAAAATTTCTCCATAAGATTGACTCGTAGACATATCTGCAGGACTTTTTCTTGATTAATTCTTGATTTGGGAGGGACCTGCCCACTATGGTGGTGCCACCCCTAGGATGGTGAAAGCAGGTTCAGCAAGCTCTGGAGAGAAAATTAGTAAGCAGTGCTATTTCATGGCCTCTGTTTCAGTTCCTGCTTTCAGGTCCCTGGCCTGCTCTACTTTCATGAAAAACTACAGCAGTAAGCTGACATAAAGTCTTCCATGCCCAAGTTGCTTATGGTAACGGTGTTTCTCAGAAAATAATGTTAAATAGGACACACACTATTGGTAAATACTTTTTTAATTAAAACCTTCAAGGTCAACATTTATGGCACTCCAATTTCTTGTCTGTCATCAGGGAAATGAGGTGAAGTCCAAAGCTGATTATGAAGAAGTATCCATCCCCAATGGCTTACAAACCTGGTAACATCTGTCATTTTGTTCACCAAGGAAAATATTTGGTATACTAAATTTTTCACCCTATGGCAAGCATAAAATAAATAGAAAGAGTGAGTAATGGTTAAGGTTCTCAATATTCAGGGCATGCCTCTGATAATCTAACATACTCTGATGCAGAATTCTGTCCCACCCACTACCAACAGAACAGGAAACTAATCATTCATCTCATAGGCCTTTGGAGGATATTCTAGATCTGTACAATTTCATTGTTTTCAAGTCTCAAAAGGCACCTGTACATCTCAATGCAAAACATTTAATCCATAGTAAAAGTCACCTAAGTCAGAAGAATATCAGTTTTGTTCAAAAGACTTGGTCCAAAATCTCCTCTGAGATTCAAAGCAATTTTACCTGTCATTTCTTGTAATGATCACAGGAAGATGTACCAAATTCTAAGCCACAATGATTCAGTGTTAGTATTCTTACCTCTAAAAGGAGGTAACAAAGAGAGGAATCGCAACAGTGAAGAACTGAAAACATTCAGGGAGAACACCAAATCCCACAGGTCTGTGTCAAGTTTTATAGTCCTTAGTGTCATTATATTAATTTCAAAGGCAATGCTGAGGTTTACCTCATGACCCTCTTGTCTGCAGCACTGCTACTTACTGGGATGGGCTGTCTGCATTTGCTGTCTCTTGCTTATTCAGGCAAGAATTCCACATCCTTGGCAACTTTAACCTTTCAGGCTCTCCACTGCAGAAGTTTCTCTCATCTCTCACAGCTCCAGGGTTTACTCATCAGAGGCTATTCTCAAAATCTAAGACATTAACCACACATTGCTAGGCCTCTGAGATATTCCCGTGAGTTCTCAGGGGAATCACTGAGGAATCCATGAATTTTTCATTATATATGCCAACAAAAGTAGCATCAAGTGCATGACCCCATGGTCTACAGTACATGATGTACTTGGAAGCACTTCAGAAAAGCCTGCAGTACCTCTGAATGCCTTGAGGGAAGAAGCAAAGTGATTCCCAAGGAGTTAACTCTCTTGACAGTCTGTGGGAGCCCTGTGCCCTGGGGTTCTCTTCTCAAACAAACATCTTTTTTAGGAAACTGACATGTTAGACCCTTGAGCCTGTCATGCATTCAGTCTTGAACATTTCTGAGTTGTGTTGTACACATTTTTCCTATGGATAACGTTAGGAAAAATAATTGGCTTTTTTAGAGTTAAGTATCTTTTGGAAGGGTGTTTTTATTAGCAGTACTTTAAGTCTACTCTTAAGTAGAAGTGTTCTTGTTCTCCAATGAATGGTATGCTGTCTTGGAATATTCACTGCTAGGCAAATTAGTCTGTCATCATTAGTCTCAGCAGCCTGCCATAAAATCTCAGAATATGAACATGACACAAAAACTTTCTTTTCATGACTTTATTCCCATTCTCAATGGACACCTCAATTCCACATGAAACATCAGAATCAGAATCACAATCTTACATATTTCTACCAACAGTCTGGTCTGGTGTTTAGTTGGCTTTCAGCATTTCTTACAGGCCAGGGTTGGAGAGATGGCACTGCCTTTATTAACACATACTACTGTTTGAGAAGACTTGAGTCCAGTACCTAGTCTGCATGTTTTGGGGTGCTCACAACCACCTAAAACTTTGACTCCAGCAGATTCAGTGCTTTCTTCTGGCCTTTGCTGGCACTTGCATACAAGTTCACAAACACAGATAAACATTATTTAATGTAAAATAAAATGTTTTAAACAGTAGACAAAAGTTGTAATTTAATTGAATGAACTAAAGATATAAAATTCTGGGGAGACATTTACTAAAAAATAATGGTAATACCTTGTATTTGGCTATCAACTTATAATCTAGAATTATAGATAATTTGTCCTCTTTTAATATGCATTGACTTTCTTTATTTCCCTTTGTCTTTGCTCTTTTCTATAAATTAAGTCACAATCTCATTTTTTTAATCATACCACCCTAGTTGTATAGTGTGTGCGTGCGTGCACGTGTGTGTGTATGTGTATGTGTGTGTGTGTGTGTGTGTGTGTGTGTGTGGTACATGCAGAGACTAAATTTATATCCTAGATAAATAACTATATTCAAATATATTGTATAACATAAATTTATAATTGATATTACCCTTTTTGTTGTTAGACAACTGAAATCCTATTTTCTGTGTGAAATTAATAGCCATTCTTACTATCTAAGTTTAAGAATTCATGCAGGGTCACAAAATTGGGAAATCAAAATTCCATCAGCAATTAATATAAATTTTTGATACAATTTTCATCATAAAAATTGATTTTCAAAACTTATCTGTCAGCATATTTTTGCTTTGTGAAATTGATGAGCTTATTGACTTCAGCATCATGATGATTAGTTTTTGTTTTAGGTAATTTGTTCTTATGGAACTGGGAAGAGGACATTAATTAAAAACTGTTCATTTGTAACTATCCTGTTTTGGCCAGTGAAGATTCTGACAGGGTGTTCTGTGTTCAGGATATTCAATCTCAGGTTACTATATGGCTGCGCCTCTTAGGTAAAAGATTTGAAATTGTTATGCCAGTGACTGAGGAGTTAATCTTCTGGGAAAGATACAATACTGCTGCTTAATGTTAAAGCAGATTTTAATGTTATGGGCAGTCTTTTTTGTTTCACAATCTTTTAAAAAATGAACACTATAAGTGAATACAGAGGACTGTACTCTAAACATACTCTCTGATAGCATTCAGATTTTTGATTTATCAATTCTTTGTTCTCCTTCAAGGGGTTTATAACAATTTTCTTGTTTTTTTAGTTGACTAGGGTAGATTATTCAACCCAAGATACAGATGTGCAAGGTTTCTTGCCTTAAAGTGGTTGCTAGATTTTCCTGTGCAGAGTCTCCTTAGGCTGTCCATACCTCTAGGAATTCTACTTAACTTTAGGTCAGTTGCAATTCTTCTTATCTTAACACGCCACTGTTGTGACATAGGTCTTTCCTTAAATACTGATCATTTTCCACATTGCACATTCCAAAGGGATTAAGTTATACTTCCCTGCAGCTTTATCTGGTATAGCAAATTACGAAGTTGTTTGTGTTATGACCTAAGAACGGTCCTTAATTAATGGCCCTAACCAGTACCAGGATGTACCATTCTCTTTGTTATGTACAATATGGTGATGTGAAACTTCCATTTACCTGTCAATAATTATTAAAAGTTAGACTATTATGGTATCTCTCACCCTGCTCTCCTCTGTTCTTCCCCTGACTCAGCCGTCTTGCTCCCCCCTGTCCTCCTTTCCCCTCCTCTTCAAGCCCTCTCTCCCAGCTCCCTCTCACCTCCGCTCATGCTCCCATTCCCCTCAGAGAAAGGGCCTCAACCTCCCTGGAGTGTAGAGTTGAGATTGGGTGGGGGGTTTGCGAGTTAGGAGGAGCGGGCGAGAAGGGGTGAGATGAAGCTGGGATTGACATGTGAAGCAAGCTTGTTTCTAAATTAATTTAAAATTTAAAAAATAAAAATAGTCTATTTTTTTTCTTTTTCTGGGATTTGTTCAGCAAGGTGATCTGCAGGCTGCTAACTGAAGAGGTTCCTCTGAGGCCCCTTCTTCATCCTTATCATGGAGGCTTTCTCCTCTCTCTGTTGTAGCATTCTCCCTTTGTGTGAGGCCTCTCATATGGTAAACTAGTACTTACCTTTGAAACAAACTGCCACCCAGCTTACCAACATTGTTATTATTTAAGTTGCTTAAGGGGTACATAGGTGTTTGAGGCCTTCACAACTTCATCTGCATTTGGATTTCATGAGTTGTTTTCTTTTAGTTTATATGTGATACCCTCATTATGATTTTCAAGCACCTTGCTGATTTATTTTTTTGCAGAGGCAAATAGATATAAAGAGTACAATGACAGACTTAATTAACATGCTGAAATAAAACACAGCGTGAGTCAACAACAAACATGTAAGTAATGTTATATGAAAGGCAAATGAGAATCAGGTCAGAATTTGGGAATACAGAAAATTCTAGGCTATACAATTGTGTTTATATGTCTCAAAACTTGGACAAATACTAATGGCTCACTACATTTTAAGTGATTACATAGCAGTATTACAATGTCTATCCCCTTCATACCGAGTTTTGGAAAAATTGTGGTTGAGATCTTCAATAGCTTCCTGTATTACATGAAAACAGAGCAATAGACATAGAGCTGCCTCTCCCTTCAAGGCTTTCTATTCTGTTTTCCTCATTGACTGAAGTCAATAAGGGATATAAGCAAATTCACCTTGAATGTGGTGATTGCAAACATTCAAAAGATTATTAGAAGTGACACCATTAAGGTAAATAGGAAGCAAGTAATATGAGAACAAAACATTATTTGAGTCTATATGAGACAGGTAACTTAAAGACGAAATCTTCCCAAGTAACCTGGAATTAACATTCTCCCAATAATATCCTGGGAGTCTGGATTTTTTTAATGTATATAAAACACAACATGAAAGGGAGTTACAGCAAACCTGTTGTTACAATTACATTGGTGTGTGGTCAGTTACACATGTTATACATGCCAGGAAACAACTGTGACAAGAAGGGTGAATGCTTTTATTGAAGCTGCTTATTGTATTTAATGACTCAGCGAGTCTGCAGAAATCTGTTGCCTTGGGTCAGAAATAGCAAATTGACTGTGAAATAAAGAGTCGTGCTTTTTTTCTGGGCTAAATAAAATTTACCCTATTTAAATTTTCAGTCTGTGAAATATCTTAAATCCTTCTTAAAGCTCACAAAATCTGTAGTGATTTGAGTAGAGCACAGCAATGAATGGAAGAATAGTTCAGGACTGCAATGGGTGTCCTTCAAAAGGCAAATGAAAATTTTGCCATCCAAGTGGAAAATTAGTAATTGCCCTAATACACTGGCAAAGATTAGGCATGCTAGGTTCTTGGATTTAACCTTTCTCCCCTACACACTCATCTTTGTGTTATTTTTTGTTAAGTTCATAAAGACCAATTCACACTGCCCAAGTGTATGTTCTACCACTGGAGAGTGACTGCCATACCAATGTCTACAGTTTTAGAGAAAATTGCTTCTCCCTCTCCAAGCAGCCAATAATTTATAACAGCCCAATGACTTGGGATGGAATATTGTGCCTTCTTCATGCTGGCAATTGATCTGGCTTGGGCATGCTCCACTTTAAACCTATTGTCACAACTGTTGTGAGTTCATACGTACAACTTACCTGCTCAGACCAGAAGGCAATCGTTCCTCTTATGCATTTACAACTCCAGACGCCTATTCTCTTTCTACCCTCAATTATTCAATGATCCATGAGTCATCAATTCCTGAAAATATGAGTTTCTCTGACAAGGATTGAGAGATGTAGAAATATATATGTGTAACAATATGTCACTAGGATTAATTTCAATACTATGTTAACTTAGAAACATAACAGAAAGATGTTCTCCCCTAGAGACCCTGATTTGTCTAACTATAGTTCTTGGCCTGTTATTGGTGCCAGGTGTGGGGTTCAACTTGAGGAGTGGGGCAGACATCCACTCAGAAAATAGTTGGTTAATCCCATGATAATTATGCTACTCTTGTACAAGTATTTATGTCTTCTCAAGCCACTTATTCTTGAAGCTCACAGAAATCAAACATGGATATGATTAATAATTCCTTTTTACCTTCAGTTTGCTCCCTAGAACCTTCCAGCACTATGAACACTACTAGTATAGATAAAGTTTCCAGGTCTGTACCAGTTTGATTTTACTATGTTTCTGAGATTCATGTAGTGTCTTCAGAATAGGATCTTACCATCAAGTTATGGAGAAAAACCAACAGCAAAGACAAAAGCCTGTAATGTTTGGGGTGGCCTATAAGATATCAGTGTCCAAGAATTTTGGAAGATTATAAAGCAGGAGGTTTCTACGTGCCTTTTACAAAGATTCTTCCTGTTACTTCTTCTTCTCTATACTTTCTCTTCTACTCTACCCTTAGGTCCTTCCTGTTACTTATTCCTCTCTATACTTTCTCTTTTACCATGCCCTTAGCTAGTTCAACAAATTTGAACCCTTTCTATTTCCTATTCCAGTTTGATCCTTTACAACAGTATATTCCACAAACCCTCACTTGAGAGACTCTTTCCATGATCCCTTAGCAATTTATTCACCTCTATGAATATTGAAGATACAATGCATATATCTGAAGCTTTAATGCTTATATACACATAGACAAGAACAAAAAGCAAACCTGTAAACAAAAAACAAACAAGCTAAAACATATTACATTGTTTTGGGGGGTTTGGATTACCTCACATAGAATGGGTGTTTTCATATCCAACCATTTACTTGTATATTTCCTAATTTTATTTTCTTTAATACCTGAATAATATTCTATTTTGTAAATATATCACATTTTCCTTATACACTCAACAGTTGATGGACATCTCAGCTATTTCTTTATATTAAGAAAACAGCATTTGGTTGGAATGATAGCTCAGCTGTTAAGAGCTCTGGTTGCTCTTACAGAAACCTTAGTTCAAGTCTCAGCACACATTGGGCACCTCAGAACCATCTGTAACTCTAGCTCCATGAGATCCTTCAACCGCTTCTGGCCTTGTCCAGCAACAGACCTTCATATGGTACACAGACATATATCTATGCAAAATACCTCTACAGAGGAAATAAAGTAAAATTTTAAAAAGGCTTATCTTTGCTCAGAAGAATCACAGAAAATTAATATGTTGGTATTTTCTTACTGCTTCACAGGTAAAGGTCATGACCATCCAGTTTCTAAGTGGCACTACCAGTAGACTGAAAACTACACATGATGAATAAAAGATTAAGAAGGGAAAAAGAGCCAACCAGGAAAATGTCCAATTCATTATCTACATTTGGGAACCAAGTAATAAACACGTTCAATAAATCTGTTAACATGAAGTACAAGGGATGAAGAGGGGATTGCAAAAAGATCCAAGGTGTCATAAGATACTGGTTGCATATATCTACTGGATGAATTCAATCCAGGAAGATGCTTGTTTGAAGACAAAAGAACCAAGAGCATATCCTTTTTAAACAAGAAAAAACTACAACAAACAAAGAAAAAGCAGAAATAGTACATCTGAGATTCAAAGGAACAGAAGAGCCTCAATTAATAGAAATGAAATAATTTCCCATGCTACAACTATAAACACATGTTTAGAGACTGCATTAGTCGTTGTAGAATACAACTGTGGATATCTCTTTATAAACTCAAGGAGGCCACACACACATACCTACCACCACACACACACAAAAAAAAAACTTTTAAACTGGTATAAGAACGAAAGTATTTAAAGATCACATAACCTTATATCCAATTCCTTATGCTACTTACTATAAAATGAAGTTAAGGAATGTAGGAAGAGACAGACAGACACACACACACAGAGGGGAGACACAGAGAAAGGGAGGAGATAAAAGAGGAGAGTGAACAAAGAGAAAGTCAACATGCTATTTAAATATGTAGAGTAATCTAATCTTAGAAATTTGTAAACATATCAAAATCACATTCAATGGAAATGTGAATACATATATCTATAATATATGTGTGCATAGCTCTTCGTTTACTTTATACCTATGTTTCCACCTGGTGATTAAGGTTCAACAAAAAGTAAGATGACTATCTGATATTAAGAAAAAATCACTACTCTGGTTGTGGGCTGTATGGTATTAGTCTAACAATCACAAAGACTATGTGTTATTAAGAAAAATAACCCACTGAGATTTCTGGCTATATGGTATTAGTCTAAAAATCACCAGTGCAACAAACTAACTTTTTCAATTTTAGATGATATATAAAAATATTTTCCAGATTATAATATTACATCATTTAAAACACTCATAGCAAAGGTAATTTAAAAATTGCATTAACACAACAAAATCACTATATTTTAACAACCATAAGTTAATATAATTGCCAGTGGAGAAGGACAAGTTCACGACTATCAAAGAGATTTACTCTAGTGTTTTAATTAGAGATGGCATTGTGAGTCTTCGGTAGAGACATTAGGTAAAATGAATACATACTATGTTTAAACTGTAAAGAAATACAATTTTATCTTCATGTAGATTACACAGTGTGTTAAAATACAAAACAAGAAAAGTTGTGTTCATACACACAAAGGATACAGGATATGAATTAATTCATAAATCTGGAAGATACAAAGTTTTCACCAAATTATCTGTACATCTGAAAAACAGTAATAAGTAGAATTTGAAAGAATTTAAATTTTTCCATTTCCTCAAATGAATAAAATTCACAGCAGCAGTCACAGAAGTGACATTCTTGCACATTATAATCTGCAGAATATTATGGAGGAAATTAAGTGACAAATGTCACAAATTAAAAAAATCTTAGCATATATACCAGTTATATGCCAAGATATTGATGCTACAATCTGTATAGTTAAAAGAACCCCTGTAATATCCCGATAACATTTTATAAAAAACAATTGCGTGTCTCAGAGTTCTGTTGCTGTGATAAAGCACTGACCAAAAGCAAAAGGTCTTATGGATCTTATACATCCCAGGTCACAGTCCTTTGAGGGAAACCAAGGATCCTAGAGGCAGGAACGAAAGCAGAAACTACAGAGGAATGCTGATTAATGGCTTGCTCTCGTGGTTGACTCAACCTACTTTCCTATACCATGCCGAAACACTTACCTACAGGTAGCACAGCCCACAATGTGCTGTTCCCTTCTACATCACTCATTAAAGGCCATCCTTTCCTCTCAGCTGACTCTAGCTAGTATCAAACCTATAAAAATCACCAACACAATATGTTAATGTTCATATAAACTCAAGGAATCCAACATATCATGACAGCATTAAAAAAGAATAGAGATCTAAATAACTCATAATTCCATGCTTCAGAGTTTATTGCAAAGCAACAACAATCAAAAAGGAATTAGCCTAAGCACTAGAACATTGACCAATGCAATATAAAAGAAATGCTAGAATAAAACCTATTTATTTACTGACAAATAACTGTTTTAGATGTATTCATTTTATTTTACGTATATGAGTGCTTTGCTTGCACAAATGTATGTGCACTGTGTGTGTGCATCGTCTCTGCAGAGGCCCGAAGGTGCTGAATCATATGGAACTGGAATATAAGAGTTGTAAACTAACATGTTGGTGTTAGTAATGGATCCTGGGTCATCTGAAGGAGTAACAAGTGCTATTAACCACTAATCCATCTCTCTAGCCACTGTCAAATAACTTGAAAAGTATGCCAAGATCATTGAATAGGGAGAAATGACAATACATTGTAAAATATGAAGGTAAAATCATATACTAACATGAAAAGAACCTAGAAGTAGCCTTATACCATCTAGGAAAGAGATAATAATCCAACAAATACATAATGAAAGAACAAATTCTGAATAATTCCTATGTAACCATAGCCTAAAAGCTTCATAGCATTGAAAATATGATTGAACAGGATCATTTAGATATGACATTAGTATCACATTATGCAAATAAAAATAGATTAAACTCTATTAAAAATTAAAACTTCTGTGTGCTATATGATAATGCCGACAGATTTAAAATGTAATTCACAGAATAGGGGGAGAATATTTACATGTCTCATATTTGATTAGAGAATATTGCCTAGAATACATAAAGAAATAAAATTCCAAAAAAAGAAGCACAATTTAAAAATGGGCCAGTGACTTAAGAAGCAATTATTCTACAGATTATATGCAAATGACCATATGGTCTATGTATCTAACAATCAGTCATTTAAAATTAACAGTCAGAAGATCTCATTTTATACACAGCAATGACTACTAAAAAAGCACTGAAAAATTGTTGGTGCAGGATATTGAGAAATTGAAATATTTGTGCTTAGGTGATAGAAATATAACATTGTGCAATCATTATGAATACGGTTATTGAGGATGGGTGAATAAACAAAATGTCACTTAATAGCTATAATGGAATATTGTTCCATTATTAATCCAACTATTATTCCATTATTATTTTTTAGTGAAAAAACTTTTGAAACATGCTCAAAAAACTTGTAGGGTTTTTAAAATCGTATGTGCTTTGAAATATTCACAAACAAAAAGAATAAGTATCTGAATACATTCTTGTAATGTGCCTAGAATAGCTCTATTTTCCGACACAGAAAATGCAAAGTCATTTTCAGGTACTTGGAAATAAAGTGTGAAGCTGTTTAATTAATGTAGAGCTCCAGCTTGGGTTGGACTGAAATATTTTGGACTTACATATTAGTGATGAGTATATACAATGATTATATATTAGTGATATATAACTTGTATTAAGTATATCACTATACTTTTTTTGTTTTTTGAGACAGGGTTTCTCTGTATTGTTTTGGAGCCTGTCCTGGAACTCACTTGGTAGACCAGGCTGGTCTAAAACTCACAGAAATCCGACTGCCTCTGCCTCCCGAGTACTGGGATTAAAGGCATGTGCCACCAATACCCAGCATCACTATACTTTTTAATGCACTTCTCTTGAGCCAGAGCAGGTGCTGTGAATAAAAGCTTTGGCTGCTATTGCAAAGGAACTGGTTTTAACTTGCAGAACCGTCATGACACCTCACAACTGTCTATAATTCCAATTCTATTAAATCTGACACCCTCTTCTGTTTTCTGTGGACACCGGACATACAAATAAAGCGTATACATGTACAGACAAAATATTAATACACATATAAATGCATTTATAAGCCACTACTCTGTCTTTCTTCCAGATGCCAGCAAAAGTTACAAATTAGCAACCTGATATAAATGACAAATTCTGAATATATGTAAAAAGTGGATGTGCTTTGAGTTGTAATTCTTTGGATCTTCAAACTATTTGACCCACTTGGGGGAAAAGTAAAGTCATTTCACAACATGTTCATTCACATTCCAGAACATTCCTCCCTTAGGCTTACAGAGCTGCAACATTGATTCTGAAATCTGGGTAGACCAGTGACAGGCAGAATGTGATAGGTTTTCTCTCTTGTTCCTACCTGAGAAGCACTGGGACATTTTGGCCAGCAGTCACCTGTCCTCTCTATGGAGAACTCTTTCTCTGTGTGTGCCTTAAAGTAACACAGATTCATCAGTGATGTTATGTGCATCAAACACTTTTCCTTATTACCACCCCCCACTGCTACATGAATCACCTTCATGGAATTTCAGTACAAAACTGGAGAGTAGTTTTCTAGGCTTTTAACCATGTTAACCATAGGGAAACTTCTGGTGGTAAAACCTCTCAGGCTGTTAGTGCCTGAGGCAACCCTCTTCACTGTCACAGGAAGCTGACCCAGGAACAATGGCTAAGTCCTGATGTAGCAGAGAAAGAGAGGGTGATGGCTTTCATCAGGAGCTCCCAAAATGCCTTTGTAATACTGACATCTGCGGACACCCAGGTAAGTTTGATACCTGTTAAAGAAATGTACCTTGGATTTGCACTCAATAGTCACTAAAAGGGAAGCAGGAGGTCAGACCCTCTGAACATTAAGATGGAAACCACATGTGTTATCTACTCATCTGCTAAGATATGTAGGTGTCACTCACTCATAATTAGAGAGCATATGGGTAGAAAGGACTCTCTTCTAAGGGATGGGACATTCTCATAGTGTAGATTTTCACCAAGACCATTTCCTGGTTCTGGTACACAGGCACAGGGTGTTGTACATGCTTTGGTTGTGTAGTTGACTCCATCCAGGTGTCTGGCTTAAGTGCAGAGGGTATCTCTAGAGGAGACCTACACACTTTCTGGGCTTGTATGTTTTAGTGTACCAACTTTGGGAGTTATCATAGTAATCATAATCTCTGCTCCTGATGCAAACTAATTCTAGTTGCTTAGGACTGTACAGGCCAAGGTGGAGATGGCCAGGAAAGGGGACAATTCCAAGGAAGAACATGTCTTTCATGTTGTCATATCAAATGCTACTGAGAGTGTTCACGTAGTACCTGTACAAATTTTGGCAAGTGACATGGTAGTCAGGTGATATGGGATGGTCCCCGATGAGTTCAGCAAGAGATGAATTCAAAGGAAGTCCTTCTCTGATGTGCAAAAGGGGGAATACAGCAAGATGCAGCATCCCTATAATCTAGATCCGCATGTTGTCAGTATGAGCTCAAATACGGGAAATGCAGGTAACAGAAAGTTCCTCTGTGTATATTCAAAATGGTACTGGCAGGAGGTACTCAGAATTTACTGGCCCCTATTGCTACAACAGCAGCCTGGAAACCAAAAAACTAAGCAGGAATGAGGAGCAGTATCAGTATATCAAAATATAGCTTTGTAGGGTAGGTGAGATTTGGAGGACTTGTTTTATCCCAGGCAAATGACAAGGCAGATGACAAGGTTCAAGATAAAGAGAAAGAGGTAGCTGAGTCACCAGAAATACTTCACATCGGGAATCTGGTTGGACAGCTTGGTCAGATGTGCGATAACCTCCATAAGCATGGCAGTTTTGAGAGCTGGACAAGGATGTGGCATACAAAATGTTTTATTTGCCAAACTGGAATAATTCCACTATATGCATAAAATGTTGATTATTTTTATTGGTGTATTGAGAATTTTGTTACATTTTACCTACTTGTTTGGAAAGCAAGTATATTTGCCTCAGGCACATGTTTGCATCCCAACATTCTCACTAGGAAACTGTAAAAGACATAAAAGAGTTGACAGGAAATGCATGTAGGATATACAAGGTGAGAGCAAAGAGTAGTTTACATATAAAATGTATAACTTAAGACTGGTGGATAGTTTAAAGTGAAACTATTTCTAACTTTACTCATGATCTTTATAAGAACTGAAAAATAAAATTGAAACTCAATACTATAATTTTCATAATATTAATTTCAACTTAAAGTTTGAAATTCCTCATTTATGTAAGTATTTTTAGACTTTTACTAATGTGATCTACATGTCTCAAAATTTTTCTAAGAGTGGATAAGTGTCCTCAGTATGTTGCACCAACCCAGTCCTGTCTTTCTCAAATATTTTCACTTCCTTTTAAACATCATATGTTGCTAGGCTACACAGCATAAACTTAAATTCATGTTTCAGAGATTTTTCCCTTGTAGCTTTTAATTGGTATACTATAAAAAGAAGTCAAGATGAAAAGGCTACATTTGTAAGTTTTAATGAGTTTAGACTATTAGTTACTTTGGTACTTTTCCCATTTGTTTCCATTTGTTATATTTTTCCAAAATAAATTGAATTGTCATCTCAAATACACAAGCGCATATTTTATGATATTGTTTTATTTTCTTAATAGTATTTTCAGGTAACAGTATCTGAGTATGTATCTACTGTTTCATTATTTTTCCTTTTTAAATGTTTCTTTTCTTCTTAGTTTTTGGAGGAGGACATACTTGCTCTTGGGTGTTGATTTCATCGAACTGCAAATTTCTTTCATTGTTTTTCATGTTGTAATTTCATTGTGAATCTCCATTTCTGTATTGTTATCTCCTGGTTATACTCCCATTGGTTTCATTTTGTTCTCACTTTTCATTTCCTAGACTTTTAGACTATAAACACAGAAGATTGATTTCAAATGTTAAGTGTTTTCAAACGTACGCATTTCATGCTAGAAACTTCTCAGTGATGTTTCGATTACAACTCAGATATTTTACATTTTGTTTTTAATTTTTGTTTTAACTAATTACCATTTATAAACATATGCTAATATACACACAGGAATGCATATATCATTTTTCTTTAACTTTTTGATTATCTAAAATTTTATTATTTAGGTAGGTAATGGTTCAGGAAATTATCTGTTCTCTTTATAAGGTATATAGTACTGTTATGGTAAGATGAAATGATTCAACATTCCTTAAATCTGTTCATTAATTTCAGCCATAGAAACATGTTTTTTCTTAGTCACTTTATAAAAGGTATTTCATTAGAATACTGTTATTGAATTGTATATATATGAAATTCTATTGCCTGGCTGTTTTCAGCTTTTCTGTGCTCTTGATGAATTTATGTATTGGTGTACTTAGATTTCTTATTTGGAAATTTGATATTAAAATTGTCATGGAATCTCACATCAGTGTCAAGAGTCCTTAAGTGCAGAGTTGTAAGATCAAATGATCAGATGAGTTGACAAGTCACATGTTTTCATCTGAGATGAGCATTATGATGTTTTACTCTCTGACTTCATATCCCAAATTGAAAACACATAGTCCCCTCTTAGTTTATTTAATATCACTTCATTTTGCTTTTGTTCATAATATGTGAATTGTTTAAAATTATCCCCATGCAAAGTTTGAGAATATTATTGTCTCTACATTCAGGAAAGCTATGATATATTCCTTAACAGAAGTCTATTCACAGGCATAGTGGTACAGTCATCTAATCCCAGCTACTTGAGAGGCTGAGATCAGCAGATAAAAAATCCAAGATCACTTTGGGCTACAGGGTAGATTTAAGGCAAGCTTAAATAACTTACTGACACCATTATGTATGTATATATTAGACATGGGGATAAAATAACTCAGTGGTGGTACACATGCCTACTTTGCACAGGGCAGTAAGTAAAATAAGCAATAGCATATTCAAAAAGTCTTAGGCTTTATTCAGGTATAACTTATACAGCTCTTAGAACTGAGTTTACTGTTTATTGTTAAACATAAGGAATTACACAGAAAATATCACAGTGCAGGTTCTATTTGATGAAAATATGATCAGAGAATAGAGTAACCTGACCCACACTTAATACAGAAGTAAGACAAAAATATTTCCTAATTAAATATTTGTGTAACTTTATTGAGAATCCAATGATTTTCTGACAGGGAGAGGTAAAGTACTTATTTATTTCTTTTAGGTTTACTTTCATTTTTCCTTTCACGCACTTTAAGTAAGTGCTGTATGTTAGATTAGTCTTTCCAAATATGTTACTAGGAAAGAGTTATAACTATTTGAAAACACATAAAAAGCTAGTTAGCTAACTAACTAAATAATAAATTAAATTTAAAAAGAGCGCTTAAATTTTAGCCTATGTAAAGTTAAACCAAATGTTTCAAACATCTAAAGAGGAAACAAAAATGTTTTGAAACATTTTGAAAACAGGGAGGCTCCCAAGAGATATGTATGATACCCTAGAGAAGCAGAATGAGCCAAGATCTCCTGAGCAGATGGGGAACATAGGGGGAGGGGAGAGGGAACCAGGAAAAAGAGGGGGATAAGAGGAGGGGAGAAGAAAACATGGGGGAGCAGGAAGGTTGAGTCGAGATAAGAATAGAAGAGAGCAGGATGAGAGATACCATAATAGATGGAGTCATTATAGGTTTGAGGAGAGATATGACACAAATGAGATTTCCAGAGATCTACAAGGATGACACCAACTGGCAAACTAAGCAATAGCAGAGAGACTACATTATTATCCCCTCCCTGATGATAAGGTTGATGACTACCTTATAAGACATCCTAGAACCTTCATCCAGTGACTGATGGAAGCAGAGACCGATACCCACAGCTAAACACTGAACGAAACTCCCAGAACCCAGTGACATAAATGGAGGAGTGATGAGCAAAAGGGTCAAGACCATGCTGGTGAAACCCACAAAGAGAGCTGTCCAGACAAGGGGGAGCTCTTGAATCCCAGACTAATGGCTGAGAGGCCAACAGGGGATTGATCCAAACTCCATGAATGTAGTGTCAGTTAGGAAGCCTCAGAAATCTCTGGGGACTTGGGTAGCAGATCAGTGTTTACCGTGGTGCATGAAAAAACTTTGGGAACCCATTCCACATGGAGGGATGCTCTCTCAGCCTGGAAACATGGGGAAGGGCCTAGTTCCTGCCCTGGATAAAATTACAGACTCTGGAAATCCCCCCAAGGAGGGCCTCACCCTCCCTGAGGAATGATGTGGGGATTGATTGGGGGACTGGAGGGAACTGGTGGAGGGTCAAGAGAGGAGGGGTGGGAGAGTGATCTGGGATTGACGTGTGAAGGAGACATGTTTCTAATTTAAATAAAAACATAATTGATAAAAAAGTTCTTAGAAGAAATCTTAGGGTAATCTTTTCATTGTAAAAGATTTGATAGTTATTTTTTGTCTGTGGAACAAAAACTAGATAATTTAGAAAATTATAGTTACATTGTCAATAGAGCAAAAAGGTTACAAATAGAATTGGAAAATTTTTAAACTATTAAATATAAAAAAGAAAATAACAAAAGTTCATAAATTTTATATGTCCATGATAAGTAATTTTAATACCAATATAGTTTCCTTCTAATCATTTGGTAAAGGTCAATATCATTTGGGAAGAAAAATTTGTCTAAAAATATATGCAAAGCAAATGTGAATAGCAAATAGTACTGTATTCTGTAGTTCTTCTATACTGCTACAAATTATGCTTAATATCTAGATTGTTCAATATATAAGATAATGTATCATACTTAATACATAGAAAAAAAGCACATAGCTAGTACATAGAGAAAAAAGCACAGAATATATGTTTGAGAGTATTTTCTTTGGTTTCAGGCATCCATCAACGGGCTTAGCACATCTTCTTTGCAGGTAAGGGATGAGAATTTTTTATATTGATAATGTTGATATTAATGTGTGATCTTAGGGAAGGATGAGAAAGCAAAGCACATGGCTTAAAAAAGATGTGTTTGTGTATCAAGTTGACAAGAGGTAAATAGTGCTGGCTAATTTTATATCAACTTGACACAAACTAGAGTTATCTGAAATGGAATTACCTTAACTAAGAAAATGCCTCCATAAGATCTGGCAGTATGGCATTTTCTTAATTAGTGATTGACTGTGGCTGGTGCCATCCCTGTGCTGGTTGCCCCCGTGTCTATGAGAAAGCAGGTTGAGCAAGCAATGCTCTTCTCTGGTTTCTACAACAACTCCTGCCTCCAGGGTGGCACCCTGCTTCAGTTCCTACCCTTATTGCTTTTCATGATGGACTCTTGCATGGAACTGTGAGTGAAATAAACCCTTTCTTGCTGAAATTGTTTTTGGTCATGATGCTTCATCATAGCACTAGTAAGCCTAGCTATGACAGTCAGGTAAATCACAGAAACACCACACTTTCAGTACCAGCCTCTATTCTAGTTTTGTTATTGTTACTGTTATGAGCATCATAACCAAAAATAACTCAAGGGAAGAAAGGGTTTATGTCGCATACAGCTCATACTCTATCATCAAAAGAAAGCCAAGGAAGGTGCTCAAGGCAGAAGTTTGAAGCAGAAGTCACAGAAGAACACTGCTTATAGGCTTGCTTCTTCTGACTTGTTCAGTTACTTTTCATATACAATTCATGGCTACCACAGTTCCCTAGTAGATATGATCAGAGAAGATACTATATCCAACATATTTTAGTGAAAAATGTATTCATTATATAATACGCTGTCAAGTTTCTTATATTTAGCCAAGCTGAAAATTTCGATCAGTTTTGGACTGCTTTCCCACTGTAAGTTCTGATTCTGCTCTACCATCCAACACAGGATTTTGGGGAGCAGAAGCCAGGAGTAAGGAGCAAATTAAGTCCTGAGTGAATGGGTATTGTTGGCATGGGCAACTAATGTGTCACACCCACAGGAAGTTGACAAAGCCTTCCCCATATAGTTCAGACTTATATTGCCAAGGCCTTCCTCTGGTCAAAGTGTTAATATTGGCAGTTTGTGCAAGTATGAGTGTTTATGAATAACTACTCACTGTTTGCAAAACTAGTGACTGCAATTTCCTCCTCCCAAACATTTCTGGCCTGAGACTGCTGGCCAGAAGACTGTGAGAACCAAACAGTAGCCATAACAGGCTGCTCAGTCTTCTCTCAGATATCAGCCATCAATTTCAGTTCCTGAAACTGAGTAAGCAACTTTTAAAAAGGCATGAACAAAGGGGAATTGATCACTGGGCCACTGAGTCAGCCCCCACAGTCAGTGTTCATTAGGATAGCCAGACAGCTCAAGGACATGGCCTGGATCTTGTCCAGACCTGCCTAAAAATGGAAAAGTGTAGCCCTGAGCAACCCCTGAGTATCCCTGGATAATTAGAATGCAATGATAAGATTGCCACTTGTTTAAGACAGGCATGTTGAAAGTGACTAAACTTCCCTAGGAACTCCCATTCTGTTGTGCTTAAAAGGAGCCCACATGTCCTTTACGGGGTCATTGGCATTTTGGCTTTCTGTGGAGTGGACAGCCTCAGAATGCTGAAATAATAAACACTCTTGCTGATTGCACACTTGGATGGTGGGTTTTTGTGGGACTTCTCCAGGACTCTAACAAAGACACTTCCTATAGAGAGCAGGTAGCCCTTCCCATTGTGTTGTACATAATGAAAGCACCCATGTTCTGCTTGTTACTACATAATTGGTCCAGTTCCTTCAGAGTGTGCACAGCCTACCTGATCCCACATTTGTTGTATGTTTCTGAATATTTGTTCTTTTCTTCATTCCTTCTTTTCCACAGTAGGTCAAGGAGAAAAGTTATACAGGATATGGTAAGTTATATTACTTTGTATTTAGCCATTATATCTCCATACATTTTCTAAAATGTTTATCAATGTTCATTGCTTTCATGTGCTTAGTGAGCTAGCAAGGTACTTTTTTGATATTACAATAGTTACATTATTTTCTCCTTGCAAACCCTTCACTGTACCATTCCTCAATGTCTTTCAAATTCATAGACTCTATTTTCATTAATTATTGTTTTATACATTTATATATATAAACATATTTCTTAAATATGTAAACACACTCTTCTCAGTCTATAAAATGTTACTTGTATGTATGTGCAGTGACTTGAATAAGAATGTCCCTAAGAGTTTTATATAATTGAATGTTTGGTCATTAGGGAAAAGTGTTAGCTGGAAGGGATTATGAGTTGTGCCTTGTTAAAGTAGGTTTGACCTTGTTGGAAGACATATGTCACTAGGGGAAAGATTTGGGTTTCCTGTGCTCAAGCCAGTCCCAAATGTCCCTCTTTATTCCTGCTGCAGGCAGATCTGGATGTAGATCTCTCAACTAACTTTATATCAACATGTCTGCTCATGTGCTGCCATGCTTCCCATCATGATAATAATGGACTAAACCTCTGAACTGTAAGCAATTCACCCACCTAAATGTTTCCTTTATGAGCGTTGTGGTGGTCAGGGTATCTGTCCAAGGCAGTAGAACATTGACTAAGACAGTGTTTTCAGGACTGACTATTTGGTATTAGTCAAGTCTGTGTGTTTTTCCCTGGAGAAGACTATTTTTCCCACTGTCCACATTTCTGAGTTATGTGTGGTTCTTTTATAAGGTAGAGGCCTCATGGGCTTTTGCCCATCCACTTTGATATATTTATTGTTTTTTTCCTTGTTCATCTTGTGTTTTGGGAGTCATGTTAATTATACTTTTTTTTTTTGCTTTTTTGAGACAGGATTTCTCTGTGTAGCTTTGGAGCCTCTCTTGACCAGACCGGTCTGTAACTCACAAATATCTGCCTGCCTCTGCCTCCCCAGTGCTGGGATTAAAGGCATGAGCCACCAATGCCTGGTGTTGGTTATACTTTTTTGTTTTTTTTTGTTTGTTTTGTTTTTCAAGGCAGGGTTTCTCTGTATTGTTTTGGAGGCTGTCCTGGAACTCACTCTGTAGACCAGGCTGGCCTTGAACTCACAGAGATCCGCCTGCCACAGCCTCCCGAGTGCTGGGATTAAAGGTGTGTGCCACCAATGCCCGGTGGTTATACTTTTTTGACCAATACAAAAGCACATTAAAAATATGTTTTCATGTACTACCATGTCATGTTTTGATATACATATTTAATGTTATAAGTTTAACTGAGTTTGTATATATCCAGCTTTCCTAACATTTTTCATTTATGCATAATTTAACCTCTAAATTTATTCTGTGTTACAAATGTAAAGAATATAATTGCTATCTGTACATACCATATAGTAGTATATATACCAGAAGTTTTTATTCCATAATATAACTTGGATGTCAATGATCAAATTTTATTTTTCTTCTACCTCCCAACAGTCCTCAGATTTTACAAACCACCATAATTTACCTCAATTCTACTAAAAAGACACAGAGAGAACTTTCTTTAGATTCCATTAGTAAGATAATCTAGTACTTTTTTCTGGTCAATACACATTGCATGTAACTATTCCAATGCCATTTTTATTTTTGGAAACTGTACTGGGAATATTAGCAGCATAATTTGAACATCAGATGTTTCCTTTCTGCAGTCTTTTTGTACAAGAAATACTATTTTACCTAGAAATTACTTGATCGGTTGGAGTCTGAAAGACTATAAAACAAAATGACTAAAATAATAACATGAAAAGGTAATTTATAGTAATTACGGTCATTATTGTTCAATCTTATCTCCATGATGAATTAATTCCTTCAGAAGGTTCTCAAGTATCATATCATTTCTGTATATGTCTGAATCTTCTTCTAATAGTTTGTACTGTACCTTGAGTGAATGAATTTATGTTTAGTTTTAGGGGAAAAAAGACCTAAAAAGACCTCTGACTGGCATAGACTAAGTTAAAATTGCAGAGTGGAAAAACAATGGAATCTTGAAATTCACAAGCAAATGGATGGAACTTGAAGAAAATATCCTGAGTGAGGTAACCCGGTCACATAAAGACAAGCATGGTACTCACTTGTATATGGATTTTAGACATAGAGCAAAGGATTACCAGCCTACAATCCATACCACCAGGGAAACTAGGAAATAAGGAGTGCCACGAGACAAAAACACATGGTTCCCTGATGAAGAGGAAAGTGACAAGAACCACTGAGAAAATTGGGATCATGGAAGGAGAGAGGAGGGAGGTAGGAAAACTAGAAGGGGAGAAGAGGAGGAGGGAGGAGAACAAGAGGGATCAGGAATACTGAGACAGGGGAGGAATAGAGGAGAGCAAGAAAGGAGATACCTTGATAGAGGGAGCCAGAATAGGTTTTGAGGGAGGTCTGGCACTAGGGAAATGTTCAGGGATCTACAAGGATGATCCAAACTAAGAATCTAGGCAGTGGTGGAGAGGCTGCCTTTGATGCCCTTCCCATATAATGAGACTGATGACTGCCTTGGTTGTCATCCTAGAGCCTTCATCCAGTAGCTGATTGGAGCAGAAGCAGGTACCCACAGCTAAACACTGAACCATACTCCTGGAATCCAGTTGTAGAGAGGGAGGAGGAATGAGCAAAGGAACCAAGACCGTATTGGAGAAACCCACGGAAACAGCTCACTTGACCTAGTGAGAGCATGGAGACCCTAGTCTTGAACCTGGGTAACCAGATTCTCAAGTTTCACATAGTTATTGGAACCAAGCCCTCTAACTCTAAATTTGGGTGCCAGCTGGAAGGCCTGGGAAGTCTAGGGACCTCTAAAAATAGAGCCAGTATTTATTCCTGAGTCACAAATGGACATTGGGAGCCCATTCCCTATGGGGGGACACTATGGCAGCCCAGATACATGAAAGAGTGCCTAGGCCCTCCCCCAAATGATGTGGCACACTTTGATGATCCCCCATAGAAGGCCTCACTGTCCTTGGTGAGTAGGTGAGGGGTGAAATGGGGGGATTGATATTTATTATTAAGTATTTTATTAAAAAGAAATAAAATTGCAATAAAGATACCCATTATGTGTTCTTCAGAAAACATGTATTTTTACTTTTATTATCTTCATTGGATAACATGAAAACCTATTGTGATATTTCAAGTTTCTTCTTTTACTTTGGGATAATGAGGGAAAGATGTTGCGCTTCATGAAACTTTGATGTATGTATGTATACGTATGCATGTATACACCCTGAACCCCAGGAGAGGCTGGACCCTAACTCTCAAGCACTGATCCTTCCCCTACCTCTGGTGTTACTATGATTACAGGTTTGAGCCACCACTCCTAGTCAGCTAGGAGAGATTTCATGAATGGGTTGAGGGAGAGTGGGGATGGGAACATGAGCAATCAAGTTCGGGGAAAGACTAAGGGAGAGAGTACTGAAAGAGACTATTGGAAATGAGATGGGCAGCACTTCAGGGCCAAGTAAAAGGTTAACTCAAGTGAGTCTCCTGGGTATCTTCAAGGGCCACCCGAGATAAGACTCCTAGCAATGACTCTTCCCAATTAAAAGAGCTATATCACTCACATTTCCTTTACATTCCTAATAATCAATTGAAGATGAACTTTATAATTAATAGGTCATTACCAGTGTTGGTTTTTATTTTGTATGGTTAATTACTGACCAAGCAGTATATTATCTGACCAAATTTGATATGCCAGTTTAAGGCTAGTTTGAATTTACAGCTGTGAAATGACACCAATAATTTTCTCACATTTACCTAATCTTTCATGATGGATTCAGGCCATGCTTATCATTTACTGCAAATGTGATAACCAAACCGTCAGCTACGCTTCTGCTATCCCTTTAATCTTTCCCCAGAGGTGATAATAACAGATTAATAATTGAGAGTGGTTTCCAGGCTAAGGGTAATGTTTATTTAAAATGTGGGCAGCATAGCTATATTTTCAAAAGAAAAAATTTAAATAGATAAGAAAATTGGATCATTATTTTCTGACTTGTAAATGACAAAAGATATTCAGAATCCTTAATATATCCAAGTAAAATCATTCTTCAAAATTATCCACAATTTGTTAATAAAGGCAAGATTGCAAAGTAACCAAAATCTTTGAGGAAATATGAAAATATTTTAAATAATTCAACATTCATTTTTAAAGATTTAGTTTTGTTATAAGTTTGTATATGTATGTGTGCATTCATGTGTCTGTGTTGTGCCAGTCTCTCTCTGTCTGTCTGTCTGTCTCTCTGTGTGTGTGTGTGTGTGTGTGTGTGTGTAGGTATGTGCTCCTATAAGTCAGAGGTGTCAGTTTTTAGATCACCTGAAACTGGAGTTTCAGGCAGCTCGCCTGAACCTGAGTCCTCAAGGAAGAGCATCAGTCTTCTTTCCAGCCCCTAAAATAATTTGGCACTATTAATAAAATAATCATAATAAATTAAAACAAATGAACTTCACAATTCCTAAAATATATGACTTTACTAGAAAAAAATAATGACAGTAGTTCTTAATTAATTAGTACCATCCCACAAGTACTGCAAATAAATTGGTATTTATAAGCCAAAAAGGAACAGTTTTATTTTCTGTTTTTTAAACTGTAAATGTAGTATATATAAAATACAGTGCAGGAAACAGGACCAATGAAAATGATGAGGGCTGGCAAAGTGGTTCAGCAGTTAAAATGCTTCCTAACCTTCTAGCGACTGCAAATTCAGATCCCAGCACTCACGCAGCTCATAGCCACATGTGATTCCAGTTCTGAGGGTTCAAGTCTTCTTCTGGCATCTGAAGACACCTCCAAACCTGTGGTATATGGTATATACTCTCTCTCTCTCTCTCTCTCTCTCTCTCTCTCTCCTCTCCTCTCCCTCTCTCTCTCTCTCTTACACACACATATGTAAGTATGTATGTATATATGATATATATCACAAAAAGTAAACATTTTAAAGAGGAATGACAGCATTGACCATTAAATAAAATAAATAACATATGAAAAATCCTCTTTCTGTGTTGGTTAGTCATACAATACATTTCAGATTTCTGGTTTTCATCTTGGACCGTTATAGTTATTGTTTTTTTTTCAAAAAAAAACCTTTAATTTTTTTAATTTCAGAGACAAACTTATTTACATACATATCTTATCCTCCCATGCTTCTCACCGACCCCCCAACCCACCACCACCCACTCCCCAGGGGTAGTAAGACCCTCCAGGGCATCACCAAAATCCATCACATCATTTGGGGGAGGGCCCAGGTCCTCCTTTTCATATCTGGGATGCAATAGTATCCCTCCATAGGGAATGGGCTCCCAAAGTCCATTTGGGACCTAGGAATAAACCCTGGCTCCACTGTTAGAGGTTCCATAGACTGCCTTGGCCTCCTAGCTGGCATCCACATACAGAGGGCCTGGTTAGGTCCAATGCTGGTTCCCCGGCTTTACGACTAGGGTCTATGTGCTCTCATTAGGTCAGGTCAACTGTTTCTGTGGGTATCTTCAGTTCCTTCTTGGTTCATTTGCTTATCTCTCCTCCCTCTCCACAACTGGATTCCAGAAGAATGGCTCAGTGGTCAGCTGTGGGTGCCTGTCTCTGTTTCCATCAGCTACTCTGTCAAGGCTCTAGGAATGGTAACCAAGATAGTCATCAGTCTCATTATATGGGAAGGGCATCAAAGGCAGCCTCTCCACCACTGCTTGAATTCTTAATTGGGGTCATCTCTGTGGGTCCCTTATCATTTCCTCTGTGCCAGACCTGTCTCCAAATCTGTACTGGCTCCCTTTATCAAGGCATCTCTTTTCTTGCACTCCTCTGTTCCTCCACTGTCTGTTCTCCTGTTCTCCTACCCGCCTTCTCCCCCTTCCATCTCCCTCCTCTCTTCCCCTGCCTGTGCTCCTAATTTGCTCAGTGGTTCTTGTGGCCCTCCCCTTCTTCCGGAGACCATGCATTTTTCTCTTGGAGTCTTCCTTGCTTTCTAGCTCCTCTGGAGGTGTGGATTGTAGACTGGTCTTTGCTCTAGGTCTATAAACCATATATGAGTGAGTGCATACCATGTTTGTCTTTTTGTGACTGGGTTACCTCACTCGGGATGGTTTCTTCTAGTTCCATCAATTTGCCTACAAATTTCAAGATTCCATTTTTTTTTCCCACTGAGTAAGTACTCCATTGTGTAAATGTACCTTATTTTTCCTATCCATTCTTTGGTTGCAGGGCATCTAGGTTGCTTCTAGGTTCTGGATATTACAAACAATACTGCTATGAACAAAATTTAACATGTGTTATTGTTGTATGAATGTGCATTCTTCTCTATGCCCAGGAGAGGAATTGCAGGATATTTATTGATAAAAATGATACATCTTAAAAAATTGTAGTCTGTATAGTTCTTTCTTATAAAAGTATTTTAGAATAAATATTTATTAATTTTGTACTTGGTTTTATTATCAAGGTTCACTACAGAAATGTGAAGTGAATCAAAAACTTAAAATATTTAAGCAACATATAAATGTTATTATCAATCAAGTAATGTCTAAAAGTAATCTTTTCATTGATTGTCCTCCAGAAAATGAATTGCAATACAAATTTTGAATATCTACACTTACTTAGGTTTTCAATACAAAACAACAACAAGTCCATTTTTCTATTATTCACACATTGAAAATACATATTTTCATGTAAATATTCTGATTATGTTCTCCCTTCTCCCAACTCCTCTGTTTTCTATCCCTAACTCCCCTCTCATCCAGATTCATACTCATTCTGTCTAACCTTAGAAAACAAACAGTTATCTAAAGAATAATAATAAAATAAAACAAGCCAAGACAAAGAAACCCCAGGAAGATATCTGAATAGGACAAATCATACAAAAAGAAAAAAGTAGCCAAACAAAAAGACATATGAAACACATCGATACAAAAACACAACAAGATACAACACACACAAGTTCACCCACACAGGAATCTCTCATAAGAACACAAAATTCTTAGCCATAATATATATATATATATGTAAGACTTAAAACTGCAATCTATAAGACTTAAAAAATGCCCTAACAAAACATTGTGACATAATTGACCCCAAAAGATGCCTTTGACCTCATTTTCTGTTGCCATCTACTATTGGGAATGGGGTCTGGACATAAGAGCTTTTTGTATGCCAAGTGATATTCCATTGAGGAATAGTAATTTTTATTTGAAAATGGTTATCATTTAAAGAGAGCTTCCATATTAGGGATGCAGGCTTCCATCCATTCTCTTTTCAGTCGTGGGACCCCAATCTGGTACAGACACATATAAGACTTTCATACGTTACTCCAGTTTCTAATTAATTCATATGTACTTTGGTCACTCTGTATTTAGAAGGATTTGCTTCCTTAGTGGTTTCCATCCCCTCTGGCTGTTGCACTATTTCTGCCTCCTCTTCCATGGAGATCCTTGAGCCCAGAGGGGTGGATTTGACAAATTCCACTTAGAATTAAGTGCACAAAGTCTTATTCCATCTCTTGCATTTTGTTGGTGATGCTTATCTCTGAGGTTTCTGTTTGATTTCCTTTTTTGTTCATTTCCAGTATTCCCTCAGGTTAGGTTTTCTTTATTGCTTCTATTTCTACTTTCAAGTCTTGAACTGTTCTAGCCACTTACTTCCACTATATGTTTGTGTTTTCATAGATTTCATTGGTGGATTTATTAATGTCATCTTTAAGGAATTCTAACATATCCGTAATAGGCATTTTGAAGTCCTTGTCATGTGCTTAACTAGGTTGCATAATGCAGGGCTCACCGTAGTGGCTAGGCTGTAGTAGGGACATATGGTCCTGGGTTTTACTGATATTTTTATCCTGGAATTTAGGCAGTGGGGTTGCTGATTATTATAATTCTAAGTGCTAATATCTAGTCTTGTATTTGTTGGGTGTGTTCGTGTTCTTTGATTTCTGTTGGTTGGTGTGGATTCCCTAGTAAGGAATGTTTCTGATATCCTTTGAGCTGTGGCCCCTGGAAGTCCTGTGTAGAAAATAATTTTTGGTTTTGGGAGCTGACATTTAGCAATAAGGATGGGCTAAGAAGGGTGGTGACCGCAGGGTCCACAGGCAGGAGGAAAGTAGTGTGTTCCACCAGGATCTGTGTAGAGCCCTTGGAATAGAGGCAGAAAGGAGGGAGATGCCAGAGTAGGTGGTTTGCTACAGAACTGAGGATGAGACTAGAGAACTGAAATGGGAGGAGAGGAGGGAACATGAAAATACCCTAACTCATTCCCTAGCTCATATGACCAAAAGGTTTCCATGGAGTGGATGCAGGAGTTGGAAACTAAGACAAATGCGTGTTGTGGTGGCAAAAGCTATAGGAAAGATATGGGTAATGTGCTGGATATGGGGCTAGAGAAAAAGGGAAGTGTGCAGGCAATGCTCTGTCACAGAGGTGAGGATGGACTAGGAATGGGAATTGAAGGAAACACAGGAATATGATTTTGCTGTGGCCCTTTGGTTTGCAGAGTCCAAAAATAAATTAAAAAGGAAAATAAGGAATATCAAGATAAAAACAATTAGATGTATTATATAAACAGAATAGACTGACAGACTAGGATGCATGAAATAAGTTAAGTATGTGGTGGCTAATATGGAAAGCTGGAACATATACCAGAAAAAAGTGAAAGCTAGAAATGATACTATATAATAGTTAATTCTAAGAATATGAATGGAATTGACAAGTGTGTCAGTGCAGACTTTTCTGGGCATCATACTCATTATGGAAACTGTCATTTTACCAAGAATTTTCAGAACATCTAAAACTGAATAAAACATGAATGTGAGAAATTCAAGTCTTATTGATATTTCTCTCAATTTCCATTCACATTAAAACTTAAAAATTACTTTAAAACCTTTGACATTGCTAAAAGAGTAAATAATCTATCATGAAAATCACTAACACTATAAATGATGTTGTTTGTATGCAAAATATTATAGTAATAATGCTGACAACAATATATAATTTTAATTAATTTATAGCAATTTAAAATACTGTCTTTAAGTTCAATAAATCTTTATTATCTCTGCTATTCATTTGATAGGCAGTAATTAACTTAGTTCATAAAATAATGACACATGTCACCAGCTAAATTGTGAATAAATTTTCAGTAGTCCTATGTTGCACCTAGAAAACGCTGATCAAAAAGAGTATATATGAAACACATAGATGTCCTCTTTAATATGAGTGTTCAAAACAACAATGAAATGGTGCATTTGACCTTTTGTTATATACAGAAGCTTATTGATTTTAGATCTGAAGTTATTCCATTAACAGTTTATTTCAAAATTGATTTTATACATATAAGAGAGAGAGAGAGAGAGAGAGAGAGAGAGGACTTAGAAGACTAGTTCAGAAAAAGGAAGAATAAATGGATAAATTAAGAAAGAGAGAAAGAAAAGGTCCCAAATAAATCTAATATAAATCACACACAGAGAGAAGTTAAAAATCAAGAAAGGTGAACAAGGTATGCTTAAACATCTGAAAAGGTGCGTACATATTTTACAGATCATGTTAGAAGTGGAAGTTTACTCATGTAAGTAGGAGACAGAGTTTCTCTGTGAAATGTTAGTGAAAGAGCATACTTTTATGCTCCCATGGCAGCAAGTACTCTGATAATAGGATCCAACAATGCATATAGTTTCAATCCAGAAGATGTATAATGTGCAAGTCTAAAGGCGAAAAAGGAAACAGAATAGCCAAGCCCATAGGGCTTGATAGTGAGATGAAAAAAAAAACCCGGTATACCAAAATAACAGTTAAACTGTCTCAACTTAGTAAAGTAGCTAATATAAACTCTTCCTGTACTTACTGCCTGCAGCTATCCCCTTAACTTGGACATAGCCATAGCAGCGTTTTGGCGGCCCTTTTACTTTCCCTTGCTTCTTCTTTAATTTATGAGCAAACTTAGGCACCTAAGCATGCTAACTTTGAAATATATTTTACCCATATTCAGAGAATAATCCTTAGAAAAAGCTATTTTGAGTATGATAATTTCCTTAGTGGAAGCAAAATTTTGAGGAATGAGGAAAAGCATATAATATTTAAAGGTCTGATAAATATCACTATTTAATTTATTTGAAATGCATTGTTTTCCCCTTCAGTTTTGCATAACAGAAGGGGTGAAGACATATCAGTTTGTACCACCTTTCTCCACTTTGTATATTTCTCTACTTTGAGGAAAGCATGGAGTATAGTATTGACATCGCATATTTGCTACAGTCTAGCATTTTGTACTTGAAGATTTAAAAGGCACTTCAGGGATGAAGAAATAGAAAATAGAGAAATTCCAGAGAGGTATTTGTTCTCATATCATCTAGTCCCTTCAAAGTTCTTGCCTAACAACAACAAAAAATATTACTTACATTCCTTTGATACAAACTCAGTCATATTTCCACCTGTGTTAAATAGATGCTGAACTCTTTTACTAAACAAACATTAAGGAAATAGGCACTGTACAAGGTAAGCAACATTTCCTCTCATATAACATGTCAATATGATTTCTCAGAATGACTAATAATGGATGATTTGGCTGATGAATAGTGAAAAACTAAAAACGAACAGTGTATAATTATGGGATTATCAGGATATTCATGCCTGGCCATATTAAAAATATGCAGAACAAAATAAATCAATTATAATTTAAGTCAAATGAGACTCTTATCACATAAAATTAATTTTCTTAAATGAACTAAGATTCTTTTTTTTTGGACGTGGCTTGTATCCTGCCATATATTTCCCAATGGGCATGCTTCAGATAGTATATAATGTAGCAGAGGAAACTAATTATTTAGTTAACTCATTAGAAAAGATTACCTAATTAAAACCACCATCACCCATTGATATCTTGGAAAACTCATTTACTGAGACAATGGGATATTAGGTCGGTTGAAATTGTTAATGGTTAAAAAGAAATATATAAGATGGAAAGTACTCCTTAGGTACTGATAAGTCTATGAAATTTCTCAGTGGATTACGGAGAAAAGAATCCAGTATTTAATAGCGTTTTCCTGCCTGTGAACTCTCTGCAAAAACATTGTTGGGTTTATTTCACATGAGGCCAAATGAGACATTGACTATCTTATCAGATATGTGAATAGATGAGTGAGTGAGCGAGGAAAAATCCTTTATACATTATTTTATTTTGCCATGCAGACTTAAGAAACCAACATTCCACTATCCTTTTGTATGAAAATGAGTTTTTGAAATTAAGCATATGCATTGGTAGCATGAGGGGAGGGAAGAAGAAACTGGGAAGAAGAGAGGGGAAGAAGAGGAGGGGAGAGGAGGACATGGGGGAGCAGGAAGGTTGAGTTGGGGGAAAAATAGAGGAGAGCAGGATGAGAAATACCATAACAGAGGGAGTCATTATAGGTTTGAGGAGAGATCTGGCACTAGCGAGATTTCCAGAGCTCTATAAGGATGACACCAACTGGCAAACTAAGCAATAGTGGAGAGGTAACCTTAAATGCCTTTCTCTGATAATGAGATTGACTACTACGTTATATGCCATCCTAGAACCTTCATCCAGTGGCTGATGGAAGCAGAGCCAGATACCCACAGCTAAACAGTGAACTGAACTCCTGGATCCAAGTTGCATAGAGAGAGGAGTGATGAGCAAAGGGGTCAAGACTGGGCTGGTGAAACCCAGAGTCAGCAGACCTGAACAAGGGGAAGCTCATGGACGTCATATTGATGGCTGAGAGGTCAGCATAGGACTGTTCCAGACTCCCTAAATTTGGGTGTCAGCAAGGAGGCTTCGGCAATCTATGGGGCCTTGGGTAGTAGATCAGTATTTATCCCTGTAATCCAAATGGACTTTGGGAGCCCATTCCACATGGAGGGATACTCTCAGCCTGGACACATGGGGGAAGGCCTAGGCCCTGCCTTGGATGAAATGACAGATTATGGAGATCCTCCATGGAGGGCCTCACCCTCCCTGGGGAGAAGAATGGGAATTGGGTGGAAGGTTGGCAAGGTTAGTAGGGGGTGGGGCAGGAGGGGAGGGAAAGTGACCAAATTTGTGAAGCAAATTTGTTTCTAATTTAAATTAAAAAATATATAAAATGAAGCATATGCTTATGATTTACATACTGAATGTTTCACAGAAACTCGTGTATTATAAGCCTAGTGCAAAAAAGAGGGTCTTATTTGAGGATATTGAAAATTCTTCTGGTAGTTAGGACTAATTGTCATAAGTGGGTGAGTGGGGGATGTCTTTGAATGTTAACTTGTTGTTGGTCCCTTTCTGTCCTTGTTTCTTGCTGACGTGATCTGACACATTATCTTCCTCCATGTGCTCCCCACCATGGTCTTCTTTCTTACTATGCATACATCAGACCATATATCCCAATGACAACGTACTGAAATATCTGAAGTGGAAGCCAAAATAAATCTTTCCTTCTGTGAAATTGATTAACTAAGGTCTATGTCATAGTGATAAAATTTTTCAATGCCTGTTCTATTTTACTTTGATAACATGTAATTTCATCCTGTTGTTGAAACCTCTAGAATTTCCTACTTTAAAATTGTATAGTATGTACATATTTACTCATCAGTTGATGGACATGTGTGCTGCTTTCTTATAGTAGCTGTCATGACTAATACTGAAATTTATGTGAAACTTCAGGTCTTTCATCATATTTATTACAGTTTTTTAATATAAACTCAGACATAGGATTATTGGATAACTTATCCTTCTGTTTTGTTTGAGACACAGTTTCTCTCTGTAGTTCTGGCTGTACTGGAACTCACTGTGTAGACCAGGCTGACCTCAAACTCAGAGATCTTCCTATCTCTGCCTCCCAAGTGTTGGAATTAAATGCATGCACCTTCCTGGATGGATCTGCTTTTATTTGTGGTGATATATTGTTTATGATCTAATAAAGACACTGAAGATCAGAATGCAAAGCTAGCCTCAGCCATAAAAGCTGGGCAGTGGTGGCATACACCTTTAATCCCAGGCAGATGGATCTCTGTGGGTTCAAGGCCATCCAGGGCTGCATGAGACTGAATCATTCTAAAAGAGAAACAGAGCTCATGCCTTTAATCCCAGTACTAGAGAGGTATATAAGATAAGAGCAGGGTATTCGGGCTTAGCCAATTAGTCTCCAGCCACTTTGAGAACAGGATCACCCCAGCCCTGGTAGAGTTAAGAGTTCTCTGGTAACTTGGCTGATTTGGTTCTGTGATCTTTGGCTTGAATCCCAATATCTGTCTCTGGGGTTTTATTATTCATGTTACATTTATTTTTTTTGAAGTATTTCCACACTCAATGCAAAAGTGACACTAATTTATGGTAACACTAACAATGTACAAAGCTTCCATTTTTCTAAAACTTAGCTACATGTACTGCTAACCATCATTTTGGTAATAGCCATTCTAACAGTCATGAGCCATCATCTCACTGTAGTTTTATTTGTCAATGCATTAATAGAATATTTTCATATATCTCTTGTCCACTCATATTTTTTCTTTTGTAAAATTTCTGATCAAGTTGGTGAACCATGTTTATTCATAATGTGTTCAGTTGTTAATTGTTTTCTTACATATTTTATATATTAGTGTCTTAGTAATATTTGATTTGCAAGTATCTCTTTAATTCCAGGAATTTCTTTTCAACCTGTACTGCTAATTGTCTCACATACTTAGTAAAAGCTTTTTCATTTCATGCAATCAAGTTGCAAATATGGGTTTTGTTGTTTTTGCTTTACTAACTGTAGTGATGTGATTACTGCCCAGATCAAGGTTATAAGGAACTCATTCTGTATTTGAAAGTACAAGCCTTATAATTGGGGCTTATTTTAAGTTTTCTTTGTTCCAGCTATTTTCTACATAGTATAATATAATGACACATAGCATTTTTTCCACCACATCAAATGAAAGTTCATTCACTCATCATTGTGTATACTGAGCAAATTATAATTCAAGAATAAAAACATAATCATAACAATATTGAAATGCTTATTTTAGAATGATTTTAACCAAAGAGGTAAAAAGTTGACATAAAAACTAGATAAATAATAAAAGAAATTGAGTGCAGTATGAACAAATGAAGAGAAATCTATAAAGATAGATTGGGAGATTTGATATTACTAGAATAGAACATTAATATTACCCAAAGCCCTCAGCATAATTAAAGCAATCTCCATCTAATTTCCCATGCCATTTTCAAATGTGTATGTGTGTGTGTCTGTTCCTGTGTGTATGTAAGGAGAGATTTAAAATAGATAAGTAGAGGGGGTAAAGAGGAAGGGAGTTGGTCATGGGGGAACAGGAAGTTGAGGGGGTGGGGGTAAAATAGGGGAAGAGGGAATCATAGGATCGAAGACAGATCAGGCACCAGAGTGACCTCGAGTGATCTAAAGGTATAACATCAAGTGGCAAGCTAAGCAATAGTGGAAGGACCACCTCGAATGCCCATTCCTGATAATGAACTTGATGTCTATAACTATCCGGGAGCCTTCATCCTGGGACTGATGGAAGCAGAGGCAAACACACAACTAAGCACTGAACTGAACCCAAGGAACCCAGTGACAGAGAGAGAGGAGTGATGAGCAAATTGGCAAGGAATGGGCTGGCAAAACCAGCAGAGACGGCTGATCTGAACAGGGGAGTGCTCTTGGACCCCAGACCGACAGTGGGGAGGCCAGAATGGGACTGATCTGGACCCCCCAAATGTGAGTGTCAGTGAGAAGGCCTGGGCAACCTATGGGGCTCTGAGCTGTGGATCAGTGTCTATCCCTGGTATACAATCTGTCTTCATGTGCCTATGGCACAAAGAGAGATGCTCTCTCAGCCTGGACTCTTAGGGGAGTGCCTTGACCCTACCAAGAGTGAAATGATAGACTTTAGACATCCCCTATGTGGAGGGATTTGGCAATAGGGTGGGAGGGAGGGTGGAAGGGGAGTGCGGGAGGAGGGGAGGGAGAGGGAACTGGGATTGACATGTGAAACAAGCTATTTAAAATTAAAATAAAAAATGATTAAAAAAAAATAGATAATATATATTAAATCATAAATGTACAGATTCAGAATGCCCCCAAAATATCAAGGAAATAATGGAATCAAATACTACCATTGTGCTAAAGTAATCTATCAATAAAATGACTCCTAACAACATTCTTCTATATTCATAGATCAGTGTCTTGCTCACCTATCATCAGAGGGACTTTCTACTGAGCAGATGGGAATAATACAGACATCTATAACCAGATACTATACAAAGAGTGACAGACCTTGGAGCACTCAGTACTAAAAGAAATGTCTCCATCAAATCCCTCCTGTCAGAGCTGAGGGAACACTGTAGAAGACAAAGTAGAAAGAGTCAGAGGAGATGGAGGGCAGCAAGTAATTAAGTCTTTATAGACAAACAGGGCTGGAGCACATATGAACTCACAGAACAGCATAAACAAAGCCTGCATGAGTCTGTACCAGATTGGGTTCTGGAGTTGAAAGGAAAAGTTGATGCACACCACTACATCTAAGCCAGAAGCAATCTACAGTTGGTTGCTACTTGCAAATGAAAAAGTAGCTTTTTCCTAGGGAGTCTCACTGGAAAAACAAACCAGTCTTAACAGTGGACCCCTTGTCCAGCAGTAAATGGTCAACAGATAAAAGAACTCAAAGGTGTCTTTGGCAGTTCTTTGTCTCACTATGTTAAGTCACAGTTTGGTTTTTGTGTGTTTGTTTGTTTATTTTTAACCTTATAAGTCCTCTGTATATGTATTATGGCTTGTGGTTTAGGGTTTTTATGAGATTCTTCTGTGTGTAAACACATGTATGCTTCTCTATGAGATTCTTATGCTTGTTCTTTGGATTTTTTTTGTGTCTGGGAACTTTGTTATATGGCAATTGATATGTTTATGTCTATCTTATTTTATTTTGTTATTATTCTTTAGATCCCTTTCTGTTTTCTAATGAGAGACAAGAGTGTTGAACCACATGATCAGGAAGGTAGGGAGGAAGTGGTAGGAGTATGAAGAGGGGAAACCGTAATCAGAATATATTGTATGAAAAAATTCAAGAAAAGAAAACAACAATAAAACAAAATTATTTCTATTTTACCTGCCCTATCCTAGAGCTAGGATAGCAAGCTCTATGATTTATTGAAAATATTTATATAGATAATCACCACAAATATGGACCTGTAACTTTCTTTACTTGTGTTGTTTTCATCTGTCTTGGGTATCAGGCATGATGAAATGAGTTTACAGTTACATTTTTAGAAGACTGTGAGAAAGACTGGCCTAAACTATTCTTTGAATGCTTGGAAAATTTACTAATGAGGTTTTCATTGATGAGGGTTTTTGTTGTTGGTGTTGTTTGTTGTGTTTTGTTTTTATATGTTTGAGTGTTTTGTTTTGCCCTACATGCATATCTGTGCACCATTTGCTTGCATGATATCTGAAATAAACAGAAGAAAGTACCAGTTCCTCTGCTAATAGAATAATAGTGCTTGGAAACAATATGCTTGCTGAGAATTGTCTCCACTCTGTCTGAACAAGCAACACGTGTTCTTAGCTACTTAACCATACAAAACAAGGAAAATATTATTAAGAAACTCTCTTTCAAATTGCATGCTTAGAGTTTCAATTTCTTCTTGACTCAACCAAAGCAGGTTATATTTTTCCCAGGGTTTATCCTTTTTGTCCAAAATTATCCAATTTTTTGATGAGGATTTGACAAAATAGTCTGAAACTTTAACTTTTATTTCTCTAATATCTGCTGTAATTTTGTTATTCAAATTATTAAAATCACCTTTTAAAAAAGCTAACTTAAAAACTGACTGATGTCTTATGTGAAATTTACGTACATATTTCATTTTGTTTGATTTGTTTCTATGAAGTCTCTGCTCATCTGATTCCACAGCTCCTTTCCCAACTGTACCTTTCTTCATCATTAATATATGTATTAATTACTATGAAAACCCTGTATTAGAATTGCTTTGGAGCAGCCCCTAATTTTGAATACGTTATTCATTTATTTTAAATTTGTAAGTGGCCTGTTGAATGGATGAACTCTATAGTATTAACCATAAAAGCTGAGGTATTATTCGTAAAGCAAACTATATTTTGTTATTTGCCACAAGAGTGCATGAGCTTGGAGAATATTAGACTAAATGAACCTAGCTAAGAGCAGAATTAGAACGTTTCCTTTCATGTATAGAATATAAATACATTAAAAACTCGGAGAACTATAGAGCAAAGCAGTGCTTTCTAGAGTCGATTAGAGAGGAGAAATAGAGATTAAATATATTTGAGCGGCAAATTATGCAAAGCAAAAGAACAAGTTCAGAGGTTGTATGTCCAACACAAGGTCTCAGATTAATAAAATTGTATTATACTCAGGATATGCAAAATGAGTTTATTATAGCTATTCTTGTCATACACACACAGAGCAGCTCTGTGAGATTATGGGAATGTTAATGTGCTACAGTAACACTTATAGTATTTCTATGGATCTCAGAAAATGCACTGATAAATTTAACTATGGATAGCATAATCCATGTTTAAAATGAACTATCAAAACTTAAAATGGTACATATACTTAAATGTATATTTCTATATAAAAGAAATAAACTGAATGCATAACAATGCAACCTTGAAAAGTCATCCAAGGAGACAGTCAAAAGAATACTGGCTGCCCTGCCAGGGGTTTGTGAAGTAGAGGAGAGGAGTAAGTGTGTACCAGAAAGGATAGGTAAGATAGGGAATGTTACCTATGTAATATAATATTATATATATATATATATATTCACAAGTCAAAAATTTCAAATACAAAGTGGTAATGGCAGGAGACACTCTGAGTAGAGATTAGGAAGGGTACTAGGAAAATTCAACACATTTTTTTTAGAATTTAGCTTAAAGCAATGCCACTTGTTTTCAAAATTGCAGAGGATTCATTGTAAAAAAGGTGTCTCATATGTCCTAGGTTTTTTTTCCTTAAAAAATTAGGTTTTTAAAGGACTCTGGATTACATTTGTAAAGGATCTTACCTATGCTGAGTTATTTTCAATTGCCATTCAGTGATTTCCTAGTATTTTGAAGTTTTACTAATAAGTAATCAGAAAGAGAACTCATAGAAAGGATGCAGTCACTAACACAAATGTTTTTTTAAAGCTTAGTTGACTTTTGCAATCTCTACATAGAAAATATTGGTTATACATGATACAAAAATATGTTGTATGTTTCCGTAGGAAAAAAAGTAAACAATGTAACCTTTCTAAGTACAATGAATGCATCGTTAGTAAATTGTTCACATATGGCCAGAAGGTATATTGGTTCACTTTACAACTAGGTAGTTGCCTATAGGTAGGTCATTATAAAGCCATGTACATGATGGGAATAAGAAATTGGTTGCAATCCATTTATAACCTCAGAGATAAATAAAATGAAAATATTGATTTTTCTCATAAAATTCACTATGATGAAATTCGCTAATATCTCTAGGCATAGTAATGTTGGGAGATGTTTTATTGAGCAAAAACAAAAGGTAAACATGTAACTTCGATTAGGAAAAACAAAATCCATGAAGCTATTTTTACTTATTCTATTGTGACTCATAAAACACATGATAATAATGAAACAACATATAATATAAAAATGTACAATGTCTTGCAAGTGTGGTTTTTAATTTTGAACATGATTTTAATGGCATAAAGTTCTCCATTTTCTCCTCATGTTTGTCTAGGAATCATGCTTGCTTTGCTTTTCCTTTCTGTTTCTTAAACATTTTGTTATTTCTTCTCATCTAAGGACAGTTACCTATATCTGACATTGGCAACTTTGATCATAAATGATCAGTCATAAAGATGAAATGTCAAAAGTTAGGGAAATGCTCAACAGGTAAAAGAAGTTGCTTGAGGACCTGAGTTTGAAGCTCCATTGCTCACAAAAGCAACACAAGTAGGACAGGTGACTATAAACCCAGTGTTTCTCTGGGAAGAATGGAAGCAGACCCAAGGATTCTCCACAAAATTGTGGGTCAGCTAACTTAGCACATTCAGTAGATAAGCAAAAATTAAAACCTGTCTCAAATAAGGCAATGGCGACAACTGATCCATTCACACATACACACAAATGTAGGTAATTACACATATCACAAATATTCATCCAAATTCATTTTCTTCGGTGAACACACGTTGTTATTTTGTGTAGTATACCCTTGGTGGTTAAATTTTAATCACCAAAAATGTATAGGTGTCACATTAAGGAAAGAAACAAAAGCAATTCCCCTTGGAGTCATTTAACCAAGATCAAGTACAGATTTGAATTCTAAGCTTCATGCTCTCTGCATCTTGCATTATCTGTCTGTTATTTTAGCCTGAGGAATACTGTCTTATAAATCTGTTGGTCCCTGAATCTGTGTCCTTTCCTGTGAGACTCTGCTTTCTGTGTATTCTATCTCTGTGCGTATGTTTTGGTTCTATCTGCTATGGCACTCTGTATATCTACCTCTGTCTGTCTCTGACATAGGGATTCACATTGTGTTTATTGAACTGCAAAGAAAGCATCACATGGGGAAGGATTGGAGAAGTGTACAGAAATATTTAACAGAGTTTTTCAAGAGTTTGGCTCCAACTGATCCTAACTGATGCAGACAAAAAACAGTACTATAAATAGCATTGTTTATTGACCAGTATTTATAAATGGATGTTTTCACGTTTCATGGTAAATTTTAGAAGGTTGTTTTTGACCTCTGTATTTGATGCTTTCAGTAAACATTACACATATGTTGTTCTGGGTCAGGGGCATGGAAGAATACATAGCCTAAGATTGCATCTATACAGCAGCATAGTTTATAAAACTTGATTATGTGGCAAAGTCAATGCAAGTAAGGTTGATCTTTACGAACTTCTCTTAAAGGAGGTTGAAGAAGAGGCTGAGTACACAGTAGGATAACAGTCATAAGTGATCTCAAGATATACTATTAACTCTGGTTGAGAGACAGACAAAATGTCCTATCACAACAGTTATTATAAAAGAAAACGATTATTGAGTTTCTTTCATAGGTTACTTTTATAAAATCATAATAAAATACCAAATACATCTAAGTTGCCATAATCAATAAGTATATGTTATATATCTGCTTCTTCCTGGTGTAGTAATGGTGAAAACTCTAACTTGTCTTTCCAAATATGTTTATGATTTATATCATAATTTATCAAAACCAACCTGAAAATACATAAACAAAAAAGTGTTATGAGTCATCCTAATAGTTCTCGTTTAAAACATATTAACAAACTCATCTCATTTTAATACACATATATTTCATTGTAATTGAATTAAATATTTTATACCCTTGGTAGTCAATATTAACTTTACACAAAACCTTGACCATCATTTTTTAAACAGAAGTAGTAACTATTGCCATTTTTAATTAAAAGGTGTTAAAAATGACAATTTTGTACAATTTGTTTCTTTTTTTCATAGCCTTGACAAAAGTATACTTTCATCACCCTTATATAACATAATTATTATCTGATTTTTATTTCTATTTGGTTCTTCAAAAAAAAATTCAGATCCATTCAGAGGACTCATTTTTTGCTTGCACAAAGCAAAATTGCTGTTATTCAAACCACAATAAGTCTACGACAAAACCACCCTGAATGTGCATGATCTCATCAAACCACATTAAATATTTTCCTTAGTTTGACAGAAACTCAACGCAATTCCTCTAAAATCAGGAACAAAACAAGGCTGTCCACTCTCTCCATACCTTTTCAACATGGTACTTGAAGTTCTAGCTATTGCCATACGACAACAAAGGGGGATCAAGGGGATACAAATTGGGAAGGAAGAGGTCAAACTTTCACTGTTTGCAGACGATATGATAGTTTACATCAGTGACCCAAAGAACTCTACCAGGGAACTCTTACAACTGATTAACACCTTCAGCAAAGTGGCAGGCTACAAGATCAACTCAAGAAAATCAGTAGCCCTACTATATACAGATGATAAAAGGGCTGAAAGAGAAATCAGAGAAACATCACCCTTTACAATTGCCACAAACAACATAAAATACCTTGGGGTAACGCTAACCAAACAAGTGAAAGACCTGTATCGTAAGAACTTTGAATCTTTAAAGAAAGAAATTAAAGAAGCCCTCAGAAAATGGAAAGATCTCCCATGCTCTTGGATAGGTAGGATCAACGTAGTAAAAATGGCAATCCTGCCAAAAGCAATCTACAGATTCAATGCAATCCCCATTAAAATCCCAGCACAGTTCTTCACAGACCTTGAAAGAACAATAATCAATTTTGTATGGAAAAACAAAAGACCCAGGATAGCCAAAACAACCCTGTTCAACAAGGCAACGTCCGGAGGCATCACCATCCCTGACCTCAAGCTCTATTATAGAGCTATAGTCCTGAAAACAGCTTGGTATTGGCACAAAAATAGACAGGTAGACCAATGGAATCGAATTGAAAACCCCGATATTAACCCACACACGTACGAACATCTGATCTTTGACAAAGAAGCTAAAAATATACAATGGAATAAAGAAAGCATCTTCAACAAATGGTGCTGGCATAACTGGAGACTGGCATGTAGAAGAATGCAGATCGATCCATGTCTATCGCCATGCACAAAACTTAAGTCCAAATGGATCAAAGACCTCAACATAAATCCAGCCACACTGAACCTCTTAGAAGAGAAAGTGGGTGGTACCCTTGAACGAATTGGTACAGGAGACAGCTTCCTGAACATAACACCAGTAGCACAGGCAGTAAGATCAACAATTAATAAATGGGACCTACTGAAACTGAGAAGCTTCTGTAAGGCAAAGGACACAGTCAGCAAGACAAAAAGGCAGCCCACAGAATGGGAAAAAATATTCACTAATCCCACATCGGACAGAGGGTTGATCTCCAAAATTTACAAAGAACTCAAGAAGCAAGTCTCCAAAACAGCAAAGGACCCAATTAAAAAGTGGGCTGCAGAACTAAATAGAGAGTTTTCAATAGAGGAGTCTAAAATGGCTGAGAGGCACTTGAGAAAGTGCTCAACATCCTTAGCCATCCGGGAAATGCAAATCAAAGCAACTCTGAGATACCATCTCACTCCTGTCAGAATGGCTAAAATCAAAAACACCAATGACAATTTATGCTGGAGAGGGTGTGGCGAAAGGGGGACACTCCTCCATTGCTGGTGGGAGTGCCAACTGGTTCAGCCACTTTGGAAAGCAGTATGGAGATTCCTCAGAAAAATGGGAATAAACCTACCACAAGACCCAGCAACTGCACTCTTAGGCATATATCCAAAAGATGCCCATTCATATAACAAAGATGTCTGTTCCACTATGTTCATAGCAGCTTTATTTGTAATAGCCAGAACTTGGAAGCAACCTAGATGTCCCTCACCCGAAGAGTGGATAGAGAAAATGTGGTACATCTACACAATGGAGTACTATTCAGCAGAAAAAATAATGGAATCATGAGATTCACAGGCAAATGGATGACACTAGAAGAAACCATCCTGAGTGAGGTAACCCAGTCACAAAAAGAGAAACATGGCATGTACTCTCTCATATATGGATTTTAGACATAGATCTGGGGAGTGCCAGCCTACAATCCTATGGCCAGAGAGTCTGGGAAACAGAAACTACATTTAGTGGCTGGTTAAGTACTGAGCTGAACTCAAGAAAGCCAGTATCAGAGAGGGAGGACTGATGATCAAAGGGATTAAGACTGGGCTGGTTTAACCCCAGAAACAGCTGACCAGACAGAGGTTAACTCTAGAATCCCAGGCATCAGCCTGGAATCCAGCATGGGACTGATCAAGACCCCCTGAATCTGGGTGTCAGTGAGGAGGCCTAGGTAATCTATTGAGCCTTGGGCAGCAGATCAGTACCCATACCAAGTATACACACGGACTTTGGACTCCCATAGAACAATGTGAGGTGCACTCTCACCCTGAACTCTTGGGAAAGGGTCTAGGCCCTGCCCTATATGAAATGACAGACTATGGACACCCCCATGGAGGGCCTCACCCTCCCTGGGGGAATGAGGGGATAACGGGGGGGGGGGATGCGGGGAGGGCACGGGAGGAGGGGAGGGAAAGGGAGAGGGACCTCGTACTGACTTGTGAAGCAACCTTGTTTCTTATCTAAATTTAAAATGGAAAATAAAAAATATTAAAAAAAAAACTAAAAAAAAAAAAAAGAAAGAACATAATTATTTATCTTGATGTGTAATAACTTGTACACCATTCTCTATTTCCATTTCATTCATTTTGATCATGTCTAAAAATTCTTTTGTTAGGTAGAAACGTCACAAAAACCTTGTTTTAAAATTTAATGTATTCATTTTTCAAACTGTGTTACATTCATTACATTCAGTAACAATAACACATTTTGACTGGGGAAATGGAAAATGTACTGGTTTATGCTGGCAACACCCAAATAATGATGAATAAAAATCACATAAATAATTAGTTCATTATATGAGGCTTTTTATGCTAAAAGTGATAACAGAAAATTCGAAGGGGTTTTGAAAACTCACTTATCATTATAGGACAGATGTATAGTGTCAGAAGATTCACAGAATTCTCCTTATTGGATAGCAGCCAGTTTTAGAAAACAGGGAAAGTTGATTTAAATATTTATTCTTTTAACTGTTACATCATGTATGTGATGCTAGAGTTTTGCTAGATTATAAACTCCTTTATTTAAACTTAATATTAAAGTGCAATGAGTATTTAAATATTGTATTTCTATTGAAAGAAAACTCTTTAAATGTATAACAGAATTTGAGCTGGGAAGATGTAGAGGTGCTTGCAAGAAGTCCTAAAGACTTGAATTCAGTCCCCAGATTCTACAGTTTGGAAGTAGAGAAAGGATTATCATGAATTGTCTTCTAACCTCTACACATGAGCCCTGGCACATATGCACCTACAAATATATGTTCTTGCATGTGTACACGCAGACACACACTTGCAAACACTTAACATAAGAAATAAAACAAAAACCTCAAATAATATATATAACAAAGTTTGAGATTTTTTGAGTTTGTTTATTTCTTTATGTGTATGGGTTTTTTCAAACATATACCTAATTTAAAATAAATTTATTGTTAAAATCATATAGGGAGGAAATATGTTGTACTATTATCCTTCTATACTTAATTTATTACATGTCTATCAACTTCTCAATCATTCATCTCATCCATTAGTGAGATATTTTATATAATTCACAGTCAGTAGTATACATATGTATAGTTCTCAAATATTTCATCCTGAATGATTAACTAGCATTCAATATTATAACACACAAATGTTAGCATAGCTTAAAAGTTAGAGTGGCAATTTAGAATCTCTTCAAGCTTCAAAAAACAGAAATGGGAATTTTTAAGTAATCATGAACTTTCCCCCAAAAATGTATCAAATGATCTTAAGAATATTGGGAGCTGAGATAAAAGATTTGAACGAAACATTTCTAAGACACAGGTACTTAAATTTTCTCACACATCAAGTCAGAGGATAAGAAGGTCTATTCCAACAGAAATATTGAAATTTAGAGTGATTACCATTCAGACTGCATTTAACTACCAACAAAGTTGGAATACTCAACGTAAACCTCTTGTAGCAAAACACAGGTACTGAAGTTTAAAAAAAGGAATGAAATATGCCAATTCCACTGAGATTGACAACTAAAAAATGGGACCTCCTGAAACTGAGACGCTCCTGTAAACAGAAGACACATTCAACAAGACAAAATGGCAGCCCAAAGAATGGGAAAAAATCTTGACCAAACCCACATCAGACAGTGGGATGATCTCCAAAATATGCAAAGAACTCAAAAAGCTAGCCACCAAAACACCAAATAATTCCATTAAATGTGGGGTACAGAACTAAACAGAGAATTCTCAATGGAGGAATCTAAAATGGCTGAAAGACACTTAAGAAATTGCTCAACATCCTTTGCCATCAGGCAAATGCAAATCAAAAAAACTCTGATATATCATATTACATCTCTCAGAATGACAAAAATAAGAAACAAGGACAGTTTATGCTGGAGAGGATGTGGAGAAAGGAGAATGCTTCTCCGTTGCTGGTAGGAGTGCAAACTTGTACAGACACTTTGGAAATTAGTATGGCAGTTTCTCTGGAAAATGGGAACCAGTCTACCTCAAGATCCAGCAATTTCACTCTTAGGTACATACTCAAAAGATGCAATTTATACAGCAAGGACTATGTTCAACTATGTTCATAGCAGCAATATTTGTAATAGGCAAAACCTGGAAGCAACCTAGATGCTTCTCAACCAAAGAATGGATAGAGAAAATGTGGTACATTTATACAATGGAGTACTATTCAGCAGGAAAAAAAACTATGGGATCTTGAAATTTGCAGGCAAATGAATGTAACTAGAAGAAACCATCCTAAGTGAGGTAACCCAGTCACAGAAAGACAAACATGGTATGTACTCACTCACATATGGATATTAGACTTAGAGCAAAGGATTACCAGCTCACAATCCACACCTCCAGAGAAGCTAGCAAAAAAAAAAGAGAGAGAGAACCGTAAGAGAGATATACACAGTCCCCCAGCAAAGCAGAAAGGGACAAGAGCTCCTGAACAAATTGGGAGCATGTAGGGAGGGGGAGAGGGACGTAGGAGAAAGAGGAGGGGAGTAGAGGAGAGAGGAGGAGAACATATGGAATCAGAGGAGAGGAAGAAAAGAGACACATCAATAAGATTAAAGAGGAGTGTGGCACTAGGGAATTGTACAGAGATCCACATGGATGACCCCAACTAGCAACCTAAGCAACAGTGGAAAGGCTACCTTAAATGACATCCTCGAGCCCTCATCCAGTAGTTGATGGAAGCAGAAGCAGAGATCCACAGCTAAGCACTGAGCCAAACTTCTGGAATCCAGTTTCAGAGAGGGAGTAGTGACCAACAAAGGGGTCAAGGCCATGCTGGGAAAACCAGCAGAAACAGCTGACTTGAGCAAGTGAGAACTCATGGACCCCATTCTGACAGCAGGGGAACCAACAAAGGATCAAACCTGGCCCCCTGACTGTGAGTGTCATCTGAGGTACAGGCCAGTCTATGGGGCCTCTGGAAGTGGAACCAGGATGTATCATTAGTGCACGAACAGACTTCAGGAGCTCATTTCCCATGGAGGGATACTCATTTAGCCTAGATACACATGGAAGAGCCTAGGCCTTGCCACAAATGACATGACAGATTTTGATGATCCCACAAGAAAGGCCTCACCCTCCCTGGGGAGTTGATGAGGGATGTAATGAAGGGGTCATTGGGGGGCTTGGCAGGATGGGAGGCAGAGGGAACTGGGATTGATATGTAAAATAATATTGTTTCTAATTTAAATAAAATTTATTTAAAAAAAGAAATATGCCAATGCAAAAAAAGCAAGAATCCCGCTAAGGAATAAAAGATGAAAGCTTCAAAAAAAAGTCCTGGTATTTAGATTTGTTATTCTGTTACTTTACAGGCTTTGTCAAACTCCCTCAGAATGGGGGTACATCTTTTCCTTAGCTATACATCTGATGGAGGATTAGTGTGTCGAATATACAAAAATTAAAAAACAACCATACCAAAAAACCTAAACACCAATGAAATAAATAATCTGATTAAATAGCAGGCTGCATAATTAGACAGAATTCTCAAAAGAAGAATATAAGTGAGTAGGAAAAATCTTAAAAATAGTTCAGCAACATTGACCATAAGGAAAATGTAGATTAAAATTACTCGAAGATTTCATCTCACTTCAGTCAGAATGGCTATCATCAAGATATCAAATACTAAAGAGAAATACTACTGAGAATATGGGACAAAAGGACTTGGGGTAAAATCTGGTATAGCTACTATGGAAACTATTTTCAAGTATCTTTAAAAAGCTAGAAGTAAATCTTTGATAATATCCAGCTATTCCACTCTTGGGCATATAAACAAAAGACTCCATATCTGACTACAGGGACACTTACTCATCCATGTTTATTGTTGCTCTATTCATAATAGACAGAAAATGGAAAGAGCCTAGATGTCTATCATTGTTAATGAATAATGATAATGCAGTGTGTATTTTTACACAATGGGAAAGTTTTCGGCTATAAAGAAAAATGAAATTAACATTCACATTACAGGTAAATGAAAGAAGTAGGGAAAAATATAACAAATGAGGACCAGGAGGATGAGCACTGTATGTCCTCTCACATATATGGATGATTGTTCCAACTCTCTGTTTCTATTTATTTCATTTATATTTCCCATAGAATTCTAGAAACTAAAAGGGAGACAGTGGAAGAAATGCTGTCCTTAGGGAAGGGTGATAATAGGACACAAGTAAAAAGAAAGTATGGAAGGAGAATATCAGAGGGGAAAGACTTAAGTGGGGAGGGATACACGAAATTCTCAGTTTAGCAAATAAAAGCCAGCAAGGATGGAAAAAAGACACAAGGACAATTGCAGATAAGAGAAGTCAGAGAATTGTACTGTATTTTAAGCTCAAACATACCAATGATTATCAAAAAGATAAATTAGGTTAAATGATTAGAAGTATGAAATTATCAGAGTAAGTCAAATAAAAGCAATATATAGCTATTTTGTTTATAAGGAACACATTTCAAACTAAAGATTTGAAAATAAAAAAACCATTACCTCACACATTAAGCATGAGAAATGGGATATAGTATGTTATTATTATGTAAAATGAAGGGAAATAATTACCACAGGAATATTTTTATATATTTTTGTATATAAACTTTATTTAAATCAGAAACAATTTTATTTTACATGTCAAGCCCAGTTCCCTCTCCCTCCCATCCTCCCCTACCCCCCAACATCCTCCCATGCCATCCCCCACCCACTCCCCAGGGATGGTGATTCCTTCCATGAAGGATCAATAGAATCTGTAAAGTAACTTGGGGCAGGGGTGGAAGGGCAAGACAAGAATGGCCCCACAGGAATATGTTATAATGTTATAGGACAGTAGTTTAAGAAGGCAAGATATATTTGAGATATGTTCATGATTATTTTTGCCTGTACTGATCTACTATTCTACGAATAGTTCATACTAAATTACAACATTAAGAGATGATTTTACTATCTGTATGTATCCAGCAACTCCATTTTAAGATATATACATATATGTGTGTGTGTGTGTGTGTGTGTGTTACATTCTTAACTTTTAAAGTTATCTAATTTGGGGTAAGTTGATAGAAAGTGTTTGTGTTGCAAGCCTGAGGACCTGACTTCAGTGACCCTGAACCTACATTAATAATAATAATAATAATAATAATAATAATAATAATAACTGGAAAGATGGATCAGTGGTTTAGAGCACTTGTTGCTCTTTCAGAGGACACAGTTTAGATTCTCAGCACACATATTGTTGTTATTTTGTTTCTATTACAGATGAAGGTGATGCAACAGGAACCACAGAACTAAATAAACTCAAAGAGGTCAGATTCACTACAAATGAATATTATTCAACCTTTTCTAGGTCCTGTGACTCAATTCCCTCATCAGGAGGCCCTTTGGGAACCCCTCCCTCTTTTTATGATCTTCCTCTCCTCAAGTACCAGGACATATGAAAATTTTTTTTCTTAAACTTAACTTTGTCCTTTGCTCTGCCAACATCTTGTCATTTCTAAGAGGTGCCAGAAAGTTTCATACAACCTGGACTACAATGAAACAAGCAGTGATCCCAGGACATGGTGTCACCCCAGTTTTCTCAGGTCCCCCAAAAATGGTCAACACCCCCAGATCAGCTGGAAGCAGTCTTGACAATTTGTGGCCCATATTCCTGCCCTATCAGAAACCCCCTGTTTCATCTCCCACCTTTTTAATAATAAGGAGGCGTGAGATTGTTGGTATCCTTGCATTATGTTGACTCTGCCCCCTGACAACAGGCAGGATATGTACATCAGCATTTAGGCAGATACTTAGAAGGCTCAAAGGGCCCTGGGTTGAGTGACTACATCATGCATAAGGACTCTATGAATGGGCAAACTCTCTATTTTAAGTGAAAACCTCTTCCTGTTGGCCCCTTCTTCTTCCTCCTTCTCCCCCCTTCACCTTTGTCCCCTACCCCTTTCCCCCTTCTTCTCTGTTCCCAGTTGGCCAACATCTATACCCCTTGTTCCCTTCCCCCAGTAAAATCCCCTTTTGTAATAGAAGCTTAACCTTTGTAAACAGCTTACAGGAAGGACTGGGTGGTGTAAATATCTTGTTAAGTTGACATAGATCTCTATAACCTTAAATTTTTGTCAGCATTTAAAAACACATAGCAATTTAGAAATATTCGAGACTTAGCACAGTTGAATTTAAGTTGCATATAGAATTAGCTTGCATTCACATATATAAAGTTAAATTTATTTCACATGTACAGAGAGACATGCAGACAAACAGGACTTGGTAAAAGTAAGAAGAATGTGAGAACCAGAGTATAATCTCTGATTCTCATGATGCAGCAAACAGACAGGCATTTAAAGACACAGAGTAGAGTTAAAACTGCCAGTGACAAGAAAGCAGATCCTCTGCAGCTGGAACAGACAGGTTTTTTTTGCATGCAATGTGTGCCCTATACACAATATTCCCCAAACAAACCATATGCAACAGAACCAGTGATAAAAGAATTTCAAGACAAAGAAATACATGCAAAAAAGTAAATGAATTATGCCTGGCAGCAGAGTTTGTTGGCAGAAGCTGGATAGACTCTCCTTCTGCTTAGGTATGGAGTGGGCAGACCTATGACTAGGCAGACCTATGACTAGGCTTCATGGTCAAGATGGCATCTGCCATAAACATGTTCCCGTCCAGCAGAAATTGGAAAGTTTTGAGATATATTTTTGTTAGATTTGTTTCTCCACAAGTGAGGCAGAAAGATGTGTGAAACCAACAGGACACCAGAGTCCAAGGGGCACAACATCCAAAAAAGACCACCATATGTCTGAGAAACAAATGTATGAGTCAGTATGGACAGTGCTAGAAAACAATACCCGAGAGACCCCTCATGCGTCTGAGAAACGAATGTGCCAGTCAGTATGGATGGTGCTAGGGTACAAAACCAGAAAATCTCACTCATGGGGAAAAAATGAAAAATTCTCAGAGCGTCCTGAGCAGATGCTGCCTCAGGCCAGGCCACTGTGAACCCTGGAATATGAATAGAGAAGAAACACGGTAGAAGGGCAACAGCAGCAGAGATAAGACAAACAGGAGAGTGAGATATTTGAACAGGCACATAAGATGTTTAGAGAAACAGGACACTCCCAGGTGGAGAGAGGATCCTACCCTAAGGCTTAACTGTGATGGGAAGTGGAAGGACCCTGCTGTGGAAAGCAGGAGAGTTTGAGCATGCTGGGAAAAGAAGGGAAACAGACAAGTGAAAAAGAGCAGAGGCCACACTTCCAACTATGGATCACTGGTAGAATGCAGAGTGCCAAAAAGTAAGTACATGATTTGATATGGGGGTCTCAGCTTCCATGAGAGAGGTAGAGAAGATCCAATGCCCATAATCTTCATTGTCCCAGAGACTAAGGGAGGATCAGGTAGGCTCAGGCTGATATCATGTACCATAGAGCACAAATCGGGGGCCAGGGCTCCCAGAGACTGAGAGACTCGTGGTTTCCAGTTCTGGGATTTTTGACCAGGCTAAAAAGGTCAGAGACCAGAATCTGGATACAAGTCCTAACGCATGGAAACATGGGCAGAAGTAGAGAATGAGAGGTGGACTTACCATACTTGGTGCTGGTGGATGGAAGAATCCAGGGATCCTTAATTGGAAAAGAGACTGAGATGAAGGTTTCAGGGTCCTGGCATACCTCAAACTGCCACAGGCAGGAGCAATTGCCAGGAAAACCTGCCATGCCACATGAACCAATGTTAAGATAAAGCTTGAAGTGGATCGTTGGATGGGGAACCATGGCAGAGTACATGGCAGGCAAGGGTGACCGAGGCAGGGCACAAACACACCAGGCAGAGAGAGATTAAGTGAGAAGTTTTATTAGAAAGGGGAGGGAGGGTGAAAGAAAGAGAAAAGAGGTAAAATAAAGAGACACCGAGGGTGGACAGAAGAGAAGAGGGAGACAGGAAAAGTCCTGTGCACCAGGGCAACAGTGAGGAAAAGAGAGTGGGAAGAAAGCTGGAAAAAAGCAGAAAGGAGAGGAAAGCAGAGAGAGAAAAGAGTTGGAAAGAGAGCAGAGTCAGAAAAAGAGCATAAGTGGGTGGAGGTCTGTCTTTTAAAGGGGTCCTTTGCACTGTGGAACCCTGGGCTGACCAGTGTACTGTCTGAGTGCATTCTGCCAGGTGACAGGGACAGGCCAGCATAATGCCTGAATACAAACAATTTCACCTCTTATTATTAAAAAGGTGGGGAGTTAAGCATGGCAGGTTAAGGAATAAGGATGTCAAGTTCTCAAGACTATTTCTTTGCAAGGACACCAACACATATTGTGGCTTAAAACCATTGATTACTTTAGTTCCCAGGATCCAGTGACCTCTTCTGGCCTTCACTGGCACCATGCATATGCACTTATGTCCATGCTGACCAAATATTAATACATATAAATAAAATAAATAAACCTAAGAAATTTAAGAAGTAGTAACAGGGCATGGCAGCATAGGTTTTGCTGTGCCCAAACTCTGAACCCCCAAATCACCAAGAAACCCGATATGAAGCAAAAGCAAAGTCTTTAATTTTACCAGTTAATTCTGGTTCTCGGTCCTACTGATGCAATGGGTGAAGCAGGTAGGACCAAGAGGGACCTGGAGCAGCAGTGGGGCAGGGACTACATTGGGGTAGAGCAAGTAGAGTGTATGGGGATTTGCTAGTTCTATAACAACAGTCTCAGGATTGGTATGTCTCCAGGCTTGGGCAACCTGTCCTGTGTTGATTGGTCAACTGTAGCTGCAGGAAGGTGGCTATGCTCAGAGAGATCCTTGACACATGGAGGGTATCTACCTTCCTAATGACTAGAGGGTCAGGCAAGATTGGGAGCTCAGCACAAGTTGCTGAGTCAGGGGCCTATGCCTTGCTGTGCCTTTTATGCAGCCTGCCATGGCTGCCAAACCAAGGGGTTCTGGTCTCTTCAGTTTATATTTCTATCACTGAGGAGGTGGCAGAAAAGCATAATCCCTAAAGCTAGCATGTCAGTGAACCTAACCTAAATGGTGTGCTCCAGGCCAATCAGAGAGCCAGCTTCAATAAAAAAGGTGGTAGTAATCAGATTGGTGACTACCCTAACTGTCATCATAGAATCTTCATCCAGTAACTGATTGAAGCAGATGCAGAGATCCACAGTCAAGCTCTAGGAGTCAGTTAAAGAGAGGTAGGAAGGATTATATGGGCAAAGTGGGCCAAAAATCATGTTGTGGAAACCAACAGAGACAGGTGAGTTATGGTTGTGGAAGCTCATGGAGTCTAGACCAACATCTGGGGAGCCTGCATGGGACAGAATTAGGCGCTTGGCATGTTGTATAGCTTGGTCTGTTTGGGGTACTCTGCCAGTAGGAATGCAAACCTACACACATATATCTGCCTGCAGTTTCACATACACACATAGGGACAGCATAAAAGATTTTAATACAATGGTTCTCAACCCTCCTAATGTCATCCTTTAATACAGTTCCTTTATGTTTTGGTAAGCCCCAATCATAAAATTATTTCGCTGCTGCTTCATAACTATAATTTTGCTAATGTTATGAATTATTAGATAAATATATGATATGTATGATATCTGATATGCTACCCCTGTAAAAGTGTCATTTGACCTCTCCCAAAGGGTAGTGACCCATGTGTTGAAAACTATTGGTCTGATGTATAAAGCAAAAATAACAAAAGAAAGAAATATATAGGTAAAGTTACATTTGCTGATTGTAGCCACCATTTCAATATTTAATTGAAATACACAAAAGCATATGAGAAAATTTACTGCCATCTGGACATGGTATTAGAAAACTGTTAGACTTACAAATAGCAATATATGTATACAATCTTCTTAAATTTACTGTAATTATTCACTGAGATATACTCAATTCTGTGCTATAACACCAATTGAAATAAAATAAAAAAATTATAAAACCACACAGCATATTTCTCAAGAACAGCATTGTTAACACAGAAATTTGCAGGCATAAAATCTGTAGAAAGTATTTGAATAATTGGTAGGTTAAATGACAAAGGAAACAGATGTTGTGGTGCATACAAGAGATCACAAACCAGGGACTCAGAAATCGGGATTGTGACTTTCCATGGCAGCCTGTGCTACATTCCTAGAGCTGGTCTCAAAAACAAAATCAAATGAATATAAACATAACAAAACAATAAACACACAGCAAAACAATTACAAAAGGGATGTTTTATATGAATACATACATGCAAATATATATGAAACGATGAATAAAATAGCATTGGATGTAGCTAAACTCATTTCTGAATGGATTCCTGTAGATTTAGGGGTCATTTCAAGTCTATTATGCAGTAGAGAACTAATAATCTATGCTTTCACATCAAACTCTGTGAGGCACAGCAGAAAATTCCCATGGGCATATCAGGCAATTTCTAGACAGAAAAAAATCATCTTGGAGCAGGCCTTCAAATGCCAACCAAGCAATCCAAAGCCTGAGCATCTAACCACTTCCTGTAGTATGCTTTTCTCACTTGGGGTTCAATAACCAAACAATTAGGGAACAGAATATATGCTCTAATGTTCCCCCTATTATTGAAAATGTCCGATTTTAACAGTGTTCAAGCTGCCTTATCTATCAGTTTCCAAAGAAAGCAAAATAATGATTCTTGCCAGAAGTATTGGTCTTGTTCCTGAGCCTGGTACTGTCCAATATTGTGCCATGTGAAATAGCATGCTCTTTCAGTTTGATTGTGAACATAGATAGCACTTGTGTTTTATAGAAGTGGCATCAAATGCAGGTCTTTGTAAATGGTAGCTAAGTACTCTACCACAGAGAAAAGTCCTTAGCCCCAAACCATCTTTGCTATGACAGTATCTCCTGATCTGGTAGACTTGCCATGAACTTTTCTGCAGTATGTTGGTTCTGTTCTTGTGCTCCAGCTGAAAATATTGTGCTGACCAGGTTTTAACAACCATTCTCTGCTCATACACCGAGGTGGAAAAGCAGAATTCCTTTAGTGTGCTGGTCTTTGCTAAATTATTTATATAGGTTTTGAGTTCTGTTCTCAGGAACATTATCTTTTAAATATTTATTAACTAACCTTCTGAAATATTTCTCTGAAGGTTATGAGGTGTGACTTCCATTAGAGCAACATGGAATTGGCAGATAAGCCAAATAAGCAGCACAGGCAGAGGTCAGATAAATTGAGTTATCGTCCGGTACGTTTCAGACTGCTCTGTGCAATGGAAGAAGGATCGTCCTAACTGTTCACATGTTGTAACCACATCACTGTGAGGACATTAATCTCAGGGGCCATTCCTTGGCAACTTGACAAAGGTACTTTTTGTGTGTGTCCGACATACCCTTGTGTGCTTCTGCCTGCTTATTATTGTCACAGAGTAGTCACTGATCCTCTGGGACACAAAGGGATCACACTCCTGGCAAACAGAGCTAGCTAAGATTTACTAAAAATGAAAAGGAGGAATAAGTCTTCATTTGCATCCTGCAGAAGGCCTCTAAAGTGCTTTCCCATGATTTATTTTGGAATGTAAAATGCCATGGCAATACGAGAGGCCAAAATTCATACACTGGGGAAGGGAGACTTCTAGCCAAGTGACTGTGAACCCTAGCTGGATTAATTTCTTAAATGAGAAAATAGTATGTGATGCTTGGTGAAGTTTGGAATGTCAAATCTCAACCCAAACTGTCTGTAGAGCTCAGAATCCATTCTACCTACCTGGAGAAAGTTGCTTTGCCTTAAAGGGCCTCTATAAACCCTAGTTATCACCATCTTTTCATATGGTAATTGAAATTCCAAGGAGAGACAAAGTGAATGTTTACCTTTCTCATGTTACCACAGAAACCAGAGGTGGAGGCCAAAGCCTGATTAGAGCACTTTAAATTTTTTTGTTGTTGTTTACTTTTACATCTGCTCATTTAGAACATTTTAAAAGTTTTTCTCTTTGTATAAATATGAGAGCTCAGAAAGTAATCCAGGCTTTATGGTCACATGATTTTCAAAAAAAACGGCCATAGGTACCAAGAGCACACAGTAAAGCAGTACTTCTATAAATGTTTAGCAGCTAGACAGCAACACTGAGACAAAAGAAAGAAACCCCACAATATCCAGAAACCAAATAAAAAATGGCACTTCCTTTTAGTTAATTTCAGTGTGTACTGGCTTTTCATTTGCATGCTTTTTTTTTTATAGAAAAGCATGTATATTTTAAACATCCATTTAAGAGTTACCTATGCCAGGAATCTAAGACAACTTGAAGAAAACAGGACAAATAGGAAACCTTTAGGATATTTACATGGCCAAATTCTTTTGTTTTTGTTTTTCAAGACAGGGTTTCTTTGTGCAGCTTTGAACTCACAGAGCTTAGCCTGTCTCTGGCTCCTGAGTGCTGGAGTGCTGGGATTAAAGGTTTATGCCACCACTGACGGGCTTCTTTATTTTTTTTTCAATGTTTTCTTTATTTTTCTCAATGTTTTCTTGTTAGTGAATTCAGTAACAGAGGCAGCAAAACCAAATGTGGAACAGTGGTATTACTAGCAAACTGAAACCTTACTGAAATGGACCAAAAGAAAAATGATGTGGGCCGGAGAGAAGGTTCAGCGTTTCTGGGTATTGGCTGCTCTTCCAGGGCACCTGGGTTCAATTCCCAGCACCCACAGGGTGACTCACACTATCAGTAAAAGCAATCCCAGGGAAACCGATTCTCTCCTCAGGCTTTTGCATGCTATGGCCTGAATGTGTTACACAAACATACATGCAAGCATATACAGCTAAAAATAAAATGTAATGATGTAGAGAGAAAATTTCACCTGTAGAACAAAGGAACTTATTTGTACAGCGTGCAATACATGTTTAACACCCAATTTGTGTAAATAAGATAAACAAATCAGTATTAAGAAAATAACCTCATTTTAAAACAAGCAATGAAACAGACATGTTTAAAAATGAGCCAAGGCAGGACCAAATCATCAATCATTAAGGAAACTAGACTTAAAAGCACACTGTGATATCATCACAGACCTGTCAGAATAAATAAATATTATCTAAATGAGTGGTAAAAGCCGGCAAGAATGCAGACAGTGAGAACTTATGTTAACAAAGCCAAACATGCCACATAATATGGAGCTTCCACAAATTAAAAAGAATTGAAACTGGTATAACTTAGATATAAATTCATCATTAGAGAGAAGCCTGGCAACTTTCTTCTTGTTACAACAGTGGTCATTTAATTTTATCCAGTGTTTCGTTCCCCATGCAGAGCTTTTAAATTGGATATGATTTCACTTGTCCACTGCTGCTTTTGTTCCTTCTGTATTTGGTGTGCATCCTAAACACCACCACAAAGACAGGTTTAACAGTAATTTTATGATTTTTTTCTATGTGTGCTATCAGGAGTTCGGGAGTTTAAGGTGTTAAATTTAACTGTTCTCTATATTTTGACTTCTTTGCTTGTATTTGTTATTTTATCTCCAGCACCATTTATTGATAATATTATCTTTCCCCACTATGTGACTTTAAAGTTGTATTTGAAAACAAAAACGAAACAAACAAAAAACATACCTTTCACCTGAAAGAGAATCAAAGTTTATTCTAGAGCCAAATTTGAGTGATCATGGTCTGTGAACACTGATTTAGGCTACCCCAAATTTCATATTCTGTATGGAAGCATTCATTCTGGAGACAGTTGCTAGTAATGTGTGGTGTTCTGTTACTGATGTAAAATTGCTTCAGTTTTTCTCTATTTGTTTGCATTCGTGGTCTGTATGTTAGAAGAAGCTGTCACTTCTTCCACAGTGTCTAAAATGCTCTTGAAAACAAATGGCATAAACCCACAGAAGGCTGGAAGGGAGGTATATTGTGACACTGGGTGTATTATCTCAGTGTTAGGCACCAGGACCAACACTGTAGTTACTCAGCATCAGAGGTGTCCATAGCTTTAGAGGCTGGTTGCATTCTTACTCTTGGTGTCAGAGGGAGAATACAGAGGTTAATACAGAGATATCTGTATTGGTGCAGGTAGAAAACTTGTCTGTATCCAATTGCAATGGCCTGCTGAAAGTCAAAAATAGGTCTAAGCTGTCTTTCTATGCATGGGCAATCGAAGGGAAGAACTACAGATGTGAATGCAGGAGGAGTTGCAGGGGACAGCTGCACATCTAAGCATACCGGTGCTGATGCAAGGTAGAGTGGGAAGCAGGATCATCTATTTGTACACAATCAACTATGAGAGCCAGAACAGGCAGCATTCAGAGGTGAAGTTGTCAGTGCCAATCTTGGCAGTAGGCTTGTGTTGCGGTAGGGTAATTTTCTTTGGGATTCTTTGGAGCGATTTGGGTGGACATATTTTATAGTTTTGTTCTGTCGTTGTGGCTTTGAGAAAGAGAGGTAGTGGTCTCAGAAACTGGAGAATGTAGGTTTGGAATTTGGGTTAGTGTAACTAAGAAGCAGGTTTGTTTTGGAAAAGGAAGACTAGCCGAGGATTCTGTATCAATACTCAAAGCCTGCCAAGGCAGCTGAGTTAGATTTCCAGGATGGAATAATTGCAGTTGCAGTTTTTGTGTAACTGTAGCTTACAGTACAAGTTCAGGTCACTGCAAAAGAGGAGAAGCATAGTGAGGCAGTGAGTCTGTAGTGGGTACTTGCGCTGTGCATGACCTTAGGCTATCTGGCCTGACAGAGGCAGTGAACTCTTACAAACGAAGGAGGGAGGGGTTCTCACTTTCTTGGATGATGAAGACTGGGTCAAGTAGCATAAAGCAGAATGTGATTGGTCCCAGTTTTGCAAGGTCTCTGCAACTGGATTTGCCATATCCTGTATTTGTGAGTGTATTTTCCCCTTTTCATATCTTAATAAATCCTTGATAACCCTTGAACAGATAGATGTACATGGATCTCTCACTACAGAATCTAGTCTGCCAAGGGTGCAGAACTGAGCACTCCAACTACGAAGAGCTGTGCAGCAGCAGTCCTAAAACTTTGATTGACTCAAAGGAACAGGAATTCAAGCTGAGGGAAGATTTTTAAAGACTACTAGAGGGAACAATATACGGAAGTTAGGAAACTGTGGGGGATCTGAATCAGTTTTCTTGGCAATCAGAATCATTAGTGGTGGAAGCAGCTAAGGATCCTTGTAGACAAAAATTACTGTGGTTTACAACTTCAAATCCTGAAAGATGCTCAGAAACAAGGTCTTTAGATTGAAGATATTGCATGAGTGCTCTTGAGATCCTGGGCAGCCAAATCTGTGGGAGATCTCTACTGAGTGGGTCACATGAGTCATGTTTATTCCTACCATAAGGTTGATGCTAAAAATACCCTGCAACTCTGCAGTTTTATTTTTTTATGCTTGTCTCCATATTTCTTAAGCATACATTTCTCACAGAGATCTGCATGTATGCAAATGGAACCAGTTGTTTAGGCAGTAAGGCCACACTCTGTAGTCATGAAAAAGGGACTTGGAATCAAGGGAAATTTCTCATCTTTCTGTGTAGAGTAGGGCTACCTTTGAAAAACCTCATTCAACATGTGTCCTTAAAAATAAAATAATACCAAAATTAAATAGGGAAATGCATATATATGCATACATATGAATAACAGAAAATTTACTTTTCCTTAAACATGAATCATGCACAACATTTTATGGTTACTATAATTTCTTGAACATTTATATTCCCTAAAATATGCTTACTAAAATGCCGATAATTTGTCGTTTGACAGTATTTGAGGGTGAGTTGTTTAGAATCTATTGAACCATATCTGTAAAACTCTTTTTAGAATTGGATCATCACACTTCTGAAAGGGAACCCAGAGACCTTTCTTATTGCCCTTCCACCATGGAAGGATACATTAAGTAAAGAGCCTTCTACAATTTTGAATTCAGCATGTTGTCACACTTATATGAGGTGAGGAAGCCTCCAGCAGTCTGAGAAATAAATTTTTGCTCTTTATAAGACACATTATTCTAAAATTTTATATATTAGCCAGAAATGCCTCAGTAAATAAATATATTCAATTTAGCTGTATTCTTGCCAGTCAGTGTGCTCTATATTTTCTCATTTTTCATTTTGTTTATGTTCTGTTTCCATTTAAAGAACTCTGAAATATGTTTACTAGTTTAATATTAGGAAGGTAGTATACAAAGCACTTGTATTTTATTTCATTTTCAGGAATTTTTACTTTACTTTTATCTTATCTTTTATATATGGTTGTGTTTTCTGCACATACATACATACATACACACAAACATATAAAACATATATATATATGTGTGTGTGTGTGTTTGTGTGTGTGTGTAGCTATCAGGAGGGTTATTGTACTCAAACTCTGATGCTCTGTACGTGTACATAATAATCTTAACTGCTGAGCCAACTCTTATTGTAAATCACTTTAAATCTAGAATAAAAGTTAATAATTGTCACAGTTGTGGTAACTTTTCAACAAATACCTACCACATTAAGTCCCTAACTTTTCTTAGTAATAAAAAAATGAGGGAGTAAAAATCAAATCCAGTTATGGTTTTGTGTACCTTTGAATGAAGATTTTCAATGTTGAAATACTTATTTGCCAATAACATGTTATTTTCAATCTTCATGGTAAGCAAAATAAATAACATATACATATTATATGAAAATTTAAGAGTAAAGAGACAAATACAGCACCACAAAATATCATCAAACTGCATAGGAAAATAACAAAAGGAAAAAAGAAAAAGGAATTTAAAAACTGAATTAATTAACAAAATGTCAATAGAAATAGGAAGTCCTTTTCTATTATAATTATTTATAGCATAAATGGATCTAGTGTTTAAAGCAAAATACTTAAGTATCTAAATGAGTTTTATAAAGTCTTAAAAACACAGGAAGCACTGTTGAACATCACAGAAGGGATTAACTGAAGTAAAATAAGGTAGGCACAGTAAGACAAATAATGAATGACTTTACTTACTTGTGCTATCAAAAAAAAACAAAGAAAAGAAAAAAAAACACAACTTACTAAGCCTGAAAGTAGACTAGTAATTGACAGGGTGTTGATGAGTAGGAATAAATGGAAGATCAATTATACACCTTGAACAAGTTTGGGGAATTTAATACATAACATTATGATTAAGTTCATGAAACTGTCTCTTAGACAAGAGCCACTGCTCTATCCCTGTTAATCACTTTGAAGTCTAGATTTAAATGCTGTGGAAGAAAATTGGTAGGATGATATTAAATACACTCCCTACAAATATGTGAAGTGATATATTAGTTAATCTTATTGCTGTAAATACTTCACAGCTTAGGAATATATATATATATATATACATATATATAAACAATGTTTAGTGTAATACAGATTATCACAATTTTTGTTTGTAATATATAAATTATTAAAACTGGCAAGTATTACTGACACACTGCATAATAAATTCAAATCAAATTAAGTCTTTGGCACTTCCAAATTGTCTTAATAAAATCCAACTTATGAATTTAGTGATAGCAGTTAGTATGACCCAGTGTGAGATAAAATGCTGCCTTCAGGAATTAATATTTATTATATAAAACTTAACAAAGAAATAAGAGGATTATTCCTATTGCTTCTTTTTGCTATTAAGACACCATTATGAAGCTGGAGAAATAACTGTAATAGCACATACTAGTAATCCCAGCACTGTACTGGCAGACATCATGATGTCAAATTTAATGATAATGAGAGTGTACAAGAGAGAGAGAGAGAGGAAGAGAGAGAGAGAGAGAGAGAGAACCATCGAAGATACCTTTCACTGAATTAATTCTTCCACCGAATTTTTACATCATAAATTTTCAAGGTCCTCCCAATGTGCTGTTATCAATTCAGTACCAAAACACCAAGCACATAAGTCTTTTAGGGAGATACTGAAAATCCAAACAATATTTTCCTGATTTCCAAATGCACATAGACATCTCATAACCAAAATGTTTTCAACAAACATTATTTAAAATTCTAAGTTCCTAACATCTTTTGAGGCTCAAGGCAACTCTTAACAGATGGGAGTCCCTGTAAACTGGAAATAAGTACACAAAGTTCAAAAATAGAGTGGCACAGAGTAAATATTTCTAATACTTGTCCAGATTCTCAAGTTTCACATAGTTATTGGGAATTTCCTTACTGCGAAATGGAGCCTACGTAGATCACCCTGGCATACTTTCCTGCATGAGGGAATGGCATATTCCTCAGTGTCTTGTTGGTTGCTAAGTGATAGTGACGATCAACTCACCCTTATATTTCTTGGCTTGTTCTTAAGTCTTTGATTTAATGAAATGAGAAAATATGTGATTTTAGGGACTATAGTAATGACTTTGCAATCATTGTAAATTCCAGAGCTCAGTAGATTGCTTCTGTTTTTCATCAACTAGGATGTTATTGCTAAAGAATGAAACCAGGACTTAACAAAATGAGCCAGAATTTATATGACTTTCTTAGCACTGGACTTCCTAGTTAACTAACTGCCCCCTTTACATTTATTATGAACTACTGAATTATATTCTAGCAGTTTTCACTTAAAACATTTAATAGAGGATCCAAATATTAATAATCTGTATCTCACAAGTCTTTCCTTATTTCAAGTTTACAACATTACTTTCCCAGGACATTTCTTTATGCTTTTGAAGCTAACACTATTACAGAGAGTAAGCAAGGCACAGATTTTACTTCACCAGATACACAAATGTAGACTCTCACTAAAGATATTCAATAGAAAATTCATAATCCAATAGGTGATAAGTTGATATCTTCAAATAATACATTTTCAAAATTCAGTTATAAACTGTGACTATCAAAATAATTCTTTATTTTTTCCTAGGCACTCATCTCTTGCAATTCAAGTACTCTTTTTCTAACAGAATCATTTTATATAGCTAAAAGAAATACTAGTTTCATTATTTAAAGTATGACATGTCTCACCTCTCTGTGTTTAAACATGTTATAGGCGATCCTATAATGAAATCTATATCTAGCTATATACATTATATTTGCATATGAAGAATATACAAGATTAAACTTCCATCAACTTTCCAACTAAGTTATGTCTACACATTAGCCTATATTGTGTTAATGTCACTAATTTTCCTTTGTGTACATCCATTTAGGACTATATAGAAAATAATCTTTTTAGACAAATCTGACTTAATTTATGACCAATATCCCACTAAGTTTTTAAAATCCTGATAATAAATAGCTATCACCAACTTATATTTATAAAGAAGACCAAAAACTAAGTACTGAGCTGAACTCAAGAAAGCCAGTACCAGAGAGGTAGGACTGATGACCAAAGGGATTAAGACTGGGCTGGTTTAACCCCCAGAAACAGCTGACCTGACAAAGGTTAACTCTTGAATCCCAGGCATCAGCCTGGGAATCCAGCATGGGACTGATCAAAACCCCCTGAATGTGAGTGTCAGTGAGGAGGCCTAGGTAATCTATTGAGCCTTGGGCAGCAGATCAGTACCCATCCCGAGGTTACACACGGACTTTGGACTCCCACCCAACAATGTGAGGTGCACTCTCACCCTGAACTCTTGGGGTAGGGTCTAGGCCCTGCCCTGTATGAAATGACAGACTATGGACACCCCCATGGAGGGCCTCACCCTCCCTGGGGAAATGAGGGGATAATGGGGGGGCTGGGGGAGGGCACGGGAGGAGGGGAGGGAAAGGGAGAGGGACCTGGAACTGACTTGTGAAGCAACCTTGTTTCTTATCTAAATTTAAACTGAAAAATAAATTAAAAAAGATAAAAAATAAATAAATAAAAAAGAAGACCAAGAACTAAAACAAAAAGACCATAGTAAAAGATAGTTTCAAAGTCCTACATATCGACTAATGATCAAACTCAAAGCTCATATGTTCTATGTAGAATAAAGAAAAGAAAAAACAAAATCCTATTATCATTTTTACATGAACACACTCAGGAAATATGATTATTTGAAACCTATTTTCTATAAAACTCCTATTTACCAAAAAAACCCCTCAGGTTACAGAAAGTTGAAAGGTTCAGCCATGTATACTTGAGGTTTTATTGTTCCAGTTAGGCTCTGAAATTAATACTAATATTGCCTTTGGTATCTATCTGTCTGTGTTGAAGGCCCCTGAACATCAGTGCTTCTTTTAAAGCACAGGTTGCTTGGTTTCAGTATATCACTATAGTGCCACAAAAATGTTCCTCATTAACCTAAGTAGGTAACCATATGTCTACCAGAATCTTATATTGCAGGAATGTTAGCCTAGCTAAAGATCCCCCTGTTAAATGTGACCTTCCCCCTTACACCAGGAAGTCAACCTTAATGAATATTCAGATTTATTAGACAATATTGAATCATTGTCTAATAATTTTCTCCTTTATAGAAAACAGAAAAAATAAAGTAAAAAAAGATCCCTCTCTCCTTCACTAGTCATTGCATTGCATAAAGACCTACAAATGCATCAATAAAACAGAATAAAATATCTGAAAATAGAAACACATGGATTAATTCAAATGCTCTTCCATTAGTGAAAACTCCTTGGAACAGATGTCTCAGATGCTAAATTCCACCATACATGTTAAAAATGAAAACATTTAGTTTTTTATGTGCTTTGATATTAGGGATTTTATTGTTACACAGACTTAGCATCTGCTTAGCCCATGATTTGGCAGACTCTTTGACCTCTAACAAATATAAAGTTTTTCAGTACTTTGCAAAAAAATTAGTAGAATTTCCATCAATTACATTCTAAAAATTAAGGAACATTTTTGTTTTTCCTCAGAAGGCATCTGTTTCAGAGCAACACATAATATAATTATCTGCAGACAGGATAATGTAGTGCCTATTATCTCCCCACAAGCATCCATAACATATCTATATAGTCTACCCACAAATATATACCCCATATCCACCCAGTGTCTCCCCACAGTTGCACACCTGATATACAGATTACCATAAAAATTTCCCAGCGTGTACACCAAACTCCAACAGTCGTCCATATTATTTGCATGCAGTAACCAATAATATTTACTTATAGTTTTCCTAAAGTATTTTAATAAATTGTGTGTGTGTGTGTATGCATGTGCATGTGTGTGTGCATGCATATTTTTGGGTACTGTAGAAGGCCAGAAGAGTGTCAGATTCCCTGCAGTTAGAGATGCAGGCAATTATAAGTTGCAAAATGTCAATGCTGAGAACCTAACTTCTACTCTTTAGAAGAGCAGTGAGCACTCTTGATACTGAGCTATCTCTTCAGTACTTCTTCCTCAGAATTTTCAGTCGTATGATTCAACATCTGCCAGTCCTGCCAGCTAGAACTGGAAAATAAATAAAAATTTTACAGTAACTGAAGTGTGCATTCCATTATTATTCTTGTGTGGAGGGGAAGAATAAGAAAGATTACTCTATGTTTACAGAAACTGTCAATGTTTGCTTTGGAGGATAGGGTTTAGAATTAACTAAATGAAAAGTCAGGAAGGAATTTTCTGCCGTGGTAGAAATATTTTATGCCTAGATAGATTCACAGATAGATTCACAGTTTACCCATATTCATTCATTTTAGATTTGTTTTTGTATCATATGTGTATGTGTGTGTCTGTGAAAAGATATGTGCAGATGTGTGGCTGCAGAGGCCAGAGGAGGGTATTGGGTCCCTTTAAATTAGAGACAACGGTAGCTGTGGTCTGCTCAATGAGGGTGGTCTGTAAGAGCAGCAAGTGCTCTTAGTGCTGAGCCATCTCTCTCCAGCTTCAAGTGCAAACATTTATACACATAAAATCCATGAGTTAAACATATGCAAAGTTCAGCCCAACTGTTTCTTTAAAAATAATAAAAATGTATATTTTCTCATTAAGCCCCCAAATTTATTTGAATTTAAAAATACCTTTACAATCCTGTCAAAAGCAATATAAGACTATTCAATATGAATCACAATCTTTATAAAGCTATAGTCCAATATTTGTGAGAAAAAGAATTTTAAAAAAAGTCAACAAAATATAAGCAAACAAAATCCAAAAGAACATTAAAAATAGCCAGGCAGTGGTAGCACAGACAAGTAGATCTCTGGGATTTTGAGGTCAGCCTGGTCTACGAAGTGAGTTCCAGGACAGCCAGATCTACAAAGAAACCCTTTGTCAAATACAAACAAACAAACAAAGAATACTAAAGCATTTTATATGATAAAGTGAGATTCATGCCAGGGACATAAAAATGTATCAAAATACACTTAATACACAAACCAGTAAATGTGATGTTAGTCATCAAGAGAGTTAAAGTAAAAAATCAACATCTTGGTAGACGCAGAAAAGCACTGGATAAACTCAACCTCTTCTCAGTGTTAAAATATTCAGCAAATTAATTATACAAGAAATAGTGCAATGCAAAACATGAAGCAACCCAGTAGGTAATGTTACATTGAATGGACAAGCTATAAAACTTTTCCAAGATCGGAAATAAGACATGGCGATCTATTGCAATCTTTGCTTTTATTGTTTCTCTGAGAAAATACTGGGCAAAAGCAATTTAACAACTTGCAGGTTGAGGGAAGAATCCCAGGAAGGCAAGGCAGCTGAGACTTGAGGAAGTTTCTCACATGATTTTGTCAGTTCTTTTCATCCAGTCTAGGTACTCAGCCCATGAAATTGTGCCACCATAGTAACTGTGGCTTTGTCTACCTTAATTAGCCTAAATCTTGAAAATTCCTCACAGATATGCTCAGAGTTTCATTTCCATGGTGATTATAGTCCTATCAAGCTGGCCACCCAAATTAACCATAACCCTTCCTCTCCTTTTCCCTTAGGCTCATGGTCGTTTCATAATGTGAAGTGTGTTCAGTGTAGCTTCAAACGCCTATAGTCTTTAACAGTTTCAGTACTACTGAAAAAGTCTCACTACAAGTCTCTTTGGAGACTCCTGTAGCCTCTCAATGGTGAGCCTCAGGAATATAAAAAAAATCAAGTTAGTATTTCCAACATACAGTGGTATAGAGTTAATACTCCCTGTCCAAATGAAAAGAAAGGGAGCATGGTGAGGAATATTCACACCAAAGCAAGACTGAAACCCAGCAGGGAGAACAGCAAAGTCTAAAGCTCCATATTCTGCATTGGGTACTTTAGTAGAATAATCTGTATTCCAAAGGGCTTAGGTAGTTCCAACCCTAGCACTCCGCTGCCTGTATCCTACATAGTATCACTCTTTGGCCAGGTCCATTCCATGCATGCCACTTTCCTCAGTGAAGTCCCATGGATTGGATATTTCTAACATACTCTGGTCGAACTTGTAACTTAGGCTCCACTTTCACAGTGTCATTCTGTAACTTCTCAAAGATTCCTTGCAGAGACTCAAACTGTGCCACAATTTTCCTGGCCTCAGCAGCTCTCTGTGCAGCAAACCTTCTTGACTTACTCAATCCTACATCTTTCCTGCAAAACGGCAAGAAAGAAACTGCCAAGTTTTGCTGCCAGTTCAAAATGGATCCACAGTTTGCCTCACCTTCTGTGTGGTGTCCTGGGGAAATACCTCTTGATTTCAAGGACCGGGGACTTATTTCAGCTGCGTTTTCAGTTTAGACTCTTCCTTTCTTTCAAGTCAATTTGCATTTCCCAAAGATGGAGTTTTAAATGCCTTCAGGGAACCCTTACTGCTGTTTCAGTGAAAAGTGTTTGCTCTCTCTTCAATGTTTATAATCTCCTTAACTATTAGAGATTATTTGTTATCCATGTTTTCCTTACCCATGATTTTAAACATGCTTACATGAATTTACTCTGCAATGTTCACATTTTCTTTCTCATTCTCTCTCCCCCCACCTGAATGAGAACAGTGGGCAATGGCTCTGGGACCTGAATGTTTTCCTGCATTGAAATTGTGCCAAGCAAATCAGATCATTACTTCTGTATTCATCTTCACTCACTTTCTCGGAAAAATGACAGAGTGCAGCCAGATTATTTTTATGAATTAATGTCATTTTATTTTTCCAGAATATACCACAAATGGCTTCTAGCATAGTTTCTGATAGAGTTCTTCTTCCCTGGTGAAGCCTCTCAGCTGAGTGTCCATTTGCTTCAATTCTCTTGACATTCTATTAGGTTTTCTCCACCTCATCAAAGCTTAATTGCCTGCTTATTTCCCCAATTTCTAAATACAATCCCATTAAGAGATATGCTTAAATATGTAAATTTGAGAAGTATGATACATTCAGTCCATTGTAAGTTTGTAGATTAATATTTCAAACACATAACCATTGTGTTTTCGAAGCCATATTCACACATAAGTTGATCTAGAAAAAGTTAAAGATTGAAGAGAGATTAATACAATACAGAAACTTGGGGAACACTAAAATGTTAAGCCAAAGCCAGAATAATAGTAATCAACATAATATTCTATAAAAGTTTGTAAATAACTTTATTACTAAACTTAAACTTAGCTCTGTGAAATTTATTAAAGGATTTCTATTACCAGTTTGGATCACTCATCTGACATTTGTATTTATATCAGAGAGCTTTGTAGAGATGTACACAGGGATTGAGCAATACTGCATTATGAAACTGAGGTATGAGCTGTATTTTCTTATTTCTTCAAGAAACAAAAGAAGAAAGTAGAATATAAATTCTGAAATTATCACATGTTCTCATGGCTATGCAATTTGCTATAACAGTTTTGAGAGAGAGAGAGAGATCAATAGCCTTAAAGTCTCTGTGAGCTGACTCTACTATTCTGTGGAAAACACTATATTATTTCATAATTATATCCAAATATTTCTTTAGCAAATAGCACATTTTTTACTCTCCAGAAAATAATTCATCAAATTTTATGAATGCACAAACGCATCTGTTACTGTGATATGTACTTGATAAGAATGTAGGTCATTGCCACTCCTTTATTTCACAAGCTGCCAAGAAAATTTATAAGCATGGAGGTGGCATTCAAAATAGATTAGAGTTTATATTGGCTCTAATTCACCTGCTAGTTTTAATGGCTGATGTTATATCTCCCATTTAAAATTGCTTCTGGTTAAAAATTATGCAGGCTCACATTCTTAAAGGATGCAGAGCTTAGAGCCATAATGACTATTTTAAATTGGTACTATTCATTACCACTTCCTTATATTTACAGTAGCGAATTGTTTGACATATAGCAGAGACAGATAAGACTATCTGATTAAAACCATGCAAACAATGTTGTACAACTTCCAAATTGAAGTTTATAGGGCAATATTGATCTTCTTTTCCCCTCTGTCAATCTTTAATACTTTTCTGATACTAAAGATCAAAAGGATATTTTCCATGGGCTTTCAAAAGTCACTAAAATAGAAATAGAAAATGTATGTGTCATTGATGTCAGGCTTTTCCAACTCAATAGAAGTCCAGGAGATTGTTTTGTTAAAATTATCTTGTAAGAAATAACTTTATTACCCTAAACCAATATTACTGATTCTAAGGAAATTTTTTCAAAGTTGATTCTCTACACATCAAAGTAGCAAGATATCCCTATATCTTTAAGTCTCAGTAGTTACAGTAGCCATCACAAACCATATTATCTGTCCTGTGCATAATGGTATCTTTTTATACTCAGAATTTATGTTTATTTGTTTGATCATGTTGTGTGGTATAAATACAAAGCTAAGTCTCATCCTATATATATATTTTGAAAAGCACAGTTATTTGACTTGATGCTAGAAAATTTTTTCAATACTTGTAAGCTGAATATAATTTAGAACTTGAGTCATCTATTTAAGAACTCACATATTGTTGCACTTTGAAAAGCTTTATGAATGCCTACATTGTGCAATATGATAATATGAAAGAGTTTCAGCACTTATGCTTATTTGTCATAAAATATCTTGCATGATTGTTGTCTTTTTGTTTATTTTTCTTTCATAAAATTCATCTCAATCACAGGCTTCCCTCCCTCTACTTTTGTGGTCATTTTAACCAAAAATAGACATATAGATCTATCTGTAGTAAATGACACTTTTTTGATGTTAAAAATGACAACCAATAGTGGAAAGCAAAATCTTTGAAAGCAAAGATAAACAGGATTTTAGTGATTGTCTTGTTATGGCTGTCATAAAAGACCATGACCAAAACCAACATAGAAAGGAAAGTTTTGTTTTAATTTGCCTTAGAGTCTGTTTTAAAAAGCCATTACTGAAAAAGATCAACACAGGGACTCAATTCAGGAATCTGGAGGCAGAAACTGGTGTAGAGCCTGTGGAGAAGTGCTGTTTCCTGGCTTACTCCTTCATGGCTTTCTCATTCTTCTGTCTTATGGCACCCAGGATCACCAGTCCACTGGTTATACAACCCACAGTGATTTTGATCCTCTCACATTGAGAAAATTGCTCACAGGTTTGCTTACAGGACAATCTTATGGAGGCAATTTCTCATTTGAGACTCCGTCTTTCTGAATGACTCAAGTTTGTGTCAAGTTGACATAAAATAGCCAGATAATTGAAGTTTAGTAACAGATTCCAATATTCTTGAAAATTATTTCGTAGTTGATGGAAAATATATCACTATGCACAATAGTAAACAGACATTTAAGACTGATATAATATCTTTTCCATTAAGGGAAACATGCAACAGATATGATACACTGGCTAAGCTGATAATAAGGTGTATCTGAGGGTTTCCATTGCTCTGAAAAGGACAGCATGACCACAACAACTCTGATAAAGGAAACCATTAAATTGGGGTGGCTCACTTATACTTCAGAGGCTCCATTAATTATTATCAAGGTGGGACATAGCAGCATGCAGGGAGATATGGTTCTGGAGAAGTAGCTGAGTGTCTTCCAACTTTTAGGCAACAGAAAGTGGTGTGTGTCAATGGGTAGTTGGTATCTTGAGTATATATGAAATCTCAAAGCCCACCTACATAGTGGCATACTTCCTCCAACAAGCCCATACCTACTCCAACAAAGTCATAACTTCTACTAGTATCATTCCCTTTGGTGGCCATTTTCTTTCAAACCAACACAAGGACAAATGTCTTTCTGTCTCTTTTAATCTCTATGTTTCTCAATGTGTATCTGTATCCTTCTGTCTCTGTTTCTCTCTATTTCATCATTCCAGCTGGCTTTGAACTCACTATGTAACTAAGGATGACGCTAAATTTCTGATCTTCTATTTCCACCTTTAAAATGTTGAGATTTAGGGCATGTACAACCATGCCTGGTATATAAGGTATGAGATCTAGAACCACGGATTCCGTACATGCTAAGCTGTTCCTTGAAACATGTTACCTTTTTTTCAGAATATTGAACAAACATAATTGTGTCTGATCTATTATAATTTTGTTTACCTTTCATTCAGTATTTTATTTTAGTTATTATTTTTTGAGACAGTTTTCTCTATTTTGTACTGGTTGTTCTAGAACTCACTATGTAGATCAGATTGACCTTGAACTCACAGAGATCTACCAGCCTATTTCTGTGTAAGAGCTGAAACTAAAGATGTGAATCACCATGCCTGGCAAAGTAAATATCATGTAAGTCCTGCTTTACAGGGCAAATACTCTCCAAATCGATTCCTCCATTTCAAAGAATATTTTCTTTGTTGTCATTATTTTTTAGATTTTCATACCTGAGTACAGTATGTGCCTCATTTTGACCTTACGTTCTCACACTTCCAAATTCCCTGTGCCACCGCTAAATTCATCATCTCTTCTGGTAGATAGAGTTTTTGTTCTGCCTGAACCCACAGCTGTCAAGTTCTAAATAAACACATAGATGCTTATATTAATTATAAACTGTTTGTAAAATGACTCAGGCATCTTTTTGGATAGCTCTCTTTTAATTACTACCCATTTCTATTAAACTATGCATTGCGATGAGGCTGTGGCTTACCCATAATTCTCCAGCATGTTACTCCTTCGGTGGCTACGTGCCATCTCCCTGGAGATCATCTTCATTTTCTCTTCCCAGCATTCTCCTTGTCTAGTAGCCTCACCTATACTTCCTGCCTGTCTACATCCTGTCTATTAGCCAAAACGGCTTTATTCATTAACCCATAAGAGAAACGAATATTCACAGCATACAGAAGGACCTCACCTATCATCTCCTCTTTTCTTTCTAAATAAAAAGGAAGATTTTAACTTTAACAAAGTAAAATTACATATAAAAACAGTTATCAAGCAAGAATATATTTAACAATATTTATTTCACTAACATTTGGCAATACTTAAAGAAAATATTCTATCATCTATCCTGTATTTGGGAGTCTAAAGTTTTATATGTAAGTTATCTTTTACCATAACTACGGAATACCGAAACCATAACTTTCTGTTTTGAACTCCATCAAAGATCTCAGAAGGATAATATATAAACTTTAGAATTGATAGACACATCTTGCTGCCTGTACAGTCACTGAAGTTTGCTCCATAATATTGGGGCATCCCTCTTCATCCTATAGGCCCAGAATGTCTGGCAGACAATTTGAAGTAGCATCCTGTGTCCCTTTGCAAGGTCAGCAGTCACTTTTCTTTATAAGTTTCTTGTCAGTTTGGACAGTTATGGGGGAAGTCCTTCTGTGTATATGTTGTCTTATTGTTTTTTTAAATAAAGCATTGTTGGCCAATAGGGAATCAAGATAGGTGGGACTAGGAGTTGAAGACGATTCTGGGAAACTGAAGCACACTCAGTCACAATGTAGGACTCAGGAGAAGAGGTCCGGACCCTTTATATGGTAAGAGAAGGTCACGTGGAAATACTTAGATTAGCAGTTATGGGTTGATAATTAAGTCAGAGCTATCCCATAAGAAATCAAAGCAAATGGCCAATCGCTTCAAAATTAATATAGTATCTCCTGGGTTGTTTGGGGCCTGAGACAGCTGCGGGACTCAGGCGGCTGGCAGGAACACTACACGTTACAGGACAACATGCATGCTTTCAAGCAGTCCAGGCAAGTGCAGTTTCTTATCCAAATGGCTCTTTCTGCCATGGTAAAGTCAAACTCGATAATGAGTTTCTTTGAAGTCTCTCTTCTTCTCTGACGTAATTGGTGCTGTCACGAGCAGTTGTGTATCCTTGTCATGAAAAACCCTGGTAAACCATTTTATTTATTTTTTATTAATTTTTTCATTTAAATAAAAAACAATATTATTTTACATGCCCGTCCCAGTTCCCATTCCCTCCCACTCTGCCATTCCCCACTCCATCTTCCCAACTCACCACCATCCACTCCTCAGGGAGGGTGAGGCCTCCCAGGGGGGATCATCAAAATCTGTCACATCATTTGGGACAGGACCAAGACCTTCCCCCTTTATCTAAGCTGAGAGAATATACCTCCATCTCACATCTCTCAGAATGGCTAAAATATAAAACAACAATGACAGTTTATGCTGGAGAGCATGTGGAGATAGGGGAACACTCTTCCATTACTGGTGGAACTGCAAACTTGTACAGACACTTTGGAAATCAATATGGCTTGTGTTGAAGGTGATCTTCATTTATTGCAATCTGAAATTTCTTTGATGAAGGACAAGAACAACAATTCTCTATAGTATCAGTATAAACATTTAGAATGCAGGCAGGAATTACACTGATTTAGGGAATGGGTGGTATTAAGTTCTATAGGGAGATGTCTACTGCCGTTACTCTTGAGATGATTCTCAAAACAGAGATAATAGAAGGTGGATGCAACCAATACTGAATATTCTTGAAGGTATTCTGAGATGCAAGAAGTGAGATTAAAGAAGACAAGAATTAAAGAAGCTAAGTACTTTAAGGTATCTTGGTGAGGTTGAAGCAAATGAATGCCAGGCTATAGGTAGATATGTTATCAATAAACAAAATCACTACATCAATCTGGTCAAATTCATAATTCTATTTTAGAGTTTAAAAGAAAAAAGAACTTTAAATACAAGCATTGGCAGCATAATATGGATAATAGACAAAGCCTAAGAGTGATGATGAAAACAAAAAGAAAACTCAAATCTCTGTGAGCTCCAGAAATACAGCCTAGGGCATTGCAAATATACAATGTGAAACAGGATATCTGTGATTTTACACAGCAAGTGGTCTTTAGAAAAATGTTTTTTTGCTGTATCCAGGTAATCAGTAGCCCCTACATTTCTTAAAGCCCCTACTTACACATTCAGTGTGCAACCACTCAAAGAGTCAGTGTGAGCATAAGATACTAATAACTTTGTCCCAAGTTTGTGGACGCATGTCCTATGGGAATCAAAGTGTTTATTACAAATGGGATCTTTTGGCTCTTACATTTACAAGTAGTGATATGACATCTAAGCATATGAGCTAGATCAAAACTGTGGTAGAGACTGAGATCAGCATGGCCAAGTAAGTGGATGACTCAATAATCGTCATGTTTCATTCATTCCAAGCCACCTGAAGAGGTTTTGGTTTGGTTACTGTGATAGTCTAAGTAGGAATGGACCCTTAAGACTCATGCGTTTGATTGCTTGGTCCATAAGGAATGGTACTATTAGGATATGTGGCCTTGTTGAAGTAGGTGAGGCATTGTTGGGAGAAGTGTGTCACTGTGCAGGCAGGCTTTGAAGTCTTATATGCCCAAACCACACACAGTCTTCCCCTGCCTGTGCAAAGATTTCTGCTCCTTCTCTGACACCATGTCTGGCTTCATGCTGCCATGCTCCTTGCCATACTGGTAAGGGAATAACACTATTAAACTGTAAGCCAGGCCCAGTTAAATATTTTCTTAATCAGAGTTGCAGTGGTCACAGTGTCTCTTCACAGCAATAGAAACCTTAAATAAGACAGTTATTTTCTATATTCTTCTTGTCTGTGGTGATGCAGTATTGTGAAAATATCTTGCACTAAACTGATTAGAACCACACATCCCGAGTTAATAACTCGGCTTTAGGTCACTTAATAATTAAGTTGGTAGCCTAAAGCATACTCAGCCTGTTTGTTTAACCTGCCTTTAAGAAATATTACAAGAAACAATCATGTTTGCCTTGGATTTCCCATGCAATCAGCTTTGAAAACTAAACTGATTCCTAACTTTATCTTAAGTTATGTACTCTTTCATTTGCCTGACCCAAGAAACAAAGCATGTGTGTGTTTGTGTATTATGATAATAAATGGTAAAAGTAGCAAATAAATTGAAAGTGCACTTATAAAACAAATATCAATTATATATATTAAATGCAGGTTGTTTTGTCACTTTGAAGTACTGTTTCTTATTTGTGTCAGTTCAATCAGTATACTTTCATTCCTTGAAAAACGTTTTTAAAAGATTTATATAGAGTATCACTTATTACTTCACAGTATGATGCTTTTTGACCTGCTCAATAAAAACAGAATACGAGCTGTTATAATTTGAATGGAATTGGCTCCCATAAAGCTCATGGGGAGTGGCACTATTAGCAGGTGTGGCTTTCTTGGAATCGATATGGCATTGTTGGAGGAAGCATGCCACTGTGAGAGCAGGCTTTGAGGTCTCATATATGCTCAAGCCACATCCAGTCCCTGTTCACTTTCTGTTGCCTTCAGATCAGTATGTAGCCAGAATCACCTGTGCTTGCATGCCACCAAGTCTCACCACAAAGATAATTAACTAAACCTCTGATACAATTGAACATTTTCCTTTGGACTCCCATAGAACAATGTGAGGTGCACTCTCACCCGAACTCTTGGGGAAGGGTCTAGGCCCTGCGCTATATGAAATGACAGACTATGCACACCCCCATGGAGGGCCTCACCCTCCCTGGGGAAATGAGGGGATAACGGGGGGGGGGGGCTCGGGAGGAAGGGAGGGAATGGGAGAGGGACCTGGAACTGACTTGTGAAGCAACCTTGTTTCTTATCCAAATTTAAACTGGAAAATAAAAGTAAAAAAAAAAAAAGAGTGGCTGTGGTCATGGCATCTCTTTACAGCAATTGAAACACTAACTCCTAACTAAGATACAGGCCTTTGTTTGGAACACACACACACACATACACACACACACACACACACACACACACACACACACACACACACGCACCGCCAGACATAATCACAAGGCAGTATTCAGGTAGAGGCATGTTCAGACAACACAATATATAGACAGATGACAGAATATACAAGAAAAAAGTAGTAGAATATAAATAAAAATCTGTTCTCGCCCTTGGTAAAATTATTCCAAGAAGAAATATTTTAATTTCTTTTCTTTAATGTGACATACCCATTTTTATTTTTTTTTAATTTAAGTTAGAAACAAGCTTGTTTCACATGTCAATCCCAGCTCCCTCCCCTCCTCCTCGGGCCTCCCCACCAGGGCCCCCCAAGTCTCTCACCCAATCTTCACTCTGATCCCCAGGAAGGGTGAGGCCCTCCATGGTGGATCTCAAGAGTCTGTCATTTCATCCAGGGCAGGGCCTAGGTCCTTCCACAAGAGTCCAGGCTGAGAGAAAATCCCTCACTATGGGATGGGCACTCAGTGATAAATACTACCCAAGGCCCCAAAGATTACCTAGGCCTCCTCACTGACACCCACATTCAGGGGGTCCTGGTCAGTCCCATGCTTTCCACACAGCCATCAATCTGGGGTCCAAGGGCTCCCCCTTGTTCAGGTCAACTGTTTCTGTGCATTAAACTAGCCCAGTCTTATCTCCTTTGCTTATCAGTTCTCCCTTCCTGTCACTTGATCCCAGGATTTCAGTTCAGTGTTTAGCTGGGGTATCTGCCTCTGCTTCCATCAGTTGCTGGATGAAGGTTCTATTTCCCATACTCTCTGGCAGTGGGATTGTGGGCTGGCACTCCCCTGATTCTTGTCTAAAATCCTTACATGAGTGAGTACATTCCATGTTTGTCTTTTTGTGATTGGGTTACCTCACTCAGGATGGTTTCTTCTTGTGCCATCTATTTGCCTTCAAATTTCAAGATTCCATTGTTTTCTTACACTGAATAGTACTTCATTGTGTAACCACCCATTTTGAGTATTCTGATGTTATTACTAATGGGTTCAAATCAATGTATTTGTTCACTTGTTGAAATAAAAATTGAAATGAAAGATTATTTTTTGTGACTTCACAGGTATCATCCTATGGTTTCTGGGCCCCATACTTTTGATCAAGGCATAATGACAGTGAGTATGATTAGTACAGAGTTTCTTCACTTCAAGGCTAAAAAGAAAGAAGGAGTGGGAGGACAAAGAGAGGATGTTGAGAGGAAGGATGGAAGAGGAGATCAAAAGAAAAATGTGTCTATCAAGCACTCACATTCAGTGACCTACTTTATGCAAAGAGTTCCTACCTCTTAAAGTTTCCAGGGCATCTCAAATAAGTGTTATCATTTTATGAACTGAATCACTAACACATGAACCTTTCTTTTGGGGGGAAATACTCCAAACCCATCCCATAATATCATATTCCTAAATCCCAAGGGGTCATTGGCAGCTCACAACTAAAATCTGTTTTGTCAATATCCAAGAGTCTGCAAAGCCATAGTAGTTCCATCAATGTAAATTAAGTACAAGTTTCAAGTATCATTTGAAGTTTAAGGCAACCCAGAATGGATAAAATGGAAACAAATTTCTTGCCAAAATATGAGGAGAATGACATCTAGTTCAATTCCCTGGTAGAATCCTTGTTTCTAACTGAAATCACAGTATCACAGTATGTATTTCTATCAGCAATCTAGTCTTCTGATAGCAAACAATATCAACCACTAAATTTGACTTGCATTCTCTAATGCTTTTTCTACATAACTTCTCCATGTTGCCATATTCTTATAGTGCACCAATTCTAAATGTTAAAGAACCACCTGCTCTGACTGGGCAGTTGGTGGCACATTCCTTTAATTCCAGCACTAAGGAGGCAGAGGCAGGTGTATCTATGTGACTTCAAGGCCAGCCTGGTCTACAGAGAGAGAGTATCAGGGCAGGCTGTAAAGCTACACATAGAAACCCTGTCTTGAACCCCCTTCCCCCCAAAAAGAACCACATGCTTACGATTATTAACAGCTTATATCCAATTGTTTGGTAGCAGAATTTTTCATGAGTTTTTGTCACTGTGACTAAAATATATGAGAAAACTCTTGAAGAAATGGATTATATTAGATACATGGTTATAGACAATTGAAAACATATTCACTTGGCTTCATTTTTCTGGACATCTAATGAGGCAAAACATCAATGAAGTTGGATATGTGTCAGAGGCTGACTATGTCATGGTGGACAGAATACCAAGCAGAATATGATGCTGAGAGAACTATGAGAGATGCCTCTGTCTTTTCAATGTCTAGCATTTAGTGATCTCAGTTTGATAGCTTGATGAAATGATTTGTATTATAAAAACTAATGATCAGAATTCATTGGGGGAATAGTTACTTTTCTTTGTAGAATGCTGATTTTCAATTACTTATCAGCATATCACTTATTTCTCTGTACCTAAAATAGGCAAAGCAGAAATACATAAAACTACTTATTAGGAACAACTTTTTAGGAGATCTAACTCTTTCCACAGCAACTACTGTTTTAAATAAATGAAAACCTAGTAAGCTTAATAATATTTCACTAACACCAATTAACCTAACAGATGTAGTTAAAATATTTAAAGAAACCAGAATATATATATACATTATTTTAAGCTTATACTATTTGTTTATGAAAACTAACCACAGGCTGAATCATGAATTAACAATAAGTATCAAAATTTAACCATCATACATCCCTACATTCTCTTAGAACAACACAATTAAGTGAGAAATAAGGAAAATCCATATATATGCAAATAAGAAATACACTTCTCAGGAGTTTATTGGAGAAAAATTATACCATAAATCACAAAATATTTACAACTGAAAGAAAATAGAAATATGACCTATAAATGGGCCTGATGCAATTTATATTGTACTTAATACTACTTTAACTTGAGTTTAACTTCTAATATAAATATTTAACTGAATACCAATGTGCCAAAAATAATCAGCACTATTTAGAAAGCAATAAGAAAGGTGAACATAGAAACTAATGACGTTGCTGAATGATATTGAGTAGAAAAATTGTCAAAATATCTGAAATATGAAATATCAATTGAGAAACTTTCCTAAGATGGATGCAGAATAGGAATAAAGAGCCAAGAATATTATTTGGAACGAGAAAGAAGAAATAAAAGAGGTGCTTCAGAAATTGAAAAGAATATATGATGAATATATTACCAACACATCAAAATGTATTAGAAGTGCACTCCAGGGGAAATTTCTTTTTTAAAAAGATAAAATGAGTGGTTGCAGAGATGGTTTAATGGTGAGGATCACTAGCTGCTCTTCCAGAAATAGCAGCTTTAATTACCAGAATCTGTAATGCTGTTCACAACTATCTATAACTCCAATTCCAAAGTATGTGACACCCCTTCTGGCCTTCAGAGACACTGCATGTTTGTGGTGCACTGACATGCAAGCAGAGCATCCAGACTCAAAAATCTTTTTTTTAAATTAAAATTGGCATTAATACACAGAAAAATCCACATTCCTGTCCCCGGGGAGGGGGATGCCCTCCAAGGGGGTGTCCATAGTCTGTCATTTCATTCAGGGCAGGGCCTAGGCCCTACCCCAAGAGTTCACGGTGAAAGTTCATCTCTCATTGTGGGATGGGCGCCCAAAATCCATTCATATGCCAGGGATAAACACTGTTCTACTAACCAAGGCCACATAGATTGCCGAGGTCTCCTAACTGACATTCACATTCAGGGGGTCTGGATCAGTACCATGCTGGCCTCCCAGCCATCAGTCTGGGGTTGCAGAGCTCCCCCTTGTTCAGGTCAGGTGCTTCTGGGAGTTAAACCAGCCCAATCTTAACCTCTTTGCTCACCAGTCCTCCCTCTCTGTCACTGGGTTCCTTGAGTTCAGCTCAGTGTTTAGCCGTGGGTGTCTGCCTCTCTTTTCATCAGTCATTGGTTGAAAGCTCTGTTTCCCAGACTCTCTGGCAATGGGATTGTAGGCTGGCACTCTCCAGATCTATGTCTAAAATCCATATATGAGAGAGTACATGCCATGTTTCCTTTTTTGTGACTGGGTTACCTCACTCAGGATGGTTTCTTCTAGTGCCATCCATTGGCCTCCAAATTTCAGGATTCCATTGTTTTTTTCTGCTTAATAGTACTCCATTGTGTAAATGTACTACACTTAATCTATCCACTCTTTAGTTGAGGGGCATATAGGTTGTTTCCAGGTTCTGTCTATTACAAATATTGCTGCTATGAACATAGTGAAACAGTTGTCCTTGCTGTGTGAATGTGCATCTATTGGGTATATGGCTAAGAGTGGAATTGCTGGGTCTTGTGGTAGACTAATTCCCATTTTCCTGAGGAATCTCCATACTGATTTCCAAAGTGGCTGTATGAGTTGGCACTCCCATCAGCAGAGGAGGAGTGTTCCCCTTTCTCCAAATTCCCTCCAGCATAAACTGTCATTGGTGTTTTTGATTTTAGCCATTCTGACAGGAATAACTTGGTATCTCAGGGTTGCTTTGATTTGCATTTCCCTAATGGCTAAGAATGTTGAGCACTTTCCTAAGTGCTTTTCAGCCATTTTAGACTCCTCTATTGAGTATTCTCTATTTAGTTCTGTAGCCCACTTTTTAATTGGATCCTTTTGTGTTTTGGAGATTTGCTTATTGAGTTCTTTGTAAGTTTTAGAGATCAGCCCTCTGTCAGATGTGGGGTTAGGGAATATCTTTTCCCATTCTGTGGGCTGCCCTTTTGTCTTATTGACTTTATCCTTTGCCTTACAGAAGCTTCTCAGCTTCAGGAGGTCCCATGTGTTAATTGTTGACCTCAGTGTCTCTGCTACTATTGTTGTGTTCAAGAAGCAGTCTCCTGTACCAATCAGTCCAAGGGTACGTGATTGGGGTAGGAGGGATGGGAGGTTGGTATGAGGACATGGGAGGAGGGGAGGGAAAGGGAGAGGGACCTGGAATTGACATGTGAAGCAACCTTCTTTCTAATTAAATTTAAAAGAAGACATTAAAACAAAACAAACAACAACAACAAAACCTTCCATTTAGTTAGCAGGGGGAGGGAAAATTTTAAGGAAAGAAAAAGAATTTGGTGAACATCAAGACTAAGAATATAAGCTTTCTGCTTATCTTTTAGAAGATTGCTCAAAATTTTTTTTCTTTAAGTTTATGTGAGCGGGTATTTTTCCGGCATGCGTGTCTGTGTGCTACATGCATGCCTAGTGTTCTCAGAAGTCAAAAAAGGCATGGAATACCCTGGAACTGGAGCTATAGAAGGCTTTGAGCTACTTCGTGGATGCTGGGGATTGAACCAGGGTCTCTGAAAAGCAGTCAGTGCCCTAAGCCACTGAGCCATCTCTTCAGCCTGGTTTCAAATGTGTTTATTTTTTGTAATTACCACAAAATGATATGCATTTGAAGTGTACAAAACAAGGCTGAACCTCCTATTCCTTCTAATCTTATCAAAGGATTCCACTACCTTATGCCTAAACATTCAAATATATGAGCCATTGGGGGCACGTTCATTCAAATAGCCATAGAATATGAGCAAGATCATGAGATATTTATCTTTCTGTGTCTGGCTTCTCTGATTTAATACTGTCCTCAGGTTCATATGAGTTGTAAAGGACAGGATGTGTCACTGAAATATAAATCAGACACTTGATGAAGTGTATGGGTGACTTTTTTTGTGGGAAGGTACTTACAAGTGAAACCGGCAAGCCAGGTTGGTCTTAATGGCTTCCGAGACCCGACTACAACCCCCAAAAGAGAGCGAGCAACTTCCCTGCACAGCCCTTTATTCCCCAAGTCCCTATGAACCTGTAGTCAAAGTGTGCGTGGTCAGTGGCACATGTACCTAAGATCTCTCCCTACAAGAATGATCCGTTCTTGGCTGACTGAGTTCATCATATAGTTGAGTCATGTTTGCCATCTATTTATTAATGGATATTTAGGTTAATTTCATATCTTGGCTGTTTCAACAATGCTGAATAAACATTTCTCTGATTACAACAAATAGACAAAGCATCAAACATACTTTATTTAACATTTCATGTAATAAATTACTAGGCATAGAACATTCAAAAAGCAATTTTAAATATTAATGAACAGCATTATTGAAAATTTAGAGTGAGTAGAACATACCTCCTGGTTTATGCAAAGAGGCTAGTGTATCATTATTATGGGAATAAAATAAATGAAGTAGAATTGGCTTTAGTAAGACAAAAATTAAATCATTGATGAGATTAAAGAAGGTAACATGAGAGCATGGTGACATGTACTAAAATTGTCAAAAACCACAAAACTTGACTATGTAACATATTCATGATAATATATTAACCAATTAATATAAAAATAAATGTGTCATAGTATAATGATATTCAAAAAAGAATGTAAAGGTATTTAACTGTGAAAAATATAAAACACTGCAGAAAAGACACTATTTTGGTACATGAACATCACTAGGAATTAATAATATAACAACTAGTAGTGCTATTAATACCATTTCTCTTACACTAGTTGGTGTATCCCCTTTTCCTACCTAATCTAGGGCTATGTCTTGAAATAACACATGAACATCTCTACCATCCAAATTAAATTTCATACTTATTTAATCCATTAAATGAAATTTACCCTCTACCTGAATAACCACATTGTTAATTAACAACTTCCCCAAATTAGTATCGTTTTCTTTATTACACCGCCTAACTGTATCTCAGTGTTGTCAGGATACTGGCTCCTTTACATGACTAACATTTTATGAAAAAAAGAGTACTCTTAGATGAATAAAATTTCTAAGATTAAATGCCATGTCCCCAAGGATTCATTCCATGTGCTTAAGGCAACATTCTTGTGTGATAAATGACATTATATTAAAAACAAGTATTTCAGTTTCAGTAAGTGGTCCTTTCTTTTGAGCTATTATATCATTTGATTTAACAGGTTTTTATTGCTTGAGTGAGAATTAAATCAGTCATGCAAAACACATATTTTTACTTGGCATGTGTGACAAAGCTTATATCGTAGTTTTTAAAAGCATTTTTTTCTTTAGATAGGCTAAATTAGAATTTCTCCTTGCATTCCTTAAAGGAATACATTATGATAATCGTACAAAATGTAAGAAACCATTTAGGGAATTCAGGCTGTGCCAGGAAAGACATATATCATAATTGTGTAATGTTATGTTCTGATTTTTCAAAATTTTACCATGTAGCAAGTTTATTTTCAGACCTCAACATTCATATAAAAAGAGATTTTGGTTTTAACTATGTATATTTGTTTGCCTGTTTTCTTTATGCATATAAGTGTAAATACCTGGGAAGTCCAGAAGAGATAATCAGATCTCCTGGACATGGAGTTACAGGTATTTTTGAGCCTCCCAACATGGGTCCAAGGAACAGAATATGCATCTTCTGGAAGTATAACACATATTGGACCATTTTTCTTAAACCTGAGACCTCAATTATTTTAATATTAAGTTTTTAATTTTTGAGAACTTTGAATATGTTTCGTGTGTTGACATCATTTGTTCTTCATGTCCTCCCTCCAACTCTTCCCACACCTCCTCCACTCCTCAAATTCATAACCTTTTATTGTCTACTTATTACTATCATTCATAAATTTATGAATATGACCTACTGGGTTGAGTTCATTTAGGATTGCTCTTGTGTACATGTGTTTAGGGTTGAATGGTTGAAATATATATTATCAGGGAGCATGTGCCAGGAAAAGACTATGTCTTCCTCTCTCGGCAAATATTAATTGTCTCAGATCTCAATACATTAAAAAGATTTTGAAATGTATCACAGAATCACACCACTATAAGAAGAACACCACTATTAGATCATTTTCCCTCTTCAGGAAGGATTTAAGTCAACTAAAATTTTATTTATGATCTTTTCTTCACTAATAAATTATCAAATGCCAGATTATTAAAATTTAAGCAGGTTTCATTCATTACCCCACATTGCATTATAAAATAATGCGCAATGAAATCTGGGTCTAAAAGAATCCTTTAAATTTTTGAACCTACTTTGAAACAACTGACTTTCCTTATGTAGCCCAGAGTGTATTTCATAGTAAGCAAAGACTCTAAATCGCCATGATAGGTCACATTTACATTTTCTTCCATTTAGATGCCTATGTTAACTGATTTCTGTTCCCTGATGTTTAAGCCTTAAGATTTACTAGATGAATGAAAATTAGGAGAAACCTGTCTGCTCCCTTGGATTCATTGCTACATTATAAACTTGAACTAATATTTTATACATACATACAATATTGACTTGCCTATCTATATTACTCATGAAAATCACCTTTCAAATTCACAGACCTATCCTTATCTTTCAAGGATTGTACATATTATTATATCTAGGTCTCTTCATAATTAGAAGAAATAAAAAACATTAAGAGTAAAGAATAATCTTTAACTCTGACACTATTACAATATTTCAAATATTAATGACTCACAATATTTTTGTTACCATTTCTACTTGCTTGTATTTGAATCACACCTAATGAAAGATATGAATGCATTTAATTACGTGCAACATAATAAATCTGTGCAGCCTCATGTTGTTAGAAAGCCTTGTTTTTAATGCATTAAGAAAATTTTCCAGACACATAATATTATCTTTGTAGTATTTTTCTCGTGACAACCCCAACCCAAAGTCCATTAAAAATGTGAATCCAGAGTCAGAAAAAGCAAAGGACACTAGAAAATCAAAGAATAACAACTGTAGATATTTATAAATGGGAAAAAGGAGGCCACAAGCATGAGCAGGCACATTATATCATAGCCCGATACCAATCAGCTATCAATAATTTACACAGTAAATCATAAACTGGACTTCTGAAGACTTTCAGTCTGGCCAGGTAACTGGGGACTCTCAGGCAATCATCACTTAAATCTCTGTATGGTTGAGAATGAAAAGAATTGATAACAGGGGCTGGAGAGGTGGTTGTGTGGCTAATGGCATTTGTTGCTCTTCAAGAGAGAATATAGATTCTCATCATCCATGTTAGGTGGCTCACAACTTCCTGCCATTCCAGCTACAGAGTGTCCAATACCTCTGTCCTATACAGGCACTTTGACTCACAAACATATACTGGCATGCAGACAAATATCTAGACATAATTAAAAATAATAAAGTAAATTTTTAAAAATGAATTGGAAGTGATCAATGTATAAATCAGTGAGTTATACAGACATAAACTCAAGAAAGGCAATTACTTTTAGGTTCTTGTAATGTAGCCCCTCAGTACAGTATTTGTCTAACACTTGAAATGCCTTGGGTTAAAATCCCTAATACCACAATATAACAATATAACAAGAATTTAAAATAAAAAGAAAAGAAAAACAGCAGATTAGTATTTCATCAGGAAGAATGATTTCCTCACTTTAACTACAAACTGCTTATTAGACACATACACTGTGAAAAACCGAAATCTTTTTTATACTTTTAGAGAGATACAGAAAACTACAAAGGCAAATGTAAAGCGATTAATACTTTAACGTTGATCCAACCTTTGCAAGATGATAAAAGCATGTATATAATACAGGTTTCTTAGTTTATTATCTTATGATTTGCCCTCTTTTTATATTGTTTATATTATTAGTATTATTAATCTCAATTCTTGCAAAATAAGAATTTTGTAAAAAAGTATCTTATTCTGTAATTATTTTGTCTTTGTGGATTATATGTCTATCTGGTCCTATTTTTCTTTGATAGAAAGTATTAAAATACAACATTTTGATCACTTTTTATTTTCAGGTTACTCTAGATTTATTGGTAACTATGATGTAACTATCCCATGCAAAGGAAGCATTCCCTGAGTTCTACTTCAGCCAACCAGAGCTTGGAGATCAACTTTGGTAGTCTTGGACAGTGTCTATAAATATGAGGATATCATTTTGCTAGTTGTAGATCTCCATTGATATGCACCCTTCACAGATGTTGTGGTAATAATGAATAAAACTATTAAAATAAAGGTCTTGTATACGCAACAACACTTAAAAAAACAGAGACCAAAAGACATTGGTTTGAGACAGAACAAGGGATGTTTTTGATGGAGGAAGGAGAGGGGAAATGAGGTGACTATATTAATTTTAAATTTTTAAAAATATACAGGTTTTGGTCATTTCTGGGACCTCTAGACAAATACCATATTAACATATCATATTAAAGGAAAAATACTGGTCTGAAGCAAAAATTCAAGTAGAATATAAAGAAAAGAAAATAGTCTGCATAACAAAGAGAAAAATCATCGAATATAAGCCCTCTCCCACACTGACTACTAAGTGTGAAAACAGTCACTAAAGTATTTCTTACAGAGCTCAATTTTCAATGCAATTCACATTAAAAATTGTTTAATGAACTAGGTTAAAATGATACTACATTTTAGAACACTTGGTTTGCTCTGTAATTCCTTGGTTATAGAGTGTAGTTGATACATTAACATGGATACAACTTTTATGGGCCACTAGTGGGAATACCTCTAAAACATAGTAACCACCTCTATTTTAGCTCTACTTCACAACGTAGCAGATAACCTGTAACAGCTATCTTTGTAAATACACATATTTTTTCCTGGACCTTTTAGGATTATCAAATAAAATAATAGGTCTTTGAAGTCTTGTGAGATGCATGTTAATGAGTAGTTTTACTAAGGGCACAATAACATTAGTTTCATGGGCTTTCATGTGGGTGTGTATGGATTTGTTGATGGAAACTTGAGTGGTATACAAGACTATTTAAATTCCCAACAACCATGCCACCTACACAAAACACTGAGTACTTTGTGTATTACCTCTGCTACATCAAACTGAACATTGATGCAAAATATTTCTGAGCAAAACTTACCTGTCAGATTATTGACGTTCAGAACTTACAGCAGAAACCTATCTTAAACTGTTGTCCTTGTGAGACAAACTTTACCAAATATATTTTATTTAAAAAATGAAATGGCATTAGATGGTATTAGCACCAAATTAATGGAAAGTAAAAAGAAAAACCAACAATTGATCTTCTTAGTTCCCTTTAAGTCATTCTTCAACTTCCAGCTGGGCTTAAACCACTCTGTGATGTAATTGATTTGAACATTTTTAAGAGTGTTTGAGTATGAATAGCTGGAGGCTGTAGTGAGAACTCTTATTGTGTTCTGAGTCAATACTAGCATTGCATCAATAAACTACGAACACACTAGAATTTGAAAATCCATATTCCAAGCAGAGTCTTTAATACATCTGTCCTTTAAATGATAAAAAAATAAAGTAGCTCATAATCTTTTTAAGTTTGGGAACTAGCTAAAATCATTCAATACTTTAAAAATAAACACTGATGTCATATTCTTATGAAACTTTGTGGTAGCTGACATTTAGTATTTCTAAAAAAACACACACAAATATCCTAGTTGCGCCTTAAGTGTCTTTAAATCAAAATTAGCTTTTAGACTATTCTTTTGATTTCAGTTAACTCAATGACTAGTAGTGTATTACAGGTTTGTGAGATGGCTCAGTCTCTGGAAAACACATGGTACAGGCAAGTACATACTCCTTCAAGTTGTTTTATGGTCTTCACACACACATGTTCTCTCTAAATAAATAAATGTTTAAAAGTAAAACATGAAAAACAATGTGTCACCCGCTTTTAGTCCTAGCACTAAAAAAAAAAAAAAAAAAAAGGGAGGCAGATTTCTGTGTGTTCAGAGACAGCCTATTCTACATAGTAAATTCCAGACCAGCTAGAGCAAGACAGTGAGATCATGTATCAAAATCTAGAACATAATTTCATAGCTAAATATAAGTAGAATATAATAGTAAGAAACTCATATTAAAATAATTTGATATAATTACACCACCCCTACTACTGCTTCCAAATTCTACTGGGTGTTCCCCAACACACAGATCCCTTACCCAACTTTATGTTCTTTAAAAAAATGTATGTCATAACCCACTAAGTTCAATTAGTGTTGCTAATATATACATGGGTATATAGCCATCCACAAAAGTGTGGTCAATCTATCAGGTATTATACCCTTAAAAGGAAATGAAATTCTTTATCTATTCTTCATTTGAGAGACATCCAGGTTGTTTCCAGTTTCTGTTTACTATGAATAAATCTATTGTGTAACATAGTTGAGCAAGTGTTTTTTTGGTAGTATGGAACATCCTTTGGGTATATGCCCTGCAGTACAACAGTTGGTTCTTGAGGTAGATCAATTGCTAATTTTCCAAGAAACAGCCATATTGGTTTTCAGAGTGGCTGTAAAATGTTGCATTTCCACAAGTAATGGATGAGTGTTCAAGTTGCTCTACATCCTCAACAAAATGAACTCTCACTGCATTCTGGCAGGTGCAAGGAGAAATTTCAATGTAGTTTTGATTTGCACTTTCCTGATGGGTAAGAATGTTGATCATTTGTTTAAGTGTTTCTCACTCTTTTGAGATCCCTGTGTTAAGAATTATGTTTAGACCTGTACCCCATTTGAATTTGGTTTATTTGGTTTGTTGATGTCTAGATTCTTTAAATCTTTATGTATTTTGGATATTAGCCATCTTTCAGACGTAGAATTGGTTAAAATCTTTTCCCATTCTGTAGGCTTATACTTTGTTCTATTTATGTGTCCTTTGCTTTACAGAAGCTTTTCAGATTCACGGGGTTCTACTCATTAATTGTTGATCTTAGTGCCTACACAGTTGGTGTTCTATTCAGGAAGTTGTCACCTGTATATGCATTCAAGGATATTCCCCAATTTCTCTTCTATCAGGTTCAGTGTCTCTGGATATATGTTGAGGTCTTTGATCCACTTAAACTTGAGTTTTGTGCAGGGTAATGAACATGGGCCTATATGCATTCTTCTACATGCAGAAATTCATTTAGATTAGCACTAATTATTGAAGATGCTTTCTTTTGTCCATTGGATATTTCTGGCTTTTTTATTAAAGAGGATGTGTGCATAGTTATATGGATTTAAGTCTGGGTCTCGTATTTCAGTTCATTGGTCTACCTGTCTGTTTTTCTGCTAGTACCATGTGGCTTTTCCTACTCTAGCTCTGTAGTACAGCTTGAATTCGAGGATGGTAATAACTTATAAAGTTCTTTTATTAAACAAGATTAATTTAGCTATCTGTTTTTTTGGTTTGTTTTGTTTTTCCATGTAAAGTTGAGTATCATTATTTCAAGATATGCCAAGAATTGTGTTGGAATTTTGATGGCAATTGTGTTGAATCTGTAGATTGTTTTTGATACAGCAACAAGTTTTGCTATGCTAATCCTACTGATACATGAGCATTAGAGGTCTTTACATTTTCTGATGTATTCTACAATTTTCTTCTTCAAAGACTTGAAGTTATTGTCATATAAGGTTTTTTACTTGTTTGGTTAAAGTGGCCTCAAGATATTTTATACTATTTGTTATTATTTCAAAGGGTGTTTTGTCCCTGATTTCATTTTAAGTCTATTTTTAATTTTTATATTGGAGGGTTACCAATTATTCTGAGTTAATCTCATATTCAGCCACTTCAGTGAAGGTGTTTCTCAAGTGTAGGATTTCCCTGATAGAAAATTTGGCATCATTTATGTATGCTATCATGTCATCTGCCAATATCAATACTTTAACTTCTTCCTTTCCAATTTGTATACCCTAAATCTTCTTTAGTTATATTACAAATCTAGCTAGAGAGTGAGAGTCAATAGCCTTGTATTTTTCTTGTTTTTAGTGGGAATGTTTTGAGTTTCTCACCATTTAATTTAATATTGGCTATATACTTGGTGTAAATTGATTTTTATCATGTTTAGGTATTAGTCAGCTATTAAAAAGGTGTCAACATGAAATTTTCATGCAAATGGATGGAACTAGAGAAGCTCATCCTGAGTGAGGTAACCATGACGCAGAAAGAAAAACTTGGTTTGTACTCACTAATAAGTGGATATTAGTTGCAAACTGAAGTGAAATCATGTTACAATTCACAGACTCAGAGAGGCTAAGTAACAAGGAGGGTTCAAGGGGGGATATATGGTTCTTTTTGGGTAGAAGAAACAGAATAGTTGGTGTACTGGGGATGGGTGGAGATAGGAGAGAGAGGAATGAAGTCAGGGGGAGGTATGGAGAAAGAGACAGCAAATATTAGGAGAGACAACTGTAACTGGGGAGCATTTTAGGGGCAAAGTAGAAACCTAGTGCAATGGGAACTCCATGAAATCTATAAGGGTGATCCCAGAAAAGCCTTATAGCAGCAGGGGACAATGAGCCTGAATAGGCCATCTTCTTAACCAGGAAAGCCTTCCAATGAAGGGACTAAGACACCAACCTAACCACAAAATCTTTGTACTACAGTTAATTCTGCGTGCAAGATATGCTGGACAAATTTGGTACAGAAATTTTGGGAGTAGCCCTCCAATGACTGGTTCAACCTGAGACCCATACTATGGAAAGAAGTCCACACCTGACACAGCCCAGAGGGCCATAAGCTAGAATCTGGATAGTTCTGAGTCCTAGGATAGAATCAAATAAAACCAGAAAAAAATTGTGACATGATTCCTAATGGTATTCTGCTATACTCATAGACATGAACCTACCAAAATCTAGCAAGTGATATGAGCAGATTCAAAGACCCACAGGCATTATTGACAATCAGGGAACTTGTATGGGTCTGATCTAGGTCTCTACATACATGTTATGGATGTGTATCTTTGTGTTCTTGTTGCAATAGTAACAGTGGGACCAGAGCTCTCTCTGACTCTTTTGCCTCTTCTTACTAGGTTGCTTTCTACAGCTTTGAAATGAAGGGATGTATCTAGTCTTTTTGTAACTTGATGCCATGCTTGGGTGATATACCTGGGGGACTTGCTGTTTTCTGCAGGGAAGCAGAGAAGGAGTGGATCTGGAGGGAAGGGAAATTGGGGAATGGGGATGAGAGGTAGGAGAGGAAACTGTGGTCAGGATGTATTATATGAAAGAAAAATATATAAATCAGTTATTAAAAGAAAGAAACTGACACTACTGTTCCTAGCAGACAACAACTGTGAATAGCTTCTCAGGTAGAAATTAGGGAATTTGTATTCCATTACATTCATGCTAAAATGTTGACAGGTTTGATCTTGTGTAAGTCTTCAGCAGGCAACCTAAGTTGTCATGAGTTTATGAATATAGTAGTCTTTTTATTTATAGATGATATCACTTTACTCCAGTCCTTTTGCTCTTACAGTCTTTTCCTCTCCTCTCACACAAGTTACCTTGATCCTTCAGGAAGGAAGAATTATATAGATGCTTTATTTATGGCTTAGAATTCCATAGTTTTTTTTCTCTGCACTTGGACCAGGTATGATTCTCTGTGTTAACTGTCTCTACTCAACAAAGCTGCTTTTCTGATAAGGACTGATAGTTGCACACATCTATGAGTGTAGAGATATGTATTTACAAGACAAATTGTTACTATTTCATTAAGAAAATAATGTAAGTAGATTAAATTCTAGAACACATGACTTTTATAGCCATGAGCTCTTGGCTATATTTACAGTGTACCAAACATGAGTTTTATTCAAAGTGCTCTTCAGATCTCCAATAATTTTTAGCTTTGTTGACAGAAACACACCTCTTTAACTTGGGTTATTTCCACTCCCTGCTAACAGCTCTCATCAGCAGCTATCACATGGCTCTGACATCTCCAATATCTTGAGGGTCTCCAAGGCAACCCATGCATCACTTTCACAGCTTAACACAATGACTTCTATAGGCCCCCATGTATGGACACCCTTGACACATGCCTGGCTGGCCAAAGTGGTTTTATTTAGTCACAGAGGGAGATTTGATAACCCCTTTTCTTTTATTCTTGACTCTAAAGCCAGAAACATGTGGCCAAAGTTTCCAAATTCTGCTGATGGAGCATTGCCCCCTCATTCAATTACATCTTCACCATTTTTCTGTTTTCCTTCACTGCCTAAGCTTGGCTGTCTTTTACCTTGCTCTGTAGACCAGGCTGGCCATGAACTCAGAGATCCCCTGCCACAGTCTCTGGAATGTTGGGATTGAAAACATCTACTACAATCTCTGGCTCAGAACAAATTTTCTTTAATAACTTTTTATGGGTTGGAAGTTTATCTGGGTAGGATATTACTCTGAGATCACTACTCCTTTATTTTACATAAGATCAAGCTTCACAGCATATCAAGAAAGAAAGTAATAAATGGAATGAGAAACAGCAGGGCATGATTAGATGGTCCTTGGTTAAGTTAAAGAACACATTTCAGTTTTGAATCACCTGAATAATGATCCCCATTGCACAAGCAAGTTGCAGAGACCAAAACTCCATGAGATAACATTAATGATAGTTCAAAGGTCTTATACCTAAGTTTGCAATGGGCCATGTATTCCTGAATTGGGGGTTGGGGTACAGGATGAGAAAAGTCTTAGTCAGGGTTGCTATTATGATAAAATACGACAATGCAAAGGAACTTTTGAAGAAGAGGGTTTATTTGGCTTACACATTCATGGCACTGTTCATTGTGGAAGAAAGCCAGGACAGGAACTCAAATCTGGAGGCAGGAGCTGAAACAGAGGCCATGGAGGGGTACATCTTACTGGTTTGCTCTCCTGTCTTGATCAATCTGTATTTTTACAGAACTGAATACCACCAGCTGGTGGGTGGCTCCACTCACAATGGATTGAGAAATCCACAGTCAGTCACTAATGAAGAAAATGCCCTACAGTCCTGCCTACAGCCCAGTTTTATAGAGGAATTTTCTCAACTGGTGTTTCTTCCTCTCATATAACTCTACCATATATAAAACTAGCCAGCACAGGAGATGATGTTCTATACCAAGGAAGTACTTTATTACTGCACTCCATCATTAGTCCATATAAAGTTTTCTTTAAAGCTGTCACATTTTAATCTGAGTACAATGAAAGGTGCTTCCAGGTTTCTGAATAGGAGCAACATGTTCTTTTGCATTAGTAAGGCTGCTCGGCTCTAATAAGTCAGAATAGAATGATTCTAGAAATAGTATTTAAACACATACAAATCCAACCCTGAGTAGAAAATGCTATTAAGAACTCTAATTTTTTTATCTGCCTTTGGTTAACTCTGACTTTAAGTGAAATCTTTCATCTTTTTCTGAATATTAATATCTTTGTTTGAAATAATATATCATTTAAAATAAATAACAAGTTTTTTGCCAGGGTTAGTATCTGGAATATTTAAGTCAAATAAGTAAGATCTTTGTGAAATACACTCAGTCATATTTAAAAACATGGACTTGAGTTTTTACAAGTGAAAAGTACTTTCTTACATTAATTTAAATAATTGAGAAACAAATTGATAGTAGAATTAAGTTCTATTTCTGACTTTTCATTTTGACTTACTATCTTATCTCTGTTAAATAAATTTCTGTCTGAGTTGAGCTTCAATATTAACATTTGTTTCAGTAGATGATTAGATAAATTAAATTACGGATTAAATTTTCAACATTTCTTATAAGTCTAAGTTTGTTCTTCCTTGTCATTAATTAAAGATACTGAAAATATCTTCATGATTTAAAATTTTCATTTGATATTTCCTGTTTTCTATCAGGAGCCTTTTAAACATTGCTCTTAACCTTTTTACACTACCTAATACACTTAACAATCTGAATATATTCTTCAGAAAATACTAATTCACAAGTAACTTTGGGAAGAACTACTTCCCAACAGTGAAGGACCAACAGCTAAAATAAAAAATTTAGTTCTCCACTTAGAATTCTAAATTATCCTTCTGCCATATCTCATTACCTTTGTGTTCTAAAGTTTAAGATTTTGCTTTCTAGTGCTTTCCCCTACTCATTTTTCCTATTACCTGCCAAATATTATGATTGCCCAACGTACATGAAACACGTTATCTATAGACCATTATCTAACTGAATACTTCTATTATTATTTTTCAAGAATGTCAGACGCATATGTGTCTCTTAGGGTTCTTGTTTCCTAGATTTTCTCGGGTGGTGGATTGTAGGCTGATTATCCTTTGTTCTATGTTTAATATCCATTTATGACTGAGTACATACCATGTTTGTCTTTGTGTGTCTGGGCTACCTCATTCAGGATGGTTTCTTCTAGCTCTAATCATTTGTTTGTGAATTTCAAGGTGTTATTCTTTGTTACTGCTCAGTAGCTCTTCATTGTGTATATGTACCCCATTTTTTTATCCATTCTTCAGTTGAGGGGCATCTAGCTTGCATGCAGGTTTTGGCTATTACAAACAAGGCTGCTCTGGACATAGTGAAACAGATGGCCTTTTTGTATTAATGTGTATCCTTTGGGTATATGCAGAAGAATGGAACTGCTGGATTTTGTGGTAGACTGATTCCCATTGTCCGAAGAGACTGCTATATTAGCCATCAAGGAAATTGAAATCAAAACGAATCTGAGAAACAATCTAACTCCTGTGAGAATGGCCAAAATAAAAAACACTGATGACAGTTTATACTGGAAAGGATATGGAGAAAGGGGAACATTCTGCCACTGTTTGTGGGGGTGCCAACTTGTACAGTCACTTTGGAGATTGGTATGGAGATTCCTCAGGAAAATGGGAATCAGTCTACCACAAGATCCAGAAATTCCACTCTTAGGCTAATACCCAAAAGACGTACATTCATACAGTAAGGACATCTGGAAGCAACCTAGATGTTCCTCAACTGAAGAGTAGATAGAGAAAATGTGGTACATTTACACAATGGAGTACTATGCAGCAGGAAAAAAGAAACAATGGAATCTTGAAATTTGCAGGCAAATGGATGGCACTAGAAGAAACCATCCTGAGTAAGGTAACCCAGTCACAAAAGATAAAAATGGTATGTACTCTCTCATATATGGATTTTAGACTTGGAGCAGGGGATTGCCTGCCTACTGTCCTACCACCAGAGAGACTGGGAAACAAGGAGGGCCCTAAGAGAGATAATCATGGTACTCTGGAGAAGGGGAATGGGACAGGATCTCCTGAGGAGATTGAGAGCATGGGTGGAGGGGAGGGGAGATGGATGATGAGAGAAAGAGAGAGGGAGAAGAAGCAGGGATAGGAGGACATGGGGGAGCAGGAAGTTTGAATCAGGGTAAGAACAGAGGAGAGCAGGATGAGAGATACCATAATAGAGGGAGCCATTGTAGGTTGGAGAAGAGAACTGACACTAGCGAATTATTCAGAGATCTACAAGAATGACACAAACTGACATGGAGGATACGCCCTCCTCTGATAATGAGATTGATGCCTACCTCATATGTCATCCTAGAGACTTCATCCAGTGGCTGTGGAATCAGAGGCAGACACCCAAAGCTAAACACAGAACTGAACTCCTGGAACCCTGGTGCAAAGATAAGTGATGAGTAAAGGAGTCAAGACACAGCTGGCGAAACCCACAGAGGTAGCTGACGTGACCAAAGGGGAGCTCACAGACCCCAGACTGGTGACTGAGAGGCAAACATGGGACTCATGCAGACCCACTGAACCTGGGTGTCAGAGAGGAGGCCTTGGTAATCTATTGGACATCAGATGGTAGGTCAGTATTTATTCCTGGCAAACAAATGGACTTTGGGAGCCCATTCCATATGAAGGGATGCTCTCTCAGCCTGGACACATGGGGGAGGGTCTAGGCCTTGCCCAGGATATGACAGACTTTGGAAATCCCTCATGGAAGGACTAACCCTCCTAGGGGAGCAGAAAGGGGATGAATTCGGAGATTTGGGGGTCGGAGGTTGTGGGAGGAGGGGACGGAAAGGGAGCTTGGAGTAACATGTGAAATAAGTTAAATAAAATAAATAAAAAAATAAAACAAAAAACCCAAAAAGAAACAAGTTTTCCCCTGTGTCCATATCTTCTATAGCATATTCCTGAGTAAATTAGAGGTATGCGGGGAGGAGGTGGGAGATGATAGGAGAGACAGGAGGGGATTAGGGGTGAAGGGAAGAGAATATGAGGGATCAAGAAGGTCCAGTTGGGGGAAAGAAGTGCAAGGAAAGAGATACCTTGATAGAGGGAGCCATTATGGGCTTAATGAGAAAACTGACACCAGGAAAGTGTCCAGGAATCCCCAAGGGTGACCCACTGAAGAATCTAACCAATAGTGGAAAGTCTACCTTAAATGCCCTTTCCCTATAATGAGATTGATGGCCTATCTTAAAGGCCATCATAGAGCCTTCATCTAGTAGATGAAGGAAGGAGAAGCAGAGATTAACAGCTAAGCACTGAGTCAAACTCCTGGAATCCATTTGCAGAGAGGGAGGAGTGATGAGCAAAGGGGTCAAGACTGTGCTGGGGAAACCCACAGAAAAAACAGACCTGAACACGGGGGAGCTCATGAACTCTGGACTGACAGCTAGGGAATCAGCATAGGACTGAAACAAGACCCTAAGCATTGGTGTCAGTTGCGGGGGGGGGGGGGCTGGGACTGTTGATGTGTCCCCTGGAAGTGGAACCAGTATTTACCCCTAGTATATGAACTGGCTTTTGGGATCCTATTACCTATGGAGGAATACTTTCTCAGCCTAGATACAGGGGGCAGTACATAGGCCCGGCCCCAAATGTTGTATAGACTTTGATGATCCCTCATGGGAGGCCTCACCCTCTCTGAGGAGTGGATAGGGATGGGACTGGGAGATGATGGGGGATGTGGGTGGAAGGGAGGAAAAGAGAATAGGGATTGGCTTGTAAAATAAGATTGTTTTTAATTTACATAAAAATGTCAGATAGAATAAAATAACTGATTGACTTGTCCTCTGAAACTCAGATGAAGGTTCCTATTTTTAATAAAAATTAATGATAACTTGATCATATTCAGACAGAAGCTCTTATTTTTCCTGTAAGTATGAATATGCACATTACATTTTTTGCACAAGATTCCTGAAATCTCAGAGTTCTTTACTGATACTGAATATGCATTTGTCCTCTAAGCCAGATGATTCTTAGCAATCTCAAACTCCAAACACAATATTTTAATTTTTCCAATTTTGTTAAACAGTGCATAATATATTAACAAGAGCAAGGAAATAATAATAACCTTATGATCATGGCTAAAAGATGACTGTTTCAGGCAAAGAGTTTGGGTCCTCAGTATTTCCATTAGGTTTGGGAAGTGAAAAATGACAGTCATTAAGGGAGTGAGGTAAAATATATGAGAGCTGTGCTTGACAGAGCTTGAGTGCTATAAGCTATCTGTATTTGCTGAAGAATAATCACTCTCACATTCCTTAGCTGCCAATTCTCAGTTTGTCTCAGTCACCCTGTGTCAGACAACTTGGTTGCCTATCACTCTGGTTTTCTGTTTTGTTTCACTGATACTATTAGTGTATTTCTATTGTTATTTTTTTCTAAGTGTTCACTATATGCACTCATTATTTTAGACCTAGAGTTAGGTCAACTTTCAAAACAGTAAATTTCTTCCAAGTGAATAAGTTGTCAGAGAAGGATGATATTAAATGTAATGTCTAGAAAAACAGAAATGGAATCAAACACACAGCTATTTGGGACTAGGCAGCCATAGCAACAAAGAACAAGGTTACTTAAGAGTGAATAATGCTGTTACAATGCTGCCTAATAAAAGAGCTACATCCATACACATAGCAGTAACAACAAAAGCATTGAATCCTATATGTATGGAGATTTTTCAGAACATGGGAAACTGTGTAGCAAAACATTCATAGAAAAAATGAAAATCATTTCATGTCCTAAGACATACTCAGTGACATTAAGTGTCTTATAATTATCTTACAATGAAAGGTGTGCAAAGAATAGTCTGAATTCCTGTAGTATCTTTATCAATTCACCTTATATCCTGATAATAAATTAGTATTCTTAAAGCAAATGGATTACTTTTTGGATATCAGTTATCAATGAACTATTGTTATCTTTTCTATTTTATACTCAATAGCCTTCGTATCTATGTTATGTTTTAATTAAACTTATATTTAATTCAACTTATGCTTAATTAAACTTTTATTTCTAAATACAAGCTGTTCAGCTTGTATAGTATTATTTTTGTGTATGGATTTAGGGCCGAATTTTTGACACTACACAACCAATTGACGTTGTTCATGGATAGACTTCATCATCTTAGTTATGTAGGAAAGCTCACTGAACCATGAGTATTCCTATTTCCTAATCGTGTCGCTGTGGGTTATTTGACAAAGCTTGTTAAATATGAGTCTGTGGTCATGCCAGGGATTAAGTCAGCAATCAGGTTTCCTTTATAATTTAAGTTCTTGCCTTGAGTTCCTGTCCTGATTTACCTCAACTGTGGACTGTGATCTGAAAGCATCAGTTAAAATAAGGAATTTTTCCTCCCATAAGTTATTTATGGTGAAAATGTTTATCAGAGCAACAGAATTTAATGAGAGCAGTAATATAAGCTATTTGCCTATATGCATGTGTACACACACACACACATACACACACAAACACACACACACGTGCATTCAAACAAATCAAAATATCCTTTTTCCTTGCATGAAGATAAAACATTTGCCAGAATGTACATTATTATATACAGTAGGCTTTCAAAAAAGAGTGAAAGAAAAACTTTTCCAAGTAAGATTAGAAAGTACTTGAAGATAAAACAAATTGAAATTGAATAACAACGGAAACCAATGAAAGTAGAAATTTATAATGTTTACCTTTTAGAAAAGAATATAGATATATTTTCATAAATTTATTATTTCTGAGGCTATGGCAAGAATTTTGCTAGCTCAAGGCCAACATAATCTACACAGTAAGAGTTTTTCCCAAAACCTGTACTCACAACTGAAAAGGTACCTATAAATGCATTTACTATTCAGCATTTAAGCAAAATTTTTCAGTTGTGACATTATCAATTAAAGCAAACATTATAATAACTGAAATCAACTAGGCACAAAAATCAAATATTATAAATTCTCAATTATTTGTGCAAGCTACAAAATACAAATTTAGTGAAGTAGAACACAGAAATATTGGTTACTAAATGCTAAAGTTCTGAAGAAACAGATATGTAGGATAAAATACAGATTTTCAGTCAGAGGAGATAATTCTTGGAGGTTTTTGCTCAGCATGGGACTATTTCACAATGCTGTAATATATGTTTCAATTGCTCTTCAAAATTAGATTATAAATATTTTCATCATGAAGAAATGATAAGTGGCTCTTGAGGAGATCAGAGCAAGATGATGAAATAAGACTCTCCAGTGAAAATTTCTCTGCAGAAACATTAATTTGAACAAGTATTCATTTAATAAAATTTGCTCACCATCTACGGAATGTGAGACAATCTAGACTAGCTATTTATCTCAAAGGATTAATATGCAGTATGTATAGTAAAGAATGATTTAAAAGTAGTACAAATGTTCAATAAGCAAATAAAAATATTCAGCATAGTAATCCATGAAAAATATGTAAATCAAAATTATACTCACTTTACCCCAGATACCTTCAGGTAAATGAACACAATCCATGCATGATTGCAAACACCTTTATTCCTATGATTTAAAAATCAATGGCAGAGAGATATCTTGAGTCCTAGGTTAGCCTAATCTATAGAGTGAGTTCAAAGGACAGCCAAAGTTACACAGGAAAACTGCCTTGAACAACAAAAATCAACCAACCAAACAAACAAGAGACAAATGTTGAGGTTCAGGAAAAGAGGAAATCTACACTCTTGGAGACACTGTAGATTAGGACAGCCACTATGAATTTTAGTTTCTGGAGGTCACATTTGTAAATTGTTAGTTTTATTTACTGAGCAACTAGAGTCCAGTTTATAAAATCCTGAGTTGTACCTATATATTGTAGTGTACTCCCTATAAGGTCTGGTAGTAGTTTCAGTTTCATATTTTATACTGATGTCTTATTTCCATTTGGCACTGATTTTTTGTGCTAGATCTGAGATTATTTAAGTGTCATTATTCTACAGTGCAGATATTCTTTAATGCATCTGTTGAGATTATCATGTGATATTTGTTATTTAGTCTGTTTAATACGATTTATTGTATTTACTATTTTTCATGTATTACAGCATACCTACATCCCTAAAGTCAACTTAATCATGGTAAATGATTTTTGACATGTGCCTGATGTTTGCAAGAAAGAATTATTTATATATTAATAACGATTATTGGTCTGTAGTTCTCTCTCACACACTTACTTCCCCACAGCTGCTGTTTCATTGTTTTTAACTGGTAATGATCAACCTCGGTGTGTCACTCAACATTCATCAAAGAAGCCTCTGCTTTCAGTAAATGCTTTTTTTTTTTCCAGTTTAAATTTAGATAAGAAACGAGGTTGCTTCACAAGTCAGTTCCAGGTTCCTCTCCCATTCCCTCCCCTCCTCCCGTGCCCTCCCCCCCCCGTTATCCCCTCATTCCCCCAGGGAGGGTGAGGCCCTCCCCCCCCCATTATCCCCTCATTTCCCCAGGGAGGGTGAGGCCTTCAATGGGGGTGTCCATAGTCTGTCATTTCATATAGGGCAGGGCCTAGACCCTTCCCCAAGAGTTCAGGGTGAGAGTGCACCTCACATTGTTCTATGGGAGTCCAAAGTCCATGTGTATACTTGGGATGGGTACTGATCTGCTGCCCAAGGCTTATCAAGACCCCCAGAATCTGGGTGTCAGTGAGGAGGCCTAGGGAATCTACAGTAAATGCTTTTAAAACTGGATAGCACATTGTAAATCAAAACTTGGACTCAGTGTGTTTAGATACTTTCATTGGATGATGGAAATAACTGTGCCTGTGCTCTTGCCCTCAGTGATTTTTTTTTATTTTTGCGTTGTATGTTTTCTCAGGTTCTCCCATGTATCAGTTTAGTTTCCCATTAAGCCATTAAGCTAGAGTATAGGTGGATTTACAACTTACTCTTGTTTCCAGTTAAATTCCTTTTCACTATGACACTTTCCTGAACTGCATCAACAACTTCAAAATAGTGGTCATCAAATTTGTGTCTGTTTGTTTCCCACTGAATTTGCAGTTTTACAGATAATAACATTTGTAGGCGTTTTTATGTCACATCCAAAATCAGATTTGTAGTTATTGACATGAAAACTACATATTTTCACAGCTAGCATTGCCTTAGTAAACTTTGGTCCTCGCAGCTTAGTCTTATAAAGCCTCCTGTTTTATTATTTGTCTTTAGTATGGGCTTTTTCTTTTCAGCTATATTTTAGACTTGTTTCCCAATTACAGAGTTTGTAAATCTTTCAATTTGCATCATTCCCAACTTCAACTTATTGTGTATAAGTTTATACAATTTTATTTTCAACTCTTATATTTATTTATTTAGTATATATGTGAGTTCACCAAGTCATCTTGCTGACCTTGATTTTTAAATTCTTTAAGTGTTTCACTTGTCTACATTTTTAATCAAAGATTAAATATTAGTAATTTTTCAAATCATTCTAACAGCCTGAAATATTTGTTTATTTTATTTTTATATAAATTTTATTTAAATTAGGAACCATCTTATTTTACATATCAATCCCAGTTCCCTCCCATCTTCCCATACCCCTATAAAGACCCCCCCATCCCATCCCCATCCACTTCCCAGGGAGGGTGAGGCCTTCCATGAGTGATCATTAAAATCTGTCAAGTCATTTGGGGCAGGGCCTAGGACCTCCCCTAATAGCCTGAAATTTTACATATAAACAGACTCCACATTAAACTATAGTAATAAAGTAAAACTCATTACTTTTTACAGTTTCTGTAATATATTATTTTACTTCTGTAATGTGTGCCTGCTCAGCATACTAATTTGTATTTAAAGATAAATTCCCAAGTTTTCTCATTCTTAACATATTATTAGGTGCTTGCTCGAAAAACAGTATAAGGTTAAAATTTTTTACATTTCTAGCTATAAATTAGTGTCCTAGTTTGGTTTCCTATTGCAGTCATAAATACTGTGACCCAAAGGGAGTTGGAGAGCAAAGGGCTTATCTGGCTTGCACATCATGACTTAGGGGTCTCATTGAGGTAAGTCAGGCCATGAAATCAGACAAGAACAGAGTTATAAAAATGGGGGTAATGAGCTTACTGGATTGTCATGCATGGCATCCTCAGCTTGATTTCCTATGCAGCCCAGAGCCATCAGGTTCAGAGGTGTCACCACCATCTTTGAGATGGACCATCCCATATAAGCCATCAATCAATAAAATGTTCCAAAGATAAAACATCACCCAATCTGAGAGAGGCAATTCCTCAACTGAGGTTCTCTGTTACCAACTGACTTTAGTCACCATTGAAAAAAACTAACCAGTACAATGAGTATCAGTGATAACTGATAGAACCATACTTATTAGTTTACTCTAAAGTGACTTTCAAAAGTTAAATGATTGTAAGCAAAGTTTGCTGGTTGGACTGATGGCAACATTACACTTGGGTTGTTTTCTATATTATTTTTCTCCCTTTTTCTTTTATTGGAAGTAGTTATTTTCATATAATATATTCTGATTACAGTTTCCCTTACCCCAAATCCTCTCAAATATTACCCATCTCCCAAACAACCTGAATCCACACCATTTCTGTCTCTCCTTAGAATACAAATAGTAATCTGAAGAATAATAATATAATAAAATAAACAAACAAAGAAACAAATAAATAACACAAATAAAATAAAATCAGAAGAGCTGAAACTCAATTTTAGTGAGTAAAAGTTGATAAGTGAGTACATCTTCTTTAATTTCAAAAACACTTTAATAACATTTCAGTGAAGGTAGATATGTAATGCCACATAATTTCAAATCACGAAACTTGGAGCCCACAGACCTTTGTGTACCATGAGTTAGTACAGTGTAAACAAGCTGTGATATTCTAATTATATTAGTCTTTTGAATTATTAGATTTATATTGTAACTTAATATATGAAGGTCATATCAATTTTCATGCCTCCTTTACCAACAGATAATATTAAGTATTACGGTATGTGATTGTTAGTATTATTTTAAAATTTAATATAGGAGTCATACAAGTATAGTAAATCACTTTCTTACTAAAATGTTTTAGTTTCTTTTTTATTATTTAGAGATCATTTTTTTGTGTTTAAACCATGACATCTTGCTATTGTGCTTTTCTATTATATTGTTCTTGTCTAGATGCTTCAGAAATACTGGCAGAGACCATTTGGGAATTATCACTTAGATATTGACTAAGTCAAAGCAGAGATTTACCCCCTGTAGTCCATGTACACATTTAAGGACAAAGTACCAGTGTCAAAATTGATGCAACATTGTAGTGTGGCACATTTCACTTAGATCAATAATATTACTTGCTGCAAGAGATTTTTACTGAATTGGGTGATAAATATATTACTACATCATAGAACACACTGACAATTTGGGGAGATATTCTTGTTGACTTGTGGTGAATAAAACTCAAGTATCTAAGGATTCCAAGTTACAAAACTAGAAACATACATGTCATTGGTGTAATCAGTTTTATCTGTCCTGTCCTGTCCAATAGCCACTTGCAAATAATCACTCAGAGGCTTATATTAATTATTAATGTTCAATCAATATCTCAAACTTATTACTAGCAAACTCTTTCATTTAAATCAACCCATATTTTTGTTTGCCATGTCGTTCTTGGCTTGTTACCTCATTTTCTACACATCCTGTTTGCTTGCTGGTTGGCTGGCATCTATAGCAACTTTGCTCCTCCTCTTCTGAGTTCCCAAGTCTATTGTTCCTCCTAACCTTATCCTGCCTAGCTATTGGTCAAACAGCTTTTATTATTAACCAATGAAAGGAATGCGTATTTACAATATAAAGAAAGATCATCTCACAACAATTGGTTACATACCAGAACAATGGTAAGCAACTCAGCCTTAAAAGACAGACATTTGTCAAGAAAATTCAACGAACTTCATTGTTAGTGAAATTATGCTTTTAGCTACAATCCTTAAAAATGAATATTAAAACTCAAATAGTTATTATAACATGAATATATAACTGTCTTAATAGATCATTTTAATAGAAAGACATTGAATTTTTACTGCATGACAAATACATATATGTATATTCAGGACTTCAGTTATTTAATATCTTGATTGCTATTTATATGATTCTTTATATATTTTTAGTATATTTTGCTAAGCATATCTAAGCATAACAGATATATTCACCTTAAGTAAAATCTAGAACACAAAGATTCTAACTGATGAATAATTGGAGTAATCAACTTGGCCCTCTTATTATGACACGTAAGAATTTCTTTAAAATTTTTACTTTACTAAAAGAATAAGTGTGGCAAGTCACACTAAAAACTATGAGTGACTTAGGTCTAAGGCATATGCATTGTCAAAAATGGCAGAGTCATAGGGCTGATAAGAAGGTAAATCCCTGGCTCAGATTCCATAACTATGTGAAGACTCGCTATAAATATGAAATGACAATAGCTCAGGCATAACACAGAAAACAAGAAAGCAAAGCCTTCAATAAAATGTTGCATTATGGTAATTATGTGATGATAACTCTTTCCCAACAGCCTAGTCCCACAACCTCATCAGCCCCTAAGAACACTCAGAGACTTATATTAATTATGAAACTTTTGGCCAATGCCTAGGGCTTCTTATTGGCTAGCTCTGTCTTAGTTACTAACCCATTTATATTAATCTGAGTATTTCTACGTGGTTTTATTTTACTGGAGAAAGGTCTGGGGACGTGTTACTCCTCTGGCATTCTACATGGTGATTGTCCTCTGCCTACACTTCAGAGAATCCTCCTCATCTCCTAAACCCACCTATCTTGTTGCCCTATTAGTCACAGTATTTTATTCCACAACCAATAAGAAAAACATATTTACAGAATGACATCTCCCATCAGAAGTGTATGTGCACTTGTCCCCATTTAATGTAAAACTCAGTAACCAACAGAGTGTAACTGAAATGCCTCAGCTGTTAGGCCATTCATGTTCTTCCATAGCAGTAACAATAAAACAGTCACACAAAGGCATAGTCATTATTTACCAACCAGTTATAACCCTGATACATACCTTTGCCATCCCATGACCCTACCATTCTGATTTTGTGTGCTCACTTTTCTTCCAGAAATTTCTCTCCCTCTCAAATATTTTGCACTTAACATAATCTCTATAACTGTAGAAAACCCAAATTTTATTAGGCTTATGAAAAGATGACATTGTCAGTGCACAAGGTAGTATATTAATGCAGATGCAGCAGTAAACCCAAAAAGTGATGTTGCCAACAAGCTCCATGCTTCCAGTAAATGTGGTGTCTGCTCCTGATCTCACTTGGCAATGTCAAGCAGTGAATAAGATAAGGGTAAGTACTGACTTCTAAATTTATGAGAACATGAGAAGAAGCCCATTGGAAATCTTAGCAATGAATGTGCTTTACATTGCACTCTTTTGCAGATATTCTTGATTTTGATGCATTTTTCTTTTTAAAATACAGGAATATAATCAAAATATTTTGATTTGGAAATTTGTAGTTGCACACATGGTGGACTATAGTAATATAATTCAGTTCTTCAATAAAAAATCAAACTGACTGACATTGGCTTTACTTATACTTATTTAAGTATATATACTCATATGTTTACATTGTGATGAGAACATTTGAAAATGCTCCTGGGAAATTTTGAAATGAGATAGAATATTGTGAAATATAATTATCATGCTATATAAAAGATCTCATATAAAACCTTATTCAATATCCTAACTACCATAATTTCTCCACTAGCACCTGTAAGCACCATTTATTCTAACTTTCTATGTGAATCATTACATTGTGTATATAAAATGAAGTGTCATTTGTCTTTCTTTTCCTAATATATTTCCTTTTGCATAATGCACTTGATTGCATATATACTAGTAGAAGGGACATGCTTTCCTTCTTTGAAGGTGTAGAAGTTTTCTACAGTATGTGCATAATATGGATTATTTCCTCTATTTTTGGTAAAACTTTAGGTACACTGAATATGTGGACTAAAGAAATGCAGTTAAACCTTTGAGATGCCGACTTTAAATCTTTTAGAAGAAGACTTATGGTTATATGGTCATTACATTTTCAGTTTGTGAGATCTCCTATAGTTTTCACTTATAACCGTGCTAATTTACATTCTCACTAAAAGTTTATGAGCTGCTTCCATTTTTTTGCTTTCTTTTTTCACTCATTTAGTACATTTTTCATTAATTATACGCTTTTTCATATAATGTATGTGTTTATAAATCAGGCAATTTTATTAAGCCAGCATCCTTTGTTCTAATGCTTCTTGTTGGCATCTGCCACCTGTCTGGCAATTCTGTCCAGATTTCTCTGTCCCTGAGGTGTTAGTTTGCAGGCTCAATCTTGGTCCTTTTCCACCATTTTCAGCCCCTCCAGGCCTTGGAGGAAGCGGCGGGCCACACTCTTGGAGCCTCTGCTGAAATGGCTGGGCCTGACACCTTTTCGCTGCTCTCCTCCATAGACCTTGGTCATGGAGCCAACCCTGGCACCATCGAGGAGGTACAGGTGCCGTGCCCTGGAAGCAGCTCTTGTGTAGAACCAGTTCTCATCACAGGGGGCAAGTTCTTTGTATTTGGCCAGCTTGACTGTGTCCACCTGTTCGCAGACTTTCAGCTTCCCAGACTTTTTGAGGAAGGCTGCCAGAGCTCTGATGAACTCCTGCTGGTTCAAGTCTTTTATAGTAACTCCAGGCATTGTGCGGCCTCTGCACTGCCAGCCAGGGGAAAGGGCAATATAATGTATTTTGATCATATTCTTTCCCCTTCCCAAAGTTTCCCAGGTCCTTCCTAGCTCCATACCCATCCAATTTCATGTTCTTTTTCTCTCTCAAAATTAACTAATTAATAAAACATGAGACAAATAACACCAAACCACAACAAACAAAAAAATCATGAAAAAACATGGAGTATGATTTGTAGAAATTTAGTTTACTGAGAATAAGTTCAGTAGATCCATAAGACATATGCCAGTTCCTGCTAGTAATGGTGTCTTAAGTTGCCAAAGAACCTAACAATAGTGCCTATATCTAAAAGTCCTGCCATATCTCACATCTACGATACTTATAATCAAACTTCACAGTATGATGATTTTAATAATCAGCCATTGTGTTTAATCCTGGAATCCAAATTTATAATTATCCCATATATATAAGGAATATAATTCTCTAATAGTCCAATAAAGTGTTAATGGGCTTGATTCACTCAAAATCCCATTCTAGTGGAGTTATTTTGTGTAGTTTCTCCTCCCTTTTTCTTTTGGTGTTTGGTAAAGTGGGGTTATCTATTGCCTGTGTCTTTGTGAGTGTAGTTATCTTCCTTGGGTCTAGGTTTTCCTTCTAGCACTTTCTGTAGAGCTGGATTCATGGATACATATTGTTTAAATCTGGCTTTGTCATGGAATATTTTGTTTCTCCATCTATGGTAATTGAAATCTTTGCTGGCTATAGTAGTCTGGGCTGGCGTCCTTGTTCCCTTAGCATTTGTAGGACATCTATCTGTCCAGGGTTTTCTGTCTTTCATAGTTTCCATTGAGAAGTCAGGCGTAATTCAGATAGGTCTGCCTTTATATGTTACTTGGCCTTTTTCTTTAGCTGCTCTTAATATTTTCTCTTTATTCCATAGGTTTGATGTTTTGATTATTATATGGCGAGGTGACATCTTATTCTTGTCAAGCCTATTTGGTGTTCTGTAAGATTCTTGTATTTTTATAGGTATATCCTTCTTTAGGTTAGGGAAGTTTTCTACTATGATTTTGTTGAATATGTTTTCTGTACCTTTGAGCTGTATTTCTCCACCATCTTCTATACCTATTATGCTCAGGTTTGGCTTCTTCACGGTGTCTCATATTTCCTGGATATTTTGTGTTAGGGATTTTAGGTTTTGAGATTTTCTTTAGGTTGACAACTCTATATCCTCTAATGAGTCTTCAACACCTAAGATTCTGTCTTCTGTCTCTTGTATTCTATTGGTGATACTTGCATCTGTAGTTCCTGATCATTTACCCAGCTTTCCTATTTCCAGCATCCCCTCATTCTGTGTTTTCTTTATTGTTTCTATTTCAGCTTTCAATCCTTCAACTGTTTGAGTTGTTTCCTTCATTCGTTTGGTTGTTTTTTCTTGGTACTCTTTTGATTCTTTGAGAGATTCGTTTATTCTTGAATTTTCCCCACATTTCATGAGTGTTGTTTGTTTTTCTTCTATTTCTTTAAGGGATTTCCACGTTTCCTCTTTGAGGGTCTCTATCATCTTCATAAAATAATTTTAAGGTCTGTTTCCTCTGCTTCTTCTACGTAGTGCATTTCAGGTCTTGCTGGCGTTGGTTTTCTAGATTCTGGTGGAGTCACGTTGGTCTTTCTATTGCTGAGTGAGCTCTTATTCTGTCTTCTTCCCATCTCTTCTTCAAGTGGGTGCATGTGGGGACTTTCCATCTCCACTGGTCTCCTTCCTTCCTGAAGCTGAAGCTGGGGATGCTGACACTGAAGCTGAAGTTGCAGGAGGTTGGGGCCTGGAAGGGCTGATGTCTTTCCTGTGTGGATGGGTCTTCTGGATCAAAAGCCCATTCTAAAGAGATCATGTGAGAGTCAAGGTATGTTCTTGTAGCAATGAGTTTTCAGATTTGAAATAAATCATGTACTTCCTATATTTATTACTATTTTAAAAGGGAGGAAAATGGAGTTATTATCATAAAGATAGACCTGAAGTCACCAATGTAGACATTAGGTACTGTATCTCCTCTCTGGCAATTTTCTCCTTTAAAAGTTTATTGTACATACCAATTCCAGTTACTTCTCCCTCCTGTCTTCCTACTCCCCTCACCATTTCTCCCCCACTCCCCAGAGAATTTTATGAATCCTATGGAGGAATCATCAAAGTCTATCACATCATTTGGGGCAAGACCAAGCATTCCCCCGCCCATCTAGGCTGAGTAAGGTATTTCTCCATAGGGAAAGGGCTCCAAAATGCCAGTTCATGCACTGGGGATAAATACTAGCTCCACTGCCAGAGGCACCATATAACTGCTCAAGACCCCAACTGACACCTACTTTCAGGGGGCATAGTTCGGTCCTATGCAGGTTCCCCAGCTGTCAGTCAAGATAGAGTTGTGAGCTCCCACTTTTTCAGGTCAGCGTTTTCTGTGGATTTCCCTTACATGTTCTTGACCCCTTTGTTCTTCACTCCTACCTCTGTACAAGTGGACTCCAGGAGTTTGGCCTAGTGCTTAGCTATATATCTCTGCATCTTCTTCTGTCAGTTACTGGATGAAGGCACTATGATGGCATTTAAGGTAGTCATCAATCTGATTATAGGGGAAGGGAAGCTAAGGTAACCTCTCCACTATTGCTTACATTCTTCTTTGGGTTCTTCCTTGTGGATTCCTTGGAATTTCCCTAGTACTGGGTTTCTTGTTAGCACCCAATGACTTCCTCTATTAAGGTATCTCTTTCCTTGCTCTACTTCTCTGTCCTTCCCCCAACTCGATCTTCCCAATCCCATCCCTCACATTTCCCCCTCCTCTGTTGCCCTCCCCACTTTCTTACTACCCACCATCTCCCCCCACGTTCTGGGTTCTTAAATCCATGGGGTGTGACTTCATTGGTTGTTCAACAAAGATGCAAATTGCCAAATTTATGGTATATTAAAAAAGCAGCAGGTTCAGATAAATAAAATTAAGGATGGATATAGTATTACAGATAATAGCAGAGAACAACCAAAGATCTCTGATGAATATAGATTAATAAGTTTAAGAAATAACAGCAAACTGAGTAGAATAGCCTACCAAAAGCAATTCTATAAAATGCATAGGTCCTGATGGAATTCTTCCAGGGTTATAAGCATGATTCAATGTGGGATGACTAAGTCCTAATGACCAGCCTACCTAGATCTTCCCTAAGAGCATGCATAGCAAATACTTCCTATAAGTCAGCCTGGGTCTGCCTGAGGGCCTTGAACAACAGCAGCCAATCCATAGTGAGAGATGGCATGGACCAAGGAGAAGCAGCTATGTCATATCAGCAGACGCCAGCACAACAGATCTATCTGCAGGAAGGTTAGGGTTATATAAGGAATTGCCCCTTTCTTAGTAAACTGTGCTTATGCTTTGACCTGCTTCTGGTGTCTGAGTCATTGGCACTGCATCTACTTGACCCCTTGGTCAACGGAGACCCATGGGACCCTGTTGCATTTCAAAATCTAAAAGTCAGTAAAAGGAGTGTATTACTTCAAGAGTGTTAATAAACAAAAATACGATCATTACAATGTACATAGGAAAAACATTTTAAAAAGGCATTCTTAAAAACAAATCACACTGTCAACTGACAATCTATAAAAAAACACCACACCTAAATATGTGAAAATCAATATTTGATCTTATCACTCTCATCTGTCTTGCAGGCAGGACTATGACACTAGGCCTAGCTTGAGCATACAAGATTTCAAAGCCCACCTACACAGTGACATACTTCTGTAGCACATTCTGTGGACTGGACCCTCCTATATCAACTGTTAATTAAGAAAATTATTCACGGGCTTGCCTACAGCCTGATTTTATGGATGGATTTTCTCAATGGAGGATTTCTTCTTCCAGATGGCTATAGTTTGTGTCAAGTAGACATAAAACTAGCAAGGATATGGACAACACAAATTCCAATTCTTGATACCATCCTAATGCCCCATTTTGCGTAATGATTCCCGAGCCTTAGGTTCCAGTGTTGTTCAGTACATGTATTTTATACAGTCTCTTTCTCTTTTGAAAAGTAAGTAGATCTCATACAAGTACAGAGAATGTAGTGGTCATTAAATTTTCAGGTACAGATAGTGTAGTACAAAGAATAGATAGTGGGTATCAAGTACAGTTGGTGACAAAGAATTGGTTCTATTGTTGGATAGCAAATGAAAGAAACTGCCATTGACAAAAATTTTAAGATAAATAAATATGAAAATGAAAGTAACCAGTACGGAGAAATAGTAAATATTTGAAGAGATGTAAAAATGACTAACATGTTTAGAATATGAAGCACTTCATAGATTTACCTAATTATGATATTGTACCTAAAATATGTACAAACACTGCATATCTCTTTTAAAATCGTGCTAAATAAAGTTAGTCTGGAGATATTTCTTCATACATATTTTGAAATATGACAAATATTAGCATTAATTATTCATTAAATATTTATCAAAATTGAGCAAGGGAGCCAGAAATCTTTTTTTGATCTGATATTCAAAATACTGCTTCAGTCTCCTTCTTGTTTTACTTGGGTTTCTTAATATTTCCTGAGTTTGTGTGTTACACTTTGAGTTTCTAAGAATATTTCCATTTTTCTAAGTTATCAGTTTTAGGGCAATATAATTGCTCATACTTGTCTTGTGTGATTTTCTTTCTTTCTGTAAAATCTGCTGTCATGTCCGTTCTTTCATTTTTGAGTTTTACTTTTCTTAGAAAAATACTCTCAGTTTGTATACCTAGCAAAATTTCTCTGTAAATGTATTTTATTAATAATTCAATCTGAAGTTTCTGTCTTTCACTTATTTCAAAAGACAAATCGTTTCAATTCTTCTGCATTGAAATATCTACAGTTACTTCACCTGTCTTCAGAGAATGAGTCATGATTCATATTTGACTTGCCAAAAGTAAAACCGAGAGAAATGTTCCTGCAATGAGCCACTGCATACATTTAATGTAAGAAAGGTTGTGAATCTTCAATACGCAAAGTAATCTGCTTAATGCTAACAAGTAGTAAGAGAGGGCACCTATGACCATCATGTAGTTTTTCTCTAAGGAAGACACTGTGCATTTCTTGAGAGATAGTGAAGCTTATTTTCTCTATTCTCTTTTATCATCTATGAAAGCAACTGTAATACTGTTCTCCAGTCAAGGTCATTAAAGCTAAAGTAGCTTGTGCTTTCTTCCTAGTAACTATCAAGTAGCTAAAAGTTGTAGACAGTTCTATAATAATTTCAACCTTTAGTTCCCATTTTGTGCAACTTGTATATAATACTGATAACAGAAGATATTCCACAGAAAACTACCATTTGAGTTGCTATGATAGGACATATAATTTTTAAAGTCTGGATTTCAATTAGAACAACCTATGATTGTTAATAGTTATTGAGTTGCTATCACTGATATATATCCTAAATGAAATAGAATTTTTGAAAATATACCTTAAATAAAATGTCCATATCTTAACATTAAAGAAGCACACATGGGATTGCCAAAGAATTTTATGTAATTCTAAAGTCCTATTTTCTACAATTGCACTGAAAAAAAAGTTTGAAATCCCCTTTGAAGTTGAAAATATCAAGCTGTTCTAAGATCCCATAATGCAAACACATAATACTGAACTTGAGTGTTTTCAACTCTTGACATAGTTTCCCTTAATCTAGTCACATATAGTATAGTCATATCAATAATATTTAGTACCACATGGAATAATATATAAGGTCAAACTAAGTCCAATTCTCCAAATTCAATATTAGTCATCTCTGTGGCTCCCCTTAAGAAAAATTCCCAGGATGAAATTTCTTTGAAGATACTATATCACATATTAAAATGTGATGTCATTAACTATAATGTAAATATTTTCTGGCTAGTATGATGACTGCCAATCCACATTGTACCACTGACTGGAAAAAATAACAAAATACAAATAACCAGTCCAATTTCATCAATCCATTTTCTCTTATGGGCAGTAATGTCTGAATAAAATCCCATCTTCAAGAAACACTGTTAGTGCCCCAAAGTAGCAAGCTCCATGGAGAAAACTTCTTTCTTTCTTATTAAGTACTATAATTATTACTAAAGGTCACTTAGGAAAAAAAGAACCTCAGCTTTGTTTTCATGATTTTTTACATATGACATTCACAGAGCAGCATGAAATAATAACTGACCTTTTAACTTTAAAATAACAAATTTTTATTATGATTTAAAAAGTTTAGGCATATTCTTGTGGTCTTTTTCAACCGAAAATCCATTTCTTTAGAAATTAGCTTCATTTTATGCTACTTATAGAACTTTAAAGAATTTTTGAATGTCCCAACTTATCATCAAAGTATTTTTGTTGATTGATTTTATTATTTGACAATTTAATACACATATAATATATCCTGATTTCTTTAACTCTGTTCTCTTGCCCATACAATGCTCGTCTTTATCTATTGTTAGGAATATCCTTCTGAGGTTCTTCATCTGAAGTTTTTTTTGTGAGCCATTTAATTTAAGCAGACACATCTGTGTTGCCACTGAATGAGAGTCAGGTGGGGAACATCAGTAGGCAAACCTGAAGTCAATGATTTACCTTGTCCCCGAATCTGTAAGCAGTAAGTATTTCAGCAGTGAGAGGAGGGGACTGTTAGCCATCCTTCCATTCATTTCAGAGCCATGGTGTGCCCATTCTTAATAATACCCAACGTTTTTAACAGCACCTTTTTGGAATGTATTCAGTTTAAAATATGTGTGTGATTCCTGAGCTACACAATTTAATACAGGTCTCATTCTGGAGCGCCCCGCCTTTATTTCTACAGAACCAAAGAGGTGGGATTCTAGATTTTCTTTAAGATCATTATCAGATTATATGTATGGTTATTTGTTTTGAGATAAGCAGGACCATATAGTTCCAAAGCATATGTAAACATGTTGTTTACATTGAATCTAATTATCATCAGATATTCCTATTTTTCAATGACTTGACTTTGATTCAATCTCCAGGTTTATGGTCCCTTATTTTATAAAATTATGTCTTTTATATGATTTTTTAGTTATAACAATTTAAGTATCAAATAATGGCTGGTACTCATCAGCTTGAAACCTCCAAGGTCTGCAGATTATTTTAAGGTCTGAGACATTCTTACTAACCCTTCCAGCTTTGGCCAATCAGCCTGTTTTTGACACAAAGAACTGTGGACACTAATAGTTCAGGGATAAACTGAGACAATGTGGGAAAGAAACGAGAGCTCAACTCAGACTTCAACAGAAGCAGACTGTCCTTAGAATAATTACAGGCAACTACTTAACCTATAGCAATGGAGAGTGTGCAATATGGTGCGTGCAGGGGGCGGGTACGTTGAAGTTTTATAGGATTTGAAAGGAGAAGTGCCTCTTAGTATGAGGGTCCACTAGAAATCTTATTGGCCTTAGGGTGTCCTCTGCAGTTCCAGTTAAGGACCATTTCTACTGGTAGATATCCCTGAGCAGGGAGGCTCCCTTTCAGGTAGCAACCATCTGTGCTAGAAAATATCCTTGAACATAATAAACTTTGGTTGTTACGATTTGCCCGATTGCGATATCTTACTAGCATTGTGTTTCACAGTGTTATGTTGGCACAAATTTTATTTCTGTAGATTCAGGTCTTGATGCTATAAAGTTTGGGGATTCCCAGTAGTTTTGTAATACGTTGTTGGGGAAATTGCGGTCTCATCTTGGGGTTTTAGTCTCATTGCTTAAGAATTTGAGAGCATTCTTAAAAGGAACCTCATGGAAGTCAGTCACATGGCTGAGAAGCAGCCATACCATAGGGGCTGGGGAGGAGAGCTTCAGCGAGAGTGAAGCCTGAAGTGTGAAGAAGAAAATACAAAATAACCCCTTTCTAGGTAATTCAGAAAAACAGGCAGACTTAATGAAGCTTCATGGCAACTGCCCAGTAAGACCATACAGAAGGCTGGAATTCAGGGAATCCACTTTCCTGATGCTTCTCCTTAGTCAGTTGATTGACCTGCTTAACTGGGTTAAACAATAAGAGAGAAGCTAGGAAACAAGGAGGCTCCTAAGAGAGACATACATGGTCCCCAGGAAAAGGGGAAAGGGACAGGAGCTCCTGAGAAAATTGGAAGACCTGGGGAGGTGGTTGTGAGAAGGGAGGAAACAGAAAAGGGGGAAAAGGAGGCATAAGAACATGAGTTATCAGGAAGACTGAGTCCAGGGTAGAATAGAGGAGACCAAGAAAAGAGATACCTTAATAGAGGGAGCCATTATAGGTTTAAAGAGAAATCTAGCACTAGGAAAATATCCAGAGATCCACAAGGATGACCCCAACTAAGAATATAAGCAGTAGTGGTGGGGCTACCTTAAATTCCCTTCCCCTAAAATGAGATTGATGACTACCTTAAATGTCATCCTAGAGTCTTCATCCAATAGCTGATGGGAGTAGAAACAGACACCCACAGCTAAGCACTGAGCCAAACTCCTGAAATTCAGTTGTAGAGAAGGAGGAGGGATGAGCAAAGGGGTGACGACTGTGCTGGAGAACTCCATAGAAATAGCTGATCTGACCAAGTAAGAACACAAGGACGACAGTCGTAAAGCTAGGGAACCGTCATCTGGACTGAAACAGGCCCCCCTAAATGTGGGTGCCAGTTAGGGTGTCTGGGCAGTCTATGGGACATCTGACAATGGAACCAACATTTATCTCTAGTGCACAAATGGACTTTGGGAGCCCATTCCATGGATGGATACTCTCTCAGCCCAGATAAGCGGAGTAGGGATTAGGCAGTCCCCCAAATAATGGGTCAGACTTTGATGAACCCCCATGGAAGGCCTCGACCTCCCTGGGGAGTGGATGATGGGTGGGATGGATGGTTGGTGGAGGGCATGGGAGGATGGAAGGGAGAGAGTACTGGGATTGATATGTAAAATAAGATTGTTTCTAAATTAAATAAAAAATAAATTAAATTTTGAAAAGGAGACAATGGCATGTCTCCACTCAGAGGTGGATTGCCTTCTCTTGGCTAGGAAACCTCTGTTAATGGGCCTTCAATGTCTCTGTAACATTTATTCTCCTTATGTGGCTATGCCAAAAATGTTTAGCAAATTGAAATTGGGTAATAGATATAACCCATTTTTGCCCCGAACATCTAGACCTCTAGTTCCAAATCTAGTCATCAGAAGAGATGAATATAGTTGGAGATTCAGTGCAGCTTTAAGGCACAATGGCTCATTCAATAGGGAATAAGAAACCAGAATTCGATTCTCCCATTTTTAGCAAGAGAACCATGGAATGTATATCTTTCAGATAAATAATAAATAAACGAAAAAACAAATTATTTATTATTGCAGCGAATTCCAAAGTTAGTATCCACATGCCAAAAAATGTTGAAAATAAAATCAACTATGCTATATATCAGCCCTCTGTTGGGAAAACTTGAGTCTCCCGGTAGAATCACTTGATGGCTCATTCAATAACATTTCTCATGCCTGAGTGTATTAGAGTATTAGTCATGGTTCTTTAAAGGAACAGTGGGGAGACAGGGAGGCATATAAAAGTATATAGAGGATTTATTAGAATGACTTACAGGTTGCTCTCTGAGCAGGTGAGGAATGACTCTCACACTGGAAAGGCTAAGAATCTGATAGTGCTTCAGTCCGTGAGATTGTGGGTCTCAGCAGTCCCAGTCTAGTGTTGAAGGCCCGATGGATTCCTGGAAAATGGTTTGTCTTCAGTCTATGTTGGAATTCTGAAGAAGTTGCTCCTAATAATATTGGAGAAGGAATTCCACATGAACAGGATAGATGAACTTGCAAGGGTGAATAATGAGAACAAGAAAAAGGAAAAGTTTACTCTTTCCATGTGCTGCTATCTGAGCAGCCACCACATGTCCTATTTTAGGGTAGGTCTTCATGTTTTTAATAATTTGATCAAGAAAATTCATCACAGGATTGCCTAGCACCTCAGGTTTTAGCTGATCCTTGATACAGCCAATTTTAAATCTAAGTTTAGCCATCATACTAGGTGTTTTCACTGCACTTTTTCTGAAGGTGGTAAAACTTCATTCATGTCTATTCAGATCTCTATAATTCTGTGGACAGGATAGAAGCTTCCATTATTTTTCCTAACTTAGTTGCAGAATTCAACAACATAATTTCTGCCTGTTTCTATTACTAATACTCAATACAAATGTATATACAGTTTCAGGTAAAAGAGAACGAAATGTGCTATGCATCTGTGATCTCAATGGGAATGTCAAAAAGAACAGGTGAAGCCCATTCAAAGTGGAGAATATTGTATTTACATTTAGAAAACATAACCCGCTATGTCTGACATTCCTGTCTTTAGTATTAATAGTCACCACCATGCAATTCTTTTCTGAATAATATTTGTACATGTGTCATGCGGCATGTGTCAGTGAATATGTAGGATTTCCTCTGGTTAGTCTTAACTCCTTTTCTCACTGAATGCCTAGTCTGAAATATAGTGGCTTGAATGAAAATAGCCCCCATAGGCTCAGATATTTGAAACAATTGGTCGCTAGTTAGAGGCACTACTAGAAGCAGTTGAAGCAGGGTGGCTTTCCTGGGAGGAATATGAAATTGGGGGTGGGTCTGAGATTTTAAAATTCTCATGAGTCTTCCAGTTTCACTATCTTTATTTTGTGCTTCCAGTTCAAGATGTGAACTCTCTGCCTCCTGCTTCCATGCCTGATGCTTTCTGCTATGTTATCCCTACAATTATGTACTTTTATATCTCTGGCATAATAAGTGAAAATAAACTCCTTCTTATATAAATTACTTTGTTCAAGGGAAATTTATGTGCACTTAGAAATGCCATCCCAGCCTGCAAGAATACATGTCAGGAGGAATGAAAGAGGAATACAAATATGCCCCGATGACATAATGGATGACAGATCATTAATATATTCATATTTAGAGGCTCCCCAAGATTACTGAGGAAGGCTTTCACTTGTGCCTCATAGTAAAATCACAGTTAAAAATTAGAGATTAGAAAAAAGATCATATGAAGTGGCTGTTATATGGTACACATTTGAAGGTATTTGAATTCTCAATAGAAAATATCACCCAGTAGTGGCTAAAGAAATTTAGGTTCAGAGATTTTTTAAGTGGTATGAGAAATGTTATAAAGTAAGTTAGCTTTTCTATTCTATGACTTTAGCCAATCTGACAGGTGTAAGATGGTATCTCAGAGGTGTTTTGATTTGCATTTCCCTGATGGCTAAGGATGTTGAGCACTTTCTCAAGTGTCTCTCAGCCATTTTGGAATCCTCTATTGAGGAGAGATCCCTTAATAGAGGGAGCTATTGTGGGATTAATGCGAAACCTGGCAGTAGGAAAATCTCCAGTACTCCACAAGGATGACCCAAACTAAGAATGTAGGCAATAGTGGAGAGGCTGCCTTAAACACTCTTCCCCTATAATGAGATTGAAGACTATCTTAAATGCAGTCGGAGCCTTCACCCAGTAGCTGATGGAAGCAGAAGGAGAGATTCACAGCCAAGCACTGAGTCAAGTTCCTGGAATCCAGTTGTAGAGAGAGAGGAGTGATGAGTAATGGGGTCCAGACTATGCTGGGGAAACTCACAGAAAAAGTTGACCTGAACAAAGGGGAGCTCACAGACCCCAGGCTGACAGCTGAGGAACCAGGATAAAATTGAACAAGGCCCCCTGAAGAATGGTGTAAGTTGGGGGGCTTAGGTAGTTTATGGGGCTTCTGGCAGTGGAACCAGTATTTATCTCTAGAGCAAAAATGAATTTTGGGAACCCATTCCCTATGGAGGGATATTCTCTCAGACTAGATATATGGGGGAGAGCCAATGTCCTGCCCCAAATGATGTGATAGATTTTGATGATTGCTCCCAGAGGAGTGGATGTGGGGTGGGATGGGCAGATGGTGGGAGGGATGGGAGGAAGAAGGGAGAGGGAACTGGGATTGGTTTGTAAAATAATATTGTTTTACACTTAAATAAATTAATTAAAATGATTTGATAACAGAATATTTTTAATATCTTCAAATAAAATCACCCCAAGCACACTATTAATTTCTTAATGGTCACCCCATAGTCCTTTGAGGACATTCATCTAGTCAGATTTTCTTTGTGTAGTTGTTGTTTGCTTTGTTGTTGCTGTTGTTCTGCATGTATTTTCATATACTATACAGTTTATATTAATGAAATCATATCACATCTGGTCTTTTGTGTATAGTTATTTTGTTTTCACTCAATATGTGATATTTAAATGTTTACCTATGCTATAGTTAACAAAAGTGTTTATTGCTTTTTAGTGTTATGCAATTTATTCTTTAATGTGAATATTATTACATAGTACTTGTTCACCCATGAATTCATATACATTTTTATCAATTTTATTTCAATTCTGTAAAATATTTCTATCTGTGTTTATTTTTTACATATGTTCTTATTTATATTGAGGATGTGTATCTATGTGTGTATGGGATGTTTCTTCTAACAATGTTTTTAGTGTTTTTTTTACATAGCTTCAATTTGTTTTTCAAAAAGCATGTACCATTTTATAATGCCACAAGTAATGCACAAGAATTCCAATCCCTCTGTATATTCACCAGAAATTTTTATTTGTGCTTGTGTTACATGTATATACACAAAATTAATGTTTGGAGATATGGCTATATGTATGAATACATCCATAGATTTATTAAGTAGAGAAGTATGTATTAAATTGTTATCCTTATTTGTGTACATTTTTCTTTATTGTAATTCAAAGTATTATTTCATATAAGACTTATACTGGCTTATAGATATATATGACCAATTAGGGCACTTTATTTTTGTGATGTAAAATTTATAAACATTCAGAACTTGGAGATACATATGTGTATATATATGTATATATACACTAATAAAGCCTAATTTCATACTTATTTTCCTTTATGTGTGTAACAATAGCTAATTCAAATTCCAAAATGAACAATTAGATTACTTTTTTCATTTTAATGAGTACAATTGAGACAAAGGATATAGATTTAATTGAGAAAAGTATTTGCAACAGAAAGATAAATCACTGCTAATTTAAAATTTTTAGCTATGATAGATACACATTTATAGCATAATACATGGAGATAGAAATATAGATGATAAAGTATCTCCTCTTTTTAATGTGACTTATGCTGGCTAAATAAAACAATAGAAAGGATATAGAAATTCTAATATGGGATGCTCAAAGAAGGATAATAACAAAAAATGAGGAAAAATTTCAATGAGATTGGCTATTCCACTAACTAAATAATGGCTGCATGACGGGGAACTAAGCAAATTCAATTGCTTTGAGTCAAGCCAGGAAGCTAAAACACTGTTTTATCATCCAAGCCTTTGGTCAATTGTCACTTTGATTTGTCAAAGATTTAAATCTCTTCATATTGACTTAACATTTCCCTGCAATTTTAGCTATAAATATGACTCTGTGGGAAGTGTCTTGAAGTGTTTGTGTCATCAGGCTTTGCCTTTGTGTGTGTGAGAATGTACATGCAGCCTGGCCAACGGATTTCTATAAATCAATGAAGATTAACTTTCATAGGATAGATGCAAAGTATTTTTTCTTTAAAGGCATGTTTAATTCTGTTTTATCTAAACAAAATATAAAATGCTTCTGTGATTGAATAATTGAATATGTTGAGTGCATATGAAGTTATATTTTAATATTTTTAAAATCTCTTACAAGATGTTTTGGAGAATTACCACAGTGTGATGATGAGAAAAATTTCAAACAGATTTAGTATGTAACTTGTATAGGATCACTTAGTTTAAACACCACTGGAATATAGCAGTTCTATTAATGTTGCATTTTCTATATTTCATATCCACTTATAAGACTATTTATACTTAACTAATACTAAAGTAAAGTACAGTTTTGCAATGGTGGCATGAGACGCTCTCCTGAACTCAGAAATATATATATATATAATTCTTGAGAAGCTCGAAATTATCATTTAGTATATTTTGGAGTTTTTAAAATAACACAAAATAATTAGTCAATAAAGTCTATTAAATTTTAGTAAAAAAGGGCAAGTATTTGGCATGATACATGCTGTAACATCCTTTTCCAAAATACAACAGAATGGAAACTCCACTCTAGATAAATGTATTAAAAAATCAGATGACACTATTACCTACGAACATCTTATGGTCCAATACCACTTAGGAGGCTAATCTAGATGTTTTGTGATCCTTATAAACGACAACTTGGAGAAGCTAAATTCCAGGCAATTTAAGGCTCCTTATCATTTTCAAATCCCATGCGCAGGGCCACGGGAAGGAGTACTTATTCCAGAAAAAGTAGGTCAAGAATTTCAATGTTCTGACTATTTTGGAGCAGCTCACTTTAAAGGGGGATGCTGTCTGTATACCTGAAGAAACTGAGAAGCAAGGGGTTCCTACCACTGGAGTGTGAATGCATTCTCCATAAAGCAAAATCTCATTGTGGGAAAAGAGGACCATCAGTGTACCTCACACCGGTTCTAAAACAGTAGTTGAGGAACTTTGACCCAGGGAGAAATATACAGACCACACAAAATTAAATTGGGTAAAAATCATACCAAAAATTTCTTTGAAAAAGAGAGAGGGAAATCAACTTAAATGAAGGAAAATCTCAGTATACAATGCCACTTTACAAGTCACTTTTTAGTAGGTCACGCAAGTGAGCTGTGTATTTTTAGTGTCCCAATAGCTTTTCCATAGCAAGAATATCTGACAGAACCTGCTTATGAAATTAAAAAGCTGTTCTTCAGGAATATTGATGCTTTCACTTTCTCTCATATTATAGCATAATCTGTAAGTCTACCAATTCTTAGAAAAAAAGCTTTAATTTTAGATTTTATTGATGGGTATAAGTATTCTGTCTGCATGTATTTATGTGTTTCATGTGATTGTCTATTATTGATATAGGTCAAAGAGGGCATCAGATGCCCTGGAACTGGAGTTACAGACCGTTTAGAATCACTATATGGGTGCTAGGGATCTGAACCTGTATCCTCTATAAGGGCAACAAGTACTCTTAACCTATGAACCATCTCACCAGCCCTGGAGTTTTCTAATAGTAATGTGTCCTTAAATGTGTAGAACTTGTGACACATGGTTAACTCCAGATAACAGCAACAGATTCATCAGCGAAGTAGTTTACCGTGAGATTATTAACTACCCAGGTGCCTGCTTGTCTGATATGTCTTTTCAAAGATCCCTGTATAAACTCTGTGCCTGTGTCCCCTACGTTTGGTGGGAAGATATTAGAATTTAATATAGCCCAGACTGGTTCAGGTTTTAATATATAACCATGGATGATCTTGAATTCCTAACATTCCTGGTACCACTTTCAAAATGTTGGTGTTGCAGTTATGTGACAAAGGATTTTTGGTGGTAATTGAAATCATACAGAAACAATTCCATTCAAATATGAACCAGTACATTTAATTCAGGAGTTAAACATGGAAGAAGAAAACTCTCAGCAATTTTTAAGTGTCTATATGTTGTCCTCCAAGATAGGTAGAACCTTGTGAGCCCTTCCCCCATAACTTTAATGTTAAGAAACATTAACTATAAATCCTTGTGGTATATTGAAGGCTTCCTGAGGACTTTTCCCCACCTAGTGACACTAAGTTATTAAAGCTAATATTGTGTAGGTCTCATGCAAGATAATTAGCATTACTGACAGTTCAAGGCAGAAGTAGCTATGTCATGTTCTAAGGACAGTGGTTCAAAATAGTAAGCACTCTAAAATTATCATCGTCCCTGGATGAATGGACATGATTATTAATGTAGTGCCCTCTTAGGAGAATCATCAAAACCATCACACTTATTTGGGAAAGGTTGACATCAGTAACATAGCCCAGTCAATCCAAAAGACAAACAATATTCAAAGAGTCGTAGATATGGAATAATGCATCATATTGGTATGCTATTATGTCATCTGTGCTCAATGAAAAGCAGTCTCTAGAATCAAGGCTGTTCCCTGCCTTTTACAAAATAATCATGTTTGTCTCAAGAGTTCCTCTAAGTACCCTTATCTGGGAAGGCGCTAGCCCTTTCGCTCTTCAATAAGTGGAAGAGAACAGAAAAACAGACCAAAAGCAAAACATTGTGTTGAGAATATTACTACTACTGTTACTGTTGGTTATCCCTACTAGAGAAACAGGAAGTACAGCTATTGGTTATCTCCACTAGAGAAATAGGAAGTACAGCTATTGAAAGCTCCACCATGGAAAGAAGGCTCAATCAACAATTTTAGTTGACTGCCTTAGTCAGTTTCTGCTAGATGCCGGTAAACCCCTGTTTGATAGCATGACATTTCTGTTATTATTGGTTCATATTTGGAAACCTCATCTTCTGGGGACATTCTGCTTTGTCCAGGGACTTTCTCTATTGGAAGCTACAGCTTACAGCCTTTTCCTGTCATTCTAGTGGGATGTTTTAAGGACCTGATTTGATGATGTTTTGCTTTCCATCTTTTTACTTTGATTTGTTGTATACTTCAAAGTAGCTTCCATAAATTCGTTAAAAGACATAGGATAATCAACTGAATCAAGATAATTTAAAGTGTGAAGTTCATGTTTTGTCAAGTACAAAATATCAGAAAAACAATAGAAATAAAAGAGAATTGACTATAATGAAATAACAGACCAAAACGTTGTAAACTTCCTGAAAAATATTCTAGTGATCCTAGATGGCAAATGGGTTCAATTTAGTCCAAACACAAAGAGAAATGTTTCAATATGTATACTATTAAAATAATTGAAACTCAAAGAAAAATCAAGTAATGACACCCATTCTTGGGACTAGAGAAATGGCTCAGCAGTTAAGAGGTCAGTCCCTAGCACCTATGTGAGAGAGCTAACAACTGCCTATCAAATATAATGAACTATTTTGACCCCCATGGTCACATGAACTACCATGCACATACCCACACACATATACATAAATAAAAATGAATATTAAAATAACATACTGAATACTCATGAAAAGTCCTTTGATTTTATTTTCTCATCTCTTTTAGAAAGGATTATATTATAGGTAATGATGTAACCAGAAAATGGAAGGATCTCCCATGCTCTTGGATAGGTAGGATCAACGCAGTAAAAATGGCAATCTTACTAAAAGCAATATACAGTTTCAATGCAATCCCTATCAAAATACCAGCACAATTTTTCACTGACCTCGAAAGGACAACCCTCAACTTTATATGGAAAAACAAAAGACACAGGATAGCCAAAACAACCCCATACAATAAATGCACTTCTGGAGGCATCACCATCCATGACTTCAAATTCTACTATAGAGCTATAGTCCTGAAAACAGCTTGGTATTGGCACAAAAACATACAGGATGACCAATGGGATCAAATTGAAGAGCCTGATATCAACTCACACACCTATTAACACCTGATTTTTGACAAAGAAGCTAAAACTATACAATAGAAAAAAGAAAGCATCTTCAACAAATAGTGCTGGAGTAACTGGATGCTGGCATGTAAAAGACAGCAGATAAATCCATATGTATCACCATGCACAAAACATAAGCCCAAATGGATCAAAGACCTCAACATAAATCCAGCCACACTGAACCTCTTAGAAGAGAGAAATTGGGAAGTTCCCTTGAACAAATTGGTACAGGAGACTGCTTCCTGAACATAACACCAGACACTGAGAATGACAATTAATAAATGGGACCTCTTGTAACTGAGAAGCTTATGCAAGGCAAAGGACACAGTCAACAAGACAAAACGACAGCACACAGAATGGGAAAAGGTATTCACCAATCCCACATCTGACAGAGGGCTGATCTCCAAAATTTACAAAGAAGCAAGTCTCCAGAATACCAAAGGATCCAATTAAAAAGTGGGTTACAGAAGTAAATAGAGAATTCTCGATAGAGTAGTCTAAAACAGCCAAGAGACATTTGAGAAGGTGCTCAAAATCCTTAGCCATCAGGGAAATGCAAATCAAAACAACACTTAGACACCATATCACTCCTGTCAGAATTTCTAAAATCATAAATACTAATGGCAGTTTATTCTGGAGAAGATGTAGAGAAAGGGGAACACTCCTCCACTGCTGGTGGGAATGCCAACTTGTGCAGTCACTGTGGAGATAGGTATGGAGATTCCTCAGGAAGATGAAAATCAATCTACCACAAGACACAGCAATTCCCCTCTTAGGCATGTACCCAAAATATGTATACTCATATAGTAAGGACATCTGCTCAAATATGTTCAAGAGCAGCATTATTTGTAATAGCCAGAACCTGGAAGCAACCTAGTTGCCCATCAACTGAAGAGTGGATAGAGAAAATGTGGTACATAAACACAATGTAGTACTACTCAGCAGAAAAAAAACAATGGAATCTTGAAATTTGCGGGCAAATGGATGGCACTAGAAGAAACCATCCTAAGTGAGGTAACCAAGTCACAAAAAGACAAAAATGGTATGTACTCACTTATACATGGATTTTAGTTATGGAGCAGGGCATTACCAGCCTACAACCCCACTGCCAGAGAGTCTGGGAAGCAGGGAGGACTCTAAGAGAGATATACATGGTAACCAGGAGAAGGGTTATTGGAGGAGATCTCATAATTGGATTGTGCGGGGAGAAGGAGAGGGCAGAAGAAGATGGGAGAAAGAGGAGGGGAGAGGAGGACATGGGAGAGCAGGAATGTTGAGCCAGGGTAAGAATAGAGAGAAGGATGAGAGACACCACAATAGAGGGAGCCATTATAAGTTGAAGGAGAGATCTGGCACTAGTGTGATCTTCACAGATCTACAAGAATGACACCAACTGGCATTAAGGCTACATTAAATGCTCTCCCAGCATAATGAGATTGATGACTACCTTATATGCAATCCTTGAGTCCTCATCCACTGGCTGATGGAAGCAGAGGTAGACACCCACAACAAATCCCGAATTGAACTCCTGGAACCCAGTTGCAAAGGAATCAAGATCAGTCTGGCGAAACCCACAGAGGCAGCTGATCTAAACAAGGAGTAACACATGGACCCCAGACTGATGAATGAGAGGCCAGCATAGATGAAATAAATAGCCCAACTAAAAATAGATAAATAAATTTATGTGCTTTTCTACAAAAATAGTCATTTAACACTAAGTTAATCCTTTACTATTTAGTACTGTGAGTAAAAGAAATTATTGTCACAATGGGATATCATTTCACATTTGTGATCATAAAAATAATAGAAAATAATACAGCCGGGCAGCGATGGTGCAAACCTTTAATCCCAGCACTGAGGAGGCAAAGACAGGTGGATCTCTCTGAGTTGGAGACTAGCATGATCTACAAAGTTTTTTCTATGACATCCAGAGCTAAATCACAGAGAAACCCCATCTTAAAAATTAAAAAAAATGGTAAAGAAAAAAATAATGCTGGCTGTGATTGTTAACCTCAATTGCAACTTCATGAGGTCCAGATAATCTGGAAAATGATGCTCTAGGCCTGTTATTTTGATTAGGTTAATTCAGGTGAGATGATCCAACAACTGTTGGTTACACCGTTTCCTGGGCTGAGATTAAGGACTCTTGAAAGGATTGAAAATAATCTGAGTACAGGTATTCATTACATACTCTTGAGTATTATTCAACTGGGTAAAGGATGGAACAGATGAATCATGCAAGGAACTTGATAAATTGTTTTCCTGAGTGAGTGAATCAATTGAAAAAGACCATATATTTTATGGTTCTACTTATATAAATTTTTTTTATTCTTTTTTTTAATTTAGATAAGAAACAAGGTTGCTTCACAAGTCAGTTCCAGGTCCCTCTCCTTTTCCCTCCCCTCCTCCCGTGCCCTCCCCCTATCCCCCCCGTTATCCCCTCATTCCCCCAGGGAGGGTGAGGCCCTCCATGGGGGTGTCCATAGTCTGTCATTTCATATAGGGCAGGGCCTAGACCCTTCCCCAAGAGTTCAGGGTGAGAGTGCACCTCACATATGTTCACAGAAACTGAAAATAGATCCATGCATTTCTTGTTCTCGATGATAACAGGTTTGGAGTCAAATGGAAGGCTAATTATTATTGTACTGTGTTTCTTTGGGAGTAAATAGTTATGTTGTAACATTGGTTATGATGATTTGTACACAACTGTGAATATAGCAATATTTTCTAATTGTAGATTTAAAATGATGGAAATTATACCATTGAACAAATTGAATGTGGTTATTACTAACAAACCGCATTTATATGTTTATTTTTTATATGCTATTTCCAAAAAAATCTAGATTACAATGAACTCACCTGAAACTGCAGAGACAGTTTAGCAGTTAAGAAGGCTACCTACTTCTTTTGTAGAGGACCTGAATTCTGGGAACTATTTGTAAATACAGTTTCAAAGGGATCTGACACCCTATTTCGGCATCTGCAACCACTACCCATACATGTGGCATACAGGAATGCATACAGACAAAACACACATACAGATACACATAAACTTAAAAATAAAAATGAAAAGAATGAGTTTTTCTTCCCACAGGCTTTAGAGAAAACATGACATGCAGATTCTTCATTTTATATTTCAAGACGAAATTGTGGAATCTTGTTCTCTTCTTTGGAATACACTGTTGTAAGCAACCTTAGGAAGTAAACATACTTGTAAATTAGAAGAGGTGCAGGAATAGTTTGAAAAATTACCTAATATTTAGGTCAAATGACAATAACTATTTTTCATGTTGGTCAGTGTTTATTAAATACTAACTGAAAATTTTCAGATCTTAATTTTGTCACAATATAAAAATTATTTCCAAGAATTGATAGTAATCGTCCACCATGTGAATTATATCCTTTAAAGATTTGAATATGTAAAGAATACACTCTAGTTCCAACGTAATAAAACTGTAACATATTCAAGAACCCAACCCCAGCGAGTCCAGCTTCAGGTGAGATTGGGGACCGCCCGCCCATCACCCATCCCCCTCGATCTTCGGGGCCGCTCCCGACATCCAGAAGAACCGCCCACACAGGAAAGACATCAGCCCCTCCAAGACCCCAACTCCAGCGAGTCCAGCTTCAGGAAAGACATCAGCCCCTCCAAGACCCCAACCCCAGCGAGTCCAGCTTCAGCATCCCCAGCTTCAGCTGCAGGAAGGAAGGAGACCAGTGGAGACGGAAAGACCCCACCAGCACCCACTGGAAGAAGAGATGGGAAGAAGACAGAATAAGAGATCACTCAGCAATAGAAACACCAACATGACCCCACCAGAATCCAGGGATCCAACACCAGCAAGACCCAAAAAGCACTACATAGACGAAGAAGAGGAGATAGACCTTAAAAATTATTTCATGAAGATGATGGAGACCTCAAAGAAGAAACGAGGAAATCCCTTAAAGAAATAGAAGAATAAACAAACAAAAAAATCCATGAAATGGGGGAAAAATTCAAGAAATAAACAAATCTCTCAAAGAATCTAAAGAGCACCAAGAAAAAACAACCAAAAAAATTAAGGAAACCGCTCAAACAGTTGAAGGATTGAAAGCTGAAATAGAAACGATAAAGAAAACACAGAATGAAGGGATGCTGGAAATAGAAAAGCTCGGTAAACGATCTGGAACTACAAATGCAAGTATCACCAATAGAATACAAGAGATAAAAGAGAGAATCTCAGGTGTTGAAGACTCATTAGAGGATATAGAGTCGTCAACCAAAGAAAATCTCAAAACCAACAAATCCTTAACATAAAATATCCAGGAAATATGGGACACCGTGAAGAAGCCAAACCTGAGAATAATAGGCATAGAAGAAGGTGAAGAAATTCAACTTAAAGGTACAGAAAACATATTCAACAAAATCATAGAAGAAAACTTCCCTAACCTAAATAAAGATATGCCTATGAAAGTACAAGAAACTTACAGAACACCAAATAGGCTTGACCAGAAAAAGAAGTCATCTCGCCATATAATAATCAAAACATCAAACCTACAGAGTAAAGAGAAAATATTAAGAGCAGCTAAAGAAAAAGGCCAAGTAACATACAAAGGCAGACCTATCCGAATTACACCGGACTTCTCAATGGAAACGATGAAAGCAAGAAGATCCTGGTCAGATGTCCTATAAACGCTAAGGGAACAAGGATGCCAGCCCAGACTACTATATCCAGCAAAGCTCTCAATTACCATAGATGGAAAAAACAAAATATTCCATGACAAAGCCAGATTTAAACAATACGTATCCATGAATCCAGCTCTACAGAAAATGCTAGAAGGAAAACCTAGAGCCAAGGAAGATAACTACATTCACAAAGACACAGGCAATATATAATCATACTTTACAAAACACCAAAAGAAAAAGGGAGGAGAAACTACACAAAATAAATTCACTAACAATAAATCAAGCACAAACAAGGATCACCAATCAATGGTCATTAATATCCCTCAATGTCAACGGCCTCAACTTGCCTATAAAAAGACACAGACTAGCAGAATGGATACGAAGACAGAACCCTTCCTTCTGCTGCATACAAGAAACACATCTCAACATCAAAGACAGATGTTATCTCAGAGTAAAGGGTTGGGAAAATATCTTCCAATCAAACTGCCCCAAGAAACAAGTGGACGTAGCAATCCTAATATCTAACAAATGAGACTTTAAATTAAAATCAATCAAAAGAGATGAAGAAGGGCACTTCATATTCATCAAAGGAAAAATACATCAAGAGGAAGGCTCAATTTTAAACATCTACGCCCCAAATACAAAGGCACCTACATTCGTGACAGAAACATTACTAAAGCTCAAAATGCACATAAAATCTCACACACTAATAGTAGGAGACTTCAACACTCCGCTCTCACCGCTAGACAGGACCTCCAGACAGAAACTTAACAAAGAAACAAAAGAATTAATAGAAGTTATGACCCAACTGTGTTTAACAGACATCTATAGAACATTCCACCCAAATACAAAGGGATATACCTTCTTCTCGGCACCACATGGAACCTTCTCTAAAATTGACCACATAATAGGAAACATAGCAAATCTCCACAGATACAAAAAAAATGGAATAACCCCCTGCATCTTATCAGACCACCATGCATTAACATTAGAATTCAACAATAACACAAATCACAGAAACCCTATAAACTCATGGAGATTGAACAATGCACAATTGCACCATCCCTGGGTAAAGGAACAAATAAAAAAAGAAATTAAAGACTTCCTATATTTCAATGAGAATGAAGACACAACATACACAAACTTATGGGACACTTTGAAAGCAGTGCTGAGAGGAAAGTTTATAGCACTAAGTGCCCACATGAAAAAACTGGAGAACAGTCATACTAGAGAATTAATAGCAAAGCTGAATGTTCTAGAACAAAAAGAAGCAAACTCCCCCAGGAGGAGCAGACGCCAGGAAATAATCAAATTGAGGGCTGAAATCAACCAAGTAGAAACCAGGAAAACACTGAGAAGAATCAATGAAACAAAGAGTTGGTTCTTTGAGAAAATCAACAAAATAGATAAACCTCTGTCCAAACTAACCAAAAGACAGAGGGAGAGCATGCTAATTAACAAAATCAGGGATGAAAAAGGGGACATAACAACGGACTCTGAGGAAATCAAGAGAATCATCAGTGCATACATTGAAAATCTGTACTCCACAAAATTTGAAAATTTAAAGGAAATGGACAATTTCCTGGATAGATATCACTTGCCAAAACTAAATCAAGAACAGATAAACAATCTAAACAGACCTATAACTCCTAATGAAATAGAAGCAGTCATCAAAAGTCTCCCAAACAATAAAAGCCCAGGCCCAGATGGCTTCAGTGCAGAATTCTACCAGAAATTCTAAGAAGAGCTAATTCCAATACTCCTCAAAGTATTCCACACAATAGAAGCAGGAGGCTTACTGCCAAACTCTTTCTACGAGGCTACAATTACCTTGATACCCAAGCCACACAAAGACACAACTAAGAAAGAGAACTATAGACCAATTTCCCTCATGAACATTGATGCAAAAATACTCAATAAAATACTCACAAACCGGATTCAACAACACATCAGAAAAATTATCCACCATGATCAAATAGGCTTCATTCCAGGAATGCAGGGATGGTTCAACATTAGAAAATCTATCAATGTAATCCATCATATTAGCAATCTGCAAAAGAAAAACCACATGATAATCTCACTAGATGCTTAAAAAGCCTTTGACAAAATCCAGCACCCCTTCATGATAAAGGTCCTAGAGAGATCAGGGATAACAGGAATGTACCTGAATATAATAAAAGCAATATACAGTAAACCAACAGCTAACATCAAACTAAATGGAGAGAAACTCAAAGCAATTCCTCTAAAATCAGGAACAAGACAAGGCTGTCCACTCTCTCCATATCTCTTCAATATTGTACTTGAAGTTCTAGCTACAGCAATAAGACAACAAAAGGAGATAAAGTGGATACAAATAGGAAAAGAACAAGTCAAACTTTCACTATTTGCAGATGATATGATAGTTTACATAAGTGACCCAAAAAACTCCGCAAGGTTACTCCTAGAGCTGATAAACACCTTCAGCAATGTGGCAGGATACAAGGTAAACTCAAAAAAAATCAGTGGCCCTATTATATACAGATGATGAAGTGACTGAGAAAGAAATCAGAGAAACATCACCCTTTACAATAGCCAAAAACGGCATCAAATATCTGGGGATAATGTTAACCAAGGAAGTGAAAGACCTGTATATCAAGAACTTTGTGTCTTTAAAGAAAGAAATCAAAAAGATACCAGAAAATGGAAAGATCTCCCATGCTCTTGGATTGGTAGGATCAACATAATAAAAATGGCAATCTTGCCAAAAGCAGTCTATAGATTCAATGCAATCCCTATCAAAATTCCATCACAATTTTTCAAGGACCTGGAAAGAACATTAATCAACTTTATATGGAAAAACAAAAGGCCCAGCATAGCCAATACATCCCTATACAATAAAGGAACTTCAGGAGGCATCACCATACCTGACTTCAAGCTCTATTATAGAGCTATAGTCCTGAAAACAGCTTGGTATTGGCACAAAAATAGGCAGGTAGACCAATGGAACCGAATCAAAAGCCCTAATTTTAACCCACATAACTATGAGCACTTGATTTTTGACAAAGAAGCTAAAACTGTACAATGGAAAAAAGAAAGCATCTTCAACAAATGGTTCTGGCATTACTGGGTACTGGTATGCAGAAGACTGCAGATAGATCCAGGTCTATCGCCTTGTACAAAACTTAAGTCCAAATGGATCAAAGATCTCAACATAAATCCAGCCACACTGAAACTTTTAGAAGAGAAAGTGGGAGATACTCTTCATCGAGTTGGTATAGGAGACCACTTCCTAAACATAACACCAGTGGCACAGGCACTGAGATCGACAATTAACAAATGGGACCTTCTGAAACTAAAAAGCTTCTGTAAGGCAAAGGACACAGTCAAAAAGACAAAAAGACAGGCCACAGAATGGGAAAAGATATTCACTATCCCTACATCTGACAGAGGGCTAATCTCCAATATTTACAAAGAACTCAAGAAACAAGTCTCCAAAAGACCAAAGGATCCACTTGAAAGGTGGGGTACAGAGCTAAATAGAGAATTCTCAGTAGAGGAGGCTAAAATGGCCAAGAGACACTTAAGAAAGTACTCAACATCCATAGCCTCAGGGAAATGCAAATCAAAACAACTCTGAGATACCATCTTACTCCTGTCAGAATGGCTAGAATCAAAAACACTGAAGACAATTTATGCTGGAGAGGATGTGGAGAGAGAGGAACACTCCTCCACTGCTGGTGGGAGTGCTGACTCATACAGCCTCTTTGGAAATCAGTATGGAGATTCCTCAGGAAAATTGGAATTAATCTACCACTAGACCCAGCAATTCCACTCTTAGGCATTTATCCAAATGAGGCAGGTTCATACAACAAGGGCATCTGCTCCACTATGTTCATAGCAGTATTGTTTGTAATAGCCAGAACCTGGAAGCAACCTAGATGCCCCTCAACTGAAGAGTGGATAGAGAAAATGTGGTACATTTACACAATGGAGTATTACTCAGCAGAAAAAAAACAATGGAATCTTGAAATTCGCAGCGAAATGGATAGCACTGGAAGAAACCATCCTGAGTGAGGTAACCCAGTCGCAAAAAGATATGCATATATGCATAGTACCCAAGAGAAGAGGATGGAGACAAGATCCTCTGAATGGATGGGGAACACGGCTAGGTGTGGGGGGGAGTGGGACCTGGGAAGAAGAGAGGGGGTGAAGAGGAAGAGAGTTGGCCATGGGGGAACAGGAAGTTAAGGGGATGGGGGTAGAATAGGGGGAAGAGGGAATCATAGGTTCGAAGACAGATCAGGCACCAGAGTGACCTCGAGTGATCTAAAGGGATAACACCAATTGGCAAGCTAAGCAATAGTGGAGGGTCCACCTCGAATGCCCATCCCTGATAATGAACTTGATGTCTATAACCACCCGGGAGCCTTCATCCTGTGACTGATGGAAGCAGAGGCAAACACACAATTGATCACTGAACTGAACCCAAGGAAGCCAGTGACAGAGAGAGTGGAGTGATAAGCTAATTGGCAAAAAATGGGCTGGCAAAACCAGCAGAGACAGCTGAACTGAACAGGGGAGAGCTCTTGGACCCCAGACCGACAGTGGGGAGGCCATCATGGGACTGATCTGGACCCCCCCAAATGTGAGTGTCAATGAGAAGGCCTGGGCAACCTATGGGCCCTGAGCTGTGGATCAGTGTCTATCCCTGGTATACAAACTGTCTTCGTGTGCCTATAGCACAAAGAGAGATGCTCTCTCAGCCTGGACTCTTAGGGGAGTGCCTGGACCCTACCCAGAGTAAAATGACAGACTCTAGATATCCCCTATGTGGAAGGATTTGGCAATAGGGTGGGAGGGAGGGGGAGAAGGGGAGTGCGGGAGGAGGGGAGGGAGAGGGAACTGGGATTGACATGTAAAACAAGCTATTTAAAATTAAAATTAAAAAGTGAAGAACACAAAAAAAAACTAACATATTTATGCTACATGACTAATATAATAGACATGCCCATAATATATGTGAATGTTAAAGGTTTGTTCATTCAAGTACATATATTTAAAAACCAGAAAATGCCACACACTATCAAGATTGAGGAGAGAATACGACTTAATCAAAAAGACTTAAAAATGCAATTGCTATTGTTTAAACAATACAAATTGTGAAGCCAACTTATCTTGACAATGAGAATAAATCAATACAGACTCCTGTTTAAGTAGGAGAGTTAAAGCTCTTAAAACGTTGGGGCAGAATTTTTTATCAAAAGATATTCCTGCAAAACTGTCTAACACCTGCTTCAGAGTTGGATGATTAGGATATTATAGAATCATTGACCATTTTAACCATTATTTTTAAGAATAGTTTGTATTGATTTTTGTTTCAGTAGAATCTTTCTCTCTTTTTTAAAGCAAATGTGGTCATAAAGAGGATGGTTTTGTGAAAAACATAGTGAGTTAGTAAGAACTTATCTTATATTCTGCACAAGAATCCACAGTGTCACACTGTGGACTTAATTTGAGATTATTTCAAAGTCACATGAATAACACTGAATGCAATAGGTTTACCAGTCAGCTACCACCGACCTGAGGATTCCATTTATGTGTCAAAAGCTTCAGAAAACTTGACAAGGCTTCTATTAGTAGATGCTTTCTTTACATAGAATCCTCACTTAATATGAGAGATTATATACATCAAGTGACTTGAACCTCGAGAAAATATTTGAACAGGTTTTCATTTCTTTAAAACTGCAGTTTGAGACCTGTTGTGCCAGAATAAAGGTGTACTTTTATCTGTGTCTGGAGTATAAAACCATTTGGATAAAGCTATAAAAGCCAAAGAAGCATTCATGAAAAGTGGCTGACAAATGAGAAGCTCAAGCTGTTTACTACATAAATATAATGGTTAGGAAATGTTGTTTCTTGGATTTCTCTGTGACATCTTGTTCATAGACACATTGCTTTCCAGATAATGATTGTGTTGTCTGTATCAGAAGACAAATCTTGAGAAAAATTTTGTACATGTGCATTTTGGGTAGTGTTAGACAACAGTTGTACTGTTTTTAATTACTATAAATATAAAATATTAAATTTAATGTGTGTACATTTACACATATGTGTATATATAGATTATAATTGATATATGTCTTGTCAAATTTATATGGCCAAAATTAACACTTTCTTATAACTGGTGAGAGATTTTATCTGACTTTGGGGTTTATCATTAATTGGATTTAAAGTTTTCTTTCATTACCTACATAGGTTAAACTCTGAAACTCTCTTAAATATGCAATAACTACACAGTATGATAATAATTGAATTTCAATAGAACACAAATTCACCAAACCATGTATGTAGCTAATGAAGAACTTATATGTGGAATTCTTGTTCATTAAATATACTTAATATTCTTTCCAGTTTAATTTTATTTTCAGCCTACTAATATTTCTTATAATTAGAGCTGTATGTTTATTATTAATTATAAATGTGAACATCTTTGTGCAAAATTTGCCATTTTCATTTTTCAGAAATTGTTATTTGGGGCTGGGTATGTAATTCAGTTGAAAAAGTGCATGCTTAGCTTGTGTAACACTTAGGTTACATCCCTAGCACCACAAAAAATAGGAGTATTGCCACATGCCTGTAATCCCAACATTCTAGAGACAAATAGGAATTTCAGAAGTTCAAACATATTTTAAGCTGTATAGTGAGTTTCAAGTCATTCTAGCATATGTGAGAGCATGCATCTAAGAAATCAACCCAACAAACAGATAAACAAAAACTAAATAAATGTACTAAAACGTATTTTCAGTTGTGGATAAATATATCAAAGTAATAATTTGATGATAATTTCTATGCTTTTAAAATTACTTGTAAAACTTGTCATTCTTAAAACATAAACGTCATTTATATACTGTACAAATTAGTGTAATGATTTGTCTGTCATCAAATAAACATTCATAATAATGAAAGGAATCCACATAAATATCCTTTTGAATATATTCCTGTTATATTTTTATTGTGGTTTAAAATAAATAGTTCTAAAATTCAATGTTGATTTATGTTATTTTCAACATTACTTAGCAAGAAAACCTCCACCTTAAATGAATTAATTAAAATGAAATTTTAAATATATAGCACTCTAACTTTGTCAATCATCTTTAAGGATTTTTAGAGGAAGAAACCCAAAATGTTCAAAGATGCTAAGAACTGGCAAGAAAACATTATCTTGTTCAACAAATGGAACATTTTCACTTTTTAATTAACAATTTTATTAGCAAAAACCTGGGTTGTAATATATCAGCTTAAATGGAAGAAAGACATATTTATTTATATGAGGATTCAGTATATGGCTACCTGAACTTATTGCTTTGATAATTTGTTATTTCAGTATATCTTAGTATAAATATAAGGAAAAGGAGGCATTTCAACTGAATGGCTTCAAGAAATAATAAGGGACAGGGCTCCAGCTGCCCTCTAAGAACCTGATCCTCAAAACCTAAATTCTTTCAAGTAGGCCTGTGTTCTAAAGCTTCTCCAGTCTCCCCAAAATGTCACAGCCTTGGAACCAAACTTAATAACATGGGCTACTAGGTGACACCTGAATTTCTGAATAGTCACAATGTTTTATTTTCTTCATTACAGTTAGAGGGAAACATAGCTTGGCTAATATTTTTATCATTCAGCTGACAGAATACTAAAATACAAATTTATATTAAAGATTAAATAGCAATATATTTGGATAATGTCTAATTTTAAATTATTAACCATTATTTGATAACAATAAACTTTTTAAATGAACCCTTTGGAAATTTTATAGCCACATTATAATTTAGGTGTTTTGAATTTCCTCATTAAATCATTGTGTCCTTAAAACAAGAATATTTCATATCTCAAGTTTATGAAGCATTATAGATTGTATCAGTTGATAAATATTTTCTCTTGGCCAAAATCTACCATTGTTCTGATTTGTGATATTAAAACTGGATTCCATAAGCAAAGGAAGCATCTAGATGAGTTTTTCTTAGCTTTTGCATATTTCTAGCAATATGGAATATTTGCTACTGAACCGATTGTTCTGATCTCTGTTTCTGACAGAAAATGGAGTTTGCATATCTCTGTGCCCAAATTCTTGTCTTAAAACTAAGCAGCCAGCCAGAGTGTTGGTGAATGACTGTAATCTGAGCACTGACAGAGGAAGGCAGAGCATGGCAGATCTCTGAGTTCAATGCCAGCATAATCTACACAGTGAGTTCCAGGACAGCCAGGACTACACAGAGAAATTTTGTGTTGAAACAACAACAACAACAACCTCAACAAAATAAACTTAGCACCCACTGAGCTTGAGGCGCTCCCCAGTCTCTATTGGGTGAATATAATTCAGCACACAACATTCTTTCTGCTCATTTTCATGAAATATGACATATTATATATAAAATGCACTTGCTCATTGTGAATGCCCCAAATGCTAAAACAAAACTAAAATGTCTAACTAAGGAGTCTAGAAGACCCTGAATGAGAGGATTCCCCTTCCCTCTCCCCTTCCCAACTGAGTATTAGCGTTAGAGACATAAAATTTCATATACAGAATGTACCTCACAAACCTTTAACCTGTTGCAGGCTTAAGTCTAGTGTGATTTAAATAAAGCATCCCAAATAGCCTCACAGCTCAGTTCCCAGTTCCCAAATCGTATTAGCTAAGTAAGACCTTGAGAATTGTATATTCAGGAGTAAAATATTGCTCTATAGAAAGACTTGTCAAACTGAGAAATAAATCAATTGCCTCTAAAATATAATGGTAGAGTACCACATAAAGCAGATATTCCAATTCCAAAATGAAGATAGAAAGGAAACAGGAGGGAATGGGAGGGAGAGAGGGAGGGAAGGGAAGAGAGGGGAAGAGGAGGAAAGATGAGAATTCCTGTATTTTCTTTAGTCCATTTTGGTGGTATTCCTTCTTAACTAGTAGATTGAATCCATGCTTCATCTTTACAATAAGTTTCTCCAGTCACAATCTTGGTCTTCTGCCCTGTGTATAATTTCTAATACTTTGTAATACAAACATATTGGCAATTTTCCAAATGGTAGTTTTCATTCCCATTTATATCCTTTCCTATTTCACTGTAAGTGGTAAGGATAATTAGGCTGCCTCTTGGATTACTCTGTTATCAAAGATTTTTTAAATAACCACAGTCACCATCTAGTGTTAGGACAGGATTCCGTCAGTTTTCTGAGACTTTAAGACAAGAATCACCTTTCTACCAATGCTCTGCAGCTGCTTCTCATTTCTTTCGGAGACTTGTCCAAAAGTCTATCTGACAGGCTAACAAGTATATGTTCTTCATAATATGCGAATTATACAATGCAGTATAAATTTTTTCCGCACTCCAATCTTTTCATGTACTTTATGGACCTTCAACAGAACAGCCTTCATCACATATGTCTTTACAGAAGACATAAAGAAAATCTAGGGTTTCCTGTCATGCACTTTATAAGCCACCTCTTCTTATTACCCAATTCAAGAACTACTTCTGTATTACTAATTATTTGTTAATGCATTACTCCACTTCCATCACTAAATACTTTTAATTTTTAACACTTCCATAATAAATTATTACAGATAACAAAACTCATTCTTTCACATCTCTAGCTGTCACTAGATAAAATCAAGTTACATGGTTTCTTCTGAGCATTCTGAATGATACCTTTATTTTAGCTATTATTTTTGTTCTTAGCTTCTGGTAGTTTCTGGCTATCATTTGTGTTTTAGTCCTGATGCTGCATAACTTCAGGTCTGCCTCCACCATCACTTTGGTTTTTTTCCTTATGTTTATGTTTTCTTCTGTTTATTCCCTCATCTCATAATATTGTCCTTAGAGTCCCCAATTAATGAAAGACAACTACATCTTAGCCTGACCATATCTAGAAAGATTCAATTTACAGATATAATGAAATTCAATAACAAAGCCTCATCACAAATTTGCCTGTGTTTATATTTAACTAGAGGGTTCATGAAGGCAAAACTCACAAATTGGCTGGATGGGGAAGTTCCATTGCGAATGTAGGTAGAAATGTACGTGAGCTGATAACATGAATGGAATAAAAAAGGGAAAAAGATAGAGAGGAAAGAGTGTTATATTCTCGTGAAATTTGGTGTTTCTTACTCTTCACTCTTTGAGGAACTGCCCCCCAGCTTCCAAATAAACACATGGAGACTTATTCTTTCTTATGCATGCCACGCCTTAACTTGGTTAGTTTCTATCCAGTTTTTCCTAACTTAAATTATCCTGTCTACCTTTTGCCTCTGAGCTTTTATATTTCTTTATTCCGTATACTTTATTCTGTATACTTTACTTCTTACTCCATGGCTTGCTGTGTAGGTGGATGACTGGCCCTTATCCAAAAGATGCCCATTTATACAACAAAGATGTCTGTTCCCTATGTTCATAGCAGCTTTATTTGTAATAGCCAGAAATTGGAAGCAACCTAGATGTCCCTCAACCAAAGAGCAGAAGCAGATTTTTTTGAATCATTAAATACTGAATTCCATTTACAAAGTGTTTCACCCCAAATACATTTGTTTGTTTTTGAAAAATGGAGTGACACAAAGATAGTTAGTTTCTTACTCTTATGTGCTCTGTGTTCTCCTCAAATCACGGAAATCCTTCAGCTTCTTTGTTAGTGAGATCAATTATTCATAGCAGAAAACCCACTTATCTGCTTGCTTTTAGTACAGATATGCCATTGAGAGATATAAACACATCAGTTCAAAAGAAAGGTGATAAGAACATACTGTTGCTTTCAAATTATTTTGTGATTAAAAAAATAATAGAATGACCCTATTGCTAGGAAAAGGAAGAGTATTTAATGCAAAGATAATGAGATATCAGAAGGCATTTTAAAGAATTCTCTATAAACAGACTTCAAAGGAAATTTCTGATAATAGAATATGGTTGCCCTCAACATGCTTGTAATAATCAGTGGTTCCTTCCAGAAGGGTTAGTAACAGTGTTTGTGGTAAACAGTTTAGAACCATTGATATATTAATTTTAACTGAAAGGTCTGAGGATGTCTGAAAATCTGTTTGTCCTACTCTATTACATTATCTAAGTTCAATTTACATAATTCTTTCATAACAGCAAAAGTTGGATTTTCTGAATGGAAAACATTGTTTGTCTTATTTGAAAAGCATGAAACTGTACAAAATTAATTGATATGATTTATCTTCCTCCATATGTAAATGAATGAATGAATAAAAACCAAACTTACTCATTTATTCTAAGTCTCTGTTGGTACTCCATTCATTTATGTCAAATTTCATATTTTGATAGCCCTAGCAAATTATTTTATATAATTCATGGTGAAACTAAAATAAGACAAATATTAGGAATAAGCATCTTACAATGCAAATCATGCTATGCTATTAGTGATACCCCTTGTTGCTTCTTTGTGAATGCTTGTTTCACATTGTGCTCCTGCATGATTCTACTAAGCTACTATGTAATAGTAAATCATTATCAGTGGCAGGATTCACACAGAAAAGGTCCTTCCTTTCTCAGCATTATCACATTCAAGCCTGAATTTATATGTCGATAATCTTGCATGAAAAATACACAGTCAGAGGCTATGGCCATTATTTTTCTGTATTCTATTTCTTTCCTTTTTTCTTTTTACTTTGAGTTTTATTGCTTTAGGCCATTAACTAGACACAATTAAGAACTGTGATTTTCATAATGGAAGATGTGTACACAAAATTAATAATGTCAGCAGACAGTCATTGTATTCATGGGAGGCTAGAATAGCTCTGCTTTCAAAAAGCATTTCATTATGTGACTAGCTTAAAATAATAGTATGGTAATGGTATGTGACTCAGAATTTCAGCAGAACCCTCACCGAAAACTCATATGTTACAAAAATGTATAAGCCTGCCACATATATTATTGTTCACTATCCTAGTATAACCTGGAGACATGAGCTTTGTATTAATAACTATTGGAAGGCAATTTAGCACTGGAGAATTGACTGAATTGACTGCAGTTTCCTTTGATCACTAAAACCTTCCCTAAGTTACTTCTGTTATTTGTCTCCTCAGAGTCCAGACACTGGAGTTTCCATATATGCTCCCTCCACCTATTGAAGTGAATCTTTTGAAGTGGAGAGAATAAGGCGATTGAATTCATGGCAGTAAAAAGAGTGACAATCCAATTCAATAGCTCAAAGGAGGCTCACATTTTATATGTGCTAAATATGCCTCGCCACTCTTATCATGCCACTTCACAGCTCATGCCACTTCACAGTTACTTTAAAGCTCGCCATGGTTATTTTGAGAGTGAAAACATTCTCTACAAACATTTCTCAAACTGCTTTGGAGCATTTATGAGGATGTGGAAACTTTCATTACTACTTTCTTTAAAGCTTTGAAATACTCAGAGGAAGCAAACACTTTGAGGAAAGTTTGCCAGACTGTTTCTCACTTTTCTTTGGATGAAGAAAACATATTGTCATTAGGATTGTGTTTATCTTTTCTGGTGAATCAAACTTGTGCCACAATATTATCAAAATAGCAAAGTAGAAACTTGAGGAGATGTTTGGTTTGATAAGTGGCTTCTGATACACCTTTCTGTCTAATTGGACAGGACAGGAAGCAAATTGTTTACACCATTTTATTAAGCATTGTGACCTAAAAGCTCCATTGTAAAAACATGATTTTCTGTTTGTAATGAGGATCTTTATCCACAGCCAAGAATGCAGACGCTAGTTATGAAAGAAACTGTTCAGGAAGAAATCATTAAAGGGTAAGGGGCAGGATCGATACGCATCTTGGGAAGTCAGATATTCAGATCTGAACGGCTTGAAGCATAAGCTGTACTTGAAAGGCAGGCTGGATTTGTACATGTGAACTTATTCACAAGATTGGTACTCCAATTTCAAAAGGTTTGCCTCATTTTTCTTTTACTGTGAGCTTGCAAATCATGTAGCCATACTAGTCTCAAAACATTTTCGTTGGTATTGCTCTTTGCTGTGTTGGTCTAGGTTTTCTTGTTACAGGAAAACTTAACGAAAACTTTTTTTTTCTCCTATGATCATCAGACTTTAGTTGGAAATTGTTATGTATCGGAGCAATGGAACCTTCCTGTACTTGCATATTGAGCAGTATGTTGTGAAACTAAAGGCAAGCCTTAATGTTTCCTTGAGCAGAGAAGCTGCAGAAGTTGAAGAGATAGTCCATGGATCGAGATAGAGGAGAAATAATATCAACTACATACTATTATTATTTTGAATTATATCCTTAAGTATATTACTTGCAATCAGAAGTATGTGTGACTGGAGAATGGGTATGTTTGATAACACATAAATAAATATATTTATACTGTGTGTTTTGGTACTCAACATTGATATTAAAATAAATGACTTATTTGTACCATATTGTCTTCAATTCACTTGTTCAGCAGATATTACTAAGCTTGCTCAGGTACTACTTAAGTCAAATCTTGTGGCACTTACATCACATGTTCTTATGGTACCGTATAGATAGCAAGAATAAAATTATATCTACAAATTACATATTTGTACATTTTGCATATAAAATCTTCACTTTGAATATTTAATTTCATTGTTTTTGCCTTCAGGGTTTCTCATAGGACTCTTTTATTGTGTGTAGCAGGCTTTCTTTTGGGCCACCAACCAGCTGCAAAATCATAACATGAAGGCTTATTATTAATTATTAGTTATGAATGCTCAGGCTTGTCTTATGCTTGTCCCTCCAGCTCTTAAAGCTTAATTTAACCTGATTCTCTTCATCTATGATTTGCCTCTGGAAGTTTTACTTTCTTTCATTGGGTATGTACCATTCCATGTCTGTCTGTCTGGTAGCTGCCTGGCTGGCCACAGGCATCTCCCCATCTTTCTCCCTTCCCTTCCCCTATTCTTCTCTCCCCTCTCCCCTCTGTGTTTCTTCTCTCTGTGTCTCTTGCCTAGATTCCTCCTCCTTATTTTCTCTGTCTGTGAGCCTAACCTATCTCTCTACTTCCTAGCTATTGACAATTTGACTCTTTGTTAGACCAGGCAGGTGACTTAGGCAGACAAGGTGAAAGAAATATAACTTTACATAGTTAGACAAATGCAATATAAACAAATATAACACATTTTTACATTGTTAAAATGCCACATAAACAAATGTAATTCATCTGTTTTAAACCAAAACAATTATATATAACATATTTATCTGGACATTATTAGGTTATTTCTTTCACTGGAATGTAAGGTGTTATTAGGAATATGTCTCAGTGTGGTTGTCTTTGATTATTTTTGCTTTGCTTGTGGAACTTTGGAGATACATTTCTTTAAAGTTTTATGATATTTGAGATTCCTAGGCAGGATATCTTCACATATACATACATTTTTCTGTCACTGCCTTCTTTGTTTTCATCTCCATATGTTAGAGCATATGATGTTTTGGAACAGCTCATTAAAGTTCTAGTTTTTAGTCATTTTACACTTTATGTTTCAATTTTAGTTGGTTCCATTGCTATGTTTTCAAGTTCATATTTTTTTCTTCAAGTGTTATAAGCCACCATATCATATCTAGAAAGAATATTTACCAATTTTTTAACAAGGCCTCCTTGGCTGTTCTACAATTCAGTTATGTAAATCAGGCTATTCTCAAATTTGCAGCAGTGCCTCTGCATCTGTCTCCAAAGTCCTATGATTACAAACCTGTACAAACTCACGTGGACTTTTCCACCTGGAGAGATACTTACTGTATGTTTTTTAGAGGTTCTATTTCTCTATCTCATTTGAATGCTTATCTTTATATTTATGAATATATGTGTATTTTAAACTGCTATTTCAGAAGATATTTATTTTTATATTATGTGTACAAATGCTTGCCTGCATGTATATATGCTTATGTGCTACATGGATGGCTGTCATCTGGAAAAGAGAGGAGGTCACTGAATGTCTTGTAGGTGGAACTACAGGTAGTTGAGAGGTGCTGGAAATTGAACTCCAATCTTTTGGAAGTACAAGAAGCACTCTTAACCATTGAGCAATCCATTTAATACATTATACTTGCATATTAAACTATTTTTTCCTGATAAATTCAGCTCCTGTAAATTTCCATTCTTTCAATTATTATTTTCTTTTCTGTTGAAAAAATACTTGCGCTTGTTTTTTGAAGTCCATTTTTTAGGCAGTCAGGTACTAAATTTTATTATATTTATTTGCTTCTTTGTTCTGAAGTACTAAGTAATAATGTTAAGACATATTTGAAGACTCTATTTGATCTTTGTCATGCCAGGCAATCTTCTGTCCAGAAATTTTTTCCTCCACATTAAAACGAGGACCTTCCGTTGAGACTTTTAGTCAATTCCAACTTTTAAATTATCTCTACATTATGATTAGTAAGAATATGATAATTACCTATGAATGTGTTAATGCTGTAAATTTTTTCACTGATCCTTGATGTATTTTGTACTATTATCCATGCTGAAATTTGTAGCTCAAGACTACAAGTACACCTCTGTAGACCGAGGCTGCCCTTTCTCTCATTCCCCACCTCCACTTTACCTGATATTCTCCAAGATGAATTCAAGATGCCTTAAACATTCCAAATGCTTATCTGTGTGTCCTTATTTCTGAAGGACCCCTAGTATGTAGTATATTTCCTCCTTTTTGTGAGTGGTGTGGAGACTGCTTCTTAGCAAAAGCTATGGCATATGTAGGGCTAGGATCATTTATAATTTCCTACTCTTTATGATTGCAACCATTGTTTTCCTCTCCAATACTTAAGTATCATAGGTTGTTTTATTACATTTGAGTTTTTATTTGATTCTTGCAGTAGAGTTACTCCCGGAATAATTAAGTCTGCTGAGCAGAAGAATTTAGTGAAGGTGAGGCATACAAATTTACGGAAAATTCACATCAACATTTAAATCTTAGCTATTTTAAAACACACTTTTTTTTTGTTTTTTTTGAGTTTCTCTGTATTGTTTTGTAGGTTGTCCTGGAACTCACTCTCTACCAGACTGGCCTCGAAATCACAGAAATCCACCTGCCTCTGACTCCCAAGTGCTGGGATTAAAAGGGTGAGCCACCAACATCTGGCAAAAACCACACATTCTTATTAACTCCAAAATGATACATTTTTCACTAAAAAAATTTAAGTCATGGAGCTGTATTATCAGTTAAGACCTTAGTTAAGTGTGCTGAATTATTATGATTTTAATTGAACAAAGTATAGTTTATGGTATTAATTGATCATTTTCTCAACACCACAGAAGGAGAAATTTAACTTAAACAGATAATTTATGTACACTGAATCTTGTCATCCGTTTAAATTGGATAATCTTGGTCTGCCTTACAAACAAATATTTTATGAAAGGAACAAACACACCTACCATCAATATATTCTCATTTTATTTGTTGATCCTTTAAATAAATTGCAATGCAGCAGTTATGATAGTCTAAAATAACAACAACATAACTGAACAATAAAGGAAAAATTATAGTCTTTTTTTTCTTGGTAAATATATGCTGAAATTCATGTAAGTCAATTAAGCAGTATCCCAACATAGAAATTTAATTTTGAAAAAAGCAATGCGTTTTATCTGCAAAACTCTAATGTGACTGAAAACTATGATGAAACAGAAGTTTATCTCATACCTCTTTTAGGATTGATAAAAAAGTCTGCTTCTCTGTGGTGTCTGCCTTTTTTAATAGTTTTATGTTTCCTGATATAAGACATATCTACAGAGCAAGTTACAGGATGATCAGCACTGCACATAGAAACTATCTTAAAAAAACAAAAAAAAGAAAAGAGAAGGCGAGAAAGAAAGAGAAGAAGGAAAACAAAGAAATTATTTTTTGTAAGTACTGTTAATTTGCATGTGAAAATAATATAATAAATTAATCAAATACACTATAAATTATAGAAAAATTATATGGCATTGTTAGGAGAAGAAGAGGGTAGATTCAGTTTAAAGTGATGTGTAGTATAAAACTAATATTTTTATGGACTTCCTTTTTGCTTTGTTTCTTACATACATATGATACATTACAAACCAACAACAATAAGCCGTTGTTCAAAAATTTCAGCTATCCAGAAAATAAAAATTGTGTACCATGTAGTGTTGCTACAGATAAAAAGATGCTGAATCCCACATTCAGATTTAATTAGTAACTGTTATAAAGAAATCTACAAACAATAGGATATGCATTTATATTGATAAATATCATATTCCAAAAAAACTTAACTTTCTGACACTAATAGTATAGTACTAAACCCTACTGTTTCTGGGATATTATGGTTAGGTTTGTTGCTTTCATTACATAAATGTCAAGGAAAATCATGTTACCTACTTTTTATTTGACTATTCCCTTCGTGTAAGTTTGTGTTTTCTAACAAATGACAAAAGTATGAATTTATTTAGGTAAAGGAAAAATACCTGCAGATATATTCTGTTCTGCAGGTAATACACTCCACAAATCTGTAATTACTTAGAACTGTGGCTAATTCAAATACATGCTATTTATTTTTTGTTTGTTTGCTTGATTTGGTTCTTTCTTTTAAACTTTTTCCTTTTTTAATTTAAGTTATAAACAAGCTTGTTTCACATGTCAATCCCAGCTCCCTCTCCCTCCCTTCCTTCCTTGCCCTTCACAACAGGCCACCCAGTTCCCCACCCAATCTCCATTCCCATCCCCAAGGAGGGTGAGGCCCTCTATGGTAGATCTCCAGAGCCTGACATTTCATTCAGGGCATGGCCTGGGCCCTTCCACAGGAGTCCAGCAAAGACAGCATCCCTCATTGTGGGATGGGATAAATACTACCCAACGCTCCAAATATTACCTATGCCTCTTCCCTAACATCCACAGTCAGAGGGTCTGGGTCAGTCTCATGCTTTCCACACAGCCATCAATCTGGGGTCCAGGAGCTCCCCCTTGTTCAGGTCAATTGTTTCTGTGGTTTAAACTAGCCCAGTCTTAACTACTTTGCTCATCAGCTCTACCTTTCTGTCACTGGATTCCAGGAGTTCAATTCAATGTTTACCTGTGGTTGTCTGCCTCTGCTTCTATCAGTCACTGGATGAAGGTTCTGTTTCCCAGACTCTCTGGCAATGGGATTGTAGGCTGGCAATCCCCTGATTCATGTCTAAAATCCATATATGAGTGAATACATACCATGTTTGTCTTTTTGTGACTAGGTTACCTAACTCAGAATAGTTTTTTCTAGTGCCATCCATTTGCCTGCAAATTTCAAGATTCCATTGTTTTTTTTTTCTTTTTCTGAATAGTACTCCATTGTCTAAATGTACCACAATTTCTCTATCCACTTTTCAGTTGAGGGGCATCTAGGTTGCTTCCAGGTTCTGGCTATTACAAATAATGCTGCTATGAACATAGTGGAAAAGACATCCTTTTTGTGCGAATGTGCATCTTTTGGGTATATGCCTAAGAGTGGAATTGCTGGGTATTGTGGTAGACTGATTCCCATTTTCCTGAGGAAACTCCATACTGATTTCCAAAGTGGCTGTATGAGCTGGCACTCCCACCAGCAATGAAGGAGTGTTCCCCTTTCTCCACATCCTCTCCAGCATAAACTGTTATTGGAGATTTTGGGTTTAGTCATTCTGAGAGAAGTAAGATGGTATCTCAGAGTTGTTTTGATTTGCATTTCCCTGATGGGGAATGTTAAGCACTTTCTGAAGTGTCTCTCAACCATTTTAGACTCCTCTACTTAGAATTCTCTTTTTAGTTCTGTACTCCACTTTTTGATTGGATCATTTGGTGTTTTGGAGACTTGCTTCTTGAATTTTTGTAAATTTTAGAGATCAGCCCTTTATCAGATGTGGGGTTAATCAATATCTTTTCCCACTCTTTGGGTTGCCAGTTTGTCTTAATGACTGTGTCCTTTGCCTTACAGAAGCTTCTCAGTTTCAGGAGAGATGCCATTTATTAATTGTTGATCTTAGTGTCTGTGCTACTGGAGTTAAGTTAAGGAAGCAGTCTCCTGAACCAATTTGTTCAAGGGTACCTCCCACTTTCTCTTCCAGCAGGTTCAGTGTCGCTGGAATTATGTTGAGGTCTTTGATCCATTTATATTTAATTTTTTGTGCGTGGTGATAGACATGGATCTATCTGCAGTCTTCTACATGCCAACATCCGGTTATGCCAGCACCATTTGTTGAAGATGCTTTCTTTTTTCCCTTGTATAGTTTTAACTTTTTTGTCAAAGATCAGGTGTTCATACGTGTATGGATTAATTTTGGGGTGTTCAATTAGATTCCATTGGTCTGTCTTTTTTTGCTAACAGCAAGCTGTTTTCAGAACTATATCTGTAATAACAGTTTGATGTCAGGGATGGTGATGCCTTCTGAAGTTCCTTTATAGTACAGGGTTGTTATGGCTATCCTGCGCAAGGTCTGTGAAGAATTGTGCTGGAATTTTAATGGATATTGTGTTAAGTCTGCATATTGCTTTTGGTAAGATTGGCATTTTTACTACACTGATCCTACCTATCCATGAGCATGGGAAATCTGTCCATTTTCTGGTGTCTTCTTTAATTTCTTTCTTTATAGACTCAAAGTTCTTGCGATACAGATCTTTCATTTGTTTGCTTATATTACCCTAAGGTATTTTATGTTATTTGTGGCTATTGTAAAGGGCGATGTTTCTCTGATTTCTTTCTCAGCCCTTTTGTTGTCTGTATATAGTAGGGCTATTTGTAATAGTGAGTGGGCAGATAAAATATTTGTTAACTACACACTTGTGCTAAGGTTTCAATATATAAATTCTAGGAAGTTAAGTTGTGAAGAGATTGGTAACACAGACTTCCTGGAGCTTAATTTTTAAAGTGTGGTTTTTTATTTGTATATGGTAATTTATATTTATTGGTACATTTGATTTAAAAGTTTATATGGTTATTGCCTTAAAGCTTAAGTCTGATTTAGTTCCCAATTGTGAAGATCCTTTGCCTGTATTAATCAGTGAAATTTCAGGTTTTTCTTCCCCCCACTTTTTTGGTGCCTTCTGTATATGTTCATTCTTGCTTTAGTTTTTGATATAATTATCCATCTTCTGGCTCAAATTATGTTAATTGTAGTGAAAGGTACTAATATACTCAATTTCTATGCAGAGTTAATTTTCCTTTTGGCAACTTATTGTTATTTTAATCATTTTCTTTCTTACTACAATTGTTTAAATTATAGGTGACTTGCTAGTCTGTGCATTTTTCTTAACTGGAAGGTTTTTCCTAGCTATGCTCAATTAAGCATTATAAAAATAGCCTCAATTTCCAAGGTGTTATGCATTTGAGAATACTTAAAATGCTCTAATGATTGATATATTGTTCCTATCACTTTATTCTCATAATTGACTTGCTGTCATATTTTGGCTATAGTGACTTTATTGTAGAATTATGGCAGCATGGTTTAACAGGAATATATAATTGTCAAATACGGTCTTGGTCCCAGAGAGCTGATAAATGCTGGGATACAGAACAAATGGTCTTGTAAGCATTTATCTTTGATGGATCTGTAGTGGCAATATTGTCTTGAACATAATGCTTTCCTTATTTATTAAGACAAATAGCTTCTTAAAAGATTTTGCTGATTCCTTTAAATATCCAAATGGTAACAAAATGTATGAAGAGATCTAAAAAATATGCAAAATGTTTAATGAAATGAATTGGCCATCAAAATTATGTCACACATTTAAAACTGTTCAGAATGACTATGAATTCTGTTAACTTAAAAATCAAGCTAAACAAATTTATAAATAATGCATAAGCATATATATCAAAATCAACACTTTATAAAATACATTTAACTTTATCAGAAAATGTCTTTGTTCCTGTGTCGATTTCTGTATTCATGAATTATTAATTTTTCATTTGAACCACAGTATTGCACTTAGAATTCTTTGTTCAGCATTTTGTATACTAAAATGTATATTTATTAAATCTCAAAAATATTTCAGTTGAGAATTATTTTACATACTTTTTAATACTTTCAGATTCATTTAAGTTGTGTATAGTACATTCTGTTTCCTCTTATTCCCCACTCTCTATTATCTCGCTTGCATCTGTCATCATTCTTCCCCAATCCCAACAGCACATATTCCTTTCCTACATTCACGCATTTTTTTTTAGTTTTCTTCTGATCCATTGATTTTGACTAAGACCTTCTGTTTGACCACAGGTGTGGAGCCCTCCACTGAAACCTGGTGGTATGTTCTGTACCTCCTCCACTAGTTTCCCAGAGATTTTCAGGGAGGAAGAGGGGCAAGACCCTAGGAGCCCTTCCTGCATGTTCATGTAAGACTCATGACAATCTCAGGCTTATGTAGTTCCAGTGCAAGCAATTGCAGCTGCTATAGGATCATGTTGGTGGTGACCTGGTTGGTTATGTTGCAAATGTAGTATTTCATATATCTTCTCTCCTCCTTCCTGTTCCTACACTTCTTCCACTCCATTTTTGCAATACTCCCAATCCTTGGAGGAGATGGTATAAATGGTCAGTTTAGGCCTGAGCACTCAAATGTCATTTATTCTAAGTATCATGCGTCTCTGCAAGCATTGATGTTTGCTGCAAAAGAGAAACTTATCTAAGGCTGAGAGTAGCATTTTTCTATGGGAACAAACATAAATATTTAGACTTCGTGTAGTGGCACACTGATGTAGCTAAACAATAATACCGAAGTACACTCCCTAGTGTATATGACTTCCCTACCCATAGGGTTTTGACTGGGTTTGCAGTATTAGGTATTTATTCCATCCTGCGGATTGAGTCTCAAATGAAAGCCACCATTAGATTATTAGCCCTACATAAATCTTGCAACTCTTGTATCATTGGCCATGTTTTACTTAGTATAGTGGTAATATAGTTTACAGTGATCACAGATGGCTAAGATCATTGTTCTCTCAGCAGCTCGCATAGCAGTTTCCTGAACTGTAAAATCAAGTGAACAAGCAGGAAGTTTCCAGGTCAATTCCACTTTAAATCCTCTTAATCCACATAGAGGGATACTCTCTCAGCCTAGACACACCGGGGAGGGTCTAGGCCGTGCTCCAAATAATATGACAGACTTTGAAGATCCCCCATGGAAGGCCTCACCCACCCTGGGGATGGGATAGGGGGTCCAACTGGTGCAGGGGAGGAGAGGAGGGAGGGGAAACTGGAATTGTCATGTAAAAGTAGCTAGCTTCTAATTTAAATTAAAAATGGAAAAAAATCTCTTTGTTTCATAACCAAAATATGTGGTGCCGTCAGCAAGTGAATTTTATCATCTAGTTTTGGAAGGCTAGCAAAAGCAATGACAAGACATTGTAAGGAAGTATCCCACCTGCAGCACTAGGTTTTTTAAAACGTAACTCCTGACTTTTAGAAGCAACATTATATGTGCGTGTGTGTGTGTGTGTGTGTGTGTGTGTGTGTGTGTGTGTGTGTGTATTTTGTTATGTCATAGCCCATGTGAAAAAGTCAGAGGACAACCTGTGAAAGTCAATCTTTTTTCATTTTGGTCCTGGGGTCAAACTCCATTCTCAGATTTAGCAAATACATTTACCCATTAAGTCTCTTTGCCAGTCCTATTATTATATTATATATTACAATATTATTACATTTCTTAATTAGATTACACAATAGTAATTTTTCATATGACTTTTCATACATACTTAATTTTTGTTTAACCATTCCCCTACAAATAGTCATTTGTATTTCTTGTTTTGGAAAATGTCTGGTTAGAACTATAGATCATTTTAAAACTTGTCTTATTTATTTTGATGCTTCTTTATTTCTTTTTCTCTAGATTTCTTTCTAAAACACCCATATTTTGAACAAAGCTGCTTTCAGCTTGAATCCATGTGTTGACCTATGTGGCTTCTTGGTGGCATAAACTCTCTTAACCATCTCACTTAATGTGATGATCCTAGAGAATCTACCTCTTCTAGACTGGTTTAGTGTTGAATCAAGTGAGTGAATGCTGATGTGCTTTAAAATATTCTGTTGATGTCATAGTAAATGGGAACACTATGTGGCATCTTTCAGTGGGATGTTGTCACTTTAACTTCATCCAACCAGGATATTTCTGATAAAGGACAGAATCCAGATGCCAACATTCAGCACAATAATTCAAGCTGAAAGCAATTTTTTAATAGGCTGGTATTCACTGCATAACAACAGCACTAGAAAGTTTAATAATCTGTAAACTGTGCTCTTTTTGGTATTCAGGCATAAATTATATTCAAATAAATAATTTCATTACCTACACAAAATATCTGGATGTCTTAGATAACAAATGGCACCATAAGAACATTTCTACATATAATGTGGTTATTTTCACAGATTTTCCACCTATAAGTTAAATAAATGTGAGAGTCTCTTCCTTCATTGAGTCCCACAATATCTACTAGGATAATATTTGTGTTCATATATTTTAATGCCCTCTAATGAAAGTTCTGAGATGTTTTCTTTTTAACTCTTTTGGAGTTTCCAAGATCATTAACAGTGCTTAATAGACATATTTCACTTCTAAAAAGACATAATGGAACTTTAATTTCTTTCATAGGTCTCATGTATTCTATTCATTTAACAGATATATCTGGAGACTAGAGAGATGATTAGGTGGTTAATAGCTCACTACTCACACACCTGTGAGCCCAGCTACAGGTGAGCTAGGGTTTGCCTAGGAACCCTTCCCTGCCCTTCACCAGCTCCCTCCATCTTCCAGGAGGCCACTCCTGTCATCGAGAACATCCACCCACACAGGAAAGACTTGAGTATTTCCAGACCCAAGAACCAGCTCTTCCCACACGTGTGCTCCAGCTTCAGGTGATATTGGGTCCTCCTGGGAACCCCTTCCCCTCCCATCACCTGCTCCCTCCATCTTCCCACGGACTGCTCCTGTCATCAAGAGGACCCACCCACCCAGGAAAGACTTGAGTCCTTCCAGACCCAAGAACCAGCTCTCCCCACAACTGAGCACCGGCTTCAGCTTCAGGTGAGCTATGGTTCATCTGGGGACCCCTTTTTAACCCATCACCGTCAACCTCTATCATGTAGGGGCTGCATCTGGCATCGAGAGGACCTGCCCACACAGGAAATACTTGAATCCATCCAGACCCCAACCCTGGATCTCCCCACACCTGCATGTCAGGCTTCAGTGAGACCAGTAGAGACAGACAGACCCCACGTGCACTCAAAGAAAGGATGGGAAGATGACAGTATAAGAACACACTCAGCAATAGAAAGACCAATATTACTCAACCAGATGGATAGGTAGGATAAACATAGTAAAAATGGCAATCTTACAGATTCAAGGCAATCCCTATAAAAATACCAGCACAATTTTTCACCGACCTTGAAAGGACAATACTCAACTTTATATAGAAAAGCAAAAGACCCAGGATAGCCAAAACAACACTGTACAACAAATGCTCTTCCGGAGGCATCACTATCCTGACTTCAAATTCTACCATAGAGCTATAGTCCTGAAAACACCTTGGTATTGGCACAAAAACAGGCAGGTTGACCAATGGAATTGAATCAAAGAGCCTGATATCAACCCACACATCTTTGAACACCTGATCTTTGATGAAGAACCTAAAACTATACAATTGAAAAAAGAAAGCATCTTCAAAAAATGGTGTTGGAGTAACTGGATGCTGGCATGTAAAAGACAGCAGATAGAGCCATATGTATCACCACGAACAAAACTTAAGTTCAAATGGATCAAAGACTTCAACATCAATCCAGCTACACTGAATCTTTTGGAAGAGAAGGCGGGAAGTACCCTGGAATGAATTGGTAGAGGAGAATTCTTCCTGAACATAACACCATAGCAGAGACACTGAAATCGCCAATTAATAAATCGGACCTCCTGAAGCTGAGAAGTTTATGCAAAGGCAAAGGACACAGTCAACAAGATGAAACAACAATCCACAGAATGGGAAAAGATATTCATCAACTCAAGAAGCAAGTCTCCAAAACACCAAAGGATCCCATTAAAAAGAGGGCTACAGAACTAAATAGAGAATTCTCAGTAGAGGATTCTAAAATGGCTGAGAGACACTTGAGAAAGTGCTCAACATCCTTAGCCATCAGGGAAATGCAAATAAAAACAACTCTGAGATACCATCTCACTCGTGTCTGAATGGCTAAAATCAAAACCACTAATGACAATTTATGCTGGAGAGGATGTGGACAAATGGGAACACTCCTCCACTGCTGGTGGGAATGTCAACTTGTGTAGCCACTTGTGGGGATCAGTATGGAGATTCCTCAGGAAATTGGAAATCAGCCTACCACAAGATCCAGCAATTCCACTCTTAGGCATATCCCTAAAAGATGTACACTCATAAGAACATCTGCCCAACTATGCTCATAGCAGCATTTTTTGTAAAAGCCAGAACCTGGAAGCAACATAGATGCCACTCAACTGAAGAGTGGATAGAGAAAATGTGGTATATCTTCACAATGGAGTACTATTCAGCAGATACCATAATAGAGGGAGACATTATAAGTTGGAGGAGAGATCTGGCACTAGTGAGCTCTTCACAGATCTACAAAATGACACCAACTGGCATTAAGGCTACCTTAAATGCCCTCCTCTGATAATGAGATTGATGACTTCCTTATATGGCATCCTAGAACCCTCATCTAGTGGCTGACAGAAGCAGAGCCATACAGCCACACCTAAAAACTGAACTGAACTCCTGGAATCCAGTTGCAAAGAGGAGTGATGAGCAAAGGAATCAAGACCAGGCTGGTGACACCCACAGAAGCAGCTGACAAAAACAAGGGGGAATGCATGAACCCCAGACTGATAACTGATCCAGCATGTGGCTGATCCAGAACCACTACCCCCAACCTGGGTGTCAGAGAAGAGGCCTTGGCAACTCACAGGACCTTGGAGAGCAGATAAGTATTTATTCCTGGCATACAAATGGACTCTGGGAGCCCATTCCACATGGAGGGATGCTCTGTTAGCCTGGACACATGGAGGAGGACCTAGGCCCTGCCCGCGATTATATGACAGACTCTGAAAATCCCTCATAGAATGCTTTACCCTCCCTGGGGGGTTGAAGGGAGATGGAGTGGGATGAGGAGTTGGGAGGAATGGAAGGCCAGGGTAGGAGTGGAGGGAAAGGGAACTGAGGATAATATGTGTAAAAAGTTAAATAAAATAAATAAATAAATAAATAAATAATATTACATATGAAAAAAAGAGCTCACTACTCTTGCACAGGACTGGGGTTTGGATCCCAACACCCACACATTGACTTACATCCATTCACAATTCCATTTACAAATGCTACATTTCCCTGTTCTGTTCTCATTAGGCAAAAGGAGTGTATGTGATACACAAACATATGCGTATACAAAACAGTGACTAAAAATACAAATAAAATTTAAAGAATATAATGGCTCTATCAAATGATTCGTTTTATTATTTAACCAAAAATGTAATAATCATCCCATTATTTGATTCATTACATGTATAGGGATGGATCAATGTAAATTCAAACTCCATTAGGATATTCATTCCCTATAACAATGATAAACAGACCCATAAACAGTCTTCAAAGATCTTGTCTTTGATTATTACCCCTCCATATGTTTCTCCCCTTCCTGGGCAGATTTTGTCTTGGACTTCCTAGTAAAATAATCACTATCCCTAAAAGCCTTAGCAATTATGAGGCCTAAATTAATGTGAAGTAATCCAGGGTCAATTGTGTTGCCTGATCAAAATTTCAAGAGTTATTGTGACATTTTTGAGATTTACAAGACTCTAAGTGTGTCTCACTAATGGTATCTCTCATCTTGCCATATTTATTCCATAGTGTAGGGAGGAAAGCTCCCTTTCCTGGAGACTCCATCATCAATGAGAATAGCTGTACTTCACCTGGTTTAGACCTTATTAATTCTATTTACTAAATGAAACTTTAGAATTATATAGGTACAGCAAATCCAGTTACATGAGTATGCTCACTTTTTAAAAATTTAGGATTTGGGGTTGGGGATTTAGAACCGTGGTAGAGCACTTACCCAGGAATCACAAGTAGCTGGGTTCAGTCCTTAGCTCTAAAGGAAGAGAGAGAGAGAGAGAGAGAGAGAGAGAGAGAGAGAGAGAGAGAGAGAGAAGAAATAAAAGACAAAAAACCCATGTGATTTACTTTGGATACTCTATCACCATAACCAACTTTGCAAAATATTTTAAAAGTTTATGTTTAGTCATGTGAGTGTGACTGTGTGTGTGTTTCTGCATGCATGAGTGCTCACATGCATGAGTGTTCCCATGTACGTGAGTGCTTACTAGCTTATACTCATGACTTACACAGCATTCTTTCTTTTACAACCCAGATCACTTGACAATAAATATTATTATACTCATGAAATGTTCTGTTTTATTTATGCTTCTCAGAGGTTATTTCCTCTATTTGTGATTATAACTATAATTGTGCTGTCATCCTTGATGTGTTAGGGGGCTTCTATTACATATGATTAGCTAAATGCTAAATATTTTTATAAACTATTTTATTTTACATTTTAAAATATATATTTTTATTTTTATGCTTCTGCATGTGTATCAGTGTACACGTGTGCAGAAGCATGTAAAGACCACAAAAGGACATTGAATTCCCTGGACTGAGGTTACAAACAGTTGTAAGTCACAGAGTGCAGGTAACAGGAATTGAAGTCTAATTCACCTCAGAAGCAGTAACATTCAGGAGCAATTTCTCCTGAGTCTCTATACACACTAATTTATTTGTTGTTCAATAGTTTTCTGAGGTAAGTACTAGGGTGTTTAAAAATTTACACATTATAAAACTGAAGCCCATAAAAATGATATAATGGGCATCCAGAAGATCTGCCCACACAGGAAACACATCAGCCCTTCCAGGCCCCAAACCCCGTCGAGCACAGCTTCAGCCCTTCCAGGCCTCAAACTATGGTGAGACCAGCTTCAGGAAAGACATCAGCCCTTCCAGGCCCCAAACTCCGTCGAGTGCAGCTTCAGCTTAAGCTTCAGTGTCAAGATCATGAAGCTTCAGCTTCAGGAAGGAAGGATACCAGTGGAGACCCGCTAGCACGAACTGGAAGAAGAGATGGGAAGAAGACAGAATAAGAGATCACTCAGCAATAGAAAGACGAACATGGCTCCACAAGAATCTAGGGATCGAACACCAGCAAGACCCAAAACACTACATAGACGAAACAGAGGAGACAGACTTTAAAAATTATTTCATTAAGATGATAGAGACTCTTAAAGAAGAAACGAGGAAATCCCTTAAAGAAATAGAAGAAAAAACAAACAAAAAAATCTGTGACATGGGGGAAAAAATTCAAGAAATAATTCTCTCAAAGACTGTAAAGAGCACCAACAAAAACAACCAAACAAATGAAGGAAACAACTCAAAAAGTTGAAGGATTGAAAGCTGAAATAGAAACGATAAAGAAAACACAGAATGACAGGGTGCTGGAAATAGAAAAGCTGGGTAAAAGATCAGAAACTACAGATACAAGTATCACCAATAGAATACAAGAGATAGAAGAGAGAATCTCAGGTGTTGAAGACTCATTAGAGGATATAGAGTCGTCAACCAAAGAAAATCTCAAAACCAACAAATCCTTAACACAAAATATCCAGGAAATATGGGACACCGTGAAGAAGCCAAACCTGGGAATAATAGGTATAGAAGAAGGCGAAGAGGTACAACTCAGTGGTACAGAAAACATACTCAACAAAATCATAGAAGAAAACTTCCCTAACCTAAAGAAAGATATGCCTATTAAAATACAAGAATCTTACAGAACACCAAATAGGCTGGACCAGAAAATGAAGTCACCTCGCCATATAATAATCAAAACATCAAACCTACAGAGTAAAGAGAAAATATTAAGAGCAGCTAAAGAAAAAAGGCCAAGTAACATACAAAGGCAGACCTATCCGAATTATACCTGATTTCTCAATGGAAACAATGAAAACCAGAAGATCCTGTATAGATGTCCTACAAACGCTAAGGGAGCAAGGATGGCAGCCCAGACTACTATATCCAGCAAAGCTTTCAATTACCATAGATGGAGAAAACAAAAAATTCCATGACAAAGCCAGATTTAAACAATAAGTATCCATGAATCCAGCTCTACTGAAAGTGCTAGAAGGAAAACCTAAATCCAAGGAAGATAACTACACTCACGAAGACACAGGCAATATATAATCCCACTTTACAAAACACCAAAAGAAAAAGGGAGGAGAAACTACACAAAATAACTTCACTAACAATAAATCAAGCACAAACAAGAATTATCAATCAATGGTCATTAATATCCCTCAATGTCAACGGCCTCAACTTGCCTATAAAAAGACACAGACTAGGAGAGTGGATACAAAGACAGAACTCTTCCTTCTGCTGCATACAAGAAACACATCTCAACATCAAAGACAGATATTATCTCAGAGTAAAGGGTTGGGAAAAGATCTTCCAATCAAACGGTCCCAAGAAACAAGCAGGTGTAGCAATCCTAATACCTAACAAAGTAGACTTCAAATTAAAATCAATCAAAACAGATGAAGAAGGACACTTCATATTCATGAAAAGAAAAGTACATCAAGATGAAGTCTCAATTTAAACATCTACGCCCCAAATACAAAGGGACCTACATTCGTGAAAGAAACATTACTAAAGGTCAAAATGCACATAAAATCTTACACACTAATAGTAGGAGAATTTAACACTCTGCTCTCACCGCTAGACAGCTCCTCCAGACAGAAACTTAACAAAGAAACAAAAGAACTAATAGAAATTATGACCCAACTGGGGTTACAGACATCTGTAGAATATTCCACCCAAACACAAAGGGATATACCTTCTTCTCGGCACCACATGGAACCTTCTCTGAAATTGACCACATAATAGGAAACATAGCAAATCTCCACAGATACAAAAAAATTGGAATAACCCCCTGTATCTTATCAGACCACCACGCATTAAAATTAGAATTCAATAATAACACAAATCGCAGAAACCCGGCAAACTCATGGAAATTGAACAATGCACAATTTCACCATCCATGGGAAAAGGAAGAAATAAAAAAAGATATTAAAGACTTCCTGGAATTCAATGAGAATGAAGACACAACATACACAAACTTATGGAACACTTTGAAAACAGTGCTGAGAGGCAAGTTTATAGCACTAAGTGCCCACATGAAGAAACTGGAGAACAGTCATACTAGAGAATTAATAGCACAGCTGAATGTTCTAGAACAAAAACAAGCAAACTCACCCAGGAGGAGTAGATACCAGGAAATAATCAAATTGAGGGCTGAAATCAATCAAGTAGAAACCAGGAAAACACTGAGAAGAATCAATGAAACAAAGAGTTGGTTCTTTCAGAAAATCAAAAAAATAGACAAACCTCTATCCAAACTAACCAAAAGACAGAGAGAAAGCATGCTAATTAACAAAATCAGAAATGATAAAGGGGATATAACAACGGACTCTGAGGAAATCCAGAGAATCATCAGGGCATACTTTGAAAATCTGTACTCCACAAAATTCGAAAATTTAAAGGAAATGGACAATCTCCTGGATAGATATCAATTTCCAAAACTAAATCAAGAGCAGATAAACAATCTAAACAGACCTATATCCCCTAATGAAATAGAAGCAGTCATCAAAAGTCTCCCAAACAAAAAAAGCCCACACCCAGATGGCTTCAGTGCAGAATTCTACCAGAAATTCAAAGAAGAGCTAATTCCAATACTCCTCGAAGTACTCCACACAATAGAAGCAGGAGGCTCACTGCCAAACTCTTTTTAAGAGGCTACAATTACCTTGATACCCAAGCCACACAAAGACACTACTAAGAAAGAGAACTTTATACCAATTTCCCTCATGAACATCGATGCAAAAATACTCAATAAAATACTCGCAAACCAGATTCAAGAACACATCAGAAAAATCATCCACCAAGATCAAGTAGGCTTCATCCCAGGAATGCAGGGATGGTTCAACATTAGAAAATCTGTCAATGTAATCCACCATATAAACAAACTGTGAAAGAAAAACCACATGATCATCTCACTAGATGATGAAAAAGCCTTTGACAAAATCTAGCACCCCTTCATGATAAAGGTCCTAGAGAGATCAGGGATAACAGGAACATACCTGATTATAATAAAAGCAATATACAGTAAACCAACAGCTAACATCAAACTAAATGGAGAGAAACTCAAAGCAATTCCTCTAAAATCAGGAACAAGACAAGGCTGTCCACTTTCTCCATGTCTCTTCAATATTGTACTTTAAGTTCTAGCTAAAGCAATAAGACAACAAAAGGAGATAAAGGGGATACAAATAACAAAAGAAGTCAAACTTTCACTATTTGCAGATGATATGAAAACTATGCAGGGGAACTCCTAGAGCTGATAAACACCTTCAGCAATGTAGCAGGATACAAGGTAAACTCAAAAAAATCAATGGCTCTATTATATACAGATGATAAAGTGACTGAGAAAGAAATCAGAGAAACATCACCCTTTACAATAGCAATAAACAGCATCAAATATCTGGGAAAATGTTAACCAAGGAAGTGAAAGACTTGTATATCAAGAACTTTGAGTCTTTAAAGAGAGAAATCAAAGAGGATACCAGAAAATTGAAAATCTCCCATGCTCTTGGATTGGTAGGATCAACATAATAAAAATGGCAATCTTGCCAAAAGCAGTCTATAGATTCAATGCAATCCCTATCAAAATTCCATTACAATTATTCAACGACCTGGAAACAACAGTAATCAACTTTATATGGAAAAACAAAAGGCCTAGGATAGCCAAAACAACCCTACACAATAAAGGAACTTCAGGAGGCATCACCATTCCTGACTTCAATCTCTATTATGGAGCTATAGTACTGAAAACAGCTTGGTATTGGCACAAAAATAGGGAGGTAGACGAATGGAACCAAATTGAAAACCCTGATTTTAACCCACACACCTATGAACACTTGTATTTTGGCAAAGAAGCTAAAACTATACAATGGAAAAAAGAAAGCATCTTCAACAAATGTTGCTGGGATAACTGGGTACTGGTATGCAGAAGACTGCAGATAGATCCATGTTTATTGCCTTGTACAAAAGTTAAGTCCAAATGGATCAAAGATCTCAACATAAATCTAGCCACACTGAAACTTTTAGAAGAGAAAGTGGGAGATACTCTTCAATGAGTTGGTAGAGGAGACCACGTCCCAAACATAACACCAGTGGCACAAACACTGAGATCGACAATTAACAAATGGGACCTCCTGAAACTAGAAAGCTTCTATAAGGCAAAGGACACAGTCAACAAGACAAAAAGGCATTCCACGGAATGGGAAAAGATATTCACTAACCCCACATCTGACAGAGGGCTAATCTCCAAAATTTACAAAGAACTCAAGAAGCAAGTCTCCAAAACACCAAAGGATCCAATTAAAAGGTAGCATACAGAACTAAATGGAGAATTCTCAATAGAGGAGGCTAAAATGGCCAAGAGACACTTAAGAAAGTGCTCAACATCCTTAGCCATCAGGGAAATGCAAATCAAAATAACTCTGGGATACCATCTTATTCCTGTCAGAATGGCTAAAATCAAAAACACCGAAAACAATTTATACTTGAGAGGATATGGAGAGAGGGGAATAATCCTCCCCTGCTGTTGGGAGTGCCAACTCGTACAGCCAATTTGGAAAGCAGTATGGAGATTCCTCAGGAAAATGGGAATCAATCTACCACAAGACCCAGCAATTCCACTCTTAGGCACACATCCAAAGGAGGCAAATTCATACAACAAGGGCATCTGCTCCTCTGTGTTCATAGCAGCATTATTTGTAATAGACAGAACCTGGAAGCAACCTAGATGCCCCTCCACTGAAGAGTGGATAAAGAAAATGTAGTTCATTTACACAATGGAGTATTACTCAGCAGAAAAAAAACAATGGAATCTTGAAATTCGCAGGGAAATGGATAGCACTGGAAGAAACCATCCTGAGTGAGGTAACCCAGTTGTGAAAAGACAAAAATGATATGTACTCACTCATATATGGATTTTAGACATGGATCAGGATAGTGCCAGTCTGCACTTCCACTGACAGAGAGTCTGGGAAACAGGAAAGAACCTAAAAAATATGCATAGTACCCAAGAGAAGACTATTGAGACAAGATCCTCTGAACAGATGGGGAACATGGCTAGGGGTGGGGGGAGGAGGACCTGGGAAATAGAAAGGGGGAGAAGTGGAAGAGAGAGTGGAATGTGGAGGAATAGGAAGGTCGACTGGAGAGAGTAGGATAGGGGGAAGAGGGAATCATAGGTTAGAAGACATATCAGGCACCAGAGTGACCTCTAGTGATCTAAAGGGATGACACCAATTGGCAAGCAAAGCAATAGTGGAGAGACCACCTCGAATGCCCATTCCTGATAATGAACTTGATGTCTATAACCATCCAGGAGCCTTCATCCAGTGACTGATGGAAGCAGAGGCAAACACCCACAATTAAGCACTGAAGTGAACCCAAGGAACTCAGTGACAGAGAGCGAGGAGTGATGAGCAAATTGGCAAAGAATGGGCTGTCAAAACCAGCAGAGACAGCTGATCTGAGCAGGGGAGTGCTCTTGGACCCCAGACCGACAGCGGGGAGGCCAGTGTGGGACCCGAATGTGAGTGTCAGTGAGGAGGCCTGGGCAACCTATGGGGCCCTGAGCAGTGGATCAGTGTCTATCCCTGGAATACAAACAGTCATCGTGTGCCCATAGCACAAAGAGGGATGGTCTCTCAGCCTGGACTCTTAGGGGAGTGCCTGGACCCTACCCTGAGTGAAAGGACAGACTCTAGATATCCCCTATGTGGAATGAATTGGCGATAGGGTGGGAGGCTGGGGGGGATGGGGTAGTGCGAGAGGTGGGGTAGGACAGGGAACTGGGATTGACATGTAAAACAAGCTATTTAGAATTAAAAATAAAAATTAAAAAATGATATAATGTGCTACAGTGACAAGATTTTGATGATGGTGATAGCTCTGTAATTTCCAAAATTCATTTAGGACTTTTCTTTTTTTAATATTTTATTCATTTATTGTGTATAGTCTTCTGCCTGCAAGCCAGCAGATGGCACCAGATCTCATTCAAGGTGGTTGTGAGCCTCCATGTGATTTTCAGGAATTGAACTCGGGACCTCTGGAAGAATAGTCAGTGCTCTTAACCACTTAGCCATCTCTGCAGCCCCCATTTAGCACCTTTCTAAAATACTAAGTTTTATATATGCTCTTAGTAAATTCATCCATTATCCTTAGGAAGTAGCAACTATTTCCTCTGTTTTGTTTCTTGATTTGGTTTCATTTGCTTATTTTTTGTAGTTAAGGCTATGTGAGCTTAAATAATTAATCCAATGTGACAGAGAATGAATACCAACTTAGGTTCTCTAGTGCTAAATTATTGACTTTTCACTACTTCAACCATCCTCTATAAGAAGCTGTAATTAATTCCAGACTTGTGAATTACAGAAAATGCTCAGGAGTTCAGGTGATAGAAAAAAAGCAGACATTGTTTATTGATGAGGATCTGTTTGTCACTTATTAAGGATTTAAAAGTGTATAATATACAAAGCATGGACCCTTGGAATATGTCATTTTCCCCATCTTGCCTTATAACCCAACCTAATCAGAAATATCAAAATTATCATAAGAACTACTTTTTAAAAAATTTATGAACGGAGAAAACTGTCTCTGTATGGTCGATATACAGATTCTGCAATTTTTTCACAACATTTCTATAAATATAATTTTATATATAATCTACAATTCATTAAAATAACATGGTAAGGAATCATTGTTAATCTATTTTCTCAACAAAAGACATGAAATCATGATATAACAGCACTTGAACTTAAATGCTACACTCATTAACATTCCTATATGAAAAGACATACTAAATTAACAAAAAGGAAGTCAAGTATAAAATAATAGATAATGTATTCAGAAATTACACAATACTGTTTAAGTAAAATTCAAACCTTTTCCTATCCGGCATGGAGAGATGATTCAGTGGTTTAGATTACTGGCTGCTTTTACTAGAGGACCTGGGTTTGATCTTCACTACCCACATAAACCCTCAAAATGTCTGTATCTCAAGCCCTGAGGTATCTGACAACCATTTCTGCTCTTCACAGGCATTGCCCACACATGATGCATAGATATACATGAAGACAAAAGCCCATACACATAATTTTTTAAAAGCTAGTCTATCTAATCCTCAGTGTTAGTAATCAGGAAATCATTTCTCTTTTGGATGGGTGTTAGATTTTTATTTATTAACACAGGCAAGATATATTATTTTGTGACATTTGCTTTGATAGTGTGCTTTAGAGATTTATCCATGACTTTGCACATAGATATATTTCATTTCTGTGCAATGTTGTGGATTCATCTTTTTGATTTTCTGAGTTCAGGTAAACTTTTGTGGCATATTCCTATACTTCAATGTAGTCCTAAATTTTATCATCACTTTTTTTCACATTAACAAATTGTTAACAAGTCATTTTCAAAGACCAAGTGGATATATTTACACAGAGAAATGTAAAAACAGTATAAAATATGTAATAATATTATCAAGTTGCAGAATCATTAAGACATACAGAATTTGTTTTTCTAAACTCCAGTATAAATACAAGAAACAAGTATAGAAATAAAGAAAAGACAAGCTATATTGTATCTCAATTCATTAGCAGTTAATGAAACACAGAATAACAGGAGTCCAGAGGAGGAGATATTGAATGATATCAGTATAAAGGGCCAAGAAATGAAGACAAATGATCAGAAAAATAAGCCATTGTAAGTTTTCAACTTTGGTTTAATCAATAATACCAAATGCCTTCTTCCAGTGCTTCTTAGAATAAAGTCTGTGGAGAACATTATCTTTAGTGGTTAATTATATTGATTTCTTGAATGCCACAAAAGGGCATGCACCTTGGCAGTGTTTTGATTGTGATAATGATTAGTTAATGTTGAATTAAATGTAGACTGGTCTTGATTTAAAGAAAAAAATTTGAACAACACCTGTTTGTGTCCTTGCTGGTTCTGAAGCTACTTACTTCATTAATCTTCCTAAGGACAGAAATTGAAAGATGTACAGGACATATTGAAGTCCATGAGAAACCAGTACTACTCTGGATGCACCTTCTTTCCCTGTAACGATTTTTATAAGGTATTCTTACATAAGAGACTTTGTACCATATTCACAATGCTTTAAAATTATTAAAGAAAACATTTGAGGTAGCTCGTTCATAGTTTCAGAGGTTCAGTTAATTATCATCATGATACAGAGCATGGCAGCATGCAGAGAATCATAGTACTTGAGAAGTAGTTAGAAATCCAATACCTGGCAGGTAACAGGAAGTCAACAGAGAAAATGGGCTTGGCTCCTCAGCATAGGAAACCTCAAAGCCCATCCCCACAGTGACACATTTCCTTAACAAGATCATACCCACTCAAACAAAGCCACACCTCCTAATACTCCCAATACCTATGAGAGTATGGGAGCCAATTACATTCAAACTACCACAGTGCCTAACTAGAGACTTCATCTCTACTGATTAATGTTCACGGTACTGGAAGGTATTCTGTACCCTACCAGAAGAGGAGAAAGATAAATATAAACCCTGAAATCTACAGTCGTGCAGATTTCTTGCAAGATCCACTAGTATAGTAGTGACATAAAAATGGTGGGTATAACCAACCACTATCTGATTAGATTTATTGGTTTGTGATAAATAATCTTGTATTGAAAATAAAATTTAGGAATTGGCCATAGTCAGAATAAAAACGAGTAAATTTTGTCATAATATTGAAAATATTTTATTGTGTTGTGAATTACTGATGTAAATATAAGTTTCTATTTAGACTAGGACAATGTGAAAAGTCATCAGAAAACCTCATTGACTATTTTATAGTTTGATTTGTTCTTTATAACATTTTTACTTAATGTAAGTGGAATAACAAACAGATAGAAAGGTCAAAAATATTTTCCTACACTTAAATGTTAGACAAATACAATAGATGTTTCCTTGTTCTGACTTCATTTTCATGCTATGGTAAGAAGAATAATGACAACTCATTGATATACTCAGCATAGTTCAGAGCACTTCTGAATGTAGTGCCATTTAGGCAAAATGATCAGTGGGTACTGAGAAAAGGAAATCTTCCTTGATCATCTAAATTGAGTTAATGGAATCTCAGAAATATTTATAAGAAGGAGGCTAGAGTAACAGACAGGTTTTTAAACATGTTCCGTTTTTGGAAGCTCTATTCATAATGTATGACTTCCTCTGCATACTGTGGAGTACATGAAGTCCTATGGAAATGGTAAAACAATTTAATATCCACTCAATAAGATGGGACATATACTAGACACTGTTTGTGTGGCCAAAACAACTGAGATTAAGTATATCATAGATCTAAGAGAAAACTTAATATTACTCTTCTAAATGAATACTACAATAAAATGACTTCTAATGACATTTTGCTACACTCACAGGTTACTGAATTGCTCATCTATCCTCAGTGAATATTCCTCCTGAAGAGGATGGGAAAAAAATAGAAACCCACAGACAGATGATGTGCAGAGAGTGACAGACCTTGGAATGCACAATCCTAAATGGGAAGTCTCCATCAAATCCATTCCCCAGGGTTCAGGGAACTCTGTGGAAGAGGGACCAGAAATGCTGAAAGCCAGTGGTAAGAGAAGACATGTCTAATGCATATATGAATTTACAGAGACTGTTAAAGCAAGTACAGGGAATGCACAGGTGTAAACCATGTGAGGTCCCAATACTAAGAGTATAAGTGAATCCAAGGTATCTCCTAAAGAAAATTGTTCACAAAAAGTGGTGTTTTTGATGTTGTTGTTTTTTTATTTTTAAATTTAAATTAGAAACAAAGTTGCTTCACATGTCAATCCCAGGTCCCTCTCCCATTCCCTCCCCTCATCCCAACTCTCCCACCAACCTCCCCAATACACCCTCATTTCCCAGGGTGGGTGAGGCCCTCCATGGGGTGCCCATAATCTATCATTTCATCCAGGGCAAGGCCTAGACCCTCCCCCAAGTGTCCAGGATGAGAGTGCATCTCTCATTGTGGGATGGGCACCCAAAATCCATTTGTATGCAAGGGATAAATACTGATCTACTACCTAAGACCCAATAGATTACCTGGCCTCCTCACTGACACCCACATTCATGGGGGTCTTGAACAGTCCATGCTGGATTCCCAGCCATCAGTCTGGGATTTGAGAGGTAACCCTTGTCAGGTGAGCTGTTTCTGGGGGTTAAACCAGCCCAGTCTTAACCCCTTTGCTCATCAATCTTCCCTCTCGGTCACTGGGTTCCTTGAGTTCAGGTCAGTGTTTAGCTGTATAAGTCTGCCTCTACTTCCATCAGCCATTGAATTAAAGTTTTTGTATCCCAAACTCTCTGGCAATAAGAATGTAGGCTGGCACTCCTATGAATAAAATCCATAAACGAGAGAGTACATGCCATGTTTCTCTTTTTGTGACAGGGTTACCTCACTCAGGATGGTTGCTTCTAGTGCCCTCTGTTGGGGCATAGCCCCCAGAGGGTCTCTGAGAAGTTTGTTAGCTGACAGCCACAGGTGCTTCCTGTTTTCTAGTTCTGGCTTACTGCCCCGCATTGCCCCACTGACATCAACTTCTAGCATGAGGAAAACACGCTCTCCTCCACCTGGGGTTTTTCCACTGTGCTGTAAGCCTGTATATATATGACTGCCCCTCCTAAAAGAGAGAGACCTCTTAGCACTTGCAATAAAGACACAAGCACACACTCTCTCCTGGCAATAAATTCATCTAATTCATTCTCTTAGTACAAACAGCTGGATGCCTGGCCTTTCTTTTCCTGATACCGTAGACTTGCTTGTGGTGTAGGCACCACAGCCTTCCATTTGCCTGCAAATTTCAGGATTCCATTGTTTTTTTCTTCTGAATATTACTCATTGTGTAAATAAACCACATTTTCTCTATCCACTCTTCAGCTGAGGGGCATCTAGGTTGCTTCCAAGTTCTGGCTATTACAAATTATGCTATGAACAGAGTGGAACAGATGTCCTTGTTGTATGAATGTGCATCTTTTGGATATATGCCTAAGAGTAGAATTGCTGGGTCTTGTGGTAGGTTTATTCCCATTTTTCTGAGGTATCTCCATACCGATTTCCAAAAGTGGCTGTAGGAGTTGGCACTCCCACCAGTAGTGGAGGAGTGTTCCCCTTTCTCCACAACCTCTCCAGCATAAACTGTCTTTGGTGTTTTTTATTATATTGTTATAGGAGTAAGATCGTATCTCAGAGTTGTTTTTATTTCCACCCACTTTCTCTTCTAAGAGGTTCAGTGTGGATTTATGTTGAGGTCTTTGATCCATTTGGAATTAAGCTTTGTGCATGGCAATAGACATGGATCTATCCTCATTCTTCTACATGCAATCATCTAGTTATTCCAGCAACATTTGTTGAAGATTCTTTCTCTTTTCAATTGTAAATTTTTAGCGTCTTTGTCGAAGATCAGATGTTCAAACATGTGTGGGTTAATATCAGGGTGTTCAATTTGATTCCATTGGTCTACCTGTCTGTTTTTGGGCCAATAGCAAGCTATTTTCAGGACTACAGCCCTATAATAGAGCTTGAAGTCAGGGATGGTGATGCTTCCAGATTCGTTTTTCAGAAAGGTTGTTTTGGCTATCCTGGGTCTTTTGTTTTTCATTAAAAAATTGATTATTGTTCTTTCAAGGTCTGTGAAGAATTTTTCTGATATTTTAATGGGGATGGCATTGAATCTGTAGATTGCTTTTGGCAGGATTGCCATTTTTAATTTATTGATCCTACCTATTTTAGAGCATGGGAGATCTTTCCATTTACTGGTGTCTTCTTTAATTTCCTTATTTAAAGACTCAAAGTTCTTGTGATACAGGTCTTTCACTTGTTTAGTTAGTGATACCCCATAGTATTTTATGTTGTTGGTGTCACTTGTAATGGGTGATGTTTCTCTGATTTATTTATGAGACCTTTTATCATCTGTGTATAGTAGGGCTACTGATTTTCTTGAGTTGATTTTGTATTCTGCCACTTTGCTGAACGTATTTATTAGCTGTAGTTGTTCCCTGGTAGAGTCTTTTGGATCACTTATATAAACTATCATATCATCTGCAAATAGTAAAAGTTTGACCTCTTTCTTTCCAATTTGTATCCCCTTGATCTCATTTTGTAGTATTGCTTTAGCTAGAACATCAAGTATAATATTGCAATGCTATGGAGAGAGTTAATAGCCTTGTCTTGTTCCTGATTTTAGAAGAATCAACTTGAGTTTCCTGCCATTTAGTTTGATGTTGTCTGTTGGTTTGCTCTATATAGCATTTATTATGTTTAGATAAGTTCCTGTTATCCAAGATCTCTCCAAGTCCTTTATCATGAAGGGGTGTTGGATTTTGTCACAGGCTTTTTCTTCATCTAGTGAGATGATCATGTGATTTTTGTTTCTCAGCTCATTTATATGGTGTATTACAGTGATGAATTTTCATATGATGAACCATCCCTGCATCCCTGGAATGAAACCTACTTGATCGTGGTAAATGATTGTTTTGATGTGTTCTTGGATCCAATTTGCCAGTATTTTATTGAGTATTTTTGTGTCAATGTTCATGAGGGATATTTGTCTGAAGTTCTCTTTATTAATTGTGTCTTTGTGTGGCTCGGGTATCAATGTTGTTGAAGCTTCATAGAAAGATTTTGGCAAAGACCCTTCTACTTCTATTGCATGGAATACTTTGAGAAGAATTGGAATAAACTCTTCTTTGAATTTCTGGTAGAATTCTGCACTGAAGCCATCTGGACATGGGCTTTTTTTTGGTTGGGAGACGTTTTATGATTGCTTCTATTTCCATAGGGGGTTATAGGTCTATTTAAATTGCTTATCTGTTCTTGATTTAATTTTGGCAAGTGATAGCTATCCAGAACATTGTCCATTTCCTTTAAGTTTTCAAATTTTCTGGATTACAGGCTTTCAAAGTATGACCAGATCATTCTCTGAATTTCCTCAGATTCCCATGTTTGTCCCCCTTTTTGTTTCTGGTTTTGTTCATTTGCACGGTCACACTCTGTTGTTGGTAAGTTTGGACAATGCTTTGTGTATCTTGTTGATTTTCTCAAAGAACCAACTCTTTGTTTCATTGATTCTTTGCAATGTTTTCCTGGTTTCTTCTTGATTGATTTCAGCCCCAATTTGAGTATTTCCTGGCAACTACTCCTTCTGGGTGAGTTTGCTTCTTTGTGTTCTAGAGCTTTCAGCTGTGCTGTTGATTCTCTAGTGTAACTATTCTCCAGTTTCTCCTTGTGGGTACTTAGTGCTATGAACTTCCCCCATAGCACTACTTTCAAAGTGTCCCATAGGTTTGGGTATGTTGTGTCTTCATTCTCATTGAATTCTAGGAAGTCTTTTATTTCTTTTTTATTTCATCTTTGACCCAGTAATGGTGCAATTGTGCATTATTCAATTTCCATTATTTTGTAGGCTTTCTGCATGGCGGTCTGATAAGACACACGGAGTTATTCCAATTTTTTTGTACCTCTTTTGAGGTTTGATATATTGCCAAGTATGTGATCTATTTTTGAGAAGATTCCATGTTGTACTAAGAAGAAGTTATATTCTTTTTTATTTGGATGGAATGTTCTATAGATGTCTGTTAATCCCAATTGGGTTGTGTCATAACTTCTATTATCCCCTTTGCTTCTTTGTTAAGTTTCTGTCTCGTATTCCTCTCTAGTGGTGAGAGTGGGGTGTTGAAGTCTCCCACTTTAAGTATGTGGGACTTTATACATCATTTGAGTTTTAGTAATGTTTCTATTATGAACGTGGATGCCTTTGTATTTGGGGCATAGATGTTCAGAATCAAAACTTCATCTTGGTGGATTTCTCTGGTGATAAGTATAAAATGACCACCTTGATCTCTTTTGATTGATTTTAGTTTAAAGTCTAATTTGTTAGATATTAGGATTGCTAACCCCACTTGTTTCTTGGGTCCATTTGATTGGAAAACATTTTCCCAACCCTTAACTCTGAGGTAATGTCTGTTTTGAGGCCAAGGTGTGTTTCTTTTATGCAGCAGAAGGATGGAGTCTCTCTTAGAATCCATTCTGTTAGCCTATGTCCTTTTATGGGCGAGTTAAGCCATTAATATTGAGGGATATTAATGACCATTAATTGCCCTTTCTTCTTTGATTTTGAATGGTTGCTGGTGTTGGAATTATGTGGGGAATTCCACCACTTTTTTCTTTTGGCTGTTGGCATGGGAGGATTATCTAATGCCTGTGTTTTCCTGGTTGTAGTTAACTTCCTTGGGTTGGAGTTTTCCTTCTAGAACTTTCTGTGGAGCTGAGTTAGTGGATATGTATTGCTTGAACTAATGTTGTCATGGAATATCTTGTTTTCTCCATCTATAAGGATTGAAATATTTGCTGGGTATAGTAGTCTGGGCTGGCATCCATGGTCTCTTATTGTTGGTAGAATATCTATCCAGGAACTTCTTTTTGGCTTTCAGAGTTTCCATGGAGAAGTCAGGTGTAATTCTGATTGGTTTGCCTTTATATGTTACTTGGCCTTTTTCCTTAGCTGCTCTTAATATTAATTCTTTATTCTGTGTATTTGGGGTCTTGATTATTTTGTGTCGAGGGAACATTTTTTGTGGTCCACTCTATTTGGTGTTCTGTAGGCTTCTTGTAATTTCATTGGCATGTGTTTCATTAGGTTGGGAAAGTTTTCTTCTATGATTTGGTTGAATGTATTTTCTGCCCCTTTGAGGTGGTTTTCTTCACCTTCTTCTATACCTATTATTCTTAGGTTTGGTCTTTTCATGGTGTCCCATATTTCCTGGATGTTTTGTCCTAGGTATTTGTTGGACTTAAGATTTTCTTTGGTTGATGAATCAATTTCTCCTAGTGTATCTTCAACACCTGAGATTCTCTATTCCATCTCTTGTATTCTGTTGGTTATGCTTACATCTGTAGTACCTGACCATTTGCTCAGCTTTTCTATTAACAGCCATTCCTTCATATTGTGTTTTTTTTAATGTCTCTATTTCAGTTTTCAAACATTGCACTGTTTGAATTGTTTCTTGCAGTTTTTGCTTTGTCTTTTCATCCATTTGATGCATTTTTTGAATTTTTTGTTTGTGTTTTCTTCCATTTCTTGCATTTGTTGGTTTGTTTTTTCTTGCATTTCTTTGAGGAATTTTCCTATATCCTCCTTTAGGGCCTCTATCATTTTCTTTCTCTCTCTTTTTTTTGTTTTTTGTTTTTTTGTTTTTCGAGACAGGGTTTCTCTGTATTGTTTGGAGGCTGTCCTGGAAATTGCTCTGTAGACCAGGCTGACCTCGTTCTCACAGAGATCCGCCTGCCTCTGCCTCCTGAATGCTGGGATTAAAGGCATGTGCCACCACCACCCTGCTACCTCTATCATTTTCAAGGTTTGTTTTTAAGGTCATTCTCTTCTGCTTCATTTGCATTGGAATGTTGGAGTCTTGCTGATATTTAGTCTCTAGAGTCTGGTGGTGTCATATTTGGTTTTCTGTTGCTGAGTGTGTTTTTGTATTGTCTATTTCCCATCTCTTCTTCTAGTGGGTGCAGAAAGAGCCCTTTACTGGTCTGGTGGTTAGGGAAGAGAGTTCCCTTTTGGTGGGAGCAAGCAGGTCCAACACTCTGGTAGTTCTTCTCTTCCTGGTTCCTAGTCCTGGTCCCGTGGTTGGAGAAGAAGACTGGTAATCTGGGGTGGGTAGGCTCCCACTGGTGGTCTGCAGGCACTGGTCCCCTGGTCCCATTGGTAGAAGAGAAGTCCAGGTATCTGGGGTGTGTAGCTCCTGCCAGGAGGGGAGACTCTGTAGCAGTCCCTAGTAGTCGCCAAGCACTGGAAAGCAGGCCCGGATACAGGCTTTGGTTTACCTGGTCCCCTGGTCCTGATGGTGGATGAGAAGAAGGCCAGGTATCTGGGGTGCTCGGCTCTAGCCAGGAGGGGAGGCTCTGTAACTGTCCCCAGACAGTACTAGGCACTGGAAGGCAGGCCTGGATACAGGGCCTGGATTACCTTGTCCCATTGATGTAATAGAAAACCAGGAATCTGGGGTGCAGTGCTTGGCTCACACTGGATGGGCAGGCTCTGTAGCAGTCCCCAGGCACTGGAAGGCAGGCCCGGTTACAGGGTCTGGTTTACCTGGTCCCCTGGTCCCATTGGTGGAAGAGAAGGTCTATGTTTTTTTAATAGATACTAGCTATACAAACCACACTTCAAGGTAAATTCCATGCTCAGCAGGAGATGGCTGCCACAAAGTGAACCTAATGGCACTTTTGGATGTTCTGTGCCTTAATAAGTACAGGCATTTTTTAAAACCTTACAGATCTTACATTTTTAATCTTACAGATACTATATTTTCCAACTTTGTTTTTATGGGTTTTCTCTCTGTCTGTGAATGTGTGTTGTGTCTCAGGCAATGTATATGTTCCTTCTGCTTTTTCTTCCATGCTCCTTTTTACCTGTTTGTTTTGCTCTACTCTGTTCCATTTGTTTTCATTCTCCATTATTATTGTTCTTGTTGTTGTTTAATTGCCTATATTCTCATGAGTGAGAGAAAGAATGGTGTGGATTGGGTGGGTGGAGAAGTGAGAAAGATCTGGGAGAAGTTTGGGGAGAGAAAACCATGAGTAGAGTATATTATATGTAAGAAAATATATTTGTAGTTAACAGTCTATCACATGCAATGATAAATTATGAACAGACAAAAGTACTTTACATCCTCTTCTTAGCAATGGCCCCAAAAGGCTCATAGATTTGAATACTTACTTGGTCACCAGGGAGTAGCATTATTTGAAATGATTCGGAGGTGTGGCCTTATTAGAGGATGTCTGTCACTGTAAGTGGGCTTTGAGGTTTCAAAAATCCCATTCCAAGCCCAGACTCTCTCTCTTTCTGCTGTCTGTGAATTCTGAACTCAGCTACTCCTCCAATACCATATCTGCCTGTGTGTTGCCAGACTCCCAGTCATGATGAGACTAGTCTAAACCTTTGAAACTGAAAAGAAGCCTGAATTAAGTGTTTGTTTTTAATAAAAGTTGGGATGGTCATCGTGTCTCTGCATAACGATGGAACAGTGATTAAAACACTGTTGGAAATTATTGTTTTAGTTGTTGGTAAAAGCAGCAAAACACTTAGATGTGATAGAAATTGATCAAAGCAATTAAGCATCTAACAAATTATTTATTTTGGCAAATGTAGTAAATATCATTGTAAATAGCTACAACTTACTAGATTTTAGCTTTCTTCCTATTACTTGCCTAATAAATATTTTGCAGAAAACCTACTACAGTAGCTGTATCCCCTAAAACAAGCTTCCTTGTATCTCCATGTCCTAGTTAAGTGTTGCATTATTTCTTCAAGAGGGACTACTTACTCTTGTCATCATTCTCCAGGTCTATGTTTCTGGAGACTATGAGTAAGAGTTCATTAAGTATGAAGGTGAATCCTAGAGGCAATATTGCCTTCATCTGAGCTTACTTCCTTCTGATGTAATGTTTTTACCTTATTGAGACATACCAGTTACATCAGAGAAATCAGAACAAGGTGAGTAACCTACTTGCAAAGCTGAGATAAAGAGAAAAAAAGTGAACAGTGTTTATATGTGTAGCACCATAGTTGTGTTTTAGAAAATTTTCCCAGGAGCAAAGGCAGACCTTAATAGAAGAGAATTCAGTAGCTCTCTACAAAGACATTGAATTGTTTTGGAAGCTGTGTATAGGGATGTTTAAGTAATATGTGGCTATCAAGAGACTAATATCTCAATGAGAAAAATCTAACTAAACCACAGGCCAGAAAGATCATATTTCTAAACATTTATGCACTGAATAGTTGTGTTTACAATTTCATAAAACACATATTACTGGTCGTAATGACAATACATATACCCAGCACAATAGTAGTGGATGATTTCAATCCCCCACTTTCACCAAGACTGGACATCACAATAAAATTAAACATAGAAACATATTGAAATGATATCATAGTTCAAATTGGCATAGAAGACATCTATAGAACATTCCATGCAAACATGGCAGATTATTATCAGCAGCCCAAAGAATATTTATGAAATAGAGCACCTAATAAGACATACAAAGCAAATATTTACAAATATAGGAAAGTTGAAATAATGTTACATATATTGATTTGTGGTGATATTTTGCTTATGATCTAACAAATAAAGCTTTCCTGAAAAGCAGAGTGCAAAGCCAGCCACACTAGTCAGTCATAAATGTTAGACAGTTGTGGGACACACCTTTAGTCCCAGCACTAAAGAGGAATGAATATAAGGCAGGAGCAGACAGGAGCTGAGTGAGTCTGAGATTTGGTGAATACAGATGCAGTCAGCATTTGTGCACATAGGTTCACCCATTTCAATATGATAATGGTAAGAGAAAGTAGCTGACCTGTTTGCTTTCCTGATCTTCAGTTTTAACTCCAATATCTTTCTCTGGGTTTTTATGATTAAGATCAACTAAAATTTGTGCTACATTAATGTAAAAATTATACTCAGGACATCCTTTACCAGAGTCTAGTTGGGTGAGTCTACCTGATACTCCCCTTCATGTACTCTTCCCTAAATTCCAGATCTTGCTAGGTTCCAAAGGCAGTGGGTTAATATGGTCAATCCTTCTTTCACTGTGCCAAGCCTATTGGCTTCTCCCAAGATCTTCCCTTTCTGAGCACAATCTACAGCCCATCCAACACTACCTCCAATCCCTCTGCCAAGTCAGATGCTGCTTACCCTTTGCTAGATTCTAACAAGTTGAATTTACTTGATGTTCCCCTCCAAACACCTTCTTCAATTCTCAGATATGCTACCCAACAATATATTTGAATCATAAAGCACAGCCTACAAACCATCCCAGCCTACTGTGTCCACGTGACTTCATTATACCAAAGCCACATTTAACCTTTAGTCCCAACCCAGCCTATATATTCTGTGTTCTGCCTCCACCTTCTCTTTCTGTATCAGGCATGAACCTAATACAAGAAGTTCACATTCCTAAATCCCATAACAAAAATACAACTAATATGAAAAATCAAGGCAGCACTCCACCCCAATGCAATAGTTCTCTAGGAATGCTCATTCATGAGAATTACCTAGATGAACCCCCAGACACAAACTTTTTGAAAAGCCATAAACTTCATCAAAGAATCAAGAACTTTAAAGAAGACACACACACACACACACACACACAGCCCAAAGAACTTCAAAAGAATGCCTGTCTGGTCTATAGGTAGTGTTCCAGGACAAGCTGCAAAACTGCACAGAGAAATCCTGTCTCAAAAAAAAAAACTAACAAACAAAAAAGACGTAGGTTCGATGAATTGAACAGGAACAAAACCCACTAACCTGCTGTGTAGAAGAACAACATCTTAGAGTTAAAAATAGTCACTGCCTTAGAGTAAAAGTTTGGACCAGGAATCAAGAAAAGGTTGTTACCCTAATATCTGACAAAGTAGACTTCAAAGTAGAACTAATCAAAAGAGATAAAGAAGAATCCTATGCTTCAATCAAAGGAAAATTGACCAAAAATTCATTACCATTCTAAATGTATACAAAACAAACTTTGGCGCACCACATTTCATCATAAGTGTATTACTGAAATTAAAGACATAGATTAACATCAACCCATTTATACTAAGTGATTTCAAAACCCTATGTTATGTAATCATCTGTTTAAAAAATAGTGACACCGTAATTAAATAACATCATGGGTCAAATATGCCTATTGGAAAGCTAGAGAATATGTCACTCAAACACTAATGAATATACATCATCCTCAGCAGTATATGATTCTCTAAAATAGACCACTTCATGGAATACAAAGAAAATCTTAACAAATTCAAAAAGATTACAATAACAACATGCTCTAATCTATCTGACAATAGAATAGTAAAACCTAAAATGAATAGCAAAAAGATCTTTAGTACCCACAAAAACTCATGGAAATTTGGCAACTCATTAGTGCATTATTAATGGGTCAAAGAAGAAATCAGTAAGTACACTAAAGACCTTCTGGGAGTAAATGAAAACACAACTGTGGAATATGTTGATAGTTGTCCTAACAAGGAAATTTACAGCTCTGAGTGGCTACACTAAAAATTCGGAAAGAACGCAAATAAATTTCTTAACGATACAATTCAAAATTTTAGAAAAATAAGAACAAGTCAAACTCATTTTTCCCATCTTGGCTCAGAATGATCTCCACAAGAGGCATAGACTATCAAAAAAAACCTTATAACACCAGGTATTAGAAGTTTCCTTTGAGATTTATGTATTTACTTTTGTGTGTGTGTGTTTGTGTGTGTGTGTATTTGTCTGTGTATGTTTGTGTAATCTCTGAGAACTATGCGTGGAGGACAGAAGTCATTTGATTCCCCTAGCTTGGAATTACATATGATTGTGAGCCATAGTGAGGTTGCTGGTAATTGAATCCACCTATTTTGAAATATTTGCCAGTGCTCTTAAAGATTAAACCATCTCCCCAGTCCCTTGATTAAATATTTTTTAGAAATGAAATATGCTTTGAAACAAAATCTGACTGGTTTTAATTACAAGAAAAAGACAATAGACTACATGTAACTTCATAATTTCCCTTTTTATTAATAATAATCACTTCATTAAATCTCTACTAACACATAGAGCAGCATACAGAAAGTGAATTGTTATGTAAAGATAACTCATTAAAGATAGTAATGTTTCATAATTTACTCACAAAACTTAACCAATTGCTTTTGATCCAAAGTGGACTTTTACCAATATTAGAATTCATAAAAATAAATAATAAACTTTAATAGCTGAATAATAAAGTCCATAAAACAATGAGAACCCTAGAACAAAACATTACAAATATTTCTGAATTGTTCATGTATTCATTACAAATCAGTTAATGCTTTGTAATAAAGCTCCTTGCAGAAATATTAAATGAAAATAGGAATAGGCATAGTAATGACTACTGATTCATAGTACTGACCAACATTCACCTATTTTTACCTACTTTAGACATATTTACATTAATTACTTAAAAGGAGCTGTGTCTGGCTGTGACAAAAAATTCCTAGAAGCAGTCTGTCTGCAAAGACTGATGGACTGATTGTAATTTTAGTAATGTGGGAAGATTGGAATTTTCCAGTTTCAGAATTGGCAATGATATACATGAAGGTAAAGGAAAATGAGTATTTTTATTAAATTATCCTGACTCCCCAATATAGAACTCTACTTTTTAATATATTTTTACTTTTTATTTATGTTTATGTGTAGACATCACAGAACAAGTTTCAAAGTCAAGTTTCTCCTTTCAGTTTATTGGTGGCAAGTACATTTAGCTTCTGGTCCATCTTGCTCCCAAGCCCATATAAACATGAGAATAACAGCTATGCATTACTGGATTTTACCATGTGGCGGGTACCACTTTTGTGTAACTCTAAGTCCAGAATTGTTACTTTTGTTATGGGTGAGGAATGTGAGCCCTTCAGAAGGATGCATTTGCAGAAGTCATAAATTAACAAATCAAGTGAACCACACACTAGTATTACTTAAGTATTTACAAAAGAAAAAGTGACCATAAAAGCAGAATTGGTGTTATCAGTAATTATATTGTAAAGAAAGTGTAGTATTTCACATTGGGAACGAATTAAATGTCTATAATCCTTTATTTCCTTGGTTGATGGCTAAGAAGCAGATTTTATAGCTTCCTATCACTGCTTAGCTGAGTACCTTAATGGCTATTTGCATATGTAAAAGATGATCCCAGAGCCAAATAGGAGGTGAAGAGTTGAATTACTCTGGTTAATAGCCATGAGGAGAATTGAATTTCTCAAGGGCAGAAAAACGTAGAAAAGCTGGTAAAGGGATAATTTAATGATGGGGATAACTGAGCACCCTTTAGATAATTCACATATTCTCTCAGGCATCCTTCTACTGAACTCTTGGGAGGAAGAAGCTCTCAGGGGCTATATTTAAAACCAGATTGATTCCAAGAAGAATAAATTCAGCATAGATAAGTTGGTGAATGGAAAACATTTAGACTTCTTTGTTCTAGATGCATTTAGGGCTCCAAGTTCATGTGGAGCAGAGTTTTAGCCAGTTGAACATTATTTCACAGGAAGTGTAATCAAAATATCATAATTCATCTGAAGGTACACATTTCATACACAAACATGTATATGTTATATGCATGCAGTTATTGGCTCAAAACATAGTTACATATAACACAGATAACAAGAATTAAAAGAACCTCTGAATATAATTTTTGTCATTTAGAAACTGTCATGAGAATACCGTCATAAGCAAGATTTGTGTCTTTCCTCAGAGTCAAAATTTATTAGATAATAATTCTATAAACAATTCAAAGATTTATTGGCAGCAACTTTTCTAAGTTGTTCTGCTGTCCTCATAGGATGATGAGGGAAATGAGCGTTGTTTTATTCCAATCCTAATTATGAATATTAACTCTCAGATAACATACTACATATTTTATGGCAAAATAATCTATCAGCATAAATAGATGATTGATATATAGGGTGATAGATGATAGATAGATAGATAGATAGATAGACTTCAAAGTGACTGTAAAGGGTTAAAGAGACTGCAGCAGAATTGAAGGAATTTCAAAGAAGTTTAAAAGAAACTGGGGGAGCCAGGTAGTGGTGGTGCACGCCTTTAATCCCAGCACTTGGGAGGCAGAGGCAGGCGGATCTCTGTGAGTTCGAGGCCGAGCTAGTCCGACAGCCTCCAAAACAATACAGAGAATGCCTGTCTCATAAAACCAAAAAAAAAAAAGAAAGAAAGAAACTGGGGGGAGACAATAGATATGCAAAGACAGTCTATGTGGGAATAAGGTAAGGAATGTGGATGGAGAGTCAGGCCACTTTAGGGTTAGAGGCAGGAGCAGAGCTGCAGAAAAAATATACAGGACTATGGAGGCTATAGATAGTGAACAAGGATGTGTCCAAATGGGCAAATAGGCAGATGGATTGATGGCAGGTCCAGATAGATTGCTATCCAAGTAAATCATGTAGTCAGTGGGGACTTAATGTGAGCTAAAAAAGCCCATGGAACATTGGGACAGGTACCTGTAGGTCCCTTAGTACACAATATCAAGTAATTTAGAGAAAGATACAACCAGATCTCAGTAATTTGAAATAGCTGATCTATTATTTTAGAATATGTATGCTTCTTGTTGTCAGAGCGTCTTTTTAAATTTTAAACTTAAACACCTTTTGTTATGTAATGAGTGAATGACTAATAGTGATAACAGCAAGATTTTTGTTCTTCCCCTTAATATGCTACAAAAACAGGGTTGGTTTTTTTCTTTGTATCTGGTTGGAATATTCTACTGTGACTAGATCAGGATATAGAGAATGGGAGTGATTAATGCCACTGGTCCTCATATGTTTGCTTTTGTTTTCAAGCATGGTTGGATGCTTATTTCTGACTACTATCCTGTTCTCCTCATTCCTACTTCCTACAGGCAGATCACGCATCTGGACGCCTAAGAAAATGTTGCCATAATCAATATTCTCTTTATTATTGGCTACAACTTCTAAACAAACTGAAACTGGTGGAAGACAAAAAAAATTTTTAAAAAACAGCCCTCACCAGGGCATTGCACATGTCTTTTGCTTCAGTAAAAATGTTGTCTCCTATCATGTTAGCACGGTCTTCTATGCTGACTGTTCTCACATGATGTCCAAATCCAGCTTCTTCTGATAATAACCTTTTCAAGTTAACTTACAATATTTTTTATGTCTCTGAGTTTTTATTTTTCATGTTACAAATAAAACATTCATACATTGTACAGCTTCTAGACACTTCTCCAGATGTGTTGACTACTGGAGAATACAGCTTATTTCATTGTCTTCTTTCAGCTTAGTTTGTAGAACATCTACTCATGGCGGAATTAAAACAGATGTTGTGAATACTAAGATGGCATTCTGCAATAGAGACATTTTTGTCCTTTGGATGTTTCTTATAGATTTTCTCAGTAGATAGATAGGCAGGAGACAGATAGGCCAATATAGTGGAGTGTGCTGAATACTAAAATCAGGAATCTACAACAATGGCAGGTACAACTAAATCCCAGGTCCCTAGTCCTCTATCGCACAGGCTCCATCCATCCTCTTCCCTTCTCTTTTCTAGAGAAACTGATGTTTCTACTCCTCTGGAGTGAGTCTTCTACCTGCAGGCCTGACTTTAGCGTAGCAACTATTCCATTATGACCATGAACATCCTCTTCATTGGTGCCTTTCTCTTCCTACAAACTATGCTGACATCCACAGGCAGAATGCCTTTGCATTGTTAATAAATTAGTATGCTCATTCATGCTCTGTTCTGCTGTGTCTCACTCCCCCTTCTAGAACCGGAAGTAGAATTTTCCTTAGATCAAAAAAATGGGCAAACACTAGTTAGGATATGAACTGAGATAGGCACTGGGGTGTGTGTGTGTGTGTGTGTGTGTGTGTGTGTGTGTGTGTGTGTGTGTGTTTTGTTTTTTGTTTTTTTTTTAGATTGAAAGTATTTATAATTTATACTTCAGTTCTGACTCATATGCTCAAATTACCCAGTGGAAGGTTTACTTCTAGGCTCTTCTATTTTCTTTTGTTACTTTTTTTTAAATTTTAAATAGCTTGTTTTATATGTCAATCCCAGTTCCCTCTCCCTCCCATCCTCCCACATCCCCCTACCATACCCCCCATCCTCCCACCCTCTTGCCAATTCCTTCCGCATAGGGGATATCTGGAGTCTATCATTTCATTCAGGGTAGGGTCCAGGCACTTCCCTAAGAGTCCAGGCAGAGAGAGCAAACCTCTTTGTGTTATGGACACACGATGTCTGTTAGTATTCGAGGGATAAACACTGATCCACTGCTCAGGAGCCCATAGGTAGCCCAGGCCTCCTCATTGACTCTCACATTCAGGGGGTCTAGATCTGTCCCATGCTGGCCTCCCAGCTGTCGGTCTGGTGTCCAAGAGCTCTCCCCTGTTCAGATCAGCTGTCTCCTGTTTTTGCCAGCCCATTCTTTGCCAATTTGCTCTTCGCTCCTCTCTTGCTGTCACTGGGTTCTTTGGGTTCTGTTCAGTATTTAACTGTGGGTGTTTGCCTCTGCTTCCATCAGTCACTGGATGAAGGCTCCAGAATGGTTATAGACATCAAGTTCACTATCAGGAATAGGCATTCGAGGTGGTCTCTACACCATTGCTTAGCTTGCCAACTGGTGTCATCCGTTTAGATCACTAGAGGTCACAATGGTGCCTGATCTGTCTTCTAACTTACGATTCCCTCTTCCCCCTATCCTACCCCCCCCCAGTCGACCTTCCTGTTCCTCCATGTCCTCCTCTCTCTTCCACTTCTCCCCCTCTCTATTTCCCATGTCCCACTCCCCCCCACCCCTCGCCGTGTTCCCCATCTGTTCAGAGGATCTTGCTTCATTTCTCTTATCTTGGGTACCATGTTTATCTTTTAGGTTCTTTCCTGTTTCCCAGACTCTCTGTCAGTGGAAGTGCAGACTGGCACTATCCTGATCCATGTCTAAAATCCATGTATGAGTGAGTACATATCATGTTTGTCTTTTTGTGACTGGGTTACCTCACTCAGGATGGTTTCTTCCAGTGCTATCAATTTACCTGAGAATTTCAAGATTCCATTGTTTTTTTCTGCTGAGTAATACACCATTGTGTAAATGTACCACATTTTCTCTATCCACTCTTCAGTGGAGGGGCATCTAGGTTGCTTCCAGGTTCTGTCTATTACAAATAATGCTGCTATGAACATAGTGGAGCAGATGCCCTTGTTGTATGAACCTGCCTCCTTTGGATAAATGCCTAAGAGTGGAATTGCTGGGTCTTGTGGTTGATTGATTCCCATTTTCCCATTTTTCCTGAGGAATCTCCATACTGCTTTACGGTTATAAGAACTTTTACTTTGTGAGGTTTGTAATTAATTTGTAAAATTTCTCATGGTGATAAGATAGTTTTTTTAAATGTGTTACTTTGCATTAAATTCTTAACAAGGGTATTTTCTGCATATACAGATTGTTTGTGAGTTGTAACAAATGAATCCTTTATTCTGAGCTGTGCTTCAGTGGCCAATGTTTTGGTGAATAAAGTAATTAACCTTACAACTTATAACCTTATAGCTTACTTAAAAATTTGTCATGAATAGCTCTTGATTATGTAAGACTCTTACATAAACTTAAAGGTAGCATAGTTCTTTTATACAGACAGCCATATTGCTTGAAAATGAATATATGCTAACCCTGAGATGAACAAAAGAAGACCTGAGTGAATGAGAGCTGTTGACATAGGAACTGTCATGTCAAAGACCAGAGCCTCAGACCCACAGGGAAATAGCCATATGTTGGGATTTCTCTATCAGAGATCACAGTCTACCTGAACCCAGAATTTCTGTCTGTATGTGTATCCATCTACCTTTTCTTCATCTGCTTGCCACCTTTTGCCATGTAAGCACTCTGCAAATATTAGTCTATTATTTCTCTTTTTTTTGGTTTTACAATACAGGGTTTCTCTGTATTGTTTTGGAGGCTGTAGGTCCAGCCTGGCCTCGAACTCACAGAGATCTGCCTGCCTCTGCCTCCTGAGTGCTGGGATTAAAGCATGTGCCACCACCGTCCGGCTAATCTATTATTTCTTAAGAAGAACCATTTTAATTACAGACTCATATATACTAATACTTTGCTTTTAATTGTTTAACTTACAACTAGCCAACAGAGCTTAATAAAGTAAATGCTGATCTTTAGTCACTTACTATCTCTTCTTTTCCTTGTTATACATATCATAAATAGGCACAAGTTAATGAAGGAAATACAGACAATATATGAATTTAACGAATTTTCATATGTAACTTTAGAAGAGATTTTTACTTAATTGTCTCTGTTTCTTCTAATGTTACTTCTCTATAAATATTTCAGTGCTCTATTTTATCCTTGCTCTCAAGAAACTCTCATGCAGTCTCACTAATCATCACAGAGATGAAACTGAGCTATTTTTACTCAGTTTGAGTTACATAACATTCCTGAGTAAATTGTTAATTTAAAAATAGAAATTTCTTACAAAACTGTCTGTCATCATTCAACAATTTGATGATACCGACCAATCGTTATAATTGCAGGTTTTGGTTAAAGGTAATAGAATGTACATAAACAAGATCTTTAAATATTTAAAATTTGTAATTAAAGTCAAGTGGTTAGTAAAATATATATGATTTCCTTAAGCTTCATATTAAATTGGATGCCTAGGATAATTTTGTTATGGTGGTGTGCTCAAAGAATTTTATGTCACCTTGACACAAGTTAAAGTAGCCTGAGAGGAAGGAACATCAGCAAAGAAAATATTTCCACAAGATCAGGATATAGGCAAGCTTGTTGGGGTATATTCTTAATTAGCAGTTGAAGAGAGAGGACCCAGCCCTTTGTAAGTGATGCCATCCCTGGGATGGTGGTCCTGGTTTAGAAAAGAAAGCAGGCTGAGCAAAAAGAGGGAGCAAGCCAGTAAGCAGCACCCCACCATGCCACCTATATCAGCTCCTACCTCCAGGGTCCTGTCCTGTTGGAGTTCCTGTCCTCACTGTTTTTGATGACGAAGTGTTACATGGAACTGTGAGTGAATAAACACTTTCCTCCCTGTGTTGCTTTTTGTCTTGGGGTTTCATAAGAGAAATGGTAACATTAAACTAAAAACACTGGTATATTAAAGTTTTCCATGACAAAATGTATGCAAATGCACTATCAAACATAGCAAAGTAAGATCCTGACCCCCAATTTATGTGTCACTCTTCCTCTCCTCATCTGGACTCTTACACTAGGACAGCACTACTCTAAGTCATATCCTAACATGAGTATAGACATACTTGGAATTTCTAATAAAATTTGAATATTCTTGGAGTGAAAAAGAAACATATATATATATATACATATATATATATATAATTATCAAAATGAGTTAAAAGAAAAAGATGATAAACAAGAAAATGGACACTATACTTATTCCAATTATACCTCATTAGTAATTTGGTTCCTTGTGGTATGTAGGTAGGATAATGGAGGACATCAACTAGGGAAATTCATACTTATGCACATATTTAAGATATAATTTTTACATCTTTAGAGTAGATAGAGACGAGACACCTGTTTTACTATGCATATAGAGAAAAATATACCTTATAAGGATTTCATTCATGTAGTTATGGATATTGACACATTCTAGGCACTATAGAGGACTGGAAGAGCTGACAATACAGTCTAGAGTTCAGCAGGCTCAAGAAGCCAGAAGTGTTCATGGATCCATTTGCCTCTTTAAAAAAGGGTCTATTTACCACCTCAAACACTGAGAAGATTTGTATTTTACTTGTGGAAGAGATGGACTTTTTTTAGGCCTTCAACTGAAATGGCTACAACCTGCATTAGAAAGGAAATCTGTCAATTCACATGCTGATCTCACCCAAAACCAACCACACAGATACTCAAAAGAAGTTTTGATTAAACACCTGTCTAAGTCAAACTGATACATGAAATTAACCAGTACAACGAACTACATAATATTTTCCTACTTTGTTTTGCAAATTAGATTAACTAAGTAGAAAACACTTAAATTTGACCCTAAGGTTTTCTTTTTAATTGAAGTCATAGTGCTTAAAATGTTTAAGAAACTAACTGAAAATGCATACAAAATATTTATGGTGTAGTCTATTTTTGGCTTAGTACAATAATAAACCTAGTAATTCAAATAATGACAAAATACACTGGATAGCACAAATTCTTAAATACTGTTAAATTAATGAAACCATCAAAACAAAGCAGAATATAGTTGAATTATGAATGTCCTTTACAAAGATTACATACTTGTTATGAAAATTTTGTTTTATTTCTTATTTAGGTGTGGTAATGTATTATTAATGATTTATTAAAGCTTGCCTGGGGGTACAGAAACCAAGGCTAGCCACAAGCCATAGAGATCAGGAATTGATTATACACTTCTTTAATCTAGTATTCATATTAGCTAGCCATAGAGGTCAGGTGTGGTGGTATACAACTTTAATCCAGGACTCAGGGTACAGGCAGATGAATCTCTGTGAGTTCAAGACCACCCTGGCCTACACAAGAGTGAAGCTCACACCTTTGATTTTAGCATTCGGAATCACATGCCTTTAATCCTAGTACTAGGGAGGCAGAGACAGAAGTGCAGAAAGGAATATGAGGCAGGGGAGACAAGAAATGAGAGATTTTGCCTCTGAGGATTCCAGGAGACAATATTGCCATTTCATCATAGGTAGAGGTAAGAGCTAATAGCCACTGCTTTGCTTATCTGATCATCAACTTGGACCTCAATATCAGTCTCTGGCTTTTTATTATTCATATTAGAATTAAGTGTGTGTGTGTATGTGTGTGTGTGTGTGTGTGTACATAGGTGAACATGAGTGCAGGTGTCTTGTGAGGTCAGAAGAAAGTGTCAAACACTTGGATTTTGGCATTATAGGAAGCTGTGAGATGCTCTACATGGGTTTTGTGAAACTGAATTTGGATCATCAAAAGCAGTAAGCTCTCCTAACCACTAAGACATCTGTCTGGACCCATGAAAACATAAATTTTTTAACATCAATCAAAGAGCTTTCCATTTTGGTTAACTTATTCTTGGTTCATCATTTCCCAGATCATTGGGTAAATTAAAGATTAGAAACATAAAGATAAAATAAATAACACAACAACTAAGTATTTAGCTCAATATTTCCTCATTCAGAGTGAGTTAAAAGGAAAGCGTTGTTACATAAATACATTATATACATACATACATATGTATATGTGTTTGTGTTTGTGTGTGTGTGTTTGATATACTCACGTTAATATTAGAAATATAAGAAGATCTCAGTTCTGACTCTACCTTGCCCTGCACAGTCAACAACTTGTGAACTTAGGCTAAAACTATAGGTCTCTCAAAATTAGTCAGAAGAATGCTGTCTGATATGTCTCTAGCCCTGAGGAAAGATGTTTGGGCTAGAGACACACATCATATAGATTTCCAGGAAAATCATTAATTGATAAGTATCTAAATTTGATTCCAGGGGCCCTAACTTTGTAATATTCCTATATTAAAGGAGGTATGTGACAAAGAACAAAGATATACTATGTGATCCCTCCTGTGAGACTCAACCATGTCATTCAAGTAAACAAGCAAAAATGCCCAGAGCAATGCTGTCTATCCTAGGAACTTAAAAATATGACTAATCCTACCAAAATGAAGCCAGCACAATGGCGTATCTGGCCATTGTCCATGCTCACCCAGTTTGAAAGTGTTCTCCTTAATGGACCTTTAGAACAGTTCCCACTCTTATCTCTTCAGTTTGTGCTTTCCTATACTCTGAAATAAACTCTCCCCACTTGCTACACTACACTCTGATTATTGTCTGAGTTCCTTCAGTGGCATGTGTAAGTAACAGGGAGTCAAAGACAGGCCTAAAAATGATTCTCAGACACACCCTTCCCCCCACCACACACAAACACATGGTACATATGTTCTAGCACATTCAAAACAAATTATTATGAAAAAGTAATCTGTTGTATAAAATTTAGTTCACTAAAAATATGTTGAGTTTGTGAGACTAATAATGATGAGAATATTTTTTACAATTAATGGAAGTTTTTTAAGGTTTTTAAATTTGCTTCCACTAACATTCTCTCTATATATGCATAAAACTTTGCAACTCTGGATACACACAGATGCATATACATCATAATGTGCATTATGATTCATTATCAAAACATGCTTGCAAATGCTATATGGTGTGTGTGTGTGTGTGTGTGTGTGTGTGTGCGCGCGCGTGTGTGTGTGTACCAAACAAAGTGAAATGATGGACCAAAAAATGCAAAGTTCATTCAAACTGTTTAGATAAATGATGCTGAAAGTTGGAAACTCAAACACCGATTTCTTCCATAGGAAGTTTATCTTCTGTTTTGTTTTCTCAGCACATATCTATATTATCACTTCACCTTTCTAATCTGTTGTTGTCATTGCATGAGAAGAAATATCCTAAGTATTTTATACCAAATTACAGTTATGTTTTTTAAGGACTCACTGTCATGTTCAATATGGTTAGTTTACTAGGCCGGGATTTTGTAAGTTTTATTTGCTTTAAATAGCATCTTTTACATCCTTTACATCTCTACCATATCAGCTATGCATCAGGATAAACAACATGGCATAAAAGAGCAGAAGGCACAGTTAAGATACGATCATTATGCAAATAGGTTATGGCATGCTTTATATGAAAACAGCTTCCCTAAAGAGACCTAATGGGATGACTGACCTATAAAGCATTTAATTTGTTGTTAGCATTTCATTTAATTGTCTTGTAGCTCCTCTAGGAATAAAACTTTTAATTGTAAAAACTTCTAAATGACACAATGCTTAATTCCTTTTCCTGTAACTAACAGGTTCTCTCACTGTAGAATGCAAAATTTTATACTATCATTTTTTACATGTTCCTGTGTATGGATTTTAAATTCTGAGATAATGAAAAGATCGAGAGTAGTTATGTAGATCACTTCTTAACTTCTAAGAGTTTGTTTTAGGAAATGTTTGCCTTATTGATGTACACACGCTCCTCCTTTAATATGACTGCAAAAAGAAATAAAAAACTGTCAAGAGGATATAATTTTTCATTGTAAATCATTGTGAATTTTTCACTTTGTAATAGAATGTATTTTGTTGTACAGAACTTCTGTTTTAACATGTGAGTGAACAAGATCGTAAGCATTTCAGGGCTTGTAATGATAATGCTTTTTGTGAATGTTAATGAAAGTTGCTTTAGAATTGTGATACTTATTTCCTCAAATATTTGGTCTATATATTCCTAAAACTATTTAAATTGTTATGAAACTATTTTCACAAATAATACAGAACCTGAAAATTATTTGCACCAGGAGTTACATGGATATCTGTTTAAAATGTTAATGATTAAGTCACAAAATGAGAGAGTAGTAAATAAAATACTGCATGGATAGAAGTAGATACAGATGTCCTATCTATGGCTGAGTATTCATAGTAAATTATTATCAGCATTTTGAGCTGTTATGACTCTGCATTAACCACTAACCACTGCAAAAAGAAGCTACGATGATCATTGTTTGGAGCAACGTAAATCAATGAATACAAACATCAATATTTGTGGGCATGCTAAGAGCAAAGGAAACATAGTAGGTTAGCTTCTAGGACCTCTGACTTCTCCAGTCATGTGTTCTTGCCCAGAATTTCAGTACTAAACATGAAATCCCTCTTGTACTGAAGGACTCAGAACTAGTCAGAAAGTTGTTGATTATTTTTACTTCAAACACTTTGATTGAGATAAAATATATCAAACTCAGAAAGTGGTTCGTTGCCCCCTTACTTATCATGCTACCATTATACCATTATACCTGTGGGCACATCTTCCCTGTAAGTTGGCCACTGTAGTATACTGAATCCAGTACTGGGTAAGACACTTGGTGTATTTCCTCCCGCCTTCAGGCACTGTGTATGTTAGTGAGCAGAGGGATAGTCTCCTGGTTAGCTGGTAGTTGGTTTCTGAATCTACATTATACCATCTCATTACATCATGAAACAGAGCAGTAGCTATAACCTGCATGATTATTGACCTTTCTGAAGCTACCCTGTGTCTGATAGTGAAATTTTCACTTAATAATCCAAGTTTTCTGGGAGTTGGAGCATTAATGCTTATTATGCATAGCATTTCTGTCCAAACTCCTTATATATTTTTTAAATTAGCTTACAAAAAATCCTTTAACACAGATAAGGTAGAAAGAATGTAAAAGCCAGCAAGGGAAGAAGAGAGTTATGAGAAACTGACTTCTGGATATGACATAGTTATTAAATATATTAAACCATAGTTGTTGTGGTTACCTGTGCAATTTCAAGCTAGTCAAATGTTCACACATATATGGAGAAGGGGCTCCAAAGCTCTCATCTCTAGCAGAGTAGCTATTGGCAGTTGATGTAGGTGAATGAGTCACTTTCCTTCAAGAATATAGCTATAGTAGCAGTAAATATTACTACATCCATACACATTTGTTATGGGGTTATTAATTACAATGAAAATGGATATGAAGTCTGTAGGGAGTGGTGATGGAGCCACTAAGGGAAATTACTGAGATAAAATTCATGAAGTTTACAAAGAATAAGTAAAATATATTATGGCATGGACTCATGATCTTTCAAAACTTCCCTTTATGATCATAACATGTCAACAAGTTTGAGAAAGATAAAAACTGAAAATAATTACTAAAATCCAGGTACATTGTTACAGCTTCAAAATTAGTAAACAGCAAATATATACATAGAAGAGGGAAATGCATCCTCTAGAACTGGAGCTAATAATAATTGTTCGCTTTTGTGTCGGTCTGCTTTGTAAGAGCAACACATGTCCTTAACTTATGAGCCATCTCTTAGCCTTGGCAAATTTACTTTTGGGTACTACTCTCTGATTTTCTTTTCTGATAAGAGAGTATTTAATGGATTACAAATACAATTCTTTCTATATAACTTAATGTTTTGAAGTATAATATTAATATATTCAAAAAACCTCTTATTTCCAAAATCCTGGTTTCTTTTAGCTCCATAAACATATTTGTAATGGACACCATAAAGTATTGTCTGTTAACTTTGAAATACTGTTGCAGTCACAAATGAGTTATCCTGCTTGTTTTCTTCTACTCTTTTATCCTGGATAATACTTTTTATTATTTGCTGGTTACATAGGGATTTTTATGACTACTAAAACAACATTTTAGAGAGTTTTTCATAACAGCTCTCAATATTACTACCTCCTACACACAGTTCAAGGGCAACCACTATTATTTACCAATAAAAACTCTTTTCCAGTGTAACTCTTTGAATAAGCCATGTCCCCTGAAGGTTCACATATTTAGGGTTTGCCAGTATTCTGCCAGACATGATTGAGGCCCTGTAATATGATGACTTTAAGTAGGAGATTTGTAATTGGAAAAAGTGGATCTTAGGGGGTGTTTCTCTGGAACTATGTATCTCGTTTCTCACTTTTTCCCTCTCAGTTCTGCATGTAAAGATGTGAATTCCTTTGACCCCTTACATTTTTCCTGCCATAATGTTCGGCATTGCTCAGAAACAATTACCTGATCATAGACCAAAATTTTTGAAACTATAAGCCCAAATATTATTTCTTCCTGTGGTCATTTTAATAGCAGTGCTACCCATAAGATCACATATTTGAATGATTGCTCACCAGGGTGTATTACTACTAAGATGTGTGGTCTTGCTAGAGTATATGGGGCCCTATGATGAACATGTATCACTGGGGATGGGCTTTGAAGTTTCTAATGCTCAAGCCAGGCCAAGTGATTCACACTTCTTGCTGTCTGCTGTCCCATATGCCCATATGCAGAACTCTCAGTTACTTTTCCAGCACCACATTTGCCTGCATGTTTCCATCTTCCCACCGAGATAATGGACTAAACTTCAGAAACTGTGAGTTGGCCAACCCAATTAAATGGTTTCCTTCATAAGAGTTGCTCTGCTCGTGGTATCTCCCCACAGCAATAGAACATTGACAGAACACTTTATTTTAAGTGGATTTTTTTCTCATATATTTGTCACAGATGCAAAAGATTAGCTAATATACCACACAAACCTTGGTTTAGAGTCAGTGAACTACAGTATAGTATTATTCAAGACTCAGAGAGTAGGCATCTATGTTCTGAAATAGCTTCGCTTTACCATCTCAAGCTCTGTCATTCCTGGGTCTCTTTCTCAAGACCATCAGCTATAATCTTCACACATGTTAGTGAATGCCTCTTTGTTGAAGGAAGTAGGTAGAAAGCTTAAATGTTACTGTTCTATTTCAACCATTTAATTTAGGACTCATAAAACCAAAACTAAAATTTTATTTAGAGCCCTTCAATAATAAGATTACCTGTCCTGAACTCACAATTCATTCCATGAGGAAAATTTGAGTGAAGAAGTCAATACATTCATTTAAAAATATTTTCTTTTTTATTATGAATTTTTTTATTTTTAAGTTTAAATTTAGATTAGAAACATGGTTGGTTGACAAGTCAGTTCCAGGTCCCTCTCACTTTTCCTCCCCTCCTCCCGTGCCCTTCCCCCAACTCCCCCATTATCCCCTCATTTCTCCAGGGAGGGTGAGGGCCTCCATGGGGATCTCCATATACTGTCATTTCATCCAGGGCAGGGCCTAGACACTCCCCCCAAGAGTTCAGGGTGAGAATTCATCTCACATTGTTGGATGGGAGTCCAAAGTCCATGTGTATACTCGGGATGACTACTGATCTACTGCCCAAAGCTCAATAGATTACCTAGGCCTCCTCATTGACACACCCATTCAGGGGGTCTTGATCAGTCCCATGTTGGATTCCCAGGCATCAGCCTGGGATTCAAGAGTTAACCCTTGTCAGGTCAGCTGTTTCTGGGGTTAAACCAGCCCAGTCTTAATCCCTTTGGTCATCAGTCCTCCCACTCTGTTAATGGCTTTCTTGAGTTCAGCTCAGTACTCAGCTGTGGGAGACTGCCTCTTCTTCCATCAGCCACTGAATGAAGTTTATGTTTCCCAGACTCTCTGGCCATGGGATTGTAGGCTGGCAATCCACAGATCTATGTCTAAAATCCATATATGAGAGAGTAAATGCCATGTTTCCCTTTTTGTGAGTGTGTTACCTCACTCAGGATGGTTTTTTCTAGTGTCATCCATTTGCCTGCAAATCTGAGGATTTCATTTTTTTTCTGCTGACTAGTACTCCATTGTGTACATGTACCACATTTTCTCTATCCACTCTTCAGTTGAGGGGCATCTAGGTTGCTTCCAAGTTCTGGCTATTACAAATAATGCTGCTATGAACATAGTGGAACAGACAACCTTGTTGTATGAATGGGCATCTTTTGGATATATGCCTAAGAGTGGAGTTGCTGGGTCTTGTAGTAGGTTTATTCCCATTTTTCTGAGGAATCTCCATACTGATTTCCAAAGTGGCTGAACCAGTTGGCACTCCCACCAGCAATGGAGGAGTGTTCCACTTTCACTACATCCTCTCCAGCACAAATTGTCATTGGTGTCTTTGATTTTAGCCATTCTGACTGGAGTGAGATGGTATCTCCGAGTTGTTTTGATTTGCATTTCCCAGATGGCTAAGGATGTTGAGCATTTTCTGAAGTGCCTCTCAGCCATTTTAGATTCCTCTATTGAAAATTCTCTATTTCTTCAGCCCACTTTTTAATTGGATCCTTTGGTGTTTTGGAGATTTGTTTCTTGAGTTCTTTGTAAATTTTGGAGATCAAACCTCTGTCAGATGTGGGATTAGTGAATATTTTTTCCCATTCTGTGGGATGCCTTTTTGTCTTGCTGACTGTGTCCTTTGCCTTACAGAAGCTTCTCAGTTTCCGTAGGTCCCATTTATTAATTGTTGTTCTCACTGTCTGTGCTACTGGTGTTATGTTCAGGAAGCTGTGTCCTGTACCAATTAGTTCAAGGGTACCACCCACTTTCTCCTCTAAGAGATTCAGTGTGGCTGGATTTATGTTGAGGTCTTTGATCCATTTGGAGTTAAGTTTTGTGCATGGCGATAAACATGGATCAATCCGCAGTCTTCTACATGACAGCCTCCAGTTATGCCAGCACCATTTTTTGAAGATGCTTTCTTTATTCAATTGCATATGTTTAGCTTCTTTGTCAAAGATCAGACGTTCATACGTGTGTGGGTTAATATCAGGGATTTCAATTCAATTCCATTGGTCTACCTGTCTGTTTTTGTGCCAAGACCAAGCTGTTTTCAGGACTATAAGTCTATAATGAAGCTTGACGTCGGGGATGGTGATGCCTCCAGACGTTGCCTTGCTGAACAAAGTTGTTTTGGCTATCCTAGGTCTTTTGTTTTTCCATACAAAATTGGTTATTATTCTTTCAAGGTCTGTGAAGAATTGTGCTGGGATTTTAATGGGGATTGCATTGAATCTGTAGATTGCTTTTGGCAGGATTGCCATTTTTACTATATTGATCCTACCTATCCAAGAGCATGGGAGATCTTTCCATTTTCTGAGGGCTTCTTTAATTTCTTTCTTTAAAGATGAAAATTTCTTGCAATACAGGTCTTTCACTTGTTTGGTTATCTTTACCCAAGGTATTTAATGTTGTTTGTGGCAATTGTAAAGGGGGATGTTTCTCTGATTTCTTTCTCAGCCATTTTTTCGTCTGTATATAGTAGGGCTAATGATTTTCTTGAGTTGATCTTGTAGCCTGCCACTTTGCTGAAGGTGATAATCAGCTATAAGAGTTCCTTGGTAGAGTTCTTTGGGTCATTTATGTAAACTATCATATCATCTGCAAGCAGTGAAAGTTTGACCTCTTCCTTCCCAATTTGTATCCCCTTGATCTCCTTTTTTTGTGGTATGGATCTGGGTAGAACTTCAAGTACAATGTTGAAAAGGTATGGAGAGAGTGGACAGCCTTGTTTTGTTCCTGATTTTAGAGGAATTGTGTTGAGTTTCTGTCCATTTATTTTGATGTTAGCTGTTGGTTTACTGTATATAGCTTTTATTATGTTTAAGTATGTTCCTGTTATCCCGGATCTCTCCAAGACCTTTATCATGAAGGGGCATTGGATTTTGTCAAAGGCTTTTTCAGCATCTAGTGAGATGATCATGTGATTTTTGTTTTTCAGCTTGTTTATATGGTGGATTACGTTGATGGATTTTCGTATGTTGAACCATCCCTGCATCCCTGGGATGAAACCTACTTGATCGTGGTAAATGATTATTTTGATGTGTTCTTGGATCCGATTTGCCAGTATTTTATTGAGTATTTTTGCATCAATGTTCATGAGGGATATTGGTCTGAAGTCCACTTTCTTAGTTGTGTCTTTGTATGGCTTGGGAATCAAGGTTATTGAAGCCTCATAGAAAGAGTTTGGCAAAGACTCTTCTGCTTCTATTGCATGGAATACTTTGAGAAGCATTAGTATAAGCTGTTCTTTGAATTTCTGATAGAATTCTGCACTGAGGCCATCTGGACCTGGGCTTTTTTTGGTTGGGAGACTTTTGATGACTGCTTCTATTTCCATAGGGGTTATAGGTCTATTTAAATTGCTTATCTGTTCTTGATTTAGTTTTGGCAAGTGATAGCTATCCAGGAAGTCGTCCATTTCCTTTAAATTTTCGAATTTTGTGAAGTACAGGTTTTCCAAGTATGACCTGATGATTCTCTGAATTTCCTCAGAGTCCGTTGTTATGTCCCCCTTTTCATTTCTAATTTTGTTAATTTCCATGTTTACTCTCTGCTGTTTGGTAAGTTTGGACAAAGGTTTGTCCATCTTGTTGTTTTTCTCAAAGAACCAACTCTTCATTGCATTGATTCTTTGTATTGTTTTCCTATTTTCAACTTCATTGGTTTCAGCTCTTAATTTGATTATTTCTTGGCGTCTACTCCCCCTTGGGGGAGTTTGCTTCTTCGTGTTCTAGAGCTTTCATCTGTTCTGGTAATTCTCTAGTATAACTATTCTCCAGTTTCTTCATGTGGGCACTTAGTGCTATGAACTTCCCCGGCAGCACTGCTTCAAAGTGTCCCATAGCTTTGGGTATGTTGTGTCTTCATTCTCATTGAATTCTAGGAAGTCTTTAATTAATTTTTTATTTCTTCTTTGACCCAATTTCCATATTTTGGATTAATTTATGTTCATTTTCATATATAGTTTTTCATATGTTTAAAGTGCTATTCCTTTTAATGTATACTTTTCACATTCTGTTTTAAAACATGACCAAAATGGGCCAGGCATATGTTCAGTAGTTACAAATTCTTGATGCCAAAATTGATAATGTGAATTTGAGTGGAAAGATAGAATAACTCTACATCGTAGCCTTTGATTTCCACAGTAATATGGTAAGCATATATCCTCTTACACACAAATAAGTAAATATAATTTTTAAATGTAGGCTTTAAAGACACAGTGATACAACATGTTATTAAATTTGTAACTCTTTAGGAAGTAAAACATAAATTCTGACAATATGAAACCAATTCTTCTAATTTTAATATGTTGAATATGTTTTAGTATGGCTTTTCCCCCTTCAGGAATAGCATGTTCATCCCATTGAAATGAAGGTATAGTGAATAACAAGGCCAGTTAGCTGTGGACGATAATGAACAAAACAATACAGTAGTATCTACATCTCTGGTTATAGTGACATAGTTACTAATACACTTTCGTAAAAGAAAATAGGGAAAGATCACAAGATCATCATCTGGGATTCCACTATTACTTCTTTTTTTCTTTTTTAGGTAAATTAGATACAAACTTGTTTTACATGTCAATCCCAATACCCTCTCCCTCCCCTCCTCCACTGCCTCCCACTGACTCCTTATCTCATGCCCTTTCTGTTCCTCAGGGAGGATGATGCCTACCATGGGGGATCTTCAAAGGCTTTCATATCATTTGAGGAGGGCCTAGGCCTTCCTCCTTGTGTCTAGGCTGAGAGGGTATCCCACTATGTGGAATGGGCTCCCAAATCCATTCGCGTACTGGAGATAAATATTGATTCACTACCAGAGGCCCCATAGATTACTCAGTCTTCCTAACTGACATCCATGTTCAGGGGGTCCAGGAACAAAAAATCTTGGGTGATGCTACAGCATATAAAATGTAAAACTTTAACTAAGAAATAGATATTATGATGTAGCTTGCATGATAGTGTATGACTTTTTCCTGAGGCAGCTTTGTGTGTGTCGTACACTCCTGTAAACAATCCCTCCCACAGGCTCTGAAAGTGCTATAAATTCAATAGTTTACAAGATTTGACTACAGTTGAATTTGTTTTAATTTTCCCTGTTATTTGTGCCCTACCAGAGTGAAAAGCTGTCATTAACTAACCAGAAAAAAAGGTCAATAGACTCAAACTGGCACTAAATGTAGGTCATAAAAAAGCAATGATGAAGATCGGAGGAGATATTTTGTGCCCATTGCTGAGGTTGTCAAGTTATGTAATTGAGGTAGAACTGTGCAATGTTAATGTATTATTTGGGGCAATACCACATGATATCCTGCCCCAAACTGTGTGTGATTATGTGCGTTGTTGCTATACAAGTAGTTGTAAGGAATTTGTTATGGGTAGTAAGGCATGTAACAAAAGCTGAGAAATCAGGAGGTGGAGTATCAACCATCATTTTTTATATGATGTAAAATGAGGTGCTTGTTTAATGAGTGAGTTCCACCATGAAGTACAGGAACACTCTGAAAACAGGTTAGGATTAGAAAATCCACCAAAGTCTCTGAGACTAACTCAAATGGGACGGGATTGTCAGCAAGTCACCACAGCAGTTGTATGACTGCTGTTATGCATAATAAAATTTGCCACTAAGACATGGATGCCTGACTATCAGGACTGTTTATCAGATAAGCTGCAAATGGAAAGGAAAATGTGAGTAGTATCTTCCACTTTATCATCATATTTGATAGTAAATACAATTAATAAAAGCAAAAGATGGAAGTATTCACATGTTACTTCTTAAGGGAAATATAATTCAAATCATATCTGTGCTAATGAACTTGTGTGGAGATCTCCAAACTCTGAGTATATTTGAAAAGTCAGAGTTAAGAGACAAAACAAAATAGAAGTGGCAGAAGATACCCCTCAAGTGTACACTTTAGTACAGATGAAGGAAAAATATTTTAAATTGTTCTGATATATTATTTGTACAAATAAAGCATATCTGAATATCATAGACTGCAGCATGCCACTAGCTAACTATAGAGGTCTGGAGGTCTGTACAGACAGACACGAAGTGAGATGGCTGGGCCACAAAGAGATACAGGTGGGAGGAGAGAGGAACTCATTGTCCTTTCTGCTGGGAAGTAAGTGAAGGTAAAGGTAGCTTTGGCTTGCTCCTTATTCTCTCTGAGCTCACAGCATTCTCCCCAGTATGTGACTCTGGGCTTCTATTATTAAGACCTATTAGAACTCGTGTTATATATTTGCCTTCTCTCTTGCCTAAAGGATGACCTCTCACAATTATCGATTTAAAAGATTTTTCCTTTAGTATACCTTTAAAAGAAAAAGACAGAGAAAAATTTGTCTTCACAGTGCCTACTCATAATAATTCCCATCCTATTAAGAGATATCAAAAGAAAGCTCTCCCACAGGAAATGTTAAATAGACTCACCCTGTGCCATTATTGTGTACAACAGCCATTGGAAATAATATGTTAGCAATTTCCTCAATCTACAATATGCTATTACATAGATGAAATTGTATTATGTACATCAAATATAGATAGTTTAAAAAGAATGTTTGAAGAAGTAAAGAAAATTTTGTCTTGTTGGGGATTACAAACTGCTTCTGAAAAAATACAAAGAGGAGATTCTATTAATTATTTAGGCTATGAAGTAGGTTTACAAAAATAGACTTCAAAATGTGCAAATTAGGAGAGACATACTTTATTTTTGCAAACAAGATATCATCACATTAAGTCATTTTATTTTATTTTATTTGTGTTAAGAATATGCATTATCAAAACAAAATATTCTTACATATGCGACAACTATATGTTTGCGTGGTGATAGTTGCAAATATCTATTAGCACCTAGGAATAAAAATTGTGACATTTTCACGATTTCTCATTGCTGTGTTTTCCATGAGGAGATATATACAAAAATAGTTTCTGGGATTGCCTGTTAATCCACGGGATACATTTTAAAAACTCAGTTCCTTTTACAATTTTTAGGTGATTTTCCAACTTAGAAGCCATCTGAAGATTACTGGTACATTGCCCAAATAATGAAAACATTTTTATGGATGGTGGGCAGGATCTCTGTTGGTATAACATTATATATTCCAAGTAGCATCAGTTGATCACAGGTGTCAGCAGCTAAGGGGGTGACTAAGTAAAATACTAGCAAGAAAAAAACAGCAGTGCAAAAATATTCTATCCATTACTTGTAACAATTGTTTCCCATATTAAACCATTATGAATGCATATCACCTACACCCTGAATCAAAATAGGGTTTCCTGGAGTTGGAGAGGTGTCTCAGTAGTTAAATTCTAGGGTATTCAATGTTTTGATAGTGAATATTCTTAACAGAAATACTATAAAGTTCACTATCAGCCGGGCGGTGGTGGCACACGCCTTTAATCCCAACACTTGGGAGGCAGAGGCGGGCGGTTCTCTGTGAGTTCGAGGCCAGGCTGGACCAACAGCCTCCAAAACAATACAGAGAAACCCTGTCTCATAAAACCAAGAAGAAAAAAAAGATCACTATCATTAATTAAACTGCATAAAATCTAAATGGCAACCCCTGTCATAATGCTATTTTTTGAAAAATGATTGAATTTCGCAATTTTAATTTTTTGTTGCTATATCTCAAAATTGTAAATAACAATAGCAATACTGAAATCTAGTTGGTAGGACCTCATTAAGCTTTCCCCATGATGTTTTATGTATTGCATTTGTTTTCTGAGACATTAAAAATGTATAAAATGCATTATAATTGCTTACCTACAATAACTGTCAGTCCCCCAAAATCCCTTTACCAAATCCAAATCCTCATTTTCTCTCTCTCTCTCTCTCTCTCTCTCTCTCTCTCTCTCTCTCTCTCTCTCTCTCTCTCTCTCTCTCTCTCTCTCTCTGTCTCTGTCTCTCTGTCTCTGTCTCTGTCTCTCTATCTGTGTGTGTGTGTGTGTGTGTGTGTGTGTGTATCCCACTGAGTTTAACCAAGACCCTTTTCATGGACATGTGTTTGGAATCATCCATTAGAGCTTAACGGACTCAATAATATAAGTACACAACTTGAGACAGTTACTCTCCCTGTTTTAAGAATTTAAGTAGCCAATAGTTCAGCAGGGAGGAATATGGTAACACTGAGTCTTTCTCCCATGCATAAACTTACTATAGACCAGGCCAGTCTTGTACAGATAAATTTACCTGTTATGAGCTTATTGTTATGACTGTATCATGTCCAGAAGACATCATTTTGAAGCCGGTCTTCCTAATTTCTGCATCTTACACTCTTTTGCCTCCTCTTCCACATCATCCCCATAACTTTAGAGTAGGTAATTTGCACATAGAAGAATACAATTGGAACCTTGTCTCTCACACCGTGCAAAACACAACTCAAAATGGATCAAAGATTTTAACATAACTGTTATTCTGGAGCTGCTAGAGGAAAACTTAGGGCAAATATCTCAACATATAGGCATATTCAAGACTTTCTGAATAGGTTTCTGGTTGTGGAGAAGACAAGATCAATAACTAATAAATGGTATCTCATGAAACTAAAATGATTCTGTACAGTAATTGTCAGTCAGTCTAAGAGGCAGCCCCCTGTCATAGGCAGAAAACATCTGGCTCCTCAAAAAACTAAATTTCAAGAAAAATGTTGTGGGACATTTGTACACTGTGCGAAGATGAATTTGCTATGATTGGTGGAATAGAAAGCTGAATGGTCAAGAGCTAGGCAAAGAGAAAGGAAGAGGAGGAGGAATCAAGGTGTGCAGAAGACTCCAGGAGTCATGGAGAGGAAACAGGAGGTGCAAGATGGAACAGAGATAAGGCCGTGTGTTGGAATGTAAATAAGTATGAATGGATTAATTTAATTCATAAGAGCTAGTTAGAAACAAACCTAAGACATAGCTTGAGCTTTCTTAAGTAATAAGAAGTCTCTGTCAGTATTTGTGAACTGTTCTACCAAGTGACCCAAGTAAAAACTTGGACAGGGAACTGAACAGAGTATTCTCAGAGGAAGCACTACAAATGGTTAGTGCACACTTAAAAAATTAACAGCAAAGAAAGTGTTTAATATCTTTAGATATCAGGGAAACACAGATTCAAACTATGTTAGGGTTTCATCTCTTTCAAACTTGAATATCCACCAAGAAAACAAATGACATTTAATTTTGGAATAGTTTTTATAGAAGGCTGGAACTTTTATGAACACTTGGTGGGAGAGTAAATTAGGCCATGCACATTGAAAATCATTTGGGAGGTTACAAAAACATCTAGGAATAGAACTTCAGTATGACTCAGATATCATAAATGGGCATGTACATAAAACACTCTATATTTTATCATAGACATACTTGCAAATACATGTTCACTGATGCTATATTGACATTAACTTGTATACTTAATGTTTATAGATTCAGCATCTGAAAATATGGGGTATATAAATGATGTAATTTTATTAATCTGCAAAGAAGAATGAGGTAACTGGATGAATTTGGAAAAATAATATACTGAATAAAATCACTCAGGTCCAGAAAGAAAATGCCATGTGTACTTTCTTATTTGTGATTCCTAGTGTCGAATTTTGTGGATGACCTCTGGAATACAGAGAACCAAAATAGGATTTGTGGGTACTCCAAGGAAAATAGGATGGTAGTGTTGTGGGATTCCCACCTGGGTCTCGTTGCTGCTTTCAGCCCCCAAATAACACACAAGACACTATATTAATTATGAAGCTAATGATCATTTGCTTGGTTTCTTATCAGCTAGCTCTGCCTTGATTAACCCATAATTACTAATATATATTTTATAAGAACTTATCTTTTGAGGATGCACTCCTGAGCACCCATTGCTCTTGGGAGATCACATGGCAACCATTCTCTTCACTGCATTTCCCAGAATCCTACTGGACTAACAGTCCCACCTATCCTGCTTCCCTATTGGCCAACAGTGCTTTAATGACTTATACCTAGAACTTCCACAATCATGGTAGAATATTGGTAAAAGGGAATCAAAGAGGGGAAACATTGAAGTTAGGAAGACTTAGTCAGGGTGAGAAGTAGGAAGAAAGAGATGAGAGGGATAGAGGGAGATTTTTAACTATAACAAAGTGAGTGAGTATTTTAAAGATTTTACTTTTGGCCAGGTGGTGGTGGCACACACCTTTAATACCAGAACTCAGGAGGTAGAGGTAGGCAGAACTCCATAAGTTTGAGATTAGCATGTTCTACAGAGTGAGTTCCAGGACAGGTTCCACAGCTACAGAGAAACCACATCTTAAAAAATGTTTTACTTCTGAAAGTGCTACATTTCAGTGAGATCTTTGAAGATATTTGAGCTTTTATGTGTTAACTTTATTTTATTTGAATACTACTGCCCAAAATAATAATTATGTTCATGGACAGATTTCTTGAGAAGGAAAGAAAAGCTATTGGTTAAAATTCTAGGCTGGAGCAGTGATTGTGTTGCAAAAATGCTTGCCATACAAACAATAAGACTGAGTTCAATCTGTAGCACACATGCAAAATCCAAGTATTGTGGCATATATTAGCAATACTAAGACACAGAGACAGAAGGAAGACTGGTGTTTATTGTACATTCAATACAGCCAGATCAGTGAGCCCCAGGTTCAATTAGAGATCCTGTCTAGAAATATAATAAGGTAATGGTCTAGAGCTGAAGATTTGTTTACCAAGTACTGTCAACAAGCCTAAAGACTTAAGTTTTATCTCTGGAATTCACATGGGAGTAGTAAAGAAGAACTGACTGCTGCACTGCTTTCTAATTAATAAGCATAATCTCATTGATGTTTTGCCCATGATTAGTGTTGATGCCACTTTTCTTGCAAGTATTTCCAGTTCATACATTGGGCTAATCATCTTTCCATCACTGTAACACGAATCTTGAAATTATTAATTATAAAGAGAAAATGGCTGTTTTAAGTTTAGAATTTTGGTGACCCCAGTATATACTTGGTTGGGACTTTTATTAGTGATATGCTGAAGCAGGGCATCATGAAGTGTGTGTGTGTGTGTGTGTGTGTGTGTGTGTGTGTGTGTCTGTGTGTCTGTGTGTGTGTATATATATATATATATATATATATATATATATATGTGTGTGTGTGTGTGTGTGTGTGTGTGTGTGTGTGTTTGTGCCAGTGATTCATGGGCAGGCAGCAAAAGAGAGCAGAGTAATCCTGCCTGGATTATTCCACTATTAACTGTGGAGACATAAATGCAATAACTCAAGTCATTCTTGATATGTCTCATCATCTAAAAGTTCCACAAACTTCTAATAGTGTCACACTGGAAGACTAGTGTTAAGTATATGGGCTTTTAAAGGAGTTTCATAATCAAAGATATTGAATTAATCTTCTAGGAAAATGGAATATATTCAAGTTTTGCCTAACTTCAAATTGAGTTGGTTGCATTGTTATTTTGGGGCCTTTGGACCACATTATGCTTTCTGTGCACCACTTTGCTCATAAGAGATCAATGGCAGATATTTTCTCTTATATCTTGCCTTGCATGTTTCTCTCCTCTTTATGGTGCTAAGTATCAAAACCAAGGCCTTTTGCTTACTGAACAAATGTACCACTGACTTCTGTCTCTAGCCCCATCCTTTCAATATCTTGACAGTGTTCCATTACACTTTTTCTTATTTTGTAAAGAATTGATTTCCATTTTTTATCATATTTGAGCATTTGGTTTTATATCCAAAGTCACAAAATTGTCACACTTTTTTAAATAATGTATCTAACCTCTTACAATTGCGTTTATCATGAATTTTTTGTTACTTTTGGACCTATAATATTATATAAACTTATGGGGTAGAGTCTACACTTTAATATATGTATATAATGCTTAAAAATCAAAAAGTATAATTGACATAATACAATCTCTATCCAGATTTTCTCATTTTATTGTGCAGTAACTTTAAATTTTCTTTTTTTATGTTTTATTTTTAAATTTAAATTAGAAAAAAGGTTGCTTCACATGTCAATTCCAGGTCCTGCTCCCTTTCCCTCCCCTCCTCCCACACCCTCCCACCAACCCCTTCAATATCCCCTCATTTTCTAAGGGAGGGTGACCCTCCATGGGGGTGTCCATAGTCTGTCATTTTGTCCAGGGCAGGGCCTAGACCCTCCCCCAAGAGTCCAGGGTGAGAGTGCATCTCTCATTGTTGGATGGCCACCGAATGTCCATTTGTATACCTGGGATAAATACTGATCTACTACCCAAGGGTCAATAGATTACCTAGGCCTCCTCACTGACACCCCCATTCAGGGGATCTTGATCAGTCCCATGCTGGAATCCCAGCCATCAGTCTGGGATTTAAGAGCTAACCCTTGGCAGGTCAGCTGTTTCTGGGGATTAAACCAACCCAGTATTAACACCTTTGTTCATCAGTCCTCCCTCTCTGTCACTGGATTTCTTGAATTCAGCTCAGTGTTTGGGTGTGGGAGTCTGCCTCTGCTTCCATCAGCAATTGAATGAAGGTTCTGTTTCCCAGACTGTCTGACCATGAGATTGCAGGCTGGCGTTCCCCAGATCTATGTCTAAAATGTACATATGAGAGAGTACATGCCATGTTTCTCTTTTTGTGACTGGGTTACCTCACTCAGGATTGTTTCTTCTAGTGCCATCCATTTGCCTGCAAATTTCAGGATTCCATTGCTTTTTTCTGCTCCATTGTGTAAATGTACTCCTTTGTGTAAATGTATCCACTCTTTGGTTGAAGGGCATCTAGGTTGCTTCCAAGTTCTGGCTATTACAATAATGCTGCTATGAACATAGTGGAACAGACATCCTTGTTGTATGAATGGGCATCTTTTGGATATATGCCTAAGAATGGAGTTGCTGAAGAGAAAGTGGGTGGTACCCTTGAACGAATTGAAACAGTAGACAGTTTCCTGAATATAATATAAGTAGCACAGACATTGAGGTCAACAATTAACAAATGTGACCTCCTGAAACTGAGAAGCTTCTGTAAGGCAAAGGACACAGTCAGCAAAACAAAAAGGCAGCCCACAGAATGGGAAAAGATATTCACTAACCCCACATCTGACAGAGGGTTGATCTCCAAAATTTACAAAGAACTCAAGAAGCAAGTCTCCCAAACACCAAAGGATCCAATTAAAAAGTGGGATACAGAACTAAATAGAGAATTCTCAATAGAGGAGTCTAAAATCGCTAAGGGGTACTTGACAAAGTGCTCAACATTCTTTGCCATCCAGGAAATACAAATTAAAACAACTCTGAGATACCATCTTACTCCTGTCAGAATGGCTAAAATCAAACCACAAATGACAGTTCATGCTGGAGAGGATGTGGTAAAAGGGGAACACTCCTCCATTGCTGGTGGGAGTGCCAACTTGTTCAGCCACTTTGGAAATCATTATGGAGATTCCTCAGAAAAATGGGAATAAACCTACCTCAAATTTCTTTTAATGGATGAGAAAATATGAATATATTATTTTTGTCCTATTCTGGGTTAATTTTTTATTTAATTCATTATTATTAATATTATTGTATGTATTTATATATGAATGTTTGGGCACATGTGAATATGAAGCTGTATGGTGATCAGAGGATTATGTGTGGCATAGGTTCTTTCTTCCCCTCTTAATGTAGTTTCTAGAGACAGAACTTGTGTTCCAGGTAAATATAGCCCACTGAGATATTTCATCTACCACCTTTTGGGTTAATTTTATCTAGCATGAGGAAAATTCTGAATTCATTATTTTTCATATGGATATTTATTTTGACAATTTTTTTAAATTTTTCTTTTTTGCAACCCCAGCGAGTCAAGCTTCAGGTGAGATTGGGTCTCCGGCTGGGACCTCCCGCCCATCCCCCATCCCCCTTGATCTTCCGGGCCTTTCCTGGCATCCAGAAGACCCGCCCACACAGGAAAGACATCAGCCCCTCCAAGACCCCAACCCCAGCGAGTCCAGCTTCAGGTGAGATTGGGTCTCCGGCGGGGACAGCCCACCCATCCCTCATCCCCCTTGATCTTCTGGGCTGCTCCTGGCATCCAGAAGACCCTCACACACAGGAAAGACATCAGACCTTCCAAGACCCCAACCCCAGCGAGTCCAGCTTCAGGAAAGACATCAGCCCTTCCAAGACACCAACCCTAGCAAGTCCAGCTTCAGGAGACCTGCCCACACAGCAAAGAAATCAACAATTCCAAGACCCCAACCCCAGTGAGACCAGATTCAGGAAAGACATCAGCCCTACCAGGACCCAAACTCTGTGTCAGTATCCCCAGCTTCAGCTGCAGGAAGGAAGGAGACCAGTGGAAATGGAAAGACCCCACCAGCACCCACTGAAAGAAGAGATGGGAAGAAGACAGAATATGAGATCACTCAGCAATAGAAACACCAACATGACCCCACCAGAATCCAGGGATCCAACACCAGCAAGACCCGCAAAGCACTACATAGAAGAAGAAGAGGAGATGGACCTTAAAAATGATTTCATGAAGATGATGGAGACCCTCAAAGAAGAAACGAGGAAATCCCTTAAAGAAATAGAAGAAAAAACAAGCAAAAAAATCCATGAAATGGGGGAAAAATTCAAGAAATAAACAAATCTCTCAAAGAATCTAAAGAGTACCAAGAAAGAACAACCAAAAAAAAAAAAATTAAGGAAACAACTCAAACAGTTGAAGGATTGAAAGCTGAAATAGAAACGATAAAGAAAACACAGAATGAAGGGATGCTGGAAATAGAAAAGCTGGGTAAACGATCAGGAACTACAGATGCAAATATCACCAATAGAATACAAGAGATAGAAGAGAGAATCTCAGGTGTTGAATACTCATTAGAGGATATAGAGTCGTCAAACAAAGAAAATCTCAAAACCAACAAATCCTTAACACAAAATATCCAGGAAATATGGGACATCGTGAAGAAGCCAAACCTGAGAATAATAGGTATAGAACAAGGTGAAGAAATTCAACTTAAAGGTACAGAAAACATATTCAACAAAATCATAGAAGAAAACTTCCCTAACCTAAAGAAAGATATGCCTATGAAAGTACAAGAATCTTACAGATCACCAAATAGGCTCGACCAGAAAAAGAAGTCACCTCGCCATATAATAATCAAAACATCTAACCTACAGAGTAAAGAGAAAATATTAAGAGCAGCTAAAGAAAAAGGCCAAGTAACATACAAAGGCAGACCTATCTGAATTACACCTGACTTCTCAGTGGGAATGATGAAAGCCAGAAGATCCTGGAAAGATGTCCTACAAACGCTAAGGGAACAAGGATGCCAGCTCAGACTACTATAACCAGCAAAGCTCTCAATTACCATAGATGGAGAAAACAAAATATTCCATGACAAAGCCAGATTTAAACAATACGTATCCATTAATCCAGCTCTACCGAAAATGCTAGAAGGAAAACCTAGAGCCAAGGAAGATAACTACATTCACAAAGACACAGGCAATATATAATCCCACTTTACAAAACACCAAAAGAAAAAGGGAGGAGAAACTACACAAAATATCTTCACTAACAATAAATCAATCACAAACAAGGATCACCAATCAATGGTCATTAATATCCCTCAATGTCAACGGCCTCAACTTGCCTATAAAAAGACACAGACTAGCAGAATGGATACCAAGACAGAACCCTTCCTTCTGCTGCATACAAGAAACACATCTCAACGTCAAAGACAGATGTTATCTCAGAGTAAAGTTGGGAAAAGATCTCCCAATCAAACGGTCCCAAGAAACAAGCGGGTGTAGCAATCCTAATATCTAACAAATTAGACTTCAAATTAAAATCAATCAAAAGAGATGAAGAAGGACACTTCATATTCATCAGAGGAAAAATACATCAAGACGAAGTCTCAATTTTAAACATCTACGCCCCAAATACAAAGGCACCTACATTCGTGACAGAAACATTACTAAAGCTCAAAATGCACATAAAATCTCACACACTAATAGTAGGAGACTTCAATACTCCGCTCTCACCACTAGACAGGACCTCCAGACAGAAACTTAACAAGGAAACAAAAGAACTAATAGAAGTTATGACCCAACTGGGTTTAACAGACATCTATAGAACATTCCACCCAAATACAAAGGGATATACCTTCTCGGCACCACATAGAACCTTCTCTAAAATTGACCACATAATAGGAAACATAGCAAATTTCCACAGATACAAAAAATTGGAATAACCCCCTGCATCTTATCAGACCACCATGCATTAACATTAGAATTCAACAATAACACAAATCGCAGAAACCCTAAAAACTCATGGAGATTGAACAATGCACAATTGCACCATCCCTGGGTAAAGGAACAAATAAAAAAAGAAATTAAAGACTTCCTAGATTTCAATGAGAATGAAGACACAACATACACAAACTTATGGGACACTTTGAAAGCAGTGCTGAGAGGAAAGTTTATAGCACTAAGTGCCCACATGAAAAAACTGGAGAACAGTCATACTAGAGAATTAATAGCACAGCTGAATGTTCTAGAACAAAAAGAAGCAAACTCCCCCAGGAGGAGCAGACGCCAGGAAATAATCAAATTGAGGGCTGAAATCAATCAAATAGAAACCAGAAAAACACTGAGAAGAATCAATGAAACAAAGAGTTGGTTCTTTGAGAAAATCAACAAAATAGATAAACCTCTGTCCAAACTAACCAAAAGACAGAGGGAGAGCATGCTAATTAACAAAATCAGGATGAAAAACGGGACATAACAACAGACTCTGAGGAAATCCAGAGAATCATCAGGGCATACTTTGAAAATCTGTACTCCACAAAATTTGAAAATATAAAGTAAATGGACAATTTCCTGGATAGATATCACTTGCCAAAACTAAATCAAGAACAGATATAAAATCTAAACAGACCTATAACCCCTAATGAAATAGAAGCAGTCATCAAAAGTCTCCCAAATAAAAAAAGCCCAGGCCCAGATGGCTTCAGTGCAGAATTCTACCAGAAATTCAAAGAAGAGCTAATTCCAGTACTCCTCTAAGTATTCCACACAATAGAAATAGGAGGCTCACTGCCAAACTCTTTCTATGAGGCTACAATTACCTTGATACCTAAGCCACACAAAGACACAACTAAGAAAGAGAACTATAGACCAATTTCCCTCATGAACATTGATGCAAAAATACTCAATAAAATACTCGCAAACCGGATTCAAGAACACATCAGAAAAATCATCCCCCATGATCAAGTAGGATTCATCCCAGCAATGCAGGGATGGTTCAACATTAGAAATTCTATCAATGTAATCCACCATATTAACAATCTGCAAAAGAAACACCACATAGTGGAGAGACCACCTCGAATGCCCATTCCTGATAATGAACTTGCTGTCTATAACCATCCAGGAGCCTTCATCCTGTGACTGATGGAAGCAGAGGCAAATACACAATTAATCACTGAACTGAACCCAAGGAACCCAGTGACAGAGAGAGAGGAGTGATGAGCAAATTGGCAAAGAATGGGCTGGCAAAACTGGCAGAGACAGCTGATCTGAACAGGGGAGAGCTCTTGGACCCCAGACTGACAGTGGGGAGGCCAGCATGGGACTGATCTGGACCCCCCAAATGTGAGTGTCAGCGAGAAGGCCTGGGCAACCTATGGGGCCCTGAGCTGTGGATCAGTGTCTATCCCTGGTATACAAACAGTCTTCGTGTGCCTATAGCACAAAGAGGGATGCTCTCTCAGCCTGGACTCATAGGGGAGTGCCTGGACCCTACCCAGAGTAAAATGATAGACTCTAGATATCCCCTATGTGGAAGGATTTGGCAATAGGGTGGAAAGGTTGGGGAGAAGGGGAGTGCGGGAGGAGGGGAGGGGGAGGGAACTATTCAGCAGAAAAAAAATGGAATCATGAGATTCGCAGGCAAATGGATTCCATGCTTAAATAAATAAAGCTGGAAAAAAATTAAAAAAAAATTTTTTTGTTTTTACAAGACAGGGTTTCTCTGTATTGTTTTGGAGGCTGTGGTTCCAGCCCGGCCTTGAACTTACAGGGATATGCCTGCCTCTGCCTCCCGAATGCTGGGATTAAAGGTGTGTACCACCTCTGCCCGGCGAATTTTTCTAAATTTTCTTTTACTTTGTGTCTGTTTTTGTTTGTGCGTGTGTGCGTGTGCGCGCGCGCGCGTGTGTGTGTGTGTGTGTGAGAGAGAGAGAGAGAGAGAGAGAGAGAGAGAGAGAGAGAGAGAGAGAGAGAGAGAGAGAGAGAGAGATGCTGTGGTTAACATATGGAAGTCAGAGAACAATATTCTATACTTTATTTTTCTCTTTCATCATTTTATGTATACACAGATGATTGAACTAAGGTCACCAATCTTGCACAGGAAACTATTTTTATTTGATGAGCCATCTTGCTGGACTTTCTCAAATCAGTTTTTGGCAACAACTTACCATTTTACTAATTGTTCATGTATTACTTTCTTGATAAAAAGTACTTAATTAAAATATGAGGGTATATGTATTGGTTGGTTACTTATTTTATTGTCAGTGTCACATTTTGTTATTGGTTTTGTTTGTTTAGAAACAGGGTCTCACTATGTAGCTCGAACTGTCCTGAAACCCACTCTTTTGACCACGTTAGACTTGAACTCACAGAGATCTTCCTATAAATGCTGAATAAATGTTGGGAATAAAAGCAAGCACCACCACATCCCGCTTTAGTGTCATATTTTATGTTCAGTAAAATTCTACAGTATACTTTTAAATTAGAAACTTTAAAACATCAAACTTGGACTTCACTTTAAAGATTTCTTTCTTATTTAAAGCTAATCTTACTCCATTTAAACAGCATTTAAATTTTATTTAATTCTTTTGACTTCTGCAAAATCATTGTTGGTGTGTTTATAGGGGTTGCATTAAATTTGTGTATAGCTTTTAGTAGCATGGGCATCTTGAAACTTCAAATATTCTAAACAATAAGAGAAGGATTTCTCTCCATTTATTGTATCTTTTTTAATTTGTTTCATTGAATCTTTGTAGTTTTCAATGTCCCAGGCTCGTACCTACACAAAATCTACCTCTAAGTATTTTATTGTTTTAATGACACTATAATTGAAATTAACTCTTGATTTCATTATCAGAATATTTATTATTAGCATAACACAGCACACTAATTCCTGTGTGTTGCTTTATATTGTTTGACTCTTCTGAAATTATCTCTTAGTTACAAAAGGATTTTATCAAATATTCCAGGCATTATACACCCACCCAGATGAATCATTTATAAACAAAAATAATTTTATTTATTTATTTCCTAATCAGATGCATTTTCTTGACAATTTTTCTGGATGGAACACCTAAAACTTCACATAATGGAAGAGTCAAAAGTGGCAGTCATTGTCTTCTTTCAAAACATAAAGAAAAGAATTTCTGTAACTCATCTTGTTAATTGTACATTTTTCACATTAGCTTCTATTGTGTCAAGGCACTTTCATTGTATTTCCATTTTCTTTAGTGGTTTTATCCTACAAAGATTTCTTTATCAATCTGCTTACCATGCTATAAATATACTTTACATTCAGTGTTAATATTCATATACTATACAATCTCCCCTTAGTTTTTTGAGAATCCCAAGAAACTCTGAAATTAATAAAGAATTCTCCACCATCTTGATATTCTGCAAAGTACTGAGGAGAGCAGAAGATAATCTTTCCTAGAAGTATGAATTAACAAAAAGGTTACATCCTGTCTTTAAAGAACAATTTTCTTGTTCTCTCTCTCTCTCTCTCTGTCTCTCAGAGAGACATGAATATTTGTGTGTGTATTTGTCTCTTTTCCTGTCTGTCTGTCAGTCTCTCTCTATCTATCTAGCTAGCTATCTCCTTAGGAAATCTCAATAGGTAGTGAGATCTTTGCTTTTCTAATGACATGTAGTAGGTATGCAAAAAGGACCATTGTTGAAGATGCTCGTAGAAATGTCTGTTGACACAATGGCCAAGGAAGCAGGTTTTCACTTCTCCATCCTTTCCTCCAAATCAAATCTCTAATCCATCCCCCCAGTTCCATAGAAGATATGTGTTATGGTCTTTTCTCCCTCTCTGCCATCATATCTAGTAGATCACCTAGATCTTCTGTTCAAATTGTTTTTCTGCCCATTTATCCCCCTTATCCCAGCCCTTATCTCTAGCAGGCATTTCCTGAGAAGCTAACATACAAGGTTGCCAGAGAAAAATTAAGTCCAGCAAAGCAGAGAGGTGAGCTTCAAAACTCCACTCTCAATCTTTCCTTCCAAATCCAATTCTACAGTCACAACTTCAGCTCTGCAGGAGACTACCTCCTGTAGTCTCTCTAACCTCTCAGCCGCTATTCTTGGGAGACTAACCAGATCCTGATAGAGGACTCTGTTTTCCTCCCTTGTGAGAAATCTGTAAGTCCACCTATCCTAATCCAACTCTATTCCCATGTGTCATTGCCAAAATCTAGAAATATATATTTACTTGCAACTGCCAGTAGCCACATCTATCAGTATCCCAGAAGAATTTTCAACCAGACAACACATAGTCACAATATGCTCCTTAGAACAAGAGAGGGCAACATAAAACAAAAAGCAAAATACCCACCCAATAAAGACAAGACTAGACATCAGCACCTACAATAGCAATCATTCTAAACCGATAATCCTATATGCTAGTGTAAAGACACAATAACAATAAGGTCAGTATATACACAGTACAGCCCAGCAACATCACTACAGTATGACCTGAGAAATGCAACAGAGCTGATGCACAAGAGAAGGACTTCAAAATGGTCTTAATGAAAATGATAGATATTATAAAGTAGAACATTAAATCCATTAAAGAAACCTATGAAAATATAAATGAGGAGTGGAAAGGAAAAAATGGAAAATAGAATCAATAAATAAATGCCAACTTGAAGAAATATGGAAATGAAAAAATTTAGAATTCACACAAGAACCTCAGAGACAGTCTTCACTAACAATACAAAGGATAGATAACAGAATCTCAGGCACTGAAGGAACGATAGAAGGAATGGACAACTCTGTCAATGAAACTGTTAAACTTAAAAATCCCCAGGCACAAAACATCCACTAAATCTGACACACTATAAGATCATATAATGGAGTCTGTGTCTAAGTTTGTCCCATGGGAACTTTTAAATAAATTAGGTTGTTGCCAAGGCTACTGGTTGTTCTCCACAAAATTACAACAGGTCCCTATTATTGAAAATAACACCTGCTCATTGAACATGGAGAATTGAACTTTGTGCTTACCCAGAAATGTTACAACACTGTATAGTGTTCTTGGTAGCAGAATGTACTCTGAATGCTACCAAAGGAGAAATGTAAACACTATCTCAGCTACAAAACCTATACCGCATTGGTGTCTTAACTGCAAGATATATTAGAGAAATAGTGACACAAAGGTTGTGGGACAACCAATATCTGATTGATTGTTAAGACTTACTCCATGGATTTAAACCCATGCCCAAAACTGTATGGGAACCCAAGTACTTGAGACTAACCCAAAACTGCATGGGTACCCAAGTACCTGAGACTAGATGGATCAGGAACATAGGGAAAACTAATTACTGTTCTACTATAGGAACATAGCAAAGCAATGACTCCTAACAACATTCTGCTGTAATATCATTCCCTTGAGGGCTCATGAAAATCACTATTAGGTGATAAAAATCAAAGATCCAGAGGGGATGGAGGACACCAAGGAGACGCAGCATGACTCACATGTGAACTCAGAGATAGAGGCAGTATGCACAGGACATACAGAGGTCTGTACCAGATGGGGTCCTAAAACTGAATGAGAAGTGAACACAAGCCCCCTTCCCTTACCTGGAAGTTATCTCCATTTGATAACCACTTGTGAATGAAAGCATAGCTTTCTCCATGGGAGTTTCACTGGGGAAACAAACAATTTTTAAGGGAAGGGCCCATGCCCAGAAGTGGATGGCCAACAGGAAATGATCTTAATGGCTTCTTTGGTGGCCTAATATCTTATAATGTCATTTCACTATATTTTTTCAGCAATATTTATCGGTAACTTTATTTATTTATTTTTATCATTTTTATTTTAATTTTAAATAGCTTGTTTTACATGTCAATCCCAGTTCCCTCTCCCTCCCCTCCTCCCGCACTCCCCTTCCCCCACACCCTCTCAACCTATTGCCAAATTCTTCCACATAGGAGATATCTAGAGTCTGTCATTTTACTCTGGGTAGGGTCCAGGCACTCCCCTAAGAGTCCAGGCTGAGAGAGCATCCCTCTTTGTGCTATAGGCACACGAAGACTGTTTGTATACCAGGGATAGACACTGATCCACAGCTCAGGGCCCCATAGGTTGCCCAGGCCTTCTCGCTGACACTCACATTTGGGGGGTCCAGATCAGTCCCATGCTGGCCTCCCCACTGTCAGTCTGGGGTCCAAGAGCTCTCCCCTGTTCAGATCAGCTGTCTCTGCCAGTTTTGCCAACCCATTCTTTGTCAATTTGCTCATCACTCCTCTCTCTCTGTCACTGGGTTCCTTGGGTTCAGTTCATTGATTAATTGTGTGTTTGCCTCTGCTTCCATCAGTCACAGGATGAGGGCTCCTGGATTGTTATAGACATCAAGTTCATTATCAGGAATGGGCATTCGAGGTGGTCTCTCCACTATTGCTTAGCTTGCCAATTGGTGTTATCCCTTTAGATCACTCGAGGTCGCTCTGGTGCCTGATCTGTATTCGATCCTATGATTCCCTCTTCCCCCTATTCTACCACCACCCCCTCAACTTCCTGTTCCCCCATGACCAACTCTCTTCCTCTTCACCCCCTCTCTTCTTCCCAGATCCCACTCCCCCCCACCCCTCGCCGTGTTCCCCATCCATTCAGGGGATCTTGTCTCCATCCTCTTCTCTTGGGTACTATGCATATATGCATATTTTTTAGGTTCTTTCCTGTTTCCCAGACTCTCTAACAGTGGAAGCACAGACTGGCACTATCCTGATCCATGTCTAAAATTCATATATGAGTGAGTACATACCATGTTTGTCTTTTCACGACTGGGTTACCTCACTCAGGATGGGTTCTTCCAGTGCTATCCATTTACCTGCGAATTTCAAGATTCCATTGTTTTTTTTTCTGCTGAGTAATACTCCATTGTGTAAATGTACCACATTTTCTCTATCCACTCTTCAGTTGAGCGGCATCTAGGTTGCTTCCAGGTTCTGGCTATTACAAATAATGCTGCTATGAACATAGTGGAGCAGATGCCCTTGTTGTATGAACTTGCCTCATTTGGATATATGCCTAAGAGTGGAATTGCTGGGTCTAGTGGTATATTAATTCCCATTTTCCTGAAGAATCTCCATACTGATTTCCAAAGAGGCTGTATGAGTCAGCACTCCCACCAGCAGTGGAGGAGTGTTCCTCTCTCTCTACATCCTCTCCAGCATAAATTGTCTTCGGTGTTTTTGATTTTAGCCATTCTGACAGGAGTAAGTTGGTATCTCAGAGTTGTTTTGATTTGCATTTCTCTGATGGCTAAGGATGTTGAGCACTTTCTTAAGTGTCTCTTGGCCATTTAGCCTCCTCTACTGAGAATTCTCTATTTAGCTCTGTACCCCAACTTTTAATTGGATCATTTGGTGTTTTGGAGACTTGTTTCTTGAGTTCTTTGTAAATTTTGGAGATTAGCCCTCTGTCAGATGTAGGGTTAGTGAATATCTTTTCCCATTCTGTGGCCTGCCTTTTTGTCTTTTTGACTGTGTCCTTTGCCTTACAGAAGCTTTTTAGTTTCAAAAGGTCCCATTTGTTAATTGTCAATCTCAGTGCCTGTGCCACTGGTGTTATGTTTAGGAAGTGGTCTCCTGTACCAACTCGTTGAAGAGTATCTCCCACTTTCTCTTCTAAAAGTTTCAGTGTGACTGGATTTATGTTGAGATCTTTGATCCATTTGGACTTAAGTTTTGTACAAGGCAATAAACATGGATCTATCTGCAGTCTTCTGCATACCAGTACCCAGTTATGCCAGCACCATTTGTTAAAGATGCTTTCTTTTTTCCATTGTAGAGTTTTAGCTTCTTTGTCAATAATCAAGTGTTCATAGGTGTGTGGGTTAAAATTAGAGCTTTCGATTCGGTTTCATTGGTATACCTGCCTATTTTTGTGCCAATACCAAGCTGTTTTCAGGTCTATAGCTCTATAATAGAGCTTAAAGTCAGGTCGGGTGATGCCTCCTGAAGTTCCTTTATTGTATAGGGATATTTAGCTATCCTGGAAATCAAGAACAGATAAACAATCTAAACAGACCTATAACCCCTAATGAAATAGAAGCAGTCATCAAAAGTCTCCCAAATAAAAATGCCCAGGCCCAGATGGCTTCAGTGCAGAATTCTACCAGAAATTCAAAGAAGAGCTAATTCCAATACTCCTCAAAGTATTCCACACAATTGAAGCAGGAGGCTCACTGCCAAACTCTTTCTACGAGGCTACAATTACCTTGATACCCAAGCCACACAAAGACACAACTAAGAAAGAGAACTATAGACCAATTTCCCTCATGAACATTGATGCAAAAATACTCAATAAAATACTCGCAAACCGGATTCAAGAACACATCAGAAAAATCATCCACCATGATCAAGTAGGCTTCATCCAAGGAATGCAGGGATGGTTCAACATTAGAAAATCTATCAATGTAATCCACCATATTAACAATCTGCGAAAGAAAAAACACATGATCATCTCACTAGATGCTGAAAAAGCCTTTGACAAAATCCAGCACCCCTTCATAATAAAGGTCCTAGAGAGATCAGGGATAACAGGATTGTACCTGAATTTAATGAAAGCAATATACAGTAAACCAACAGCTAACATCAAACTAAATGGAGAGAAACTCAAAGCAATTCCTCTAAAATCAGGAACAAGACAAGGCTGTCCACTCTCTCCATATCTCTTCAATATTGTACTTGAAGTTCTAGCTACAGCAATAAGACAACAAAAGGAGATAAAGGGGATACAAATAGGAAAAGAAGAAGTCAAACTTTCACTATTTGCAGATGATATGATAGTTTACATAAGTCACCCAAAAAACTCTGCAAGGTTACTCATAGAGCTGATAAACGCCTTCAGCAATGTGGCAGGATACAAGGTAAACTCAAAAAAATCAGTGGCCCTATTATATACAGATGATGAAGTGACTGAGAAAGAAATCAGAGAAATATCACCCTTTACAATAGCCAAAAACAGCATCAAATATCTGGGGATAATATTAACCAAGGAAATTAAAGACCTGCATATCAAGAACTTTGTGTCTTTAAAGAAAGAAATCAAAGAAGATACCAGAAAATGGAAAGATCTCCCATGCTCTTGGATTGGTAGGATCAACATAATAAAAATGGCAATCTTGCCAAAAGCAGTCTACAGATTCAATGCAATCCCTATCAAAATTCCATCACAATTCTTCAAGGACATGGAAAGAACATTAATCAACTTTATATGGAAAAGCATTTCACTATATTTTAAACTTTACTTGTATTTTTCTTACCTTTCATTTATTTTATTGTTTTTTTGCCCTAAAAGTTTAGTGTTTATATATAATGGATTCCAGTTTTATGTTTTTATAGGATTACTGAATGTATCAGTGAATATGCATCTATGTCAATACCTGTTTTTTGTGTATTTCCATGAGGTATTTTCCTCCTTTTTGTTTGTTTCACCCTATTCAGATGTTCCTTTTTGTTTTATCTTATTATTTTGTTATTATCACCTAGATATCTTTTTGTTTTCTAATAAGAGACAAAAAGAGGGTTGATCTGGATGGAGGGGGATGTGGGGAGGAACTAAGATGAATAGGGAGAGGGAAAACCATACTGAGAATATATTGTATGAAGAAATCATTTTCAATAAAAGAAAGAAAAGAAATGAATTTTGAAATCATTTTGTAAGTAAAAAAATACAGAAATTGTACAGAGAGCATCACAGATTAGTAAATATTGGAATTACATAATGGTTGCTGAATTGGGGTTTACCCAACACTTAAATTTAAAGTTTATTATTAAAAGTAAAACCATTTTTAGATTTTAATGACTTAAAGTATCATTGTGCTCCTCTTCATGTGATTACCTGTATACTTATATAATTATTTTTACATTTCTAAAAGAACAGTTATTAGTATCTGACTCTGGTTGATAATAAGAAAGAAAGTTAACTCAAGGAATCCAGGACAGAGTGGGAGGACTGATGAACAAAGGGGTTAAGACTGGGCTGGTGTCAGACGTGCTACCATTGTGCCACGTGGTCCCCAATATTTATTCCAGCATGGGACTGATCAAGTCCCCCTGAACGTGGGTGTCAGTGAGGAGGCCTAGGTAATCTACTGGGCCTTGGGTAGTAGATCAGTATTTATCCCAGGTATACAAATGGACTTCGGGCATCCATCCGACAATGAGAGATGTACTCTCAACTTGAACTCTTGGGGAAGGTCTAGGCCCTGCCCTGTATGAAATGACAGACTATGGACACCCCCATGGAGGGCCTCACCCTCCCTGGGGAAATGAGGGGATATTGGAGGGGTTAGTTGGATGGCTTGGGAGGAGGGGAGGGAAAGGGAGAGGGACTTGGAATTGACATATGAAGCAACCTTTTTTCTAATTTAAATTTAAATATAAAAATTAAAATTAAAAAAAGAAAGAAAGTGAGGAAAACCCTTTGTGTCACTGGTACCTACTCCCTGGGATATTCCTTGTCACAAGAAATTTAGTACCTTTTTAACTTTTGTCTTTTAAGTAACAATCTACAGAATGCAAAGGATTTCTGTTGAATGAGTAGAAGGACTCAAGTATATAGCTTTGAGATAAAAATATGAATGTCCTTTCTTATTTTGTAGATGAAAATTGTGCATAAACCTTCAGTACACAAAATTGGGATAGGTGGGTGTTATATAAATATCCTGGGAAGGATCATGTCCCCGGAGACCCATGCTTTTTCCCAGCTTTTCTGTCAACTCACTGCCTCCTTCCTGTTTGGGGGAGTACTTTCCTATTCTTAATAAGCTGTTTCTATTTCTTACCATGTGTCCCTGAATCATTCTTTAGCTCTGAGACAAATATCCTGGAATTGAATGACCCCTGAACTCAGATTCATGGCCAGAAAGTAAGCATGCTTTTCCTTTCTCTGTGTTTGTATCCTTTTTGAATACAGGCCAAAAGCCTAAGCACACTTTCCCTTTATCAGAAGGCCTCCCCCTCTACTACAAACAGCAACTTGCTTGGCTGCCATACTGAACATGCCATCTCTAGACTCCAAAAGGCATGATGACTTTCTTTCCATTCTCCACCTCAATCCTCCCAGTAGCTGTTAATATTGTCAGCATGCCTGGTCTGTTGCTTTTCTTTCAAACTCTTAAAAAATTCTCCTCCAACTTCCCTGAGTCTATTTTAAAATTGTTTTATAAATGAGACTAAGAACCCAAGGGGGAATCCAGGGTTCCCTGGTAAGATTTTTACATGGCTAATTTCCCTCTCATTTTGAGTGTTTACCCAACCAGCTCATAGTGGTCATATGTGAACTGTTGTGAAGAGTTCAATTTGTGATTCTCCCGGTCCTATTTTTAAGAGGCCACCTCATTCTCTGTGGTGTCCTCATCTCTCTTCTGGCCCAGGTGATGACTATGCACAGATGCAAAGGAAGGCAATAAAAATAAAACAGCAGATGTTAGTCACACCAGTGCCCACATGGTATTACTAAGCATTTAAGGAACATAGCTGTTGTGGAATAATCTGTTTTTATACTGTTGAAAGTATGTCACGTGGATTGTTCTTAAAACAGCTAAACAGCCAATGACTAGGTAGATTGCTGAGTCTACTTTTAAAAAATTACTAGTTTCAAATATTTTACATTGGTATGCATTTTTGTATATTGACACAAATTTAAGGTAATTTTTATTGTACTGCATATGTGTTTCTATTTCGTTTAGCATATTGTATACATGCAGCTCATTGGAAAAAGTTACACAAAGTATTAGTCTTTAGAATCTATGATAATAAATACAGACAATAGTCATCTATAAATATGAAACTTAAAGTCAAGTAGGTATATTTTCAAGGTCATACAGTGATACATTTTAGGTAGATGGATAACCTTCAAACATTTCAAAGACCTACAGAGTATGACATTTAAAATGTTTCAATAACATAAGGCTTATCTTAAAGATCAGACATGTCTGCCTGTGACAAGATAAACAAAAGAAGCAGAGACTGATATTGGGTTCAAAATTCAAGCTGAAGATCAGAGAAGCAAAGCAGCCAAGCCAGTATCTTACCTGTATTCAGCTGAAGTGGAAACACTCCATGAATCCTCTGAGGCAAAAGGTTCTGAATTCTGTCTCCTCCTCCTTATATTCCTTTCTCTGTCCAGACATATCCTCCTGTCTCCACCTCTCTAGTGCTGGGATTAAAGGCATGTGATCCTAAGTGCTGAGGTCATCTTTGTGTGAGGTATTTCTTTTAGGACTGGATCAATTTTGTGTAGTCAGTGTGGCCTTGAACTAACAGAGATATATCTATCTCTTAATCCTGAATCCTGGGATTAAAAGTGTGTCAGAATTAATCTACTTCAAAAAAACATAATGGGCATCAAAGAAGCTCCATATGGAGTTTGCTTTCTTTATGGCAAAAGCTAGCCATTTTGGTAAGAAATAGCCATTGTCAGGGCCAGCAGAACACAAAGAAAAGTGATTTCTGAACTTTGACAAGACAGAGTACAACAGTTCTTCAAAAATTTAGCCATCACAGAAGAAGTCAGTCATGCATTCTAGGCCTGTAGACTGAATATGGATGCCCTAATGTTACAGAGGAAACTTGAGTGAGTGTCCAGACCTCCAGCTGTTTCTGTCATTTCTTTTAGATTTGGAAGCTGCTTGCTCTGCACTTCCTGTTTATTAAGATAACATTATATCCGTATGGTGTCTAGATTTCCTTAGTTACGAAAGAAGGTAAATTAACTACAGAGATTTGAACTCATAAACATTGAATAAATAATGGAATATGTTCTCAAAACATGCCAAATACTAATGATCTGGACACTGTAAATGTAATCCTTATGGGATGATTGCTCTTATTGTTTGTAGTTTTATTTTATTAGAGATAAACCCTTTCCTTTTTATTTAGACAAAAGGGGGGAATTTTGTGGAATAATCCTGTGTACAATATAAAGATATGGCACTTGGACTGGCCAATAGCTAGGCTGGATCTTTGTGGCAGAGAGGATGCTGGGAAGAAGAGTGTGCAGTGTCCAGCCAGATGGAGACAAAGCAGCATGGGCAGTATCGATTAAAGAAAATAAAACCATAAGACAAAAAATTTGATTAATAAAAATTAGTTTAAATTTTAAGAGCTAGTTAGTAGCAAGCGAAATCTACCAGCCAAGCTCTCATAATCAATAAGTCCCTGTTTCATTCACTGGAGAGCCAGAAATCCTGATGAAAAATCTGTCTACAGAGAAAGCTCTATTTATCACACTAGAAAACCTAGTTACTTCTATCTCATCAACCCTGTTAGTAATCAGTCAACCTTCTTTTCACATCCTGATATTCTTTGTATTGGAACATAATCTTTGGCAAAGCTCTCTGGCCGCATTGGAGGAGGATAATTTCCCTGTTCATATCTCTTATCAACCCACCTTTTTGGCACTGAAAAATATTTTGGAAAATCATCAATTTGATTTTAACTAGTAGTGATAAGTTAGATGAGTATTAACAGTGCAAGTTATGGATGTGTCAGTGGGTACCTCTCTTGCTATTAATAATGCCATATGGCAATTTGTGAATAATTTGTACATTCCAGGATCCACACAGTATGGGAAAGGAAGTTTCAGTTTCTGACCTACTTTTCTTTCTATTGCTGTGATAAAATACGTTACCCAAAGAAATGTTGGGTACTGAAAGATTAGTTTGGCTTACACCTCGAGCTCACAGTCCATTATTGAGATATTTTAGGATGAGAACTCAGATTCTTGTGTAAGAAACAATAGAGGATTATATAAGATCATTCAAGTTTATACTTAAACGTATTTCTTACACAGCCCCATATTACCTAGCCACGTGCTAATGCCACCCACCTTGATCCAAACCCATCCAGAAATTCCACAACAAATATGCCCACAGAAAAACTGTAAGAAATCCCTCAATTGTGGCTCCCATCACAGATGGCTCTAACCTGTATAAAGTTGAGAGTGAAATCCAGCTAAGGCAGCTTCATACCAAATGAGCACACAATGGCACCCTCATGCCAGAAAGCTATGCTGCATTCTCAAATAGTGTTAGTCCTATATTCAACCTGGGAATAATTCAAGAATAATCTAAAGATTGTTTTACAACAAAAGGTTATAGGCAAAATTTAAACTAATTGCAATTTTTTCATCTTCTTCTGAAGAGTAACTTCGAATTTTTGTTCTACTCTGATTAATTCTCTCTCTAATATATATAATATACAATATAATATAGTATATATTTAATTTTAGATATGATCATTTTGTAACATAGACTGCCCTTTTACTTACAAGGTATCTGTGATGTCAATTTGATCTTGGTGTCAATTTGATACAACTGGGAAAAGGGAATAGTAACTGAGGAATTGCTCTTATTGAACTGACCTTTGGGAAAGGGTTTATGGAATTTTACTGGTTATTGACTTATGTGAGAGGGAGTAGCCCTCTGTGAGTGGTACATCCCTATGAAGGTGGACTGGGCTTTGTTAAAAGCTAGCTGAGCAAGCCCGGGAATCCATATCAGTAAGCAGCATTCTTCCACTGTTACTGTTTTAGTTCCTGTTTGAGTTCTTGCCCTGACTTCTGTTAATGATGAATCTTGACATGGAAGTGTAAGCCGAATGAATCATTTCCCCACCCATTTTGGCCATAGTGTTCATCACTATAGGGAGCATGGTAGAACAATGGCTCAGGTTGGCCTTAAATTCACAGTACCAGCTTCTAGAGTGAGGGAATCAAAAGCACGAACCTCCATTTCTAGATCTTTGATACCAGCAGAACCAGGCTTCATTATTATTAATTTTTACATAAATTAAAACAGCCTTATTTTACATACCAATCCCAGTTCCCTTTCCCTCCTGTCCTCCCATTCCCCCCACCATCTCCCCATTCCACCCCGTCCATTTCTCAGAGAGGCCTCCTATGGGAGATCATAGAAGTCTGTCACATCATTTGGGGCAGGACTGAGGCTGTCCCCATATATGGCATGGGACATATGGCTCAACCATTCAAGTGGGTGAGATGATGCCTCCTTATAGTGGTATCAATAAACATGGTCTTACACGCATAAGTTTGGTTGTCTTCTGCCTTTCAGTTTCTTAAAGTTGCCTCAGAAATCTAACAATGTGTATGCTTTCCAGGCAAGTATGCTTATGTTTCACTTGCCTTCTTGGTGCCCTCCAAAGCCATAAAAGGACACTTGATCCCATAGAACTGAAGTTGCAGATAGTTGTAGACACCATGTGGATGGTGGGAATTGAACCTGATTCTCTACAAGAGCACCAAGTGTTTTTAACTGCTGAGGCATCTTTCCAGATCCCAACGCAATTGATCTTTAAAATAATAAAATCTCTTGTTAAAATTAGCACCTTTGCATGGTTTATATAATTTAACACTAATATATATTTCATACCTGAACCCTAAGTCTCAGATTATGTGGGGGGGTCTCTGTAAACACTAGGGCCAACAAAGTAATGATCCACATGAGCCAAGAAAGAAACAAATGTGGTTCAATATGTCTTAGTAATACATATTGGTTCAAATTTCTCGAGAGTGATTCTGGGCCACTTATTTTAGGCATATTTAATTATGGTGGTACAATTCTGGAAAACAAGTTTTCTAGTGACAACTCAATCCAGTGTGCACAGTAAAGCTTAAAGCGTCACTACATCAAGACTCTTTGGAAAATACTTGTGAACTCTTCCACAATTATGAGTTCTATAAACTGACTACATGTGTAAGTGTCTAGAGGACCTGGTATTGTCTCAGTCATACAGATAATGCAGAGGTCACCATGCTAAAAACATCCTTTACTTCATTTGTAAAGTACATGTGACATCTCATATAAGGAAGTATTTTATTGACTAAGAAACAATACTCAAGATAAAATCTAGGGAGAATGATTGAGATAAACATAAGAATTTGGAACAATCAGGTATGGCTTAGCCCTACAAAAACCACAGGTTAACAATTAATTACATCCATTATCAGTTTTCTAGGTGGAAAATAAGTTACACATATTTCCTTTGAATAAAAAACATTGCATGTTTTCCATTCATAGTTTCCCTACTGCTTATCTGTGAGCACATGGACTTTATGTTGTCTACAAAATTATAAGTACTTTTCAAGTACAAGTTTTATCTTTTACCCATATTAGAAATGATAAAGGAAATGTTGACAAACGTTAAAATACTGAAATAATGTATGTCCTCTTATCTCAGTATAATGGAAGTAATAGTAAGCAGTAAAAATTAAGGGAAATTTTCATAATAGTTGTCAAACCAAATAATAACTTAATGGTTAAAATGAACACAATACTTAGAATAGAAATAATAATAATAATTAAATAATAATAAAAGCTGTGAGGGTTAGTGATGATTGCCAACATGGTAGGATCTGGAATCACCATGGAGGCAGCATCCAGGCACACCACAACGGACTGTTTAGATTAGAAAAACTTCTAGGTAGGCCTATATAATTATGTGAGGATAAGTTAATTGAGATAAGAGTGCCACCCCAAATGAAGGCAGCAGGTTTCCATGAGCTGGGGTCATGGAGTGTAACAAAAGCTGGAAGGTATCAGGGCATAGACATAGACATTATTCTTTCATTGCTTCCTGTCTGCAGTGGACATAAAAGGTTGCCTCAAGCTCTTTCCACATCATGACATAATGATGTAACAGTGACCCAAAACAAACCTTTTCTCCCATAGACTGCTTTTGTCAGGGTATTTTTTCAAAGCACTGGGAAGCATAATTAAGACAAAGGTACTAAGTATCAAAACTTGTCACTAAACATGAAACCAAAATTTCACTATTTGCAGATGATATGATAATTTATGTAGGTGACCTGAAAACTCTACCAGGGAACTCCTACAGATGATAAATACCTTCAGCAAAGCAGCAGGATACAAGATTAACTAAAAAAAAATCAGTAACCCTACTATATAAAGACAATAAAAGAACTGAGAAAGAAATAAGAAAAACATCACCCTTTAAATAGCCACAAACAGCATAAAATATCTTGGAGTAACACTAACCAAACAAGTGAAAGACCTCTATAACAAGAATTTTGAGTCTTTAAAAACAGAAATTGAAGAAGATACCAGAAAATGGAAAGATCTCCCATGCTCTTGGATAGGTAGCATCAACATAGTAAAAATGACAATCTTACCAAAAGCAATCTGCAGATTCAATGCAATACCCACTAAAATCCCAGAACAATTCTTCACAGAATTTAAAAGAACAATTCACAACTTTATATTAAAAAACAAAAGAAACAGAATAACCAAAACAACTCTGTACAATAAAGCAACTTCTAGAGGTATCACCATTCCTGACTTCAAGGTCTATTATAGAGCTATAGTCATGAAAGCAGCTTGGTATTGTCACAAAAATAGACAGGTAGACCAATGGAATTGAACTTAAAACCCTGATATTAACCCACATACCTACGAACACCTGATTTTTGACCAAGTATGTAAAATTATACAACGTAAAAAAGAAAGTATCTTCAACAAATGGTACTGGCATAACTGGATGCTAACATGTAGAAAATTGCAGATAGATTCATATCTATCACCATGCACTAATCTTAAGTCCAGATGGATCAAAGACCTCAACATAAACCCAGCCAGCCACACTGAACTTCTTAGAAGAGAAGGTGGGAGGTGCCATTGAACGAATTGTTACAGGAGACTGCTTCCTTAACAGAACACCAGTAGCGCAGACGTTGAGATCGACAATTAATAAATGGGACCTCCTGAAACTGAGAATCTTCTGTAAGGAAAAGGACAGTCAACAAGTCAAAACAGAAGCCCACAGAATGGGAAAAGATATTCACCCACCCCAAATCTGAGAGGGCTGATTTCCAAAATATAAAATGAACTCAAGAAGCTACTCACTGAAACAGCAAACAATCCAATTAAAAAGTGGGATGCAGAACTAAATAGAGAATTCTCATTAGAGGAATAAAAAGTGGCTGAAAGACGCATAAAAAAGTGATCAACATCCTTATCCGTCAGGGAAATGCAACTCAAAACAACTTTGAGATACCATCTTACACCCTCCATAACAGCTAAAATAAAAAACACCAATGACAGTCAATGCTGGAGAAGATGTGGAGAAAGAGGAACACTCCTCCATTACTGGTGGGAGTGCAAACTTGTACTACCACTTTGGAAATCAGTATGGCAGTTTCCCAAGACAACGGGAAACAGTGTACCTCAAGATCCAGCAATTCCTCTCTTGGGAATATACCCAAAATGCACATTCATACAATAAGTACATATGTTCAACTATGTTCATAGAAGTGCTTTTTTCAATAGCCAGAACCTGGAAGCAAACTAGATGCCCCTAACCCAAAGAATGGATGGAGAAAGTATGGTACATTTGCATAATGGAGTATTACTGAGTAGAAAAAAATGAAATCTTGAAATTTGTAGACAGATGGATAGAACTGAAAGAAAACATCCTGAGTGAGGGAACCCAATCACAGAAAGACAAGCAAGGTATGTACTCACACATATATGAATATTAGACATAGATCAAAGACTACCAGCCTACAATTCAAAACCACCAGAGAAACTTGAAAACAAGGAGGACCCCAAGAGAAGAATGCATGGTCCCCAAAGAAGGGGAGGGTGACAAGAACTGCTGACCAAATTGGGAGCATGAGGGGGGAGAGAATGGATGTGGGTAGGGGAGAGGGAAAGAAGGGGAGGGGGAGGAGAACAGGAGAGATTGAGAGGAATAGAAGAGGACAAGAAAGGAGATGCCTTGATAGAGGGAGCCAGTATAGGTTTGGAGAGAGGTCTGGCACTGAGGAAATGTTTCAGATCCACAGGAATGCCCCCAACTGAGAATCTAAGCAATATCGGAGAGGCTGCCTTTGATGCCCTTCCCCTATAATGAGATTGGTGACTACATTGGTTGCCATTCTTTGAGCCTTTATCCAGTAGCTGATAGAGGGAGAAGCAGGCACCCACAGCTAAACAATGAGCCATACTCCTGGAATCCAGTTTTGGAGAGGAAGGAAGCATGAATAAAGAAGCCAAGACTGTGTTGGAGAAACTCACAGAAACAGTTTACCTGTCCTAGTGAAAGCAAGGAGACCCTAGTCTTAAAGCTGGGGAAACAGCATTGAACCTAACCAAGCCCTCTGAATGTGGATGCCAGCTGGGAGTCCTGGGCAGTATATGGGACCTCTAACAGTGGAGCCAGTGTTTATCCCTACTGCACAAATGAACTTTGGGAGCTCACACCCTTTGGAGGGATACTATTGTAGCCCAGATTCACAAAAGAGGGCCTGGGCCCTCAACCAAATGATGTGAAGGACTTTGATGGTTCCCTGTGGTGGGCCTTACTATCCTTGAGGAGTGGGTGGGGGTAGGTGGGGGACAGTGAAGTGCATGGGGGGATGGGATGGCAGGGGAAAGGGGGATTGATATGTAAAGTAAGAGTGCTTCTAAAATAAAAAAAACAGGAAAAAAGAAATGACTACATGTCACATAATAGGACATGTTTGCTGAAAAGAAAATATTTAGTCTCATGCACTTAGAAAATCAGAAATAGTATTCAGTGGTAAAAACTTTGGGTAAGGATGACAATTTTACTTGAATATATTCTAATATGAACATAGATGAATACTAGCCAAACAAAATTAAAAGTCAGGATCACTATGAATAACATGCAGATTCATGAAAATTTGTAGCTGTCTTCACAAAAAGATTTGGCAGATTGATTGAAATTGTTATGCCTGACTTTGCACCATACAGTGCTTGCAATTATTTCCCGTTCTGACATTATCCATTTCATTCAATTTTGGCTTGCTGCATAGGTTTTCAAAGGTTGGATGATCTACTGTTGGCATATTTTCTCTGCCTAACTGATAACTTGTCCTGTATTTAAGACTATCAGTTCCAAAGGAAATCTCTTGTCCCCAATTTGTGGTGATTAAACAAAAGTCAGCATTCCTCAGGATCTTTAGAAGCCAGTTCCCTCTACCAAAAAAGCCGTTTTTCACTTATCACTAGCAGAAGATACATATGGCTATCTATGGTGCTATTAAGCATACCAAAGTGCATACAGGCCATCTGGACACCCTTGATATCATAAGTACCATTTCCAAATTTCAGATTCCATGCTCTTCTTCTCATCATCCCCACCCTAAACTTCTATAGCTCACAAGTGTCCCTCCTCATAGCTACTCATTATCCTTATAACTGCTATTTTGGCTGTGCTCCCTCTTTGGCCCATATTCACCTTGACTTCATCTATCACTTATATCCTCTTCTCTTCTCACCTCTCCACTCACTCTCTCTCTTCTATTCCTGCTTCTTTCCTGGCCAGTTCAGCCTGCTGGCCATATTCAGTGTACTAATTTCTCTGCTCTGGACTCTTCCAGATGCATCTGGCTTTTCTCTCTGTCATATCTACAAAAAATTTCCCCTTTTACATACAATTGATCAGTCAGGTTTTGAGTTTATACAAAGACTAAGTTCAAACTCTATGAAATATTTCAGACATTTATTTTCCTAACCTTACACTGTCCCATGTATATATCACTTATTTGAACTTTATCATACAGCTATTGACATTTTTATATGTGCATTACTTATTTATTCAAGTAAATTTTAATTCTTAGCAGGAAGGAATGGTGCATAAATTTGTTTTCTTTCTTCCCTTGTGTTAGAGAGAGCAAAAAGAATGATAAAGAGACTTTAGTGGAGGTCATAGTCCACTTGCGGGAGTATGTTTTTGTGAGGGCTAAAGTTATCTTTTCAGTTTTAATTATTGTGCTTAAGAGATATATAAAACAATAATGTCTCTATCCTGTAAAACCAACTTTCCTGAGAACAGATAAACCCATAAGCCCCACTTGTCCAAGAACAGATAACTCCTTGGGATGATGGGGGCTGCTGTTCATGTAAGATACCAAGCCACGTGTCTTTACTTCTGTAAATAAGTCTGGCTCTGCTTAATCACATTTAGGCGGGAGGTACATAGGCACGAAGTAAATAAGGATGTATATGCTTCTTATTGGATAATAAAATGCTAATAGTTAATGTATAAACAACCACCTCACACAAATATGCTGAAACTTTCAGCCACATAAGAAATGCTTTAGCGAATCCATTACCCACAAGATTGAGATACTACTATTATTAAAAGGAATAGTATTATGAGGAAAAATTCAGCTATGTTTTATTTTGTAATTCAATCACTCTAGGTAGCTTAGGCTGACCTGATCATCACAAACCTACAATTGCTTTTCAGTAGTGAGAGGAATGTATAGTTTTATATTATAAAGTAAATAAATAAACAAATAAATAAGTAAGATAGGACTCAGAACCCGAAGACCTTTAGGCTCAGGAATGCGGGCAGTGAGTGTTTAAAAAAGCAATGCTGGCCGGGCGGTGGTGGCACACGCCTTTAATCCCAGCACTCGGGAGGCAGAGGCAAGCGGATCTCTGTGAGTTCGAGGCCAGGCTGGACCGACAGCCTCGAAAACAATACAGAGAAACCCTGTCTCGAAAAACCAAAAAAAAAAAAAAAAAAAAGCAATGCTGAACTAGCTTGAATGTTTACAGCAAACAGTTTCCTTTTTTGTGCATGTTCTGATCAATTAGCAGCCTCTTACAGGCAGACACTAGCCATTTTGCAATTGACTAAGACTGCAATTGAGTTATGAATTACAGGACTTATTCCTTCTCTATGTATAATAGGCAATCTTTATGTAGTTAAATGTGGTCTCAAACTTGTGATCTTTCTATATCTGCCCCCTTACTGCTAGGAATGTAGGCTTGAGAAACACTAAACTAAAAGATCCATTGTTATGCTTAATGGTGTTTCTAAATTTTGTATTTAGCAAACAAGTTAGACTAGTTTTCAGTTTATTCTTAAGGAATGCATAGTACTTAGCATCTGATGAGTAGTATCAGATTTATTTATCTATTTATTGCTTTTGAAGGTAGTTTTTTAACATTTCTTTCTTATATAAATTTTATTTAAATTAGAAACAATCTTATTTTACATACCAATCCCACTTCTCTCTCTCCCATCCTCCCATGACCCAGACCGAAATACCTATGCACTCCCCAGAGAAGGTGAGGGATCATCAATATCTGTCAAGTCATTTGGGGCAGGGCCTAGGCTCACCCATGTGTATCTAGGCTAAGAGAGTATCTCTCCATGGGAAATGGGTCCCAAACTCCGTTTGTGCACTAGCGATACATCCTAGTTACACTGCCAGAGATCCCATAGACTGCCCAGTGATGCTAGCTAACACCCCCTTTCAGGGGGCCTGGTTTGGTCCTATGTTGGTTCCCCAACTGTTAGACTGGTGTCCATGAGTTCCCACTTGCTCAGGTCAGAAGTTTCTGTGGGTTTTCCCAGTGTGGTCTTGATCCATTTTTTCATCACTCCTCCCTCTCTGCAACTGGATTTCAGGAGTTTATCTCAGTGTTTAGCTGTGGATCTCTGCTTCTGCTTCCATCAGCTACTGGCTGAAGGCTCTAGGATGGCACTTAAGGTAGTCATCATTCTCATTATAGGGGAAGGGCATATAAGGTAGCCTCCCACTATTGTTTACCTTCCTAGTTGTGGGTCATCCTTGTGGATGTATCTTACAATTCCCTAGTGCCAGATTTCTCTTTAAACCTATAGTGGCTCTCTCTATTGATATGGCTCTTTTCTTGCTGTCCTCTATTATTCTCCCCACTCAATCTTCCTGATCCCTCATGTTTTCCTCCCCTCTACTCTGCTCCCCTCCTCTTTCTCCTACCTCCCTTCCCCCTCCCCCTATGCCCCCAATTTGTTCAGAGGCTCTTGTCCTTTCTGCTTCACTGTGGGACATGTGTATGTCTCTCTTATGGTCCTCCTTGTTTCCTAGCTTCTCTGTAGGTGTGGATTGTAGGCTGGTAATCATTGTTTAATTAACAATGATATTCATGTTAAAAGAAGATTGTTTTTTCTTTTGGAAGATACTCATGTGGAGTTGAGAAATCATTTTCACTGATGTTTTTATAAAGATTTTAATTCATTAAAGTTTTCTTTGACAACTTTGTACATACAAGTAGCACATTCTATTTACTCTATGCATTCTCTTTTTTTTAACTTCCCCATCCCTTATTATATTCCTTTCTGCCTACAGATCCCTTTCTTACATTCAGTCCTTTCTATTTTGTGCCAGTTACAGAGTAGCTCTTTATGATTTGTTTTTTTCAATATATGTTTTTATTTAAATTAGAAACATGTATGCTTCACATGTCAATCCCAGCTCCCTCTCACACCCTCCTTCCTTATCCCTCTCCCAGCCCCAATCCTCCCCAGCCCCCCACCAAATCCCTACAATCTGTTTTTGAGGGAGATACCTGAGGGCGGGTTACAAAGCATAGGTGATTGCCATTTTTCTTGGTTGAATATCAAAACTGATTAATAACATCCTATTGCTAAAGAGACCAAATACTTGGTTGTAAGATATAAAGAAATCAAACTGGAAATTGTAATAGCTAACATTATACCAATGGCTAACTTTCTGTTTAAAAGTTTAAGCTTTTTGTGTTTAAGAGGAGCATAAAGCAAAATTAGACATCCAATTGTTAAAGACTGTTAAGGGTTATTTTTTTACTGCTTTTTTATTGAGTATTTTTTTATCAAGTTTCATGACACAGACTGGTCTGTAATTTTCTTTTTTTGTTGAATCTTTGTATGGGTTAGGTATCAGGTTGACTATGGCCTAATAAAAAGAATTTTGTAATGCTCATTTTGTTTCTCTTTTGTGGACTGGCTTGTTGAGTATTAATATTAGCTATTCTTTGAATGTCTGGTAGAATTCTGAGGAGAAACCATCTGACCATGTGCTTTTCTTGGTCTGATACTTTTAATGACTGCTTCTATTTCCTTAGGTGTTATATATATGCTTAAACTTGTTATGTGATCTTGGTTTAATTTTGGTATGTTATCTTTATCAAGAAATTTGTCTTTTTCTTTTATGTTTTCTAATTTTTCAGAGTGCACATTTTGAAGTATGACTTAACAATTGTCTGGCTTTCCTTATTGTCTATTGTTTTGTCCCCATTTTCTTTTCTGATTTTGTTAAATTGTACATTCTCTCTCTGACTTTTAGTTAGTTTGGATAAGAGTTTGTCTATTTTGTTGATTTCAAATTCTTTATGCAGGCATTTGGTGCTATGAACATTACTCTTTGCAAAGTGTCCTATAAGTTTGGGTATGTTGTAAATTCATTTTCCTTTAATTCTAGGAAGTCTTTAAATTCTTCCTTTATTTCCTTCTTGACACAGTGTTAATTTTGTTAAGAATTTCTCAGTTTCAATGACAGAAGTTCATTGGGGTTGGAGGCAGGGTTTAGTCAAGCAGGGCCAGGAACAAACTGGGATAGCTTTGGTTGGTTGAAGGGTCATGGGGGCACAGAATCTAGGGAGGTGTACAGTTTTGCTCATAGATAGGTCACTCACCAGTTCTTGCTAGTATGGCCTGGGCCTTCTTTTTGGAATTTTTCTGGGATTGCAGGAGGACACATCCATGGGGTTGGGGATTAGCTGGGACAGTGTGGCCTTGGAGAATGGCCACTGGGGGCAGAATTCAGTGAAGGGTGAAGTTCTACCAGCACATGGGTCACTCTCTCATTCTGTTTCGTATGGTCTGGACACAAATGGTGGGAGTCCGTTGAGATTTTCCCAGAACCACAGAGTCAGGAAAGACCTGACACATATTGTTCTTTGTCTAAGGATGGGACTCCAAGAAAATTCTTCGATTTCATGTTGCCATGTCTTTTGCTATCATCATAATTCATGAAGCCATTTCCAGGAGAAATATTTTGAAAGTAGAATTTCTGATGTTCTGGCTCTTAGAATACCCCCAAACACACACAGACACACACTTCCATGAATTCCTAAAGTCATAGATTCCAAAATTATGATGTAGGTGTACTATGGGGGCAGGGATCTCTATGATCCACTGAGGGCTGCATTATGTCAGTTGTGGCTTTCAGTGATGGTTTCTATTTACTGCCAATAGAGCTTCTTCAGTAAGAGATAGAAGCTATACTTTTCTTTGGGTATAAGTTTAAGATTTAATATGTAGTTAGGAATTGTTCTGCTCTAGTAGACTTGGTGGTAGTAGATTATCTTCTAAGGTCCATGACCTCACAACCCTCAGAAAGTCAGCTAGGCTTTCATTACTGGGAATGATTTCCTTTTTTTATTTTTAAATTTAAATTTAATTGGAAACAAGGTTGCTTCACATGTCAATTCCAGGTCCCTCTCCCTTTCCCTCCCCTCCTCCCAAGCCCTCCCACCAACCCCTCCAATATCCCCTTATTTACCCAGGGAGGGTGAGGCCCTCCATGGGGGTGTCCATAGTCTGTCATTTCATACAGGGCAGGGCCTAGACCTTCCCCAAGAGTTCAAGTTGAGAGTGCATCTCTCATTGTCCGATGGATGCCCGAAGTCCATTTGTATACCTGGGATAAATACTGATCTACTACCCAAGGCCCAGTAGATTACTTAGGCCTCCTCACTGACACCCACATTCAGGGGGCCTTGATCATTCTGATGCTGGGTTCCCAGCCGTCAGTTTGGGATTAAGAGATAACCCTTGTCAGGTCAGCTATTTCTGGGGGTTAAACCAGTCCAGTCTTAACCCCTTTGCTCATCAATCCTCCCTCTCTGTCATTGGATTCCTTGAGTTCAGCTCAGTGTTTAGCTGTGGAAGTCTGATTTCCCTTTTGTTGAGTGGGCCTTAAGTCCAATTAGACAGCTACTGATTATCACCAACTTGTGAGTACCACTTATTTTACCTTTATGGATGTTTGCCATGCTGGTCATCGGTGTAGTTCCTAGGTTTTATAGCTGTATAGGACTATAAATTGCTTCCCTCCCTTGCATCTACTTTCTGTAACCATGGAAGCTAGATCACAGGAAAGAGGCCTCCAGGTCAAATCCAGTTCAAATTATTCAAGTCTTTGTAGGGAGAGAACTTGTTGACATTAACGTTTGAGTTTTCCACAGAGAGCAAAGAATTTCCTAACAGCAATCTTTGAACACTCCAGATAAAAAATGGGGATCCACTTCATCGATTACACCTGATCTGACTTGATGCATTTGAAGTGACAACTACCACCCTGAAACTGGCTTAGGACTACATCGCTCTACACAACTCCAGACTAATTAACTGATATGGTGCACCTTCTATACTCTGGCTACAGCCACAGACAAGAGCTTCAATCAAGATTAGAACTTCAGTAAAGAATGTTAATTAAGCATCTCCTGCCAAACAGAGACTGGATACAAATGTTGTAGCTAGTCCACTCAAGACTTTTGACTACACTAACATTTTCCCCCACAGGATCCCACGAGGTTATTGTCGTCCCATTTCAGCGGGAAGTAATTCTGAGAATAATATGCGACCTTTCCTTATTGTTAATAATACAGGATAATTTACAACTGTTAAAGTTAGTTTTTCAATTGTTTAGGTTTGGGATTGGACGGAGGTGTTCAGACTTGGGTATCTGTTTCAGATAAATTTAAGGTATAGATGGGATAGGTATGCTTAGGATAGAATATAAATAGATTATAATTTGTTTATCATCTATGTATATATGCTTTATATATGTTTGAGATATTTTGTATGTTAACACAACTTAATTTTGTTTCAAGTCTAAATCTTTTCTTTAAACTAAAAGGGTAGTTGTATGGAGAGATCTTACATACCTGTGGCACTAAACACACCCATTTTGGCATGGCCATAGGTATGTGGGTGAAGGCAGGGCATAAAGGTTGAGGAAGAAGGTGTCACATCTGTCTTGGTATTCCGGGCGAGGCTCAGAGACCAGCAGTTCACTGACCTCAGGTTCTCCACTTCTCATGTAGGAGACTTCTCCCTAATAAAGTATCATATGACTTTTTTTCCCTGTATGCTTCATGTAACTTAATATTCCTCTTCAAGTCTCATTTCCTAAGTGTGCAGTGTCTTCAACAACCAGGGCCTATGCTCAACCCCAGAGAGGGAACAAAGGACCACATTGATAGTCAATATGGTTTTGGGAGTTGCTTGATCTCTACTGACTAATAACATAAAAGTAGGTTTCTTCATGTCTGATATGATTTTTGTTTGTTTGTTTCCTCACTTGTCCTGACCCACTAGACATTCAACATAGGTTTGAGAGAGACCTAGGACAGAGATGAAGGACGAAGGATACGAGGAAGGATGGCAAGGCAAGATTCTGATCAAACCAACTAAACTATTCTTTCCAAGGGGTTTTTAAAGTGCTTGTAGGAGGAAGTGAGGAGGGGAGGGAATGAGGGTGATGACTGCAGCTGCAAGGAAGCTCTCAGGGCAAAAGTTCAGTGGAAGAGGTAGCCTCCTGTCTTGCCTGGTAACCTAATCTTCATTGCAAAAGTTCAAGGGTAAAACCTCCTGTGTGGTAACCTGACCTTAGGTTCTCACTTTATCTTCCTCAATTTTTCCCTATTGCCCAAGCCTATCTCCCGAAGGACTTGGTGGCTTTCTGTTGACTAAACTTTAACTGACAGTTAAGCCATAGACCTGTTTGTGGAATTTGTTTAATGTCAGCAGATGTAGCAGGGTAGTATGGAGGATGTGATGCTGCTGGAGCTGAGTTATGGCAGAGGCCCCCGACACCTACTGACTGTGCTTACTGTTGCTTATGTATGAATGGGTATTTGACCATATACTCATACACTGGTATGTGTTGCACTACTTAGGTCCTGCATCTCTGAAGAAAAGTGAATCTCCTCCCAGAAACCATCAATTTTCAATAGCTATTAGGTAAGATTTAGGCTTCTTCAGCATCCCCCTATCCATGATGGTATTTGATGGGCTTCCCCTTGTGTAGCTCTTTCATATACTGTCATAATCACTCTGAGTTCATGTGGGCAAAAGTCTTGTTTTGTCCAGAACATACTACTTCACTGCAGACATTCATTACTTTTGGCTCTTAAGATCTCCTCCTTTTCTGAAATGATCTCTAACTTTTCATAGTTGTAGTTATATATTTTATGATTTCCTATTTTGTGAAGGAGAAGAGATACAAAATTGAAAGTCAATTTTAAGAACATAAACTGTATTCATAAAATCCACCTCAAATATTTTCATTTAATACCCTCACTGCTTCCAGAAAGAGAACTTCTTTTTCTATTTCTTCACTTTTGGTTCATGAATTTTATCTCAGAGGAATTATTTTGCCAATAATTCAGCAAGAAAATATTTTAACTGCATTTTCACTGAGCATGTACATACTTCTATAATTTTTATTTCCTAAGTAATACAGAATAACAACTATTTATATAGCATTTCTATTGTAAAAGATACAATAACTTCAACAGTTACATAAAATATATGCAAAATCATTCCTAGGTTGTATATGTACTATACCATTTAATAGAATACCTGAGGATCTGTTGCTTTTAGGACCCACAGGGAGTCTTTGATTTAATCACCCACTGATAGCCAATGATATCTGCTCTGTTACTGCACTGAATTTAAAATTAATACAATCAAATTGTTAAAGTTTAAATCAATATAAACTGTCTAATCGGTTATTTTCATGTATTTGTAAAGAAAAGCATGGAATAGAGTAGACATTCCTACAACCTAACAAAATAACACATTTTTATAGTTTGGATGTAATGATAAATTATTTATGACTTATTAAAGCTTGTCTGAGGATTCAGAAAGCAAAGGCAGCCGCAAACTATAGAGGTCAGGCAGTGGTGATACACACTTAATCTCAGCACCCATACTAGTTAGCCAGGCAGTGTTGGAACACAACTTTAATTTCAGGACTCTGAAGGCAGGTAGATGAATCTCTTTGAGTTCAAAGTCACCCTGGACTCCACAAGCACTTGGAATCACATGCCTTTAATCCCAGCACTAGAGAGAGGAAGACAGGAGTGACACAGTTTGGTGCAGAAAGGAATGAAAGGAAGATGAGACAGGAACTGAGAGCATTTGTCTCTGAAGATTCATGGAGACAGGATTGCCAATCCAACTGGAGAGAGGTAAGATCTACTGGCTTGGCTCCTTTCCTTCTCTAATCTTCAGCTTAAAGCTTGAGCCCCAATATCTGTCTCTGGGTCTTTTATTTTTTGTGTTACATTTGGATACAGTTACTGAGTTGTATTCATACCATTCCCTTAATATTTACTTATATCTTATCTTTGATTTATTAAAAACAATATATCAAAATGTGTATCTTATAAAATGTCAGAAATATAAATAAGTAAGTATTGTGCTCATATGGACATTTGAGTGAGTGACAAAGGCAAAACACATATATGGAATATTTTATAATGTTTAGTCCAATATAGAAATAGCATATTGAATAATAATGCCAGTGCAAAATCACAACTCTCAATTCTCACCTCAAAGTGGGAGAATTGAGCAGATAGTTTATTCTGGAGAAAAAGATGAGTGATCATGGTTGAGAATTACAGGTTTAGATCTCCCCAAATACCATGTTCATAAGGTAAAAATTTCACAAACTTTTTGTAATAATAGATGAAAGAAAGACATAAGTCAAAACACTTTTAAAATACGTTGCTGTATACTTAAGATAAAGGGGTTACAGCAAAATGGAGAGAATTGTGCTACAGGCCTTAAATGCTTTCTGACAAAATTCTTAGCTCTGTGGTTAGTATAATCTAGGATTTTATTAAGTTAATACATTCCAAGAGATTTTTATGTTTGTAAAACATGTTAGGTACTACACAGAGGTAGGCAAGTAATGGCAACTTAGGTTTGTCAAGAGAAACTAACTGGGTTCTGGATCTGCAGCATTAAAAGTCCCCACTATCATTGAAGTTTCAATCAGTTAATCATCCTTTCAGAAAGTTTCAGTTTGAAGATGCAGCTCATTCTGGGAATATTTCTGCAAAATAGATTTACAAACAGGATTTTCTTCATAGTTACTTAATATTCTATGCTAGAGACAAGATTTCATTAAATTTTCTTAATTTCACCCCATCATTTAAAAATAGTATTATAAGTGAAAAAGAAAACTGTGATTTTCTTTAAAAATAAAAAAATGAGGTAGTGTTAAGTAATTTAGGAAGAATAGTTTTGAAGTTTAGAGAGAGAGATGTTCTGAAATGAATTGTCCTTCAGTAGAAAACATTACTTAATTAATTTTTTCAAAACCCAACACAGGGCCTTGCCATTGTTAGGCAGGTGGTACATTACTGAACTACATCCACAATCCTTTGTTAAAGGAGTTACTGGTAGAGTTTTGTTACAGGTAGAATTATTGATTATTTGTTATAACTTTTTGAAGGAGTTATTAACACCACAGGTAGCATGGTTGGGTTCTGAAGAGAGAAAAAATTCTCTTCCCTAAGATACAGCAAAAGTGCCCCTTGCAAAGGAGGAGGTTAGTTTCCATGCCACCATGCCACCTATTTAATAAATGACCTATTCAGTGGTGGTCAGTGACTTAGGCTTATATGCTAAGGATCATTGATTAAGAGTTTATTTGAGTTGATTGTGGCTACAATTCAAGTTGTCAGAGACCACTAATCACAGAGGGCTAGGCTTGCTTTCCAGGTCTTACTTTCAGGCCCTGCAGCAGGAAGTGTGAAGGTTGAAATTTATTTGCAGTATTCTCTGCTATGCACTCAAAGGGCCTGAGTGTTCTAAGAGATAGAAGATTAAAGGATAGCAACAGTGCTCTGGTCAAGATATTCCAAAAAGGGCAAAATTTATAGAAAAAAACCACCCATCTATCTCATTTATATTGATTGAATTTTCCTCTTGTTTAGAGGAAGGAATGAACTCTGCTTAGTAGACATTTCGAGAAATGTGATCCTCTGGCACTTAAGACCAAATCTGTCTCTGTGAATGCCAAATTGATTTGCTGAAGATGGCATGTCCTTGTTAGAACACAAACTCTCTAGCAACCTTTCTGTCTCTCTCAGAAATCAGGTCACATACCCACTACAGTACCTTATGAAAAGGCTAGAGCACACAGATCTCAGTGGGATAGGGATGGCTCCTGACTCCCACTCACAGGAGTCTCACAAAACAAACAAACAAAAAACAAAACAAAAATAACCCACTAAGCTAAACATCCACAATGTGTGTGCAGAAGACCTATAGCAGATCCATGCAGATTCTGTCATTCCTTCTTTAGTCTCTGTGAGTCTCTATGAGCCCTGCTTATTTGAACCTGTGGGCCAGGCTTTCCTGTTATCCTCCACTTCTCTGACTCCTACAGTCAGGTAACCAGAATAACTGGATTATATTAACAAGGGTCTCTGGCAGAAGGGGCAGTCTTTTGCCTGAACTGGAGAGTTCAAGGTAGAGGGTGGGGTATGGCAGCCACTTTCTGTAACAGGTAGGGAGTGAGGGATCCTGGGAGAAGCTTGTTCAGTTTATTACGTTAAATAGTCAATTCAGTCACTTGTAACAGGGTTTGAGACTCAGTGATTATCAGTTTGGTATATATCATCTCACATTTTTGTTGTTTGGTTTTAATTTAGTTTTTAACTCTTTGACTCTGTATATAGATAATCTGAATGGAAATTTCTAGAAGGAATCTAAACCTTTACACTGAATCTTCTGTAAGACTGATTCACTGAGTGGAACTTCAGTGTTTGTGGAGAGTATGGACTGCTGCAAGTCTAGAACTTAAATTAACCTTGAGCCTACTTTAGAGCTCTTAATAGTAATTTCTTGACTCTCTTAACTCTTCTGTACTGGAAAAACAGCTTTGTGACCATTGCATAAGTTATTTAGAATACACAAAATGAAAACACTAGTTTTCTATGAGGACACACTAACTTAGCATGCTAGTAGAATCCACTATTTCAAAGGCTGAGAGTATCATTTAACAGCATCTGAGACCTATAATGGGTTTTCCTACTTTGCTGTAACCCACATCTCTGATTAATCCGCCAGTATATTGGGAAAATGTTATGATTTATGACATTTTGTTCTGTTGCTGTCAAAGCTTCAAGGAACTGTTTCCATATAGAAGCATGAATATCATGTGATGTAAATCTTAGTTTTCAGGTCATGATCACAAATATTTGACCTCAGAATATGTTATATCTTGTTCCCTTTGAGTAAAGAGCTATGTTTTCTCATGTCAGTATTTACATTTATGTTATATGCTTCATATCAAATATCTACATTTTAATGATTATTTTTGATTAGTTAAATTAGAAACAAGATTGTTTTACATCTCAATCTCATTACCCTCTCACTGCACTGCTCCCCTGCCCCAAACCAGCCCCCTATCCCATCCCCTTTCTGATTTCCAGGGAGGGAGAGGCCTTCCTTGGGACATCTCCAAAGTCTGTCATAACATTTGAAGAAAGACCTAGACCCTCTCCCATGTGTCTAGGCTGAGAGAGTATCCCTCTATGTGGAATGGGCTCCCAAAGTTCATTCTTGTACTAGGGATAAATACTGATCCACTACCAGAGGCCCCATAGATTGCCAGGCCTCCTCACTGGCTCCTGTATTCAGGGGATCTGGATCAATCCTATGCTGGTTTCCCAGCTATCAGTTGGGTCCATGAGCTCCCCTCTCCTTGTTCAGACCAGTCGTTTCTGTGGGTTTCTCCAGCTTGGTCTTGACCTCTTTGCTCATTACTCCTTCCTCTCTGCAACTAGATTCCAGGGAGTTCAGCTCAGTGTTTAGCTGTGGGTATCTGCTTCTGCTTCCATGAGCTACTGGATGATGGCCCTAATATCAACTATTAACAGTCTATACACAAGCAGTTATAACTTTATATCTAAGCAAAACTAGTACAAGGAATTCATAAATCAATGAAAAATCACACTTTCCATTACTTTGCAAATGCCAAAGAATAAGTTGTCACATTGTACAATTAAACACATAGTGACAAGAAAAACAAGAAATTTGTTAGAAAACTTCTTTGTATATGTTACCATCCACAGTTGAAGAAAAGTAAGCCAGACTTTTGCCAGTTGATATTGTATTTTGGGAACTTGTTGAATACTTTACTTTTACCAGCATATTTTCTGTTGTGTATGTTATTTACATGTTAAATAGTATATAATTTACAAATAACACATTTTTGTTAAATTTTAATCTAAACAACTGCTTTTAGATTTAGTATGTTCTAAAGTGTTAATAAATGCCTTTCCTACTATATAAATGTTGAAGATAAAAATGAGCATTGTATTTCTTTTTTCTGATATAAATATTTCTTGAAAATGGTAGTTTTCAAATAAATACATATTAATATTTCCTGAGAAATATATTTATTTATGAAAGATCAGCAAAATGGTAGGTGGAAAAACTTTAGACTTCTTTTCTTCCTATGAAATTTTTTTAGAAACACTACAGCCTTACCGTTATAACATTTTAGGCCCTCCAAAAAGCATTCAATAAGATACAGTCACTATGCACACACCTAATCAAGAAAAAGCCATTTTGAAATAATATTAAATGTCATGACATGTTTAATTAACCTTGACCTATCTCTTCTCTGTCACAATACAGTATAGTTTAGGCAAAGCAGCAGCCAGAGATCACAAAGCCAGAGATCACACAGTTCCTTTCAGTGAAATGAAAGTAGAAGTTTCAAATTGTCAAATTCTAAAATGTCTGTTATAAAATAGTCAGTTGGTTTCGAGTGGTATGGAATGTTCTGAATGTCAGTCTTAAAGGGGAGATTGAGGGTACTGAACATTTTAACTAGATGCTTCTATTAATGATGTATTCTAAGTAGATAACAAAATTGTTTCAGTATGTATCACATAACAATGAAGGTCTGATAGAAACACACACATAAAATGACTTTATCTTACAACATTATAATAATAATTATTATTATTATATTGATTGTTTTAGTACAGGGTTTCTTTTGTGCATGTCTAGTTGTCCAGGAGCTTGGTCTGTAGACTGGCTGGCTTTGAATTCAGAAATCTGCCTAACTCTTCCTCCCATATACTGGTATCAAAAGCATGCACCACCACATCTGCAAAAGATGGATTACTTTTATGTTACAGATGCCACCTAACTTTCTTAATATGTAGTTTTTAAAAGTATTAAAGCAGTTTTTATGCATTTCTAGAATTATTATAAAACTATAATAAATGCTTGTCAAATCTATCAGATACATTGAGTGCAACATTTTTTTATACAATGCAGAACTTAAGCCATTCTAAATGTCTAAAAATGGCTGATGAGATAAATAAGCTTTGAATTAAACATATATAAAGATGTTTTCATACCATTTTAAATTTAAAATAAGTGGGTTTATTTCCAGCACAGCAAAATTAACATTTCAAGGTATATAGCTCTGCTTGCAGTGAAAAACCACATTAAAATATTTTAAGCATAACCAGGTAATTTTTGAAAAATTATGAATAGAACCTATGATCAAAGAAAATATTAAATATTCCTAAATGGCCATTTTTCAAAAAAAATGTTTTCACATTTTTTTGTTGTGTTCTTATTTGTTTACATTGATTTTTCATTTTTTGTAAGGGGAAAGAACAAGAATCTTGCTTAATAGGGAGGTGGAGAAGATCCTGGACTTTGGGGAGGGGAAAATAATCAAAAATAATGTATAAAATGATTTTAGATTGAGAAATATATTGGCAGAGGACAGTAAAACACATGTCTTTAATCCTAGTACTTGGGTTGCAGAGGCAAGCTGATCTCTGAGTGTAAATGCAGCCTGGTCTGCAGGATAAATTCCAGAATATCCAGGGATACACAAAGATACCCTGTCTTGAAAGACAAAAATAATAATGATGATCTGTTTGTCTTAGTCCCAGGGGAATCCAGTATTGTTTTATATCTGTTTGTTTTAGATCTGTCATCTATGGGTGTAGTTTAAAATATGAAAGGTAAGTGTTGGCTCAAAGAAAAATAATAAAAATAGTAGTTGTCATTATTTATATCTCAAAAATAAATGTTTTTCTCTTTGCATTATACTTGTCATCATTATAGTTTTTGCCTCTTCTTCAATTTCTAGTTATTAGACTATATCAGAAAAGCAAAGCAGCTGGCCGCTAGCTTCTTTCTTCTACTTCATGCTGAATGGGCTGATCCTGTCTCCGGGAGCTCTCACCAAAATTCAAACTGCTGCCTATCCTCAGTGTGGCTGGAGAATGAATGCCCCATACTGAATACTAGAGTTCCCTCATTTTTTTAAACTGGAGAAGTACCAACAAGAATATACACAAAGGAACAAGACTCATAAACATGATCAAGAAATACTTGCTGTTGAAAATCATAATGACAACAATCTATGAATATTGCAGAATGTTACTAGGAGTCATTTCAATACTATTTTTAAACAGAAACATTGTATTTAGTTTTATTAGGAGTCATTTCAATACTATTTTTAAACAGAAACGCTGTATTTAGTTTTACCCTAGGTCTCTTGACTATATAGTCTCAGGTTGATGATCAAGGAGACATTGCATCTCATGGATTGTTGTTACAGGTTGTTCTTAAGTATAATCAGATTTTAACTGGATACAAATTTTGTGATTCTATTGCACTAGTGCATCTTGAGGTAGCTTACCATTGTATGTCAAATGTTTTGTGGTTGTGTTGTTGTTTCCTCTGGTAGCACGCAGAGTACCTTCCACTACCATGAACAATAGTCAGTAGGTGTCAAGGGTCTAGGTAGGTGTAGTGATATATTATTTATGACATATTAAAGCCTGCCTGAGGACTGAGAAAGCACAGTCAGCCACAAGCTATAGTGTCACTGCAATATAAATTGTACACTTTATCAATGATATAGGTAACTATTTATTGTGGAAGGTACTTACAAGAGAAATGGGCAAATCAGGTTGGTCTCAGCAGATTCTGAGACCCAACTCAAACCCTGAAAAGAGAGTGAGAATCTGTCCTGTAATGCCCTTTATTCCCATGCCCTAAAGCACCTGTAGCCATGTCCAAAGTGGACATGGTCAGAAGCACTGGTGTATTTAATCTATCCATACACTATAGAAGCCAGGCACACACCTTTATTCCCAACAGCCAGATGCTATTCAGTATGGGGCATTCATTCTCGAGACACACTGGGGAGAAGCAGCAGTTTGAGGCTTGGTGAGAGCTCCTGGAGACAGGATCAGCCCATTCAACGTGAGGTAGAAGTAAGAAGCTAGCGGCCATCTGCTTTGCTTTTCTGATATTCAGGTTGAAGTTTAAAGCCCAATATCAGTCTCTGGATCCCTTATTTTCATGTTACATGTAGAAACCCATTTGCCTTCTTCATATTCAATGAGTTTTGTTGATGATACCTTCAGCAATAGGTCCTTGCCACCATGGTTGTGGGGAGCAATCAATAACCTTGGTAGTATCCTGGTTTGTATGGGGCTTCCCATGTGTGCATCTTTGGAGAATCAATTGATTAGATGTAATCCATTCCCAGAGCTGGAGATTTCATTTGATGCTAAGATATGTACATCTGGGGCTAAATCTCCTTGTAATTTAGCCATTCCAATTATACCACCTTAATATATCCATAAATTTTAGGAAGCTACAATTATGCTAAGTTTCACAAATATATCAAATGATCCTTAGTTCTAACTGTCCATTGTAGACCTCATATCCTCACTTCCCTATTTCCTCCACTTCTTTAATTTATCATCTTGTTCTGGTCCTCTCAATCCATCTATAATTATATATTTTATTTTCCCTTCCTAAGGAGATCCATCCTGTCCTACTCCTTTACTTTATATCTGACCTCTGTGGTTATGTGGGATTTTAGTTTGCTTATCAAAAATTTAACAGATAACATTCACATATAAGCAAATGCACAAAATATTTGTCTTTTTGCTTGTGAATTAACTGACTCAGCCTGCTTATTTTTATGCTCCATCATTTTCCCTGAGATTTTCCTTATTTCATTTCTTTTAACAACCAAGTAATACTCCATTGTGTAAAAGTACCATGTTTTATTTATCTGTCAGTGACCAACAGTCTCTTTTCAATTTCTGGCTACTATAATAAAGCAGCAATGAGCATGGCTCAGCAAATATCTTTGTAGTAAGATTAAGAATCCTGTGGTTATAAGCCCAAAAGTGTGATTAATGGATCTTGAGTTAAATTGATACGCATCTTTCTTATGAACTACACACTAATTTCCATAGTGGCTGTACAAGTTTGCATTCCCACCAATAATAAAGTAGTATTTCCCTTACTCCACATTCTCCACAGCATGACACGTCACTTGTATAATTGATTTTAGCCATTTGAACAGGATAAAGGTAGAATTTCAAAATAGTTTTGATTTTCATTTCCTTTATGGCTAAGCATGTTGAACATTTTTTAAAGTGCTTCTCAGTTATCTGGAGTTTTGAGAATCCTCTTTTGCATCTGTAACCCACTTTTAATTGGGTTATTTGTTTTTTTCATATCCAGTTTTTAAGTTCTGAAGAAAAAAGTGACTTCATAGAATATTGTTCTATTTCCTCATGAAACTTGTATGTTGCGCATAATGTATCAAATAAAATTATAATCACAAATGAAAAATTTACAATTCAATTTTTTGTAAATATAACATTACTACACTTTGTTATCACAAGTATATGTGTTTAAAATAAATACTTGGCAGTAATTGAGTTTAACATCCAAACATCAAAGAAAATTTTATGTAGGAAGTAATAAATTGGAAATTGAATTATATTAAAAACAGAGATCATGTGTTGGAGATATAGCTCAGCCATTATGAGTGATAACTACTCTTACAGAGGACTTGGCCTCAATTCCCAGCACTTTCATCAGGTGGCTCACTAAAACCTGGTAACTTTATTATATTTCTGGGTAATCCAACAGCCTCTGGTCTTTGTAGGTACCTGGATGGTTGTGATGCACACAAATTCATCCCCATCCATACACATAAAAAGTAATTATAAGTACATCTTAAAACATCTAGAAATAGTATGCAACTAACAAGAATAAAATTAATAATAAAGTACATAGTATTTTTTGAAAAATATACAAAATGTACATTAAGTAATTTAAATGTGTATGGCATATAAATATGTAATTGTTCTGTTTTACTTTTAATTTGTATAGGAGTTTACACTTCTCAACTCCTATTCCAGAAATTTCTTGAAAAAGTATAACATATTTAATGAATATATTGTCAAAACTTTTTAGTAATTCATTTGTATTATATGCTGATATTTCCCCTGGGTACATTGAGTAAGATAAAACAGAATTGTAGCTGGAGGTTTTTCTCTGTGCAGTCCAGTCCCACCAGACACGTTTCTCTCCTGCCCAACAGTCCCCACAGCAGCTTATTAAATAATAATTCTGAGGCTTAATATTAATTATAACTCTTTGGTCAATGACTCAGCCATATTACTGAATAGCTTTGACAATTAAATTAACCCAATTTCATTAATCTGTGTATCATCACGTGGCCGTGACTTACTGCTAATGTTCCAACATCTAACTCCTTCTGAGGTTACATAGCAAGCATCTCTTTGAGTCCACCTTCTTTTTCTCCATAATTCTGTTTGTATTTCCCACATGGCTCTATTTTGCATGACAGTTGGCCAAATAAACTTTATTTGTGAACCAATAAAAGCAACCCATATTCACAGCATACAGAAGGACAACCCACATTAATGAATAAATGTTGCAATTAGTGATGCTCTAAAAACAAAGCTTTTTTGTAAAACTAAGTAATACTTCTCTGTTCTGTGACCATTTGCAGTCACTTCAGAAACAGACTTCTAACTTAAATTAAGCAGTGGCCATCTGAGAATACAATAGAGGGCTAGGATGTGAAAAGACGCTCAGCGGTTACTTACCATCTTATCTAATTGGGGCATTTTTGTCTTAATTAAAATGTATAACAATTATTTCATGGTTTCACAAATTTTAGAATAACTACAATGTTTTCTGTACAAAGTATATAATCTTCATAGTTTAAAATAAATTTAATTATTGCAATGAATCTAAACAAATATACATTACTTTAGAATTCATGATAATCTATTAAAGAGGGCTCTATAGTTTTCTTGACAGTTTCTGTGCTCTAAAGTACACATTCCTCAATTGCAAATTGAAGTGACAAATCCACAATTAGCAGCTACATAAATAATGTTTCTAGGTTGTTTACTATTTACCACACAGTGTCTTAAAACAATGAAACTGGTTCTACATTTAGGAGTTCTTAAATAACATGACTGTGTTCACTGCTTGTGTTCTACCAGGCTAAAACTGATTTTTCTCAGGACAAAACACCCAAGTTCCTCTTTCTGGGACAGTGGATGAAGTTTCACTTCAGTTGCTTATGCCCTTTTCTTCCTATTGATCTTTCAGTTCCAAGAAACCAATGTATGTACTCATAATACTGTCCCAACAGCCTGCTGCTTAAAATGGTGATATTGTTTCTTTTCAGAGACAGAAGAGTATGGTTTTGTTTTTCTTTCCTCTTTGTAATCTGTGTGGGGTGCATCATATAATTTAAGATTAACTAGAAGAATAATAGTGTTTTGTCTTAATAATAGCCACATAAGGAAAGACTAAACCATAGTCACAGGCACAGTCCACACACATACAGAGAAAATTACATTTATTTCTTATACCAGGAGATAGGTCTTGGGAATCATATTAGAATGATGCTTTTCACAGGTTCGAATTAGTGTGGCTTCATTAATTAATATTTGATTCACTCCTTACTACATAAATACATTTTAAAAGATATTACTATTGTATAATATCTTTAAATTTTCTTGGACACATCATTTTATATAAATAAATCCGTTATAAATAAAAATAAATTGTTTTAAACAGTCACTCCTCTAAGATTTGTAAACAAAAAGGCATATTCTCTAAAAATGTACTCTTGTTTTAATTAATTTCAACTGATGAAATTTAGATTCTCTGACCCAATCTATGAGAATTAAAGATGAGAAAACTATGTGCTGTAGAGACAGGAACAAGCAATGCAAACTTATGCTTTCAACATTCTTGATAACCTTCTGTACAAATTATATTTCATGCTCACTAAGATTGTTTCCCTAATAAAGATAAGAAAACCAATATTTAAATTTTAGGTGTATTGTAAAAATTAATATGAAAATGGATGTGAAAGCTTATGGTAAAAAATTGTTTACCATAATATAGAAATTCAGCAATGTGGCACTTAATGTTTTAATTCACCAAGATTGTGAGAGTAATAGTTGAATATGTTGAAGTTATATAAAGATAATTAGTTTGCACTTACTCACCTTTACATAATGCATACAGAGGTACTGACAACATTTTAATTTATGTTACTAAGAATGTAGATTCCCCACATGTTTATTTGATTCTATGACAGTGGAAGCTATAAAATGCCTAAAAATATTTACAAGAAATTAGCTGTCATATGCACTACAAAACACTAAGTCTATTCTTAAAACGATAAAGCTAATTAACTTTATCTTGAAAAAAGTGAGATTCTTCTATTCATGCCCAAATGAAATAATCCCCAGCTCTCCTACACTGTTTTTGCTATTAGCCAGGAACAGTCCAAAAAATAAAACTATTTCACAGTAGGTCTCTAAGGAAATGAACATACTTATAAGATGATTGTTTCTTTGTTCAGAATTATGGAATATCACTAATAATGCAAAATAATAAAGATGTTGTCATTTTAATTTATTTTTGTTATCTAGAAATAAAAATCTCATTCTATTTTGTCATTATGTACTATTTAGAATTCTGATAATCCTTTAGGTCAAATTGTTATCACTTATTAAATATCACTTTTAATTTCATTCCTTTTATTCTACAAAACTTCATTAGACTCAATTTGAGTATTTCTGTAATCTAATTTTAGTATTTTATGTCAGAGTAAAAATCTTGTCTTTTCAGAAACTAATTAATATTTTTCTCCTCTATATCCATGTTTACATATCATATCCAATAAAGAGAGATGATTAATTAAGCCTGACTCTTAATGGTTTCTCCAGTGATTAGATAAGTGTTAAGCATTTCACTAGGTTTTCTGTTAAAGGAACAAGAATGGATATGATACAAATATCCCATTTTATGTTAAAATGTATCCTATAATTTTCAATTTTAGTATCTTATGTACATATACAACCTATGTATTTTACCTATGTACTAAGAGATTTACTTGTGTCTTCTGTTCTTTCTTTACTGGATGTGTCAATTTTACACTTGGAATTGTAGCATACAAGAGAAATTGTGAGGTTAGTAAAAGCAAAATATTCACTTTTAGTGTCTTTTAACACCCGTATCAACAATATACACCATGAAATGACGCTGTAGAAATATTTAGTCCTTTGTTGGAGGAACACAATATGGTATCTTTATAAATTGTTCACTTGCTTAAAAGAGATTATTACTGTGTGTATTATTATAATTTAATTATTTTAATAGACCATCATAGATATCTTTCAAACCCTCTTCTTTGTTAAAAATGCTTATTGCAGATATATGTGATTTTTTCTTGAAACCCAAAGTGTTTAACCAGGGCAAATTGTGAATGAGGGTTTACAATTGCCATAGAAGCATAGTGGAATTATCAATGTTAATCACTGGTGGTGGTGACTCAAAATGCTTAAACAATCTGTCAATGGTCTACTTCAGTAAAGACTGAGAGCAGGACTCCCTTCATATCCACTGTTGCATAATTAAAGGACTATTTTTCTACATGTGATGTGTAGGCGATTGAAGTTTCATTGAGTTCATGATTGGAACAGCTGTATCATACCCAGAAAAATGTCATTTCACAGACCATCCCATTCAGGCTCTTCAAAACCTGACAATTCTTTATGTTTTTCTAACTCATTTTATTTACCCGTTAGTCTTCTTATCCCTTAAGTCAACCACTTGTCTTCTACATTGTTTCCAGAATCTTCAAGTAACACAAATGACTTGTTTGTAGCTGGTCCTTCAACCTTCACATACTTCCTGCAATTTGAGCAGTTATATGTCTCTGTTATCACAACCTTGTGTTGCTAAGAGCAACTTTTCTCATTAAAGCTGAGAAAACTGCTAGTCTGTGTGCAGGAATATAAAACTTACAAGACCAAGAGATGATCCAACCCGGAGTCTGCCTGAAGACCTAGCAGCATGGGCTGTCAGAGGTTGTGACAGTGCCTAGCAAATGAGGGGCAACCACACAATGCCAACAGATCAGAATACAGCCTGGGGCTGGGAAGAGGGTATATGAGGCTCTCCACACCATTGTTTAATAATTGAATTTGCTGTTGGCCTTTTTTCCTGACTGTTGGTATCTGTGCAGTTCACCTCACACCTACTCACCCCTTCCCCTGAGGAAGCCATTAGGACTCATCGACATTTGCATATAAACACATACTGATACTATGTCAATTTACCTCATATGTGGTAGTGGTTTTTCGACCTTACAAAAGATCCTAGATTTTCTCAATCTTGAGTTTTCTACCAGGTTTACTGTGCTTGGCATGAATTTGATTTTGTGGAGAGGATATGAATACCAATCGGGTGGTTGTTTTGTTTTCCTTTTTGACAGCTGTACCACTCTTTACCAAATAGGTACATATTCCTTTGAAGTTGGTATTGTAGCTCATAGGGATCATGACCAGGTAAGACTACTAGTGTTTTATTCACCCAACATTCTGTCGAGAAACATAGGCTACTATAAAATGTAACATGTATGGAGGAAGCTTTCAGCTCAGTTATATATTGATTTCTTTATTTCATTTATTTAAGGATTGCAGTATCTTCAGAAATAAGACATTGTAAACTAGTTTATTGTCAAAATAAAGAAGCATGTCAAGATCATGTTTTGGTGCCTCTAAGGTCTCTTTAATCAACAGCTCCTAAGGAAGTACACCAACACACCTGGCTTGGAAAGTGTGTTTAGTTGCACATTATTTTTAGGACTGGTATTAGGTATCCTTGTGGGTGACCTGTCTTCAAAATCCCTTCTGTGGTATTTAATTGTTTTATCAAGTGGTATGTTTCCATGTGATGTTTTCATACTCTTCACGTTGATTAAATCTCTTCCTAATCCTCACCTCCTCTTCCTATTTGAATATTCCCAACAGAATCATTCCCCTTCTCCACACACATTTTACCTATGCTACAGTTCTCATCCCTTAAAACGACCTCTTCTCCACCTGTGTACTTTCTAGTCTCCTGGCTTGAAAGGTACCACTTGTCAAACATACAAAATTAAAGAATCAGGAATGTGATATGCATGTAAGACAGAAAAACAGTGTTAGTCTTTCTAGGTGTAGGTTGCCTCACATGGTATATGTTTTTCATGGTTGTATCCATTTATCCATTTACCTGTGTATATTTTTATGCATAAAAACACTTATAGAATGGTGGCCACTAAACACCAGACCGAGGAAAGAAGATAGATGGAATTAGATGAGGGGTTACTAAAAATAGTCAGGTATGAGGAATTCCTTCTGGTTTATTGTATCACACAGAGTTAAGTACTGACTGTTCCAAAATATTTCACAATCGCTACAGGGATATGCTAATACCCAGCACACAGAAATGGTTATGGTTAAAGTACATGGCAGTAATTTTTAACCTTGACTTGAGCTTCAGCGATGCTCTTCCTGGAACTCTAGGCTCCCTTGCTGTGTCTTTTCTAAAGGTTTCTTGTGCCTTTGGTCACATTAATGAAAAGTATCATTCTCTGTGTTTTTGCTTGAACACTTAAAGGATTTCTAGGAAAGAAAATCTAAATTCCAACCTTTATTGTTAAGACTCACCTGAGGAAAAGTCCCCTGTGGGAAAAATAGGAAAATGTTTTATGAACAGTGTATTTCTTTTTGTTGGGCATGAGCATGTGCAGAAACCACCATGATTAAAAATTTAATTAAAGAATGCTATTTATAAGGAATAGGGAAGTAGCAGATTATAGTAGAAATTGAAGTATTTTAGTAATTTCAGAAGACTAACACAATTCTTCCTATTTCACACAATGAATAGGCATTTATGGAGTGGAAAACCTATTTATTGATTTGAGTTACAGGTGATTGTGAGCAACGATGTGGGTGTTGTTTTCCTGTCCTTGTTGCTTAAACATTATTCTAGAAGGGTTCATTCTTTCATGTGGCCACATAAATGGATGCGTTTTTCTCGTCATTAAAAAAAAGTCTTCAAGTATTTTCTGTAGGTTTTTCCTTAATGGGCATAAATAATAACTTTAGCATATTTTTATCATGGAAAAATTTCATATTCCCATCAATTATGTCAGGTACCCTTCCTACATATAGTATTCTGAGGGGGGGATAGATGTTGATTTTTCAGAATTTGAAATTCATTTCTCCATGCTCTCCTGGTTTTTAAACTTTTCATTGATTAAGCTGATGTTATTCGGATAGTTCTAATGTTTTATGTGACTTGGTGTCTCTTTTAACTATTTTCCATATACTATCATTGTTTTGTATTCAGTGTTTATATTATAATATAATAAAGAGAAGTCCATGTCTGTTTGATATTTTAAAAGCCTCATTCATCTGATTTGGCATCTATTTTCCTAACTCTGAGAAATTAATATTAAACTATTGAAATATTTTACATACCTTTATTACACATTCTCCTTCTTTTTTACCCATTATGTATAGATTTAGTATTTTCAGAGTTTCATATATATTAGAATTGCCTTCTTATTACTTTATCTACATCCAAGTTTGGTTGTTTTAGTTTGTCTTTAAACTCAGATAACTCTGTCCTTTCTTTGATTCATTTTATTACTTAGACTTTAAAGAGAACTTTTAATCTGAATTACTGTGTTTTTCATCTATAACATTTCAGGCTATTTTCTTCAGTATTTAGCTGTCGATGTTGAATTCTTCTTCAATACTGTGTAATTGCTTCATGATTTTATTTAGCTGTTTGTTTTTGTTCAAAGTCAGGAAGCTTTTTTTCTCTTCTTTTTGAACATAGTATCGTCATTATTTGAGTTCTTTGCTGAGATTTCTTCTTATTCACTCTAACTCTATGCTATTACTTTAGGAGTAATATTTCCTAGATGAAATTTAGTGTCTTGGTTTGTCATGCTTCTTATATAACTGTACTGGGATTTATATATTTACTTTTTGTTGTTATTTTAATTTGTTATGTTATTTCAATTGGAGTATTTGTTATGATGATGTTAACTTTGTGTTACAAGAAGAGTATTAACTAAGGAGCAATCGTGGCTGATTGGTATCACTATACAATTGTACTAACCAGATATTAACAGTAGCTCCCTTGAGATCAATAACTGTTGGAAGATAAACAACCAAAGAGTATGTTGAATATGGTTGTATTTTCATTAGTGAGATAAAGAGTGGGAAGGAAATTGGATGAATAAGGATTAAGTATTAGTCCAACTTTAAAACTAAACGATATGGGTGAAACGGTTTTCAGGGGAAGTTGAAATATTATTTGTTGTCCATAGATTTTATAAATCTTAAACTCTGGAATAATATAATTAAGATGTAAAACTAAGAAGAGTAACAATGAAAGAAAATGTTGTAGAAATAAGAAAGGAGTATATGAGACATGTCTGATAAGTACAGTAAAGAGTGCTTTATAGTGAACTAGGTGGAGAAATATATAAATAGCAATCTGAAAATCTATCAGAGCAATGTACAAAGAAAAATAAAGTCAACATGAAACTTATGTGCAGTTGTGGAAATGTAATAATGTAAATTGAGAAATGAAAGAATAATTATGGAGTGAACTGATAGACAGCTGTGAAATGAAAGATGAAGTTCACATATACTTGCAGATTTAAAAGGCTACTTTTTGTTGTACAAGGGAGAGACAAACCAGAGCCTTTAGTTTCTCCAGTATCAATGTTTTATTCTGGTATACAGAGAATGGGATGTTTTAAGTGCTATGCTGGCAGCCTTGAATTCTACCATGTTGTCTTCGAGGGTTGCAAGATGACAGTGTATGAGGATCAGCACTTCCCATTATGCTTCTCTTTCCTTGACAGATTTTAACTTTACTTACTTAAAAACAATTAACAGTTCATTTCCATAAGTATTTATGTTTGCAGTATGCTAATCTTTGCAAACCAGAGAGTGTGTTAATATTAGACCTTTAACTCTTTAAATTTTGATTTTAAATTTCATATATATATACATTTTTATCTTAGAAACCGTGTTATTTTACATATAAATCCTACCATTCCCTCACCCTCCCATCCTCCAATGCTTCCCACTAACCTCCCAAACTCATTCCCCACTCACTCCCCAAGGATAGTGAGGCCCTCCATGGAGGGACATCAAAGTCCTTCACATTTGGAGGAGGGCCTAGGCCCTCTTTCTTGTTTCTGGGCTGCAATAATATCCCTCCATAGAGAATGGGCTCCCAAAGTCAATTTATGCACTAGGGATAAACACTGGCTCCACTGTTAGATACAAGTAGTATAGAGATATGTTTACTTCCTTTAATTCATAGTTTAACACAAGACTAAAACATTGTATAATATAAGGTTTAATGAACATTCCTTAAATTAGTATTTCCCATAGTAAAACTGAAAGGGTGTTTTAAAGGTTGTTTTTTGTTTAGTTTTGTTTTTTAAAGACCTGGTTTCTCTGTGAAACAGTCCTAGCTGGCTATCCTTGAACTCACTCAGTAGAACAGGCTGGTCTTGAACTCACAGAAATCTGCCTGGCTCTGCTTCCCAAGGGCTGGTCTTGAACTCACAGAAATCTGCCTGGCTCTGCTTCCCAAGTGCTTGGAATAAAGGTGTGCACTACCACTGCCCACATTTAAAATTTTAATAACATATCTAAATTCATATAGTAAATATTTAATAAATTAGAAAAGACATAATTTGTACAGAGTTCTTTTAAAATGATTAGCCTATTATTATTTTCATTTGCATATGTACTCAACAAAACTAATATTCAATTTTGAATAATATAATAAAATAATATAATAAAATAATATATGTTTGTCCCATAAAACTTATATATTATTGTCTACTAACTTTAGCAACCACATTGAAATTCTGGACTTAAATACCTATTTTCCCATCCTTGCTCAATAAAAATGCTTGTATTGATACATACCATAGATGGTTCTACTTCAGCGCTTATAATGTGATTTCATTGCAAAGCCTAAGTATTTTGATATTTTCTACAGAGAAACATAGCACAATATAAATGCAAATAGAATCATTCTTTTATACATCTTAAGAATGAAGTTACCAATTTCCTTAATTGTACTTAAAAGTTATACAAGCTGTTTCTCTATGCTTGTTTTGAAATTTAAGATATTTAAACCAAATATTCTTTTTCAGATCCGCAAATGTATCACTTAGTACATTTTCTTTAAGTATGTACTAACTTTTATTCTACAAGAGCTATAATTAGAATATTATCTTCTACTTTGTCAAAGTATGATCTTTAAATGACTACCATTTCCACAAACACACACATGCATGCATACACACACAGACACTCAGACACACAGACACACACACACATACACACATACACACACAGACACACACACACACACACACCACAATGTACACAGGCACACAAGCACATTCCTAATTAAATAGTTCTTTGTTTATGTTTCAGCATACAGTAGGTCTGCCATACATGTCATTGTTATAGAAACAAATAAATTTTGTATAAGAATAGTAAGCAAGAATGTATTGAAGCCAAAATTAATTGACTGCATCAAATTCAGCCACAGAGTACAATGCAGGTACATGTTGTCTTAGTTACTGTCCCATTGCTCTGTAGAGACACTGAGACCAAGTCAACAAATAAAATCATGCATTTAGTTGGAGGTTTTCTTGCAGTTTTCAAGGGTAAGTTCATGCTTGTCACTGTAGGCTACAAGGCAGCAAGCAGGCAGTTACTGGAGCAGTAGCTGAAAAACAGCATCCTTATCCATAAGAAGAAGGCAGATAGAGACCTGGTTGGGAATACGTTTGGCTCTTGAAACCTCCAATCCCACATTCAATGATATACCTCTTCCAACAGAGCCATACATCCTAATCTTTCCCAACCCATTCCATCAAGCCAAAAGTAATCCTGCACACATATGTGCCTATGGGGGTTATTCTCATTCAAACCACTACACATACATAAATGATTATAAGATAGACAAGCTATGAACTTTGGGAGATTTTGCTCTATCGACGAACGTAAAACATACTGATATATACTCTGAAATACAGAATTAGTATTATCTTACGGATATTATTTGATGTTAATGTTATAGAAGACAGTAATTTGATTTCTAGTCTTTCATTAAGAGTTTGTAACTCAGTATTGTTAACTACCTGTCCAGTTCTCATCTTAAACCATGGAGATACTAGGATATGAGGGGAATTTCTAGAAAGCATATATATCTAATATATATATATATATATATATATATGACATTAATCTGATTTTTCAAGGAAATGCATATTTGAAGCAATTAAAAACATGACAAAATCAGAGCACCAACATCCTTAAATTTAAGACTTTGTATTAAGAAGAAATTATGGTCAAAAGAGACTTTCAGAGATAATATATATGTACTGGCATAGCTGTAGTGATGGCTTCGAGGTTATGAACTTACACTTGAAATAAGTATATTGATTAAACATATACAGTTATCAGGGTATGAGTTGAAACATAATCAAATGATTCATTTAAATAACTGAATATTTACTTTTTCAGATTTAATCATCAACCAAAGATTTAAACATCAGCTATGTTTTCAGCCTTAGAAATATTTTCCTCGTGGAAGAAACAATGAATCTGTATACCTATTATCTCTGGGAGGAGGTAAATTATGGTGAGGACAAGTTATTTCATAAAAGGAGACCTATGATTATCTAAAGAAAAAAAGCACTAACAGTGCTTTGATAATATTGTCAAAGCCAAGAAGCAAAACACGGAGATTCTGAAACTGTATTGGTGTTCATTCTGAAACCATAGTATAGAAACAGATTTTCTCATGCCTTACCATCAGATTCTCAATTTCTACTTTGGGTTTCCAAATTGTGAATAATTTAGGTTCTTTTTCCTTTTTAAATTTAAACTAGAAACAAGCTTGTTTTACATGGCAACTCCAGTTCCCTCACCCTCCCTTCCTCCCATGCCCCTCACCAACCACCTATCCTATCCCCTTTCTGCTCTCCAGTGAGGATGAGGCCTTTCATGGGGGATCTTCAAAGTCTATCATACCATTTGGAGCAGGACCTAGGCCCTCCCCTTGTGTCTAGGCTGAATGAGTATCCCTCTATGTGGAATGGGCTTCCAAAGGCCTTTTGTATAATGGAGATAAATACTGTTCCACTTCCGGAGGCCCCATAGATTGCCCAGGCCTCCTAACTGACACCCACGTTCAGGGGGTCTAGGTCAGTCCTATGCTAGTTTCTCAGCTATCAGTTTGTGGTACATGAGCTTTCCCTTTTCAGGTTAGCTGTTTCGGTGGGTTTCTCCAGCCATATCTTGCCCCCTTTGCTCATCACTCCTTGCTTTCTGCAACGGGATTCCAGGAGTTCAGCTCAGGGTTTAGCTGTGGGTGTCTGCTTCTGCTTCCATCAGCTACTGCATGAATGCTCTAGCGTGACATATGAGGTAGTCATCAATTTCATTATTGGGGAAGGGCATTTAAGGTACTCTTTCCACTATTGATTAGATTCCTAGTTGGAGTCATCCTTGTAGATCTCTGGACATTTTCCCCAGTGCTAGATTTCTCTTTAAAGCTGCAATGGCTCCCTCTATTATGGTACCTCTTTTCTTCTCTCCTCTATTCTTCCCCCGACTTATTATCTTCTGGTCCCTAATGTCCTCCTCTCCCCTCCTCCTCTACCCTTCTCTTTCTCGAGACTCTTTCCCAATCCTCCCAATTTGCTCAGGAGATCTTGATCCTTTCCCCTTCTCAAGGAACCATGTTTGTCTCTCTTAGGGTTTTGCTTGTTTCCTAGATTCTCTGGTTGTATGGATTGTAGGCTGGTACTCCTTTGCTCTATGTCTAAAATCCATACCATGATTGTCTTTTTGTGACTGGGTTACCACACTCATGGTAGTTTCTTCTAGTGCTGTCCATTTGCCTACAAATTTCAAGATTCCATTTTTTTTGTTTTTGTTTTTTACTGAGTAGTACTTTATTGTGTACAATGTACAACATTTTCATTATCTATTCTTCAGTTGAGGGGCACTAGGTTGCTTCCATGTTCTGGTTATTACAAATAATGCTGCTATAAACATATTTGGACAGATGTCCTTGTTTGTATGAATGTGCATTCTTTGTGTATATGACTAAGAAAGGAATTGATGTATCTTGAGGTACACTGATTCCCAATTTCCTGAAGAATCTCCATATTCATTTCCAATGTGGCTGCACATGTTTGCACTCCCACCAGCGGTGGAGGAGTGTTCCTCTTTCTCCACATCCTCATCAACATAAACTGTCATTGGTGATTTGAATTTTAGCCATTCTGACAGGTGTAAGATGGTATCTCAGAGTTGTTCTAATCTGCATTTCCCTGATGGCTAAGGATGTTGATCACTTTCCTCTATTGAGATTCTCTATTTAGTTCTGTACCCCCCTTTTAAGTGGAATATTTATTGTTTTGGTGTCTAGCTTCTTGAGTTCTTTGTATATTTTGCAAATCAGTCCTCTGTCAGATGTGGAATCGTGAATATCATTTCCCATTCTATGGGCTGCCATTTTGTCTTGTTACCTGTGTCCTTTGCCTTACAGAATATAATTTGTGCTTTTGTCTCGGACATTGTCTCTCAGTGTCATCTTTTTTTCAAGTGTTTACACTTGATAATGTTGGTTGTACTCCAGCATGGCCACAAACACAATCCCTCTGCCTCAGCTTTCTGAGTGCTGGGATTACAGTCATATACCACCATGTTCAGTTAAATTGTATATAATCTATACCATTTGATTATGAGCATTCTCTGTACCATTTGTCTGTTTCATTTCTGAGCTTTGGTTGATTGACAGATACCACAGATGTAGAACATAAAACAATGTAGAGAAAGGTCGTTTTTCATAGATTGAAGGTTGGATTGTGCAGAAGCCAGGGATACCATGATCACAGAAACAAAAAGAATAAGCCATGTAAAGATGCTTGTTAGAAGAACTCAGCCATGCCATTTGCTAAGTTAGAAATAGATAAAATCCATGAAGTGTGAGATCTTATTGAGACAGGAATGATTTAATGTATGAGTTCAGAAAACTTTTGTTTGATGATGAACACAAATTTAATAAGTATTTACTAAAGAAACATAGATGTTTATTAGAACTGAAGTACTGGATGTTTCTAAGGAAAAAACACATAACTATAAAATTTGCTATACATATGATGAATGTCTATACTTCTTAAGGGATACTTAAAGAGCTTCATAGTGTTATGCTACATTATTTTGTATCCAGCTTTTCTTTGTTTTATTTTATTCATATTAATTGTGTGTGTAAAGCAATTGTTATCAATTTAAATGCTTGAAATGATTAGGGGGAATGAGTTTTAACTATATTGTATATACACTATCAAGGAAATTTTCTTATGGAAACCTGCATATAAGTAAATAAATAAATACACAAATAAAAGAAATTTGTTCATGCTTACTTGCATGCAAGAAATGTTGTGCAACAAATATTTGTTACTCTACCTCATTCAGCACTTCTGGTCAGATATCTATTTTACTTTTAAAACTAACCAGGGATAAACATATAATAGTTTTATGTACTATATCTTGAAATTGCACTCAAATTCATTACATATATTCAAATAGGTCAGCTTTTAGACAATGTAGAAATTAGAGTTTTCCAGTAATATTTGTATTTACAATTATATTAATATGTCAGTATACATATATATTGATATGCATATATTCATATATATACAGTGTAAAGGTCAATGTCCCTATGTATAGTTATGCATATCTTAGAAGTAGTTATTCAAAACTCAGCTGTATATATATATATATGAAAAACTTTACATTATGTATAATATCAAAGTAAATACTATTTGAAAGAGTAGTTTTATTCAGTCCCATATATCAGAAAAAATGATATACTTTTTGTGTAATGTTATATCTACCAGTTACAAACTGCAAGTGAATACATATGACATTTATTTTCAGTAGAGAAATAACTTTAGTTCAAAATGTAATGGTTGATTTTGGATTGATACATACTGAAGACAATTTATTTTTATATTGACACTTGACTAGAAATATCACTGGTTCACCTAGAGAATCTTTCCAATGTAATATTTGACCTTTCTTTTCTTGTTACACTTATTCTGTTATTTTCAACTTCAATTTGAAGCAAAGTATTGGGTTTATATAATTTCCTAGCTGAACTAGAGGTTTCAGCACACCTAATTTGCAATCTTTACTTGAGGCAAAGATTTCTGAAGACATAGTTTTGCTTGATTTAATTCCTTTCAGTGTAACATTTCAGTTTCAAGGACAAAACTAAACAAGTGAAGCATTTAAAAGTCATTATTTTCAAACATCATTGTATAAGTTGTGTAGGACTCACATGCTTACAAATGTGATGATGTGCTGCAGTAATCATGTGGGAATAGATTAGGACTACTACAAGACATCTAGTTTTAAAGTTCTAGTTTTTTGTTTCTTTTAGATTACTGTCTTATCTGCTTTTCTGTTGCTATTCTAAGATGCCCTGAGAAAGCGACTTAAGGGAACAACAGTTTATTTTGGCTCATATTCTAGCTACAATGCACCATAGCTAGGAGCTTCAAGCTGCTTTTCACATGGTATCTGAAGTCAGTCAAAAGACAGCATTGAATGTTTTTCTCAGCTTGCTTTCTCCGTTTCATTTAGTGCAGGACACTGAAAGGAAAGTTTCTGGTGACATTTGAAATGAGTCTTCTCACCTTAATGAACCCAATAAAAATAATTCTTCATAGATATGTATAGAGGTTAATTTATTCTAAATAGTCCTTGATAATCTCATAGGTGAGTCAAAATGCTCTTGAGTTAACAAAACTAGCCATCATATCTACTATTCTTTAAACTAGACAAACTAGAACATTAATGGATATTGGAGAAATCAGAGCTGAGACTTGTTCATTATGCATATTTTTATTTAAATCAGAAACAAGCTTGCTTCACATGTCAATCCCAGCTTCCTCTCCCTCCCCTCCTCCCTTGCCCCTTCAACAGCCTCCCAGCCCCCACCCAATACCCACATCATTTCCCAGGGATGGTGAGACCCTCCAGGGCAGATCTCCAGAATCTGTCATTTGATCCAGGGTAGGGCCTAGGCCTTCCCCCATGTATCCAGGCTAAGAGAGCATCCCTCCATGTGGAATGGGCTCCCAAATTTCATTCGTACACCGTGGTAAATATTGATCTACTACCCAAGGCCACTGAGATTGCCGAGGCCTCCTCTCTGACACTACATTCGTTGGGAGGGGGGGTCTGTATTAGTCTCATGCTGGCCTCTCAGCCCTCAGTCTGGGATCCAAGAGCTCCTCCTTGTCAGGTCAGCTGTCTCTGTGGTTTTCACCCATCGTGGTCTTTACCCCTTTGCTCATCACTCCTCCCTCTCTGTCACTGGGTTTCAGGAGTTCAGTTCAGTGATTAGCTGTGGGTATCTGCCTCTGCTTCCATCAGTCTCGGGATGAAGGTTTGGCATTGGGATTGTAGTCTGGCACTCCCCTGATCCATGTCTAAAATCCATATACGAGTGAGTACATACCATGTTTGTTCTTTTGTGACTGGGTTACCTCACTCAGAATGGTTTCTTCTAGTACCATCAATTTGCCTGCAAATTTAAAGATTCAATTGTTTTTACCGCTGAGTAGTATTCCATTGTGTAAATATACCACATTTTCTCTATCCACCCTTCAGTTGTGGGGCATCTAGGTTGCTTCCAAGTTCTATCTATTACAAATAATGCTGTTATGAACATAGTGGAGTAGATGTCCTTATTAAATGAATGTGCCTCTTTTGGGCATATGCCTATGAGTGGAATTGCTGAGGTTTGTGCTAGACTGATTCCCATTTTCTGGAAAAATCTCCATACTGATTTTAGAACATAGACTTCTGATTTCCTTAGATGAACATGAGAAGAATTTTCATATTTTGTTCCGGTTGATATTTTAGAGTAAGACAAATTGATAGAACAGAGATAAAATTTCCTAAATGCAAACATGCAATATTTTGAAATAAATATCGACTTATATTAAGAGGAGATAGAAGAAAAATTTGGGCTTTGTTGATAAATGAAAACATAATTTTAAGATTAAAATATGACATATGTATTGTTCTTCACTATCAATATTGTAAAACAGTTTCTTATATTAATTTTATGAATAGCAAGAATGGACACCTCTAAAAATTTAATGTAGGCTGGATCCCTATAGTATATCCTTATAGTATATTCCATGATATTTCAAACAGGTACTTATTATGTAAATGTCACATTAGTTGGTAATTATTTGAAAACTTCTGAGTAAAATTACAACAAAACATATTAACATTGTATGTCTTAGATACAACTTTCGTTTACATTGTTAATTGTATAATGAAAAATATTTCCCCATATGTAATGAAGCAAGGAGGGCATAGCTAATCTATTTTATATATTTCACTCAGTAAATAAAATCAATGTGCCAATTTGTGTCACATTTAATGTATACTATTACATAATTTTTTTCCATAGCATTGATATTTAATACTACTATGTAAAGTCATAGACAACCATACAATATCAAAATCAGCAAATAATAAGATTAAACACAAGCAGGAGATTATTCATCAGAGACATTGGAAAAGTTGGCAGGTGGCTGTAGGGAAAAAAGATTGGACAAGGAAAACAATGAGGATACAGTTGATGAAAGGAGAGAGCCTATCACAGACCATTGCTGAAAGAATTTATTTTGTGAAAATATTAGAGTGGATTGGTTCATGAAATTTCCTAGATATAAGGAAACACAGGGGGCAGATGGATGGGGGATGGTATAAGCACATTAATTTGAGACTAGGAGACATGGCATTCACAAGAATTCCAGTGAGGAGATTGTGTAACAGTTTCCTTCACATTCAAACATCCCAACCTGGAGAGAGGCTTATAGTTAAGACTCAGGAAGCAATCAACTCATAAATCTCAGACTTCCTGAAATTTACAGGATTCGTAAGATCCTTTCCCAAGATTATGTGAACACGAACAGTTCCTTGGGAGGAGAATCTCCAATAGGCAGAACTGCCTACAAGCTATGCAGGGAGATTCATGGATGTAGCTTTGTGAGTGGCTACCAATGCTAAGGTAGGCTTCTCAGTGATTATGTGTCTTTGAGTCCATGCACCTATAAGAAATCTCTTGCCCATATTACTGTACATAATCCCTGTATTCTCACTGATTCACTGAGATGGACCCAGCTGAAGCTGTTTTTTGGGTCCATTATCAGTGCCCTATATGGAGTGAATAGATATTTTTTTTTATTTTATTTTAACTTGAGATTGATTCATACCTTTCCACAACCCACAATACATCATGAGCAATGCCCAAGGCTATTGATAGATTTGTAAATTTGATTTTTAAGACAACATCACCAAGTTCCACTTATGAACTTTTTTTAAAATTTTAAATAGCTTGTTTTACATGTCAATCCCAGTTCCCTCTCCTTCCCCTCCTCCCGCACTCCCCTTCCACCCTCCCTCCCACCCTATTGCCAAATCCTTCCACATAGGTGATGTCTAGAGTCTATCATTTTACTCTTGGTAGGGTCAAGGCACTCCCCTAAGAGTCCAGGCTGAGAGAGCATCTCTCTTTGTGCTATAGGCACATGAAGACAGATTGTATACCAGGGATAGACACTGATCCACAGCTCAGAGCCCCATAGGTTGTCCAGGCCTTCTCACTGACACTCACATTTGGGGGGTCCAGATCAGTCCCATTCTGGCCTCCCCACTGTCGGTCTGGAGTCCAAGGGCACTCCCCTGTTCAGATCAGCTGTCTCTGCTGGTTTTGCCAGCCCATTCTTTGCCAATTTGCTCATCATTCCTCTCTCTCTGTCACTGGGTTCCTTGGGTTCAGTTCAGTGCTTAGTTGTGTGTTTGCCTCTGCTTCCATCAGTCCCAGGATGAAGGCTCCCGGATAGTTATAGACATCAAGTTCATTATCAGGAATGGGCATTCGAGGTGGTCCTTCCACTATTGCTTAGCTTGCCAATTGATGTTATACCTTTAGATCACTCGAGGTCACTCTGGTGCCTGATCTGTCTTCGATCCTATGATTCCCTCTTCCCCCTATTCTACCCCCACCCCCTCAACTTCGTGTTCCCCCATGACCAACTCCCTTCCATTAATTTTCTGCCTCAAATAATTAATGTTTGTGGTAAAATAGTTACTTGAGTTAAATTTTTGAGTACTTAGCAGTTTTGTAAGATTTGGAAGTTAAAATTACTGTGTGTGTGTGTGTGTATTATGCATTTTTAATTTGGATTCCATGTGTGAGTTTGTTAAGGGCAGAGGTGAATGGTAGCTGTCATCACTCGCTCTCTCTCCTCTTCCTCTTCTCTCCTTTTTGTTGAGACAAAATCTTTCACTGAACCCATAGATTGTCATTTTAGCTAGACTCACTTGCTGGCAAGCTCTAGGATCCATCTGTCTCTTTCCCCTAAACTAGGGTCACTGATGTGCACTATAGTGCCTGCTTTTCATGTGGGCACTGGGAATCTTAATTCAGGTTCTGTTCTAATTTGATTTTTGTTGTTTTGATAAAACATTCTGTCCAAAAGCACCTTGGAGATGAAAGGGTTTACTTGACGTACACTTTAGGATTGCCACAGTCCATCATAAAGAAGTCAGGAAACAAACTAAAGTAGGATCCATGAACCACTGGGGATCTTAATTCAGGTTATGTTCTAATTTGATTTTTGTTGTTTTGATAAAACAGTCTGCTCAAAATCACTTTGGAGATAAAAGGGTTTACTTGACTTACACTTTAGGATGATCACAGTCCATCATAAAGAAGTCAGAGAAGAAACTAAAGTAGAATCCATGGAGGAACAGTACTTACTGGTTTGTCTTTGAATTCCAGTTTAGTTAGCTTTCTTATACAATCCAGAACTATCTTCTCAAGGATAGGACCACCTACAATGGTTTAGGCCATGACACATTAATACTCAAAAAGACTCCTCAGAGACTTATAACTGTGGACTATGTCACATACATCTGTTTTTAATTAGGCTAGATCCTCATGCTTAAAAAGCAAGCATTTTACTCATTGAGGTATTTCTCAGTCCCAAAGAAGTCTTTATATATTATTAAACAGACACATATTATGTATATTAGTTAAATACAATTTAATGGTTCAATATGCTTCGAATATTGTTTACTGTAGATTGGTTAATATTGATTGTTGTGAATTCCAAAAGCTAATTCATGAAGTATTTTTGAGCTATAATTTCAAGCTAACTTACGATTACTTTAACTTTCTATTTAAAATATTTTACTTACTCATGGTTTTTATGTTACTATTCATCTAGTTTCTATGTCTTCCTGATAAAGCAAATTTTTTATATTTTCTTTAAAGTTATACTGAATATTTGTTATAAATTCTGATATTCAGGGTTCAGTTCAATCAAATGAATCCATGTTTTACATTTTTTCATTATGATGCTAAAATATTAAAGGAAAGTTAAAGAAAAAAACAAAAATTTGTTGGCTTTGTATTAGAAACCTGAGTAAGTGGTTAAGAAAACAATTCTTCCTAAAAACAAAAGAAAGTGAATAAAAGAGTACTTTTGAAATAAAGGTATGGGGATTTGGAGGCCTACCACCTAATTCTTTTTGGCAACTTTGTAAATATCGGTATGGTTCTATTATATAGTCTCTCTAGTACTAACCCTTGCACTCAACTTGCTCAGTCATTTCCACTTTCAAATTTGTGCCTCTTCTACATTCATGTCTTAAAAAACTTCTTATTGCACATCCGAGATTGGAAAACACTGAATTTGCCTTTTGAGTATAGTAAATTTTGATTAACTTAATGAACTGTTTGGTACTGTAATGAGTTAAATATTTTCAGATTCCACCATTCAACTTTGCGCACATTTATGAAGAGAATCCTATTCTGGTGATAAAATGTTTCAGCTGCCTGGGTGGTCAGGCATCGTGTATAAACAGAAGAGAATGATGTTTCAAAGCAATTAAAGTGTTTGCCAAGAAGAATCTACCATCAGCATTCAAATGAATATAATTTACCTAATGAATTGCATAGAAATATCCCTGCACAGCTAGAAGAGATTAGGATCACTTTGTCTCTAAATTAACATTATCACTTCAGTAATTCTTGAAGACATAATTTGCCCCATTCCTGTTTTCTTTAAATTATTTATTTTTGTTAAATGAATCTTCACATCTGGTTTGGCTTTGACAAAATGTGAAAAAAAAATTCAGAGTATTTTTATGTCTTAAAATGATTCTGAAACATGCTTGCAGGAAGCCTCACACTTTCACTACTAAAATAGCTTTATAAATGTAAGCTGTTAGATTCTTCACACAAGCTGTTTTTCTGACCGTGAAAGATGGAAGTTGTGTATGGGTCTGAATCAAAGGCTAAACAAGAATACTGAATTTTTCTCTTCACCCCTAAATGTTCAAATGTTCAAACCATGCACATATTCTACTTACATCACTATAGAGTGTAATACCTATTTTATCTCTACTAAAGTAAAGTTTGAAGCCAATTTTCTTCTTTTTTCGAAAATATCACTTCTCTAAAAATGCCCTGCTTCTTTAGCTTACTGCATATTGGAATATGTGGGTTTGTTCTCATACTGTTTTATGGTCCATTTTGGAGGGCTAACTTATGTATACATAGGCATACACACTTACATACTCACAAGCATGTGTCCTAAGGAACAGACATCTTCGTTTCAGATACTACTATCCCTTTTGGCAGAATATGATTATCATGCTCATTTACATTCAGTTCAGAATTTATATATCTTTGTCTTTGAGGGTCACATATGTTTGTACATCATATACTTTTTATACATGCTAATTTCCTGGGCATCACACTGCACTTTTCTTTATTCTAAAGTGTTACCATAACTCAAAACCACTTTAGAATTTATAGTTTATGATTATGAACAAATTTAAATATTCTGAATTTCCCTTACTTTCATTTTCATTTACCCAAACACGGAAAGGACCCCAACACTATATATATATATATATATATATATATATATATATATATATATATATATGCAGCAACTCGACAACTCAGCAATGGGAACAGAACAGGAAAGTTCCTACCTTGACAACACGACACACCTAAGTGCATTTTTTCCTTTACAATTTACCCCATTTGTTCAAGAGTTTTCATATATTTGAAACGTGATACTATAGACAACCAGTACTGCTTGATAGTAAATTTTGTGAAATTGCTCTTGGTTTATATCTAGAAAATAAATTGAGTCCTTGGAACTTTAAAGACAAAAATATAAAAGGTCAGTAATTTCAGCATTTGATTCATCCAAGGTAGCTTTCCTAAAGAAGCAAGTATCACCCTTTCAGATTTCTGAAAGGTTAGATGCCATGTAATCAGCAAGAATATACAAACTATGCAGTGTTTATATAATGCACTCATAGGAGCTGGCTAATGTGTTGTTTTTCAGTAATGATTTTATTAATAAAAATAATTTAAGAAAAGTATAATATGTGAAATCATTCCTATTTACTTCTTCAAAATCATGTAATAACCATTGCATTTAAATCATTTTCCTAATCTAGGAATTTGTCAAAATTTACAAACCTGCAATGATTAAAAATTTGCAAACCTTCAATCAGTGTCAACTTGATTGAGTTAAGTAATGCCTAGCATGTTTGTTTCAACGTTTTCACAATGCAACATGGCATTCTCATTTACAATTGTTTTAGGTCACATTCACACTGATCTTAGAATGGTTGCTGCTTCTGGACCACAGGTTGATTGTGACACATAGTTGAAAGAAGTGGTTTAAAAAAGCAGGATCCTGGAAGGCTCTATTTTGCCTTCCTGTATTCTTTGTCTCTATTTCTTACCTTCTGAGAAATGAAGAGCAGTCTCTGCCATATGCTCCTACTATCACAATATACTACTTACATTCTTGAATCTGAGTACCCATAGACTAAATCTATTGTGTGCCAAAGTTCTTCCTCTTTTAACTAATACTGTCAGATATCAGATATCGTGGTTACAGCCATTACTATTTCGTGGAACAATCTTGTACACTGTAAATATGTGTCTCCATCACTGTTCATAAAAAAGCTGATTGACCAATTGGTATGCAGGATTTTGGGACAGAGGAAATGATGGGAAGAAGAAAGGCAGAGTTTCATGAGTCATGAGCAGACTGACAGAGAAACAACATGAGTGTTCCCTGTTGAAAGAAGGTACAGCCATGTGTCAGAGGGTATATAAGAAGTATGGGTTAATTTAATATGTAAGAGTTAGCTAGTAACAAGTCTGACATATCAGCGGAGAATTTATAATTACATACTAAGTCTTTGTGTGATTATTTGGGTAATAGCTGTTGGAATGAAACTGATTAAGGTCCTGATGAAAAACTCCACCTACACAAATACATTATCACATTAATATATATAAAAGTATGCAATATTTAAGAGTATTCTAACTTAATATATGACTAAATAGCGTTTTATAGAATTCTTACATATAATGAGTACAGAAGCAAATTAGAGTTTTTGCAAACCGAAAAGCTAAAAAACAAACTCAAGTATCAGTGTACTCATCTAGTCACTTTAGAACTTTTATATTTTATCATGCTAATTTCTGTTCATAATTACTGAAGCAAATTTGAGTTTTATAAGCTGAAAAGCTAAAAAACCTATTCAAGTATCACTGTACTCATCTATTCTCTTTAAGCCTTTTATATTTTATCATGCTAATTTCTTTTCATAATTATACAGGTCAAATAAATACTTTATTCATGAATTAAAAAATGGAAAAATCCTTATATGTGAGATTTGATTATCGAAATAATGGCAGAAAAATGTCAGTGTACATTTATGCTCAAGGAACTGAAGTTCAGTCCACAGGAAAAACACACATCAAACAATAGTACAAATATTTAGCTAAAGCTGTAACAATTATGTAGTAATGTAGAACAATTACCCTATTATAAGAAATCTTTTGGGACAGCATCTGTCTATATAGCTCTGACTGATCTGAAACTCAATAGATACACAGACTAACCTTGCACTCAAAGATACATACCTGTCTCTGCCTGGAAACTGCTATAATTAAAGAGGTGCACCATCATATCTTGCTTCATTTTAAGGATAATTTTAAAAGTACAACAACAAAATGAATGGCAAGCATCACATTATTTTCATATATTTAAGAGATTCTCAATATACCCCTAGTGTTACTCCCAAATTTCAAATGCCTGTTCACTTTGTCTAGAATTATGAATACCATAAGCTCTTATTAGTTTATTTCTTCAAATTAATTCTGGTCTAAGTCACATCTTTCATATTTCAACCAGCTACATTAAATGTCCCCGATTTTTATATTTTACAACAAATTATATTGTCCCAATGCACATTTTCTTTGTGGGCAATTCTATAGCCTTTTAATATTTGCTTTAATGTATACCATTCACATATTCTATTGTTGAATTATGAGAGAAAATGAATAGAATACTTGACAAAGATTGTGAATTTGCAGGCATTCATATAATATTCATAATTATACTCTACCCTTTTTCTTAAGTGTTAAATTCTATAATCTAATACACATTTATATTCTTCGTTCACAATTCCCACAGCAGGTAATTTTCTTCATTTTTATGAATTTATTTATTTTTTAAATGTCTGGGATCCTACTGAATTGCTTTGGAGATGCTACTATGTAGGACCTGATTGAGGAGAGTACATTATAGAATGCAATGTAAAAAGGAGACACTAGGACATAAAACCTTTATGAATCTATTTTATTACTTGTTTCACTGAATGTATACCTAAAAATCTATATGAGTGTCTACTTGGCTGAATCAGTCTTAAATATGAAAACATTTATAAAATATAGTTTCTGCTCAATAATAACTAATGAGTAATTGCCTCTCAATATTGATTTTATTTAATATCTACCATAGTCTTTATTTTTCCTAAAGTGTAAGAATCTTGAAATTATATGTACCTTTGTGACTCTTGCTGTAAAAATTTAAAATATCTTGAAAATGAAATTATTTGGAGCTAGATAGATGAATTAGCACTTAAGAACACTTCTTGCTCTTCCAGAGGACTACAGTTCTGTTCGCAGTACTCACATCTTACAACTGCCTGTAATTTAAGTGCTTTGTTGCTCTCTTCTCATTACAGCATCCATGAGCACACACATGGCATACACACAGAAATACACATATGCATCATGCACAAAATAAAGTATTCTTAAAAAGCGATTATTAGTATGTGATAAATAAGGAGAATTTTCTCTAGGGAATTGAGCTTTGAACTCAAATATGAATAATAACCATTTTTATGTCAGAGAATAGATGTGTGTTGATGTATAGTTAGAAAAGAGTTGTGTTTAATAATACTTTATATACTACAGTTTAGGTCATTTAACAGTTTTTCTCCTAGGATTTTTAATGATATGCTGTACTATTGGGTTAGGGAGAAAGCAATTTGCTTTCATTCTTGAGGTAGAAAAAAATAATGCTAGCTATATTTTCTCTACTAGAGATAAAATGCTGGGATTCATGCATGCTGCATAAATGCTGTACAAGTTAGATACATTTGTATTTCTGTTGCTTTGATAAACACTATGACCAAATCAACATAATGAGGAAACGATTTAGTTCATATTACTGGTTACTATGCATAGTCTAGCTATGCCAAGACAATAACATATGTCAAGTGCTTGAATCAGAAACCATGGAGGAAAGTAGCTAAGGGGCTAGCATCCTCTGACTTGCTCAGATAACTTTTTCTTATGCTGTGGAATATTATTTTACTGGGCAAAGAAATGTTACATTTGCTTATGATTCAGAATAATACTTTAACTGTATAAAGGTGTGTTACTTTTGTTTATGCTGTATTTGTTTAATGATATAAGGCCATGCTGCATCTGTTTCACTTGTCTTCCTAAGCTACTTGATTGATCTAATAAAAAACTGGATGGTCAGTAGCTAGGCAGACGAAAGGATAGGCAACGCGGGCAGGCAGCGAGAATAAATAGAAGGAGAAATCTAGGCTCAAGAGAGAAGAAAGAATGAGAGAAAATGGGGGAAAGAGTGAGGGACATACCTCAAATAAGAAGCCAGGCAAATCTCTGCAGGCCAGACATAGATAAGTAGTGAAATAAGTTATACAGAAATGAAAATGGTAAAAAGCCCTGAGGCAAAAGGTACACACAGAGAAACGGGTTAATTTAAGTTAAAAAGAGGCAGCCAAAAACATGCCTATTATCAAGGGCCATGAGATACAGCAGGATAACTAATGTTCAGCAGGCAGAACTACTAGATGAGTGATTCCCTGGTAAAGAGCCCTACCTGACAAGGCCATGGAGATTACTGGCTGTGGAAATCAGTTGCTCCTCTCTGTAATTTCTCTCATTATTCACTTCATCTCTTCCCAAAGAGCTTCATCTTTTCTCTAAAAAGAACTTTTAGTGGTTCCTGCTGCTTCAGTGTTTATATCATGAAAATATTCCATCTACTGGTACATACGTCAGTGGACAGTCAGGAAGAGGATTTTTCCTTTGTCTATATAATTTTGATATATAGAATATATACTGGTTGTCTAGAATTTTCAAAATGTCTACTGTTCACACCAGTCCTAGAGAAAGGAAATCCTTCTCCATTGTGTATCAGTAGGAACAAGTACCCCTCCCCTTGACCCAGAGGCTGAAAGTGTCAGGCTCCAGATTTTACACTATGTAGTCAGTTTTCCCTTTGCAATAATCACATTAGATGTAATGTCTAGAGTTGAGAGGTCTACTTTAATCAGATAATATTTGGGGAATATGTTAACCCAGACCAAATGCCACATGAACCCCCCCTTTTCTTCTTAGAATTCTATACTGATTTAAAGCTGCCTTCTTAATTGATCCTCCCAGGATCTGCTGGGGAGTCTCACAGTCAAGCCTCCCATGAGACATAAAGGAAGCTGATAAGTTACTGCTTTATGACTTTTTATCTGCTTTTACAACCTTGAGCACTGAAAGCTGTATAATTTTGCCTTGCATGAGAGGTGTAGATGGTGTGGGCATATGAACTTGTAACCTTGTGGGAGAGAGCAAATTAAGATTGGAAGAGTAAAGAGAAATGATGAGAATAAGGTATGTATGATCTAATTTGTTTACTGAACCCTCAGATTTCTTTAGTTAGTTCCCGAGATTGCTGTAATAGTACTTCTGGATCCTGAGAGATTGATGGGGTTGGTACCCAAATAAGCCTTGATAGTATAAGTTGGGACTGGACATTTTTAACAATGAATAAGTCCTTGTGTCATGATTTGGGAACTTGTTGGTAACCCAAAAGAAAAATCCTGGTACATTATTACATACCAGGGAAATCTTCCCTAAGAATGCGTCACCCATAGTTGACCGAGCATTCCCAAATAATCAACCAAACACCCCAAAAACATCAACAATCAATCTGATAGAGGAAGTTCCTTACATGAAGTTTGCTAAATTTCCAACTGCAGCTAGCAATGACACCTAACAGTACTTTTATCAAGATAAATTTTTACTGTGTAGCTTAAGCTGGATTTCAACTCCTTATTCTGCCCAGTCTAGGCTGGAATTTATAATCCTAATATTATATTATCCTTCAGGGTACAGAAATTACAGGCATATGCCACCATACCTAGCTGAATTCATATTTTATATTTGAATCCTTATACCAATTACTTGTCTGTTATTGTAAAACACACAATATTTTCACAACTATCCATATAGATTAATAAATTAGCAAAAAAATCCCAATTAAATAAGAAAATTGTGACATTGTAATTTTGATAATGTATTTATCATCAATAAGTTCATAGATTTCTATTTATGTAATATAATTTAGGAACATATCATAACATATTAACAATGGAATTATAAACAAAGAAATTGTAATTGATTGTTAGTCATTCTGGAACTTCTAAAAAAGAAACATTTTCTCCCCAAACTAGGTGAAAAATAACATATGTAGCAGTGGAATATGAACTTAGAATAAGTATATATCCTTTATGATACCATTATTCTTTGTTCAAAAGCAGCTTCTTAGCTTGATGAGAGCTACTGAATCTCACCAAGAGATTAGAGATGTCTTTTAAACCCTCTTATTAAAGAAAAAGAGTATTAGCTAGGATTTATCAACTTGGCAGGCAAAACTTTCATATTAAAAAATAGCCAATGGCAAAGAATTAAATGTCAGTCCTTTTAATCCTCAAATAAAAAATTCAATATTGATAGTTACTTGCACAATAAGCAGAACTTAAAGTCATTCTGATTCAAGAAATAATTTATTAATATTTCAATAATATTATAACACTTGGACAATATCTTTTAAAACTGTTTTAGTAAGGTTCGGTAATATATGGTAAAGTTAGTACATATAAATTTCATTATTATTTCTATAAAGAATACAATAAAAATCAGCATATGGGAGGATACATACATAGAGACATATATTTGGCGTTTGTGCAGGCAGACACGTGTGTCTCTGTTTTTTAAAGAAATAACAGACTAGGTTTTTATATGTTTTTATTTATGTTTTGACATTTCTGTTATTTTGCATGTTTGACTAGCATAAAACACTTGTCTGGATGCCTCCTAGTATCTCTTTTTATAGCGTTACTATATAATTGCAAGGTGAACTCTTCTTAAGGAAAAACGTTGAAAGCATGACAAAACTTAAAGATTGAAGGAAGCAATAACTTTCAAAATACCAGTGGGTATGTTCCTTCAATTTACTATGTAGTTTGATGACCATATGCCTAGATCATATGACTAGCAACTGTGCTGAAAGTAAAAGTTAATTTAAATGGAATATTTGAAAACTAAAGTATAAGTCTCAGGTGAATGAAGATAAGTAGTCTGTTCTTTATTTGACTTTAGAACCTTCAGTTTCAATGCTATGAGGGGTATAGTAAACTGTTATCTGTTAATAGCTGAATTTAGATGGGTGTTCCTTTTTTGCTGTAAAGAAACCAAACAGAAAAGCAGAAAGCAAGGAACTTCATAGTAGTTGAATACAACTGTCTTGGCTGTTGTTGTTGTGGATTATTAGTTGAAGATGGGTAACATTTGGCTATGTTGTGGAACATTTGTTTAATTATGCAAAGATGTGTTGCATTTGTTTAACTCTGTGAAACTGTGTGACTTTGACCATCAAAAACAACTGATGGGTCTAATAAAGAGCTGAACAACCAATTGCAAGGCAGGAGAAAGGATAGGTGGGGTTGGCAATCAGAGAGAATAGATAGAAGGTGGAATCTGGGAAGAGATATCAGGGAGTGAAAGGAGGACAGGAGGACTCCACCCACTTACACAGAAAGTCATGAAGTAAAAAGTAAATAAAGCTATTTAGAAAGGTAGAAGTCCAGAGTCAAAAGATAGGGTGATAATTTCAGAAAAGTTGGCTAGAAATAAGCAAAACTAACGCTGGGAATTCATAGGTAAGAAAATCTCTCCATGTATTTATTTATTTGAGAGCTGGCTGGTAGTCCCCCCAAAAGCAAAGTGTACAAAAAAAAAAGAAAAAACAATTACGTGTTGGGTCTTACAGAGGAAATTTTGCCTGAAATTTGTTTTATGATATTAAATTGTTGGATGCCTTAATGATCATTAATGCCTAGGCACGTTTGTAGAGACATACTTTTGGTTGCAGCTATGATGATATCCAAGGAAAACTAACTAGTAGTATTGAAGACACTTTACATTAACTGCGAGTTAATACTAGTTACTTATACTTTATTTTAAGGTAGGAGTTAATACTCCATACACATGCAAACCACAGCTATCTCTTCTTTACGTTCAATTACTCTTCTTTCCTTCGTTATTTGCATTCTCTTCTTGTTTTTATAAAATTCTACCTTCCATGTCTAAGTTTGCTGGGTTATTCCAGGCATTGAGAAGATTCTGTGTCATAAGTAGAAAATGAAATAATATCTGGGATATTTTTGTTATTTTGGAAAACACAAAACCATATTAATATTATTGCTCCTAATTCCGGTGAGCTGTAAGTGGTCACAAAGACACTATTGCATTAAAATTTAAAACTCCCGTGATACACGAGACAGAAGAAAGAGTCTTCTTAGTGAATTTGGAGTAAAAGATTTTTTTAACATATTTTGAAATTTCTTGATATTTAAAGTGGAATTTGGAGTATAAATTACATTAACCACTGCTTGAGAAAGAAATACTTGAAATCAAAACTCCAATCCAAATGAAAGACAAAGTAGTTTAGTGAGGTTTGGATTTTCTCTTTAATTATAAGGTTTTTAGGGTTTTGGGTTTGTTGTTGGGGTTCTGTCTCTTTTTAAAATATTAAAACGCTGTAGCATGTCAAATAATAATTATGAAAAGCTTATGGATATATTTAAATTAAAATAGTAATCATGGGATTACTTGATAGATAGCTTGATGGTTAAGAGTGCCAGCTGGTTTTCTAGAGGACGTTAGTTTTATTCACAAGACACACATTGGGCAGCTCATAACTACCTATAATTCCAGCTCTAGGGTACTGGATCTCTCCTAGCTTTTGAGCACAACCACACACATGTTGCACATACAAACACACACACATACAAAAATTAAAGATAATACATATCTTTAAGATATTAATCTATCAGAAATTGGAAACCTACATTAAGTATTTAAATAAATAAATCTTATAGATATAATATAGGCCATAACTTGGAACATCTTTCTGTGTGTGTGTGTGTGTGTGTGTGAGTGTGTGTGTTTGTGTATGTGTGTAAAACAATAATAATTGAGACACATTTCCAGGTATTCTGTCAGTTGATTCAAAAATGAAAATGTCAAAATTCCTATGTGCTAATAATACTTGCATTCAATTTGAAATATAAATGCTCTTGCTAGCAACTATAAGTGAACCATTGTTTAACATCACAGAGAAATAAAAAGCCAGTCATGTCACAGTTAAGCCCCTAAAATATAAAATTATGACAGAATATAAAATATACATGTTCACTGGAGCAAATCAAATAAGTTTAATACTGAAGCCCTGTTGACAGCACATTGTTAGCATTTTGTTATGATAAAGAATTACAATAGTTGTCCAAGTTTACTCTTTGTATAAAGGCGAATTCTTTATGAAACTGTCAATGGTTTATACCATTTAGTTCTAGTACACAATTATACATATTTTCTAGAACAATTTCATAAAGGATTTATGAATCAATCATACTGTTTTCTTACCTTATACTGAACATATTTTAATTGCTTTGTGTATAAAGTCATAAAAAGCAAAAATGAGTACAATTATGACAAAATCTGGAGTTTTGGGCTTGAGATGTAATTTAATGACAGCTTAAAATACAAACAAATATCCATATTTTTAATTGAGATGATATCAAAAGTAAAATAACCTAAAGGTCACATATTCACATATGTAACTTGTCCACATATGCATGTTGTTACAGATAATACATTTATTCCAAACTGTTGTGAGATTTCAAATAGAATTCAAGTGGTATATATATATATATATATATATATATATATATGTTTTCACCTTAAAATGATCAATTAACAAAATAAAATAATGACATGTAAGTTTCACAGAAAAGAATTAAACTCAGTTATGGACTGAAAGTCACAAAACATAGAAATAAATAAAACAAGACAAAAACAAATGCCAAGACAACTTGTGTGTTAGTTATGAAATATAAAATATCCTTATAAGTTCATGCATAAAAGACTTCCTTTCCAAATTATAGAACCATTTTTGTTGTTTGTCAGAAACAGAAGGAAGGCTTAGTGAGAGAAATCTGCCCAGTGTCCAAGAGCCCTAGCTGCCCTTACAGAGGAATCAAGTTCAGTTTCCAGCATCCCTATTGGACAGTTCAGATCCATCTGTAACTTCAAGTACAGGGAATTGTTTGCCTGTTTCTGGTCTCTAAACATATTGCTTTCACATGAATATACCCACACACTGTCACGTATTCATACACATAATTTTAAGAAAATCATCTGAAAAACTGCCAAATATTTGAACAGACATGTATCCAAAGATATTCACAAGATTAAAACATGGAAAATTCCTTACAATTGTTAGTCATTTAAGAATAAAAGTCAATGTAGCAATCGATATCATACCACATCCTGTTACGTTCAGAAGCAACTGTTTCTATTCTTCCCTCCCTGACTTCTGGCTTTTGCGATCATTCCTCTTGCCCTTCCATCATGATTTCTGAGCTGTGTGAGAGAGGATATGACATAGATGTACCATTTGTGACTGAGCACTTGTTCTCTGCAACCACTGACCACAGCAGAAATGTTTTTCTGATGAGATCAGGTATCTGAACTAATGTATGGGCATGTACATAGGTACAAATTCAGAGAGAGCAGTTTAACACAATTTAAATTTAGCGAAACAACTCCCAGCAGCTGTGGTTGCCATAACAAGACTTGCAAAAGATTAACACAGTCAGTACTCTAGAATGAATGGGGGTGGTTTACTGGTTCCAATACCCAGATAAGGAATTATTGACAGTTGGTGGCATTGGGGAGAGGTGAGATCAGGGAATAGGTTTCTTTAATGGTGTGGCCCTTGATAGGTCAGCTATGCTCCAGTAGACAACCACAAAACCATGAATATAGAGACAGCACAAACTGTACTAGTTGGGATATACTCCCACCAACACACACACACACACACACACACACACACACACACACACACACACACATACAAACACACAGAGAGAGTATAAAAAGATGGGGGATGGATCTAGGTAGAGTGAGGAAGACATATGTAGGGTGAAAATTATCAGTGTACAGTGTATTCATGTTTGGAATTCTCAACGAATTTAAATTAAATTAAAGTATATTTAACATTAAAATCATTTCCCCACATACATTCTAGAATCACTTTTATCCCAAAGTAGTATGCATATTGGGGGCAAGTACAGTATGGAAGTGTCAATTTTACATGTAGTGATAACCCTAAAATCTGAATCATGAACACACAGTATAATGAAGAATGCAGGCAGAATTGCTGTTCTTGTCTATGCTAGCTCAGTCAGCATGAAAATAGTCGTAAGTCTCAAAAGATTTTATAATGAACATCCACCTGAAACTTCCCAGATACTTTTGTTCAAACCTCAGAGGTATATCATTCATATGTGTAGTTTTCAACCATGTAGAAAACCAGCAAGATCATTGACAATAGTATGATTCAGTAAAATATGACAAAACTAATTAGTTGGCTCCATGATGTAGAGCTCTGATAATTGAATAGAGCAACCACTCATTTGTATTTAATGATAGCAAGTATAGCTACAGCATTTTAGAGAATACCACATTTCCACTTGGACGAGCCATTAACAACCTAAAACAAGACATTTGGAGAGAGCCTGAATAAAGAAAGCCTCCATTAAAGTATAAACTCTTTTCTGTTTTTTTATCCTTTTATTAACCATAGATTCTTTTTTCATACTGTGTAATCTGAATACAGTTTCCTATCTCACTACTTCTCCCTGTTCCTCCACACTTCCTATCTGGATCCATAACCTTTTGTCTCTCATTAGAAGTGAATAGGCTTCTAAGGTCATAACATAATGCAACATAAGCAAACATAGCAAAACACAATATAATAAAATAAAAATAAAAACCATCATATTGAAGCTTGTTAAGACAAGTCAACAGAAAAAAAAAACCTCCAAGAGAAGGTAGAAGAATCAGAGACCTACTCATTTACACTTTTAGCTGTATATGCAAGGGGGCCTGGTACAGACTTGTAGATGCGCTGTGCACACTGCTTCAATCTCTGTTAGCTCATATGAGCTTTACTCAGGTAATTTAGAGGCCTTAATTTCCTGGAGTCCTTTGTCCCCTCTGTCTTCCATTTTCCTACCTCTTCTTTTATGATTGAGAGGTTGTTTAGGGAACCAAGTTGTAAGATCTCTTTTCTCTCTGTCTCTCTGTAATATCTTACACTGGGTCTCTCTACTTGTTCCCATCTGCTGATTGCTGAATAAGGTGCCAATCTATGAGTATAGCAGAAAGTCATTAGGAATCATTTTAATGCTGTTGTCTTTTTTCAGACCCTTGGTTTCTGGACTGTCTAGACTATGGTTATTCATCATCCAAACAGTGTCAGGTATCAGACATTGATTGGCTCTTCTCCTACAAGGTTTGTGCTGTCATTTCCCTAGCATTTTTTTTTGCAGGCAGGACAAATTGTAGAACAAATGTTTCCTGACTGAGTTGGTCTTTCCCTTTTTCTCTTGGTAGCCTGATGAGTATCTTTCCATGCCATGGATGCTAGAACATGGGGATGAAGATTCCATGTAGTTAACAGCTCGATTTCTTCATGTTTAATTTGTTATGTGGTATGGGTGTTGTCTTCAGCAATGGGACCTTGATTTCAGTTTAGGCAGAGATAACTATTGTCTTGGCTATAGACTGGGTCATGTTACATGAAAAATGAAACACTCAGAGACAGATATTGGGGTTCAAGCTTCAAGCTGAAAATCAGAGAAGCAAAGCAGCCCAACAATAACAATTAATCTCAACCTCTAACTGAAAGGATTGATCCTGTCTCCATAAGCTCTCCTCAAAGCCTCAAACTGCTGCCTGTCCTCAGTTTGTGGAGACTAAATCTCAGAATACAGCCTGAGACACTGGTTTCCTGTCTTTATATCTCCCCTGTCCCATTTGTGGAAGAAGGCCAGGAATCTGGGGTTTGTGGCTCCCTTCCAGAGGGGAAGCTCTGTAGCAGTTCTTGGCTTGGTATACGTGGTCCCCTGGGCCCTTGGTGGAAGAGAAGGCCAGATATCTGGGGTGCATGTCTCCTACTTGGAGGAGAGGATCTGTAGCCGTCCCCAGGCACTAGAAGGCAGACCCGGTTACAGGGCCTATTTTACCTGGTCCACTGGTCCCGTTGGTGGAGCTTTTTATATCTTCATATGTCATACCTAATTAGATCCCAGGCCCAAATTAAAAGGCATGTCCTTTTCTTCTTCGAGAAGCTGTTATGAATCTCATCTATGCTATACTATGATTTTGTTTGCCTGTTTGTTTTTCCTAAAAGCAAATAAAATAATCCTCAAGATTTCTTTAGACACCATTGCTACATTATTTTAAAAATTGATAATGAGAATCACAGCAGGGAGCATCTGTTTCCCCAGTAACATCACCAGTATGCAAAAATACAATGCTAAAGGATAATTAACAAAATAATCACCTGAGTTGCTTTAATGTGGATAATCACTTACCTCAGAGTCTTCACAAAGAATTTCCTTGCCCTGAATATACTTCATTAAAATATCTAAACACTGCTTTTGCTTGTATTCTATCTCTGTACAAAGACATCTTTTTCCAGGGTATCTTCCATAGAAGAGTCTTTCTACAAACTGACCACAGGAAAGGCTATGGGCCTATTCTATGACCTACTTATAATTTTGAAAATTTTATAAATACATACACAATTAAATATGTAATATATATATATAATTTACATATGTTATAATTTTACTAATATAATTATAAAATTATAATTTATTTGATTTTATAATTATACCTTGTCCTTTGTTTGTTCTGTAGGATTCAAACTTCTTGTATGCTCAAACACGATTGTCAAATGTACTCTTCACATCAATAAACCTATCATAAATAGGACTCAATACCTATTTGTGATATAAATGACTTATTAGTGTTCCTGGGGAATTAGTAATCACAGTGATGCCTTAAAATCTACCACCAATTATCACCATATAATAAGACTATAAGTAAAGTTCATTTCCAAATTATAAGTTAAATTCCCAAGAAAGATATGAAAACAAATATGTCTAGCATTTATAATAGCATCAATGAACTTGAAGTTGAATGGAATTGTGCTTTAACAGGACTTTATTTGCATTTCAGGCAGTTTAGTTTCCTCAAAGGCAGATGGATATGCCCTATTGAATTAATTTACACATTTCAGTTGCATCAATTATACTATTTTTTCCTCTAGTTTATGAATTTTTATCACAATGTCATTTAAACATATTAAGGATAAATCTCAGTGTGATCTCTATTCCTCATATTTACCATTCTTAAATGACCACATACTAAAAACATTCACAAACTGAATAGAGAAGAAAGAAATATCAGTTAGTTCCATAAATTGTTATTATAAGCATTTTATCATAGTTCAATAAATATAGAAATTAATAGAAAAGTCTTGAGCAATCTGCACTAAGTCATTTATAAACTCTATAATGAAAAACATTTAAGACAAAAAAGGAGCATGCATCAAAACAGCAGGACTGTAAGAGATTGTTTACATACCGATGGTACAGTTGTAGGGCAAAAGGTCATGATTCAGAATCCCAAGAGGTATCAGAAGGAAGACAGAAAAAGGATTCAGTAATCGAGTGTGTGTCTGAATCACTGACGTGATCTCAAAGTTTAAATAGTGAAAGGAAGATATATGCGTGGATACCTAACAATACATCACTTATTTAGTGCATTCCAACCCTTGAACATTATGACTATGGGTTGCTGTTGTTGCAGCAACAGTGGTAATAGGTGTTCTCTCTTATTTACTTCTTCGTCTTCTTCCTGCTTCTCTTTTTCTACTTCCTTTTATTCCCCCTCCTCTTGTTTCTTCTCAATAGCTTTATTGCTCACCTAATTGAAAACCATATTGCTTCTTTTCCTGGCATTAATTTGGCAGCAAGGAATGTTGAAGACTGGAGGGTTTGCTTCAATTTCTTTGCTCCCGTGAATACTCATGCATGTGTTCACAAACATGAAGGTGTGTGTGTGGGTAAGAGAGAGAGTGTGTTCATGTGTTTGTGTGTGCATATGTGCATTTTATTTTGCTTATTTCTAATGTTTTTGGAAAACCTTTAGATGCTAGTGTAAAATTATGAAAATATGTAATTTTCTATGGGTAAGATTCTTTAACTTTTGAAAAATATACCATGTCATCTAGTAGAACCTTTTAACTAAAGATGATTTGAGGACTCTCTTAAGAACTCTTTTCAAGGTTTTCTATTGAAAATATAATTATGTTTTACCCCTTACCCTCCCCCCAACACATTTCTTGCCAAATAACCTTGCTGTCTCTCATTTTGCTTGCCTCTTTCTTTTTAAATTTTATGGTTACACATAGGTTTTGAAAAAAAAATCTATCTGTGGGTATAAGGATACGTGTTAAGAATGCAGTTAAGAATAAGAATTACACTGGTTTAGGAAAGTGGAAGCATTTAGTTTTTCTCTAAAATCCATGATCCCACTAGCTATGGGTAGCTGGCTAGGTTTTTCCGTACCAGGCATGAGTTCCTTCCTGTTGGTAAGGCCATAACCCTAACTACAGCTTTTGTATAATGACAAAATATGTGTGACACCATTCAATTATTAGGGATATCTTGTCATGCTGGTCACTGGACAGGACCCTTAATTGCTTCCTTGGCAGGTTGCATAAAACCTTCTTTTTATGATGAATAATCCTCAGATAGGAAGCATTCAGTTCAGGTCTAGCTGAATTCCAGTTTTTGTGTCCTGTGTCTGAAGTGCATGATGTTTTGAGAAGTAAGAATTTATCTTCAATCTATGAGAAGTAACAATGGGCAACAGCAATACCTTACATTGTTTTGGGAGTCTTTTTAACTCCATTGACCAAGAACTTTGAAGAAGGATTCTTATGTCTAGTATTGTGATTTTTTAAATTTTTTATTATTTTAATTTAAATAACTTGTTTTACATGTCAATTCCAGTTCCCTCTCCCTCCTTGCCTCCCACACTTCTCTACCATCCTCCCCAGCCTCCCACCCTATCGCCATTTCCTTCCACATAGGGGATATCTAGAGTCTGTCATTACACTCAGTGCAGGGTCCAGGCATTCCTATAAGAGTCCAGGCTGAGACAGCATCCCTCTTTGTGTTATGGACACATGATGTCTGTTTGTATGCCAGGGATAAACACTGATCCACTGCTCAGGACCCCATAGGTAGCCCAGGCCTCCGCATTGACTCTCACATTCAGGGGGTCTGGATCGGTCCCATGCTGGCCTCCCAGCTGTCGGTATGGGGTCCAAGAGCTCTCCCCTGTTCAGATCAGCTGTCTCTGCTGGTTTTGCCAGCCCATTCTTTGCCAATTTGCTCGTCGCTCCTCTCTGCCTGTCACTGGGTTCCATGAGTTCAGTTCAGTGTTTAACTGTGGGTGTTTGCTTCCCACTTTCTCTTCTAAGAGTTTCAGTGTGGTTGGATTTATGTTGAGATCTTTGATCCATCATCTGGGGATAATGTTAACCAAGGAAGTGAAAGACCTGTATATCAAGAACTTTGAGTATGTAAGGAAAGAAATCAAAGAGGATACCAGAAAATGGAAAGATCTTCCATGATCTTGGATTTGTAAGATGATCTTCCATGCTCTTGGATTGGTAGGATCAACATAATAAAAATGGCTTTCTTGCCAAAAACAGTCTGCAGATTCAATGCAATCCCTTATCAAAATTCCAGCAAAATTCTTCTGTTTAGTTTCGTACCCCACTTTTTGATTGGATTGTTTGATGTTTTGGTGACTAGCTTCTTGGGATGTTTGTATATTTTGGGAAAAAGTCCTCTGTCAGATGTGCGGTTGATGTAGATCTTTTCACATTCTGTGGGCTACCACTTTGTCTTGTTGACTGCATCACTTGCCTTACAGAAGCTTCTCAGTTTTAGGAAGTCCCATTTATTAATTGTCCATCTCGGTGTCTGTGATACTGGTGTTATGTTCAGCGGGCAGTGTCCTGTGCCAATTCGTTCAATGGTACTTTTATGTTCTAGGAGGTTCAGTGTGGCTGGATTTATGTTGAGGTCTTTGATCCTTTGGATCTATCTGCAGTCTTCTATAGGCATGCAGTACCCTCAAAAGCCATATGATGGCACCATATCCCCTGGAAGTAGAGTTATAGGGGGTTGTGAATCAACAAGTCAGATCTGGGACTGGAAGGAACCCTGGTTCTCTGACTTTTGGATATAATTCTTATTAAATTTTTTCATGGAATTATAATTCCATCAACATAGTAGGTATACATGAGAGTGCAACAAGAGAAAACAGTTAAGTAAGGATACTGATTTATGAATTTATGTATTTTACAAACTACAGCATCATGAGAATGCATTCTATGTCAGCTAATATTTTATTTGAGTAGAGGAAATGATATTTGAAATGGGACTTAAAGAATTCCCAGTATGATTCAAAACTAGGAAGATAATTTGAATCTAACAATAATTCAAGGAAAGCTAGAATCAAGCATCAACCAGTCTATTAAAATGAAACTTTAGCTTTCATATCTTGGTGTTTTATATTTTCTTTGATTCTTCTATTTTGTTTATTTAGCTTTTTGTGTTTTAAATCCAAACCAGTTTCTCCTCCATCCTCCCTTCCCAATACGTCCCCCACCTTCCCTCCCCCCACCCTATCCACTCCTCCTCCTCTCCTTTACACATGGGAGAGCCTTCCATGAATATCAGCCATCTACTCTATATCAAGTTAATATGAGACTAGGCACCTTCTCTTCTATTAAGGCTGTATGATAAAGTCAGGTAGGAGGATTAAGTCTCCAAAGCAGGCAATAGAGTAATATAATATATTACATGATATACAATTTACACAATAATGCAATTAATATAAATATGGAATGGTGATTAGAGAAAAAAGAAAGAGGCGATGAATTTGAAGGAGGGTATGAGGGGATACAGGATGATTTGTATGGTTGAAAAGGAAGTAGGAAAATGCTATAACCATATAAAATCTCAAAAATAAGCAATACATGAATAAATGGCAGGATCTATATCTTGTTCTAATGAAGTAAAATTTATTTCTTTCCAAAGTCAAGTGTATTTTATGTTTTATACATTTTTATTTCGAATACGAACATCCTATTCAGTGCTCTCTTTCTGAATGTTTTAAAGAATATGCAGAGACTGACTGCAGCTCTGGGTACATAAATCTTTTTTTTCTATTTGTTTTTTGAACATTGCTGTGTCTGTGCATGTTGTTGCATGGATTCACTGGTAGAGAATGATGTTCTCTCACTTTATTTCAAATATAATCACAACTGGTTGAAAAATGAGTTGAGTTGTACATGATAATGACTTTAACAATTTAATAATAATTTTAATATTCCTGATTTTAAATTTGCATCTTCTATGTAATGGAATGGAAATTTACTTATCCCTAGAAAGAACATTTCAACTGATTTCAGGTCATTTTTTCCTCACTGGTATCACAATGCTAGAAAGGAGGGTAGCATAAAGGAGCAGGATGCACCAACTGACAACAATGTTTGATTAATTCAGATCATAACAAAAATCTCTTCTGACTTTTCCTCCTTGAAATGTAACAATGGGAAAAAATCACTGAAGAAATGTATGAAGAATACATGAAGCTTCTCTGTCATTACAAGAATCCCTACTAAAAAATTGAACATGTCTACAAGGTAGGGGAAATTAACCTGAAATTAATGTAAATCAAGAAGTTTCTTGATTCCTACCTCAGAAATGTCAAATCTGTACAAAACTATTAAGGCAATACAGTAATATTTTTACCATTTCTTCTTTTATGACATGCCTCAAAGATGTGTGCCCTAATTGGAAACCTTGATCCCACCACTAGAAATATGGTAGTGTTATTTTTGACTCACTGGAATTAAATATTGAAGTCAATCCAATAGTGAAAACATACATTATTCACCCTGTTGCTCTGGAATTTCTGAACACATTCTTATAACTGGAAGCAATTACTGGTTCAATATGATTTAATGTACTGATTTCACATATTGCACAAGTGTTTTCAATAAAGTCCCTGATATGCTTCATGCTGTGGATTCTGCCAGGAACCAGAATTGTAGCCACTTTCATAACCCCATCATGAATGGGAAGAATATGTGAATTTCCAAACTTTGCAGATATATAGATCCTATAGAAATCAGGAAAAGGAATGTGCAGCTCATGATATTTAAATTTTTTACTATATTATTTACTTTGCAAAATTTCCAAAAATATTTTAAAGTGATACACAGCATACAGAGCAGACTGTGTCCCTGAGATGGCGAATTATCATATCTACAAATCTGAGTTGGCCTTATACTTCATAGTAGAATTGTTTCAAAAATGTAATCCATATATATACCTACATATATATATACACATATATACGTATATATATATATATATATATATATATATATATATATATATATATACAGATGCACCCACACACACACACGCACACACATATGTTGGTATGAAACACCAGTTGAGCCTTCCAGGCCCCAAATTCCAGCGATCCCAGCTTCAGGTGAGCTTGGGTCTCCGGGGTGACACTCCCTATCCCATGCCCAAAACCCATCCACTTGAGCTTCTGGGGGCATCATCATACCTGACTTCAAGCTCTATTATACAGCTATAGTCCTGGAAACAGCTTGGTATTGGCACAAAAATAGGCAGGTAGACCAATGGAACCAAATTGAAAACCCTGATTTTAACCCACACACCTATGAACACTTGATTTTTGACAAAGAAGCTAAAACTATACAATGGAAAAAAGAAAGCATCTTCAACAAATGGTGCTGGCATAACTGGGTACTGGTATGCAGAAGACTGCAGATAGATCCATGTTTATCGTCTTGTACAAAACTTAAGTCCAAATGGATCAAAGATCTCAACATAAATCCAGCCATACTGAAACTTTTAGAAGAAAAAGTGGGAGATACTCTTCAATGAGTTGGTACAGGAGACCACTTCCTGAACATAACACCAGTGGCACAGACACTGAGATCGACAATTAAAAAATGGGACCTCATAAAACTAAAAAGCTTCTGGAAGGCAAAGGACACAGTCAACAAGACAAAAAGGTAGTCCACAGAATGGGAAAAGATATTCACTAACCACACATCTGACAGAGGGCTGATCTCCAAAATTAACAAAGAACTCAAGAAGCAAGTCTCCAAAACACCAAAGGATCCAATTAAAAGGTGGGGTACAGAACTAAATAGAGAATTCTCAATAGAGCAGGCTAAAATGGCCAAGAGACACTTGAGAAAGTGCTCAACATCCTTAGCCATCAGGGAAATGCAAATCAAAACAACTTTGAGATACCATCTTACTCCTATCAGAATGGCTAAAATCTAAAACACCGAAGACAATTTATGTTGGAGAGTATGTGGAGAGAAGGGACACTCCTCCACTGCTGGTGGGAGTGCCAACTCATACATCTACTTTGGAAATCACTATGGAGATTCCTCAGGAAAATGGGAATCAATCTACCACAAGACCTCACAATTCCACTCTTAAGCATATATCCAAAAGAGGCAAATTCATACAACAAGGGCATCTGCTCCAATATGTTCATAGAAGCAATATTTTTATAGCCAGAACCTGAAAGCAACATAGATGCCCCTCAAGTGAACAGTGGATAGAGAAAATGTGGTTCATTTACACAAAGAAATATTACTCAGCAGAAAAAAACAATGGAATCTTGAAATTCGCAGGGAAATGGCTAGCACTTGAAGAAACAATCCTGAGTGAGGTAATCCAGTCACTAAAAGAAAAACATGGTATGTACTCACTAATATATGGATTCTATACGTGGATCAGGATAGTGCCAGTTACACTTTCACTGACAGAGAGTTTGGGAAACAGGAACGAACCTGAAAGATATGCATGGTACCCAAGAGAAGAGGAATGAGGCAAGATCCTCTGAACAGATGGGGAACACGGCAAGGGGTGTGGGGGGATGGAAGTTGGGCAGAAGAGAGGGGGAGAAGAGGAAGAGAGAGTAGGTTATAGGGGAACAGGAAGGTTGAGTGGTAGGGGTAGAATAGGGGGAAGAGGGAATCATAGGTTAGAAGACAGATCAGGCACAAGTGTGACCTCTAGTGATCTAAAGGGATGACAACATTTGGCAAGCAATAGTGTCGAGACCACCTGGAATGCCCATTCCTGATAAGGAACTTGATGTCTATAACTAACCTGGAGCCTTCATCCAGTGACTGATGGAAACAGAAGCAAACTCCCACAGTTAAACCCTGAACTGAACCCAAGGAACCCAGTGACAGAGAGAGAGGATCGATGAACAAATTGGAAAAGAATGGGCTGGCAAAACCAGCAGAGACAGCTGATCTGAACAGGGGACAGCTCTTGGACACCAGCCGACAGCTGGGAGGCCAGCATGGGTCTGATCCAGAACCCCGAATGTGAGAGTCAGTGAGGAGGCCTGGGCAACCTATGGAGCCCTGAGCAGTGGATCAGTGTTTATCCCTGGAATACAAGCAGACATCTTGTGTCCATAACACAAAGAGGGATGATCTCTCAGCCTGGACTCTTAGGGGAATGCCTGGATGCTACCCTGAGTGAAATGACAGACTCTAGATATCCCCAATGTGGGAGGAATTGGCAATAGGGTGGGAGGCTTGGGGGGGATGATGGGGGTGTGCGGGAGGAGGGGAGGGAGAGGGAACTGGGATTGATATGTAAAACAAGCTATTTAAAATTAAAATGATTATAAAAATGAAACACCAGTTGATTCAAAAATCGGGGTACATAGGAGTGTTTGAAGGGAGGAATGGAAAATGATATAATTATATAAAATATCGAAAATAAAAGAAATAAAAAACAGTTATCACCACTCACAAAACAGGATGGAAGTGGCAGTTTTTTGTTGTCAAACCCAGAAATAAATAGAGAAGGATAGAGAGCATGGTTATAAGCATGATACTAGCTCAGAGACCATCAATCAGTTAGGAGCAGTAAGACCCTGTCTCAAAGATAAGCTGTAGGGTTATGGAGGAAACACTTACTTACAAACTTAAAAATGCATATATATCCACTCAAAGGACACACAAAGTTTATTACACACACGTACACGAATCAGGATGACAAAATCAGACATATGACACTGTTTGTGGAGGTGTGCTCAGTGCGATGAGAAAATTGTGACTTTTTTTAGCATTTCTAAATTGCAAGTAGGTTTTCTAATATAATATATTAGACTAAGATTCTTTCTGCCACTTCATCTCAGGTAGATCTCTCTACTTTACTCCCATACAATTCTATACCCTTTCTGTTTCTCTCTTATTAGAAAAATAACTAATGTTTTAGTTTTTAAAAAGCGTTCATACACCAGAATGTTCTGTGAGTCTTTTTTGAAACACACAGGCTTGTGGTTGAGGTCCAAATAAGAGAATGAATAGGACAAAAGCATTAGACAATGTAACTTTAAGGGATTGCATAGCACAAGGCCACCTATTATGAATGCATCATTTCTACTTCTCTGCCATTCACTGCTTGGGTTATTGACACACAATGATGCTTCAAGATTTTTTCCATAACTGGTGGTAATTTAAAAATGTATTTTAATCTATAAATAACTATTGGCAAATAAAGAGCACCAAGAGCACAACTGTCTTCCTCAGACACAAGACCTTTCATTGGTTATCCTATACCATGTGGTTAGCCCTGAAATCATATATCCTCTGGAAACATTAAACAGCCTCAGCAACTTACTTTAATGCATTCACATAGAATATATATATATATATATATATATTTGTATATGTAACAAAAATAATTAAAGAAGACTGCAAATAAATATGAAGGTTTTATAAAGAGTTGGAAAGAGGAGAGAGTGAGGGTAAATGATGTAATCATTTTTAAATATATGCATTTATGCTACATGTTATATCATTATTTTATATAATTGTATTCTTATAACATATATTTTTTTGATTCACTTTTTTATTATTATTATTTTTTTATTTTCCATTTTAAATTTAGATAAGAAACAAGGTTGCTTCACAAGTCAGTTCGAGGTCCCTCTCCCTTTCCCTCCCCTCCTTCCGTGCCCTCCCCCCATCCCCCCCCTGTTATCCCCTCATTCCCCCAGGGTGAGGCTCTCCATGGGAGTGTCCATAGTCTGTCATTTCATATAGGGCAGGGCCTAGACCCATCCCCAAGAGTTCAGGGTGAGAGTGCACCTCACATTGTTCTATGGGAGTCCAGAGTCCGTTTGTATACTTGGGATGGGTACTGATCTGCTGTCCAAGGCTCAATAGATTACCTAGGCCTCCTCACTGACACCCAGATTCAGGGGGTCTTGATCAGTCCCATGCTGGATTCCCAGGCTGATGCCTGGGATTCAAGAGTTAACCTTTGTCTGGTCAGCTGTTTCTGGGGGTTAAACCAGCCCAGTCTTGATCCCTTTGATCATCAGTCCTCCCTCTCTGATACTGGCTTTCTTGAGTTCAGCTCCCTACTTAACCAGCCACTAAATGAAGTTTCTGTTTCCCAGACTCTCTGGCCATAGGATTGTAGGCTGGCACTCTCCAGATCTATGTCTAAAATCCATATATGAGAGAGTACATGCCATGTTTCTCTTTTTGTGACTGGGTTACCTCACTCAGGATGGTTTCTTCTAGTGTCATCCATTTGCCTGCGAATCTCATGATTCCATTATTTTTTTCTGCTGAATAGTACTCCATTGTGTAGATGTACCACATTTTCTCTATCCACTCTTCGGGTGAGGGACATCTAGGTTGCTTCCAAGTTCTGGCTATTACAAATAAAGCTGCTATGAACATACTGGAACAGACATCTTTGTTATATGAATGGGCATCTTTTGGATATATGCCTAAGAGTGGAGTTGCTGGGTCTTGTGGTAGGTTTATTTCCATTTTTCTGAGGAATCTCCATACTGCTTTCCAAAGTGGCTGAACCAGTTGGCACTCCCACCAGCAATGGAGGAGTGTCCCCCTTTCACCACATCCTTTCCAGCATAAATTGTCATTGGTGTTTTTGATTTTAGCCATTCTGACAAGAGTGAGATGGTATCTCAGAGTTGCTTTGATTTGCAGTTCCCGGATGGCTAAGGATGTTGAGCACTTTCTCAAGTGCCTCTCAGCCATTTTAGACTCCTCTATTGAAAACTCTCTATTTAGTTCTGCAGCCCACTTCTTAATTGGGTCCTTTGCTGTTTTGGAGACTTGCTTCTTGAGTTCTTTGTAAATTTTGGAGATCAACCCTCTGTCAGATGTGGGATTAGTGAATATTTTTTCCATTCTGTGGGCTGCCTTTTTATCTTGCTGACTGTGTCCTTTGCCTTACAGAAGCTTCTCAGTTTCAGTAGGTCCCATTTATTAATTGTTGATCTCACTGTCTGTGCTACTGGTGTTATGTTCAGGAAGCTGTCTCCTGTACCAATTCGTTCAAGGGTACCACCCACTTTCTCTTCTAAGAGGTTCAGTGTGGCTGGATTTATGTTGAGGTCTTTGATACATTTGGACTTAAGTTTTGTGCATGGCGATAAACATGGATCTATCCGCATTCTTCTACATGCCAGTCTCCAATTATGCCAGCACCATTTGTTGAAGATGCTTTCTTTATTCCATTGTATATTTTTAGATTCTTTGTCAAAGATCAGATGTTCGTACGTGTGTGGGTTAATACCCAGATTTTCAATTCGATTCCATTGGTCTGCCTGTCTATTTTTGTGCCAATACCAAGCTGTTTTCATGACTATAGCTCTATAATAGAGCTTGAGGTGAGGGATAGTGATGCCTCCGGACATTGCCTTGTTGAACAGGGTTGTTTTGGCTATCCTGGGTCTTTTGTTTTTCCATACAAAATTGATTATTGTTCTTTCAAGGTCTGTGAAGAATTGTGCTGGGATTTTAATGGGGATAGCATTGAATCTGTAGATTGCTATTGGCAGGATTGCCATTTTTACTACATTGATCCTACCTATCCAAGAGCATGGGAGATCTTTCCATTTTCTGAGGGCTTCTTTAATTTCTTTCTTTAAAGATTCAAAGTTCTTATGATACAGGTCTTTCACTTGTTTGGTTAGCGTTACCCCAAGTTATTTTATGTTGTTTGTGGCAAATATAAAGGGTGATGTTTCTCTGATTTCTCTTTCAGCCCTTTTATCATCTGTATATAGTAGGGCTACTGACTTTCTTGAGTTGATCTTATAACCTGCCACTTTGCTGAAGGTGTTAATCAGCTGTAAGAGTTCCCTGGTAGAGTTCTTTGGGTCATTGATGTAAACTATCATATCGTCTGCAAACAGTGAAAGTTTGACTTCTTCCTTCCCAATTTGTATCCCCTTGATCCCCCTTTGTTGTCGTATGGCAATAGCTAGAACTTCAAGTACCATGTTGAAAAGGTATGGAGAGAGGGGACAGCCTTGTTTTGTTCCTGATTTTAGAGGAATTGCATTGAGTTTCTGTCCATTTAGTTTGATGCTGGCTGTTGGTTTACTGTATATGGCTTTTATTATGTTTAAGTATGTCCCTGTTATCCCAGATCTCTCCAAGACCTTTATCATGAAGGGGTGTTGGATTTTGTCAAAGGCTTTTTCAGCATCTAGTGAGATGATCATGTGATTTTTGTTTTTCAGCTTGTTTATATGGTGGATTACGTTGATGGATTTTCGTATGTTAAACCATCCCTGCATCCCTGGGATGAAACCTACTTGATCGTGGTGAATGATTGTTTTGATGTGTTCTTGGACCCGATTTGCCAGTATTTTATTGAGTATTTTTGCATCAATGTTCATGAGGGGTATTGGTCTGAAGTTCTCTTTCTTGGTTGTATCTTTGTGTGGCTTGGGGATCAAGGTTATTGAAGCCTCATAGAAAGAGTTTGGCAAAGAACCTTCTGCTTCTATTGTGTGGAACACTTTGAGAAGAATTGGTATAAGCTGTTCTTTGAATTTCTGGTAGAATTCTGCACTGAGGCCATCTGGACCTGGACTTTTTTTGGTTGGGAGACTTTTGATGACAGCTTCTATTTCCATAGGGGTTATAGGTCTACTTAAATTGCTTATCTGTTCTTGATTTAGTTTTGGCAAATGATAGCTGTCCAGGAAGTCATCCATTTCCTTTAAATTTTCGAATTTTGTGGAGTACAGGTTTTCAAAGTATGACCTAATGATTCTCTGGATTTCCTCAGAGTCTGTTGTTATGTCCCCCTTTTCATTTCTGATTTTGTTAATTTGCGTGTTCACTCTCTGCTGTTTGGTAAGTTTGGACAAAGGTTTGTCTATCTTGTTGATTTCCTCAAAGAACTAACTCTTCGTTGCATTGATTCTTTGTATTGTTTTCCTGGTTTCTACTTTGTTGATTTCAGCCCTCAATTTGATTATTTCCTGGCGTCTACTCCTCCTGGGGGAGTTTGCTTCTTTGTGTTCTAGAGCTTTTAGCTGTGATGTTAATTCTCTGGTATAACTGTTTTCCTGTTTCTTTATGTGAGCACTTAGTGCTATGAACTTCCCCCGTAGCACTGCTTTCAAAGTGTCCCATAGGTTTGGGTATGTTGTGTCTTCATTCTCTTTGAATTCAAGGAAGTCTTTAATTTCTTTTTTTATTTCCTCTTTGACCCAGGGATGGTGCAGCTTATAACATATATTTAATTGTTTATTTTTTATAAAATATGTGATATATTTAAATATTGATGAATATTTATATATTAATAAACATATTTAAATATATGTTATATATAATACATATAATTGTTCCATAGGTGTTTTTATGCATGAAAATTTTAAATAAGTTTAAAAAACTGAAAGGTTTTTTGTGAATATGTTTTGAGGAAGTTTTCAAAGTGAAGTAAACTGAAAGGGCAAGTCTGGAACCTCCCAGATATCTAAATCAAGGATCACCAGTGAAAATAAATTGCAGGTAGTAATTTATTGATCCTGAAGGTTTACAGATATCCAGACAGCAATAAAAGGTGTGTGGCTAAGTTTGTGAATATTATGTATCATACATGAAACTCCAGATTTAATATTTATCTTACAAGTTTGTAGCCCTGTTGGGAGTTATCTCACCTCACTGTTTTCTTTCTCTTCACTTACATTGAGAATTCTTGTCTGAAAGAAACAAATCTCTCAGGAAAAGTGAAGGTAATCCCCCTTTCTTTTCTGTCAGCATCACCAGCTTTCATTAGTGTATCTAGTTTGGCCACTAGAGAACACAAATCAGACATTCATGAGCAGCACATGCCTCTATTCCCTAAAGCAGCCAAAATGAAAAAAGGTCCCAGACTGACATTTTTTGAAAGAGGTAAGTCAATTGCCTTTAGTACTTTGAAAATCCCAGTCTCTCCTTCTGATGTGTTAATTCTTGTTATAGATTCTGTGAAATTTTAAGAAAAAAATCTGTGATGAAAAGGGGTTATTATTTAGAAAACATAGTCATATGTGTATATTCTTGTTTATAAAATGTTTTTCTGCACTTAACCCACATTAATCAACAGAAACAGAGGTACAGGATTTCTCACCACATCATGTGCAGTATCTCCCACCACATCAGCCGAGGACACATCCTCTTCAGGGCTAATGAGAGAGACAATCACACACCTGTATAAAACAGACTGAGAGGAACAGCTGAAAACAGAATCTTCTTGCCACTTCTACTCAGAAGCCCTGACTAGGACAACTGAAAGGAGGCAACATTGTTTATTATTCTGTGTTATGGTTGGTTCACGTTGCCATGGTGATGTTTACTAAGGAGGTTAGTGTTATGACATGCCTTCAGAACAAGCTTACTGAGTGTGGGAAAAGATAACTGCTCCTTGAGGTTAACAGCCATTTGTATAGTTTGCCCATGGCAGGAGAATGAGTATCCCCACATTCACCCAACACACATAACAGAAACACTAATTAGATTTAGTGGGTGAGAGGATTATGGAAGATATTTTTGGGGGTCATTGGGAGGCTAGAAGAAGGGTAGGGTAGATATTATCAAGATACACTATATACTTGTGTGGAATTTTAAAAATATTTTTTTTGAAAACTGAATTGATTTCTGTGAAACAGCAATGAGACATGTGAGGACATACACAAGCAAACATCAGTATTTCTAACATTATTATTTTTAATTAATTTAATTTTAAATAGCTTGTTTTACATGTCAATCCCAGTTCCCTCTCCCTCCCCTCCTCCCGCACCCCCCAGCTGTCTCTGCTGGTTTTGCCAGCCCATTCTTTTTAAACTACTTTCCATGAAAAAGACATTGCTTAACCAAATGGAAATTTGCAAATTCCTTATACACTCTTCAATTTATTGTGATGAGAAGGTCAAACTGGTTCTGAATTACCTTTTTTATGTTCAATGAATGTCTAAGTCATTGTTCAATTATCATGAAGAAACACCATGGCCAAGGCAACTATTATAAGAAAAAGCACTCAATTTGGGTTTTGCTTTAGGATAATCATCATGTGGGGAACATGGCTGAATTCATGGTGCTGGAGCAACAGACAGGCATTATATCCTGATCCGGAGACAGAGAAAGAGAGATGTGGAGGAAGGGTATGAGAGAGAGAGAGAGAGAGAGAGAGAGAGAGAGAGAGAGAGAGAGTCACAAAGGAGAGAGACAGAGAGAGAGGGGAGAGAGAGAGAAGGAGAAGGAAGTAAACAAGCAAACAAGAAAAGAATGAAAGAAAGAGTAAGAGAGACACTGGGCCAGGTGGGGGCTTTAGAAAACCTCAAAACCCATTCCCACTGACACAATTGTTTCAACAAAATCACACCTATCAACTTTAATCCCATCATAAATTTTCAGTCCCTTATGATTAAGGATTTGAATATATGAGCCTATAGGGGTCATTTGCTGAATTTATGCCTAATGGGAGATGTTATTCTCTATGTTTCTCTTATTGGTTCATGAATAAAACACTGATTGGCCAGGCAGGAAGATAGGAAAGGTAGGCATTGTGAGCCTCCTTGACAAAGTCCCAATGCTGCTGGAGGAGTAACATCATGCAGGGCATTACCGGGTAAGTGAATGACAATACATAGATTGATAGAAATAGGTTAATAATTAAGACAGAGTTGGCCAATAAGAAGCCCCAGTCTTCTGGCAATAATTTCATAATTAATATGTCTCTGAGTGTTCTTTTGGGCATAATGCATCAGAGGGCCCAGGCAGGTAGGAAGAATTATCCCAATAGTCCACTTTTTCATGTCTAATTTGAGTTTCTGTTCAAAATCTCTACTTTTGTGTGAACTCAGTTCTACAAATGTGTGTGCTATTTTCTCAAATTTATTCAATAGTTTTTGGTATGTGTTTCCATTTTTATTAAACATATGGATCAGATTCCAATGTGTTTGACTATATTTTCCCAGTCAGCTCTGTACTTCCTCAATGTTCATTAGAATTCCTTTCTTTGTGGTAAGCTACACAGAACCACCTGAGGCCTGGGGGATGCACATTGTGGATCCCATCCCAACAGGGTCCTGTCAACCCTGAGTATGCCAAGGCTACAGTATTAGGAATACCTCCACTCATGGGAATAGGAGAGCTACTAGAATATTGGACCTGCTTCCACCTACCAGAAGGGAACCTTGGTCCTGTACCCACCAGGAGAGGAAGAGGCTCCTTTTCCACCCACTGGAAGAAGTGATGAGAAGATGACAGTATCAAAACTCCCTCAGCAACAGAAAAACCAATATGACACAGCCAGAGTCTAGAGACTCTACACCAGCGAGATCTCAACATTCCAACACAGATGAAGCAGAAGAGAATGACCATAGAGACAACTGCATGAAAACATAGAGACCCTCAAATAGGATATGAGAAAATCCCTTAAAGAAAGGAAGACAAAACAAATCAAAAACTTCAAGAAATGGAGGAAAAGACAAATCAAACATTATAAGAAACAATTCAACCAGTGCTAGGATTGAAATCTGAAATAGAGACAATGAAAAAAATCACAGTCTGAGGGAATGTGGGAAATAGAAAAGCTGGGTAAATGGTCAGGTACTATGGGTGCAAGCAAACTGACAGAACACAGGAGATGGAATAGAGAATCTCAGGCAATGAAGATACAATAGGAGAGATAGATTCATCAACCAAAGAAAATCTTAAGTACAACAAATCCCTAACACAAAATCCAGGATATAAGGGTCATTGTAAAAGGACCAAGATTAAGAATAAAAGGTGTAGAAGAAGGTGAAGAAACACAACTCAATGTGGCAGAAAACATATTCAAGAAAATCATAGAAGAAAACTTTCCCAACCTAAAGAAAGACATATTAATGAAAATTCAAGAAACTTACAAAACAACAAATAGAGTGGACCACAAAAAAGTCCACTTGCCACATAATCATCAAAACCCTAAACATACAGAATAAAGAAAGAGTGTTAGGAACAGCTAAGAAAAGAGTTCAAGTAACATATAAACACAAGTCTGTCAGAATTACATATGCCTTCTCCATGGAAACTCTGAAAGCCAGAAGGTCCAAGACACATATTCTACCAACACTAAGAGAACATGGATGCCAGCCCAGACTACTATACCCAGCAAAGTTTTCAATCAGTATACATGGAAAAAACAAGATATTCCATGTCAAATCCATATTTAAAAAATACATAACCACTAACCCATCCCTACAGAAGGTTCTGGAAGGAAAACTCCAACCGGGCAAGTTAACAACAACAAAAAAATATAGGCAATATATAATCCACTTTACCAACAACCAAAAGCAAAAAGGGGTAGAAAACCACACACAATTCCACCACCATCAGCAAATTCAAAACAAACAATAATAAACATTCAATTGTCATTAATATCCCTCAATATTAACGGTCTTAACTTGCCCATAAAAAGGCACAGGCTAACAGAATATATTCGAAATGAGAATCCATCCTTCTGCTACATACAAGAAACACACCTCAGGCTCAAGGACAGATATTACCTCAGAGTTAAGGGTTTGGAAAATATTTCCCAATCAAATGGCCCCAAGAAGCAAATGGGGCTACAATCCTAATATCTAACAAATTAGACTTTAAACTAAAATTAATTAAAAGAAATAAAGGAGGTCATTTCATACTCATCATAGGATAAATCCACCAAGATAAAGTCTCAATTCTGAATATCTATGCCCCAAATGCAAAGGCATACATGTTTGTAAAAGAAATATTACTAAAACTGAAATTGCATAGAAAACATCACACACTTATCGTGGGAGAATTCAACACTGCAATCTCACCACTAGACAGGATTACAAGACAGAAAATTAACACAGATGCATAGGATCTAATAGAAGTTATGACCCAATTGGGTTTACACACAACTATAGAACAATCCATCCAAACACAAAAGAATATACCTTCTTCTTAGCACCACAATGAACCTTCTCAAAAATCAACTTTATACATGGCAACAGAGTAAACCTGAACAAGTACAAAAATATTGGAATAACTTCATGTGTCTTGTCAGACCACTACACATTAAAGTTAGAATTCAACAACAACACATAGTGCACAAACCCTACAAACACATGGAAATTAAATAATGTAAAATTGTCCCATTCCTGGTTCAGAAGAAGATATGAAAAAAGAAACTAAAGACTTCCTAGAATTCAGTGAAAATGAAGGCACAATGTACCCAAAGTTATGGGACTCTTTGAAAGCATTGATAAGAGGGAAGTTCATAGCTCTATGTGCCCACATAAAGAAACTGGAGAATAGTCACACTAGAGAATTTACAGCTCTACTGAAATCTCTATAACACAAAGAAGCAAACTCACTCTGAAGGAGAAGACAATAGGAAATAATCAAATTGAGGGCTGAAATCAATAAAGTAGAAACTAGGAAAACAATACAAAGAATCAATGAAACAGAGTTGGTTCTTTGAGGAAATCAACAAGATTGACAAATGTTTACCCAATCTTACCAAACAGCAGAGTGGGAACATGCAAATTAATGAAATCAAAAATGAAAATGGGGACATAACAATGGACATTGAGGAAATTCAGAGAAATATCAGGTCATACTTTGAAATAATGTACTCCACAAAATTCTAAAATTTAAAGGAAATGGACAATTTTCTGTATATATATCACTTGCCAAAATTAAATCAAGAAAAGATAAGCAATTTAAATAGACAAATAACCCGTACGGAAATAGAAGCAGTCATCAAATGTCTCCCAATCAAAATAAGCCCACGTCCAGATGGCCTCAGTGCAGAATTCTACCAGAAATTCAAAGAAGAGCTTATACCTATTGTAGGATATAGATTTCCCTGCCAGTTGCCTGGGCTCTGCTGCACTGTCTGTACTCGCAAATAACACACAGCACACTATATTAATAATAAAGCTGTTGTTCATTTGCTTGGTTTTTTCTGACTAGCTCTGACTTAATTATTTAACCCATAATTGTTAATCTAAGTATTTCCCTTACCGGAGAAAAGGGTTCAGACCTCTTATTCCTCTGGCTCCCTACATTGTGTCTGACTCTGCCTCTCTTTCCCAGACTCCTCCTTGACTCCTAGTCCCACCTATCTTCCTTCTGTATTAGCCAACATTGCTTTATTCACCAACCAATAAGAGAGACAGATTTACAAAGTGACATCTCCCATTAACCTATTCTCAAAAATTTCCATGCAATAGAAATAGAAGGATCTTTTTCCAACTGTTTTTATGAGACTTCAATAACATTGATATTCAAGTCACATAAAGAAACAACTGAGAAAGAGAACTTCAGACCAATATCCCTCATGAACTTTTATGCAAAAATACTCAATCAAATACTGGCAAATCAGATCCAAGAACACATTTGAAAAATCATCCACCATGGGCAAATAGGTTTCAACACAGGGATACAGGGATGGTTCAACATATGAAAATACAGCAATGTAATCCACCATAGAAACAAGCTGAGAAACAAAAATCGTATGATCATCTCACTTAGATGCAGCAAAATCCTTTCACAAAATCCAGCACCCCTTTATGATAAAGGTCTTGGAGAGATATGGGATAACAGAAACATACATAAATATAACAAAAGCTATATAAAGCAAACCAACAGCCAATATCAAACTAAAACAGAAACTTAACGTGATTCCACTAAAATCAGGAAAAAGACATGAATGTCCACTCTCTCCATATCTTTTCAACATTGTAATTGAAGTTCTAGCTATAGCAATATGAAAACAAAAGGAGATCAAGGGGATACACACTGGAAAGGAAGAGGTCAAACTTTCACTATTTGCAGAAGATATGATTGTATACATAACTAATTAAAAAAACCATCCCGGGAACTCCTATAACTGATGAAAACTCTCAGCAAAGTGGCAACATACAAGATCAACTTAAGAAAATCAGTAGCCCTACTATATACAGACTATGAAAGGGCTGAGAAAGAAATCAGAGAAACATTACATTTTACAATTGAAACACAAAACATAAAATACCTTGGTGTAACACTAAGCAAACAAGTGAAAAACATGTATCACAAGAATTTTGAGTCTTTAAGAAAGAAATTATAGACGATATCAGAAAATGGAAATATCTCCCATGATCTTGGATCGGTATTATCAAGGTAATAAAAATGGCAATCCTACTAACACCAATCTACAGATTCAATGCATTCCCCATTAAAATACCAGCCCAATTTTTCACAGACCTTGAAAGAACAATAATCAAGTTTATGGAAAAACAAAAGACCCAGAATAGCCAAAACAATCTTATTCAACAAAGCAATATCTAGTGGCATCACCATCTCTGACATCAAGCACTATTTTAGAGCTGTAGTCCTTAAAACAGCTTGATATTGGCACAAAAATAGACAGGTATTCCAATGGAATCAAACTGAACACCCTGATATAAACCCACACATGTATGAACATCTGATCTTCGACAAAGAAGCAAAAAATATACAATGGAAAAAAGAAAGCATCTTCAACAAATGGTGCTGGCATAACTGGATGCTGGCATGCAGAAGAATTCGGACAGATCCATGTCTATTGCCATACATAAAACTTAAGTACAAATGGATCAAAAATCTCAACATGAATCCAGTCACAATGAACCTCTTAGAAGAGAAAGTAGGTGGTACCCTTGAACAAATTGGTACAGGACACTGCTTCTTGAACATACCACCAGTAGCACAGAGAGTGAGGTCAACAATTAATACATGGGACCTCCTGAAACTGAAAAGCTTGTATAATGCAAAGGACACAGTCAACAAGACAAAAAGGCAGCCCACAGAATGGGAAAAGACATAGAGGGTTGATCTCTAAAATTTACAAAGAACTCAAGATGCAAGTCTCCAAAACACTGACAGATCCACTTGAAAAGTGAGCTACAGAACTAAATAGAGAATTTTCAATAGAGGTGTACAAAATGGCTGAGAGGCTCTTGAGAAAGTGCTAAATATCCCTAACCCTCAGGGAAATGCAAATCAAAACAACTCTGAGACACCATCTTACTCCTCTCAGAATGGCTAAAATCAAAACAGCACTGACATTTTATGCTGGAGATGTGGAGAAAGGGGAACACTCCTCCAGTGCTGGTGGGAGTGCCAACTTGTACAGCCACCTTGGAAATCAGTATGGAGATTCCTCTGAAAAATGGGAATAAGCCTACCACAAAACCCGGAAATTCCACTGTCAGTCATATATCCTAAAGATGCACATTCCTACAACAAGGACATCTGTCCCACTATGTTCATAGCAGCATTATATGTAATAGCCAGAACTTTGAAGCAACCTAGATGCCCCTCAAATGAAGAGTGGATGAAGAAAATGTAGTTCATTTACACAGTGGAGTACTATTCAGAAGAAAAAAACAATGTGTTAAGAGAAGCTTTCCTTGAGAGGAGCCTTCCCGCCTGCCTGGTTCCAGATCCGCATCAGTCCCAAATAAACACACAGGAGGCTATATTAATTATGAAGCTGTTGGCCTTGCTTGTTTCTTACTGGCTAGCTCTGACTTAAGTAATTACCCCATAATTGTTAATCTAAATATGTCTCTTACCGGAGAGGTTTCCGGGCTTCCTACCCCAATGGCGTTACATCTCGACTCTCTTGTGTTTCTCCTTCCCAGAGTTCTCCTGGACTCCTAATCCCTCCTATCTTGGTTCCCTATAGGCTCAACAGTACTTTATTGACTTAAGACTTCCCCAACATCTCCTCTTTTCTGTTTAAACAAAAAGAAAGGTCTTAACTTTAACATAGTCAAATTGTATATAACAAAACAGTTATCAAGTAAGAACATAGTTACAATATTTTAGCAAGATTTAAAGAAAATATCATCTATCTCATTCCTGTGAGTCCAAAGTTCTATATGTAGCTTATCTCTTATCATAACTAAGGAAAACTATAATTATAGCTATCTGTCTTCAACTTCATCAAAGACCACAGAAGGATAATATATAAACACTAGGATTGACAGAGACATCTTACTGCTTGGACAGTCACCCGAAGTTCCTCTGTAACGTTGGGGCATCCATCTTCAGCCCGTAGGCCACAATGTGTCCAGAAGATTTCTTAGCAAAGCAGGAAATTTCAAACTGTCCATCTGCATTGGCAGTCTGTCAGTCATTTCTCTGTCCTGTAGAAAGTCTCGTAGACACTTCCATGAAGCAGGAACCCCGTAAGACTGAGTTCAGCAGTCACCTTCCTGTGGGTCCTGCTTGTCCAGAATATACAACAACAGTCAAGCAGTACAGGCAAAAGCATTTCTTGCCCAAATGGCTAATCTTGCCATGTTCAAAGTTAACTCCATAATGAGTTTCTTCGATGCCCATCTTCCTCTCAGACATAATTGGTACTGCCAGGAGCAGACATTTCTCATTGTCAAGAAAAACCCTAAAGCATTTTAAATGCCATTTTCTGAAGGTCTTTGAGAGGTTTGAAGACTGTTTATCTATCTCAAATATATTTCTGTATATCTAGAAAACCTAACTTACCTAACTATAAGTTCTGACATTATAAGTGAATATCTATAGTCTGTATTCAATTATGTATTATGTTTTAAAAGATCAGTATAAGCACAATACTTAATCAAGAGGAGAAATATAAGCATCACAAAATTGACCTTGAATTTGTATCAATAAACGAAAAACAATACCCATACCATAATTCCCTTTTTTACCATTAAAAAAGACTGGCTGTGATCACTAGCCAATTATAAATAACCCCATTTAAATGAGAACAAAGATTTATAAACAAGATGGGAATTGGGACGTTGCTCATTCCAAACTGCTTCCTGCTGGAAGGGGGCGCTGTTTATACCATGGGGATCATGACAAAACTCAGAAACCTGTATAAGTCCATATTTTCGGGGTCTGTAAGACTGCATCATCTTAGCTGTTTCAATTGTTGGAACATCTGATCCACTGCTTCCGGGGGTCTTGGTTCGTCAAACCACAGAAGCCTGGAAGGAATCCTCAGCTTTTCATTTTCTGTAGAAACATAAGCAAAAACTCCTTTTCCGAGTAACACATCCTTATACTTAAATTTTGAAGTCAAGGCATTTTCAAAAGATAGAAGTTGGATTAATTCAGCAGCATTTATAATCAAGTGTACTTTAGTTGTTCCTTCCTTAGCAAACAAAAAACTGAAAAACATAATAGCATACAGTATCCAGACTCTCTGTGTATTTTCCATCTTTACTTGGCTTATTTATTTATCTATTATTACTTTATTTCTTTCACTTTCATTTATTTTTCCCTGAGACAGGGTTTCTCTTTGGAAATCTGCCTGCCTCTGCCTCTGGAGCAATTCCTACCGGCTTGTGCCACCACAGCCGGCTTCTTTTTCTCTCAATCTTACATATATTTTTAAACACACTGTAAACCTTTAGAGGTTTTGTTCATCCAAGTCTGACTTTACTGTAAATCTTTACGTTTTTCTGGCCACGTGTCTTATCTGTAAAACCGCAGCTGTTTTAAACTGCTGGTTTTTCATCAAGATGGCGGGTGTAAGCGTGACTCCAGCTTACTCTCTTGTGTTTCTCCTTCCCAGAGTTCTCCTGGACTCCTAATCCCTCCTATCTTGGTTCCCTATAGGCTCAACAGTACTTTATTGACATAAGACTTCCCCAACAGCAATGGAATCCCGAAATTTGCAGGCAAATGAATGGCACTAGAAGAAACCATCCTGAGTGAGGTAACCCAGTCACAAAAAGATAAACATGGTATGTACTTTCTCATATATGGATTTTAGACATAGATCTGGGGAGTGCCAGCATACAGTCCCACGGCCAGAGAGTCTGGGGAACAGAACCTCCATCCAATGGCTGATGGAAGCAGAGGCAGACTCCCACAGCTAAACACTGAGATGAACTCAAGGAACCCAGTGACAGAGAGGGAGGACTGATGACCAAAGGGGTAAAGACTAGGCTGGTTTAACCCCCAGAAACTGCTGACCTGACTAGGGTTAGCTCTTGAATCCCAGACTTATGGCTGTGAATCCAGAATGGGTCTTGTGTAATAGATCAGTATTTATCCCTGGCATACAAATGGAATTTGGGTGCCCATCACACAATGAGAGATGCACTCTCAACCTGGACTCTTGAGTGAGGGTCTAGGCCCTGCCCTGGGTGAAATGACAGACTATGGACACCTTCATGGAGGGCCTCACCCTCCCTGGGGAAATGAGGGTATATTGGGTGTTTGGTGGAAAGGAAAGGTAGAGGGACCATAATTGATATGTGAAGCAACCTTGTTTCTAATTTAAATTTAAATTAAAAAAAAAGATCGAGGATAGCCAAAACAACCGTGTACAATAAAGGAACTTCAGGAGACTTCACCATCCCTGACTTCAAGCATTACTATTGAGTTATAGTACTGCAAACAGGTTAGTATTGGCAAAAGTAGACCAATGGAATCGAATTAAACACCCTGACATTTACCTATAATCCTATGAACACCTACCTGATTTTGACAATGAAATTAAAATTATGTAATGGAAAAAAGAAAGCATCTTCAATGAATGGTGCTGACATAACTGTATTCTGGCATGTAGAATACTGCAGATAGATCCATGTCTATCGCCATGCACAAAATTTAATTCCAAATGTATCAAAGACCTCAATATAAATCTATCTATACTGAAGTTCTTAGAAGACAAGTTAGTACCCTCAAAGAAATTGGTATTGGAGATTGGTTCCTGAACAAAACACCAGTATCACAGACACTGAGATTGACAATTAATAAATGGGTCCTCCTTAAACTGAAAAAAATTTGTAAGACAAAGGACACAGTCAACAAAAGAAAATTTCAGTCCACAGAGTGGGAAAAGATATTCACCTATCCCATATCTGACAGAGGGCTGATTTGCAAAGTATACAAAAACCCAAGAAGTCAGTCACCAAAACACCAAATAATTCAATTAAAATGTAGGGTTCTGAACTAAATAGAGAATTCTCAATAGAAGAACTTTAAATGGCTGAAAGACACTTGAGAAAATGCTCAACATCCTTAGCCATCAGGTAAATGCAAATAAAAACAACTCTGAGATACCATCTTACTCATGTCAGAATGGCTAAAATCAAAAACACCAATGACAGTTATGCTGGAAAGGATGTGGAGAAATGGTGACACTCCACTGCTTGTGGGAGTGCCAACTCGTACAGCCACTTTGGAAATCAGTATGGAGATTTCTCAAGGAAAATGGGAATCAGTCTACCATAAGACCCAGCAACTCAACTTTTGGGTATATACCCAAAAGATGCACATCCATACAACAAAGGCATCTGTTTCACTATGTTCATAGAAGCATTATTTTTAATAGCCAGAAGCTAGAGGCAAACTAAATGTCCCTCAACTGAATAGTGGGTATAGAAAATGTGGTACATTTACACAATGGAGTACTTCTCAGTGGAAAAAAGTATCTGAATCTTGAAATTCACAGACAAATGGGTAGAACTAGAAAAAAAACATCCTGAGCAAAGTTATCCAGTCACAAAAAGACAAAAACGACATGGAGTCACTCATATACAGATTTTAGACTTAGATCAAAGGATCTACAATACACACTGACAAAGAAGCTAGGGAACAAGGAACAAGGAGAACCCTAAGAGAGATAGACATACATGGTCCCCTGAAGAAGGGTAAAGGGACAAATCACCTTAGCTAATTTGGAGCATGGGAGGAGAGGAGAGGGACTTAGAGGAAAGAGAATGGGAGAAAAGGAGGGGAGCAGAGACATGAAGGAGCAGGAAGATTCAGTCAGGTGAAGAATAGAGATCAAAAAAGAGCCACCGTAATAGAGGGAGGCTATGTGTGTACCGAGAAATCTAGCATTAGGGGAATGTCCAGAGATCTGCAGCTTTGACCCCAACTAATAATCTAAGCAATAGTCTGTAGGTTACCTTAGATGCCCTTTTCTGATACTGAGATTGATGACTCTTTTATATGCCATCCTAGAGTCTTCATCCAGCAGCTGATGGAAGCAGAAACAAGCACCCACATCTAAACACTGAACTAGACTCTGGAATCCAGTTGCAGAGGGAGGGGTGATGAGTAATGGGGTCTAGACCATGCTGGAGAAAGACACAGAAACAGCTGACCTGAACAAGGGTTTTCTCATGGACCCCAACTGGTGCTGATGAGCTGAACCAGGATATCAGTTTGGAGGTCTAGTTAAACTCTGGGGCCTCTGGTAGTAGATCAGTATTTATTCGTAGTACAAGAATGGGCTTTTGGAGCCCACTCCAGGTAGAGGTATACTCTCAACCTAGAAACATAGGGGAGGGCCTAGGCCCTTCTCCAAAATCGTATGTCAGACTTTGAAGACCCCCCCATGGAAGGCCTCACCTTCCCTGGGGAGCATAAAGGAGATGGGATGAGGGTTGGTTGAGGGAAGTGGGAGGAGGAAAAAAAAGAATGTCTTTCCTTTTGGAAAGAGATTTGATTCTGTCTTTTTGATGTAATTTTTCATACTTCTCAAAATGCATATGTAAAACCATTGAACACAGTTCATTTTACTCAATGTTACAGAAATATAGCACTTGGAATTCCATATTCATTTCGCTTTTCTTTTTTATCATAAGCATATTGACAGAGAGCAAGTTTCCTGAAATAAGAAGAGAATAGATAATATGGAAACAGTGAGTAATTATTCACCCTAATCACTGTCATTCTTTGAGTGTAACCCTTATGGCAACATATAAGAAATTCTCATAATTTTTAGGTTTTACAAACAAAACATATTGAGATCTTACTAGTCAATGTACAAACAACTAAACACATAAGAATTTTAGCAGAGAACAAGAGGATACAACAAATACTATCTTAAAGTTTCATATTGCAAACATGACAGAACCTTGGAGAAATGAAGAATTCACACTACATATGATTTATGGAATTTAAAGTGAAAAATCAAGTCATTTGAATATATTTGTCACACATATTGCAATTAAAGTCACAAATTACACTCGCAATACAAAGAAAATCCCAAGACCAAATGTGGTCACTGCTGAATCCCATTCAACTTTTAACTCCCAACACTTGTCAAAACATTACACAAAATGGAAATGGAAGGCTTAGGTCCAAACTCAGCCTATGACACTGGTATTATTGTGAAGGCTAAATCAGATACAGATACAGTCCAATAGGAAACTACAGGCCAACCTCATTTGGTAAAACTTGTATGGAAAATTCACAATGAAATGCTTACAAACAAAATTCAATAAAACACACTAAGATGATCCTTTATAATCCATTCAGCTTAACCCTGTGGTAGCAAAGCTATTTCAACATAGGCAAAGTGATCAGTTTACTGCAGACACAATTTAAATATTAAGAGAAATCACATAGTTATTTCGGTAGATATAGAAAATACTTTTGACAAAGATCTCAGCTTACTTATGTATGCATTACCAATAAAACTAATAAAAAGCTGTTGCTTACCTTTGGAGGTAGATACCCATAGTCTCTACTCAACAAAAACCACACTGAATGTGGAAAATCACAGTAGGTTATTCATCCTAGTGATGCTCATTCTCTCTCATTCCCTTTCCCCTGCTGACACTCAAAGTAGGCCAGTTGTCAGCATCTAAAATGCTGATCATTTTTGTTCATTTATAATATTTTCAAGGAAACTGAGAAATACATAGCGTGTCATGTGATTTAAGTCTTGTCCCTATGTCTCAGTTGGATAGAAAGTTCTGAGTCTGACATTTGATTATTTACTTGTACGATGAATATCAAGTTACAGAGATAATATTCCTCCCAAACACCCATAGACTATCTGAGTAAAACCTGAGTGCCAAGCATGAGACACTGCCTTTCAAGTTATTGGTCAGGGGAATACTACACACTCTAAAACAATATAGTCTAGTGATAAATTGATGCAGCCCCTGATTGTCTCCCTGAACTTGAAGCTGAGACTCCTGTAGAAAAAAATACTTTGTATTTAGACTTGGAGGCACTGAGTTGGAACTGACCGGGCAGTTTCTGTTATAAGAAGCCATAGAACTCTGTTATATGGTCTCCAGACTTATTTAGGCATAGGATAGGGACAAATTATCACTGATATAGAACTTATTAGATGCCCCCTCTGATTCCGCTGCCTTCATCCAGCCATTCTGACCAGGGGTGAAGCACATCAAGAACAAGACACTTTCTCTGCTCCAACCACCAAAGCAAGCGAGAGAGAGAGAGAGAGAGAGAGAGAGAGAGAGAGAGAGAGAGAGAGAGACAAAGAGAGACAAAGAGAGACAGCAAGAGAGAAAGAGACACAGAGAGAAACTCCCTCCCTCAGTTTTTAAATTGTGATGTAGGCAGACAAGACCACTCTCTAAAGTTTCCTGCTCCAGAATTAATTGCCTAAATGGATCTAAATCACACACAACTTCCTTTTTTTCTAAATAAGAGGGTTCTAATCCTAACATAAAAATATTTACATTAAGAACAACTATCAAATATTGCACAGAAGAAAGTAAAGGTAATAACATAAACAAAATTAAACCAACAAGAACAACATCATGCAAGAAAGACATACTAAATGACCAGGTCATAGGTAACTGGCAAACTACTAAGCTTACCGTAATGGATGTCCTACCCTAGAAAGTCTAATTTTTTAATTTTTATTTTTAAATTTAAATGTAAATTAGAAACAAGGTTTCTTCACATATCAATTTCAGGACCCTCTCCCTTTCCCTCCCCTCCTCCCATGCCCTCCCACCATCCCCTCCAATATCCCGTCATTTCCCCAGGGAGGCTAGGGCCTTCCGTGGGGGTGTCCATAGTCTGTCATTTCATCCAGGGTAGGGCCTAAACCCTCCCTCAAGAGTACAGGCTGAGAGCGCAGCTCTCATTGTCTGATGGGCACCCAAAGTCCATTTGTATACCCGGGATAAATACTGATCTACTACCCAACGCCCAATACATTACCTAGGCCTCTTCACTGACACCCATGTTCAGGGGGTCTTGATCAGTACCATGCTGGAATCCCAGCCATAAGTCTGGGATTCAAGAGCTAACTCTTGTCAGGTTAGCTGTTTCTGGGGGTTAGAGAATTTCGCAAGAATAACAAGCTATTCAACCGTAAGATACTTGCAGAGGGCCTAGGTCAGACGAATGCAGGCTCCCCGATTATTCATTCAGTCTCTGTGATCCACTAAGAGCCTAGGTTATTTGATTATGTGGTTATTTTGTGGTGTCCTTGACCACTCTTGCTCCTACAGACCTTCCTCCTCCTATACTCCAAGATTTTGTCCCTGATATTTCACTGTGGCTCTCTGCATCTGTTTCTGTTTGTTGCTAGATGGAGACTCTCTAATGAAAATTATGTTAGGTTCCTCTCTATGACTATAACAGATTGTTATTAGCAATTATTTCATTTGCTATTTTTTAGTCTGGGCATTGGGTCCTCCCACAATTTCAGTGCTACCTTTATCCCAGCATTTGCACAGGGAGGACAAATTGTAGATTGAAGGATTTGTGACTGGGTCATGTTCCCAATCCCTCCACTGGAAGCCTTGCCTTGTTATAGAAGATAGGTGGTTCAGGCTTTGTATAACCAGTTGCTAGGAGTCACTTTCATAGATTGCTGGGAGTTTCCATTGTGCCAGGATTCTCAATCCATCCCCCCAATTAGAATCATTTCTCCCAGTACTCTATCTTTCCATCCTTTCCCCATGTCATCCCTCCTGTTCCTGTCCCCATCTGCCCCCAGTCCACTGTGCATATCTGTTCAATTTCCTCCTCTCACAGAGATTCACACACCCCACTTGAGCCCTCCTTGTTACTTAGCCCCTCTAAGTATCTGGATGGGGCATGAGTATCCTTTACTTTAAAGCTAATATCCACTTATGAGTGAGTACATATCATGTTTGTCTTTCTGGGTCTGGTTTACTTCACTCAGTATGATTTTTTTCTAGTTCTATCCATTTCCTTGCAAATTTCATGATGTTATTTTTCTTAACATATAATACAGACACTAAGATTGATAATTAATAAACAAGATCTCAAGTAACTGACAAGCTTCTGTAAGGCAAAGAACACAGTAAATATGACAAAACAGTAGGCCACAAAATGGGAAAATGAAATTTTACCATCTCCAAATCTGAAAAAGGGCTAGTTTCCAATATATATTTAGAAAATTAGGAGGTCATCGAGTGTTTAGTCCCATTTAGATTTGTGAAACCAAAATTATCTCAGGCAAAGGCTGTGTCACCAGCTCCATGCCTGCAGTTTAGAGTTTGGATTTGGGAGCTAATGAAAGGAGGATTTGATAAGGTTTTGGTGATACATTGAGTGATGGATGTTCCAAGCATATGGGAGGGATTAATATAGTTGAAAGGCATTACATTGGGTCTGCAGAGAGTGGGGAACTTGGAATAGGTCTGAGGACTCGATGAGAATAAAGCCAGACAATGGAATTCATTGGACATTTACTAGACTGGTTTTTGGCAGAGGATGGAGATCTAGGCAAAGCTTTCCAGTTAGGTATATTAGAGCAGGGGAGTCGTAGGAGGAGGAAGAGTGATGTTGTCTTAGTTAAGTCCATAACACATGTAGTTATAGGGTCCCTTGTAGTTAAAAATTTTAAAGTCATTGGTGGGTCCTAAGGGAAAGAGATGGCCCAAGTAGAGGGGTGAGGCAAGTTGCAATTGCAAGACTAGGGGAACCTAGGGAGACTAGAAGGGAGAATGGAAAGCAGTACTATAATTAACCTATCAGAGTATTTACCACTTGTAGTGGCTCTGGGGTACATGGTAGGAAGTAGGGCTTGGGTCTTGTGTAAATAGCAAAGGAAAGGAGATGGAATGAGAGGAATTGTTGGGGGGTAATATTGACAGGACTATGAGAACCCTACGGTGACCATGACGGAGACAGTAAAGGAGGTCAAACCTAACCTACATGGGTCCCCTAAGCCACTGAGGTTCATTTTAATCACTATTTGTGGACTTCTCTGATTGCCATTCAAATTTGAGACTTTTAATGAATAGATTAACCTTGCTTTAGATATTTAAGGTCTCAAGCTTTGTTCCATTGCTCTGTAGTCATCTCATTCTGTTACCTGACAGCTTATTTTCACCTCAGCTGCTTCTAATTGTCGTCTACCAAATAGCCCAGTTGGAGTTTCTGAATACATTTAACTTCTCAGAACTTGCTTTATATCACTTGTCATATTAATTTATCGAGGGGGAAATGTGTTATTATTAGTTTCTGTGTTCTTACATAATAAATTTATGCTAACATGTCAACCACTTCTTAGCTTTTTTCCTCTAGACCATTTCTTGGTTATTGTAGGCAATGACTTTGCTTCCAAATTTCAAGGAAATATGCAAAGAGCATTTATGAATAGCTGAGTGTCCTTACAAGAATTTTTAAGCTTGATTTATAGTGACTTCCCTAATGTCAAAACAGATATGTTTATACTTTTCCTAACTTTGTTGAGGATTGTGAATGAAAGTTCTTGGAAAGAAGCTCAGCTTTTTTACCGAATCTTCTGCAGGGCTGATTAAATGATTTGAACTTCAAAGATTGTAGAAAGTTTATAATGTTGCAAGTCCAAAGCCTAATTAAAATTTATCTCAGACTATCTTTAGCACTCTGATTATCCATTCTTTAACCATTTCTGTATAACTGATTTAATATCCATGTAACTATCAGGAGAAACGTTTTGAAGTTCATTAACTTAGCAAAGCCTAGTTTCCACTAACCAAAAAGCTAGAGTATTAACAGGTAGCACCTGAGGTTTATAGATAATACTTCTCAGCATTGCTATAACTCACTACCTATTGTTCCCACAAATGTATGTGAAAATTGCCTAGATTTTTTATGTATTTATTATGCTACAATAGAAATGTCTTCAAAAACTGTTACCACTTTGTAGTCTATCAGTAAAGGAAGCCTACCTCCCAGGCTATGGTTACTATTTATGCTTTCCGCAAAGAACTATCACTTTTCTCCTGTCTTGTAAGATATCTATTGTGTTATATTAACTTTTTTTAAAAAATATTTTTACTTTTATAAAATGCTTTTTGCTTTTATTCTTTCTAGGAAATTATTATTTTTGCCTAGGATGAATTTATTAATTTAAATTGTTTTATCTTATTGATTTCTCCTCTTAATAAAAAGAACTGAATTGAGAAATTGATTAGGCAGCTATGGGAATGGAATCTGAATCTTGCCTTGTGAGATTGTCCTTGCTGGAAAATAGGAGTATAAGAAGACAATTCTGGTTCCTACCTAGTTCCCTCTTAACTACTTCTATTAAATGAGCACCTCTGCTTAGAAGTTACATGTAAGGGTAAAGTGCAAACACCAGTTCAAACACTAGTCCATTCTGGTGACCAGATTTGTCTCTGGAACTCTGCATTTTATAGTCAAAATATGGTGTATCCAAACCCCAATTTTTGACCATCTCGTAAGTGTTTCAGAATCCCCAGTAAAGTAAATAGAAAATTAGAACTATGTAAGTATTTATACAGCTTTTGAATTCTGGTTAGGAACTGTTATTGTTATAAGGTAATGGAATAATATCTTCAATGTTTGCTTTTTGATTAAGTGAGAATAATATTAATACATGGAAGTAAAGTTGCATGTCATGTTCATAGAAGATGCAATTCAATTGCTTCAAGGCCTAAGTTCATTTTATTTATTTTTATTTAATTCCTGAGCTGATAAACTAATGAATATATTTTGTAATTTTCAAATTCATTTATTTGCTTCGAAGTCCTAAGAGACACATGACCTTAAAACTATGCAAATGAGAGGATTATGTATTAGGCTTTTGTATCACCCCCTATTACATGATGTTTTCTGGCCTGGCAGGTCCTGCAGCCCTTCTCTGCCCCAAGGAAACACACTGACTCTATATTAATTATGAAACTGTTGACCAGTGACAACAGTTTCTTATTGACTAGCTCTGACTTAATTATTAACCCATAACTACTAATCCAAGAATTTCCATGTGGTCCTTGCTTACCGGACCTGCAACACCTTTGCCTGCTACTTGATGATGGCTCAGTGTCTCTGCAGAGAAGAGAGCGATTTCCTGTTTGCCTCTGCTTATATCCTGATTCTGCCCAGCTATGTCACTTCCTGGGATCACAGGATGACGTCTCTCTCTGATTACACTTCCCACAATCCTTCTCATATCCTAGTCCCACCTATCATGCTGCCCTATTGGACACAGTGCTTTATTCATCAAACAATAAGACAATCATATACACAGTAAAACATTCCAAATCAACACCAAATCATGTAAATATTGGGAACAATGGAACTTCATAGATAGAGTGACAATATTCATAAGTATCAGTAGCATAATCATAGCATCAACTACTCGTTTAATCTATAAATATGACCTCTGAAAATACATGATTATTCATGGCATGTAGCAGGGGATTACAGTATGATGAATCACATGATGAACTTAAGAGAGTTTTGGGCCAATATTATAGCACTCAACACAGCCTTTAATTCTGGTTTTGACCAGCAAAATGTGCTTTCTTGGTTTTACTAGACAGGACATAGAAAGCAACTCACATCTACCTATAAAAGACAAGTCTCTTAAGTCTCTAGGGACAATTCTATTACAAGTTGACCAAAAGTTTAACATCTGCTTCACAAAAGGTGGACGCATGCCACATAAGACTATCACTTCCTTGAAACTATGAATCTAACATTTCCACAGGAGTCCATTTAACTCTTGCACAACCTTGGGGATATCTATCATTTGGCAATATATCCTTTAAGGTGACTGGATAAATTAAATTTGGTTGTTTGAAGCCTGATGCTGCTGTTCTCTAACATTATAATATAATAACTACATTGATTTTCCATTAAATTCCTTTGTCTGGGTCTGAAATTCTATATGATATGTTTTATTAAGTTTTTCTAAAACTTGTATCTTAGCATTTATATTAACCAACTTGTTTAGTTGTAGGAGTTAAACCCACAAAGATATCAGCCCAACAGGGCGTGGTCAAGATAGAGATAAAAGGAAGTGAAAGGTAAAGGGCTTCCCTTTTCTCCTGGAAGCCAGCCACGCTTCTAACTTCTGGTCTGTGCAACTCTCTCCCTCTCTCTCTGGTAAATTAATATATTGTTTTCCTTATATAGTATCGAATATCGTTATATTTAGTGATAAAACAAAATTGATAAAACTGATGTTTGTAATTTATATTACATAAATCCCATCGAAATTAGTTATCCTCTCATTTAACTTTGCATTTTCAAACCGTCTAGTCTATTATCATACAGGGACTATAATCCCTCAATTGCAATAGTATTTCCCATTTTTAACGTGGGAAAACTATCTATCTATCTATCTATCTATCATCTAACTGTCTCTCAAACTAACTAATTTCCCCCTTTAAGATTTCCCAATTGTCTCATCAAACATGCTTAAGAAGACTGTGTAACTTATGACTCTGTAGCATGCCTGATCGGATAACACATGTGCTGTACAGCCTTGCTGAATACAGCTGTAATTGCTAGCATGTAGCTATGAGCTGAGAGTGGCAGCCTAGGAGAAGGGGTGTAGGAAATGCCTACCTCCATTTTTGGAGAGGGAGAGCTAGCTTTCTGAAACACACACATAGGGTTGTGTAGAAAAAGCAGGTATGTTGGGTAGGTAAGTCCTGTGGCATTTGGAGCCTTGGTACCTCTGGAGTTTGGGGCCTGTGGAGTTTGCTGCAGAGAGGCTGCAACAACAACAACAACAACAACAAAATCTCAAACTCACTTAAAGGCTTAGGGAAAAAGAGAAAAGAAACTAACCATCTGGGCAGTGATTCTGTTTGCAATCCCTCATAGAGTTCCAGCCTGTGCCAGTAGTTGCAAAGTCACAGGCAAGTGTATTTTTTGTGAATTTGTGCCTTAAAGATCAGTGCCAACATGTAGCTTGATTTCTAATTGGTCTTAATAATAAAACTCTGCGTCAGATATAAGTGGGTGAAAGCTGAAATATTAGAGAGATGAATCAGCAATCCACAACCACACCTGAGCTACTCAAATTCCCAGCCAAAAAGAGACTGAGCTACTGTTTCTTCCCACCTATATTCCTCGCTCCACACAGTCATCTAACTTCCTGTCTGTCTGTACAGATCTCCAGACCTCTGTGGTTATCTAGTGGCTAGTTCCATCCTCTGGATCTTCAGGCAAGCTTTATTTGTTAGAATATAAACTAAATTTCACCACAGACAATGAAGATTGAAAGTGCCATACTTCCATCTATTTTCCTGAAAATGTCATGTGATTACTTTTTTATTTATGCTTATAGACATTGTATTTGAGATTTGTACCAAATAATCTTTATGCATTCATTCATGAATATCTAGGTTGGTTAAATTTCCTGGTTATTGTGCATAGTACAGTGAAAATACATCTGTGTTGGGCCTACTTAGAATCTTTTTGGTATTAGAAGGATAGATCAGTTCTAAATTTCCATCTTTAGTGTGATGATTTATCACCATAATTATTTTGCTAGGGGTTATGTCAGTTTGTATTCCCATCTAATGTATATTGAAGGTTTTCTTGTACAGTACTTTTTCTGACTGAGGTGTGATGAAGTGTCAATGTAGTTTAATTTTACAATGTAGTTTAAATTACATTGTAGTTTCAATTAAAAAATGGTATATAATTTTTATAATTCTGTATATATTCTATATACTAATACCTTACTTAAAATATACTTAGTGATATGTTTTATATTTTCTTCGCTATCTGTTCATTATTGTTATCATTTCTTTTGATATTCAAAAGCATTCAAATGCATGTAGTCCTATAAGTGAGGTTTGTCATCAAAGTGTCCCATATGTTTGGGTATGTTTTGTCTTCATTCCCATTGAATTTTATAAAGTCTTTATTCTTTTTTATTTCCTCTTTGATGCAGGAAACTTGCAATTGTGCATTATTAAATTTCCATGAGTTTTTTGGGTTTCTGCAATCTGTGTTGTTAAATTCTAACTTTAATGCATGGTGGTCTGATAAGATACACGGAGTTACTCCAATTTTGAGTACATGCTGAGATTTGATATGTTGCCAAGTATGTGGTCGATTTTTGAGAAGGTTCCATGTGGCGCTGAGAAGAAGGTATATTCTTGTGTGTTTGGATGGAGTGTTAATAGTTGTATGTAAACCAAATTGGTTCATAACTTCTATTAGTTCCTTTGCATCTTTGTTAAGTTTCTGTCTGATAGTTCTGTCTAGTGGTGAGAACCCATCCCACAATGAAGGATGTTCTCCCAGCTTGAACTCTTGTGGGAGGGCTTAGACCCTGCCCTGTACGAAATGACAGACGCTGGAGATCCCCCATGGAGGTCCTCACTGTCCCTGGGGAACAGAGTGACAATTGGTTGGGGGGTTGTAGACCTGGTGGAACTTGTAGGAGAGGGAGAGGGAGCTGGGATTGGCAGGTGAAGCTAGCTTGTTTCTAATTTAAATAAAATATCTTAAAAAAGGAACCCCCCAAAACATCACTTATTAAGAAAATACCCAACAGACTAGACTCCTTTTCTCAACTGTAGTTCTCCTCATATTTTGTGTCACGTGAACAAGAAGAAATTTGTATATCACTGGTTAAAGGTTGGTCAAAAGCTAGTCAGTTGGACATTCAACAGTGTCAAAAAGTGTCTAAGGTGAATTTATGAAACTAGTCTCATGCATAACTTCCAATACCAACACCACCACCATCACCACCACCATCACCACCACAACATGATGTATTTTATTGTATGGACATTAGATTAAGAAATCCAGTAGTTGCCTGATCACTATTCAAAAAGTCATCCTAATCATTTGGTTGTGGAGTTGATCTTTTATGATGCATGTCTTCTTTCAAATAATAAGTCTGCACATTCTGTAAGCTCTCATATAGATTCATATATAATCTTCTTTATCTTTCAGATTTCCTTATTTACTAAACTTAATCCTTAAAAGAATATGAACCACCATGAAAGACCTATTAAATAACCTGTACCCTATACTTTTTATTCGTTTGTTTGTTTATTTCTTATCTAATATAACCAATCTTGACTGCAGCTTTCCCTCCTCCTACTCCTCCCAGTCCCTCCCTCCCACCTCCTCTCATCCACAGATCCACTCCTCCTCCTCTTACATTTCCCTTCAGACAAAAGCAATCTTCTCAATGATATCACCTGAGAAAGGCATAACATGTTACAAGGATAGGCACAAACCTGGACAAGGCACTTACCAGGAAGACAAGTGTCCTAATTCTAGGAAAATAATCAAAGACTTCCCATTCCCACTGTTAGAGGTCCCCAAAACACAATCTAAACAACTACAACATGTACACAGCAGATCTACCTAGCACAGATCCTTGGAAAAGCTATGAGTCTTGCATAGTTGATTGCAGGAGCTGTGTACTACTGGTAGTACTCTCTACTTTTACCTGAGTCTACCAAGATTATTGCCTCCATTACTTCTATGTAGGGTCATGATTAAATGAGACTGAGGTAAAATACCAGTGTTCATGTTCAGGTTTGTCAGTTGTATCAAACTGATCCATCTTAAAGAAAAATAAAAAAAATTCTAATATATTAGTTGTGGATACAAAAAACAAAATTTCCAGGTGTATATGAAGATGGAGAAATTGTCAGTGAAATATAGATAGCAGGCATTTTTCAAGGATTCTCGTGTCCCCTGGTTTTCTTTACCATGATCCTTCAAATAATTTCTACCATAAAATAAAATAACTTGGAGGAACATTATGATTTATTACTAATGGATTAGATGATACTTGCCACAAATGATAAGACACAATTCTATTATCCATTCATATTTGGTGATCAGAATGTCACATATTCTTGAACTTAGATTTGTAGCATATTTTGGCTACATTTTCTCCTTGACTATATTGCTAGGGGAAATATTTTTTCTTTTTTGATACAGCTAGTTTTGCATCCTTATTATTATTTTTGTGTTGTTTTGTATTATATAAATACTTTTAGAAATGAACACAACTTCAAATCAAATCAGTCATCTAGCCAGTCATTGGTGGAACATACCTTTACCCAGCACTCAGGAGACAGAAGCAGGCAGATCTCTGTGACTTCAAGACCATCCTGGTCTACAGAGTGAGTTCCAAACAATACAGAGAAACTCTGTCTCAAAAAAACAAAAAAAATCAGCCATTTATTTTCATAGAAGTTCTTCAAAATTGTGCTCAGGAATAGCTTAGCCAGGAAATTGTTTTGACTTTTAAGCATGAAACCTGGGCTTTAGGGTAAACAGGCTGGCTTCCCAGCCTGTGTTCCAGTGCCTGCAGATTGCCTGGGAACTGCACAGAGCTCCCAATCCTGACGGGAGCCAAGCACCCCAGACTCCAGATCTTCTCTCCCACCAATGAGACCAGGAAACCAGAAATGGCTGGGTTTCCAGGGAAGCAGCTGTTCCTGCAACAGCGTCAGGTAAACAGGCCAGCTTCCTGGCCTGTGTTACAGTACCTGCAGATCGCCTGGGAACTGCACAGAGCTCCCAATCCCGGCAGGAGCCAGGCACCCCAGACTCCAGGTCTTCTTTCCCACCAACGAGACCAGGAAACCAGAGGAGCCAGGGAGACCAGGGGAGTAGCTGTTCCGGATCAGGTACAACAGGACCCAGCATAGGGTCCAGGGGACCAGGTAGGAGGCTAAGTGCCCCAGATTCCTGTTCTTTTCTCCACTCACGGGACCAGCACTTGGACAAGGAATAGAAGAACCACCAGATTATTGGACTTGATAGCACCCACCAAAATGGAACTCTGGTCCCCAGACCAGTAAGGGGCTCTTTCTGCACCCACTAGAAGAAGAGATGGGAAAGAGACAATACAAAAACACACTCAGCAACAGAAAAACAAATATGACACCACCAGATTCTGGAGACTCCACACAAGCAAGACCCCAACATTCCAATGCGAACACAGCAGAAGACAACGACCTTAAGAGCAGTTTCATGAAAATGATAGAGGCCCTAAAAGAGGATATAGGAAAAGCCCTCAAAGAAATGGAAGAAAAAACAAACCAAAAAATGCAAGAGATGGAAGAAAAAACAAACCAAAAAATGCAAAAATTGGAAGAAAAAACAAACCTAAAAAGGCAGGAAATGGAAGAAGAAACAAAGCAAAAAATGCAAGAAATGGTAGAAAAAACAAAGCAAAAAATGAAAAAAAAAATGGAAGAAGAAACAAACCAAAAAAGGCAGGAAATGGAAGAAGAAACAAAGCACAAAATGCGAGAAATGGAACAAAAAGCAAACCAAAATATGCAAGAAATGGAAGAAAGAACAAACCAAAAAAATTCATAAAAGGCAACAAATGGATGAAAAGATAAACAGAAAATTGCAAGAAGCAATGCAAACACTGCGAGGGTTGAAAACTGAAATAGACACATTAAAAAAACACAATCTGAAGAAAGGCAGAAAATAGAAAAGCTGGACAAACAGTCAGGCACTACCAATACAAGCATTACCAACAGAATAGAAGAGATGGAAGAGAGAATCTCAAGTGTTGAAGATACACTAGGAGAAATGGATTTATCAACCAGAGAAAACCTTAAATTCAACAAATCCTTAACACAAAACATCCAGGAAATATGGGACACCATGAAAAGACCAAACCTAAGAATAATAGGTATAGAAGAAGGAGAAGAAATCCACCTCAAAGGGGCAGAAGGCATATTCAACAAAATCATAGAAGAAAACTTTCCCAACCTTAAGAAAGACATGCCAATGAAGGTACAAGAAGCCTACAGAACACCAAATAGAGTGGACCACAAACAAAAATCCCCTTGCCACATAATAATCAAGACCCCAAACATACAGAATAAAGAAAGAATATTAAGAGCAGCTAAGGAAAATGTCAAGTAACATATAAAGGCAGACCTGTCAGAATTACACCTGATTTCTCAATGGAAACACTGAAAGCCAGAAGGTCCTGGATAGATATTCTGCCTACACTAAGAGACCATGGATGCCAGCCCAGACTACTATACCCGGCAAAGCTCTCAATCACTATAGACGGAGAAAACAAGATATTCCATGACAAAACTAGATTCAAGCAATATGTGTCCACTAACCCAGCACTACAGAAAATTTTGAAAGGAAAACTCCAACCCAAGGAAGCTAACTACAACCACAAAATCATAGGCATTAGAGAATCCCTCTCTACCAACAGCCAAAAGAACAAAGGGGTGAAATTCCATACATAATTCCAAGAACAACAACCATTGCAAATCGAAGAAGGATGAGTAATGAATGGTCATTAATATCCCTCAATATTAATGGCCTTAACTTACCCATAAAAAGACACAGACTAGCAGAATAGATTCGGACACAGAACCCTTCCTTCTGCTGCATACAAGAAACACACCTCATCCTCAAAGACAGACATTACCTGAGAGTTAAAGGTTGGGAAAAATTTTTCAATCAAATGGACCCAAGAAACAAGCAGGGGTAGCAATCCTAATATCTAACAAACTAGACTTTAAAATAAAATCAATCAAAAGAGATGAAGGAGGTCATTACATATTCATCACAGGTGAAACCCACCAAGATGAAGTGTCTATCCTGAACATCTATGCCCCAAATACAAAGGCATCCACATTCGTTAAAGAAACATTATTAGAACTTGAAACTGGAGAATAGTTTAACTAGAGAATTAACAGCACAGCTGAAAGCTCTAAAACACAAAGAAGCACACTCCCCCAGGAGGAGTAGACGCCAGGAAATAATCAAATTGAAGGCTGAAATCAATAAAGTAGAAACCAGGAAAACAATACAAAGAATCAATGCAACGAAGAGTTGGTTCTTTGAGAAAATCAACAAGATAGACAAACCTTTGCCCAAACTAACCAAACAGCAGAGAGTGAACATGCAAATTAACAAAATCAGAAATGAAAAGGAGGACATAACAACAGACTCTGAGGAATTACAGAGAATCATTAGGTCATACTTTGAAAACCTGTACTCCACAAAATTCGAAAATTTAAAGGAATTGGATTACTTCCTGGATAGCTATCACTTGCTAAAACTAAATCAAGAACAGATAGGCAATTTAAATAGACCTATAACCCCTATGGAAATAGAAGCAGTCATCAAAAGTCTCCCAACCAAAAAAAGTCCAGGTCCAGATGGCCTCAGTGCAGAATTCTACCAGAAATTCAAAGAACAGCTTATACCAATTCTTCTCAAAGTGTTCCACACAATAGAATCAGAAAGGTCTTTGCCAAACTCTTTCTATGAAGCTTCAATAACCTTGATCCCCAAGCCACACAAAGATACAACTAAGAAAGAGTACTTCAGACCAATATCCCTCATGAACATTGATGCAAAAATACTCAATAAAATACTGGCAAATCGGATCCAAGAACACATCAAAACAATCATTCACCACGATCAAGTAGGTTTCATCCCAGGGATGCAGGGATGGTTCAACATATGAAAATCCATCAACGTAATCCACCATATAAACAAGCTGAAAAACAAAAGTCGAATGATCATCTCACTAGATGCTGAAAAAGCCTTTGTCAAAATCCAACACCCCTTCATGATAAAGGTCTTGGAGAGATCTGGGATAACAGGGACATGCATGAACATAATAAAAGCTATATACAGTAAACCAACAGCCAACATCAAACTAAATGGACAGAAACAACGCAATTCGTCTAAAATCAGGAACAAGACAAGGCTGTCCACTCTCTCCATACCTTTTCAACATGGTACTTGAAGTTCTAGCTATTGCCATACGACAACAAAGGGGGATCAAGGGGACACAAATTGGGAAGGAAGAGGTCAAACTTTCACTGTTTGCAGACGATATGATAGTTTACGTCAATGACCCAAAGAACTCTACCAGGGAACTCTTACAGCTGATTAACACCTTCAGCAAAGTGGCAGGCTACAAGATCAACTCAGGAAAATCAGTAGCCCTACTATATACAGATGATAAAAGGGCTGAAAGAGAAATCAGAGAAACATCACCCTTTACAATTGCCACAAACAACATAAAATAACTTGGGGTAATGCTAACCAAACAAGTGAAAGACCTGTATCGTAAGAACTTTGAATCTTTAAAGAAAGAAATTAAAGAAGCCCTCAGAAAATGGAAAGATCTCCCATGCTCTTGGATAGGTAGGATCAATGTAGTAAAAATCGCAATCCTTCCAAAAGCAATCTACAGATTCAATGCAATCCCCATTAAAATCCCAGCACAATTCTTCACAGACGTTGAAAGAGCAATAATCAATTTTGCATGGAAAAACCAAAGACCCAGGATAGCCAAAACAACCCTGTTCAACAAGGCAACGTACGGAAGCATCACCATCCCTGACCTCAAGCTCTATTATAGAGCTATGGTCCTAAAAACAACTTGGTATTCGCACAAAAATAGACAGGTAGACCAATGGAATCGAATTGAAAACCCGGGTATTAACCCTCACACGTACGAACATCTGATCTTTGACAAAGAATCTAAAAATATACAATGGAATAAAGAAAGCATCTTCAACAAATGGTGCTGGCATAACTGGAGACTGGCATGTAGAAGAATGCGGATCGATCCATGTTTATCGCCATGCACAAAACTTAAGTCCAAATGTATCAAAGACCTCAACATAAATCCAGCCACACTGAACCTCTTAGAAGAGAAAGTGGGTTGTACCCTTGAACGAATTGGTACAGGAGACAGCTTCCTGAACGTAACACCAGTAGCACAGACAGTGAGATCAACAATTAATAAATGGGACCTCCTGAAACTGAGAAGCTTCTGTAAGGCAAAGGACACAGTCAGCAAGACAAAAAGTCAGCCCACAGAATGGGAAAAAATATTCACTAATCCCACATCTGACAGAGGGTTGATCTCCAAAATTTACAAAGAACTCAAGAAGCAAGTCTACAGAACATCAAAGGACCCAATTAAAAAGTGGGCTGCAGAACTAAATAGAGAGTTTTCAATAGAGAAGTCTAAAATGGCTGAGAGGCACTTGAGAAAGTGCTCAACATCCTTAGCCATCCGGGAAATGCAAATCAAAACAACTCTGAGATACCATCTCACTCCTGTCAGAATGGCTAAAATAAAAAACACCAATGACAATTTATGCTGGAGAGGATGTGGTGAAAGAGGGACACTCCTCCATTGCTGGTGGGAGTGGCAACTGGTTCAGCCACTTTGGAAATCAGTATTGAGATTCCTCAGAAAAATGGGAATAAACCTACCACAAGACCCAGCAACTCCACTCTTAGGCATATATCCAAAAGTTGCCCATTCATACAACAAAGATGTCTGTTCCACTATGTTCATAGCAGCTTTATTTGTAATAGCCAGAAATTGGAAGCAACCTAGATGTCCCTCAACCGAAGAGTGGATAGAGAAAATGTGGTACATTTACACAATGGAGTACTATTCAGCAGAAGAAAACAATGGAATCATGAGATTCGCAGGCAAATGGATGACACTAGAAGAAACCATCCTGAGTGAGGTAACCCAGTCACAAAAAGAGAAACATGGCATGTACTCTCTCATATATGGATTTTATACATAGATCTGGGGAGTGCCAGCCTACAATCCTATGGCCAGAGGGTCTGGGAAACAGAACCTTCCTTTAGTGGCTGATCGAAGAAGAGGCAGACTCCCATGGTTAAGTACTGAGCTGAACTCAAGAAAGCCAGTAACAGAGAGGGAGGACAGATGATCAAAGGGATTAAGACTGGGCTGGTTTAATCCCCAGAAACAGCTGACCAGACAAAGGTTAACTCTTGAATCCCAGGCATCAGCCTGGGAATCCAGCATGGGACTGATCAAGACCCCCTGAATCTGGGTGTCAGTGAGGAGGCCAAGGGAATCTATTCAGCGTTGGGCAGCAGATCAGTACCCATCCCAAGTATACACACGGACTTTGGACTCCCATAGAACAATGTGAGGTGCACTCTCACCCTGAATTCTTGGGGAAGGGTCTAGGCCCTGCCCTATATGAAATGACAGACTATGGACACCCCCATGGAGGGCCTTACCCTCCCTGGGGGAATGAGAGGATAAAGGGGTGGGGATGCGAGGAGGGCACGGGAGGAGGGGAGGGAAAGGGAGATGGACCTGGAACTGACTTGTGAAGCAACCTTGTTTCTTATCTAAATTTAAAGTGGAAAATAAAAAAAAAAACTGGGCTTTATCACCAGAATCCATATAAGAGGTATTGTTGATTGTTTAATATTTTTGTAATTTCAGCACTGGGAAAGTGGGGGCACATGAATCACCGGGGCTCACTGGCAAATCTGTCTAGACTAACTGATGGATTCTGACTAAAATAAATCCATATAAAATGGAGGTGGGTGGTAATTCTGAGGATGGCATTTGAAGTTTTCCTCAATAATTATACACACATGTAGAATCCGAGGCATCTCTGTCCCACCCTGTCCTGTAGCCACTTCCAAATAATCACTCACAGGATTATATTAATTATTGATGCTTGACCAATAGATCAGCTTATTGCCAGCTAACTGTTACATTTAAACTAACCTATATTTCTATCCCTGTTTTGCCATGTGTCTCAAGGCTTGTTATTCTCATTTTCTACACATGTTGCTTTTGCAGCATCTCCCTTGACTCCACCTTTTCCTTTCCATCATTCTCCCTTTGGCATTTTTGCCTAATCTTATCCTGCCTGGCTATTGATCAGTCAGTTTCTTTATTAAACCAATCAGAGCATAATTTATACAATGTACAGGAATATTCCACATCATATATCTGCATAGGCTGCAACCACAGAACCATCAGTGCACACATACATACACATGCAAAATATTAGAATGAAAACATTCAAATAAGACAATTTTTGAAGCAAGAAAAATGTTCCAAATTGGAGTCCAAAAGTTCATATTTTCATCAATAAAGGCTTATAACAATTGTTCCACAGTGACTTTTAATCACTTATATCCTAAGACCATAGCTGTTGCCTTTTTCCAAAATGACTATTATACTATTTTTTAACTTTTTTTACAGTTGTATTTAATATCCAACGGCATTTCATATTTTTCTCAGTGTTTCTGAGTATTTAAAATTCCATCATGCTCATCAAAGAAAATTAAGTAAAACTCCTTTAAAATAAGTGCCTATAGCATCAAACATCAATTTAGATTTATGTCTAAGGAAATCATTTGTCTAGAATACACATTTGTTATTAGTTGATCTTAAGCAGTCATGCTTTACAACAAATATTCATGAAGTCTATAATTTTTGATTAAATATATTCTAAATCATATGCTTACAATGTGGGACAGATGTGCTATAGAAATAAAGCAAATATGAGTATCATGTTATATTATGTAAACAGACAATAATTTGTTAAAAAACATCTGCTGTGCAAAAGAAGAACAGAAAAAATTACACATCACAATGTATTGAGTAGAATTCAATTGAGGATGAAAGTTCCTGAAATGATTCTTTAGGAAGTTAGTTTTTCCTGTTGCTATCATCTTGCGGTATAATGAGATGTTTCCCTTATTATAGTATTTCATATCACATCCAAAATTCTATCTCATTCAAATTGTGGTATGAGTTTTATTATGTTAATTTTTAAAAAAGCCATTACACACAGTTAGTTGCAGAATTTATAAATATTCTGGTGCTATAGGTACAGTCCCTTACTTTCTAGACTGCTAGCCTAGCATGGACAAAACCCTGCATTTGATTTGAAGCAACACATACAATACAGAGTGAATGATACAGGTTTGTAATCCCAGGTTTTAAGAAGCAGAAGCAAGCCGGGCGTTGGTTGCACACGTCTTTAATCCCAGCACTAGCGAGACAGAGACAGGCAGATCTTCCTGAGTTTGAGATCAGCCTGGTCTACAAGAGCTAGTTCCAGGACAGCCTCAAAAGCCACAGAGAAACACTGCCTCAAAAATGAAAAGAAGCAGAAGCATAAATACAAAGACTGTATAGTCTTCATCATGTTTTTAGCAAATTTGAGGTACTCTGGAGTGTATGAGCTCCAGTATCAAAATATAAAAGAAATATAATAAAAAGTAAAAATGAATTAAAAATAGAACAATTTCCCCTCTTGTGCATATGTTCTGGTGTGTGTGTGTGTGTGTGTGTGTGTGTGTGTGTGTGTGTGTGTGTATGTATGTGAGAGAGAGAGAGAAAGAGAGAGAGAGAGAGAGATTGAGTGGATGCAGGATAGCGTTATCTAGGAAAAGGAACCTCAGGTGAGAAAATGCCTGTGTCTAATTGCCCATAGGCAAGACTGTAGAACATATTTTTGATTAAGGATTGATGGGTGGGGCCCCAGCTCTCTATGGTGGGTGCTTCTCTTAAGCATGTGGTCCTGGGTTGTGTAGACAATCAGGCTTAACAAGCCACAGGTAGCAAGCCAGTAAGCAGCACTCCAGGTTCTTGCCCTGAATACCTGCCCTGACTACACTTCATGAAGCTCTTAGCTGAAATAAACCCTTACAAGGAGTTGGTTTCTATCATGGTAGTTTAGCCTTACAGGAATAGATAAATAGCTAAGGCTATATCTTTTTTTTGTTTGCTTTTTACGAGACAGGGTTTCTTTGTATTGTTTTGGAGGCTATTGGTCCAGCCTGGCCTCGAACTCACAGAGATCCGCCTGCCTCTGCCTCCCGAGTGCTGGGATTAAAGGCGTGCGCCACCACTGCCTGGCTACTAAGGCTCTATCCTAAAATAAATTCTACTTTCCCCAAGTCATTTCTCTGGTAAAAGCAATCCTACACATACACAAGATGGTCACAAGAACTCTAGATAACTTATCCTCTAGCAACTAATTATATATTAATTTTATCTCTGATCATTAGGAATATGAATGATTTTATTACATTTCCAGGTAGAATACATGGCTCCTTTTTATATGTAATGTATGATTGTGTTAGTCTTGTCAGTTATATCTCTCATTTTAAAGGCAAGAAGAGGTTACTCTGGAGCCATTTTCAGTTACCGTTACCATGGCCTGGATACACAGATTTAGGTTACGACAAATACCATGTTCCAATGTGAAGTAATTTCATTAAGATTTTATAGTTTCGCAGAACAAATAAAGACATAAATCAAGGCAAGCGTGAAATGAATTGGTGGGTACAGCAATTCATACAATACAATAGAATGAGATGGCGACGATCTATTCTACAGGTCTAGGATGATATCTGATGCCATTCTTAACTATTTCATTGGTGGAAGCTAGGGATCTTTTAATTCAATAGATTCTAAAACGTTTTCATTTTTATCACAAGATATTAGTTCTGATACAGAATGGCCCAAGGAATCGCTGTTCTAGAAGGCTAAAACTGGCTATAACTTGTCCTGTGAACCTTAAAAAATAAATCTCTCCAGAGTACTGAGATTCCAATCAGTCCAACGGTCTCTACAGATACAAACTCCTTCTTGGAGTTTATTTTTTCTTGTTTACAGTTGAACACAGTGTCATTTCAGGAATTTTCATTCACAGTCTCATTTTTAAATATTTATCAGATAATTTTCCATGTTTCATTTTTATATTTTAAATTAGTTTAATTTGGATTTTACAGAACCTGAATGAAATAAGTTAAATCCAGTAGTAATTTCTACAAAAATGTACATACGATTCCAGAATTCCTTAAAAGTAACTAGTATCACATTTTTTACATAAAATTCTATAATAGCAACTGCAGCATGTTGACCCAAACCATCTCTATGAGAAAATACAGGCCAAGTCCGTAAGATAATTAGTTGTGAATAGGTAAAAAAAGATGTTTTCTGGTTAAGTGGAGAACATTTCTTAGACAGCCTTTCAGTACTGGGTGTCCGTACTGCTGCTGCTCACTAATACTGCTGCCAACCCTTGATTTGGAGCTGCCACAGGTTATTTTTCTTAAAAATAACTGTATGATAAATCTCCTTTGACTGTTAATAATTTTGTCAATCGGTAATTCCTATAAGAAAATGTCATTTGATTATGATGTATTTTTTTACTACCAGAGGAATTTGTCTTTTGGATTTAATAATAAATGTTAATTGATGGCAGGTATCATTTTCATTTCTCTTCTCCACAATGTTTATAAATTTGCAGCATTTCATTCTTGGTACAAGTAAAACACAGAGTGGGTTTCATCCTATATTCAAGTTTAGTATTTTACTAAAAAGACAGGAGAAGTACATGTTTCAATCAAATGTACATTTATGTTTCTCCAACTAAATGAAGAAGTTTTTCATTGAAATATCCTGGGATTCCAGATACATTGCAGGGCAGTTACTCTAACACAAAGGACCTAAAGCAAGACTTCTGTGAATTGAAGGACAACTTGCACTACATAGTGGGTGAGTATCCTGTTTAGCTTTTTAGGTCAACTTGACATAAGCTAGTGTTATCCAGGAAAAGGAACCTCAAAAGAAAAAAATGTCTCATACTGAATAACTTCATGTAGAAAATGAAACTAGGTCCTTAGTGCTCACCCAGCACAGATTCATTTTCATGCAGGCTTCACCGTAATTCACCTGATACCCTACTTGATTGTAGCAAGTAGAAGAAGCCTGAGTCATGGAAGTCCTAATTGAATGTGTATTTTTGACACCCCACATTAAGGAGCCCAATGAATCAGTCACATGCAAATGACAAAGATTTCCATAAGATAGTTTCAGAATGATTACTAAGTCTTCCTTGGGGTCTAAATATGACATGTTGATCAGTGCATGCAAACCATGAAAATTCAGCTGCCTCTAATCAGATGTTAACAATTGAAGACGTCATACCTACAGTCATGAAGTTTCTGGCTTTTTGTGGTAATTGACATGGCTCTCTCAGAGTGTACTCAACCCAGCTGATGCCAGATTTTCATAAACCATGTCTGCCCTTTCTTCATTTCTTTGTTACCTCTGTTTAGGGTTCCAGGACCAAGCTATGTGTGTCATAGCACATGACAGAGGAAAATCTAAAAATAACACTTATGGGTATAGGGAAAGACATTTTTGACAGAACCCCAGTCATGGTACCATTAAATCTAACAATTGACTATTTAGATCACATGAAACAAAAAAGCTCTAGAGTAGCAAAGAATACAATCCTTAGTGTGAAGAGGCAGCCTACTGAATGAGAAAAATATTTGATAACTACCCATGTTACATAGAATTGCTATCTAGAATGTAAAAAAAAACCATCCTCAGAAATATAAACATCAAAAAAACTCAACTGAAAAAAATGTATCATGAAATTAAGCAGAGTTCTCAAAAGACAAAATGCAAATGGTTGAGAAATAAATTTCATGTATTCAACTTGCTTAGCCTTCACACAAATGCAAATTAAAAACTTTGACTTTTAATTTTACCTCATTCTGAATGACTAAGATTTTTTTAAATTAATACAATGATGATATGGGTCTTGGGAAAGGGGAATACTGATTTAGTATTAGTGGAAATGCAAACTGGTGCAACCACTACATGACTGTGAACTTTTCAAAAAGCTACAAGAGCAGCTATACCACTCTAAGACACAAATATAAGAGTATATTTATTACAGAGAAACCTGCTATTCCATTGCTACTCTATTCACAATATTCAAGAAATTGAAACAGCTCAGTTGTCCACCAGTTGATGAATGGATAATGAAAATATGGTATATTTATATATTGAGAATATTATTTATCTATTAATAAAAATGAAATTGTAAAGTTTACAAATTAAATGATGGAACAGCAAAATATCTTCATCAGTAATGCATCCTTGGACAAAATAGACAAATAGTACATGTTTTCTCTCATTTATGATATTAGATCAAAAATCTTAAGATATTTTTGTTCAATTTGGAATACACATCGTTGTCAGGAAATTGATATATGGTGGGAAGATCAATCATCCAAGAAGTGGAATACAGATAGTGATATACAAAAGGAACATGAAATAATGGAATAAGAAATATTAAATGGAGTGGGAAATGGGAAGGCACAGTACAGGAGGGAATGAGGGGAGGGACAATCAGTACTAAAATCCTTCTGTAAAAGTCACGCAAAAATTAATACTTCAGTAACGTTCCATAATATAAACATGTAAAAAAGGATTTTAAATGGAGTTACACTCAAATGGGGCAATAATAACCATAGGAGGTACCATAGGCTAAAAAATACAAAGTCCAGCGACTGAATTGCCTTTTCTCAATTGGATTTGTTTGTAAATGAGATACCAGAGACTGCCCAAATTCCAAGCTATTGCCGTTGTTTTTGGTTGTCTTCCAGAACATGGTAAGACCCAATTGCTAAAGATACCATATAGTTTATTCTCATAACACAGAGAAATCAATTTGATGCTCTCCTAGAAGATTCATCTCCACTGGCTGAAAATTGCTGTAAGGTGTCAGGTATACTACTGGAGGAATAATAAGTGATCATTCATCTTCCACAGCTGTAAACCCTGGGAGCTACTACAATGACTTTCCTGGCAATACATTCCGATGTTACAGTTGTCACACTGTTGTCATGGAAGTAACAAACCATTTACTTATTGGATGTAAGTCCTACTTCACAAGATGAAACCCATGCCTGGCACTACCATTGGGGCAAAAAAATGTGTTTAGACAAGACATAATCAACAGAGAAGGATATGCCTTTTATACTCTGATAAAATTCACTACTATTAAATTGAGTCCTAATGTCTCATCATAGATTATTTTCACAGATTAGTGCAGTTCTCCAAACACAAGAGAAACTTCTTTTTTCAGTAGGTGGAAATTAACATAGAGACCTTCAACTGGTCATGCTGCTGAGAGTAAGAGTCTTCAGACTGCTTATCCCTAAATTGGACATCCATATCAACCCTTCCTGCCAATGCTTATGGGTGATAGGGGACACAGGGGTAGAAAGAATGAAAAATTGAGGCATTGCATGAAACAGTGATTTCTAAACACAACATGGATTCTGCATATATGAACTCAGTGGCTGTGATAGCATGCACAAGACTTAGTTAAGTCCAAGAACAGGTATCAGCATGAAGAGGGAAGATGGGCATGAAGTTTTACCTTCATCAGAGCTAATGTGTTTGGTAATTAACAACTGCTTGGGGAAGCAAGAGTTAATTTTAAGTATGATGCCTGTTAAGTCAACCACCCAAGAGAATTTGGGCAGCACAAACTAGATTCAGTGGGCTCAAACAAAATGAGGACGCAAAGTTGTTTGGGGTGGAAGAGGGGTGGATGTGAGAGAGCTCTGCAGAGATAAATGAATATAATAAAATTTCAATGCATCAAATTCTCCAAAAACCAATAAAAAGAGACCACAGTAAGATTAACTTACAAATATTTCCTCACATATCATGTTAAAAACTCATACATCACATACAATATGGGTGTTGATTTATATTGTAAAATAGTGGAAAATAACATGAGTAAAATTTGAAGTATGCTCCTGTCATTTAATATTACATTCAATTTAAGATTTCGTTAAATAAATACATAAATGAAACACATTAAACACAAGTTCATTCTCAGGAACTTTTTTGATTAAAAAAAGAATCTTAGTATTATAACAAGAAGATACAATCATCCTAAATAACATTGATTAGCTTCCATTTCAATCAGGTAATCAAGTATTGCAAAATTCATGAGGATTGGCCAGGGCAAAGTTGCTTGCTGTCAAGCCTGGGGTCCTGAATTCAGTCCATGGATTCCACGTTGGGAAGAAAGAATGCATTCCTAAATGTTGTCCTCTGACCTCAACCTACACACTGAGGTAAGTATACATATGTATGCACATGCACACACACATATGCATACACTACTAATTAATATAATTGAAAATATTAAAACACATATGAATTATGAACATAGTGGAACAGACATCTTTGTTGCAAGAATGGGCATCTTTTGGATATATGCCTAAGAGTTGAGTTGCTGGGTCTTGTGGTAGGTTTATTCCCATTTTTCTGAAGAATCTCCATACTGAACTTTAGAATTGGAAATAATTCTCTGTAGTTTATTCTCTGAGGAATATAAATTAATGTAATTAGCAGTAACGTTGCTATACTCATTTAAAATCTTTACCTTTATATTGTCGAATTGAAAGCTTAAAGCCTGTATTTCCCACTTATTTTCAACCATGTTACATATATACGTCATGCTTTTGCACAAAGAAAAATCCTAGAAATTATTTCAAAGTACCTATTTAACCTTTTTTCCCTCATCTAATAACCTGTATTTCACAATATACAGAACTATCCTATGTAACAACCTAATGCAAGTATTTGTCTTTAAGTAGTATTGTTCTTTTGTTCATTTATGAACTGTGTAGCATGAGACATTTTTCTAGTCGCACTCTGCAAGTTTTCCAAAAACCCTTTATTATGTATGAGACAATAAAATGTTATCTAATAAGTCTGCTCTCGCTGATGAACCCATACTTATTGACTTTTGCATCATTGAGGTTTTTCAAATGACATTGTTGAAACTTTAATATATTAAAAATCCATAGAATTGAGGTTTAAGAGTTGGACCTGTCAGTACTGGAATGAAATCACAACTATCAGGAAAACTGAGGTAGTATTATTTCAAGTCCAAGACATGCCTGGGCAGCGTACAGAGTTCAAACTCATTCTGCGCAATTTACCCACACCCTGTCTTAAAATAAAATATCATAAAGGAGCCATGGACATCATTTAGTGTTCAGGCAATTTGACTAATATTAAGCACTAGTATTTCAATAATTAATAAAAGTAGCAATAGCAATGATGGAATAAAGAAATTGGATATTCAGTCATCCTTTTTCTTCTGTAAAAAGACTAATATCAGAAAGTTCCTTCTAGGGGACCATGAAAAAGGAAAAAGAGGTCTTAAGATAGGTTGGGAAGAAGAGGACAAAAAGGAGACAATGCAATGTGAAAATACGGGGGACAGAAAAAGAAGTAGAACTGAGGCTATTGGAGTAAAGGGAAGACCAGCAGGGGTGGGAGTGAAATGGGAAAGGGACTGAGGAAGGAAGGTCAGAGATCCACTATGCCACCCCGGTACTGGGATTTCAGCTACATGTCATATGTGTCTCCATTAAAAAACAAAGAAAGCAAAACATAAGTTCTTGAGGAACCAAACACAGACCTGAATGCTTATATGACAGATATTTCACTAACTGAACTAACTGATCCATCTCCTCAGACCACAAATGTACAAATTGGTGATTCTTTCCTGAGACTGCAGGGAATTTAAATTTTTACTTATGCATAACTGAGAACTTGTTCTCTTAAAGAATATTTAATTCTTTGTAAATGTCAGTGTCATTGCTACTGGGTTCGTCAAATTGTCAAAGCTCATTAAGTTGTACTACCCGAAACAGGGAAAATGATGAAATAAACAAAGGGAAATTAAATCTTAAACACTTCTACAGAATTTTGTTCCTCCAGAAAGAAAGTAAAAGTTTTCTTAGAAATTCAGTCAACATAACTTAATGTTGTAATACTATTTACACCATTACTGGAAAAAAACATTCAGTCTTCGTGGTGACCCTAAATAAAATCTATAATGCCCTGTATTATTATTCAATTTAGATTTGATTATTTACCTCTGTTTTGGTTTGAATTTGAAAGTCCCTCCTTCTCTTTCCTTGTCTCCTTGTCTCCCTCCCTCCCTCTCTCTCTCTCTCTCTCTCTCTCTCTCTCTCTCTCTCTCTCTCTGTCTGTCTCTCACTCTCTCTCTCTCTCTCTCTCTCTCTCTCTCTCTCACACACACACACACACCCACATACACACAGCAGAGATAGTCAAATTTCTAGATGATGACACTTTTTTGTAGAATGTGAAACTTTTAAGACATGAGTATATGCAAGCAGAGGGTCGGTCTTTGAGTCACAGCCAGCTCTGTTCAAGTCCTGCTTTCTGCTTTGTAGTCTGGTGTGTGTTCTTACTGCCAGAAAACCACTTTGTCTTGCTTTCCTTGCCATGACATACCTACCATACATTCTGAAATAAGGAAAAACAAACCTTTATCCCATACATTTGTTTCTATCGAGGGTTATGTCATAGCAGTGAGAAAACTGCCTAATACAATTTCTATTAGAGTAGTTGCTGAGGTAACTACTTAATCAGAGTCAACAAATCACAACTGTTTCTAACTATAGGCCAGCATTTATATAAAAAGTATGCCATTTTTCTTTCCTTCTCCCTTCTGCTAAGGTGATTCATTCCCATGTCCCCAGGAGATTCAAGCACTTAAATTTCATTTATTAAAAATATTGATCAAATTGACACATAACCCAAACAAAAGTTTTCAGTGGTTTGAGAGTAAATAAGTCCATAAAGTCTCCTTCAGGCATTCTCCTTAACTTTGCATGGACTGAGTCAGAGGAAGCGATGGAATCTGTTAAATGAGGATTTATCTCTTTCAAGGACTGTATATTGGATTCATCTGTGTCCTTTTGATATTTCCTGGCTATTGATTGCAGAGAAAGAAACCAGAGTCTCCTGTATTCTATTTCAGTGTCCTTCCATTTATTTGTACTGTGTGAAGAGTCCTTGGAGAGAGCGTTCAGATTGCAATAAGGAAATTGCATTTTCTGGGTACAGATAAAATGGACCCACTGAAGCACTCCCATGAAAACTAGTGGTTAAGATAGTCCTTGAGTATGATTAGCCAGATTGCAATAAGATATGTATGGTCCATGGAGGTGACCTACTCAGTTAAAGTAGACAAGATTATCATCTTAAAAGGACAAAATACACTAAAAATAGAGTTGAATTTAAGAATACACTATTCTAGAAATTGCCTTAGCAGTACTAAATATAAGAATCAAAAGGAGAATTCTTACACAATAACTTGACTTGCTTTTATTTTCTCTGGAATAATTTATTTAAAATTTTAGATTTCTCTGTAGCCTTAACATATAATAAAGTATAGTCCAGTTAATTATACATTCACATTATTTTCATGAAAATGTTACAGATTCCTTTTTACAACTACCAGAGTTGCTAAGATCAATAACACATGTGACAGCTCATGGTGTTTAGGATGCATTACTTGTAAGTATGTGCCAAATCAAAACACTTTAACTTTTGACAAAGATTTTTCTGAAAGACAGCAAGAAATAAAAGGAAATGAAACACATTACATAATTAGTAAGAAAGTTCTGTAATAATCAAAACTAAAATGTCTTGCATTTCCCTAATGGATAAAGATGTTCACCACTTTCTTAAGTGTCTATTAGTCATTTTAGACTCTTCTATTGAGAATTCTCTATTTAGTTCTGTAACTCAATTTTTAATTGGCTTCTTTGGTGTTATGGTGACTTGTTTCTTGAGTTCTTTCTAAATTTTGGAGATCAGCCCTCTGTCAGATATGGGGTTAGGGGATATCCTTTCCAATTCTATGTGCTGCCTTTTTATCTTGTTGACTGTGTCCTTTGTCTTACAGAAGCTTCTCAGTTTAAGTAGGTCTCATTTATTAATTGTAGATTTTAGTGTCTGTGCTACAGGAAGCAATCTCCTGTAACAATTCATTCAAGGGTACTTCCCATTTTCTCTTATAGGAAGCTCAGTGTGGCTGGCTGGGTTTATGTAGAGGTCTTTGATCCATTTGGACTTAAGTTTTGTGTAAGATGATACATAGGCATGAATCAATCTGCTGTCTTTTACATGCCAGCATCCAGTTATGCCTGCACCATTTGTTGAAAATGCTTTCTATTTTCCAGTGTATAATTTTAGTTTCTTTGTCAAAAATCAGGTGTTCATAGTTATGTGGTTTAATATCAGGATGTTCAATTCAATTCCATTGGTCTACCTGTCTATTTTTGTGCCAATACTAAGCTGTTTTCAGGACTATAGCTATAATAGAGTTTGAACCCAGGGATTGTGATGCCTCCGGATGTTGCATTGTTGAACAGGGTTGTTTTGGCTATCCTGAATCTTTTGTTTTTTCTGAACTAAGTTGAGAAATGTTCTTTCAAGGTCTGTCAAGAATTGTGCTGGGATTTTGATGGGGATTGCATTGAATCTGTAGATTGTTTTTGGCAAGATTGCCATTTTTACAATGTTGACCCTACCTATCCAAGAGTGTGTGAGATCTTTCCATTTTCTGGTATCTTCTTTAATTTGTTTCTTTAATGACTCAAAGTTCTTGTGATGCAGGTCTTTCACTTGTTTGGTTAACGTTACCCAACTCTGAGATACCATCTTTCACCTGCCAGAATGAATAGAATAAAAATACAAATGACAGTTTATGCTGGAGAGGATATGGAGAATGGGGAACACTCTTCCACTTCTGGTGGGAGTGCCAAAACCTACAGCCACTTTGGAAATCAGTATGGAGATTCCTCAGGAAAATGGAATTCAGTCTACCACAAGATCCAGCAATTTCACTCTTAGTCATATACCCAAAAAATGACATTCATACAACAAGGACATCTGTTCCATTATGTTTATAGCAGCATAATTTGTAATAGCCAGAAACTGAAAGTAACCTAGATGCCCCTCAACTAAAAGTGTATAGAGAAAATGTGGTACATTACACAATGGAGTACTATTCAGAAGAAAAGAATACAATGTAATATTGAAATCTGCAGGCAAATGGGTGACACTAGAAGAAACCATCCTGGGAGAGGTCACCCAGTCACAAAAAGACAAATATGAGCCTTCATTCAGTGGCTAATGGAAGCAGAGGCAGACACACACACCTAAACACTGAAATGAATTCCTAGAACCCAGATGCAGAGAGGGAGAAGTGATAAGCAAAGGGATCAAGACCAGGCTGGTGAAACCCATAGAGACAGCTGACCTGAACAAGGTGGAGCTCTTACACCCCAGACTGATTGATCAGAGGCCAACATGGGACTGATCCAGACACCCTAAATATGGGTGTCAGTAAGGAGGCCTCTGCAATCTATGGGGAGTTGGGTAGTAGATCAATATTTATGTCTGTCATACAAATGGACTTTGGGAGTCCATCCCACATCGAGGGATGCTCTCAAAGTCTGGACACATGGGGGAGGGCCTAGTCCCTGCCCTTGATGAAATGACAGACTCTGGAGATCCACCATGGAGGGCCTCCCCATATCTGAGGAAAGGAATGGGGATTGAGTGGGGTTGGGGGTCTGGGGGTGGAGAAAGAGAGGAGGGAGAGGGAGCTCAAATTGCCATGCGAAGCAAGCTTGTTTCTAATTTAAATAAAAATACCATAAAATAAACAAAAATCACTTTTGGACTGTTTAGCTAAAATTTAGTTGAAGAATATGAGTAAAGTGGACATTGTATGTATTTGAGATGCATATTAAAAGGGATATGAAAGGTGTTCTAGTAAAAGCCAGCAATTTCACACAGGAAGAGATAAAAGCTATTGGATATCATTGCTTTGATGAAACATTCATAGAAAGATGTTGCAAATCTATATTTTTTACCTTAATGTTCTATAAGCACACTGTGTCTTCATTCTAAGTCACGTTTGCTATGTCACATTTTCTAACATGGTTTATTGGAACGAAAATTAGCTTAGAAACCTAAGATTTTAATCTCAGTCAAGTATGTATATTAAATTATTTTTCCATCTCTTACTTATGTTTTCCACACACATGTATACACATATATGTCACCCTCATATTCCTGTATATGCATACACATACTTTGTTCCACCAACCTGAATTAGCATTTGTAATATTCTATGCTAAGGAAAATGGTAGGTGCTATAAACCCCTATCATACACTGAATCAATAAAGTCATAGCTAATGGTTTCTCCAAAGTTCTATTAATATCTATATCACTAGTAGCCAGCTAAGGGATTCCAAAAAAATGTAGTCAACACACTGTGCAACTGAAAAAATTATTCATTCATTTTGATACATAAAAGGAAGTGAACCTGTGTGTGTCCTGGGGAGGATAAGGAAATGCATGCTTGTATCATGTTAATGCATAGTATGAAAATAATCACCACACTTACTATAATCATAAACTGAAGGTAGGGAACTTTGTCTATATCAATTATTAAAAGTCACATTTTTTCCCTAGCTTCTTGAAGGCTAGTTTTAGTCACTGCTATAAGAAAAATATTTTATTTTCCCATAAGGTTTAATAGCAATTTATAATTTGTTATGCTATTCATTCTGTGTTATATAATAGACACACTATCCATGACTTTCAAAAAAATCTTTAAAGAAAAAAAACATATCACACACACACACACACACACACATATATATATATATATATTATATAACAATAACAGGAAGGGCTATACATATTTCAAAGGAAAATAAGCCATGAATTTGAGAGAGAACAAAGCAAGGATTTGTAGGGTTGGCAAGGAAGGTGGATATGATGTAATTATATTATTAACAAAGAATAAAAATATTCTAAAATTATGTGTAAATATAAATATTGTTGTAATGATTAAAAGAAAAAGTATGTGAAGAATATATGTATGCAAATTCCCTAGAAAAAGAAAATAAATTAATTTAAAAATTAAAATATAACTTAGAACACAGATTGTAGGAATGTATAGGAGGGATAAGGATACTGTGCTCTCCACTTTCCCTAACTTAAAGTGGATTTGAGAAGATCCATGATGATTACAATGTGTAAAAGAATACAAAGATAAATTATGAGTTAGTGTGTCAAGGAACTGATGGTGTAGGATGTCCTTATATGTGCATTAAATGACTATTGCACAGAGGTTTGGAGGAATGAATATTCTTTGTTTTATTATTAAGCAGCTTATCCTTGGATTTTTCCTGAGTTTCTTGATAGGGGAACAAGAAAGAAATAACAATAAAAAGTTTCAGAATGTTTAATATCAAAGTTTTAACTCACTTTCTCCTGTGGTAGTTTTCTTAAAGCAGATAACATGGCTAGTTTCTTTGCAAAGGACGGTAATAGATTCTACATCTCATTACAATAGGTGAAGAGTTACATTATACAGGCTGTTGAAGCAGAAAGAGGGCATATACAAAAATATTGAAATCAGTCAACTATACATAATTTATGTCAAGTTCTTACTGATAATGTGATTTTAAGAAGGTTGTTCTGTATGGTCATATTAAAGAAAAATGCTATGATTAGTAAGGAAAGTTAATCTAATAAATTAGAACTTATTTACCTCCACTGTAACTACAGCCATGGATAAGGTATTGGACACTGAAATATGTCACTTATGAACTCAAGCACATGAAAAAAGGGCAAGATGTGAGATTCATATGACTTTGGGAGCACTAGTGTGTACCTAGCAGAATAAAGGATCATCAGTAAACATTAATTATTGCCTGCATCTTAATTATATGTGATTTATCATTTTACTTAATTTTAGTTTAGCTCAACATATATTAATAGTACTATATTTTTACTATAGCAAATGAGGAAAACTAGAGTTTAATCTCTCATGAATTTCAAAATTCTTTATGTGTTCTATATTTTAAAGTGATTTTAGACACTGAAACAACTATGGTCTAAATAAAGTAAGTTTCACAGAATAGTTAGTGGAACAAAAGAACCAGATAAATATACAATTTGTGCTCCAGATGATGTAACAATATATCAACTTTGGGTGGGGAGTCCAAAAATAAATTTTCTTTCTCGGCTTTGGAGGCTGGGAAGTCTAAATATGATGTGCTGTCACATTTTTATGTCTTGTGAGGGCATGCTTTCCTATAGATGGAAACTATTGGCTTGTTCTTACAAGGTCAAAAGTTGTAAGATTTTAGGTATATGCTTTCTATGGTAAGTAACTAGCCCTAATTATGAGAAGCCAACCTTCATGAGCTAATTATGCATCAATGTCTCTATTTCTAAAATTAATTTGAGTATTACAATTTCAAAACAAAACTTAGGATAAATTCAAGTACCAGGAAGTAGTATGCTCCTTTTGGTCCAGGAAATGCCATGTATTTCTGAACTATAAATTGTCTTTCTGCCATTCCACTAGTGTCCAAATTTTGACTTGTCTCAGCTTTAACTCTGAAATCTTGTCTTATCTTACTAAAATAGATATAGATAATACCAAAGGTATGCTACATCATGAAGAAAATTATTTCCCAATTTGTAAACCTATGAAATTAAACATATTATGTGATTCTGAAATAGTGGGAAAAACATATTGGACAGTTGCATTGCAAACATTGATCCCATAGAATTTCTCCAGTGCCATAGTTGAGATAGATTTTGGCCACTACCTTATTTCCATCAGAGACTTAGTTGTGTCCTCATTGTTCCCCTGGGCTTGAATGAAATGTCAGTAGCTTTCCTGGTTCAAGGTTTAAAAGGTCAGCTCACTTACACAGATATTGCTTTCATGGACTCTGAAGTAATGTTACTTTGGACTCATGATGTAAGTGATAGTGCTTGTAATTTTTGAATTAACCTCTAAGATCATTCTACTATAATTTTTTCATGTCCAGTATCACTTCCATTTGATGACAGATTTCTGCTTATCACATAGGCATTTGGACACACATTTGGAGTGCTCATATGAACACATATTTTGTGATTTACAATATGAACAGGTGGAGAGTTTTTCACAGGTTTATATTCTGTTCCTGTTTCGATGACAGTTTATATTTAAATAATTTGTCTTCTCTCATATTTTACTCACAGCAGCCAAGAGAAATGAAACCACACATTTGATAAATAAACATTTCCTCAACCACATCCAATTTCATTGCTCATAAGCTTCACCTTTCAGAAAACATTATATCACTGTAACCTCAGCCAAGTAAGAAAAGTCTCTTTTCTTTAACTAAATAACACGTCTCACATTTCTATAAGAGACTGCATCAGGATGACTTATGACCATCAGTCTTTAATAATTCTGTTTGACTACCACATAGATGTTCACTAAGACATTGGAGATTTTGTCCATAGCTCTTATTTTCTTCTAAAATCTCAAAGAGAACTACTTTTTAAAATCTGTTCTTATTAATGTAGACTTCCTCCAATGAACACCTGAAAATCCTGCTTGCTGTTGCATATTACACAGTTCCAACGCCATGCTGTCTTTTCCTGTATTAATTACAACAGCCACCCTCACTTCGTTTATACCTGTTTTGTCTTAATGGATCATATATTACAGACGAGAAAGTCAAACACTAAAGTATAAACACATTGAAAGCCAAATAAGGCATGGATTCTGTATAGATATCAATTTTCATAAGAAAAAAGAGATGGACTAGCTTTGTAGGGTATTTGCTTTCTAAAAGCCTTAGTCCTAATTAGAGGGTTCTAAACTAATGGGCTAATTAACTTGAAAAGACCCAGAGTTTTCAAACTGACTTCTTATTTTTAAGATGTTAGCATATAAAATTTGAAGATACATAAATATTCAGAGCATAGTTTTATTCTTTTTCAATGCAAATGCTGGATTCCTTGCAAAAATCAGGTGTTCATAGGTGTGTGGATTGGTGTCAGGATCTTCAGTTTGATTCCATTGATCTACATGTTTTTTTAATGCCCTTACTAAGCTGTTTTTATTACCGTAACTCTACAGTAGAGCTTGAATTCAGGGATGGTGATGCCTCCAGAAGTTCCTTTATTGTACAAGGTTGTTTTGGCTATCCTGAGTTTTTGTTTTTCCATAAGATATTGAGTATTCTTCTTTTAAGTCGGTGAAGAATTGTGCTTGGATTTTGATGGGGATTGCATTGAATCTGCAAGTCATAAGATTTCCAGTTTTTCTATGCTGATCATATCTAGCAAAGAGCATGGGACGTCTGTAAATTTTCTGATGTCTTCTTCAATTTCTTTCTTCAAAGACTTAAAGTTCTTGTCATACAGGTCTTTCAGTAGTTTGGCACGAGTTACCTCAAGATATTTTCCGATATTTGTGGCTATTGTAAAGGGTGTTGTTTCTCTGATTTCTTTCTCAGATATTTATCATTTGTATATAAACACTGAAGGTGGTTATTAGATGTAGGAGTTCCGTAGTAGAACTTTTTGGGTGACTTATGTAAACTACCATATCATCTGCAAATAGAATGTTTGACTTCTTTCCTTCCAGATTCTATCCTGTTGGTCTCCTTTTGTTGTCTCATTGCTCTAGGTACAACTTCGAGTACTATATTGAGTAGATATGTGGACAGTGGACAGCCTTGTACTGTTCCTGATTTTAGTCTGATCTCTTTGAGTTTCTCTCCATTTAGTTTGATATTGGCTGTTAGCTTGCTGTACATTGCCTTTATTATGTTTAGATATCTACAAGGTCGTTGGCTAAATTGTTAACTGTTTCTCCAGAATAGCATGCTTAGAAGTTAGTTTTACTTGGAAACTTGTGGTTTGTGTGTTTGTGTGTGTGACTGTACATATTGGATTATCAGGATGTTAAAATATAACTTTTGAATGAAGACCATGTTATAATGTTTATTTACTCTATTCTATAAACTTATCTCTGAATTATACCTCCCCAAATAAAGGCATATTTCTATAAGTTCTTTCTGTCTCAAACTTAGTGTTGCAATTTAGAAAGTATGTAGCTTACTGAAAAGTATTAATATATAAATGTTTTTAGAAAGTTCATAGGTCTCTTAATGTTTGAAAAATTAATCATGATTTTTCTAAGTTGCAACACTTAAAGTTAGAATTATGGAATTTCTAGACTTTGACCTTTCCTAATGTACTTCTGTAATATTTATTAATTTTTTGTAGTAATTTAAAAGTTTTTAGAATAAGTGAATAGTTACCCTACAATGACCTCACTTACTTTCAGCACCCCAGGAAGCAAGTTATTAGGTTTTACAGATACAAATATATCAAAAATATTCAAATTACTTTTCACTAGATATTTCCATATGCTACTGTGCTGCCACCTTTCATAAGCCTGATTAATAGTCCCTATCCTCTGTAGCTCTAAATTTAAATAGTACAAGAACAATGATTGAACATTAATGTTTGCTTTATTGCCCAACTTAGGTATTTTTTGACATAATTGCTTAATTTACTTTTCAAAATATGGTCTTTTTCCATACATGATTATGTATGAATAGTAAAAAAATCTATGTTTCACTATTTAAAGAAACCATTCTATTTTATATTTTTCTGTCTCTATTAAATGATATTCAATAATGAGTTTCTATGCTATTTTTTAAAATTTCCCTTTCACGGGTATAAAATTTCATCAAACTTTAAAGAAATCATACAATGTTTCATCAATATTTGTTAAAAAATGTATAAACCCTTGTGGTCTAATTTTTTTGCCAGCTTCACTAAATTTGGAATCAGCTAAAACCATCCTATTAGCACTTTCTGTTTGTGAATTTTTTGTTGAGACTACTTGAAATAAAAATACAGGCTCTAAAGCAAGGTACAACTTTCTGGTAGAAGCTTAAAAAAATTACAGGAATCACCAAAAAATGCATATTTCTAACTCTCAGTTTCAATTCCCTAATGAAAGGAAAGCTGTAAAAGAATAGAGTCAAAAACGGGATCAATCCATTTCTAGAATCTAAGAAACACACCTTAACATCTAAAGGGTAGACATCATGTAATGATAAAAGGATGGAAAATATTTCCCAAGCAAATGGACATAAGAAGCAAGCTGGAATAGACCTTTTATTATCTGGCAAAATAGCCTTCAAACCAAAAGTACCTTATGAGTAGAGACAGGAGAGGCTATTACATACTTATCAAAGGAAAATATCTGTCAAGAGGACCTTTTGATTCTTTTCTTTTTTGTTGTTTACAGACAGGGTTTCTCTGTGTAATAGCTTTGGCTGTCCTGGAACTCACTCTGTATGCCATACTGGTCTTGAACTTAGAGAGATCTGCCTGCCTCTGCCACCCAAATGCTGGCAATAAAAATATGTGCCACCATCACCCAGTGGACAGTTCAATTCTTAACATTTGTGTTTGTTTTTATTTAAATTAGAAACAAGCATGCTTCACATGTTAATCCCAGATCCCTCTCCTTCCCCTCCTACCCTGACTCCCACCAACAAGCCAACCGCACCCCATCCCTGCTTTGTTTTTCAGAGAGGGTGAGACTTTCCATGCGGGATCTTCAAAGTCTGTTTCATCATCTCAGGCAGGGCCTAGGCCCTCTCCCATGTGTACAAGCTAGGAGAGTATCCTTACATGTGGAATGGGCTCTCAAAGTCCATTTGGATGCCAGGGATAAATTGTGATCTATTACCCAAGGCCCCATAGCTTGCCGAGGCCTCCTCATTGACACCCACATTCAGGGGGTCTGGATAAGTCCCATGCTGGCCTCTCAGTCACCAATCTGGGGTCCATGAGCTTCCCCTTTTTCAGGTCACCTATCTCTGTGGATTTCACCAGCCAGGTCTTGACTCCTTTGCTCATCACTATTGCCTCTTTGCAAATGGGTTCCAGGGGTTCAGTTCAGTGTTTAGCTGTGGGTGTCTGTCTCTGCTTTCATCAGCACCTGGATGAAGGTTCTAGTATTTCATATAAGGTAGTCATCATTCTAATTATTGTGGAGGGCATTTAAGGTAGTCTCAATGCCAGTTGGTATCATCCTTGTAGATCTCTGAAAATCTCACTAGTGCCAGATCTCTCCTCAAACCTATAATGGCTCCCTCTATTGTGGTAACTCTCATCCTGCTCTCCTCTATTCTTACCTCACTCAGCCTTCCTGCTCCCCTATATCCTCCTCTCCCATCCTCTTCTCTCCCTCTCCTTCTCCCAGATACCTCTCCCCTCCCTTCCCCCCCATATTCCCATTCCCCTCAGAAGATCCTGTTCCATTCCTCTTCTCCTGGGTCCTCCCTGTATCCCTCACTCTCTCGTGGTGGAATTCTAGGTTGGCAATCCCCTGCTCCATCTCTAAATTCCATATATTATTGAGTAAATACTGTATTTGTCTTTTTGTGACTGGGTTGCCTCACTCAGGATGGTTTCTTCTAGTGTCATCCATTTGCCTGCTGATTTCAACATTCTGTAGTATCTTTATTTCTGCTGAGTAGTATGACAATGTGTAAACTCTATCTACTCTTCAGTTGATGGACATCTAGGTTGGGTATATGTTTAAGAGTGGAATTGCTGAATCTTGGGGTAGACTGATTTCCATTTTCCTGAGGAATCTCCATACTGATTTCCAAAGTAGCTGGTACAAGTTGGCACTCCCACTAGCAGTGCAGAAGTGTTCCTCTTTCTCCACATCCTCTCCATCATATAATATCATTGGTGTTTTTTAGTTTAGCCATTCTGACAAAAGAGAGATTATATCTCAGAGTTGTTTTGATTTGCATTTCCTAAATGGGATAAGATAGTCTACATACATGACCCAACAAATTCTACCAGGCAACTCCTACAGCTGATAAACACCTTCAGCTAAGTGGCAGGATACAAGATCAGTGGCCCTATGATATATAGACAATAAATGTCCTGAGAAAGAAATCACAAAAACAGAAATCATAGAAACATCATCCTTAACAATAGCTAAAACAACACAAAATGTCTTGGACTAACTCTAACCAAACAGGTGAATGATCTGTATGACAAGAACTTTGAGTTTTTAAAGAAAGAAATTAAAGAAGATAGCAGAAAATGGAAAGATCTCATGTGCTCTTGGATAGGTAGGATCAAAATAGAAAAATGGAAATCTTGCCAAAAACAATCTACAGATTCATTGCAATTCCTATCAAAAATCACAACATACTATTTCACAGACCTTAAAAGAACAATTATCAACTTTATATGGTAAAACAAAGACCCAGGATAGCCAAAACAACACTTTACAATAAAGGAACTACAAGAGGCAACACCATCCCTGATTGCAAGCTCTGTTATAAAGCTATAGTCTTGAAAACAGCTTGGTAATGGCAGAAAAATAGACAGGTAGACCAATGGAATAGATTTGAAGATCCTGATATTAACCCACACAACTATGAACACCTGATCTTTGACAAAGATGCTAAAACTATACAATGGAAAAAAGAAAGCATCTTCAACAAATGATGCTGGCATAACTGCATGCTGGCATGTAGAAGACTGCATTTAGATCCATGTCTATCACCATGCACAAAACATAAGTCCAAATGGATTAAATGTCTCAAAATAAATCCAGCTGTATTGAACCTCTTAGAAGAGAAAGTGAGAAATACCCTTGAATGAATTGGGATAGGAGATTTCTTTCTGAACATAACACCAGTAGCACAGATACTGAGATCTACATTTAATAAATGGGACTTCCGGAACTGAGAAGCTTCTACAATGCAAAGGATAGTCAACAAGACAAAACAGCAGCCCACAGAATGGGAAATGATATTCACCAACTACACAATTGACAGAGGGCTGATTTCCAAAATTTAAAAGGAACCCAAGAATCTTGTCACCAAAACACTAAATAATCCAATTAAAAAATGGATTGCAGAACTAAATAGAGAATTCTCAATTGAGGAGTCTAAAATGTCTAATAGACAATTGAGAAAGTGTTCAAGTCTTACCATTTATATTTCAAACTCAGTGGCACCCCACTTTGTAAAAGAAACAATGGTGCAGATAAAATCATATATCAAGCATCACACATTGGTGATGGGAGACTTTAATTAATATCCCATTCTATCCAATAGACAAATCAGCCAAACAAAAGCATTACAGAGAAATGGTGGACCTAACATAATCCAAATGGACCTAACAGAACATTTCACCTAAACATAAATGAATACACGTTGTTCTCAGAAGCTCATGGATATTTCTGAAATGTTGACCATATATTTCAATAAAAAGATAAAATAAAATGGGTATAACACCCTCAATCCTATCATACCACGACCCATCAAAGTTGAATATTAGAAACGACAGAAAGCTTAAAATCTCTTGGAAACTGAATCACTAACTACTAAATGAAAAGTAGTTAAAGACAGAAATTAAGAAAGAAATGGAAGACTTTCTAGAATTGATTTAAAAATGAAAACAACATATACAAACTTTTGGAACACAATCAAGGAGATTATAGGAGGAAAATTCAAAGCACTGAGTGTCTACATAAACAACCAAATCTAAAGAATTCATGTGGCATAACTTAACTGGACATCGGATAGCTCTGGAAAAACAAAGAAATAATACTTAAAAGTATCCATAAAGAAAAACCTCAGGGCTGAATTCAATAAAGTAGAAAGAAGCAAACAAACAAAATATCAAAAAATTCAATGAAAATTTTCCTTAAGAAAATCAATAAGATTAACAAATTCTTTGCTAAATTAACCAAAAGGTAGAAAGAGCATATCCAAATTAACTAAAACATAAATGAAAAGTCGGATATATCAAGAGACACTGAATAATTTATTGATTACTTTTTGCCCTCTCACTAATTTTATACTAGAAAAACTAACATTTCCATATCCGTTTATACAGTACGACACTGAATTAAAGCAAATCTGAGGGAAATTTTTATATGTTCAGTTATGTAGATTAGTGAGTTAATTATAATTATATTGTTGACTTTAGTTATGCCGTAGTGATAATATGCTCTCAAGGTAGTAGAGGTTTTGGTATACCGAAAACAAGGAGCTAAACCTGTCAAATATTTCTTGACTTTTATCTTAAATAGTATAGAACAGACGTGTTCTAGAAAATATGGCCAAAAGCAAACTGAACATTTTATGGAAGTTCATATTACTTACTTAACCTTTTTGTTTAAAGGGATCATATTGTACTTCATTTGTATTTTCAAAACAAAATCATGGACAAAATAAAATCTTAAATAAATTTAATATGTATGTGGTTGTATTTATGTTTCAGTAATTAGAAGAAAGATAAGTTTTGCATAGTCTTCAAATGCATGGCAGCAACATTTATAGAGACTTATCTCATGGAGATTAAATCCTTTTGCATTGCAAGGCTTTTATAACAGTGCCACAACCTTGCCTTGAATATTTGAAGATTACACTTTAATATATAGCATCCCATAGTATAGGAGTGAGTAATAAAACGTAGGCCACATAAACTCAGACTATGTATCTGGACTGCATCTTAACATGAACTCTCTACTTTCAGTATCATTAAATTTGACACACCGAATTTTATTTTCTTTAACCATGTTGTTAGAATGACTGGCCACAAATATGAACCTTATGTGGAGATTACTTCACCTTGATACTGTTCTTTCCTTGCTTCAATTAACTTTAATACTTACCCTGTTTCAATTAACTGTGTAACATCTGTTAGTAAAGTCTTATTATCAATGCAGAACAATTCTTCAAGAAAGTAAAACACACATTATAAATGTATAATATCATTCAGGTTTATTGTTTTACTTATACAATATAAGAGAACTGAGAAACAGGAATTACAGGATATAATAAACAAGACTAACACTACAAATTGTCATTTCTCATACATGTGTGTGTGTGTTTGTGTTTGTGTGTGTGTGTTTGTAGGCATTTCTTCCTTGACTGCTTGATATCAGCACTATTTGTATAGAACTGTATTGAACAGCTGAAAGTAAAGTGTACTAAATTAGCTATCACTCTATTACCTGATTTATTATCCTATAATGTGGCTACAAGTGGTCATGTGATCTTATTCTCTATGTCTTCAAAGGTCATATTTGGAAAATATTTTCCAGTTGAATAGAAACATAATACATAGGATCTCTCCTTGACATCCAATTCCTGCATGTTAATACAATATCTGGAATTATGCAACCCTCATTGATGTAGTAAAAGGAAGACAAATCTACCAAGATAATCCTAAACCTCCTTCTACAACCATTTAATTTAGGAATATTCATATAATTAAAAATAAACATATACTGATATTTTAAGCAATGAAAGCAATTACAATAACATTATTGTAATCATGACTTATCCAAGATTTTGTTTCACTGGTGGGTAATCACAGGTCTAACATATAACAAGTACTTATTTCTCAGTCATGAGACTTTGGGTTACTCATTATTCATTGAGATATTCTTATTGTTATTTGAAGTCAACTGAAGACTACAACATAAATAATTGATGTATTTTCTGTCAGGGTCCATAAAAATGGCAGCAATTGATTTGACTTAAGGTCACAGAGTTCAAAATTATTCTTACTCTTCCAAGGTTAAAGTCACAAGACCTAAAGTTTTAAAGCAGGGTAACTAACTATAGGATGTTTGTTCTTGGTCATGTATGTCTTATTTAAATAACAAAATGATTGGTCTAAAGTATGGTTATACTTAACACTCAAGGCCAGATAATGAGAGATTTAGTCTATGGATGGTTACTAAATGTTTGGGGAATTTAAGAAGAAAGTCTATTTCCTCCTTGTATCCATGAGAAAGAAGTCTTCTACCACTCTCCCCTTTTGGTTTCAGTATATTAGAATGCTGAGGAATAAACGTGGGGAGTTCTGTATTCACTGGATTGCCCTAGTGATTCTATTCTGTGTCTGTGTTTTCTTTAGTATCTTAATCTGATACTTCTCAATTCCTTCTCAGGTACAAACCAGGCAAGTTGGCTAGATCAGATCATAGACCCCTGAGGACAGGCCAATACAATTATCCAAATTGGAGACTCAGAGTGTATTAGTATCCATTCCTGGGCACACATAATACTATAGCTAACTAATGGACTCTCATATGAAATGTCAGTGATGAGCATATTTTTGCATATTTATGTCATATCTGTCAGCATACCACTGAAGAAATAAAATATAATCTTAAACCAAACATTACATAAATATATCCTTCTTACTGCATAGGAGAGCAGATAAAAGTGAGCACATTTATGACTTTTTATGACCACTTTTTCTGATCTTTATTTTTTATATATCTTATTTTTTATTTTTAAATTTAAATTTAAATTAGAAACAAGGTTGCTTCGTATGTCAATTCCAGGTCCCTCTCCCTTTCCCTCCCCTCCTCCCATGCCCTCCCCCCAACACCCCCAATATCCCCTCATTTCCCCAGGGAGGGTGAGGCCCTCCATGGGGGTGTCCATAGTCTGTCATTTCATCTAGGGCAGGGCCTAGACCTTCCCCCCAAGACGTCAGGGTGAGAGTGTATCTCTCATTTTGGAAGGGAGTCCACATTCCATTTGTATACCTGGGATAAATACTGACCTATTACCCAAGACTCAATAGATTACCTAGGCCTACTCACTGACACCCACATTCAGGGGTTCTTGATCTGTCCCATGTTGGATTCCCAGCCATAAGTCTGAGATTCAAGAGCTAACACTTGTCAGGTCAGCTGTTTCTAGGGGTTAAACCAGCCTAGTCTTAGCCCCTTTAAACATCAGTCCTCCCTCTTTGTCACTGGATTTCTTGAGTTCAGATCAGTGTTTAGCTGTGGGAGTCTGCCTCTGATTCCATCAGCTATTGAATGAAGGTTCTGTTTCCCAGAATCTCTGGCCATGGGATTGTAGGCTGGCACTATGTCTAAAATCCATATATGAGAGAGGAAATATCATGTTTCTCTTTTTGTTATTGGGTTACCTCAATCAGGATGGTTTCTTCCAGTGCCATCCATTTGCCTGCAAATTTCAGGATTCCATCGATTTTTTTTCTGCTGAATAACACACCATTGTGTAAATGTACATTTTCTATATCCACTCTTTGGTGGAGGGGCATCTAGGTTGCTTCCAAGTTCTGGCTACTACAAATAATGCTGTTAAGAACATAGTGGAACAGACATCCTTTTTGTATGAATGGACATCTTTTGCATATATGCCTAAGTGTGGAGTTGCTGGGTCTTGTGGTAGGTTTAATCCCATTTTTCTGTGTAATCTCCATGATGATTTCCAAAGTAGCTGTACAAGTTAGCACTCCGACCAGCAGTAGAGGAGTGTTCCCCTTTCACCACAAATTCTCCAGCATAAATAGTCATTGGTGTTTTTGATTTTAGCCATTCTGACAGGAGTATGATGTTATCTTAGATTTGTTTTGATTTGCATTTCCCGGATGGCTAAGGATGTTGAACACTTTCTCAAGTTCCTCTCAGCTATTTTAGACTCCTCTATTAAAAATTCTCTATTTAGTTCTTCAGCCCACTTTTTAATTGGATCCTTTGGTGTTTTAAAGACTTGCTTCTTGAGTGGAATTATGTGTGGAATTTAACCCCTTTTTTATTTTGGCTGTTGGTAAAGTGGGATTATCTAATGCCTATGTTTTTCTCATTGTAGTTAACTTCCTCGGGTTGGAGTTTTTGTTTCAGAACTTTCTGTAGCGCTGGGTTAGTGGGTATATATTGCGTGTATCTAGTTTTTACATGGAATATCTTGTTTTCTCCATCTATAGTGATTGAGAGCTTTGCTGGTTATAGTAGTCTGGGCGGGCATCCATGGTCTCTTAGTGTTCGTAGAATATCTTTACAGGACCTTCTTGCTTTCAGAGTTTCCATGGAGAAGTCCAGGTGTAATTCTGATATGTTTGCCTTTATATGTTACTTGGCATTTTTCCTTAGCTGCTCTTAATATTCTTTCTTTATTCTGTATATTTTGGGACTTGATTATTATGTTGCGAGGGGACATTTTTTGTGGTCCACTCTATTTGGTGTTCTGTCAGCTGTTTGTACCTTCATTGGCATGTCTTTCTTTAGTTTGGGAAAGTTTTCTTCTATGATGTTGTTGAATATATTTTCTTCCCATTTGAGGTGGTTTTCTCCACCTTCTTCTATACCTATTATTTTAGGTTTGGTCTTTTCATGGTGTCCCATATTTACTGGATGTTTTGTGTTAGGGCTTTGTTCGACTTAAGATTTTCTTTGGTTGATGAATCCATTTTTCCTAGTATATCTTCAATCCCTAAGATTCTCTCTTCCATCTCTTGTATTCTGTTGTTAATGCTTGTATCAGTAGTACCTGACCATTTGCCCAGATATTCTATTTCCATCCATCCTTCAGATGGTGCTTTTTTATTGCCTCTATTCCAGTTTTCCATCCTTACATTGTTTGAATAGTTTCTTGAAGCTGTTGCTTTATGTTTTCATCCATTTGTTGCATTTTATGAATTTTTTGGTTTGTTTTTTCTTCCCTTTCTTGCTTTTTTTTGTTTGCTTTTGTTTCCATTTCTTGCCATTTTTGTTTGTTTTTCCTTCCATTTCTTGCATTTTTTGGTTTGGTTTTTCTTCCATTTTTTGCATTTTTTGGTTTCTTTTTTCTTCCATTTCTTTGAGGGATTTTCCTATATCCTCTTTTAGGGCCTCTATAGTTTTCATGAAGTTGTTTTTAAGGTCATTCTCTTCTGCTTAACTGGCATAACTGGGTACTGGTATGCAGAAGACTGCAGAGAGATCCATTCTTATCACCTTGTATAAAACTTAAGTCCAAATGGATCAAAGATCTCAACATAAAACCAGCCACACTGAAACTTTTAGAAGAGAAAGTGGGAGATACTTTTCAACGAGTTGGTACAGGAGACCACTTCCTGAACATAATACCAGTGGCACAAACACTGGGATAGACAATTAAAAATGTGACCTCCTGAAACTAAAAAGCTTCTGTAAGGAAAAGGACACAGTCAACAAGACAAAAAGGCAGTCCACAGAATGGGAAAAGATATTCACTAACCCCACATCTGACAGGGGGCTAATCTCCAAAATTTACAAAGAACTCAAGAAGCAAGTCTCCAAAACACCAAAGGATCCAATTAAAAGATGGGGTACAGAACTAAATAGGGTATTCTCAATAGCAGAGTCTAAAATGGCCAAGAGACACTTAAGAAAGTGCTCAACATCCTTAGCCATCAGGGAAATGCAAATCAAAACAACTCTGAGATACCATCTTACTCCTGTCAGAATGGCTAAAATCAAAAACACCGAAGACAATTTATGCTTGAGACGATGTGGACAGAGGGGAACATTCCTCCACTGCTGGTGGGAGTGCCAACTCATGCAGCCACTTTGGAAAGCTGTTGGGAGATTCCTCAGGAAAATGGTAATCAATCTACCACAAGACCCAGCAATTCCAATCTTAGGCATATATCAAATGAGGCAAATTCATACAACAAGTGCATCTGCTCCACTATGTTCATAGCAACATTATTTGTAATAGCCAGAACCTGGAAGCAACCTAGATGCCCCTCAACTGAAGAGTGGCTAGAGAAAATGTGGTACTTTTTCACAATGGAGTATTACTCAGCAGAAAAAACAATGGAATCTTGAACTTCCCAGGTAAATGGATAGCACTGGAAGAAACCATCCTGAGTGAGGTAACTCAGTCGCAAAAAGACAAACATGGTATGTACTCACTCATATAAGGATTTTAGACATGGATGAGGATAGTTCCAATCGGCACTTCTACTGATAGAGAGTCTGGGAAACAGGAAAGAACCTAAAATATATGCATAGTACCCAAGAGAAGAGGAATGAGGTAAGATCTTCTGAACAGATGGGGAACACAGCGAGGGGTGAGGGGGAGTGGGAGCTGGGAAGAAGAGTGGGGGAGAAGAGGAAGAGAGAGTAGGTCATGGGGGAACAGGAAGGTTGAGTGGGGGGCATAGAATATGGGGAAGAGGAAATCATAGGTTAGAAGACATATCAGGCACCAGTGTTACCTCTAGTGTTCTAAAGGTATGACACCAATTGGCAAGCTAAGCAATAATGGAGAGACCACCTCGAATGCCCATTCCTGATAATGAACTTGATGCCAAGTTCTATCTGGGAGCCTTCATCCAGTGATGATGGAAGCAGAGGCAAACACCCACAGTTAAACACTGAACTGAACCCAAGGAACCCAGTGACAGAGAGAGAGGAGCGATGAGCAAATGGGCAAAGAATTGGCTGGCAAAACCAGCAGAGACAGCTGATCTGAACAAGGGAGTGCTCTTGGACCTCAGACCGAAAGCGGGTATGCCAGCATAGGACTGATCCGGAGCCCCTGAATGTGAGTGTCAGTGAGGAAGCCTCGGCAACCTATGGGGCCCTGAGCAGTGTATCAGTGTGTATCTCTGGAATACAAACAGACATTGTGTGTCCATAGCACAATGAGGGATGCTCGCTCAGCCTGGACTCTTAGGGGAGTGCCTGGACCCTACCCTGAGTTAAATGACAGACTCTAGATATCCCCTATGTGGAATGAATTGGCCATAGTGTGGGGGGCTGGGGGGCTGGGGGTTGCGGGAGGAGGAGAGGGAGAGGTATCTGGGATTGACATGTAAAACAAGCTATTTTAAATTTAAATAAAAAATAAAAAAACTAGTCAAGTTGAAATTGGACAATAAAAATTACTGGAACATTATAATATTCAAAAAGTTATTTACAATAATATGGTAAGAGTGAAAAATCCATAGGAATCCAAACTCATAAAAGTTGATGACTATTGGTGTAATAGTGAATGTAAATTGAATATTAGTTAAAATTATTATTAATGCTAAGTGAAAAGGCTGTTTCTCAAACCTATTAGTATAAGAAAGCTGGAAGTATCTTCTAATTTCACATTAATACTCAAAGAAATACAGTGCCTAGATATAGGATCATGTAATTGTTAATTTTTGTATAATTAATACAAAGTATAGTCACCTGAAAGTATGGAACCTCAGTTACAGAAGTGTCTTCAACAGGATGTCCTGTGTGCATTTCTATAGGTGCATTTTCATGATTAATGATTGATGTGTTTGGACCCAGACCACTGTGGGCAGGGCCAGCCCTCATTGAATGATTCTGACTCATATAAAAATGTAAACTTGACAGCAAGCCAGTAACTTGCGTTCCTCCATGGACCCTGCTTCAGTTCCTGCTTCCCAGTTCCTACTTTGAGTTCCTGCCTTGGATTCTCTTGGTGTTTGACTGTAACTTGTAAGCTAAAATACACTCTTCTTTCTTAAGTTATTTTTGGTCATGTTGTCTATCACTGCAAGAGAAAGCAAATTACGAGAGTATGAATTCTAGATACCAAAATCAAAAGGAATAAGAACATACAGATTGTGCAAAAATAACATGAAATAAGGTGGTAGTAACCATAGCTGATAAAAGTGTTGTAACAGAACTGTGAAAAGTTGCATGATGTTTCATAAACATATCTAAAGTAGACCAAATTTATTTGAATCTCAGTGTAAGGATCTAAAATAGTATTCTAACATTTCATGGTGAGATATGCTAAAGATGTATAGGTTCCCCATAAAGGAAATTTAGACAAAACATTAAACCTGTGGACTATGGAATTTATCCAGATATGCATTCTTTTAATTGTTGTAAATACTGAGCATATATCCATCTTCATCTGAGAATGTACTAGTAAATACTTACATAGATTTTATGATCAATAAAGCTTGTAAAATACTCCTTTACAATAGATACATCACAGTAATTTGAGTAGGCAGCATTTAGATAAAAGTCAATCTTAGAATTAGGGCAGGATTATCTCCCCTAAAAAAGTGCTAAAACACATAATAAGCAAAAATTTGATACAATTGGAATATTATTGAGAGGAAAATATATTTGGTAATAAGTGAACACAAAAGAATCTTGATAGCAGATCAAATTAGAATATTAACAATAATTTACAAATATTGATCAATTAAAATATTGCCTTGCTGGTCTATATTTATTTATATTAGTCTGTCAGGTTATGTAGTATTCTCAATTGTTGAGAGTAAAGGAACTTACCAGGGAGAAATGAGTGTCCAGGTAGTATAAATTCTTCAATATGAAAAGCAAAGTTTATTTGAATTATATTTTCATCAAATATAAACATGTCAGGTTATAATGCAGGCATTGAAGAACAAAATAATTATGATGTATTTCATGGCTAGAATTACTTTTGTCTTTTTTCTCCATGTAAGTGTTTTAAGATGTTAATTATTAGGTTTACATACTTCATTTTTTTCATATTGTTCGTGTGGAGCATAAAAGTTCAATTTCAATTTTTAGATATATATGTTTTAGTTTCAAAGCATCATTTATTGAAGATATTATTTCCTTACCCTTGTCATAATGTCAATTTTATCAATGCAAAAATATTTTAAATAAAAATTATGTGTACATATAAGCATATATATATACTTAGTAACAGTATTTGATAATTTTCTAAAGTACAAATAAGTACAATTAATTAAATGAACATTTAAATTGTAAGTGAAGATAAATAGAATTACTTTAAAAATTAAGTACATTATTGTTTTTATAGAATCCATATGTTAAACATACATAATATATGCAAACCAATAATAAGTATAAGAAAAATTGACACTTTTAAGGCATCTCATCTCAAGAAACTCATATTGTCATTTGTAGTCTACCATTTCTCAATGGGTTATCTGAGGTAATTTTGTAGAAAACTTAAAGAGAGCTTGATGAACCTGTAAGGCTGCAGGAATTCAGAAGTAACTCAATCTGTGGTACAGTAAATTGAACATAAGTGGACACGAGTAATACCAGTTCTATGGAATACTTAACACAACATTAAAACGAAAAGTACATATCTCAAATTTGGATATTATCCCTAAGGTACCAATATGGAGAATGGTTTGCAATGTCATAAGGATGAAGTAAGAATGAACAGTGCTAGCTGGGCGGTGGTGACGCACGCCTTTGATCCCAGCACTCGGGAGGCAGAGGAGGTGGATCTCTGTGAGTTCGAGGCCGGGCTGGACCGACAGCCTCAAAAACAATAGAGAGAAACCCTGTCTCCTAAAAACCAAAAAAAAAAAGAATGAACAGTGCTAATAAATGAATACAGAGTAGTGGAATAGCATATGAAATATCATAAATTTAAGCTGTGAATAATTTAGTATTTCACTGAATACATGAAAGGAATATAAAGAAAGTAGAGAAGATTATTTTTCAACTTGCATGATTGCATGGAGATTTGTGTTAACTACTAATACACAAATTATAGAAGGTAAAGAAAGTCTGAAGGAGAAAGGACAAATAAATTCAGTGTTTCTTTAAAAATTAAATCTCTATGTGGTTTACAAATGAAAGGATTTGTTAGGAAAGTTATCATAGCTGAAGATAGATATATTTGAAAGCTGTTAAAATATTATGTCATATTTCAATCTTTGTAACACTATGTGTAATGTTTGTATACAATGAGAATGCAGTGGGAACCACATTGGAACTTAAAGGACTATCAATATTTAATACAATGCTAATCAAAGAGGAGCTCATATTGAAGTAATATATGGAATGCTCTCAGATTTTAGAGAGAGGAAGGAAAGAAAAATGCTCTTGAAACCAAGGGGAGAAGCAATCTTCGAAGTACTAACATCATAACATAATATAGAAAGGTAGGAGTAGAACAGGAACAGGATGGACTTGCTGAAATGTTTCCATCTATATGACCATCTGAGGTCATGGTCTTTGAATTGCATAATCACAAAGGGAAGTTTCCAAAAGAAACAGACACATTTACAGAAACAAAAACTTACAGGTAGTAGTTAAAACATTTCTAACATAGACAACAGGATCTGTGGTTTGAACATGTAGCTGTGTAATCATTTCTTATGGCGTTTTCTACAATTATCTGCCTTCCACAGATGAGAGGAGTGACTTTAACAATCTAGGGAGCCATTATAGATTTAAAGAGAGATCTGGCACTATGGAACTATCCAGAGATCCACAAGGATGACCCCAACTAACAATCTAAGCTATAGTGGAGAGGCTGCCTTAAATGTCCGTCTCCAATAATGAGACTGATGAACACCTTATATGCCATTATAGAACCTTCTTCATCCAGTAGCTGATGGAAGCAGAAGCAGATACCCACAGCTAAACACTGAACTTAACTCCTGGAATCCAGTTGCAGAGAAGGAGGAGTGATGAGAAAAGGGGTCAAGACCATGCTGGAGAAACCCACAGAAACAGTTGACCTGACCAAGTGGGAGCACAAGGACCCCAGTCGTAAAACTGGGGAACCAGCATTGTACCAAACCAAACCTTCTGAATGTAGGTCTCAGTTAGGTGGCTGGGGCAGTCTTTGGGTCCTCCCTGACAGTGGAACCAGTATTTATCGCTAGTGAAAAATGGATTTTGGGAACCCATTCCTGATGGTGTGTTACAGTCTTAGCCTAGCTACACAGGGGAGGGCCTTGGCTCTGCCCCAAATGATGTAACAGACTTTGATGATCCCCCATGGAAGGCCTCAACCTCCCTGGGGAGTGGATTGGGGGTGGGACAGGGGGTCAGTGGGGACATGGCAGGTTGGGAGGGAGAGAGTACTGGCATTTATATGTAAAATAAGATTATTTCTAAAGTAAATAAAACAAAAAAGAAATATATATACACTTAAAAAACTGGCAGAAGTTACCAAACTTAACTACTTTAGAAGCAAAAATTTGATTTAGTTTATTCTCACACAATCTTATTATTTCTAGTTAAGGATTGCTATAAGTCTTTCATAGTACAGAGAACTGATTCACTTTTGTGTTAAGATGTGCATATTTTCTTCCTCCATACAGATTTCAAGTAAAAGAACACTTTGAGAACTTTATATTTTTAGAAAATCTATGTATTACTAAACATTTGATGCAATAACAAGACATAGTTTTCAGATCTGTTGTATAATGATTTGTTACTATACTTCAAATTTAAATATAAATAGCAAATTTTATATAAAATATAATAAGTAAAAGATTGAAATCAAAGTATTTCTTTGGAATTTAGGTTTCATTATTTCATATTTTCCTTACTTCATCTAATATTTCAACATTATTAAAGGAATGCTGCATGGATCTCAGCAGACTATGAAACTGAATTACAATAAAATAATTTGTGCAGGTTAAAATAAGAATATTGTTTGCACATTGATCATTATTGAACATATGCATCACTTTATTTTCCAATACATACAGTATAAGTAAAGATGGTGACACAACAGAAAATGAAATATTTAGAGGAATATCAAAAACATGTAACAGAATAATGTTACTGGGTTCTATTTCTATTTATCTGGTAAACTACAAATGTCAAAATCAGAATATATGAATTCAGATGTTCAGTCTATCATTTTTAACTGGAAGCCAATATTTACCTTAAAATGTTTGTCTAAAAGGTCTTCAACCACCACATACGCATCACCCCATTGTAGCATCCTCCTAATCTTCAGCCCCCTTACCCCTAGCCAAGGATTCCATGGGGTCACCTTTACTTATTTTCTAATTCAAACTTCATATCAATGATATTGTTAGCTCTTAATAAACATTCTTTCTTTCTCTGTTTCTCTCTCCCTGTCTGCCTGTCTCTTCTAAAAAGGTGGTTCACAACTTCAGCATTAGGAAGTACCTAGTAATTATTCTATGGACACTATACTCAACTTCTTGACAATATTGGTCTATGAGAAGACAATAATTTATTTGGAGGACATGGTTCATCAAATTGAATAGACCTATGACTGTCCCTTAGAAAGTAATATTCCCAGATCCTGACTATTGAGTTGAATGAAATAACTAACCACAGGATTGGGTAGTAACAGTACAACCAAGTATATTAATAAATGACAATAATTATTGAAATACATATAGGAAAAGCACTGAAATTAAATACTCAGTATCAGAAGCATAGCATGTTTCAAAAATGTTTGCTAGCTATTGTCAAAGTTTCTTAACTGAGTGTTAATTTATCTTATAACTAACATTTTAGCAAGTCCAAATTTTATGAGATTGCTCAATGCAATGCAAATAGTTAGATGAGTTTTGAAATGATAAATATGGCTTTCCAGCAGTTCCATTAACTGAAAAAAATATTTTATGGAATATCACAGAAAATATTATGTCTTGATCCTCAAAAATTAGTGAAAATGCCATGGGAGTTATGGTTAATTCATGTGTCTAGGCCTCCCTTCTGTCTGCATCCATATTTTAGATACATGGAGTCATTTCATCTTCATTATTTATAAAAAATGAGTATTAATAACAACTAATTCATGTATTGCCAGCCAAATTATATAGACTAATAATCATGAATATCAAACAATATATATATATAATTTAGATGAATATCAATAAATATTAAGAATTTTCTACTTCTCAAGACTCATTCTTCTCACTATACATGTTTGTCAGATATCCTAGTCTATAAGTTGTACCATGTATTCGTTCCCTCCAGCTGCCTAGGTCCCACCACTGTCTCTGCCCCCAAATTGCTCATGTGCCACTATATAAATATGAAGCTGTTTGCTGTTTTCTTTGGTTTCTTAATGGTTAGCTCTTACTTAATTATTAACCCATAATTACTAACATATATTTTCATAAGGTCTTATCTTGCACACTCTCCTCCCAGGATTACACAGCAACTCTTAATCTTAACTACATTTCCCAGAATCCTCCTCTACACCTAGTCCCAGCTATCTTGCTTCCCTATTGACCAACAGTGCTTTATTTATCAACCAATCAGACAAACATATACACAGAAGGCCTTCCCCCATCAATAAGTCCCATATGCTTTTTCATTCTTGAGAAAATAAATCAGTAAAGGAGAAGATTAGCCATGGAATGATATTAATTCTATGGGTTTAAAATGCTCTAAAATATACTTGTAATTTATACCTTTACAGATACTTAGAGGCATGAAAATCCTTGTGCATCCTATTGATCATTAGCTTCGTACTAAAACTATGATGCTATTCTGTTTGAATCTGCCCTAGATATGTACAAGTTCTCATTATGAAATCTATACATTGATGCACCCTTAATGACATAGGATACATGCTGTACACTTTGATACAGTTGATGTTAGTGGTTACTATAAATAAGTATAGATACTGTTAGGTGTTTGTTTAGTGACTGAAATATAAATGAATTTTCCTCCATTCTGGAGATTAAATGAGGCATGATAGCATTAAGGAAAAGTAGCACAATGCTTACCCGTTGTATTCAGCATCAGAAAAAAATGCTCATATGAATAAACTAGGTTTTTTACTGCAACTCACTGTAACCTCCCCATGTAACTCACTTTGTCACAGTACAGCTTCCACAACGAGATTTTTCTCTTCTTTCTTTTCCTTGTAAAATTTATTTTATTTTATGTTATTTTGGTGGGGAGAGTACAAGATCTGGTAGCAGATACAAAGAGACAGGGATATTAATAGTATCAAGATGCATGATGTGAAAGACACAATGAATAAATAAAAAGAAAGTCTTAAAAAAGATGAAGGAGCAAGAAGGTTGAATCTGGGAAGAATAGAGGAGAGCAAGAAAAGTGATACATTAATAGAGGGAGCCATTATAAGTTTAAAAATAAATCTGGCACTAGGGAAATATCCAGAAATCTACTAGGATTACCCCAACTAGGAATCTAAGCAAAAGTGGTGACGTTACCTTAAATGCCCTTCCCCTATAATGATATTGAAGACTACCTTATGTGCCACCAAGAGCCTTCACCCAGTAGCTGATGGAAACACAAGAAGACAACCACCGCTAAGCACTGAGCCAAAGTCCTGGAATTCAGTTGCAGAGAGGGAGGAGTTATGAGTAAAGGGGGTCAAGACCACGCTGGAGAAACCTACAAAACAGCTGACCTGAACTAATGGGAGTACATGAACCCCATACTGATAGCTGGGAAACGAGCATAGGACCAGTCCAGACCCCCTGAACGTTGGTGTCAGTTTGGAGGCCTGGGAAATCTAGAGGGCCTCCAAAGAAGACTTTAATTCTTTTCTCATTTACCCCTATTACAAGAATGGAATTTGGGAGCCCATTCCATATAGAGGGATATACTCTCAGTCTATACACACTGGGGACAGCCTAGGCCCTGCTCCAAAATTTATAGCAGACTTTGAAGATTCCAATATAAGGTATCACCCTTCCTGGGAAGCAGAAAGGAGATGGAATAGTGAGTTGATGGGGGGCAAGGGAGGAAAGGAACTGGGATTGACATGTAAAACAAGATTGCTTCTAATTTAAATTAAAAAAGAGAAAGAAATGTACTTATCTGGCATGTTATTATCTACATTCCTTATGGATGTTGATAGGTGCCTGTCACATAATTCATTTCAGTTCAAATTAATTTCAACATCAAATGCTGTAGGTGAATAATGACTGATAGGTTGCTTTTAAGTCCATGCATAAAATGTTCATTTGTTTTTGAAATTTTGCCTTTTTGTTTCCATAGTAAGAATCTTGAATGACATTTTATACAGATGGATGATTCAAAGAATGGTAATCCAAAAAACAAATGGATAGCAAAGAAATAAGTAATAATTTTGCTATCCAATCTTTTTTCTTTGACATCACATGGCTAAACTCACTGATCATATTTAAGATATTTAAAAAAGGTTCTTAGAGAATTTCTGCCATCTTTTTGTCACAAATACAGACTTTATTCCTGATACATATGCTTGCATTACTTTTACTTGCCTGAGTGGTCTAACAAGTGCTTGCAGTATAATAGTCTATGGGAATGATGAGAGAGGATTTCTTTCCTTTGTTTCTAACCTACAAGAGAGCATTAAATTACCACTACTCTGTTAACTGTATATTCTGCATGTTTTTCAGTTATAGTAATTAAATATAATCATTGCTTTGGTGAAAACGAATTGTTTAAAATGTGGATTCTCACTCTTAACAATCGTTTGATTAGAATATATTGAATTGATCACATCTTTTCCTCTTCAATTATAATTAATTCAGCACATTTCATTTTCATTTTAAGTTGCTGCATTTCCAATACACATTCAGGGTAGATATATTTTATTGTTTTCTGTTCATGGTTGGACTTGAGTTTTCTAAAAGATTTCTATAATTGTTTTGTTTGTCTGTTTTCTGACTTTTGTTCTTTGTTCTTGACAGTTCTTTTCCTCCTTGCACTTTTATTTTAAGCAGAATTAAACCAAACATCTTAACAAGACTTTCATTCTCTTCCTATTTCTAGATGAAATGCAAAATTTCAATTAATTGACATCTAATTTTTATATATCTTTAATGGAGACAGTTTTCTTCATAACCTTATCTTTCTATAATTTTCCTTTATTGTTGTGAGATTATAGAAGCAGTTTTACTACAGAATTTATTGCTATTCCAAATCTGTGAATATGCTATTATGATCACTTTACAACTTTTTATTTATTCTTTTGATACATTTTAGACAATAATTACTAAACCCTGTTCATGATTCATTTACCAATACTTTACTTACTTGTGTGGTTTGCACTTGAGAATTTCCATTATATTCATCTAATTCTGCTTCTACTTACTCAAATTTTCCTTAGATTCTTTATAATGTTTTCACCTCTCTATGAAATATTTTATTATACATTGCACAGAGTCTTTTTATTTTAGAGACAAGATCTCTCTATATAAACCTAGTTAGGTTCCCTAGTGCTAAAACTGTAGGAAAATGTCACTAAGGCTAACAATGTTTGTCTGTACTTTTGGACACTTTTATACAGTCACTCTACTTGCTATAAATGCTCTATCAAATATTTCTAATACCTGTGCTACTACAGACTTGTGTATACTTGATCCTATGTCTCTTGTGTATATGCTGACCTATTCTAGTCTTTTCACATTTCTAATTTGGGTGCTAAAATCAGACATGCTCTCAAATACACAGTGAAAAAGTCAAGTTAAACCTAGCAAGGGTTTTTTCATTACTTCTACTTTTATTTACTGTGATTGAAGTTTAGTCACAAGGCACAATCACGTCCTTAGATTTCTATAGTAAAATGACAGCAGCTTCTAGCAATATAAGTTGATAATGACCATAACATTGAAGTATGTCTATGCATTGAAAGAAATTTGCATATATTCCTCAGTTTTGAGATTAAGAAGCAATCCTCCCTCATCTTGGTAGATCTTGAATGCAATAATATGAATCCATTTACAGTATGAAACAAAGGAATATTTGATGCACATAAGTAGAGAAATCAGTGTGAACATACAGTTAGAAATTAGGATGGTACAGTTTAAGAAAAGTGGTAGTATAGCTTCCAGATGCTAGAAGAAAAAGTCAATGATTCCTCCAAAATTTCAGAAGGTAAGTTCTTGCCATCATGTTGACTTTAGCCCATTAATAATGATCCTAGATTTTAAGAGGAAGCAAAAGCTGCACACATAGACACATGCACTATATATATGTGTATATATATATATATATATATATATATGGGAGAGAGAGAGAGAGAGAGAGAGAGAGAGAGAAAGAGAGAGAGAGAGTTTCAGTTCATTGTAACTTGACCTCCAAGCTCAAAGTCACTATTTAGCTTCTAGATTCAGTTGGACGAATTTCTTGCTATTGTCTTGGCATTGTCAAATTTCTAGCTGCCTGTTCACCCATTCATCAGTATGGATCTTGTGCTCATCATTTCACTTGGAAATGATCTTGACCTTGGCTTCACCTCAGCACTACAGCTCAAATTTGACTCAAAGTTCAGGAGCTGTAACAATTTTTTAGCATATTCTGTGGGTATGATAAATGTGTTTTCCCATCCTTCATAGCTCTTTGTAGCCATCCTATAACCACATATAGCACACGTACATATATGGATATATTTAATATATGAATATTAATGTGTAATATTGGCAACAAAATTGAATTCAGCGAACTAGTTTGTGCCTTATCTTGACTATCCATGGCAATTAGGACTATTTGGTAAATAGCTGGCAGGGAAACCACTGTACCTTGTGAGTTAATAGTTAATCAATTCTAACACCATGAATTTATGCAATTTAGATAATATAAATTCATTTAAATATATTCATCTATACTTCATACATGACACACTAATGACAGATACTTGTTATCTCTTACACAAGACATGTCAAATTTCAAAGGAGAGATTTTGTCACATCTCCCCAATTATTTTATCTAATACTGGTTTTCATATGCAAAATCCTTCCAAGGACACAAGAGATAAGCTAATTGTGAGGAGGTAGCCTGTCCTCAAAGACATTCAAGTCTTCTAATTTGTAACTATTTAGCAAGTTGTGATTTGTGATTTGCATTTTTAAAATCTATTGTCTATTTACTTATGTGTTAATTTAATATAAAATGCCCTGAAAGCAACACAAAACTCAGTCTTTGACAAAGGATCTTGGTATAGTGCCCTGGCCACATTGCCATAGTAAATTAATAATACTCAGTAATTTTCTGTGGCAACAAAGTATATCAGCCTTTGACTGATACTAATATCCTATGTGTAGCACAAATAGCAAAGTCCTAGAGGGAGCAAGCAAAATAGTTGTTGACAGTACACAGAAATCTTTCTTTCTTTCTTTCTTTCTTTCTTTCTTTCTTTCTTTTTTTTAGCCTTTATTACGTACAGAAAGAACACTCTGAAGGGTCTAGGGAATACTAGCTACAGTTGAAACTGGTCAGGGGAGACACTAAAGCAAGAGAACCCACTATATCAAAGTGGCCTTGAGGTGGGGAGGAAAGTGCATGTCTGGAATAATTTACACATTAGCATTACCTTTGTGAGATGCTCAGTCATCAGCTGATTAAATAAAGATGATCAGAGTGAGTAGATAGACAATAAGGTCGTTTACAGAACTGGAGAATGAGAGCTGAGGCTCTTTGGAGCGAAAGGGTGAGTGGTCACGGAGGCCAGCTACATCCCTGTTTGGAATGAGGCGAAGGCTCTTCTCTTGTGGCAAGATAAACCTGGGTTTGAGAATTCGAAGGGCATGCCTCGAGGTGGTGGCACATGCCTTTAATCCCAGCATTTGGGAGGTAGAGGCAGGTGGATCCCTGTGAGTCAGAGAGAGAGAGGGAGAGAGGGGGAGGGAGGGAGGGAGGGAGGGAGGGAGGGAGGGAGGGAGGGAGGGAGGGAGAGAGAGAGAAAGTGAAAGAGAGAGAGAGAATCCGAAGGGCGCCTCCAAGAAAAAACGTTTTGACTGGAGAATCTTAACTGTACTCTCAACTTTTCCCTTTGCCCTGTGCTGTCCAGCCTGTCCTCACTAGTCATATGTGTGATTGCTGAGCACTAGACATGTGACCAATCTGAACTGAGAGACGCTGTAAGTGAACAGTGCACACTGACAAATTTTCAACCTTCTCTGAAGAGTGTAAAATAGCTCATTAATAATAATAGTGCATATACTCCAATTATCTACCGAAATGATATTTGATATGTTGGGCTAAATAAAATACATTTTTATGTCCCTCGCCTGTTTGATTTTACTTTTTTGAAAATGTGGCATCAGGAAATAGGCTGCAATGCTTGACTCCCACTGGACTCTACAGTACAGCACTCCACAGATTTAAAACATATGGTTCAGGTGGTGAATATCTTCGCCTCTGCGACCTGTATCTTGAACACTATAGAACCCAGGCTTGTTTGAAACTTGGTCTGAAGCCAATGTTAGCCTGAAACACCGGAATCTACCTGCTTCCCTCTTCCCCCAGATTCCTTATGCATCTTTTTATCCTCAGTATCTACAAAAATTGCCTGCACATAATAGGCATCCAGTGTATACTCTTTTCTTGTTTTCAGACAGGGTTTCTTTGTGTAGTCCTGGCTTTTCTGGAACTCACTGTGTAGACGAGGCTGGCCTTGAACTCATAGAAATCTACTTGCCTGTACCTCCCGAATACTGGGATGAAAGGCATCTGTTTGACATCACCACGTGGCCAGCATATACTTCTTTTTTTATTTTTATCTCAACTTTATTTTATCTCCGTATTTTATACAGATACTGCTGCTATGTATCTATAGTATAAATTACTATCTTTTAAATTTCAGATGTTTCTATTTGAAGGTTCTCAAAAGAAATAAAAGAGTAAAAGCTAACAACTGCATTAGATATACAGTTTCAAGACAGGCTTTTGGCCTCTAATGAGTCCTAGGAAGGAAACTACAGTCATCCTGACCTAGAAAACAAGTCCCCTGGCAAGTCCGAAGCACTAGTAGAAGGAAATCATTTGCTCTTGATAATATGGATTACCATGAAAATATTTTTTAGTCTGTACAAAAGGCCATTATAAATTAATTTTTTATAATTTAATGGCTATCTACTATGTGAAATTTAACTGACCTTTTAATTTTATTAGAGAGGCTATATTTCCTAAATCTGACCCAGATGAGTATGGCACTCTGTTCAGACATACCCAACAAGGAATTTTCTCCTCCCTTTTCACTGAGCTACCAACTTCCCGTCTTTTTTTATTTTAAATAGCAGAAGCAGGCAGATCTCTGTGAGTTCCTCCAGGAATCTTTCTTGCCAACACAACATTCCTGTGATTCCACTTTTTGGCTTTTGGCTGTTTTACATTAATCTGCAGCTCATTTCTCACAGTGTTTCTTCCCTCTTCTTTGCCTTTCTGTGTCCTTTCTGTGTGATCAAAATTGTAGAATATTTTTACTTTTTAAAATAAAGTCACAATTATTTGTTAATATATGTAGGATTACAACCTTCTCTCACATACTCAAATTTCAAACCCATATTTCATGCATAACATATTCTCTCCATTATGATTGTCCCAAACTTTAACCCATGCCAATATGAACTTTAAATCAAAAATCTCATTTTATTGATATCAAATCTCATTATTTAAATTACAATGCAATTCTTGAAATTATTAATGTGAATGTGGATATAGTCTACACTGAGTCAAAGTTTCTCTACCTATCTGAACACGAAAGCTACTAGTGTGCTTTCCAAGGCTTATATTGAATGTTCCCATTCCAAAAGGTAAACATTACAAGAGTTAAATCATTCATTGGCTTCAAGTGACTCTCTTACTCAGCACTAAATAAGTGGCTTTCAAGGCCTCAAAAACAGTCTTTTCTGACTTGATGTCTGTTCAGTCAGTTGTTCCTCTGAGATGAGGAATTATAATGGGCTCATCAATGCACTGCATCCTATAATGCTGATGGATTTTGTCTCTTTTGTTATCAATACTTATTGCACTTCTATTAATTTAAACAACTGCGATTTCCATGTATTCATTCTCAATAAAACTTGTACTCAAGCACTATTTGCATTTCTAGCAGTTAATTGCCAAATATATTTCTGAAAATTGTACCTGATGTATTATTTGTCTAGCACTGGACACTTAAATTTGTTTTCTCAAAGTTAAACTTATAGATTTAAAACATCTAGCACTTACAGGCAAAACTTATGGAAAAGGTATTTATATTAACAATCCATTAAAGTATTCCTATGGTATATAAAATTTACTTGTTGAACCAATTTGACACTTTATTTCAACTGGTAATGTTGAATGTTTGAACATATTATATAAACATACAATTTAGTCACCTTTCTAAGGATAATCTCTGAATTTCTTTTTGTAATTAAACTTTAATTTTTTTCATTCCCATGACATTGTAGTAAAATTTGTGTCTAATTAATTTAGCAAAAATTGAAATACACTGTAGGTACCACCTTCTCATTTTAATATAACAATTTATTTGCCACATTTCTTTTACATCAATTCTATGCTCTTTTTGGGAATCTAATTCTTTCTTATTACATGTATGTAAATATACACATGCAATCTGTCTCTCTGTGTTTCTCCTTCCCAGAGTCCTCCTCAACTCCTAGTCCCACCTATCTTGCTTCTCTATTGGCCAACAGTTCTTACTGACATATACACAGGACTTCCCTCATCAAGAGATGTTTTATTTTCAGATTATAAACTTTAAATCATATACATATTTTCATAAGTCAATAGTAATTAGCTTAATATTAAGTATAATAATCAAAGGTTTATGAATTGAGAAATTTTATGTATATATGACATACTTCAAATATCATGCACAGCAGCTTTAAAAAATTAATTTCAAATTAGTTTAAAAAGAGAGATTTTTTTTACTGATTCACAGTTGCTATTAGTCTCGTGAAGATTAGATAAAAATTAAAATATAAAATTCAATCACTTATATGGTTTACACATTTCATTTAGTCATCTATAATCAGAAAAATATACATTTACTTACTATATATGCTGATAACTGTCTTCTCACCATTGTTTATAGACTTCTATCTTTCTAAGATGTAACAAATATTTTCATTTGAATGTTTAGCAATGCAACAAAATGAAACAATTTTTTCATCACAAGCTAGTTTAAAATACTGAGTCTCAGAGAGGTGAGAAAACCTGCATTGAGTATATGGTGCCAGATGTTAGAGCTGTGATTGGCCTCCCAGGCTGCCAGATGACAAATACTTCACATCCTTTGCCTTTGGGATTCTAAACTTTTGTGTTGGTGTGATTATTCTCTTTTTGCTCCTGATTTCTTTAAGTAAATCTGAGAATCAGAGTTTCATTTTTTTTATCCTAATATCACAATTCTCTTAACCGGCAGAAATGATTAGAGTGAAGATTATTTTTAAAAACTCTATTGCCATTGTTTTATATTTCCCATGTTGAATGCACTGGTAATAAGTTTTAAAAGCTTCCCCTCTTATTCTGACCTCAGCTTGCATAGATTGTGTGCATTCTATCAGCTGAGAATTCACATATACAACTACCCTACTATGTCTGAAAGTAAGGGCTATTTTCTTGTAGTCTTCTATGAACTAAAAGTCTTATAAACTTTCTGTAGCCATTTCCATTAATTACTCCTTTTCAGATATCATGTTCTGAACTATCATACTGTCCACCAGAACAAAACAAAACAAAAAAATCCCTTCCTTTAGTGAAAACACATATTCAAGCTCCTTTGAAAAACAAAGGAAACAACAAAAAGAAGTTTTCAGTCAAGTATAGATGTGAAAATTCATCAACTCAGCAGACAGTACAAAATGATAAGCAGTACATTCATTTATGTGATTTTGTAGTATGTATTGCCATTAGAATTGTTCGTGTTTAATCCAGTCATGGAAGCTTTAACTTATAACACTAGCATTCTAGAGGCAGGAGGATTACTGCAAATTCAAGGCCAGTGTGAACATCACTGAGAGTTTAAGGCCAGTGAAGGTTGCAGAGTAATACCATGTCTTGAAAAAACAACCACATCAAATTTAAATAGATGACTGTAGTTTTACATTGATGTCCTTCTTTCGGGTATGTTTGCTCAAAAATAAAAGTGGTGATTGCTCTCAGATGATCATCTTTCAGTCGATACTTCCATGTATCTACCAGTCCAATTCGCCTTAAAATGAATCCTCAATTATTGTTTTTATTAGTATTAATTACTTTTATTATTTACATACAGATCATGGCAATTCCAGCCAAAAATCTGGAAAGCTTGTCTGTGCTCATGAATGCTACAGAGCGTCTTTTGTTTCCAGCTACACCCAAAGAGAAGGCTGAAGTGGCAACCTCTTATTGTTTTTCCTTCTGTGAGGGAAGACCAGCATGCCTGACTCGATTTTTCAGGTTTATGATGTTACAAAATCTATACACATTCATAGTAATCCATAAATTGAATTTTGTATTGTAATACCAAGAAGCCACATGTGGTAAAATTCTCTCTAGCAGTATGCATCAAAAAATGTCAGTATAGTTGATCCTTGCCATACTAGAACAAAACAGCGGGGCACAGCTCCTAATCAAACACAGGATCAGAGGGGCAGATAACTTTATAGTCTATTCTGTTGTTACTATGTCTTGGATAGCACATTATATATTTTTGCATTCTTTCGTGGATAATATTGAACACTTTATTAACAAATGTGCTTTGCCCAGTTTAAGGCTAATTCTTAATCTTAGAGCCAAAGCCAAATTTAAGTATATTTAAGCTAGCCTATGATAGGCTGTATCATTTGATAATGATGAGTAAATTAAATGTATTTTTGATATACTGCAATTCGAACTTCAGTTAATGAAAATATTACTCCATTGTAAGTTCAGAAGTCTTTGTATATACTTCCATTGTAGCCTGAGGTTACAAATGGTTCTGGATTAAAGGTAAAGTATTTCAGTTCAACATGAGGAAAAATTATTTTGTTCAGTTAATAAATACGATAATTAGATTGATTCAACTAGTTCACTAATAGATAGATATTACAGCATCACTTTTATCCCCAAATATAACTAATTACAATTTGGAAATATCTAATAATTATATAGACAGACAGACAGACAAATTCTTAATGTGGGCAAGTCCTAAATATTTTGTCTTTTCATAAAGAATTGTCATATATATGTGTGTCTCATACACACACACGCACACACACACACACGTGTTTGCCTGAATTTACACTACATGCATACAGTGCCAGTGGAGATTAGAAGATAGCATGAGATCATGAGGTCCTTTGGAACTAGGTGCTAAAATGTCAGTTGTGTGTTACCTTGTGTGTGCTTGTAACTGAACACGGGTCTTCTGCAAGAGACGTAAGAGAAGTAAGTGCAATCATCTGTTATGCCATCACTGTAGCCTCACTCTTAATGGCTTTTTATCATGAAGGGATACTGATTGCTAAAAGCCTCTTCTATGTCTATCACAATGATCATGTGATTTCTTTCCTTAGGTTTTAAGTTCTATTACACTGACTTATTTGTATTTGTTAAATCATGCTTCTGCATCCAAGGTAGAAGTATACTGTTCATGGTATAGGCTCTTCTAAATTTGTTTTTATATAATTAAATTATAATTATACCTTTTTCTCCCCTCCCCCACTTCCTTACTGCCTCTATTGTATCTGTTCACCCCCAAAATTCAAGGCCTCTGCCTCTTTAACAATTCTTGTTACATATAGGTACAAATTAATAAAACTATGAATGCAAACAGCTCTCTTGGGTATAGTGTGTGTGTGTGTGTGTGTGTGTATGTGTGTGTGTGTGTGTGTTTTAGGACGCATCACCTTTTAGTGGATAATCTTTCAGGGGTCTAAATGACTAATTCTCCCTCTGATTGTTATTAATGGCATATGTCTATTCATTTAGGGGTGGTTCCTTGTGTGATTTCCTCCATTCACATTGATGTCAAATTGTGTTGTAGTTGCTTAGGTCTTGCATTAACCAACATTGCTAAGATATCATGGGAGTGGCTTCCCTGTCATATCTAGAAGATTCAAAATAAAAAAAAATCCTGTCCTTTTTTTTCTTGGAATTATTCTGCCCTCTCTTCAGTAGTCATGGTCTCTGAGACTTAGATTCAGAAATTGTGTTGCAGATATATACAGAGGGACCTAGCATCCCATATTCAATTTTTCTCTGCATATTGACATATTGGTTTTCTGTATGGAAACAAATGCTTATTTTATGCAAGGTAAGAGCTGTACTAGGCCAACTCACAGGAAGTGCAATCATGAAAGAATCTGTTGGTGGGGAACACATCTTCATAATACACTGTGGAACTTCATTTGCATGTGTTATAATTGAGATTTATATGTATGTTCATGAGGGAAATTGATCTAAACATTTCTTTCCTTTTATTATGGTTTCAGTAACATGAAAATATTGACTCCATAGAATGAGTTTGATAGTGTGCTCTCCTTTCCTTCTTTCTGTAACAACTTGAAAAATATTGTTTTTTGCTACTTTAAGCATTTGGAAAATTTGCCTTTACATTGGTTAAGTTTTGTTCTCACCTTTACTTGATTCTAGGAATTCTTGAATTTGTATCTTGATATCTTCAATGATTCACTTATCATTCACAAATATAATATTAATTTCTGAGTATTTATGTCATTGACATAGTATTCCTTTTCATTTATTTGCAGTTACTCCACCATGATCTGATAAGAAACAAGAAATTATTTGTGTTTCCTTTCTAGTTGTTAGAGCCCAGGCTCATGACCTACAATATACTCTACCTTAGTCAAATTTTTTGCACTTCTAAGAATAATGAATATCTTATATGTGTTTTATTGAATATTCTAGAGATATTTGTTAAGTACATTTGAAGTATTGTCTAACTTCTTTATTTTAATTATGGATGATGCAATTTAATATGATACTGATGTATTGAATTTACTTAACCATTATTGTACCAGGAATTTTATGTCTATTTGGTCTCATTGGCATTTGTTCTATGAATTCAGATCCCAGTATATGCTAAATATACCTGCAAAATTATTAGAACTTCTTGATGGAAGAGTTTTTCCCTTTTATAAATATACAATGATCTTATTTTCATCATCTGAATAATTTTTAAATTATTTTTAGTGGCTTACAGTTCTTTTCAAGTTAAAACAACACAGAATTTAAAATTTTTCTAGCAACAAATTGTATTTTCATCCATTGTCCCATGATACTTACTGCTAGTGTCTACCTACAATATAATTGTGCCATCCATCTTATGCACAGCTTGCTCAAGCATAAAGTGGTGTGTATAGATAGAAAAAGGTGTACATCTAACTGGATGATACAGAAATGCATTCAATCAAATCTTTATGAGAACAATTTATATCTAATTTTTGCTGCTGGAGAAAACTAGGTGTAGAACATTGTTTAGTCTATATTATCTTTGTTGAAACTGTATACTACTATGGGTTTCTTCACCATGTTTAACAGTTGAACACCTGAAAGGAATAATGTAAAACATAATGTTCAGTTAAAATTTCATCATTCGATAAATGACATAGTTGAAATTAGATACCAATTTGAGCTTTCAAATCACTATGCTAGTATACCTTCTGTGTAATCTAGCATTTAATAACGGGAAACGCAACAAAAATAGAACTACTTGCAAGGCTCTGTGCCTTTGGTTAACGTCACTAGATTTTTTATCAATTTTTTTCCCTTATTTAAACTCATTGAACAGTGAAAATGGTAGCTGTTTTTAATCTTATTAAGAAACAGATAGGCTTAATTTGGAAAGTGTAAGTGAGCAGCAGGAAATAATGTGAGGACTTAGATAAAATCAAATTAAAATATTAAAATTTATGATGAACCTTATTTTATTTTTGAATTTGTAGCAATAAAAAATTACCAGACTTTTCAATTTCCTTCTTTTCGTAGATGAAATTAAATAAGTACTTAGGGAAACATTGGGCTAACACTTTAGGGAAATAATTTACAAATGGGATTTTACTTCAAAGTCAACTTTTGATTATCTATGCTTGGGTTTTTCACATTGCGGGGTTGGGAAACTTGCTATGCTGTTTGGGAAAACAGATTGGATCCAGTTGGGTAAATTCTCATTTGTTTTTAATTCTCTAAGCCAATTTTGCTTCTCATTTATACATTGAATCTGAAGATGACCAGATGTCAGTATTACATATTTCCCTTTGAGGATTGCACATGGAAATAGTCATGAAAGACTACAAAGAGGTTTATCCTGTGTTCAAATATTGGTTACAAAGTCACAGCAATGGCAATCATCTGAGAATGCTCCAGTGTATTTGTTTTCCCTGGAAGAGAGTTTACTATTTAATTTCCTGTCCAGGTTTGATGGTTAAAAATATCATTTGAAACAAATGTGCACTCTCTCTAAATGCCTCCAACTACATGCCAAATCAGCTTCAATGTGGAGTAGTTTTTGAAGAATGTTTTTATCTTCTATAAACAAACAAGAAAAAAATTAATTGAAAAATAATTGCATTTGCTTTAACATTATTGTAAGCCTTAAAATCAAAATTGTTTTATTTTGAGTCTTACAATTTGTAGAAATTACTATTTTAAAATATTTGACTAGTTAATTTCAAACACTAAAGTAAATGCTGGGTTTTATCCATGGTGCCTTTCTGATGCTGACATAATTTTCAAGGGACAGATATAACTAAGAAATAAAGGTCCTATCTTCTAAGTGAAATCATAATTTTATTGCATATATATATTTATTGGTTGTATGTGCATTCATGTATATGCCCAAAGACCTACTCATTCACTTAAGACAAGGCATAACCAGTAGCAATAACACTAAGCTAATTCTATAGGAAAGGCCCAGGCTTTAACGGGTTAGGAAAAATAAATTTCTTACTGAATAAGCTTCTGGGTTAAATCAGAATCTTGTGAGACTTGAATTTTTCTCCATTATCTATGTGGGTCCCAGGAATCAATTACAAGGTATTTATTCTACTATGAAGTTCTTTTATTAACAATTTACTTTTTATTATTAATTTATTCGTTGAAAATTTCATACACATGCATAGCATACTACTTTCTGGTCACACTCATGCCTCTATAAGATCCAATCCTTCTCTCACCCTACCAACTACTGTGCCTTTTTCTTACTAAGTCCCTATCTTACTTTCTTATCTTTTTTATTTTTTATATTTTTATTTTATTATTTTAATTTTAAGTAGCTTGCTTCACATGACAATCCCAGTTCCCTCTCCCTCCCCTCCCCCGCACCCCCCATACCCCCTCAGCCTCCCACCTCATCGCCACTTCCTTCCACATAGGGGATATCCAGAGCCTGTCATTTCACTCAGGGCAGGGTCCAGGCACTCACCTAAGTGTCCAGGCTGAAATAGCATCCCTCCTTGTGCTATGGACACACGAAGTCCATCAGTTTGCCAGGAACAAACACCGATCCACTGCACAAGGCCCCACAGGTCGCCCAGTGCTCCTCACTGACTCTCTCACCCTTTTTCAGATTAACAATCTCTGCTGGTTTTGGGAGCCCATTCTTGCGAATTTGCTCATCACTCCTCTCTCTGTCACTGGGTTCCATGGGTACAGTTCAGCGTTTAACTGTGTGTGTTTGCCTCTGCTTCCATCAGTCAGTGGATGAAGTTTCTAGGATGGTTATAGACATCAAGTTCATTATCAGGAATGGGCATTTAAGGTGGTCTCTCCACTATTGCTTAGCTTGCTAGTTGGTGTCATCCCTTTAGATCAATAGAGGTCTTACTGGTGCCAGATCTGTCTTCTAACCTATGATTCCCTCTTCCCCCTATTCTACCTCCTACTCAACCTTCCTGTTCCCCCTGACCTACTATCTCTTCCTCTTCTCCCCCTCTCTCCTTCCCAGCTCCCAAATCCCCCAACCCCTGGCCGTGTTCCCCATCTGTTGAGAAGATCTTACCTCATTCCTCTTCTATGTGGTACTATGCATATCTCTCTTAGGTTCTTATCTGTTTCCCAGACTCTCTGTCAGTGGAAGTGCAGACTGGCACTATCCTAATCCATGTCAAAAATCCATATATTAGTGAGTACATACCATGTTTGTCTTTTTTGTGACTGGGTTACCTCACTCAGGATGGTTTCTTCTAGTACCATCCATTTACATGAGAATTTCAAGATTCCATTGTTTTTTTTCTGCTGAGTAATACTCCATTGTGTAAAAGTACCACATTTTCTCTATCCACTCTTAAGTTGAGGGGCATCTAGGTTGCTTCCAAGTGTTGGCTATACCAAATAATGCTGCTATGAACATAGTGTAGCAGATGTCCTTCTTGTATGAATTTGCATCTTTTGGATATATGCCTAAGAGGGAATTGCTGGGTCTTGTGGTAGATTGATTCCCATTTTCCTTAGGAATCTCCATACTGATTTCCAGGGTGTGTGTATGAGTTGGCACTCACACCAGCAGCAGAGTAGTATTCCCCACTCTCCACATCCTCTCCAGCAAAAATTGTCTCCGGTGTTTTTGATTTTAGCCATTCGGACAGGAGTAGTATGATGGTATCTCAAAGTTGTTTTGATTTGCATTTCCCTGATGGCTAAGTATGTTAAACACTTAAGTGTCTCTTGGCCATTTTAGCCTCCGCTATTGAGAGTTCTCTGTTTAGTTCTGTACCCTCACCTTTTAATTGGATCCTTTGGTGTTTTGGAGACTTGCTTCTTGAGTTCTTTGTAAATTTTGGAGATCAGCCCTCTCCAAGATGTGGGGTTAGTGAATGTCTTTTCCCATTCTGTGGACTGTCTTTTTGTCTTGTTGACTGTGTCCTTTGCCTTACAGAAGCTTCTTAGTTTCAGAGGTCCCATTTGTTAATTATCGATCTCAGTGTCAGTGCTACTGGTGTTATATTCAGGAAGCAGTCTCCTGTACCAACTCGTTGAAGAGTATCTCCCACTTTCTCTTCTAAGGGTTTCAGTGTGGTTGGATTTATGTTGAGGTCTTTGATCCATTTGGACTTAAGTTTTGTGCAAGGTGATAGACATGGATCTATCTGCAATCTTCTGCAGGCCAATACCCAGTTATGCCAGCACCATTTGTTGAAGATGCTTTCTTTTTTCCATTGTATAGTTTTAGCTTCTTTGTCAAAAATTAAGTGTTCAAAGGTGACATGTTATCAACATTTTAAAAATTTAATGGATTTCATGAAAAAACAGGTAGAAAAATGTAAAAGTCAATTAATATGGAGGTGGTATATGAAGTGTTGTCTTTTGAGCATGGCATGACAGGGACAGTCATAAAAAGTTTTTAAGTGATCAGTTATTTATGAAACTGAGGCCCATGCAGGTCATTATTAGTTGTGGAGCTACACATTGTCTCCTTCCCAAAGCGTCTGACAGATAATCAACAGCCCCTAAACAATTGTGAATATATACAGTAATTTTTTATAAAATGCAAACATATCTGCAAAATTTGATCACTGCCACTGTAGATAATCATTGACATAGATAACATGATATCATATTGTCAAATTCATAGTAATAAATCATATATGTAATGTAGAGTTTCTCCCCAATGTTTCTCATCTTGATTTTGTACATTAGAAAATACCACACATGTTCTACGACAGACTTTATGAGGCAGTATTTGTAACTTTACATTGAAAGACATATTAAATAATAGGATGGTACAAATGACAGTTTTCACATCCAATAATTTGTTTTTCCCAGTTTTCATCATAATAAGGTAGATAAGTTGGTGAGTCATTTGTCTAAATCTCCATTCTTCTGAGGATAACTTCTCACCCATTTTTCTGTGAGTAACCTCAATAATGTAGTTGCTTTTGTATGTCATTGTTGCCTAGTAAAGTTGTGGTTTTTGTCTTCAAGAATTCACACAACAGAACTCTAGTGAATACAGCTATGAATTATTTTATAAAACTTATATTTATTATATGTGAATTTCGCATCATGTATCCCAATCTCATTCATATCCCTTTCCTTTTGCATCCTTTAGTCAATACATCTTTACTTGTGAGTGTTCATTGCACTGAGTCATTTATCTGGTTTGAGGCCTCTGGCATCTGCTATACAATGGATATTGGGCCCTCCATGGGAGTCCTCTTAGACACCATGTTGTTACCTTATATCATGGAGACCCTTCAGCTTTAGACCTGCAGGTCCAGACCCAGGGGTTGTTGTTTTTATTATGTCTGTCTGTATACTTTAAGCAAATGCAAGAATGTAGAAAATGGTGTCCTCTTCCTTGGCATTGTGAGATGCCAGCCTTGACCTCCTAAAACTACCAGGTTCAACCCTTTGGACCTACCTGAAGACAAAGTCATGGTTACCACATCTTTCACTTCTAGTAGACCTTCTCCATATTTATTTTATCTATTGATATTTTTCTAGCTGGTGAGTTGAAATTTCTCAGATGTTAACAAAGACCTTTTGCTTTGATATATACTGTTCACACACATACATGATAATACACTAAACCACTTTATTAATAAAGTTTGACCATGAAAAATGATAAAATAGAAAGAATACTAGCAATATTTCTGTAATATAAACAACATTTTGTGAGATTTAAATAAGTATCTTTTGTGGTTTTGGTCAACAGAGGCCTTAATAAGTACAATGAAAAGATGACCAAATCTCCATATGACCATTTCTTTTCCTGAAAGTCCTCAGCAAAGGAAGAACAAAATAAAATGAAGCAATGAAATCAAGAATGAAAAAGAAAGCAGGAAAGAAGGAAGGAAGGAAGGGAGGAAGGGAGGAAAGGAGGGAGGGAGGAAGGAAGATCAAAAATTATTTTGCAGATTTTTGGCAAACATCTTTACATTAGACTACTAAATGGGAAACTGTAGGTTTTTTTTGAATGTGCATGCAAATTTTCAATGGAAAAACGTATGGTTATAAGATAGCATTAATTTTTAATAATTAGTTGGGTTAATCCTTATACCACCCAGGGATGTCCAAATGATCTATGTACTTCAGTGTGATAAAGTCTGTTTTCTAGTTCTGAGACCACAAAGTCACCTGCTGCTTTTGCCTGCTGTTGATTTTGTAGCCAATCCAACCATAAACACATTTTTAGTTGTCAAAGAGTGCATTGCACATATGCTATTGATTCATAGGGTATCAAAAAATACAAGCTTAATTAAGTACCTTGAAAAAACATCTTTTCATTATTTACCGTAGAAGTCTTATTTTCTTGCTTATAAAATGTAAAATTTCACTCTGCTATTTTCTCCATTTATTGGAAAATCCACACCATTTCATCGAATTATATTTCTATGTGGGATCTTTAAAATATCCAGGCCTTCGTTTCAGCATTTAGATAATAGAATGCTTAGATTTTAATATTTGATGAAATACCCAGAGTTTATTTTTATGGTTATTGTAATTGAGTCGGTAATTTACCATGCATGTCTCACAATATTAGAGTTTTTATACATAAGTTAAATAAAACCACATTGCCATTGGGTTTGATGATATATAAACTATGCACAAAGGGCTCTTCTTCCCCACAAAATATTATTTTTAATCCATTGTTAGTGCTCAGCTTTCAGCGTCAGTGCCCTAGACCCATGAATAAAGAAACAATTAGGTGGGTAAAAAAGAAGTCATAGTTGTTGGCCTCAGTTTTATAGAAGCTGTAGCATCAAAGGGAATACTGAGGAAATCAGTGAATAGCAAGTTTATTGTGTCTCCAGACACAATAATGTTCATTAAGAAAAATGGAAAACAGATATAATTCCTTGAATATACTCTTTGATGTTTTTGATGCAAACATAATTCTTACTCTTTTAAAGTAATCATTCTTTAAATTTATTCTTATTCCATATTTTACAAAAACAAGTAAAATCAGATCTACTCCCTTTGAAACTTTAAAGTATAGTGTATAATATTTATAGTTATTAGCATGATGTATCGTTAAATATCAAAGCTTGAATTCTTTATATGTGGTGTAAACAATATATATCTTATGGCACTAGTATAAAATTTGCATCCTGACACACTAGAAAGAAATTAAAACACAATGATTAATGGGTTAGATACCAACTGCATTTGTGTAACTTGAACTTATATTTCAGCTTTGTGACCTATATGACACAGTTTTGTCACATATATGAATTGAAAATAACCAAACTATTTAACCCCTATATTTAAATTAAAGGTTATGAAGCCACTATCATGGCAGTCATGAAAATTAGATGATGATTGTGAAGCCATTATAAAATTAAAATTAAACACCTAACTCAAAATAATTTTTAATTCTGCTTTACAGTAAGTATTTACACAACTGAAATGGGAGATGAAAGGAGTGTAGGTCAGGAATAAGCTTAAAGTTACGGTATATATATTTTATTAATTCAGGAAAGATACATCCAATGAGATCAATTCTATTTTCAACATTTAAATATGTACTTTAGTGAACAGTTACTATTATTATGTATCAATTAGAAAATTCTAAGCTGTGATTTATTGAGCCACCATTGAGAATGACAGAAAAGTCTTCTCATGCATAGTAACTTTATTACTTTTATTTATTTTTAATACAAAATGAATGTAGTTTCCCCTCCCTCCATTCATCCTATTGACCCACTCCCACCCTATCTCCTCTCTCAACCAATTCCATTCCTCTTTAGTATCCCTCATGAAAACAGCAGAGCTCCCAGAAATATCCAATGAACAGGTCAAAACAAGATACAATAAGATTAGTCAGAGGCAACCCAGTAGGAGGAAAGGGTGCCAAGAGCAGATGAAAGAGTCACACTCAACCATACTCTCACTTTCGAGGGTCCCACAAAAACACCAATCTAACAACCATAACATATATACAAAGGATCTATTGCAGATCAATGAAGGCCCCATGATTGTCACTTCAGTCTCTGTGGGCACCTCTGAGACTTATTTAGAGGTAGTTGCTGGGCCATGATCTCCTGGTATTCCCTAACCATCTGGTTCCTATATGTCTTCTTTCCCTTCTTTCACAGAATTCTGTGAGCTCCAAAGGAGAGGGATCAAATGGAAGAGGTCAATTTCGGCTCTCTCTGCAGTTAATGTTTGACTTTGGATCTCTACATCTGTTGCCATGCATTGTCAGTAGTAGCCTCTTTGATGAAGATTGGGAAAAGTGATGGGGGATGTCCTTCTGTATGATGTGAATATATATTTCTCTTATTCGTTGATGAATAAAGATGTTTCAGTATATGGACAAGCAGAAAGTATAGGTGAGGCTACCAAACTAGGACAATTCTTGGAAGAGGGACATGGAGAGTGAGTTGTGGGAAACATCCCATATAGTTACTGAGGAAGAAAGAGACCTGGGCATCACCAGTAAGCCAAGACCATGTAGAGATACACAGATTAATATAAATGTGTTATCAATTAAGAGAGAGTTAGACAATAAGAAGCCTGAGCCATTGGACAGACAATTTATAATTAATATCAGCTTCTGTGTGTTTATTTGGAACTAAATGGTTGTAGGAGTGGGTGGGACATAAACTTCATTCTACAGATAGGTACCAATCTAAAAGTATATATGGATAACATTAAGATTCAATTTATTGATTTCTTTTCTATTATGAATCTCTGTGCTATCCAGCATCAGGTTTCTGAACATTGAAACAGTGTCCAGCATGAGCTTTCTCTTGTGTTGTTTTCCTCAAATTACACCCATCATTAGTTGACATCTCCCACAAATTCTGTCACTTCAATGACCCAGTAAAATTTTTAGGCAGGATATACTGTAAGTTGAAGGTTTTGTGACTGGGATTTTGTCCCAGTACCACCTCTGGAATCCTTGCATGATTACAAAGGATGTGCAGTTCAGGCTCTGAATTTTCTATTAATATCAATCCTTGCTATGGTCTCCCTCAAAATCCTGAGAGTTTCTACTGGACTAGGTTTCCACATCACGCTTTCCAAAAACCCTCCAATTCCAGTCATGTCTCACAGTGTCCTCTCTCTCTACTCCTCCCCACCCAACCTGACTACACCTGTTCTCATTCTCACCCACCACAGTCTATCCACAAAATCTACTTCCAATTCCTAAGAAGATCTAGGAGTGCCCCCTTGAACTTTCCATGTTACTTAGTCTCTCTGGGTCTGTGGAATTTAGTGTAGTAATCCTTTAATTTAACTTATTGCCACTTATGAGTGAGTGCACTTGAACATAACATGTTTGTTTTCTGCCTCTGAATTACCTCACTCAAGACGATTTTTTCTAGTTACATCCATTTGCCTAAAATTTTCATAATGCCATTGTCTTTATCAGTCAAGTAATGCTCTGTGTGTAAACATGTCATATTTTCTTTATCCATTATTTGGTTGAGGAGCATCTATGTTGTTTCTGTGTTCTGGCTTTTACAAATAAAGCTGCTTTGTACATAGTTGAACAAGTGTTGTAGTGGTATTTTTTAGAATCATATTGGTGTATGTCCAAGAAGGGTATAACTAGGTATTGAGGTAGATTGATTCACAGTTTTCTGAGAAATGGCCATATTAATTTCCAAAGTCAGTGTAGAAGTTAACACTCCCACTAGCAGTGGAGCAGTGCTCCCCTTTGTTGGGGCATAGCCCCCACAGATTTTGTCAGCTGATAGCCACATGTGTGTCCTGTTTTATAGTCCTGGCTTACTGCCCCCACATTGCCCCACTGACATCAACATCTAGCATGAGGAAAACATGCTCAATTCCACCTGGGGTTTTCTCACTGTGTTGGAAGCCTATATATATATATATATATATATATATATATATATATATGACTGCTCCCTCCTACAAGAGAGAGACCTCTTAGCACTTGCACACACATTCTCCTGGCAATAAAGACAACACATGCATTCTCTTAGTAAAAACACCTGGAAGTTTTGTCTTTCTTTTCCTGATACCTTGGACTTGCTTTTGGCGTGGGTAGGACAAATGGAGGTCCCACCGAGATCCACATTCTTGGAAAGACTGGGAAAGGTCAGCTAGAAGGAAGACTCAGGAGAGGAAAGACTCGAGAATGAAAAGATTTAAAAGCAGGTACCTCAACTTGTAACAGTAAAATTGAATGGTTAAATCTCCAGGCTTTAGATTGAGAGATCATCTTCTAAAGAGAAGGTGTAGTGAATTAATTTCCAGCCTTCTACAGATCCATTGAGGTCAGGAAGGTAAGGGGAAACTCAGAGGTCACCCTCAGTTGAAGGGTGTATTGAATTAATCTCCAGTCTCTTGCCTGATCCATGGAGGCCAGGAAAGTAATGGGAACTGAGAGATTGCCCTCAAAGGCTGGCCATCAAGTAAGGCTTTGAGGGTGTATTGGAAAGGGGTACCAAGTTAGGGGTATTAGGTTAAATCTCCAGGCCTTGCCTGCCACCAAGGTCGGGAAAGAAAGGGGAAACCTGAGAGATCGCCCTTATTTGGAGGGTAGATTGAGTAGATCTTAAGGCTTTTGCCTTAGGGATCATCCTCGGTTAGAGGATGGATTGAAAATGGTTGAATTAAAAATTGATAACAGTTAGTAAACGAGGCACTGGTATTAAGTGAAAGAAAAGGAAAAGGTAAAAGTATATGGAATGGAAAATACATGGAGAGTCTGGATATTTTGTGCTGTTGTGTAGTCTTTAAATTGTTTAATTGCTAAGAAAGGAATAACAACTGCTAAAAGACATTTGATTATCAATGCTGCTAAATTAATCCAACTTATATATTTTGAAAATGCTTTGACTTCTTAATTTAAATATAAGAACATGCTCTTGTGGAAAGAATTTCTGCTTTTGTTTCCACAGAAAATAAAAGTTTGTGTGTTCCTTCCAGACTAGTACAGTTTGATGAAGCAAGACCACCTGAAGCAGTGTCCCAGGTGATCCAACATCTAAAACAGCTGAGATGATGCAGCCTTGCAGACCACAAAAACAAGGACTTCAACAGGTTTCTGTTTTGGTTTGGTTTGGTTGTTTGTCATGATCCTCATGGTATTTCAGCACCCCTTAACAGCAGGAAGTAGTTTGGAAAGAATGAAGCCCGTATTCCAAAATATTGTTTATAAATGTTTGTTTGCATTTATACAGGGTTGGTTATTGATACAAATTTAAGGCAAATTTTGTGAGTCATCTCTAAAAACTTTTTTATAAGGATTGGGTATGGTTATAGCCCAGGAGTGTAGCCCAGAACTTCTCAAATGGAGGGATGATGAGGGACATATAGGACTATTTCAACCTTTTATTTTAATTCAAGGATTGGCTGGAGTTGTTCTGTCATAGAGATTTAAATTAAGGAAGTTTCATTTCAACAAACTAATCATGACCTAGGGTTAAAGGATGACTGAAATACAACATGGCAGCAATTTATTTAGATAATCATTACCCTTGAAAAACTCAGGTGAAGCAGCATATGGTTGCACTTTCAGTACTGGGAGTTAGAGGAAGGCCTATCCCTCTATCTTGTTGCCTTGCCCATCCAATAAAATCAGTAAACTCAGAGTACAGTGGAAGACCTGTCTCAATTAAAGAGGAATCCAAGTGAGGAAAATAATTGATATTGACCTGTGACCTCTAAACACATTATATATATATATATATATGTCTCTGTGTGTGTATGTGTATTTATATATATATGTGTGTGTGTGTGTGTATATATATATATATATATATATTTGTTGCACCTGAATGCGCATGTGGACATAAAGAAAACCACACATATAAACAGACAAATACCATAAAAATTAATAAATGTTTAAATGTGCCTTATGATTAAATACATATAACATGAACATGTTTTCTTAGACTGAATCACGAAACGCCTAACAGACACAAGTTATTCTGACAGAAAAAAATTCTATTTAGAAGATGTAATGGGATTCCAGTGTGCTTTTCAGTGATTGGGGACGGCCACAGAGCTTCCCATCCTGGCGTGAGCCAAGCAACACAGATACCAGGTCTTCACTTCCACCAATGAGACCAGGGTGCCAGCTGCCCCACCAGGACCAGTTAGAGGCCCTGCATCCAGACCTGCATTCCAGTGCCTGGGGATTGCCTGGGAACTGCCACAGAGCTTCCCATCCCAGCAGGAGCCAAGCACCCCAGAATCCAGGTCTTCTCTTACACCAAGGAGACCAGGAAACCAGGAGATCCCGTTAAACAGGCCACCACTTCCAGGAGTGCCTTCCAGTGACTGGGGATGGCCACAGAGCTTCCCGTCATGGTGAGAGCCAAGCACCCCAGATCCCAGGTCTTCTCTTCCACCGAGGAGAAGAGGGGACCAGCTGGTCCAGTGGGACAAGGTAAAACAGGCCCTGCATCTGGGCCTGCATTCGAGTGCAAGGGGATTACTTGGGAAATGCCACAGAGCTTCCCATCCCAGTGGGAGACACGCACACCAGATCCCAAGTCTTCTCTTCCAACAAAGGGAACAGGAGACCAGGAGGGAGGCTAAGCACCCCAGATACCTGGTTTTCTTCTCCACCCACGGGACAAGAACTAGGACAAGGAATAGAGGAACTATGAGACTATTGGACTTGCTAGCACCCACCAAAAGGGAAATCTGGTCCCCTAACCACCAGACCAGTAAGGGGCTCTTTCTGCACCCACGAGAAGAAGAGATGGGAAAGAGACAATACAAAAACACACTCAACAACAGAAAAACAAATAAGACACCACCAGATTCTAGAGACTCCACACCAGCAAGACTCCAACATTCCAATGCAAATGAAGCAGAAGAGAATGACCTTAAAAACAACTTCATGAAAATGATACAGGCCCTAAAAGAGTATATAGGAAAATCCCCTACAGAAATGGAAGAAAAACAAACCAAAAAATGCAAGAAATGGAAGAAAGAACAAACCAAAATATTCATAAAATTAAAAAAATGGATGAAAAGATAAAACGAAAATTGCAAGAAACAAATCAAACAGTGCAAGGGTTGAAAACAGAAATAGAACCAATAAAAAAACACAATCTAAAGAAACGCTAGAAATAGAAAAGCTGGGCAAATGGTCAGGTACTACAGATACAAGCATTACCAACAGAATACAAGAGATGGAAGAGAGAATATCAGGTGTTGATGATACACTAGGAGAAATGAATTCATCAACCAAAGAAAATCTTTAGTCCAACAAATCCTTAAGACAAAGCATCCAGGAAATATGGGACACCATGAAACGACCAAACCTAAGAATAGTAGGTATACAAGAAGGAGAAGAAAACCACCTCAAAGGGGCAGAAAACATATGCAACAAAATCATAGGAGAAAACTTTTCCAACTTAAAGAAAGACATGCCAATGAGGGTACAAGAAGCTTACAGAACACCAAATAGAGTGGAACACAAAAAATGTCCCCTTGCCCCATAATAATAAAGACTCCAAATTTACAGAATAAAGAAAGAATATTTAGAGGAGCTAAGGAAAAAGGCCAAGTAACATATAAGGTCAAACCTATCAGAATTAAACCTGAATTCTCCATGGTAACTCTGAAAGACAGAAGGCCCTGGATAGATATTCTACCAACACTAAGAGACCATGGATGCCATCCCATACCACTATACGCATCAAAGCTCTCAATTACTGTAGATGGAGAAAACAAGATATTCCATGGCAAAACTAGATTCAAGCAATACCTATCCACTAACCCTGCCATACAGAAAGTTCTGGAAGGAAAACTCAAAACCAAGGAAGTTCACTACCACCAGAAAAATATAGGCATTAGATAATCCCACATTACCAACAGCAAAAAGAAGAAAGGGGTGTAATTCCACACATAATTCAACCAACAACAACCATTCCAAATCAAAGAAGAATGAGCAATCAATGCTCATTAATATCCCTCAACATTAATGGCCTTAACTCACCCATAAAAAGACACAGTCTAAGAGAATGGATTCGAAGACAGAACCCATCCTTCTGCTACATACAAGAAACACACCTCACCCTCAAAGACAGACATTACCTGAGAGTTAAAGGTTGGGAAAATATTTTCCAGTCAAATGGACCCAAGAAACAAGCAGGGGTAGAAATCCTAATACCTAACAATTTAGAATTTAAAATAAAATCAATCAAAAGAGATGAAGGATGTCATTACATACTCATCACAGGTGAAATCCAACATGATGAAGACTTAATTCTGAACATGTATGCCCCAAATACAAAGACATCCACGACCATAAAGGAATATTACTAAAACTTAATCACATATAAAGCCCCATACACTTATAGTGGTAGATTTCAACACCCCACTGTCACCACAAGACAGGAATACAAGAAAGAAACTCAACAAAGAAGCAAAGGGTCTAATAAAAGTAATGCCCCAACTGGGATTAACAGAAATCTATAGAGCATTTCATTCACATAAAAGGATATACTTTCTTCTCACCACCACATGGAACCTTGTGGATAAATGACCACATACTTGGCAACATATCAAACCTCAGCAGCTACAAAAAAAATGGAATAACACTAGGCATCTTATGAGACAACCATATGTTAAAATTAGAATTCAACAACAATGCAAATTGCAGAAACCCATCAAACGCATGGAAATTGAATAACACACAACTGCACCATTCCTGGGTCAAAGAAGAAATAAAGAAATTGAAGACTTCCTAGAATTCAATGAGAATGATGACACAACATACCCAAACCTATGGGACATTTTGAAAGCAGTGCTACAGGGGAAGTTCATAGCACTAAGTACCCACATGAAGAAACTGGAGAATAGTTATACTAGAGAATTAACAGCACAGCTGAAAGCTCTAGAACACAAAGAAGCAAACTCCCCCAGGAGGAGTAGAAGCCAGGAAATAATCAAATTGAGAGCTGAAATCAATAAAGTAGAAACTAGGAAAACAATACAAAGAATCAATGCAACGAATAGTTGGTTCTTTGAGAATATCAACAAGATAGACAAACCTTTGTCCAAATTTACCAAACAGCAGAGTATGAACATGCAAATTAACAAAATCAGAAATGAAAAGGGGGACATAACAACGGACTCTGAAGAAATTCAGAGAATCATCAGGTCATTCTTTGAAAACCTGAAATACACAAAATTTGAAAATTTAAAGGAAATGAATGACTTCAAGTAGAGCTGTCACTTGCCAAAATTAAATCAAGAACAGATAAGCAATTTAAATAGACCTATAACCCCTATGGAAATAGAATCAGTCATCAAAATTCTCCCGACCAAAAAAAGCACAGGTCCAGATGGCCTCAGTGCAGAATTCTACCAGACATTCAAAGAACAGCTTATACCAATTATTCTCAAAGTATTCTACACAATAGAAGCAGAAGGGTCTTTGCCAAACTCTTTGTACGAGGCTTCAATAATCTTGATCCCCAAGCCACACAAAGACACAACTAAGAAAGAGAACTTCAGACCAATATCCCTCATTAACATTGATGCAAAAATACTCAATAAAATACTGGCAAATCGGATCCAAGAACACATCAAAACAATCATTCACCACGATCAAGTAGATTTCATCCCAGGGATGCAGGGATGGATCAACATACGAAAATCCATCAAAGTAATCCACAATATAAACAAGCTGAAAAACAAAACCCACATGATCATCTCACTAGATGCCGAAAAAGCCTTTGACAATATCCAACACCCTTTCATGATAAAGGTCTTGGAGAGATGTTATTAAACATAATAAAAGCTGTATACAGTAAACCAACAGCCAACATCAAACTAAATGGACAGAAACTCAACGCAATTCGTCTAAAATCAGGAACAAGACAAGGCTGTCCACTCTCTCCATACCTTTTCAACATTGTACTTGAAGTTCTACCCAGAGCCAACGACAACAAAAGGAGATCAAGGGGATACAAATTGGGAAGCAAGAGGTTAAACTTTCATTATTTATAGATGATATGATAGTCTACATAAATGACCCAAAGAACTCTACCAGGGAACACTTACAGCTGATTGACACCTTCAGCAAAGTGGCAGGTTACAAGATCAACTCAAGAAAATCAGTAGCCCTACTATATACAGATGATAAAAGGGCTGAGAATGAAATCAGAGAAACATCACCCTTTACAATTGCCACAAACAACATAAAATACCTTGGGGTAACGCTAACCAAACAAGCGAAAGACCTGTATCGTAAGAACTTTGAATCTTTAAAGAAAGAAATTAAAGAAGCCCTCAGAAAATGGAATGATCTCCCATGCTCTTGGATAGGTAGGATCAATGTAGTAAAAATGGCAATCCTGCAAAAAGCAATCTACAGATTCAGTGCAATCCCCATTAAATTCCCGGAACATTTCTTCAAAGACCTTTATAGAACAATAATCAATTTCGTATGGAAAAACAAAAGACCTAGCATAGCCAAAACAACCCTGTTCAACAAGACAACGTCCGGAGGCATCACCATCCCTGACTTCAAGCTCTATTATAGAGCTATAGTCCTGAAAACAGCTTGGTATTGGCACAAAAATAGACAGGTAGACCAATGGAACCGAAATGAAAACCATGATATTAACCCACACATGTATAAACATCTGATCTTTGACAAAGAAGCTAAAAATATACAATGGAATAAAGAAAGCATCTTCAACAAATGGTGCTGGCATAACTGGATGCTGGCATGTAGAAGAATGTGGATTGATCCATGTCTATCGCCTTGCAAAAAACATAAGTCTAAATGGATCAAAGACCTCAACATAAGTCTAGCCAAACTGAACCTCTTAGAAGAGAAAGTGGGTGGTGCCCTTGAACGAATTGCTACAGGAGACAACTTACTGAACATAACACCACTAGCACAGAGAGTGAGATCAACAATTAATAAATTTGACCTCCTGAAACTGAGAAGCTTCTGTAAGGGAAATCACACATTCAGCAAGACAAATAGGCAGCCCACAGAATCGGAAAAGATATTCACTAACCCCACCTCTGACAGAGGGCTGATCTCCAAAATTTACAAAGAAATCAAGAAGCAAGTCTCCAAAACACCAAAGGATCCAATTAAAAGGTGGAGTACAGAACCAAATAGAGAATTCTCAATTCAGCAGACTACAATGGCTGAGAGACACTTGAGAAAGTGTTCAACATCCTTAGCCATCTGGGAAATGCAAATCAAAAGAACTCTGAGATACTATCTCACGCCTGTCAGAATGGCTAAAATCCACAACACCAGTGAAAATTTATGCTGCTGGTGAGAGTGCCAACTTCTACAGCCACTTTGGAAATCATTATGGAGATTCCTCAGAAAAATGGGAATAAACCTACCATAAGACCCAGCAACTCCACTCTTAGGCATATATCCAAAAGATGCCCATTCATACAACAGGGAGGTCTGTTCCACTATGTTCATAGCAGCATTATTTGTAATAGCCAGAGCTTGGAAGCAACCTAGATGTCCCTAAACCAGAGTGGATAGAGAAAATGTGGTACATTTACACAGTGGAGTACAATTCAGCAGAAAAAAAATAATGGAATCCTGAAATTTGCAGGCAATTTGATGGCACTAGATGAAACCATCCTGAGCGAGGTAACGCAGTCACAAAAAGAGAAACATGGCATGTACTCTCTCAAATATGGATTTTAGACATAGATCTGGGGAGTGCCTGCCTACAATCCCATGGCCAGAGAGTCTGGGAAACGGAACCTTCATTCAGTGGCTGATGGAAGCAGAGGCAGACTAAACACTGAGCTGAACTCAAGAAATCCAGTGATAGACAAGGAGGACTGATGAGCAAAGGGGTTAAGACTGGCCTGACAAGGGTTAACCCTTGAATCCCAGGCTGATGCCTGGGAATCCAGCATTAGGCTGATCAAGACCCCCTGAATGTGGGTGTCAGTGAGGAACCCTATGTAATCTATTTAGCCTTGTGTAGTAGATCAGTATTTATCCCTGGTATACAAATGGACTTTGGACTCCCATCCAACAATGAGAGATGCACTCTCACCCTGAACTCTTGGGGGAGGGTCTAGGCCCTGTCCTGGATGAAAGGACAGACTATGGACATCCCCATGGAGGGCCTCACCCTCCCTGGGTAAATGAGGGGATATTGGGCGGGCTGGTTGGAGGGCACCAGAGGAGGGGAGGGATACGGAGAGGGACCTGGAATTGACATGTCAATCAACCTTGTTTCCAATTTAAATTTAAATTTAAAAAGTATATATATAAATGAAAAAATAAGATGTAATTGTATAAAAATCACTGTTTTATGTAATAATTATAGCTAATAATTTTTAGAAATTTTGAGGTTGGTAATTTTCATGTACTGTTTCAATCATTCTACTCCAATAAACATGTCTTTAAAATCAGGAAGTATATAGACAGGAGAGGCTATAAAAATCCATATATAGCTGGGCATTGGTGGCACACATATTTAATCCTAGTCCTCGGGAGGGAGGCAAAGGCAGGAGGATCTCTGTGAGTGCCAGTCCAGCCTGGTCTACAGAGCAAGTTCCAGAACAGTCTGCAAAACAATGCAGAGAAACCCTGTCTTGGTTATACCAAACAGTATATGTATATTAAAATTAATATAATAAATATGATGCAAAGAGTTAGAAAATGTAAAATGAGCCATTTATGTTCCAAAACTAGTTGCGAGTATTCCTCCTGCCAGTATGTGTTTTCAGATGTGCTGTTTAAAACACCACAAAGACATAGATGTAGGCAAAACTTCCATGAACATAGAATAAAATAAAAAATATATTTTAAAAGGTATGTGCTGTCAGGCCTGGTTCACACAGGAGTTTTTTGTAGTGGAAGCTTTCTTGAATCTATTAGGGCAACCCTAGTGATATCTCCTAGAAATGGATAATAAGGAGTCTGAACTAACCATCTTTTGTAGCCAGGCAAAGCTTCTAGTGGTGGGACTGGGTTCATTCCATTGAGTTGTTGTCTGAGGACTTCCATGGAGATCCCTAAATAAGCCAGGCTGATAGATTCAATGACATAGTATAACTGTCTATAAACTGAGAGCAGGGTCCCCATCATTGATGGCTACTTCCACACAGATATTTGAACATAGAGTGGTTGAACTAATGCAGGCTTAGAGCTTTCATCACTATGTTCTATTCTCTTTATCATAAGAAGGTACTCTGCAGATTATGGAAAGAAAAAGATAGACAGCAACAAATCCACAAACCCCTTGACCTATAATCTGTCTTGTATTCATGACGTGCTGGGGCAATGGAGGTGTAGACCCTGTGACCCCTGCCAGGAGAGGAAGCCCTTCCCCTATACTGTTTTGATGGCCAGAAATAAGAGATTGAATAGCCTACAGTCTTAGGGTGGAACCATACAGGACAGTTTTTTTCAATGTAAGTTTCATTTAATTTTGAGATGGAAACAGTGGAATGATATTCCTTTGTGGCTGAAACAACATTCAGTGGGAAGGACCCCTGATGCTCATCCATTGAAAGAACAAACTTGCCAAGTCCGAGCCAGGTGCCCACATCCCCCAGCTTCAAGAAGAGATAAGGGTGGGAGAGGGAACAATTAGATTCAGGGTTGTGATAGATGGCAGGGTTCTGCCATTTTAAAGTTGACAGGACTGCTTTTAAAAAAATCTGTGAAATGGTATTTTTCTATACATATAGATCAGTATCTTGTCTAGTCAGCACCATATAGGCTTCTTCTAGTAACAGATGGGAGCAGATGCAGAGACCCACAGCCAGATATTTTGTCAAGAGAATGACTAATTTATAGGTCTCTATCAGGTCCTTTACCTGGAAATTGAGGGATCCCATGAATGGAGGGGGACTTTAAGGTCAGAAGAATGGACACCAGTATAACATGGCTCACTGAATCAAATAAGCAGTGCTCACATGGAGTCACAAAGACTGAAGCAGCAAACAGGAGGCTTGAATGTGTCTGCACAATGTCATCTTCATATGTATTACAGCTGTTGTTAGCTTGGTGTTTTTGTGAGACCCCGATCTGTTTTTGAGACTCTTTTCCTCCTATTGGATTGCTTTGCCAAGACTATATATGAGGACTTTTGACTTGTGCTACTGTATCTTGTTTGTCCTGTTTGAGTATTGTCTTTTGGAGGCCTGGTATTTTCTGAAGAATAAACAGAGGGAGAATGGATCTTGGGAAAATGGAAGGTGGGAGGATGGGGCATGAGTGGAAGGAGGGGAATCTGAGCTTGGGATGTGCTTTATGGAAGAGGAACTTATTTTCAGTTAAAAAACTTGTGGAAAAAAGCATTCAAAACAAGACCCTAACACTTCTAAAATTTTCAATGATGACAGCCATCTTTTTTTAAATTTTTATATTTAAATTAGAAACAAAGTTGCTTCACATATCAATTCCAGGTCTCACTCCCTTTCCCTCCCCTCCTCCCACGCCCTCCCACCAACCCCTTCAGTATCCTCTCATTTTCCAGGGAGGTTGGGGCCCTCCATGGGGATGTCCATAGTCTGTCCTTTCATCTAGGGCAGGGCCTAGACCCTCCTCCAAGAGTCCACGGTGAGAATGCAACTCTCATTGTTGGATTGGCACCCAAAGTCCATTTGTATACCTGGGATGAATACTGATCTACCACCCAAGGCCCAATAGATTACCTAGGCCTCCTCATTGACACCCCCATTCAGGGGGTCTTGGTCAGTCCCATCCTGGATTCCCAGGCATCAGCCTCGGATTCAAAAGCTAACCCTTGTCATGTCAGCTGTTTCTGGGGGTTAAACCAGGCCAGTCTTAACCCCTTTGCTCATCAGTCCTCCCTCTCTGTCACTGGATTCTTTGAGTTCAGTTCAGTGTTTAGCTGTGGGAGTCGACCAGAAAATAGAGGTGAATATTTATCTTTCCAGAATGTTAGCATTTTTTGAATTAAAAAAGTCACTAGGATTGATGGTTTTGTTGACTACAGTTTGCTAAGTAATCCTTCTTTCAATGATAACCAAGCAAGGAAAACATGCCTTCTTTTATTTTAACATTAATTGGTAACATTCTCTCTTAGATCACATATTATGTATCAGATAGTGAATATATTTGTATCCATATTCATGTTTATATGTGTGGGTGTGTTTATTACAAACTGGGTACAATGGGTTGAAGAGGCCCTAGATGAACTCAAAGATTTTCCAAAAGCCTGAGAAATAAAGTCTGGCGGGTAAAGGTAGACTCTACATTTATATTGAAATGAACTTAGTCAAGAGGTTTGCTGAAGGCATTGCTGGTGCCATTGCTTTAGCTTCAGACTGTAGGGTCAGACTTGATCTGCAGAAGCAAGGTATGGTGTAAGCTATAGAAGCAAAGCTTAGTGAGCAGGGCCTGGTGGTATGTAACTCTAATCCCAGCTCTCGAGAAGCAGAATCAGGCACAGCTCTATGAACTGAAGGTAAACCAAGTCTACACAACATGTTCAATGTTAGTCACAGCTACATAGTGATATCCTGTCTCAAAATATCAAAACAACAATAACAAAGATAAACATGAAACAAATGGGCCGGGTGGTGGTGGCGCACGCCTTTAATCCCAGCACTCGGGAGGCAGAGGCAGGCAGATCTCTGTGAGTTCGAGGCTGGGCTGGACCGATAGCCTCCAAAACAATACAGAGAAACCATGTCTTGTAAAAACAAAAAAAAAAAACAAAAACAAAGCATGAAACAAATGGCTAGTGCAGATCCAGGTGAATACATGTGAGAACTGGTATCCAGATAGCAAATTCAGTAGACAAAGAAAACAGTGGAGACAAAGTTATGCTGAATCCCTTAGAATAGTTGGGAATCCTGTGCATGCTGTTCCCTTGATGCACACACTATGTGGGCAGATAACAGTTTATTTGGACTGCTTCTACTACAGTGTTATATGTCTTTTGTTTTTAGAATTTCAAGTGAGTGACTTATATATACTCTTTCCAAGTCTGATATGCCCTATAATTCTCAGCACTGTATCTTTTGGTTTGATTCTAATATTCCATTCAGCTTGATAAATGTATATGGTGGAACCATTTCTTTTTATTTTTACATCCAAACTGCAGTCCACAGTTTCTGCTTCCTACTCTTTTTACCTCCCCATTTACTCGTGTTCCTCCATTTCTCTTGAGTAAAGGACAGGACTCCCATGGATATCAACCAGTCATGGTGTATCCAATTGCAATAAGACTATGCACCGCCTCTCCTATTAAGGCTAGATAAAACAACACTGTATGAGGAAAATGTCCCCAAAGTGAGCAACAGAGTCAGAGACAGCCCATGCTCTCATTGCTAGGAGTGCCATAAGAATCAAGCTACACAACTGTAACATATATGCAGAGGGCAGAAGTTGGTCCCATGTAGCTCAGTGGAATCATGTCTACTCCTGAAATAGGTCACTTGTCAATGCTGTGTGAGTGGTACTGGGGTGTTCCTTCATATGTACACCTGGCTGCAGAGCTATCCTTCATCTTCAAAATGGAATCAAAGTTGCTCATAAAGTGGAGTCACTTCATGCTGGGCACAGTCTGAAAATACACTGTTTTATGCAATATGGAGTAATTAAGGTCAGGGCATAGCAAGATTTAAATTCATTCAATAGATAATTTTTGAGTGAACAAAAGGCCTGCGATTTCTAATAATATTCAATGATAATGTAACAAGAGATTTTAGAGGAATCTAAAAGTCAGGGCTCTGTCATCTCCAATAGGCTAGACTGGGACCCTGTCTCAATACACCAGTTAAGAGACATATAAGGTATAGAATTGAAAGGGCAGATTAACTCAATGTGGAACCGATAAAATTGCCAATGACCCTTAGTCCCTCCTAAGGATATTGACAAGAAATATAGGTTGAAACAGAGGAAAAATTGGGAGAACAGGCAAAAAGAAACAGTGCTGACCAGGCTCCCCTGGTCAACTTTAGTCCTACAATGAGTCCAAAGGCATCCTTATTGCTATGGAGAATAGGTTATACTTCAGGATATAAGGGGTGTCCAACCCTGAGAGGTCCTGCTGTTCTAGGAACCTGAGGAGAATCAACAGAATAAGTTAAAGAGTGTGACCTATTGGAGTGTCTTCCACCAAAGTAAAGGAGACAGATGCAACACTGGAGTGAAGGTGTCAGGTTCTGTCCTACTTTTACCTCACCTGCTGAGCCCAATAAGAATTTGAGGATTTTAAGCGATAGCAGTTTCTACATGTGTATTTTATTATCACAGTTCTTTTCAATAAAATAAGAGAAAGGATTTTACCCCAAGCTAAAACTACAAGATTAAGGAAAGAAAGAGAAAAATAACTGTTTTGTAAAGGATATTAATGAATCAATAAATGAAGAACAACAGAATCAGTAAGCAAAAGACAAAAGCTATGACAGATTTCTGACTATTCCTCTACACAACAGGAGTTGCTTTCAAATACACAGCCAAAGACAAGAAAAGAGTTAAGGCTTAAGAACACTGAAGGGATGTACAAATTACCTTTAGTCCGGTATCCTGCTTTTTCCCCCCAGTAAAAAAAAGTGTGTTTAATGTCTTGAGTGAAGATCAAATATTGCAGGTACAAAATGCTATCTCATTCCCTTTGGTCATCTTATAATAAAGAAACTTTGATCCTTAACAGATATTTTAATTGAAAATCAAAATCTTAAGTTCATATAGACAAAACTTGAAGGATGTAGACCTGTGTTCACTGTATGTAATATCGCTAAAGTATGTTGATTTGCTTCTATTATAATTTTGTCCATGAACAGAATATAGATATATTACATTTGACATTACATACATTCTGCATACTGTGTTTTGCAAAGTCAAACTTTCCAATAATTTATTTCACATTTCTATTATGCTTGCAAATCAATTAATTTTTCTGTTAATTTGTCATGCTTTCAGAAAACTTTTGGTAAATATATTTATTGAAATGGTCTAAATCATGGAACTTCAAAACTGCTTTTGCTAAATACAATTGAGTTTTTATTTGGACAAAGCAAAAAGCAGGAGGAAAATCTTATTATCTTTGCCTTCACAATGTTTCTTTCTCCTCTCTTTTGCTGAAGGCACAGAAATAAGGAATTTTTCTTAACCATTTCTCTTGAGTCATCTGGGATTATGGAACCTTGCAATATAGACTATACCCCAGGTAAGGACAGCTGTACATGAGGTGAGGTGGCACTCTGGAGAAGAAATGATAGTCTACTGTTCCCTCAAAAAGTACTGTTTGTTCTGGGCACTTTTCCATGATCAAATTGACCACAGTTCTACTAGGACAGCTTAATTAAGCATACTTTTTACCCTTTCTACAGTCCTTCATCTTTTTAAACATATACCTCACATCTGTGCCTCAAAGACAGATGTGAAGTCAGTAAACCTCTGTAACTCTCTCTTCTCTGTGTAGATGCTCTGAATAAATTTCCTTTCCCTGTTTTCACCATTTCATTTTTTTAATTAGAACATTGAAGACAAGTAGATGAACCTGACTTACTGGGGCTACCAGAGCCAGGCTTCTACACTAAAAACTGATTAAAATCAGAGTAAGACAAAGTTTTTTAACGATATATTTTTGATGAAAAAAGCATGTAGTTAAAATATTAATTTCTTAGACTGTATGCCTGATTGAATAGTGTATGTTGAAGAATAGCTCCATCTGCTGGCAGTTGGTGGTGTCCTGAATTCATCTTGACTTAATCATTTCATATTTGCTCTTTTCAAAGGATGTCTATGAAAAATAAATTATAGGAGGAAACACTTGACATGTGTATAATTTTGATAAGTTATGAATGATCTTTTATTACTGCAGTCTTTGTCTTCTGTGTGATATACTTTACTTGTGTATTATGGGTCAAGATGTTATTGCTCTCAAAGTTTAAAGTGAAATGTAATCAGTGTCTGCAACAGTAAATGTATCTGAAAGGAAATGTTAGCATGCATGTAGTGTGGATATTAAAAGATAATGAAAAGAACTGTATAGGAAGGTAGCAATAAATAATCACAAGTGTATTATATGTAAGTAGCAATTACAGTGCTGATGAATCACTGATTTTAATTCTCTATCATGCCTTTCAAAGCATAAATATACCATCACCATATCATAATTCAGATGATTAGGTTAACTCTGGCATGGGTGTTGTCCTGAAACAGCTTTGACTAGCAAAGGAAGCGCCAATAGGAAAAAGACTAAAATAGTTTTAAAGCAATTTGGCTAAAGGTGGAAGATGACTTCAACTCAAAGTATTTCCATAGAATTTGGCTGAAGTTTTATACAAGGAAGCTAAAGCAGTTCCCAAACCTGTCTGTTTTATTCCTCCAAGTGATTCTGATAGTCATCAGTAGAGATGAGAGCAGCCACGTTTGACTGCATAAATGGTTTTACTCATCTCAAGCAGTGTTTGGCATCGTCTTGTGAGAAAATAGACTCCCTGTCATTTGCAAGTGTTCTTCACAGCCGCATATGTTTGTTCAGAATAACATTTCACGACTCACGGCAGGGAGTAGGTGTCTAATTGTGATATGGATTGGAATTCACTCGAAGAAAAGCTCTCCATCTTCACCCTCTCATAGCAGAATTGGAAACGGAGAGTGAGGCGTTTTCTCCAGAATGATTTTTGCCACCTTCAGAAGTTGACATCTTGATACTTTCTCACACAGCCTTCTCATTCTCCTTCAGATACATGAATACTCTCTCCTTAGAAGCTGATTTTTTTCCTTCCTGCACTGTGTCTGTGCTTGCACACAAAAGGCTTTCCATGGTGGGATTTGATTGCTAAAAGCTAGGTTCTTAAACAGCAGTGTTCCAGATTGGTGAGATGTCTTAACATTCCAAGGAATCATTTTAAAAGGAAACTTTAGAGATGCAGAAGAGACAGCAATGTGAGTTGGAACAGATGGATGATAATCTCAACTTTCCTAATCACACCAGACCAGTGTAGCTTTGGGTAAAGAGAAGGGGCAATATTGGAGAATACAACCACACACTTGATTACAGCTATGTCAAGTTAAAATTATGTTATCAACAATTTAAATACACAACTTCATTGTAAATATTTCATGGTTAAAGGTTTGTTTCTCATATACTTAACTTACACTTGGCTACAAGTACATAAGTCAAAATATTCTTTAAGATACACATGACTTTGTGTTTCCTTTGATACTTTCTGCCAGTTGGCTGAGTTTTGTTGATTGAATATGCTTCATTGCCTGTCATTATTTTGTTAAAAACACAACTTAAAGAAATTCACCTTCTATTTTTACTAAATTTTAATACACAATAAAAAGTTATGTTTAATCGTATCAAAATGTGCTAACAAAAAATTCCAAATAGTATTACTTACCTATAGTATATACATCCACACTTAATTTAGGCATAAACAATATACAAATAAATCTCCTGGGATACTGAATGTAATAACATTGGTATGATGATTGCTATGAGCCTTGCTCCTAATTGGTTCAGTGACCTGGGATGAATGTGTGAAGTTATTAAAAGGGAGAAATCTCTGACCACCTTTTTTTTAACAAGTAGCCCCGGATAGTCTGAGTCAGATTTTTGTTTGTTTGTTTATTTATAATTTAATTTGCATAAGCATTTTTACAGTTATATTTACTTCCCTATGTTTTCAATACTAATTAAAATAATTGCTAGTTTGTTCCCTTACCACATCCTCCTTCTGTCCCCCAATTTTGCCACCAGTAACCATTACCTACTTTATTCATAGCTCTAATGTTAAGTGTCTAAACAGTGTTGCAAGCAACAAAGGAAGTTTTCCAACTAGTCATGCCTACAAATAGAACAGTGTGCCCTGTTGGCAACATTTGCAATTACAACATCATGCAAAGTAAAAGAGAATTTTAGTTTTAGTTGTTAATATTTACCTCCAGTCAATTCAAAACTCTCACAATCAATTTATCAGTCAAAGATGAATCAATTAATTCTTCATTTTAAATTACTCTATCTCCTATGGGGAATATACCAGGTTTTTCCCTAATATCCTGTAAACTACATGACTTAAAAGATTACTCTTAGTAGTTGGCATTGCTCATCCCTTGCGCTCATGTCCCCTTCCTCTCAGCTTCCTAAAGTATTGTCACATTTATGGAAATAAGAGAATTGTGGGCTTCTATGATTCTGATTCATTGCCTATTCTTAGACTGTTTCATTTACTCTTAGGCTCCTGTGGTCAGAATCCTGGACAATTACGCAAATCTCTAATGTGTTGAACTACTGTGACTCTTTCATACTAGTCACAAGGTGTGCTCTAAAGGCTAAATCCTGTTCTTGAGAATCCTGACACTTGAAACATCAAATGCTTTAGAAGCTGAATCAAATTCACTGTGTATTTTTAAAAACATGTCCTTTGTCTGAAGAGAGTCATCAGTGAAAAGTTCTCTTAATGCAAATATCTATTTCATCCATGCTTCTAAAAATGTAAAACTACAGATAGTCAGTAATATGATTTGTGTAAGAAAAGCAAGGAGAACAGGTAGCACATATGCTCATGGGGTCGTGTCCAGAATTATACCGTGAACTATCCATCAGCTTTGCCAAAAATAGGTTAAAATCTCCAAGCCCTTGCCAAAGGAGAATTTATTCATGTTCTTCTCCAGCCTTGTCCCCTGAAGAAGTCTCATGGCTTCTGATAGTGCAAATGTTAGAGGTCACAGTGCACGAATTGGTGACTACTATTGCCATGCAAGAAACCTACTCCATAGATACGTGATGCATAGATTAGGATCCCTCCAACAGAATATAGGAGGATATTATTACTTCTTATACAAGCTAGACAATTCAACAACTTATTCTTTATTAATATCAAAAATGATGATGCCATTATAAAGTCTTTATATTAATAACCCCCATTAATGAGATAAATGATAAAATTCCTTATGTGAATATCCTCTAACTGTAATGATGCTTAATGAATATAATCAATTTTTACACTGTTATTTTCCCCAAACCCCTTTAACACTATGATTGTGAATATATTTTTATTCCTTGTGTATTTTATATGGAAAAGAATAAGAGAAGTAGCAGTAATAACAGTAATAAACTTTATACAAAAAATAATAAATTGCAACATTGGAAAAATGAGTGAACTATTTGTCAATCAAGTATGAGGACCAGACTTCAGATCCCTTGAACTCATGCAAAAAGCTGGGTGTGGCTGCTCAGACCTAAAATTCCAGTCTTAGAGAGGATCACAAGAGTTTGCTGAATAGGCAATATAGTCAAATCAATGATCTCCAAGTTCAGAACCACCCTCTCTCACAACATGAAGTGGAGAATATACAAAAAAAGACAACTGATATTCACCTCTGCCCTTGTCATGTCCACACACATCAGTACAGAAACACACACACACACACACACACACACACACACAATGTAGACTATGAAAAACACCATCCTTCCCTGAAACTTCCTAAATTAGATGGAAAATGGAAACATTGTTACTTCCAATGTTAGTTTAAATAATTGTTTAAGAGGCTGAAATAAGGGGTCAATGGTTAAGAGCACTTGTTGATCTTTCAGAGGACCCGGGGTTTAGTTCTGAGTACATATATGCTGAGGCACAATCATCCATATGTCTAGTTACAGCGAATCTGTTACATCCTTCTGGCCTCTGCAGGCACCAGACATTCGAAAAGTATGTATACCTACATGGAAAAATGCACTCATATACAAAAATAAAAATGAATAATCATTTGTTTCAATAAAACATAAAAGGCACAGATAATTAAAAGTTTTTGTATCTTCATGCATGTTTAGGGCCATGATAAACCCAAAAGTTTTTTAGAAAAAAGTCATTACCATTATTTTCTGACCAGAAATAAATGTACAGAGTGATGAACTACTTTTAATTTGCAATATCATATGATTGTTTTAAGCTACTTTAGCTTTAAAGTGGAAATTATGTTCTTTTTTATTTTTTCCTCAATAAATGTTTTATTTAAATTACAAACATGAGTGCTTCACAAGCCAATCCCAGCTCCCTCTTCCACCCCTCCTCCCTTGTCCCTTCACCAAACCCCCCAGCCCCCACCTCATCCCCACATCATTCCCCAGGGAGGGTGAGGACCTCCTTGGGGGGGGGATCTCCAAAGTCTGTCATTTCATCCAGGGAAGGACCTAGGCCCTTACCTATGTGTCCAGGCTGAGAGAGCATCCCTCTATTTGGAATGGGCTCTCAAAGATCATTCATACACTATGGTAAATACTGATCTACTATCCAAGGCCCCAGTGATTTCTGTGGCCTCCTCACTGGCACTACATTCATGGAGTCTGGATCAGTCCCCTGTTGGCCTCTGAGCCATCAGCCTGGGATTCAGGACCACCCCCTTATCAGATCAGCTGTCTTTATGGGTTTCACCATCATGGTCTTGACCCCTATGCTCATCACTCCTCCATCTCTGTCACTAGGTTCCAGGAGTTCAGTTCAGTGTTTAGCTGTGGGTATCTGTCTCTGATTACATCAGTCCTTGGATGAAGGTTCTAGGATGGCATATAGGGTAGTCATCAACCCTATCATTAAGGAGGGGCTATTAATGCAGTATCTCCACTATTGCTTAGTTTGCCAGTTGGTGTTATCCTTGTAGATCGCTGGAGATATAACTAGTATTAGCTCTTTCCTCAAGCCTATAATGACTCCATCTATTTTGGTATATCTCATCCTGGTCTCCTCTATTCATACCTCGACACCACCTTCGTGTTCCCCATGCCTTCTTCTCCCCACCTCTTATTCCCCTCTCTTTTTCTGGGTTCTGTCTCCCCTCCCCTGATGTTCCCAATCTACTCAGGAGATCTTGCCTCATTACACTTCTCTGGGGTGACATGCATCTCTCTTGGGAACCTCCTTGTTTCCCAGACTCACTGGCACTGGGATTGTAGGCTGACACTCCCCTGATCCATATCTAAAATCTATATATGAGTGAGTACATACCATGTTTGTCTTTTTGTGTCTGGGTTACCTCCCTCAGGATGGTTTCCTCTAGTCCCATCCATTTGCCTGCAAATTTCAAGATTCCATTGTTTTTTTGTCAGCTGATCAGTACTCCATTGTGAAAATGTACCACATTTTCTCTATCCACTCTTCAGTTGATCCTGCTTCCAGGATCTAGCTGTTACATATAATGCTGCTATGAACATAGTGGAACAGACATCCTTGTTGTGTGAATGTGCATCTTTTGGGTATATGCCTAAGAGTGGAATTGCTGGGTCTTGTGGTAGACTTAGTAACATTTTCCTGAGGAATCTCCAGACTGATTTCCACAATGGCTGTATGAGTTGGCACACCAACCAGCAGTGGAGGAGTGTTCCTATTTTTCCACATCCTCTCTAGTACAAACTGTCATTGGAGTTTTTGGTTTTAGCCATTACGACAGGAATTAGATGTTATCTCAGAGTTGCTTTGATTTGCATTTCCCATAATTCTCAACTTTATATGGAAAAACTAAAGGCCCAGGATAGCCAAGACAACCATGCTCAACAAAGAAACATCTGGCGGCATCACCATCCCTGATTTCAAACTTTATTATAGAGCTATGGTCCTGAAAACAGCTTGGTATTGACACAAAAATAGACAGGTAGACAAATGGAATCGAATTGAAAACCTTGAGATTAATACACAAGCCTATGAACACCTGATTTTCGACAAAGAAGCTAAAATTATACAATGGAAAAAAAGATAGCATCTTCAACAAATGCTGCTGGCATAACTGGATATTTGCATGTAGAAGACTGCAGATAGATCCATGTCTATTTCCATGCACAAAACTTAAGTCCAAATGGATCAAAGACCTCAACAAAAATCCAGCCACACTTAACCTGTTAGAAGAGAAAGTGGGAAGTACTCTTGAATGAATTGGTACAGGAGACTGCTTCCTGAATATAACACCAGTAGCACAAACACTGAGATCAACAATTAATAAATGGGACCTCCTGAAACTGAGAAGCTTCTTTAAGGCAAAGGACATTAAGAATGAAAAATAAAGTATAGAAAATGCTTAGGGTGTAGAATTAATAGCAAATCTTTTCCAGAAAACAGAAATTAATACAGCATTTGTAGAGAGAATCTTAATGTAAGTTTAGAGAAATATGTGCCTTGATGGTAGACATAGACACTGATACATTAAAGTGATGGTAGACATAGTCACTGATGCATTCAAGTCAGGACACCTTCATAGTTTTGAGTCAGAGACAAACACTGCAAGTAGGTTGTTGGGAATTCAATTACACCAGCTATTTGTCTTTCTTTCTTTTATATTTTTACTATTATTCATTCATAAATGTGTTATTTTCCATGTTTACTCTCTAATTTTGTGTTCCTGTTATCTTTAAAAGCTGTCATATTTCTTATTAAACTGAGAAATCTATGGAAGTTTCAAAATTGATGTTTTTTTACTTATTTATGTTCAATTTCTGTGCTTTGCATAGTTACCCATGAGATATTTAAGAAGAAAAGATGCCAAAGAACTAATGTGTTTGCTTATTTTAAATTCTGTTCAGTGACTATAAATAAAACATATGACATTGTGAATACTGATGACCAGTTTAAAAAATTATAAATAATTGTGCATCATTATCTTTTATATTGAAAATAATCATTTTGATTTTGGGCATATGGAACCAAATTGAAAATTTTGCTTAGGAAAATCTTCCCAACAGGTTATGCATATAATGTATGCAGCCTCAGGTTTGCTTCTGAGGTAAAAATCTACATAATTTGCTGTTTTAGGGTTATTTCATTATTTTTCCCTCCTTCGGTATCACTTACTGGGAATGATGCATCTTAACAGAGCTTATGCATTTCACAGGAGGGTGCTGCACTATCCTTATGTTTAGGCATTGATAATAATGTATGATTAAATGATGAAGGAAATTGGTCTCATCCTAAAGGAAATGAACCTATTCTTTTCAGGATACTGACAGTGTAATAAGAGGCATCAATACTAAATGCAGAAAGTTTTGGTCAGAGATGCAAAGCTGTTATAACTCTTACTTCTGTCAATTTTAGATGTTTACTAAGAATGCTTAATTATAAGCTATATTAAACTAAGTTCTGAACAGCTCCAGGCAAAGTTGTGTGCTTCCTCTTGCAGCTTTTCACAGAATTTCAACTCATGTAATACTCGTTCTTTGCCAGTGAATGCCATAATTTCTGAAAATATTTGCTGAATAAAGAAACATAAACAACTGTGAGTTCAAGCCCAGGCTGGACCGACAGCCTCCAAAACAATACAGAGAAACCCTGTCTCGTAAAAACAAAAAACAAAAACAAGAAACATAAACATGTAATCTAGAAGTTGAAAGAATAAATATACACTTAAAAAACACAATTTGAAAATTAGAGCAATAATAGAAGCAACTGGTATGGTACATTAAAATGAGAAATATTTCTTCAGAATGTTGTTTTTCTTTCTTTTCTTTTTTCCCAACCTGGGAATGAAATGTAGGGCCTTGCCTTTACTGAGCAACTGTTTTACCATGGAGTTAATTCACCAACCCTAAGAATACTGTTTTTAAATTACACAAAATACAAATATATTTTTAAACATATTAATATTAGAGACAAGTCATTAAAGCTTGCAAATGGAATTAGTACCGTCAGAAAACTGCAAAATTACAGAATCTTACCTTGTGTAGTGATTTTACTTATTTACAAATGTTTATCTTATCTCTTTTGTATAATATTAGGGAAAGTTTATATTGTGATAAACAGCTAAACAGATGTTTAAAAAATAGAAAACTGCATTAGTTTCATCTTGACCTGCATTGAAGAAGTGAATAGGAGTTCTGAATAACCAAATATTTTCTTCTTTTCATATAAGAAAAACACCCCTAAAACTAATTAGGGAATACTAGAATTCATTTGCGAATAGTAATTTTGGTACATTTCTTTCCTTTTTTGTTTTCAGTAAAAGGAGACATTTAACACTGTAAAATGAGAAAATCTGGGTTGTTACAATGTAAATCTCTAGGATTATATAAAGCAGCGTGAGAAATAGTTCTTCAGTTTTCAGCTATTGATCCAACTGAATGTTTGTTTGAAGTCTGTCTTTACAGCTTTATTTGTACACAATAAATATTTTATCTTTAGAGATAAGGTGTTTGATTATCTTGAGGGACAGCTTATGTATATAAATTCCTCATGCTGAGGACAACAAAGCCATCCTACCCTGAAATATATATTGTATTTATCAAATACATTGTTGTATACATGCTCATGCATATGTAATAAAAAGGTGGTTAAAAGATGACATATGATCAGTTCTTTGAGGACTAGAAAATGATGCAAATATAAAGTCAACTAACTTAAATTTCTGTAGATGGAAGTGTCTGTACTGCCAGGTTCCACAGCTGTTTCATCCCAAATAAACATACAGAAGCTTATATTAATTATAAACTGTTTGACTGGTGGGTCATACTTACTTCTTATTGGCTAGATTTTCTTAATTATTATCCCATTTCTATTAATCTGTATATCTCTACATGTTCTTGGTTTACCAGAGAACTCGCAGACTTCCTACCTTCCCGGTAGCTATAAGGCATCTCATCAACTTCGCCTAATATCCTCTCTATCCCTGTTTGGATTTCCTGCCTGGCTACTTACTGCCTCTCCATTGACTGAAACAATTTTATTCATCAACCAGTAAGAGAAACATATATCCACAGCCAACAGAAGGACATCCCCTATCAAATTTCTATGTTCTTTCTAAACAGTATATCTGAATAGGCTCCAATTCAAGAAGCCAAATGGCATGCATAACAGATTTGAGATTATACAGATTGTAAAACTTTTAAATTCTGCCAAGAGGGTTTTAGCGAACAATAATAAAATTTATAAATAAAAGGGAATTCATTTCAGAAGAAACATGTATCTCTGTGACATGTATAAGTGACATTTTTTCTTTGTTTTCAAAATATAAATCTACTAGTTAGTGATTCAACTCCACAAATGAAATGATCATCACAAACAAAAACAAAACTAAGAAAATGTGGTTAAAAAGTCTGATGGCCTAATAGAAGCATACATCTAAGAATACTGGAAGTGTTTAAAATAAAAGTTGATAATTATTTTCTTGGCTCTTCTTTAAGTTTCTTATCTCTTACTATACATCTCTGTCTCTGGACTTAACTTTATGAATGAAGAACTGATTCATGACCAGGTTCACAAAGATCAACTGCTAAGTAATTTTGAACACAAGCCATGTAAGTATATTTTAGGTGACAACTCAAATTGCATCATTTCATATATCTTGATCATTGATGTTGCAAGTAAAACAATAATAAATAATTTGTGAGTCAGTTTTACTTTCTTTTATATAAAGTAAAAATGAATGCAAAAATTGGGATAAACATAAATAAGTCTAACATTTTGTGAATGCTCTTCTCATGACGATCATTCTCAATATTTAAATAGATTATTTGAGAATTTACACATGTATGCAACTTATTTTGATCATATCCATTTTGCATTTCATCACTGCACCTTCCTCCACGTTTCCTAACATGTTTCTCTCCTGACTTAAAAGCCTCTTTTTAAAATATTTTTATTAACACAGATATCTTCATGTGACTATCTTTAGAGATGAATGAAAAATCTTAGCAATAAGATAGTACTTAAAACTTTGCCTGTTTTGAAATTTATGAGTATAATACTATAATTCTTTGCATACAGTTATTTGATACATTTAATGATGACTCTAATCATATGCTTATAATCACAAGTAGATATTGCTACATTTAGTATAATTTTACATTTCTTAATATATACTATTTTAATTTATTATTAATATGAATCATGGTTCTGATGATTCAATTTTAACCCAGAACTGTTTCAATCATAGTCCAAACAGTTTTTTCAAAAAGTGAACCAAGGATCTGTATCAAAAAATGGGGGAACAAAAGGTTCTAAATAATTCAGGTGGTTTATTAAAAACTCCATTCTAGTCATCTGGAAAAATATCTCACAGCTTTCTGTATTTCTGTAATCCTTAAATAAGAGATGCTTAATATCTACAGATGATATATGAAAATTGAAAATTAAACATCAGTGTCACCAAGCCAAATTCTTTATGATTTTCAATGTGATATTTTGAACTTCTCTTTTCCCTTCCCCTATTCTCTTTTGTTTCTATATATTTCAATATTTTCTCACTCACAAGATATGGAAACAGGAGCTGTATAAAAAAAGAGGAAATTTCTCTGAAGAAATGAAGTAATTTGGTTGTAATTTTGATTTAGCTTGATCCCATAACCAGGTTACTCGTTATCATGTGTTACAATGTGATGTTTAAAACTATTATCTTTTAAGTCAAATAAGCAATTACTTCATATTAGGATCTGACCAATAGATGTGCAATTTTACACTCTGTCTTTTTCAGCTCTAAAATACATACAATAGCAAGGAATACTCATAATGTTGTAAGGATTAAATAAAATTAATATTGATAATTCATTCATAACTTCCTGTGCCCTCATGGGTTAATTATTGCTATGAAAGTTTTGTCTGCCACTACAGTTAGATTGTATCTTGAGATCGAGTTCTGTTAAGGTTTCTAAACAATAGGTCTGGGCATCTTACTCTTCAAGATTATTTGATGTGATCCAATAATGCATTACACTAAATTACTACCATGAAGAAAATGGAATATTGACTTAGTATTTCATATACTCTTATAAGCTTTTGTAAAGCAGTATTGATTCATCTTCAGTTAGAAGGTCAGAAAATGTGCAAAATAAGTAAGGCTAGAAGGCAGAAAGCATTATGACTATTTTTAGACATATTTATATAAAAATATCACCAAGTTTCCTACCCAGTTGCTGCATAATAATGGTGATAATTTTTAAAACTTTTCAAAGCCTGGAGAAGATGGCAGAAAAAATAGATAAAAGGAAACTTGAAATATAAATCAATACATCCAATATTGTGGTTTATTCTTCTTTCTAACATTTCAAATATTGTTTGTGCTACAGGTATTTGTTAAAAAAATTTACTTTGTCAAATGAGTTAGCATAGCTACACTTGTCACTACTTCAATCAAGTATATTTACTTCTGTCACCTAAAACAATTGCCATTTTCCCTTTCTAATTGTTCCACTGTATGAAAAGCTGTGAAGCAACGATTAATATTTAGGGATCAAATAAAGATTATTAGGCAGGAATCAAAATAAGAACATGCCACTTCGTATAGGGATTATACCTGTGTTTTATGTACTATATGATACAAAGAACAAGGTAACTATGACTAAAATAGATTTCAGAGATAGTAGTTTATTTCATGAAAGTCAAATCCCTTTTGTGATTTATTTTTATTTTTTGTTTATTAATTGTTTTTATTTAGAATACATTATAGTGGATATTATCTTCAGCCATGTATACCATTAGTTTCTTGTAAATGCTTATTCATATTTCGCTGCTGTCTTTAGTTTTCCAAAATAATTCCTTACATCAGAGCATGAAAGCTTTAAATAGATTCTTCTAATGTTTAAATGTTTTTGGATTTTAAGAAAAGTTGAAATAATTCTGATATAGTTTGGTTGGAGGTAAGGAATAAAGAATAATATATTTTTTAAATTTTTCCATTTAAAACTCTTATAAGTGCAGTTTTACCTCTCTAAAACCTATGTATTAAATTAGTTTCCCTAGTACAAGAAAATGTGACTGTATTCAGACACGTGGCCTTTTATGTGGGAAATAAGTAAAAATGTATTCGTTGGAGTGGATCCAAACCAAATTTGACTGTTTCCTTCCAAGAAATCTTCAGAGCACATGCAGAAATGTGTGTAAAGTCAAGATTGTTACCCCAAGAATAAACAATCCTGCCAAGACCTTGGTCTTGACCTTCCAGTTTCAAGAACATCAGAAAATAATTTTTTGATATGTCATCTGGTTTAATAGGCTAGTTCTAGAAAACAGATGCATCATTTGTTGAATAGATGTTTCTTCAGAGATACATCTTCCCATATTAAAAGAAAGCTCATTAAAACACTGTATGTTAAAATGGCGGTGAGAGAACATGGGATCTACGAGGATGTGAAACATTTCATCCTGCAGAGAAGCACCTTAAAGCTCAGGAAGTAAACAACTTAATAGCACTTCATAGTCCCTGAACATAGCTATATTTACTATATTTATTTAATCTGCAAGAATATATATGCAGAAAGGACTGCATAGAGATACTTGCAGACAAACCAGACTGTCAGAAAGATAGTCAGAAAAACTGAGCAACCTGGAAAGGACATTTTCCATCTAATTGAGATTTTTGACGTTATACAGTATGTTCTAGAATTCCAGCTTTGGTGAGCTGCCACAGCCTTTTTGGGGTGGGTTTTGGTGAAATAGCTATCTTTGAGCCATTTCTTCACCAGTGAGGATCTACACATCCATATTCCTGTAAGTAACCAATAAAATTCATTGGTATACCAAGCTGGCTTTCCGTTGTACCTGTGTTTTCATTTGTCATCAATTTCCTATCTGGAATAAGTAAGACATTTGATTACATCTCTCTATAAATAGTATCATTCAACAAAGTTGTGTCAAATTATCATTGAATGTATATAAATTAAAAGGTAGAGAAATTTAGAATTTAAATTCCCCTGGAAAATCTATCATAAAACATTTGACATAGCATATTGGTTTACTCCTCTAATCCTATAACCTAACATTATAGAAGGTGAGTCAGGATACACATGAGTTTGAGGCCAGTTTTGACTACAAAATAAGAGTTTGTGCTAAAGAAACAAGGACCAAAGTTGTAGCTCTGTTGGAGAACACTTATCTAGAATGTGTGAAAAATACTGTTTTTTCCTAAGCACCACAAGAGATTAAAAGAAAAGGGAGGGGAGGGAAGGAGAAAGAAGGTAAGAGTAAATGTATCTTGGCCTGTATTTGAGAAGATATATTTAATGTAAGTACTATAAATAACATTTATTTGTTTTTCAAATCAACCATAATATGTTTAGATAATTCATTGTGTTTTGTAAAGTAAAATCTCAACATAATTAAGATTATTATATATTATTTATTTATTTTGCTATTTAATTTTTAATTATATATACCAATCTCAGTTACCCCTCCCTCTCCTCATTCTGCTCCCCACACATTCCTCCATATTACCCCCATCTGCTTCACAGAGAGCATAAGACCTCACATAGTCTAAGAAGTCTGTACATCACCATGTTAAGGCAGGACCAAGGCCCCCCTTCCCACTGTTTCTAGGCTGAACAAGGTGTCTCTCCTTAGAAAATGGGCTCCAAAAAAATCAGTTCATGGAATAGCTATACATCTGGGTTCCACAAACTTCCCAACCATCCTCTGTTACCTACATTCAGGGAGCCGAGTATGGTCGTATGCAGGTTCCCTAGCTGTCAGTTCTGAGTAAGTGAGTTCCTTGGGTCAGATGATTCTGGGGGTTTCCCTCTCATGGTTTTGATCCCTTTGCTCATATTATCTGTCCTCTCTCTCTTCAAATGGACTCCGGAAGCTCAGCCTAATGATTATTTGTGGATCCCTGCATCTGCTTCCATCAGTTACTGGATGAAGTTTCTATGATGATAATTACAGGTGAAGGCAAGTTCAGGTACCCTCTTCACCATTCCTTAGAATTCTATCTCGGATTATCCTTGTGTATTCCTGGGAATTTCCCTAGTGCCCAGTTTCTCTCTAATCCCATATTGGCTCTGTCTATCAAGATACTGCTTTCCTTGCTCTCCATCTCTGTCCATACCCCAATTGGTTCACTCTATTCCCTCAGGTTTTCCTCTCAATTCCTATTCTCTCCTCATCTCTCCCTCTTTTTGTTGATTTTCTCAAAGGACCAACTCTTTGTTTCATTGATTCTTTGTATATTGTTCTCTTTTATTGATTTCAGACCTCAGTTTGATTTTTCTGTCATCTATTCCTTTCTGGTATGTTTAATTCTTTTTGTTCTGTAGCTTTCAGATGTGTTGTTAGGATGCTAGTAATGATAACTCTCCATTGTATGTGTGTGAGTAAGTGAGTGAGTGTGTGTGTGTGTGTGTGTGTGTAAGCAGTTAGTACTATGAACTTTCTTCTTAGCACTGTATTACTTGTGTCACATGAATATGGGAATGTTGTATATTCTTTTTCCTTGAATTCTCGAAAGTGTTTTAATGTTTTCTTAATTTCTGTCTTGATTGAGTTTTCATTCAGTAGAGACTCGGTCAGTTTCCAAGAGATTTTAGGCTTTCTTTTGTTTCTGTTGTTTTTGAAATTCAACTTTAACCCATGGAAATCTAATAGGATGTAAAGAATTATTTAAATTTTCTTGTGTCTGTTTTGAAAAGCTTTGTGACCTAGTATTCGGTTAATTTTGGAGAATATTACATGACATGCTAAAAAATACGTATTATTTTGTTTTGTGAAATGTTCTATAGATATCCATTAATTCCATTTGTTTTTTATATCTTTTATCTCCAATATTCTCTGTTTGGTTTTTATCTTAATGAAATGTCTATTAGTGAGAATGGGGTATTGAAATCTCCACAATCCTTATGTGAGGGCCAGGGTGTTATTGAATATTAACTAACGTTTCTTTCACAAAAGTGATTGCCCTTGTGTATGGGGCATATATGTTAAAACTGAAATATCATATTGGTGGATATTTTCTTTGATGAGTATAAAGTGTCATTCCTGTATTTTTAAATTAATTTTATTTGAAGGTTATTTTGCTAGATACTAAAATATCTACACCAGTTTGCCTCCTAGTTCTATTGGCTTCGGATACTATTTCTAACCTTTTAACTTTAGGTAGCATCTATCCTTGATATTGAGGTGTTTTTCTTGTGTGTAGTTCAAGGATAGATCACGATTTCGCAACTATTTGGTATTTGGTATTCTGTGTATTTTTTTGAGGGGGGAATCCATTGATATTGTCTTCTTATTATTGAGCCCATTGATTATTGATATTGAGTCACATCAATATTCAAATATTGTTAATGTTTGTTTGATGTTGCTTATGGTGTTGTGTGTTAGAGAGACGGAGGAAGAGAAAGAGAAAGAGAGAAAGACAGAGAGAGGAAGACAGAGATCCTTCATTTGTAAGATTATTTATTTACTGTGCTTTTATGGGTATAGCTAACTTCATGGGTTGGAGTTTTTGTTTTAGTACCTTCTAGGATTGAATCTATGGATACATGTTATAAAATTGTCTTGAAAGTATCGTATCTGTTTTCTCCATCTATGTTGATTGAATGTTTTTGCTGGATATAGCAGTCTGTGCTGGCTTCTGTGGTCTCTGAAAATTTGCAACACATCTGTATGAGATATACAGTTTTTAGAGTCTCTTTTGAGAAGTCAGGTATAATTCTAATAAGTCTTCCTTTTTATATTACTTGATTTTTTTCTTTGCAACTTTTAATATTCTTTATTTGTTCTGGATATTTAGGGTTTGGATAATGTTTTAGTGAGGAGACTTTCTTTTTTGTCCCAATCTCTTTGATGACTGTAAGCTTCTTTTCCTTTTATGGGCACCAACTTTTCTAGATTAGGAATATTTTTTCTGTGATTTTGTTGAAACTATTTCCTAGGTTTTGAGGTGGGATTGTTCTCCTTCTTCTATCCCTAATATTTCTATGTTTGTACTTTTCATAGTGCCTCAGATTTCCTGGACATTTTGTGTCTGTAATTTTTTAGACTTAGCATTTTCTTTAATTGATTTATCTATTTCTTCTATCACATATTCAGAACCTGAGATTCTCTCTTTCCCTATTGTATTCTGTTGATGATGCATGCATCTGTAGTTTCTGTTTGTTTAGTTAGAATTTTCATTTCCAGAAATGAATTACATTAGCTTGTGTCTTCTTTATTAGTTTCACTTCCATTTTTAGGAGTTAAAGAATATTATTTGTGCATCAACTGTTGGTTTCATGGAAGGAAGGCTTACCAGGACTTCAGGAAGCTTTTGTGGCTTCTGATAAATCATGGAGTATCAGTCTGATTTGGTGCTTGGGACACAGTGATGTGGAGAGCAGGAAACTAGCCAAATGGGTTGGAGACACCAATAGAGGACTGAACATTTATGGACTTACTGCTGCCTCTGTAGCTTCTTGTCTTGTATGTGGTTGTGCCCAAGTTCCAGACTGAAATACGACAATTAGTAGGGTGGTGGATCTGGTTCATTTTTCATGAAATTGTCATATGCTATGGTCAGCTTGGGAGAAGGAACCACACAATTGAGCAAATTGCTCCTTCAGCCTGGCATAGAGGACAAATTTTGGAGCATTTTCTTGAATAATGATACATGTTTTAGGGCCAGGTCTATTGTGGGTAGTATCATCACTAGGAAGTTGATCAGTCACTATATAAGAAAACAGGATGAGCTAGGTGTTGATGGCACATATCTTTAATCCCAGCACTTGGGACGCAGATGGAGGTGAATTTCTGTGAGTTTGAGACCAGCCTGGTTTACAGGATGAGTTCCAGGACAGCCTCCAAAGCAATAGAGAGAAACCCTGTCTCAAAAAAACAAAAAAGAAGAATGTAAGAAAAGAAGAGTGAAAGAAGGAAAGAAAGAAAGAAAGAAAGAAAGAAAGAAAGAAGGAAGGAAGGAAGGAAGGAAGGAAGGAAGGAAGGAAGGAAGGAAGGAAGGAAGCAGGATGAAGAGGCCACAGGGAGCAAGTCAATAACGGTAGTTTTTCCATGGTCTGTTTCAACTTCCTGCTTCCAATTTCTTGTCTTGGTGTCTTGCCCTGATTTCCCTCAGCAAAGGGAATATAAAATAATCTCATTCCTCCCCAAGTTGCTTTTGTCCATGATTTTTTATTGAAGTGATAGAAACAAAGTTAAGACGTTGTGTGACATAAATTCTAAGACTAATTATTTTTTACAAAGAGTACCTTGATATTATTATAGTGGTCAGCAATTCTTTAGAAGCCCTCTCTCTGTGTCCAAAATTCATAGCTAGGAAATATCTGTCTGAAAATATGTTTGTTATTTCTTATTGTGTGGTAATCAAACCATGGCCTTGCACTTTATCTCTACCCTTGATATCAGAAGAATAGGCATTCTTCATTTTAAAATAAAATTCATATAAGAATATACAACACAATTACACTAAAATTAGAAACATGACAAGGCTGTCCACTCTCTCCATACCTCTTCAATATTGTATTTGGGGTTCTAGCAAGAGAAATACAACAACAAAAGGAGATAAAGATACAAATTGGAGAGGAAGAGGTAATACTTTCACTATTTGCAGATGATATGATACTTTACATAAGGGATCCAAAAAACTCAACTATGGAACTCCTACAGCTGATAAATACTTTCAGCAAAGTGGAACAATACACGATCAACTCAAGAAAATCAGTAGTCCTCCTATATACAGACGATAAAAGGGCTGAGAAAGATCACCCTTTACAACTGCCATACACAACATAAAATACCTTGGAGCAATGCTAACCAAACAAGTGAAAGACCTGTATCAAAAGAACTTTGAGTCTTTAAAGAAATAAATTAAAGAAGACACCAGAAAAATGGAAAGATCTCCCATGCTCTTGGGTAGGTAGGACAAACACAGTAAAAAAGGCAACCCTACCAAAAGCAATTTACAGTTTCAATGCAATCACCATTAAAATACCAGCACAATTCTTCACAGACCATGAAAGAACAATAATCAACTTTACATGGAAATCAAAAGACCCAGGAAAGCCAAGACAGCCCTATTCAACAAAGCAATGTCTGAAAGCATCAGCATCCCTGATTTCAAGCTCTATTATAGACCTTTAGTCCTGAAAACAGCTAGGTATTGGCACAAAAATAGACAGATAGACCAACGGAATCGAACTGAAGACCCTGCTATTAACCATTACATGTGTGAACATCTGATCTTCTACAAAGAAGCTAAAAATATACTGGAAAAATAAAGCACCTTCAACAAATGGTGTTGGCATAACTGGATGCTGGCATGTAGAAGACTGCAATAGATCCATGTCTATCACCATGCACAAAACTTAAGTCCAAATAGATGAAACCCTCAGCATAAATCCAGCCTCTCTGAACCTCTTAGGAGAGAAAGTGGTAGGTAATCTAGAACAAATTGGTACAGGAGACCACTTCCTGAATATAACACCAGTAGCACGGACAATTAATACCTGGGACCTCCTGAAACTACAAGCTTCTGTAAGGCAAAGGACACAATCAACAAGACAAAAAGGCAGCCCACAGAATGGGAAAAGATATAGAGATGTGATCTCTAAAATTTACAAATAACTCAAGAAGCAAGTCTCTAAAACACCAAAGGATCCAATCAAAAAGTAGGCTACAGAACTAAATAGTGAATTCTCAGTAGAGGAGTCTAAAATGGCTGAGAGGCACTTGAGAAAGTGCTATATACCCCTAGCCATCAGAAAATTGAAATTCAAAACAACTCTGAGATACCATGTTACTCCTGTCAGAATGGGTAAAATAAAAAATACCAATGACACTTTATGCTGGAGAGGATTTAGAGAAAGCAGGAATACTCTTCCACTACTGGTAGGAGTCCCAACTTGTACATCCACTTTGGAAATAACTATGGAGATTACTTAGGGAAATGGGAATCAGTCTACTACAAGATCCACAATTTCCACTCTTAGGCATATACCCAAAAGATGCACATTCATACAACAAGGACATCTGTTCCATTATGTTCATAGCAGCATTATTAGTAATAGCCAGAACATGGAAGGAACCTAGATGCCCCTCAAGTGAAGAGTAGATAGAGTAAATGTGGTACATTTGCACAATGGAGTACTATTCAGCTAAAAAAAAACAGTGGAATCTTGAAATTTGCAGGCAAATGGATGGCATTAGAAGAAACCATCCTGACTGAGGTAACCCAGTCACAAAAAGACAAACATGGTATGTACTCACTCATATGTGGATTTTAGACATGGATCAGGGGAGTGTCAGGCTCCAATACCATTGACAGAGAGTCTGTGAAACAGAACCTTCTACCAATAACTGATGGAAGCAGAGGCAGACACCCACAGCTAAACATTGAGTTGAACTCAAGGAACCCAGTGATAGAGAGGGAGGAATGATTAGCAAAGGTGTTAATAATGGTCTGGTTTAACCCCCAGAAACAGCTGACCTGACAAGGGTTAGCTCCTGAATCCCAGAGTGACGGCTGGGAATCCAGCATGGGAATGATTAAGACCCCTGAATGTTGTTGTCAATAAGGAGGCCTAGGCAATCTATGGGGCCTTGGGTAGTAGATCAGTATTTATCCCTGGCATACAAATGGACTTCGGGTGCCCATCCCACAATGAGAGGTGCACTCTCACCCTGAACTCTTGGGGGAAGGCCTAGAACCTGCCCTGGATAAAATGACAGACTATCGACATTCACATGGGTGGCCTCACCCTTTCTTGGGAAAGGAGTGTGGATTGAGGAAGAAGGTTTGGGTGGGGTTGGTGGGAGAGCATGAGAGGAGGAGAGTGAAAGGTAGAGGGAGTTGGGAATGACATGAGAAGCAACCTTGTCCCTAATTTAAATTTAAAAACATCTAAAAAGTACACACATACACACAATCACAGGTGTATAAATATAATGAAGCAAGAGAAACATTTGAAGTTGTGTAGCTTTATCCATGTCTAAGTAACTTTCAAATTAGTAACAGAGTTGTTCAAATATGTTTTTGTTTTGACTCACAAATTAACATTTTACTTGAATCGGAATAATATTCTTCAACTAATATTAATGTTTACTTTTCTAGTATATTGCTGAAGGGCACTTTAAGACTGCTTACACTGAAAAGAACAATCTAATTTCAAACTTTGAACTTTGAATAGTATCATATCTATAATAATAATAGTTTCAAATTACTGAAGATATAAATTTAGGCTTAATTTTAAAGGAAATTAATATGTTCAGCAAACTACCTTATTCATAAAATAAAAATTTTTAACAATCTTGGTATTTGTGTTGTGATTTAATTTCATATAAAATGATTTGACTTGCCATTAATATTTGAAAAATATAGAAATTCTAGTATTTTCATAGAATAATGTTCCATACTTGTCTTGGATTTACATTATAATTGTTGAAAGTGGTTCCATAGGTTCCATATAGTTTAGTGAAAAATATTTGTATCCTGCATAAAATATCGAGATCAATCATTAAATTATAGTCAAAAACCATAACAAAAGTACATTACTAGGTTATAAATATACTTCAATGTAAAGAAACCAAGTATAGCAGATATACTTTTAGGCCACAAAACCAGCTCCCAAATCATAACATAGAGACTTATCTATTATGAATGCTCCAACAATACCTTATGCTTGTCCCATTAGCTCTTATAATTTATATTAACCTGTTCTCTTTGTCTACATTTTTCTTTGAGGCTTTTTATGTTTCTTTCTGTCTATATATGCTACTCCATGTCTGCCTGTCTGGTGAGTGCCTTGCTGCCTGCCCCTGCTTGTATCATTCTCTTTTACTTTGTCTGCTCTCCTTCTGCCTGAGCCTAGATTTTTCTTCCTACATATTCTATCTGCTCATTAGCCATGCCTGTATCTCTACTTCCTAGCTACTGGCTGTTCAGCTTTTTATTAGAGAAATCAAGTGCCTCAGACAGACAAAGCAACACAACTTTAAACCATTAAACAAATACACCATAAACAAATGTAAAACTTTTATATAGTTAAAATAACATTCTGCACCATAAACAAATATGACACATCTTTACATAGTTAATGCCAAAGTCAACAACAATCAACTTTAAACAATTATGCTAATTTTTTGCAGTTAGCTTTACTTTCATTATTATTTACTTATGAATTCAGAAAATTGCATGCAATTTATGCTGAGTGACATTAAAATGACTAACAATTGTTCTGCCATTGGAGACATGAAGTTACTCTGAAAGGTAATTTGGGAACAACTAAACAAATCCCACCAGTAACTATGATTTAAAGAAATATTTAGTGGGCTGAAGAGATAGCTCAGATCCCTAACATTCTGATGCTCTTGAAGACAATCAGATTTATATACTCAGTGCACAAGTCCAGTGGTTCCAATTTACCTCTAACACCTGTTCAAGGGAAATACAAGGTGTTTGGCTTTCATGGACACTTGCACTAATGTGTACATACTTGCATACAGATAATTAAAATTCATAAACATAGATTATAGAAAAGTAAAGAAACTTTTATCCAGATAAGTTTCATGAACAATATTTGACTTTCATTACCCTGGTTCAGGAAGGAATGTTGAATCTACACAAGAAAATCATTCCCACTGCTGACAAATAGCATTTATATAGGTGAGATATATGCATAGTAAGTGCCATGCATTTGTATTGTAGATGTTTCTCTCCAATAGGCTCATTGTCAAGATATTTGATGTGAATTATGTTCTACAGTACTGTGTTTGAATTTAGGGGAAATACTGTAGAAAAGATATAACAATGGTAATTCAGCTAATGCTGCAAAGTCTCAGTGGCAGTATGATGTTTCAGAATAGGAACTATGTGAGCATACAGTTTTATCTTTAAATCTTTTCCATTGTACTAACATAATAAAGAAAAGTAATGCTGGGAAGCAGCTGTTCCGGCGGTGGCATCAGGTTCAACAGGCCCTGCTTCTGAGCCTGTGTTCCAGTGCCTGGGGATCACGTGGGAACTGCACAGAGCTTCCAATCCCAGCGGGAGCCAAACACCCGAGACTCCAGGACTTCCCTCCCACCAAGGAGACCAGGAAACCAGAGGAGCCAGGCAGACCTTGGAAGCAGCTGTTCCAGTGGCAGCATCAGGTACAACAGGCCCTGCTTCTGGGCCTGTGTTCCAGTGCCTGGGGATCCTCTGGGAGCTGCACAGAGCTTCCAATCCCGGCGGGAGCCAAACACCCAAGACTCCACGACTTCTCTCCCACCAAGGAGACCAGGAAACCAGAGAAACCAGGGAGACCAGGGGAGCAGCTGTTCTGGCTGGATCAGGTACAACAGGATACAGCAAAGGGTCCAGGGGACCAGGTGGGAGGCTAAGAATTCCAGATTCCTGTTCTTCTTCTTCTCCCACGGGACCAGAACCAGAACGAGGACAAGGAATAGAAGAACCACCAGATTATTGTACTTGCTAGCACCCACAAAAAGGGAACTCTGGTCCCCTAACCACCATACCAGTAAGGGGCTCTTTCTGCACCCATTAGAAGAAGAGATGGGAAAGAGACAATACAAAAACACACAGAGCAACAGAACCATATTCTAGAGACTCCACACCAGCAAGACTCCCAAATTCCAATGCAAACGAAGAAGAAGAGAATGACCATAAAACCATTTTCATGAAAATGATAGAGGCCCTAAAAGAGGATATAGGAAAATCCCTCAAGAAATGGAAGAAAAAAAACCAAAAAATTCAAAAAAATGGAAGAAAGAACAAACCAAAAAATTCATAAAAGGCAACAAATAAACTGAAAGGTAAACCGAAAATTGCAAGAAGCAATGCAAACACTGCAAGTGTTGAAAACTGAAATAGAAACAATAAAAAACACAATCTGAAGAAAGGCAGGAAATAGAAAAGCTGGGCAAACAGTCAGGTATTACCAATACAAGCATTACCAACAGAATACAAGAGATGGAAGAGAGAATCTCAGGTGTTGAAGATACACTAGGAGAAATGGATTCATCAACCAAAGAAAACTTTAAATCCAACAAATACTCAACAAAAAACATCCAGGATATATGGCACACCATGAAAACACGAAACCTAAGAATAATAGGTATAGAAGAAGGAGAAGAAAACCACCTCAAAGGGGCAGAAAACATATTCAACAAAATCATAAAAGAAAACTTTCACAACCTTAAGAAAGACATGCCAATGATGGTACAAGAGCATACAGAACACCAAATAGAATGGACCACGAAAAAGTCCCCTTGCCACATAATAATCAAGACCCCAAATATACAGAGTAAAGAAAGAATATTAAGAGCAGATAAGGAAAAAGTCCAGGTAACATAAACGCAGAGTTATCAGAATTACACCTCACTTCCCCATGGAAACTCTGAATGCCAGAAGGTCCTGGATAGATATTATACCAACACTAAGAGACCATGGATGCAAACCCAGACTACTATACCTAGCAAAGCTCTCAATCACTATAGATGGAGAAAACAAGATATTCCATGACAAAACTAGATTCAAGCAATACGTATCCACTAACCCAACCCTACAGAAAGATTTGGAAGGAAAATTCCAACCCTAGGAAGCTAACTACAACCAGGAAAACATAGGCATTAGAGAATCCCTCTCTACCAACAGCCAAAAGAACAAATGGGTGAAATTCCACCACCAACAATCATTGCAAATCGAAGAAGGATGAGCAATCAATGGTCATTAATATCCCTCAATATTAATGGCCTTAACTCACCCATAGAAAGACACAGGCTAGCAGGATGGATTCGAAGACAGAACCCTTCCTTCTGCTGCATACAAGAAGCACACCTCAACCTCAAAGACAGACATTGCCTGACAGTTAATGGTTGGGAAAAATTTTTCAATCAAATGGACCAAAGAAACAATCAGGGGTAGCAATCCTAATATCTAACAAACTAGACTTTAAAATAAAATCAATCAAAAGAGATGAAGGAGGTCATTACATACTCATCACAGGTGAAACCCACCAAGATGAAGTGTCTATCCTGAACATCTATGCCCCTAATACAAAGGAATCCACATTCGTAAAAGAAACATTATTAGAACTTGAATCTCATCTAAAGCCCCACACAGTTATAGTGGGAGATTTCAACACACCACTCTCACCACTAGACAGGATACCAGACAGAAACTCAACAAAGAAGCAAAGGGTCTAAAAGAAGTAATGTCCCAACTGGGATTAACAGACATCTATAGAACATTTCATCCACATAAAACAGAATATACCTTCTTCTCACCACCACATGGAACCTTCTCAAAAATCGACCACATACTTGGCAACATATGAAACCTCAGCAGCTACAAAAAATTGGAATAACTCCATGCATTTTATCAGATTACCATGCTTTCAAATTAGAATTCAACAATAGCACAAATTGCAGAAAACCTACAAACTCATGGAAATTGAATAATGCACAACTGCACCATTCCTAGGTCAATGAAGAAATAAAAAAAGATTTTAAAGGCTTCCTCGAATTCAATGAGAATGAAGACACAACATACCCAAACCTATGGGACACTTTGAAAGCAGTGCTACGGGGAAAGTTCATAGCACTAAGCACCCATAGGAAGAAACTGGAGAACAGTTATATTGGGAATTAACAGCACAGCTGAATGCTCTAGAACACAAAGAAGCAAACTCCCCCAGGAGGAGTAGATGCCAGGAAATATTCAAATTGAGGCCTGAAATCAATAAAGTAGAAACTAGGAAAACAAGACAAAGAATCAATGCAATGAAGAGTTGGTTCTTTGAGAAAATCAACAAGATAGACAAAACTTTATACAAACTTACCAAACATCAGAGAGTGAACATGCAAATTAACAAAATCAGAAATGAAAAGGGGGACATAACAACGGACTCTGAGGAAATCCTGAGAATTATCAGGTCATATTTTGAAAACCTGTACTCAACAAAATTTGAAACTTAAAGGAAACAGATGACTTCCTGGATAGCTATCATTTGGCAAAACTAAATCAAGAACAGATAAGCAATTTAAATACACCAATAACCCATATGGAAATAGAAGCAGTCATCAAAAGTCTCCCAGCCAAAAAAAAAGTCCAGGTCCAGATGGCCTCAGTGCAGATTTCTACCAGAAATTCAAAGAACAGCTCATACCAATTCTTCTCAAAATATTCCACACAATAGAAGCAGAAGGGTCTTCGCCAAACTCTTTCTGTGGGGCTTCAATATCCTTGATCCCCAAGCCACACAAAGACAAAACTAAGAAAGAGAATTTCTGACCAATATCCCTCATGAACACTGTTGCAAAAATACTCAATAAAATACTGGCAAATCGGATCCAAGGACACATCAAAACAAGTAGGTTTCATCCCCAGGATGCAGGGATGGTTCAACATATGAAAATCCATCAACGTAATCCACCATATAAACAAGCTGAAAAAAATCACATGATCATCTCACAAGATGCTGAAAAAGCCTGTGACAAAATCCAACACCGCTACATGATAAAGGTCTTGGAGAGATCTGGGATAACAAGGACATACTTAAACATAATAAAAGCTATATACAGTAAACCAACAGCCAAAATCAAACTAAATGAACAGAAACTCAACTCAATTCCTCTAAAATCAGGAACAAAACATGGCTGTCCACTCTCTCCATACCTTTTCAACATGGTACTTGAAGTTCTAGCCATTGCCATACGACAACAAAGGGGGATCAAGGGGATACAAATTGGGAAGGAAGAGGTCAACCTTTCAGTTATCAGACGATATGATAGTTTACATCAATGACCCAAAGAACTCTACCAGGGAACGCTTACAGCTGAATAACACCTTCAGCAAAGTTTCAGGCTACAAGATCAACTCAAGAAAATCAGTAGCCCTACTATATACAGATGATAACAGGGCTGAAAAAGAAATCAGAGAAACATCACCCTTTACAATTGCCACAAACAACATAAAATACCTTGGCGTAATGCTAACCAAACGAGGGAAAGACCTGTATTGCAAGAACTTTGAATCTTTAAAGAAAGAAATTAAAGAATCCCTCAGAAAATGGAAAGATCTCCCATGCTATTGGATAGGTAGGATCAATGTAGTAAAAATGGCAATCCTGCCAAAAGCAATCTACAGATTCAATGCAATACCCATTAAAATCCCAGCACAGTTCTTCACAGACCTTGAAAGAACAATAATCAATTTTTATGGAAAAACAAAAGACCCAGGATAGCCAAAACAACCCTGTTCAACAAGGCAACGTCCGGAGTCATCACCATCCCTGACCTCAAGCTCTATCATAGAGCTACAGTCCTGAAAACTGCTTGGTATTGGCACAAAAATAGACAGGTGGATGAATGGAATCGAATTGAAAACACAGATATTAACCCACACATATATGAACATCTGATCTTTGACAAAGAAGCTAAAAATATACAATGGAATAAAGAAAGCGTCTTCAACAAATGGTGCTGGCATAACTGGAGGCTGGCATGTAGAAGAATGCAGATCGATCCATGTTTATCACCATGCACAAAACTTAAGTCCAAATAGATCAAAGACTTCAACATAATTCCAGCCACACTGAACTTTTTAGAAGAGAAAGTTGGTGGTACCCTTGAACGAATTGGTACAGGAGGCAGCTTCCTGAACATAACACCACTAGCACAGACAGTGAGACCAACAATTAATAAATGGGACCTCCTGAAACTGAGAAGCTTCTGTAAGGCAAAGGACACAGTCAGCAAGACAAAAAGGCAGCCCACAGAATGGGAAAAAATATTCACTAATCCCACATCTGACAGAGGGTTGATCTCCAAAATTTACAAAGAACTCAAGAAGCAAGTCTCCAAAACACCAAAGGATCCAATTAAAAAGTGAGCTGCAGAACTAAATGTAGAATTTTCAATAGAGGAGTCTAAAATGGCTGAGAGGCACTTGAGAAAGTGCTCAACATCCTTAGCCATCCGGAAAACGCAAATCAGAACAACTCTGAGATACCATCTTACTCCTGTCAGAATGGCTAAAATCAAAAACACCAATGACAATTTATGCTGAAGAGGATGTAGTGAAAGGGGGACACTCCTCCATTGCTGGTGGGAGTGCCAACTGGTTCAGCCACTTTGGAAATCATTATGGAGATTCCTCAGAAAAATGGGAATAAACCTACCACAAGACCCAGCAACTCCACTCTTAGGCATATATCCAAAAGATGCCCATTCATACAACAGGGAGGTCTGTTCCACTATGTTCATAGCAGCATTATTTGTAATAGCCAGAGCTTGGAAGCAACCTAGATGTCCCTAAACCAGAGTGGATAGAGAAAATGTGGTACATTTACACAATGGAGTACTATTCAGCAGAAAAAAACAATGGAATCCTGAGATTTGCAGGCAAATGGATGACATAAGAAGAAACCATCCTGAGTGAGGTAACACAGTCACAAAAAGAGAAACATGGCATGTACTCTCTCATATATGGATTTTAGACATAGATCTGGGGAGTGCCAGCCTACAATCCCATAGCCAGAGTGTCTAGGAAACAGAAACTTCATTTAGTGGCTGATGGAAGAAGAGGCAGACTCCCTCGGTTAAGTACTGAGCTGAACTCAAGAAAGCCAGTAACAGAGAGGGAGGACTGATGACCAAAGGGATTAAGACTGGGCTGGTTTAACCCCCAGAAACAGCTGACCTGACAAAGGTTAACTCTTGAATCCCAGGCATCAGCCTGGGAATCCAGCATGGGACTGATCAAGACCCCTTGAATATGGGTGTCAGTGAGGAGGCCTAGGTAATCTATTGAGCCTTGGACAGTAGATCAGTACTCATCCAGAGTATACACACGGACTTTGGACTCCCATCCAACAATGTGAGATGCACTCTCACCCTGAACTCTTGGGGGAGGGTTTAGGCCTTGCCCTGGATGAAATGACAGACTATGGACACCCCCATGGAGGGCCTCACCCTCCCTGGGGGAATGAGGGGATAACGGGAGGGGGTATGGGTGAGGGCAGGGGAGGAGGGAGGGAAAGGGAGAGGGACCTGGTCCTGAATTGTGAAGCAACCTTGTTTCTAATCTAAATTTAAACTGAAAAATAAATAAATTTTAATAAAAAGAAATTTTGCCATGCAATGAAACACAAAAAGGTAACATTTTTGAAGTGGTGAAGTAGTATGTTTCATATGCAGGAGTTTGAGATATTGAGTATAATTATTGTTTCAACAGTCAAATGCAAATAAAATGCCTTCTTCAAATAGTAAATATAACTATGATAATACTGTATTGTACATTATTGTTGAAAATGAATGTGGGCATAATATAGAAAAAAAACACTTCTCAGAACCATTTCCTCCTGCTTGTTCCTGATCTGAATTTCTGAACAGTTTGAAGGACTCATGATTTAAATATAGCACTCTTCTAATTGTCTAAAGTTATCTAGCAGCACTTTTACATCCATAGCAGGAAATAAGGCAGAAACATCTAATGAAGAGGTACAGAATTGTTTTTAATTCTGATTGTTAGAATGAAAAATTTAACTCACAACTTCTATTTTCCAACTTTTTTTAAACTTAAATTAGAAACAATCTTGTTTTACATGTCAATATAGTTCCCTCTCCCTCCCCTCCATCCCTGAACCCCATCAACCCACTGTCCCATTCCCTTTCTCCACCCCAGGAAGGGTGAAGGCTTCCATAGGGGATCTTCAAAGTGTACAATATCATTTGAAGCAGGGCCTAGTCCCCTTCCTGTGCATTTAGGCTGATAGAGTATCCCTCTATGTGGAATGGTCTCCCAAATTCTATTTGTATACTAGGGATAAATACTGTTCTACCAGAGGCCCTGTAGACTCTCCAGGCTTCCTCATTGACACCCATGTTTAGGGGTACTGTGTCAGTCCTAAACAGTTTTCCCAGCTATCAGTCTAGGGTCCATGAGCTCCCTTCTCTTCAGGTCAGCTGATTCTTTGGGTTTGTCCAGCCCAGTCTTGACACTATACTTATCAATCCTCCATCTCTGTAACTGGATTCCAGGATCTCAGCTCAATACTTAGCTGTGGATCTCTGCTTCTGTTTCTATTAGCCACAGAATGAAGGCTCTAGGATGGCATATAAGGTTGTTATCAAGCTCATTATGGTGGAAGGGCATTTAAGGTAGATTCTCCAATTTTGTTTAGATCTTAGTTGGAGTCATCCTTGTAGATCTCTGGAAATTTGCCTAGTTACAGATTTCTCTTTAAACCTATAATGATTCCCTCTACTATGATATCTGTTTTCTTGGTATCCTCTATTTTTCCCATGACTCAATCTTCCTGCTCCCTCCTGTCCTCCTCTCCCCTCCTCATCTCCCCTATTTATTCTCCTCACTCCCTCCCCTGTCTCCCCATGCTCTGAATTTGATCAGGAGATCTTGTCCCTTTCCCCTTCTCCAAGGCACAATGTATATCTCTCTTACTGTCCCCTTTGCTTCTTAGTTCCCTGGCTGTGTGTATTGTACACTGGTAATCCTTTGCTCTATGTTTAACATCTGTATAGGAGTGAGTACATACATGTTTGTGTTTTTGTGACTGGGTTACCTCACTCAGGATGGTTTCATCTAGTAACATCCATTTACCTGCAAATTTCAAGATTCCATTTTTTCAGTTGAGTAATACTCCATTTTTGAAATGTACCACACATTCTTTAACCATTCTTCAGTTGAGGGGCATCTAGTTTGCTTCCAGGTTCTGACTATTACAAATAATGCCACTATGAACATAGTTGAATAGATGTCCTTGTTTTATGAATGTACATTCTTTAGGTATATGCCTAAGAGTGGAATTGCTGGATCTTGACATAGACCGATCCCCATTTTCTTGAGGAACCACCATACTGATTTCCAAAGTGGCTTTATGAATTTGCACTCCTACCAGCATTGGAGGCATGTTTCTGTTTCTCCAAACCCTATATAGCATAAACTGTCATTGGTGATTTTGATTTTAGCCATTCTGACAGGAGTAAGATGGTATCTTAGAGTTGTTTTGATTTGCATTTCCTTGATGACTAAAGATATTTAGCACTTTATTATGTCTTTCAGTCATTTTAGATTCCTCTATTGAGAATTTTCTATTTAGTCTGTACTCCATTTATAATTGGATTATTTGGTGTTTTGCTGACGAGCTTCTAGAGTTCTTTGTATATTTTGGAAATCAGCCCTCTGTCAGATGTGTGATTGGTATTTTTTCCCATTCTGTGGGCTGCTGTTTTCTCTTGTTGACAGTGTCCTTAGCCTTACAGGAGCCTTTCAGTTTCATGAGGTCTATTTTTTAATTATTGACAACAGTATCTGCCCTACTGGTGTTGTTTAGGAAGCAGTCTCAGATGTTAAATTGGCTGAGAAATAAATCAGAGAAACATCACCCTTTTCAATTGCTACAAACATCGTAAAATACCTTGGGATAACACTAACCAAACAAAGACCTATAAAAAGAGAACTTCAAGTCTTTAAAGAAAGAATTTAAAGAAGATACCAGAAAATGGAAAGACCTACCATGCTCTTGGATAGGTAGGATCAACATCGTAAAAATTGCAATCTTGCCCAATGCAAACTACAGATTCAATGCAATCCCCATTAAAATACTGGCACAATTCTTTACAGAACATTAAGGAACAACACTCAACTATATATGGAAAATCAAAATATCCAGGATAGCCAAAACAACAAGGTACAATAAAGGAAATTGCAGATGCATCACTATCCCTGACTTCAAGCATTATTACAGAGCTATAGTTCTGAAAATAGCTTGGTATTGGAACAAAACTATACACGTAAACCAATGGATTCAAATTGTAAACCCTGATATTAACCCACATACATAAAAACACCTAACTTTTGACAAAGAAACTAAAATTGTACATGGGAAAAAGAAAGAATCTTCAAAAATAGCCCTGGTATAACTGGATGCTGATATGTAGAAGACATATCTACCACCATGCACAAAACTTAAGTCCAAATGGATCAAAGACCTCTGAATACGTCCAGCCACACTGTACCTCTTAGAAGAGAAAGTGGGATGTACCTTTGAATGAATTGGTACTGGAGACCTACTACTCTTATTTGTTTATTATAAAGTACCTTTTATCCTCCTTGATATACACTCTTGTATTGGTGAAATTTTTAAGTGCTTGTGTATAATTCTTTCAAGGTATAGACCACTTCTCTTGATCATTTTATTGTGATATTTTAATTTACATATTTTTGCCCTCCAAATAAAAGATTACACGTCAGTGAAAAGCAAACAAGGGATAAATATACAGTTCTTTTATGTAACAAAGAAACTATCAAGGCAATGATTATCATAAGGAACATCAAAACCTTGCCATCCTACTCATTTATGTGATCATTATTTAGAATTATAATAATATATTAATAATGATTATCATGTGTTTTGCCCAATAGGAATTCAACATTTCTTAATGCCATTTAAGATTTAGTAATAGTGTCTTCATTGTCCTGTACTTTTTTGACAATGCCAATTGAACTTTTGCATCCCTATAGGCCTTTTATATGAGCTCCTCAGTTTCAGACTTATTCATAATAAGTAAATTAATCAATTCTCTAACATTTAATGGCTTCAGTTTGTTTCTTTCCCTCAAGGTCTAAAGATTTTGATAACTGTGCTGAGAATATAAAACTGAATATTATAAATTAGTTGCTGTCAGAAATGGTCAAAAAATAGTGCTGATGCATATAATAATGAGTTGGGAATAAAAATGAATACTTCTGATTGTAGTTAACACCATGTGAAAAGAATACCATATTTTACATCTTTGCTATGGATTATAGTAGAGAAAATGACATGAGTATATAGTTGTGATTATGACAATGAATGTGTGATCTTCCACACATGGTTATTCTCAAAATGAAAAGGAGAAAGATGACTTGTAAATAAAGACAGTAATTATCAGCAGAAAAAAGAGTCACTGTTACATTAGTGGAAAATTTTATTATCACATAAAATGTAACTCTTTCTATTGTTAATTTTTAATATTCATAAAATTGGGTTGAGATAATTTGTCAAAGAATTACAAGTACTAGAAAGTATTATATTTACATTGGCTATGAAATTATCATTTGATTATATTCTTGCTAGATTTGGCAGTTCCAAGGAACATTCCTTGATTCAGAGATTTATAACCTTAAGAGCCAATCTTAATATAGAAAATGAAGGAAAAATGAATATAATAAATGTATATTACAAAATAGTGAATATTAAATGCATTTTGAAAATTATTGGAGGATAATAAAATTATTTTGAAAATCAATGTCAATGTAATTTATTTTCATTATTCTGAGTAGCTAATAGTGCTTCAGAATGTATCCTGAAACTATATACCCAACTTTATTTATTCTAACTAAATGAGCAGATATATGTTTTTGTTATCATAATGTTAATATTCAGATAACAAAAACAAATTATCTCAACCCAATTTTATGAATATCAAGAATTAACCTTTTCATACACCTTTTCTCCATTCTTCACTTAACTATTTGCAGTTTCTGGAATATGAAGGGTCACGCTTTCCCCCCAGCCTTTGATTAATTCATTCATTGTATTCTCAAGAGGGAGAATCTGTATTTGGCTTAAAAAAACTAAAATATCAATCTCTATATTCCATTTCATGGTGTTGTCTTTGCAGATCACCTATTTTCCAAACAACTAGCTTTTTTCAAATTTTACTTTTTATTTTTTTAATACTAACGATCCATGTTACTACATCTTTTTCAAACTGATATTGACTAAAAGTACAAAACACATACTTTATTTCAAACACTAAAATGAGTTAAAAATTGGAAGGGAAAAATGATTGTATAGAGAAGAATATAGGGGCAATAGTGTGAGATGCTAATATTATTGATGTACATCATAAGCATGGAATGCCATAGAGAAATATCTTACTTTGTAAATCAACATATTAAAAAGAAAGCAAGAATTTTAGATGTGATTCATTTTGAGACAGGACATGCATAACCAAGATTGGACTTTAACTTTCTATGTAAAGAAGTACAAACTTAATATCTTCTCTAACTTTCCTAAAACTGGTATTTTCAGTGCTTCCACATTGATTCTGATAGAACACCTTCCATATTTTATCAGCTTTTTGTAATTTGGTTTCCAGTGGCAGGAGGAGATCTTTTTGAGAGCAAGTCTTGAAAAATTAATCTTAGTTTTCTCTGAGTCCCTAGTACAGTACTTATTTAAAAAACATGCTGGTGCTTTAATTTTACAATTTATAATCACTAATTTACTAATCTAGCATTATTTCCAATGACAATCTACAAACATTTGTCCTAATACCTAGAGATAAGTGGAGTCTTCGCCCAAATAAAAAGAAACATAACCTTGAAGCAAGCAGATGAAGATCACTACAGAAAACCATACACAACCAATACACAGAGCTATGGAGTTCAGTTCCATTGTAGACAAACAGCCAAAGACTTGCACAGCTAAGTTACAGGAAACACTGATGAAGAAAAGTACAAAAGATAGTCAGTGCCAGAGTATCAGGGACAATGCTTTAAGATTGTGTCTTCTCATAACATTAGAATCTATAGCCATAAAGTCTCACAAAATGACTGTGCAAATGTGATATGACCAAGGAAGACAACAATTAAAATGGCAAACTGGTTGGAAGAAAGACCATAAGGCCGAAACTTTATAAAGCAATTACAGGCATCTGAGTAAAGCTGGGTGAGGGAGATTTTGTCCACCCCAGGGAAGAGCCCACCAATTTTTGTTTACTGCCAAATAGACTTGAGAACATACATTCAAAAAAATTGTATGGATCCAACATGTATATTTTGGAATGTAAGTGTATATATAAATACAGATATGCATGTATTAACACATGATGAAAAAAGAGACATAATTTGAAGGAGAGTGTGCAAGTCTTTATGGGTTTGGAGGGCAAAAATGGATGGGGGAAATGTAATTAAAATACATTCTCAACAATAACAAAAGTTATAAGCAAAGTATAACAAAGAATGACTATTAGTTGACTTGAAAATAGTCTACTAAATATTTTTGAAAGATAGAACCCTCTCTTTCCTTTTGTATTAGTTTAACATGTAAAACACAGTTATAGGATATTTTTGTTATTTCCTGGGATTAATAAACCAGAATCGGAAAAGCACAGAAATAAGTACAAGGAGAGTTCAATTATATTGTCATTCTTTCTAAGGTGTTCTTCTACAAGACAACGGTTTCTCCTTAACATATTCTCAGTTATTTCTAGGGCCCTAAGTAAATACCCACTACACAATCCTCTGTCTCAACTTTCTTCCCTTATTTCTTTTCTTCACAAACTGATTATTATGTGTCAAGATTTTCATTTATCTTATTCTCTAACATTTATATACAAGGTAAAAATAGACAGGGACTTTGTCTATTCATTAAATTTTTGTTAAAACGTCATAAAATATTACCTGGAAAATTAAGATACTTTTTTTTTAATTTTATTTTCCAGTTTAAATTTAGATAAGAATCAAGGTTGCTTCACAAGTCAGTTCCAGGTCCCTCTCCCATTCCCTCCCTTCCTCCCGTGCCCTCCCCCCCCCTCCCGTTATCCCCTCACTTCTCCAGGGAGGGTGAGGCCCTCCATGGGGGTGTCCATAGTGTGTCATTTCATATAGGACAGGGCCTAGACCCTTTCCCAAGAGTTCAGGGTGAGAGTGCACCTCACATTGTTCTATTGGAGTCCAAAGTCCGTGTGTATACTTGGGATGGGTACTGATCTGCTGCCCAAGGCTCAATAGATTCCCTAGGCCTCCTCACTGACACCCAGATTCAGGGGGTCTTGATCAGTCCCATGCTGGCTTCCCAGGCTAATGCCTGGGATTCAAGAGTTAACCTTTGTCTGGTCAGCTGTTTCTGGGGGTTAAACAAGCCCAGTCTTAATCCCTTTGATCATCAGTCCTCCCTCTCTGTTACTGGCTTTCTTGAGTTCAGCTCAGTACTTAACCAAGGGAGTCTGCCTCTTCTTCGATCAGCCACTAAATAAAGTTTCTGTTTCCCAGACTCTCTGGCCATAGGATTGTAGGCTGGCACTCCCCAGATCTATGTCTAAAATCCATATATGAGAGAGTACATGCCATGTTTCTCTTTTTGTGACTGGGTTACCTCACTCAGGATGGTTTCTTCTAGTGTCATCCATTTGCCTGCGAATCTCATGATTCCATTATTTTTTTCTGCTGAATAGTACTCCATTGTGTAGATGTACCACATTTTCTCTATCCACTCTTCAGGTGAGGGACATCTAGGTTGCTTCCACGTTCTGGCAATTACAAATAAAGCTGCTATGAACATAGTGGAACATACATCTTTGTTGTATGAATGGGCATCTTTTGGATATATGCCTAAGAGTGGAATTGCTGGGTCTTGTGGTAGGTTTATTCCCATTTTTCTGAGGAATCTCCACACTGATTTCCAAAGTGGCTGAACCAGTTGGCACTCCCAACAGCAATGGAGGAGTGTCCCCCTTTCACCACATCCTCTCCAGCATAAATTGTCATTGGTGTTTTTGATTTTAGCCATTCTGACAGGGGTGAGATGGTATCTCAGAGTTGTTTTGATTTGCATTTCCCGGATGGCTAGGGATGTTGAGCACTTTCTCAAGTGCCTCTCAGCCATTTTAGACTCCTCTATTTAAAAACTCTCTATTTAGTTCTGCAGCCCACTTTTTAATAGGGTCCTTTGGTGTTTTGGAGACTTGCTTCTTGAGTTCTTTGTAAATTTTGGAGATCAACCCTCTGTCAGATGTGGGATTAGTGAATATTTTTTCCCATTCTGTGGGCTGCCTTTTTGTCTTGCTGACTGTGTCCTTTGCCTTACAGAAGCTTCTCAGTTTCAGTAGGTCCCATTTATTAATTGTTGATCTTACTGCCTGTGCTACTGGTGTTATGTTCAGGAAGCTGTCTCCTGTACCAATTCGTTCAAGGGTACCACCCACTTTCTCTTCTAAGAGGTTCAGTGTGGCTGGATTTATGTTGAGGTCTTTGATCCATATGGACTTAAGTTTTCTGCATGGCGGTAAACATGGATCTATCTGCATTCTTCCACATGCCAGTCTCCAGTTATGCCAGCACCATTTGTTGAAGATGCTTTCTTTATACCATTGTATATTTTTAGCTTCTTTGTCAAAGATCAGATGTTCGTATGTGTGTGGGTTAATGCCTAGGTTTCAATTAGATTCCATTGGTCTACCTGTCTATTTCTGTGCCAATACCAAGCTGTTTTCAGGACTATAGCTCTATAATAGAGCTTGAGGTCAGGGATGGTGATGCCTCCGGACGTTGCCTTGTTGAACATGGTTGTTTTGGCTATCCTGGGTCTTTTTTTTTTCATACAAAATTGATTATTGTTCTTTCAAGGTCTGTGAAGAACTGTGCTGGGATTTTAATGGGTATTGCATTGAATCTGTAGATTGCTTTTGGCAGGATTGCCATTTTTACTACATTGATCCTACCTATCCAAGAGCATGGGAGATCTTTCCATTTTCTGAGGGCTTCTTTAATTTCTTTCTTTAAAGATTCAAAGTTCTTACGATACAGGTCTTTCACTTGTTTGGTTAGCGTTACCCCAAGGTATTTTATGTTGTTTGTGGCAATTGTAAAGGGTGATGTTTCTCTGATTTCTCTCTCAGCCCTTTTATCATCTGTATATAGTAGGGCTACTGATTTTCTTGAGTTGATCTTGTAGCCTGCCACTTTGCTGAAGGTGTTAATCAGCTGTAAGAGTTCCCTGGTAGAGTTCTTTGGTTCATTGATGTAAACTATCATATCGTCTGCAAACAGTGAAAGTTTGACCTCTTCCTTCCCAATTTGTATCCCCTTGATCCCCCTTTGTTGTCGTATGGCAATAGCTAGAACTTCAAGTACCATGTTGAAAAGGTATGGAGAGAGTGGACAGCCTTGTTTTGTTCCTGATGCATGGGAATAACTTCTAGGGTGTAACAGTAGTTTTATACATGGAAATTCATTCTTTATTTGTTCCAATAGTCTCAATATGTTCCCACTGATATTTTCATTTTGTAAGCAAAAACATCTTTAAATTTTAAATACTTTGAATAAAATTAATTTAATAATAAAGAAGTAATGAGATCCTCATCATACCAAGATTTAAAGTGGTACTTTATGATTTACATTACTCTTTATTATTTAAATAAGAAACAATCCTGCTTCACATGTCAATCCCAATTCCCTCTCGCTCCCCACACCCCCACAAAATACCTCAGTCCCCCACCCACACCAACCCCATCAGCCCCCCACCCAATCCCCACTCTGTTCCAGAGGGAGAGTGAGGCCCACCATGGGGCATCTCCAGAGTCTGTCATTTCATTCAAGGCAGGGCCTAGGGCCTCATCCTAGAGTACAGGCTGAGAGAATATCCCTCAATGTGAGACTGGCACCCAAAGTCCATTTTTATGCCACAGATAAATAAGATAAATACTGATCTACTACCCAAGGCCCCATAGATTGCCAAGGTCCCCTTGATGTCACCCATATTCAAGGGTTCTGGGTCACTCCCATGCTGGCCTCCTAACCATCAGTCAAGTGTTCAAGAGCTTTCCCTTGTTCAGGTCAGCTGTTTATGAGCCTTAAACTAGGCCAGTCTTGACCCCTTGGCTCATCAGTCCTGCCTCTCTATTGATGGTTTCCAGGAGTTTAGTTCAGTGATTAGCTGTAGGTATCTGTCTCTGCTTCCATCAGTCACTGAAGAAGGTTCTGTTTCTCCAACTCTCTGGCAATGGGAATGTAGGCTGGCACTGCGCTGATCCAAGTCTGAAATTCATATATGAGTGAGTACATGCCATGTTTCTATTTTTGCGACTGTGTTACCTCACCCAGGATAGTTTCTTCTTGTGCCATCCATTTGCCTGCAAATTTCAAGATTCCATTTTTTCCCACTGAATACTACTCCATTGTGTAAATATACCACATTTTATCTATTCAAAATTCAGTTGAGGCACATCTAGGTTTCTTCCAGGATCTGGCAATTACAAATAATGCTGCTGTGAATATAATGGAACAGATGTCCTTTCTGTATGAATGTGCATCTTTTGGTTATATGCCTAAGAGTGGAGTTGCTGTGTCTTGTGATAGGCTGATTTCCATTTTCCTGAGGAAAATCCATACTGATTTCCAAAGTGGCTGAAGGAGTTAGCACTCCTACCAGCATTGGAGGAGTGTTCCTGTTTTCTCCAGATCCACTCCACCATAAACTGTCATTAGTGTTTTATTTTAGCCATTCTGACAAGAGTAAGATGGTATATCAGAGTTGTTTTGATTTGCATTTCCTTGATGGCTAGGGATGTTGAGCACTTTCTTAAGGGTCTCTCAGCCATTTTAGATTCCCCTATTTAGAATTCCCTATTTAGTACTATACTCCATTTTTAATTGAATCCTTTGGTATTTTGGAGACTTGCTTCTTGAGTTCTTTGTAAATTTTGGAGATCAACCCTCTGTCAGATGTGGGGTTAGTGAATATCTTTTCCCACTCTGTGGATTGCCATTTTATCTTGCTGACTGTGTCGTTTGCATTACAGAAGCTTCTCAGTTTCATGAGTTCCCATTTATTTATTTATTTTTTATTTATTTATTTTTGGTTTCTGATTTTTAAAATTTTTTCCTCAATATATGTTTTTATTTAAATTAGAAACGTGAATGTTTCACATGTCAGTACCAGCTCCCTCTCCCAACCTCCTCCCTTGTCCCTCCACCAGCCCCCCAGCACCCGATCCAAACTCCACATCATTCCCCGGGGAGGGTGAGACCCTCCTTGGAGGGGGAATATCAAAAGTCTGTCTCTTCATCCTGGGCAGGACCTAGGCCCTTCCCTATGTATCCAGGCTGATAGAGTATCCCTCTATTTGGAATGGGCTCCCAAAGATCATTCATAAACCATGGTAAACACTGATCTACTACCCAAGGCCCCAGTGATTCCTGTGGTCTCCTTCCTGGCACTACATTCATGGAGTCTGGATTAATCTCCTGTTGGCCTCTCAGCCATCAGTCTGGGATTCAAGAGCTCCCCCTTATCCGGTCAGCTGTCTTTGTGGGTTTAAACATCATGGTCTTGACCCCTTTGCTCACCACTCCTCCAGTTCTGTCACTAGGTTCCAGGAGTTCAGTTCAGTGTTTAGCTGTGGGTATCTCTCTCTGCTTCCATCAATCCCTGGATGAAAGTTCTGGGATGGCATATAGGGTAGTCATCAACACTATCATCAAGGATGGGCTATTAGTGCAGTCTCTCCACTATTGTTTAGGTTGCCAGTTGTTATTATACTTGTAGATCTCTGGAGATCTCACTAGAGTCAGCTCTCTCCTCAAGCGTGTATTTTTTTTATTTAACATTTTATGCATGTCGCTTTCAGTTCCCTCTCCTTCCCCTTCTTCCCCATCCCCCAATCCTCTTAACCCTCACTCCATCCCCCCCCTGCTCCCCAGGGAGGGCAAGGTGCTCCATGAGGGATTTTCAGAGTCTGTCACATCCTCCAGAGAAGTGCCCAGATTCTTCACGATGTGTCCAGGCTGAGAGAGCATCCCTCCATGTGGTATAGGTGTATGCTAGGAATAAATACTGCTCCACTCTCCAAGTTCCCACAGATTTCTAAGGCCTCCTCTCTGTCACCCAAGTTTGGTGGGAGGGTATCTGTATCAGTCCCATGCTGGCCCATCAGTCATCATTCTGGGATCCATGTGTTCCCCCTTGTTTAGGTCAGCTGCCTCTGTGGGATTCCCCACCCTGACCTTGATTTCTTTGGTCATCACTCTTCTTTGCAACTGGGTTCCAGGAATTCAGTTTGGTTCACAGCTGTGGGTGTCTGTGTCTGCCTCTATCAGCCACTGAATGAGAGTTCTAGGATGGCATATAAGTTAGTCATCATTTTCATTATCATGGGATGGCATTTAAGGTAGACTTAATGCCAGTTGGTGTCATTCTTTGTACATCTGTGAAGATATCCCTAGTGCCAGATCTCTCCTCCAACTTATACTAGCTCCCTCTTTCATGACATCTCCTATCCTTTTCTCCTCTATTCCTACACTGGCTCAATCTTCCTGCTCTCCCATGTCATCCTCTCCCCTCTTCCTTTCTACTTCTCTTTCTCCCATCTCCTTCTCCTTCCTCCTTCTCTGCCAAATCCAATTAGGAGATCACATCCCCTAACCCTTCTCCAGATTACCTTGCATATCTCTCTTAGGGTCCTTCCTGCACCCCAGACTCTCTGGCGGTGGGATTGTGGGCTGGTAATGCCCTGCTCCATGTCTAAAATCCACATATGAGTGAGTACATACCATGCCTGTCTTTTTGTGACTGGGTTACCTCACTCAGGATGGTTTCTTCCAGTGCCATCCATTTGCCTGTGAATTTCAAGATTCCATCGTTTTTTCTGCTGAGTAATACTCCATTGTGTAAATGCACCATATTTTTTTCTATCCACTCTTCTGTTGCGGGGGGCATCTAGGTGCTTTCCAGGTTCTGGTGATTACAAATAATGCTGCTATGAATATAGTAGAGCAGATGTCCTTATTGTATGAGGCTACATCGTTTGGGTATATACCTAAGAGTGGAATTGCTGAATTTTGAGGTAACTGATCTCCAAAGTGGCTGCACTAGTTGGCATTCCCACCAGCAGTGGAGTAGTGTACCCCTTTTATTTTTCCATTGTATAGTTTTAGCTTCTTTGTCAACAATCAGGTGTTTAAAATTGTGTGGGTTGATATCAGGGTCTTTGATTCGATTTTATTGGTATACCTGTCTGCTTTTGTACCAATACCAACCTGTTTTCAGGACTATAGTTCTATAACAGAGTTTGATGTTAGGGATGGTGATGCCTCAGGAAGTTCCTTTATTGTACAGTGTTGCCTTGGCTATCCTGGGTATTTTGTTTTTCCATATAAATTTGAGGATTGTCCTTTCGAGGTCGGTGAAAAACTGTGCTGGTATTTTGATAGGGATTGCATTGAATCTGTAGATTGCTTTTAGTAAGATTGTCATGTTTACTAAGTTCTTCCTATCTATCCAAGAGAATGGGAGATCTTTCCATTTTCTGGTATCTTCTTTAATTTCCTTCTTTAAAGACTCAATATTCTTGTTATATAGGTCTTTCACATGTTTGGTTAGGGTTACCCCAAGATATTTTATGGTGTTTGTGGCTATTGTAAAGGTTGATATTTCTCTGATTTCTTTCTCATCCACTTTATTGTCTATATATAGTAGGGCTACTTATTTTTTTAGTTAATTTTGTATCCTGCCACTTTTCTGAAGGTGTTTATCAGGTGTAGGAGTTCCCTGGTAGAATTCTTTGGGTCTCTTACATAGACTATCATATTGTCTGCAAATAGTGTTTCCTTTCCAATTAGTATCCCCTTGATCTCCTTTTGTTGTCTTATTGCTCTAGATAGAAATTCAAGTACAACATTGAAGAGATATGGAGAGAATGGACATCCTTGTCTTGTTCCTGATTTTAGAGGAATCGCCTCCAGTTTCTCTCCATTTAGTCTGATGCTAGCTGTTGGTTTGCTATATATAGCTTTTATTATGTTTAGGTATGTTCCTGTTATCCCTGATCTCTCCAAGACCTTCAACGTGAATGGGTGTTGGATTTTGTCAAACACTTTTTCAGCATCTAGTGAGATGATTATGTAGTTTTTCTTTTTCGGATTGTTTATATGGTAGATTACATTGATGGGTTTTTATATTCTGATCCATCTCTGCATCTCTGGGATGAAGCCTACATGATCATGGTGTGTGAGTTTTCTGATGGTTACTTGGATTTTATTTGCCAGTATTTTATTGAGTATTTTTGCATCAATGTTCATGATCAGTTTGGAATTAAGTTTTGTGCATGGAGATAGACATGGATCTATCTGCAGTCTTCTACATGTCAGAAAAGAGTTAGGCCGGCACCATTTCTTGAAGATGCTTTCTTTTTTCCATTGTACAATTTTAGCTTCTTTGTCAAAGATCAGGTGTTCATACATGTATGGATTAATATCGGGGTGATCAATTCGATTCCATTGGGCTACCTTTCTATTTTTGTGACAATACCAAGCTGTTTTCAGGACAATGGTTCTATAATAGAGCTTGAAGTCAGGGATGGAGATGCCTCCCGATGTTGCTTTGTTGAACAGGGTTGTTTTCAGGATCCGGGGAGTTTTGTTTTTATGTCTCCCGATGTTACTGTATTGAACAGGGTTGTTTTCAGTATCTGAGGTCTTTTGTTTTTCCATATAAAATTGAGAATTGTTCTTCCAAGGTCTGTGAAGAATTGCGCTATGATTTTAATGGGGACTGCATTGAATTTGTAGATATTTTTTTTGGCAAGATTGCCATTTTTACTACATGGATCATACATATCCAAGAGGATGGAGGAATCTTTCCATTTTCTGGTGTATTCTTTAAGTTCTGTCTTTGAGATTCAAAGTTCTTACAATACACGTATTTCATTTGTTAGCGGTACACCAAGGTACTTTATGTTGTTTGTGGTAATTGTAAAAGATGATGTTTCTCATATTTCTTTCTCAGCCTTTATTTTTGTCTGTATGTAGTAGGGCTACTGATTTTCTTGAGTTGATCTTGTATTCTGCCCCTTTTCTGAAGGTATTTATCAGCTGTAGGAGTTCCCTGGTATAATTTTTTGGGTCACTTATGTAAACTATTATATTATTTGCAAATAGTGAAAGCTTGACCTCTTCCTATCCAATTTGTATCCCATTGATCTACATTTGTTTTCTTAATGTTCTAGCTCAAACTACAAGTACAATGTTGAAGAGGTATGGACAGAGTGGACAGCCTTGCCTTGTTCCTGATTTTAGAGGAATCAGTTTGAGTTTCTGTTCATTTAGTTTGATGTTAGCTGTTGGTTTGCTGCATATAGCTTTAATTATGTTTAGGTGTGTTACTGTTATTCTGGAATTCTCCAAGACCTTTATCATGAAGTCTTTTTCAAAGCCTTTTTCATCATCTAGTGAGATGATCATGTGATTTTTGTTTCTCAGCTTGTTTATATGGTGGAGTACATCGATGAATTTTCATATGTTGAACCATCCATGCATCCCTGGGATAAAGCCTACTTGATCATGTTGGATGAGTTTTCTGATGTGTTCTCAGATCTCATTTGCCAATATTTTATTCAGCATTTTTAGTCAATGTTCATGAGGGATATTGGTCTGAAGTTCTCTTTCTTAGTTGTGTCTTTTTGTTGCTTGAGTATCAAGGGTATTGAAGCCATGTGAGAAAAGTTTGGCGAAGACACTTTTGTTTCTATTGCATGGAAAATTTTGAGTAGAATTGGAGTAAGCTGTTCTTTGAATTCCAGGTAGAATTCTTCACTGAGGTCATCTGGATATGGGCTGTTTTTGGTTGTGAGAATTTTGCTGACTGGTTTTATCTCCTTAGGGGTTATAGGTCTATTTAAAATATTTATCTGTTCTTGATTTAATTATGGCAAGTGATATGTATCCAGAAAAGTCTCCATTTCCTTTAAATTTTTGATTTTAAAGGGTACAGTATTTCAAAATATGACATGATGATTCTCCTGATTTCCTCAGTGTCTGTTGCTATGTCTCCCTTTTCATTACTGATTTTGTTTATTTGCATGTTCACACTCTGTCATTTGATATGTTTGGGTAAAGGTTTGTCTATCTTGTTGATTTTCTCAAAGATCCAACTCTTTACTACATTGATTTTTGAATTGTTTTCCTAGTTTTTACTTTATTGATTTTTGTCCCTCAATTTCATTATTTCTTTCTTTTTAATTTATTTTTAATTTAAATTAGAAACAAGGTTTGCTTCACATGTCAATCTCAGGTCCCCCTCCCTTTCCCTCACCTCCTCGCACCCCTCACACCAACCCCTTCAATAAACCCTCCTTTCCCCAGGGAGTGTGAGGACCTCTGTGGGGTTGTCCATAGTCTGTCATTTCATCCAGGGCAGGGCCTAGACCCTACCCCAAGAGTCCAGCATGAGGGTACATCTCTCATTGTTGGATGGGCACCCAAATCCATTTGTATGCCAGGAATAAATACTGATATACTACCCAAGACCACATAGATTACCTAGGCCTCCTCACTGACACCCACATTCAGGGGGTCTTGATCGTGCCCATGCTGGTTTCCCAGGCATCAGTCCAGTCTGGGATACAAGAACTTTCCTTTGTTCATGTCAGCTGTTTCTGGGGATTAAACCAGACCAGTCTTGACCCCTTTGCTCATCACTCCTCCCTCTCTGTCACTGGATTCCTTGAGTTCAGCTCAGTGTTTAGCTGTGGGTATGTGCACTGCTTCCATCAGTCATTTGTTGAAGGTTCTGTTTCCCAGACTCTCTGTCTGTGGGGTTGTAGGCTGGAACTCCCCTGATATATGTCTAAAATCCACATATGAGAGAGTACATACCATTGATTATGTCTTGCTGTCTACTCCTGTGGGGTGAGTTTAAATGTGCCCTAGAGCTTTCAGTTATGCTGTTAATTCTCTAGTGTGATTATTCTCCAGTTTCTTAATGTGGGCACTTATTGCTATAAATTTTCCTCTTAGTACTTCCTTCAAAGTGTCCCATAAATTTAGGTATGTTGTGTCTTCATTCTAATTGAATTCTAGGAATTTTTTAATTTCTTTTTTATTTCTTCATTGATCCAGGAATGATGCAATTGTGTAATATTCAATTTCCATGAGTTTGTAAGTTTTTTTTCAATTTGTGTTGTTGTTGAATTCTAACTTTAAAGCATGGTGGTCTCATAAGGTACATGGTGTTATTCCCATTTTTCATACCTGTTGATGTTTGATATGTTGCCTACTATTTGGTCAATTTTTGAGATGGTTCCCTTTGATATTGAGAAGAATGTATATTCTTTTGTGTTTGGATGGAATATTCTATAGATGTCTAGTAAACCCAACTAATGCTATTAGTTCCTTTGCTTCTTTATTAAGTTTCTGTCTGGTGGTCCTGTCCAGTGTTGAGAGTGACATGTTGAAGTCTCCCACTATAAATGTGTGAAGTTTTATGTGTGATTGAGTTTTAGTAATATTTCTTTTATGAACACAGATGCCTTTGTATTTGGGACATAGATGTTTAGAATTGAGACTTCATCTTGGTGGATTTCTCTTGTGATGAGTGTGAAATTACCTCCTTCATCTTTTTAGTTGAAAGTATAATTTGTTAGATATTAGGATTGCTACCCCAGCTTGTTTCTTAGGTCCATTTGATTGGAAATAATTTTCCCACCCTTACCTCTGAGGTAATGTCTGGTTTTGAAGCTGAGCTGTGTTTCTTGTATGAAGAAGAAGGATGGATTCTGTCTTCGAATCCATTCTGTCAGCCTTTGTCTTTTAATGGGTGTATTAAGACCATTGATTTTGAAGGATATTAATGACCATTGATTGCTCATTTTTGTTTGTTTTGTAGTTGTTGTTAATGATGGAATTTTGTGTGGATTTTCATCCCCATTTTCTTTTGGCCGATGAGAATGTGGGATTATCCATTGCCTATTTTTCTGGTTGGAGATAATTTCCTTGGGTTGCAGTTTTTCTTCCAGAACTTTCTTTAGGGCTGGATTAGTGGATACATATTTTTTAAATATTACTTTGTCATGAAATATCTTGTTTTCTCCATCTATAGTGACTGAAAGATTTTCTGGATATTGTAGTCTTGGCTAGCATCCATGGAATCTTAGTGTTTGTATCATATCTATCCACAACCTTCTGGCTTTCAGAGTTTCCATGGAGAAGTCAGGTGTAATTCTTATTGGTTTGCCTTTGTATGTTATTGACCTTTTTCCTTAGCTGCCCTTAATATTCTTTCTTTATTCTGTAAGTTTGGGGTTTTGATTATAATGTGGGAGGGGATTTTTTGTTGTCCACTCTATTTGGTGTTGTATAAGCTTCTTTTACCTTCATTGGCTTACCAGTTTTTAGGTTGGGGAAGTTTTCTACTATGGTCTTGTTGAATATGTTTTCTGCCCCCTTTGAAATGGTTTTCTTCACCTTCTTCTATACCTATTATTCTTAGGTTTGACCTTTTCATGGTGTCCCATATATCCTGGATATTTTGTGTTAGGGATATGTTGGACTTAAGATTTTCTTTGATCTATGAATCTATTTCTCCTAGTGTATCTTTAACACCTCAGACTCTCTCTGCTATCTATTATATTCTATTGGTTATTCTTGAAACTGTAGTATCTGATCAATTGCCCAGGTGTTTTTTTCCAGATTTCCTTCAGACTATGTTTTCTTAAATTGTCTCTATGTCATCTTTCAACCCTTGCACTGTTTGAATTATTTCTTGCAACTTTTGCTTTGACTTTTCCTCACTTTCTTGCATTTTTGGCTTGTTTTTACTTCCATTTCTTGCAATTTTGTTTTGTTTTTTTTTCTTTCATTTCTTTAAGTGATTTTCTCATATCCTCTTTAAGGGCTTCTATCATTGTCATGAAGCTATTTTTAAGGTCACTCTTTTCTTTTTCATCTGCATTGTGTTTTTTCTGTCACTGAGTGTGTTTTTATATTGTTTCCTTCCTATAATTTCTTCCAGTGAGTGCAGAAGGAGACTCTTCCTCTCCTTGTGAGTATGTGACCAGGGTTCCCATCCAGTGTGTACAAACAGGTCCAATACTCTGGTGGCTCTACTCTTGCTTGGATGGAGGCAGTCCCAGTACCAGGGCATTGGCAGTTTTTAGGTAGGTTGGATTCTGTTAGGTTGGGATCCAGAGTGCCCAGTCTCCAGGTCTCCAGTGGTTCTGCTAAGGGCTCCAGAAGGCAGGCCAGAAACAGGCCCAAACTTACCTCACCTGTCTCCTGGGTGAAGAATGGGACTTGGACGCTGGCAGTCTCCGGGTAGGTTGACTCCAGTTGCGATGGGATACTCAGGGTACAGTCTGCAGGTCACAGCTTTTTACCAGGGCACCAGAAGACAGGCCAGAGACAGGTCCAGGTCTACCTAGTCCCATTTGCAGTGAAAAGAACCAGGATGCTGGCATTCTCTGGGTGGGTTGACTCTTACAGGGATGGGAGCTGTATTCTGCAGTCCGCTGGCCTCAGCTAGTTGGGCGCAGAGCACTGGAAGGCCTTTTTTTAACTTATTTTTTCTAATTGTTATTAAGATACATAGAGGAGGAGAATTGCACCTTATGTACCAAATTATAGTTTTAAATATTAACTATTTAGATACTTGTGGTATACATTCATCCCAAGGTGTTGATATTTTATGAACCATTCTAAATTTTCTAACATCTAAGTTGATGCGGGTTAATGTGTTTACATAAAATGAAGTAAACATGAATAATTATTTAACAAAGTAACATCATAAAATCTGTTTCCAAATGTGCTTATCAGCATGTTTTTAATACTTCACATTTCTAAGTGACCTTCACATTTTAATAGTCAATAAAAAAACTAAGCATCTAGCAAGTTCTAGTTTAAACTCTGAATCTCAGAAATCTATATAGTTTAACTAACTTCATGTTTCACAAAGCAGCTTCTTGAGTTTTTTGAATACCCTGTCATCTCTTTATATTCAAAATATATCATATTTAACTCATAACTACAGGTCACATTCAACACTTTTGCAACTATCAATATCAGATACTTAACTTCATTCACAATATTCTATGTTTTCCATGTACATTTCTTCATTTACTATCATCTGTACTTTTATTGTAAAATTAAAAGTAATGAGTTATAACTCAGAATTTTAGATCAAAATAGGAAAATGTAGAAATGTTTATTCTTTCATCAAACAACAACCTGCTGAGTACAAGCTCTATAGTAGGCAAAATATTTAGTGCTAGTGATAAGTTCGTGAGAAAATACGAATTTGCGGCTTAATAATATTTTTATTTCTTACTAATACTCATAACATTTGTTAGAGATAGATATGTGTGAGAATAAACACTGAGGGTCTACCAATGTTTTCTGTGTATAAGTGTGGAAATATGTTTATTAGTTACTTGTAATGCTGTGATGAATTGTCATTACCCAACACAGCTTAACGAAGACAGGTTTTTTGTTTGAGCTGCAGTTCCAGAAGGTTAGAGTTCACATAGGAGCTGGTAGCAGGAGCAGAAATCAGTGAGACCATATTTTATCTACACACAAGAATCAGAGAAAAGGAAACAAAAAGTGGAGTGAGTTCATAAACCTTCAAGACCACTCTCAGTGAGGTACTTATTCTGTAAGGTTGCTCTTCCAAGTTTCCATAGCCACCCAAAACAGCATCACCAACCAGGAAGAAAATGTTTGGAATACATGAATCTCATGAAGACATGGATCTTTCAAACCAGCACAACAGGTTGATGCTTTGTTATATCTAGTAGACTGTTATGTAACTAATCACATTTACAGGTGTTAAAATGTTAAGATCTTTTCTCCTTTTCTGTTTTTCTTTAAATTAAAAACAAACTTGCTGCCCATGCCAGTCACAGTTCCCTCATATGCCCTCGTCACCTTCCCCCACCAAGTCCCCATTCCATCCCCTTCTGCTCCCCAGGGATGGTTAGATCTTGCATGGGGGGGTTCTTCAAATCTGTCATATCATTTGTAGCAGGGTCTATAGCCTCCCTGGTGCATCTAGGCTGAAAGAGTATTGTATGTGGAGTGGGCTCCCAAAGTCCATTTGTGTACTATGGATAAACACTGATCTACTACTAGAGGCCCCATAGAGTAATCATACCTTCAATCTGACACACACCTTCAGGGAGTCTGGGACAGTCCTTTGCTTGTTTCCCAGATGTCATTCTGGGGTCCCTTAGCTCTTTCTTGTTCAGGTCATCTCTTTCTGTGGATTTCTCCAGCCTGGTCTTGAGCCATTTTTTCATCACTCCTCCCCCCCCCCCTGCAACTTGATTTCAGAGTTCAGCTCAGTGTTTAGCTGTGGGTGTCTGCCTCTGCTTCTATCAGCTACTGGATAATGGCTCTAGGATGACATATAAGAGAATCTTCATTCTCATTATCAGAAAAGGGCATAAGATAGCCTCTTGACTATTGCTTAGCTTTTTAGTTGAAGTCAACCTTGTAGAATTGTGAACATTTCCCTAGTGCCAGATTTCTCATAAAATCTATAATGGCTCTTTCTATTACAGTATATCATTTCTTGCTCTCCTCTGTTATTCCCTTGAATCAATGTTCTTGCTTGCACATGTCTTCCCTACTCCTACTCTTTTCCCCTTCTCTTGCTTGTAACTCCATCTCCCCCTCCTCCAATGCTCTCAGTTAGCTCAGGAGACGTTCTCCCTTTCCCCTTCTCTGGGGGAACATTTATGTCTCTCTTAGGGTCCTCTTTGTTTTATAGATTCTCAGTAGGTATGGATTGTAGTGTATTAATCTTTAACTCTATGTCTAAAATCCATATATGAGTGGATACATACCATGTTTGTCTTTTTGTGACTGGGTTACCTCACTCCGGATGATTTTTTCTAGTGCCATCGATTTGCCTGAGAATTTCAAAATTCCATTTTTTTCCTGTGGAGTAGTAGTGCATTGTGTAAATTTACCACATTTTCTCCATCTATTCTTCAGTAGAGGGGCATCTAGGTTGCTTACAGATTGTGGCTATTGCAAATAACACTGCTTTGAACATGTTTGAGCAGATGTCCTTGTGTATCTTTTTGGTATATGCCTAAGAGTGGGATTCCTGGATCTTGTGGTAGACTGATTCCCATTTTCCTGAGGAATATCCATACTAATTTCCAAAGTGGCTGTATGAGTTGGCACTTCCACCATCAGTGGAGAAATGTTCCCCTCTCTTCATATCCTCTCCAGCATAAATTATCATTGGTGTTTTTGATTTTACCCTTTCTGACAGGAGTAAGATGGTATCTCAGAGTTGTTTTGAAAAAAATTTCCCAACCTGAAGATGGACATGCCTATGAAAGTACAAGAAGCTTACAGAACACCAAATAAAGTGGACCACAAAAAAGTCCCCTCACCACATAATAATAAAAACACCAAACATACAGAATAATGTAAGAATATTTAGAGCAGCAAAGGAAAAAGGCCAAGTAACATATAAAGGCAGATCTATCAGAATTGCACCTGACTTCTCTATAGAAACTTTGAAAGCCAAAAGTCCTGGATAGATTGTTTTGCAAACAACAAGAGACCACAAATTCCAGCCCAGACTACTATACCCAGCAAAACTCTCAATCACTATAGATTCAGAAAAGAAGATATTCCATGATAAAGCCAGGTTACACAATACATATCCAAAATTACAGCCCTATGGAAAGTTCTTGAAGGAAAACTCCAACCCAAGGAAGTTAGCTACACTCACAAATACATATGCAAGAGATAGTTTCACTTTACCAAAAGCCAGAAACAGGGAAAAAACTTATTCACTATACCACCACCAAAAACGAATCCAAAACAAACAGGATTCAACAATCAATGGTCACTAATATCCATCAATATCACTGCTCTTTACTCACCTATAAAACGATACAGGCTAACAGAATGGATATGAAGACAGAATCTCTCCTTCTGCTGCATACAAGAAACACACCTCAAATTCAAAGACAGATGTTACCTCAGAGTTAATGATTGGGAATAGTTTTTCCAATCAGATGAACCTAAGAAGCAACCGGTTGTTGATATCCTCATATCTAATAAGTTAGACCTCATACTAAAATTAATCAAAAGACATGAAGAAGAAAATTTCATATTCATCACAGGAAAAATGCACCATGATGAATTCTCAATTATGAACATCTATGCCTCAAATAAAAGGGCACCCATATTTGTAAAAGAAACATTACTAAAATGCAAATCATGACACACTATGAACACCCCCATGGAGGGCCTCACCCTCCCTGGGGAAATGAGGGAATATTGGGGGGTTGGTGGAAGGGAACGGGAGGAGGAGAAGGAAATGAAGAGGTACCTGGAATTGACATGTGTAGCAACCTTGTTTCTAATTTAAATTCAAATTTAAAAATTATATATATATATATATATATATATATGAACAGAAATAATTCAAGGGAAAAATGTAAATCACACATTTAGGGTGGGACATTTCAACACCCCACTCTCATTTCTGGATATGACCACCAGACAGAAAATTTATGAAGAAACAAAGGAACTACCTGAAGTTACGACGCAATTGGGTTTAAGACATCTATAAAGCATTCCATCCAAACAAAAAAGGATATACCTTCTTCTCAGCAACTCGTAGAACCTTCTATACAATTTACCATATACATGGCAATAAAGCAAACCTCCTGAGATGCAAAAAATTGGACTATCTCCCTGTATCATATTGTACCACCATGGCCTAAGATTAGAATTCAACAATGCAAATAGCAGAATCCCCACAAACTCATGGAAAGTGAACAATGCTAAATTGCATCACTCCTAGGTAAACAAAGAAATGAAGAAATTAAAGACTTCCTAAAGTTCAATGAAAATGAAGGCACAACATACCTAAACCTATGGGACACTCTGAAAGCAGTTCTAAGAGGAAAGTTCATAGTACTAAGTGGACACATGAAGAAACTGGAGAATAATCACACTAGAGAATTAACAACTGAAAGCTGTAGAAGAAAAAGAAGCAAACTCACCCAAGAGGAGTAGATGCCATGAAATAATCAAATTGAGAGCTTAAATCACTAAAGTAGACACAAGTAAAAACAAAACAAAAAAATCAATGAAACAGAGTTGGTTCTTTGAGAAAATCAACAAGATAGATGAACTTTTATCCAAACTAAACAAAAGACAGAAAAAGCATGCAAACTGAAAAAAATCAGAAATGAGCAGAGGGACTTAAAAACAGACACTGGGGATTTCCAGAGAATCATCAGGTCATACTTTGAAAACCTGTACTCCATAACATTCTAAAGGAAATGGACAATTTTGTGGATAGATTTCACTTACCAAAATTATATCAAGAACAGATAAAAAATTAACTAGACCTATAACCCATAATGAACTAGTAGCAGCCATCAAACGTCTTCCAAAATAAAGTCCATGACCACATGGTTTCAGTGCAGAATTCAACCTGAAGTTCAAAGAACTGATACAAATACACATCAAATTTTATCACACGATAGAAGCAGAAATATCACTTACAAACTATTTTTACAAGGTTACAATGATCTTAGTACCCAAACCACACAAAGACATAACTAAGATGTGGAACTACAAATCAATCTCCCTCATGAATATTAATACAAAAATATTCAATAAAATAGTGGCAAATGGAATAGAAGAACATATCAGAAAAATCATACAGCATGAATAAAGAGACTTCACCCCAGGGATGCAGGCTTTGTTCAACATATGAAAATCCATCCATGTAATTCACCATATAAACAAAACTGAAAAAGAAAAATGAAATGATTATCTCACTAGATGCTGAAAAAGCCTTTCAAAAAATTCAACACATTTTCCTGATAAAGGCATTGGAGTGATCAGTGATAACAGGAACACACCTAAACATTATAAAAGCAATATACAGCAAAACAAGTGCCAGCATCAAACTAAAGAGAGGGAAACCAATGCTATTCTTCTAAAATCAGGAACAAGTCAAGGTTGTCCACTTTCTCTATATCTCTACAATATTATGTTTGTACTTCTTGCTAGAGTGATAAGAAAACAAAAGGAGATCAAGGGTATACAAATTGGAAAGGAAGAAGTCAAACTTTCACTATTTGCAGATGATACAATAGTCTACATAAGTGTCCCAAAGAATTCAACCAGGGAAACCCTACAGCTGATAAACACCTTCAGCAAAATGGCAGAATACAAGATTAACTCAAAATTATTAGTATACCTATGATATATAGACAATGTTCAGAGAAAGAAATCAGAGTATCATCACCCTCTACTATAACCGCAAACAGCATAAACTATCTAGGGGTAACATTAACCAAGCAGGTGAAAGACCTGTATGACAAGAACTTTGAGTCTTTAAAGGAGATACCAGAAAATGGAAAGATCTCACATGCTCTTATATATGTAGGGTCAATATAGAAAAATGACAATCTTAACAAAGTCAATCAACAGATTTAATGCAATTCCTATAAAATTATCAGCACAATTTTTCACAGACGTTGATAGGACAATTCTCAATATCATATGGAATACGAAAAGACCCAGGTTAGCCAAAACAACCATGTACAATAAAGGAACTTCAGGAGGCATCACCATCCCTAACTTCAAGCTCTACTATAGACCTATAGTAATAAGAAAAGATTGGTATTGACACAAAAATAGACAGGTAGCCCAATGGAACTGAATTGAAGAGCCTGATATTAACCCATACCTATGAACACCTTATCTTTGACAAAGAAGCTAAAAGTATACAATGGAAAAGGAATGTATCTTCAGCAAATGGTGCTGGTATAACTGGATGCTGTCATACATAAGTCTTTAGATAGAGTCATATCTATCACAGATGCACAAAACTTATGTTGAAATGGATCAAAGACCTCAACAAAAATCCAGTCACACTAAACCTCTTAGAAGAGAAAATGGGAAGTACCCTGGAACAAATTGCTACAGAAGACTCTTTCCTGAACATAACACCAGTAGCAAAGACACTGAGATTGACAATTAATAAATGGAACCTCCTGAAACTGAGAAGCTTCTGTAGGGCAAAGGACTCTGTCAACAAGACAAAATAGAAGCCCACAGAATGGAAAAATATACTCAGAAACCCCCACATCTGACAGAGTTCTGATTTCTAAAATACTGAAAGAATTCAAGAAGCTAGTCTCCAAAACACCAAAGGTTCCAATTAAAAAGTGGGGTACAGAAGTAAATAGAGGATTCTCAATAGATGAGTCTAAAATGGGTGAGAAACAATTAAGAGAGTGTTCAACATTCCTGGACATCAGGGATGTGCATATCAAAACAAGTTTAAGACCATCTTACTGAAATCAGAATGGCTAAAATCAAAAACACCACAGGCAGTTAATGCTGGAAAGAATGTGGAGAAAGGGAAACACTAATCCACTGCTGATGTAAGTGGCAAATAATACAGTCACTTTGGAAATCAGTGTGGAGATTCCTTAGGAAAATGGGAATCAGTCTACCACAAGATCCAGCAATTTCACTCATAGGCATATACCCAAATATGTACATTCATACAATAGGGACATCTGTGTAACTATGTTCATAGCAGCATTACTTGTAACTGCCCAAACCTTGAAGTAAATTAGATGGAGTACTACTAAACTGAAAAAAAAACAATGGAAAGTTGTAATTCGCAGGCAAATGGATGGCACTAGAAGAAACTATCCTGAGTGAGGTAACACAGTCACAAAAAGCGAATCATGGTTTGTAGTTGCTCATATATGGATTTTCGACATGGTGCAGGGGATTGACAACCTACAATACCACCACCAGTGAGTCTGGGAATCAGGGAGGATCCTAAGAGAGATATGCATGGTACCCCGGAGAAGAGGGATGGAAATGGATCTCCTGAGTGGATTGGGAACATGTGAGAATGTCAGGGGAGGGGGAGATAAAGAGAGGGGGAGAGTAGAAGGGGAGAGAAGGACATGGGGAAGCAGGAAGTTTGAGTTAGTTGGAAGAATAGAGAACAGGATGAGAGCTACCATAATAGATGGGGCAATTATAGGTTTGAGGAGAGATATGGCGCTAGTGAGATTTTTCAGAGATCTACAAGAATGACATCAACTGGCAATCTAAGCAATAGTGCAGAGGCTACCTTAAATGCCCTCCCCAGATAATGAGATTGATGGCTGCTTTATTTGCCATCCTAGAACCTTCATCTGGTGGCTGATGGAAGCAGAGGCAGACACCCATAACTAATCACTGAACTGAAATCTGGAATCCAGTTTCAGAGAGGGAGGAGTGATGAGCAAATGGTCAAGATTGGACTGGTGAAACCTAAAGAAAGAGCTGAACTGAGCAAGTGGCAGTTAATGGATCCCAGACTGATGACTTAGAGGTCAGAATGGCACTAATACAGATCCTCTGAAAGTGGGGGTCATTGAGGAGGCCTCAGGATTATATGTGTGGCTTGAGGAAGGCTTTGGGAGCCCATTCCACATGGAGGGATGCTCTCTCAGCAAGGACACATGAGTGAGGGCCTGGGTTCTTACTGGGATGATGTGGCAGATTTCGGGGTTCCCCCATGGAGGCCCTCACCCTCCCTGGGGAACAGAGGGAGGATGGCTTGGGGAGTTAGGTTTTGGTGGGGGCAGGGTAGGAGTGGAAGGAGAGGGAGCTGGGATTGGCATGTGAAGCAATACTGCTTCTAATTTAAATAAAAAATGTACCACAAAAAGGAAAATAAGCTGGTGTGTAAAAATAACAAAATTTTTAATGACTTCATTTTATCAAATATATCAAAAGCAGTCAAACAAAGAATCAAAGTTCTTCTTATACAGTTCTTTCACTTCTTTGGCTAGCATTACCACAGTTTATTTTATGTTGTTTGTGGTGATTGTAAAGGGTGATGTTTCTATGATTTCTTTCTCAGCCCATTTCTCTTTTGTGTATAGTAATGCTACTGATTTTTTGAGTTAATTTTCTATCCTCCCACTTTGCTGAAGGTATTTGTCAGTGGCAGATGTTACTTGGTAGAGTTTTTCAGGTCACCTACATAAACTATCATATCATCTGCAAATAGTGAAAGTTTCACTTCATCCTTTTCAAGTTTATCCCCTTGATCTTCTTTTGTTGTCTTATTGCTCTAGCTAGAACTTGAAACACAGTATTAAAGAGGTATGGGGAGTGTGGAAAGCCTTCTTTTGTTTCTGATTTTAGAGGAGTCACGTTGAGTTACTCTCCATTTTGTATGATATTTGTTGTTGCTTTGCTGTATATTACTTTCATGATGCTTAGGTGTGTTCCTGTTATTGCTGATCTCTCCAAGACCATTATCACGAAGGAGTATCGGATTTTTTCAAAGGCTTTTTCAGCATATGGTGAGATGATCGTGTGATTTTTCTTTTTCAGTTTGTTTGTATGGTAGATAACATTGATGGATTTTCATATGTTGGACTATTCTTGCATACCTTGGATGAAGCCTAGTTTGATCATGGTGTATGGTTTTTCTAATGTGTTCTTGTATTTGGCTTGCCAGTATTTTATTGAGTATTTTTGCATCAATATTCATGAGGGATATTGGTCTGTAGTTCTCTTACTTGTATCTTTGCACAGTTTGGGTACCAAGGTTATTGCAGCCTCATAGAAAGAATTTGTCAATGACCCTTCTGTTTCTATTTTGTGGAATATTTGAAGAGAATTAGTATTAGCTCTTTTTTTGAATTTCTGCACTGAAACCGCCTGGCCCTGGGCTTTTTTGGTTGGGAGACTTTTGATGACTGCTTCCATTTCATTGGTCATTATAGGTCTATTTAAATTGCTTGTTTGTGACTTACTTTTGTCATGTGATATCTATCCAGAAAATTGTCCATTTCCTTTAGATTTTCAAATTTTGAGGACTATAGTATTTCAAAGTATGACTTGATGATTCTCTGGATTTCCTCAGTGTCTCTTGTAATGTTCCTCTTTACATTTCTGATTTTGTTAATTTGCATGTTCACTTTCTGCCATTTGGTAAGTTTGGGTAAATGCTTGTCTATCTTGTTGATTTTCTCAAAGAACCCACTCTTCTTTACATTAATTATTTGTATTATTTTCTTAGTTTCTACTTTATTGATTTAAGCCATCAATTTTATTATTTTCTTTGTCTACTCAAGATCTTATAAAAAGAACTGTTTGAACTTTATCTGAGTTTTACAAAACATGACATATGCATTTGAGTGAAGGAAAGAAGAATAACAAAGAACTAAGTTGATAAGTAAAGAACAAGTAACATTGACAATGTAGCATGTGAAAATTGAGAAAAGAGCATATCAAGATCAATGAAAATATTACACATTTTTATATACATAAGGCAATACCATTTAGGGGAAGAAAAGGAAATAGGATCTGAATGGTGAAGGATTCTAGGTAAAATTGCAAGCTATGCACATTTCTGAGTATATGAAGTTTTGACTCCAAAGGCAGAAAACACATTTATTTTAATATAAAAATTAACTAAAAATGTATAATTGGTATATTTAAAAGTATTATAAGTAGACAAGAATAAATGCTAAAAATTAAACTGTCTACAAAAGAATAAACAAAATAAGAAAAATAATACATACACAAAACAAATAATAAAATGGCACACATAAATATTAGCATGTTACTAATTATCATAGTTAGGTGGCTTAAATATACCAATTAGAAAAATAGATTGCCAAAATATATTTAAAAGTGCTTACTATTTTCTCCTTTTTGAAATATCCTGAAAATATCCTGACTGATAAGAATCAAGCAAGCCTTTGTGACCTTTGCTATGATATTCCTGTTTTTCCTACTGTGCTAATGAGGGACCTTTGATTTTTTTCTAAAATAATAGCTAAACATATTTTAACTATGTACAAATTTCCTTATTTGCCGACCAGTTTATAGAAGACAGAATAATAATAGACAATAAACATTTTGGGGAGATATTCTATTTTGCTAGAAAAAAATGCCAAGCAAATCTATATTAAAATTCCCAGTCTAGTCAGGATGCCAGTAATTAAGAAAACAAAAAGGTTTGCTAGGATTTGATACCTGGATCACTCAATGAAAATACAAAACCACTGACCTCCATGCATGTGCTGTAGAACATATAACCCAACCCAGCACACATACACACACACACACACACACACACACACACACACACAGACACACACCATCTTATATGTAAGAATGAAAAAAAAACAAAGTAAGAAAATAAAAATAAGTGAGGGAGGCTACATAAAATGCTAATGAGTGTGTGAAGGACAGGGAACCTTTGTAAACCAATACTGGGAATGTAATTGTTACAGTAGACAGTTACACCATCAAACTACAGTGGACTGATCTAGTTAAATTCTCACAAAGATGGTTTTTATTAAATGAAATGAGTTACAAAGCAGACCTAAATTAAAATCATCAATCCATGAAAAAAATCCTGGTGGAATGTGAAGTGGTATCGGTTCATAGGTATGGGAGGGAGGTAAGAGATGATAGGATGGAGAGTAATCGTAATATTTACATTTATGTATGAAATTGTCAAAGAAAAACTAATCTATTATATAACATCAAAAATGTTGTATAATACATGTTTTTACTGTCTTCTTTTAAAAATAAATTATATTTTTAAAATCATATAATATCAGGTTATTAGATATGTATGGATAATTAAATGAGCTCTAAAAGTCAGCAATATCTATAATCTCACATAGTTATACAGCTTTGTGTGTTCTCAAAATAATTAAAACATACTCAGTTAGCAGAAAACTCCAATACACACAACTTCATTAATCATAAACTTCCTGTGTATTATAACTCTAGCCTTAATTCATGATCTTTTTTAAATATTTTCTTTTATTGGTTATCCTCTTGAATTAACATCCACAATTCTGGACTTGTGTTCAACTACATTCTACTTGCATTTGTTTTATATCTAAAAGTGACCTTATTGATCGTAAGCAGAAATAAGAATTTTCATATATAATTTTTAAAAACTACATTTGGATAAAAAGGGGCAAAGCAGCAGTCAAATAAAATAGCTGAGAAGCAAGTAGAAAATGCTCTAAAAGTCATAATTTACTGGTATCCTCTGATGCGTCTGATTAGTTGTCAAAAAGCAAGTGATAGCAGACCCATAATATCTTTTAAAGAATAAGGAAGTCTGCCCTCCACCAAGTCAAATCTAAATGCGGTAAGACATTTAATTCTATCACATATTTAAGCAGTCTATTCGTGTTATATAAATGTTTAATTTACCAGAATTCCTCCTGAGATTAATGTTCTTATTTGAACATAACAGTTAACAAGGTGAACATGCCTTAGGAGCAGATTTAACAGCTCTTTCATTACTTGAATGTAATTTTGTCATTGCAGTGATTCTTTGACACATACAGTGGAAGTAATAAATTTTATTTATACTGTGTTTCAGGTAAAAGACTGTTAAATGACAGACAAAACACCCAAAAATTTAAATTATTTTCATTCTTTTAACATCTTGAAGATAGAAAATGATATTCACTTACTGTGGAAATTTACAAAAGAAATCATTTGGAAGATAAAAAGCAAAGCAACATTTAGTGCCACTAATTCAGTGTTGTCAGCATGAAGTTCATAACAAACTGTTTGTTGAGTGATAACTACATAGAAAGAAACATAACATTTCCCTAAGGCAGAAACCACTAGATTCTTGTACAAAATCTATTATTCTTTTCTTACTTACTATTAGAACTTTACTCTTTTTTTAGTGGCAGGAAATATGGCTCAAGAATTTATAACCCCACGCTGCATTTGGGGGGGGTCTGTTTTTTGTATCCAATTGTGACCAATCATATAGAGGTAGAAGTCACTGGAGTCCTTTTATTCATAAGCAAACTGCCACTGGCTTTAAAGTGGAATTTTTTTGGTATTTGTTTTTCTCCATTTCTACACTTCCTGCCTAGCAAAAAGAGATACTTTCTGCATAGATAATACATTCTAAGTATAAGTAAGAAAATCATACAATGAAGATGTTGGTTTCAGAACAAACCTGGGCCCATCCTCAAGCAGTCCAATGACTTATGAACTTCCTTCCTATCAAATTCCCTGATAGCCAATAAAGAAGTTTTGCTTCTTATATTGTATAGTCAGGAGTTTTGTTTGTTTAATGAACAGGCAAAGCCATTGCTGACTGGACTTATTTCATTCTTACAGCAAAACAAAAAACTGTTTCCTCAATAGTGCGTTGATATCCTGAAACTTCCCTTCTATGTTTAATTACAAACCTTAGACATTAGAGGAAATACACTTGGATTCTTTACATTCCTTTTCATAATAAGATAGCAGAACAAAGACAGTTCAGAATAGCATCATTAAGTGTCAGTTCTTCAGGGGCAAATGATGAAATAAACTCAAGAACAAAGAAGTAAGTCCCAAAATTGTCAGTCCGAAGAAAAAGTCATCAAAAAGCCTTACTATTTCAGTTTTTTGTTGGAGCAAAATTACACTGCTTCTGACAGATCTCGTTCAATTTTATCTATTGCATTCTATTTATGTATTCACATAGTAACCGCATGAAAGCACTATATGCAATTTGGAACAATCTGCAAAGTAAACTGCAATAAAACAGTTACTAACAATGAAAACCAAAACTCACAAGGAATATAAATTAGTATAAATGGTAAATTTGAAAATTTCAAAATGGTTTAAAATTATTCAGTGGGAAAATCATGCAATTTCACTAGAATTAAAATTGTATTGTAGATATTTTGTTTTTTATTATAATTCACAACCCCATTTGACTTAATGAAATGGTATTGTAACGAAAAAGTTATACAGACACGTTAGCATAAATGAGACAAGGGTCGAGAAAAGTGATTTCTTCTGTCATTGTAAAATCTTCTGATTTGCCCTTGTAAGTTGAATGTTATAAATTTTGTATGTGTGTGTATTCACATACTATGTTTAGCATATACAATTTTATACCGGAGTCCACCATGGATGAACAACCAATAGAAGAAATACTTAAGATAGACATGATAGACATACAGAGATGGAGAAACTTCTTTCATTCCTTGCTTAGACCTGCATTGACTCAGGACACCAATGTACTTATCAAACCAGAATCTCCTTGTTTAAATGTATTTCCTCATGTCTCCCTCACTTAACTGACAGCTAGGTGATGTGACTGAAAGTTTTTATTTTTATAGTCACAATCATACCACAAGTTTGATCTTGCTGGTAACAAGTTACTTCCTCAGGCTATTTCAGGATACCATCCTGAGTCACAATATTAGTATAATCTTAGGAGTATTCCTAAAATACTTACCAGTAACAAATGGAAACAAAATAAAAACCACCTCTATTGCTCAGAAAATCCTAAGAGTTACAAGTCCTGAAGTTCTTGACAGAAATTGTAACCTACTCCCATTTTGCACAATGTTAAAATTGCCTCTTAAAATTGTCTATCAAAATATAACATCAAGGAAGTCTTTGTCCCTTTCTGGAGGTTATACAATATAAACACTGTTCCATGTCTAAAGAAATATGACTTGTTATCCCAATTTGCCTGTGTGTGCTGGTACCAGGATTTTTTTTGTCATTGTTACTCTAGGTAATTAGTGTAACTTGAAATCAGTAACTTAATGATACATCCAGCAATGCTGTATTTTGTAATTAGTGTTCATGATTGTTTTGACCATCTAGATTATTTTTTGCTTCTGTATACATGATAAGAAAGTTTTATTTTCAGTCATGACTGTAAGTTTTATAACTTTAAAGTACACAGGTTGATTTCTTCGATAGCTTTTTCTATTGTCCAATGTCTCTCCATAGCTGTTGTTCCTTTCTCATTAGTATTTAGAAAATTTAAAGTAAATAAGGCATTATGGTATCTCTCTTTGGGGTCTATATTGTCATTTTCTGTTTATTAAGTATTTTTTAAAATGTGATTATATCATTCTACAACTTCTTGTCACATTGTATTGTCTGGTATACCTGTAATATGCTTTATATTATAATATGCAAAATTGTTTCATTTTACTAGAGACGTATGCGGAAGAATTGTCAGTCTTAACTTGTACAACAATTCTCATGATGGCCATGCCGTCTAATAGGTGTGTAATTAGAGAACCAGCATTTTCAGAACTCAAAGCACTCAGCCATTGAAATCATGAATACTTATGTTATAGTGTACATATTTTAATTTTTTCAAATTCTGCAAAATGAAACACATCCATTTCCCAAATTCCATTTCTCTGTATACCTTTGGGAATACTTCCTGCAGGTAACAGCATATCATTATACAAGGAACAAGTAGAACTTTTTTTAGAATTTTCTTGGCTTATTTCCAAGTGAGGGAAAAAATCCTTTTTCAAAACATTTTATTGACATTGTGTATTTTATTGTATTCTGAGTCTTCCAGGACATTTCCTCCTACTATCTAATCTATTACATAGCAGCCTTGTCCTAGAGCACATGGCAGATATGTATGGGATCTGATGTGGGTTACATATATGACATGATTACTCTGACTATTTTTTGTTATTGTATAAATAACAAAGTTAATTCTGATTCATCAGGAATAAATTTAGTGATTTTAATATGTAAAACATCTCTTTCTGCATACTGAGAGTCAGTAACTATATTGAGAGAGGTTCAGTAAAATCCCTTAATACCATGAGAATGCCATATAATTCTGACTTTGGCATAAAATCACAAGAGCCTTGAGCCATTTTACTTAATTTCCTGATTTATATTATGCCCTTACTGATTTATTTTCATCAGCATAGAAGGTAGGCACTCGAGATATTGGTGTTTGCCATACAATGTGAGGAAGTACACAATTGGTTCTTTTTATGAATTTAAGTCTCTTGCTCTCAGGATATCTATTGTTAATCTATCCCAAAATAATGTAAACTCATTGTCAATGTTCATTTTCTGCCCATAAAGAAGAAATATCAGCATTAGTAAAAGGTACTATTATTTCTGTTGTGTCCATTCCTGTCCAATTATGAAGTTAAATTTTCCTCTTATAATCAACTCAGAAACATTTTTCTCACAAGTTTTAAGAATTTTACTCTGTTTACATGGTAAAAATATCCATCTTAGACAATACATTTTCTCTGCATTAAAATTCCTGTAGGAGGAAGCATAGAGGGTAAATTAACCAGGATGCAATCAAGCTCCTGATCCAAAGGATTAACATGTGCATCCAGTAATTTCCTTTTTACAAAAGGCCATACTCTCTCAGCTTTAACTGATAATTGTCTTGGACCATTTCTGACTTTGTCACATTGTAAGGTTTGAAACAAATTACTTAGTTCTTTAGTTGTTATCCAATAGTGGGTCATAGATAATTAATGTCATTAAGTGTCCACAATTGATGTCTCCTGATTTGCCAACTTGGGGGTTGTATTTTGTAGACCTGTTGTATATTCTATGTAATTAATAGAATCTCATGTTTATATTTTTCAGAAGCAATTTGTAATCCCCAGTGAGGTAAAACATTATTACTCTAAATATCTTTTCTAAAGTATCTACCTTGAATCAGCTAATAGGAAATGATCCATATAATTGTAAATTATGGATTGAGGTAAAGGTACATAAATTACTCCCAACAGCTGTCATACAAAAGAATGGCATAAGGTGGGACTATTTAACATACTTTGTGGGAGAATCTTCCATTGACATCTCTTAACCCGCTGAGAATTATAAGTAAGCATAGTGGAGGCAAATTTTTCCCTAACTTTTCTTGTAGACATATAGTTAAGAAACATTTTTCTCAATATATGTATTTATTTGAAGTAGAAACATGAGCCGAGCAGTGGTGGCACCCGCCTTTAATCCCAGCACTTGGGAGGCAGAGGCAGGTGGATCTCTGTGAGTTCGAGGCTGGGCTGGGCCGACAGCCTCCAAAACAATACAGAGAAACCCTGTCTTGTAAAAACCAAAAAATAAATAAATTAGAAACCTGAATGTTTCACATGTCAATCCCAGCTACCTCTCCCACCCCTCCTCCCTTGTCCCTCCAACAGTACTCCCAGCACCCCAACCAATCCCCACATCAATCCCCAGGGAGGGTGAGGACCTCCTTGGGGGCGATTCCAAAGACTGTCATTTCATCCAGGGAAGGACCTAGGCCCTTCACCATGTGTCCAGGCTGAGAGAGCATCCCTCTATTTGCAATGGGCTCCCAAATATCATTCATACACCATGATAAACACTGATCTACTACCCAAGACCCCAGTGATTTCTCTGGCTTCCTCACTGGCACTACATTCATGGAGTCAGGATCAGTCCCCTGTTGGCCTCTCAGCCATCATTCTGGGATTCAAGAGCTCCAACTTATCTGGTCAGCTATCTTTGTGGGTTTCACTATCATGGTCTTGACCCCTATGCACATCACTCCTCCATCTCTGTCACTAGGTTCCAGAAGTTCAGTTCAGTGTTGTGCTGTGTGTTTCTGTCTCTACTTCCATCAATCCCTGGATGAAGGTTCTAGGAATGGCATATAGGGTAGTCATCAAACCTATCATCAAGGAGGGGCTATTAATGTAGTCTCTCCACTATTGATTATTTTGCCAGTTGGTGTTATCCTTGTAGATCTTACTAGTATCAGCTCTCTCCTCAAGCCTATAATGATTGGATATATTATGGTATTTCTCATCCTGCTTTCCTCTATTCTTACCTCGACTCAATCTTCTTGTTCCCCCATGTCTTCTTCTCCCCTCCTCTTCTCTCCCTCTCTTTTTCTTGGTTCCTTCTCCCCTGCCCTGATGTTCCCAGTCTGCTTAGGAGATCTTGCCTCATTCCAGTTGTCTGGGGTATCATGCATCTCTCTTGGAATCTCCTTGTTTCCCGTACTCACTGGCACTGGGATTGTAGGCTGACATTCCCCTGATCCATACCTAAATCCATATAGGATTTCAATAGTGGCTGGACAAGTTGGAACTCCCACCAGCAGTGGAGGAGTGTTCCCCTTTCTCCACATCCTCTCCAGCACAAACTGTCATTGGTGTTTTTTTATTTTAGCCATTCTGACAAAGTAAGATGACATCTCAGAGTCACTTTGATTTGCATTTCCCTAATGGCTAATGATGCTGAGCACTTTCTCAAGCGTCTCTCAGCAAGTGTATACTGCTCTATTGAGAATTCTCTCTTTAGTTCAGTCCCCCACTTTTTAATTGGATCATTTGGTGTTTGGAGACTTGATCCTTGAGTTCTTTTTATATTTTGGAGATAAGTCCTCTGTCAGATGTAGGGTTAGTGAATATCTTTTCCCAATCTGTGGGGTGACTTTTTGTCTTTCTGACTGAGTCCTTTGCCTTTCAGAAGCTTCTCAGTTTCAGGAAGTCCCATTTATTAGTTGTTGATCTCAGTGTTTGTGCTACTGGTGATTTGCTCAGGAAGCAGTCTCCTATTACGATACTCGATACTATATAGGGAAAACAATATATTTATTTACCAGAGAGAGAGAGAGTCGCACAAGCTGGGAGTCAGAAGCGTGGCTGGCTTCCAGCAGAAAAAGGGAAGCCCCTTTTCCTTTTACTTCCTTTTATCTCTACCTTGACCCCGCCCTGTTGGGCGGGTAGCTTTGTGGCATTGACTCCTACAATTCCCCTTTTAGTCTAAATAGGAGATTTAAATTTGATATAAACTCAAACATATACAACATATATACATAGAGGGTGATACTTAATTTATAATCTACTTATCCTAAACTAAACATATCCATTCCACCTGAATTCTAAACTTATCTGAAAGGGATGCCTAAGTCTGAACACCTCCTTCCAGTTCCAACCCTAAAATAATTGCAAATTACACTAACAGGTGTAAACTATCCTCTTATGTCAATAGTAGGGAGAGGGGACGTGGAATTCTCAAAGTTACTTCCTGCTGAAGTGGGACGATGACAATCATGGGGACCTGTGGGAAAAATTGTTAGTATGACAAGAGTCTTAAATAGGTCGTTTTGCAGGAGAGGCTTGACTGAAGTTACGGATTAGATTTTTGATTTTGATTGAAGCTCTTGTCTGAAGCTCTGATCAGATTGTAGAAGATGCACTGTATCAGTTCCTTGGCCTGACGATGAGTCGAGTGATGTAGTTCCAAGCTGGTTTCAGGATGGTGCCTGTCAGGTGGGGTCGATTGATGTGGGGCAGTTTAGATGTATCCAGTCGAATCAGGCAGAGTCAGGGAAGTGAATCCACATTCTCTTTTTGAAGCAGTTGAAGATCGCTGTTAGGAAATTCCTTTGTCTCTAGAAAACTGAAATATTAATTTTAGCACAGAAATTCTTAACTTCAATGTGTATGAATACTGGGAAAGGCAACCCTAAAGAAGATAATACACATGAAGGAGATTAGCGTTTTAGAAAATCAAATATACACAGATGACAGTCCCCATATATGTATATCTTTTTTGATGTTGTTTCTGTCTTATATCAATGGCTCTTTGATATAATACAGAAAGTCTGAATTGGATTTTAACAATATGCTTGGGTTTAAAGCAGGAGAGCCAATCCAACTCCAAAGCCAGCAATAATTAAATGAATTGGGACTTAGGCATATTAAGAAGTGGAAGAAATAGAAATTATAATAACACAATACAGAGATGTAGACATTGATAACACATCACATTATTGCATGTTTGGTGGTCCTCTGAGTAGCTATCCTTTCTTCTTTAGGTATCCATATACCTAGGATTTTGTAATTGTCCTGTAAAGACACAAACAGAATACTTCTCTTTCCTTTTATGAGGTCTCCTTATGCTTAGCAGACCTTGTAGATGAGCTGTCATCCTTCCTCCTCCTGAGACGTTTTCTGTTCTGATCGAATCTTAATTAATTTAGATGGGATCCAAAGTGTCAGAAACGTTTTTTATCAATAACCATAATAGAACATCATTTAGGTAACAGAGAAGGCAAAGGAACTCAGGGCTGTGGAGAGCCCATCAGATGAATTACTTTATTTATGGCTCTCAAATCTGTCAGCATTCTACAGTTTCCAAATTTAATTTGATAACAAATACAGAAGTCCAGAGACTAGTTCATTCTTCAATACATTGAGCATTAGCTACTCCTGTAACAGCTTTTTTAAGACCTGCAGTTTCTCTGATAACAAGGCATTACTCAACCCAGACAAGTTTGTCAGTGAAGCATTTTGAAGTAGTACTGTTGGTACCTCTGAGAGATCCATGGCTGTTGTGTCACTTCTGTACAGCCTGAATGGTTGACTGTATTTTATGGCCATATACCTTCAATTCATCTCATGCTTTGTTTTAACTAATATAAGATGTCAATCACTAAAATCTGATTATCTACCTCCTGAAGATTTTGGATGCAATGATCCTGGTGTAATTAAAGTCACAGTTTCCTCTGTGTCCAAAAGACCTTCAATTACAATGCAATTTATTCATATTCTTAGTTGTGATCTTTGATCATTTATATAAGTCTGTCAGAATATTTGTTTTATGGTTTTACCTGGAATTTTTGTTTCATTCTCCAAAGCAGTTCTATTATCCAGAGCAGTATTTTTTATAATAAGGACTGTATCCCTTAATTCCCCACAGTGATTAAGAATGATTGCACCATTTACTTCTCATATTATTTTTATATAAAAATGCTTTTTTAAAACTATGTTTACTTTAAACATAATTACATCCCTTTCCTCCCATTTTTCTCCCTCTGTTCTCTCCCCAAGTTATCTTCCTTTAAAGCCCTATTTAGCACATCAAACTTCAAGATGATAGCCTCCATTACTTTAATTGCTTTCATTACACACTCATACATATAAATGTTACATGAAAAATATTTATATATAAACCTTCCTTCCCTGATTTATTGTTTATATGCATACTATTTCAAGGTTGACCACTTTGCATTGGACAATAAATAAGGGGACTCATACATAAGGAATATTGTAGGGACTTGAATGAAAATGGTCCCCATAGGTGCATATATTTTAATTTTTGTCTCTGGTTTGTGGAATTGTTTAGAAGAGATTAGCAGGTGTGTCCTTGTTGAAGGAAGTGTGTCACCAGGTGTGGACATTGCAGTTTCAAGAATCCATGTTATCCTGTGTCTCTCTTTGTCTTTGTCTCTCTTCCTGCCTCTCTTCCCTTTCCATACCTTGTGTTTGCATAGAGCTGTATGGTCTCAAATAGTAATCTAGTTTTATTCCTGCCTATTGCCATGCTCCTCACCATGATAGTCATGGATTTCTAACCTACTGAAAACGTAAGCCACGAATAAACTCTTTCTTTCATCATTCCCCATTGTCTTTGCCATAGAAAGCAATAGAAAGACAGACATTGGTACCTACAAGTGGACTATTGTTCTAACAGTTCTGACTATGTTGATTTTTGGAATAATGTTGAAGATTTTTAACTTCAGACTAGCAAAGATATTGAACTGTAAGTGAAACTTAATGGGCCATCCTATTAGGAACTTACAAGACTGTAGAACTGAGGGTAATGAGGTCTATGAAGGCCCAAATCAAAGGCTTCAGAGATGAAGGTTATTACCAATGGTACTAGTAGTCATTTATATAATATTTTGGCAAACAATGTGGCTGTTTTTTGCCTTTGTCCTAAATATGTACCTGATGATACATTGAAATTTTGAGTTAATTTCTTTGGAACAAGGGAATTGATGCCAACATATGTTGACTCTGTTGACAAGTTATTAGTCATCACTTTTATGTGCATCTACAATGAGTAGTGAAAATGTGGCAAGCAGAAATATAAAATTGAAAATTTGAGACACAAAAGATCACCTGGAAATTTAATGTTAGAGCAATGGTTTGTGGTGAAAAACATAAGATCAAGTAGAAGAAAGGGAGTGGTAAGACTCCCATCCTGGTTATAGTATAATTTGTGAAAAGAAAAGGCCTAAGGAATTATCTTGTCATGAAAACATCAGTAATTAAAAATTATGCAAATGTAAATGAAAGAATTCCCTCTTTTGCAGGCTGCTGAACTCGGCAGCATGGGGCACCTAGGTCTAGATTCAGAGTCACAAGTAATACAGGGGTAAAGGGGATATGAATTCTTTCTGGTGAAGGAAAGCCTCTGAGGCCAGGCACATGTCAGGGGTGTTCCTACAGGGATACCCTTAGGGAATATTGCATGAAGCTCTGAAGTTGGATCTCTGTGAGTTTGTGTTAGAGACTCCCCAAGATATTGAAGATGACAGAGGTATTTGATGCCTTTTTAGATGGGTTTTAACTAGCCCTAGAGAGAGAAGTATGTTTCAGTCAGTAAAACTGGAAGGGAAAAGCCATCTAAGTCCTTTGATGTTGGAGATAGAGCTACTGGATTTGGAGTTTTCCCTGTTGTGTTTCAGTCTTAAATTAGTCCATTTCCTCATTATGCCCCTGTTCCTCTATGTTGGAAACATAAGCTATATTTTGTGCCATTGTCTGCTGGAAGTATATAATTTGCATTTTGATTTTACATGGGTTGCAGTTACAAGATTGCCTTAAGTTTCAGAAGAACTTTTATACTGTGTTGAGACTGACAGTTTATGAGAACTTTTGAAGTTGGACTTTGTACTATAGCAAGTCTTTAAGCCTGTGGGGGTCAGAGAGTAGAATGTAATGGTTTAAATAAAGATGACTCCCACATATTCATATGTATGAATACTAGATCCCCAGTTGGTAGAACTATTTGGGGAAGATTAGGAGGTATGGTCTTGATGGAAAAGGTGTGTAATAAGTTGTGGGTTTGGAAGTTTCAAAGTTCAAGCCATTCCCAGGTAGGTCTTTGTGTCTTGAGCTTGTGGATCAAGGTGTAAGTTCTCAGCTACCACTCCAGTATCATGCCTGTCTACCTGCTGTCATGCTTCCTGTTCTCATGATCATGGATTCATTTTCTGATACTGTAAGCACTAATAAACGTTTTCTTTATAGGTAGTTTAATCTTTTTTTTTGTTTTGGTTTTTAAGAGACAGGGGTTCTCTGTTCTCTGTATTGTTTTGGAGACTGTCAGTAGTTTAATCTTAATTGTGTTAAATTATCATACCATTAAAAAAGCAAGACATGTACCACAGATTGGAAAGTTCCTAGATACAGAATGCATTTCTTTCTCAGAGAAGGCTGTCGACAACATAATGAGCAAGTATTTTCAGAGCATTTTTCCCAAAGAACAAATGACAATTTGAAAGTGAGACCATTATAATCCAGAAATGATACAAAAACCTTAACACCTAATACCATCACACTGTCTACATTTTAAGGCATAAATTTTGAGAGAAACCAAACAATTAAACTGGAGAACTAAGAATTTCAAAGCCAAATCCACATCATACCTTATATCATAAAGCATATTGAAGTCTTCACACCACTTTGCATTATACCTAAAGTAATTAATAAGTAATATATGGACTAAAACTGGCTTTAATCAGAAATGTGTGTGATGTATAGATATTAATAAAGTTATGGAAATTCATAAAATTTATAATAGCATCCTTTTAGCTCATTTTATAAACAAATATTCTCCAAAATTATATTGGATTAACTGTTAAGTTTTAAGGCCATGGGTTGATAATTGCCAAACAATTCAGAGTATTTGATATCATTCCTAATATAATGTATTCAATCTAATTGAGATTTAATTAAGAAGTCCACTTAAATGGGACATTTCCCAAGTTACTGAATTAATACTAATTAACAACAATGATCGTTGTTTAATTGGGATGGTAATTCTGCTTAATTGGGATGGCTGCTAGTGATTAAATGATGCTCAAAAAGAAATATCCCAGCTTGGTTTAAAGGCTAATTATACTTTGCTTCGCCTTTAAAGACCTTTCTAAAAGTATTGATAACTAAGCTAGAAAATAATTTTAACAAACCCTTCCACTTCTCATTATATAACAGAAAGGCTTTGCAGTTTATTAATTGATATGTTTCCAAGAACTGTATGAATGATCTTTAGCAGTTAATCTTGTAACAGCCCAAATTCAGCAAACTATGCTCTTCACAGTATAGAGAAATCCTCTGTCTCTGTCTGTCTGTCTGTCTTTCTGTCACTCTCTCTCCTCTCTCTCTCTCTCTCTCTCTCTCTCTCTCTCTCTCTCTCTCTCTCTCTGTGTGTGTGTGTGTGTGTGTGTGTGTGTGTGTGTGTGTCTATACAAGGATCCAGAATCTAAGGTACACAAGAAAAAAAGATGATGTTAATACTTGTAAATTTTGATAGCTGTGATGCTGTGATCACATATACTTGTATCCCCACCACCTGAGAAAGAGACTAGAGAATTGCCACAAATTCAAGGCTAGCTGGTATAACACAGATAATTCCTGTTAGAAAAAAATGCAGAAAGTTTACCTGAGTAAAAATTGCCTCAAGCCGGGCATTGGTGGTGCATGCCTTTAATCCCAGCCCTCGGGAGGCAGAGGCAGGCAGATCTCTGTGAGTTCGAGGCCAGCCTGGTCTACAGAGAGAATTCCAGGGTAGCCTCAGTAACAATACAGAGAAACCCTGTCTCAAAAAACAAAAAAGAAATTGCCTCAAAATATTATTGGAGGTACAGGTTTACAACAATTAAAGATTAAAACAAAATACAAAATGTAATGTTTTATGTAGTAGACATTATATTGTTAAAATAAATCAAAATGGAACAGATTATAATGATATAGGAAAGACTCTTTCAAAGGTGTATTTAAAAATTAGGTTAAAAGTAGATTATACAGAGAAACCCTGTCTCAAAAAGTAAAAAAAAAAAGTAGAAAAAATAGATTATATATTGGATAATAGTGTTGCCTAAAGGAAGGAAGTATAGAAGCTAATTCTGAGCAAGACAAAATTGTATGAAACCTATAATAAAGAGAACATGTTGGAACAAACAAAATTAAAAAAATAACACATTTGGGAGGGCATGGTACTGCATTGCGTAAGCAAAGGCAAGTGGATTTCTGGAATTTCAAGAACAGCCTGGATAACAATCTGAGTTCCATGCCAGTGAAACTTGCCAATAAAGAAAGTAAAAATAAAAAATAAAAAAAACAGCCTTCCAGGCCCCAACCTCTGGTGATCCTAGCTTCAGGAAAGACATCAGGCCTTCCAAGCCCCAACCTATGGTGATCCCAGGTTCAGGTGAGCTTGGGACTCTGGGGGGTCACTCCCCATCCCCCACCCAAGGCAAATCCCCTCCATCTTCCAGGGGACATTCTTGACATCCAGATGACCCGCACACACAGGAAAGACATCAGCCCTTCCAGGTCCCAAACTCCAGCGACCACAGCTTCAGCTTTAGCTTCAGTGTCAGCCTCCCCAGATTCACATTCAGGAAGGAAGGAGACCAGTGGAGACGGAAAGACCCCACCTGCACCCATAAGAAGAAGAGAGGGGAAGAAGACAGAATAAGAGCATAGTAAGCAATAGAAAGGCCAACATGACTCCAACAGAATCTAGAGAACCAATGCTAGAAAGACCTGAAAAGCACTACATAGATGAAGCAGAGGAGACAAAACTTAAAAATTACTTTATGAAGATGATAGAGACCGTCAAAGAGGAAACGAGGAAATCCCTTAAAGAAATAGAAGAAAAAACAAACAAAAAAATCCATGAAATGTGGGGGGAATTCAAGAAATAAACAAATATCTCAAAGAATCTAAAGAGTACTAAGAAAAAACAACCAAACAAATGAAGGAAACAACTCAAAGAGTTGAAGGATTGAAAGCTGAAATAGAAACAATGAAGAAAACACAGAACGAGGGGATGCTGGAAATAGAAAAGCTGGGTAAATGATCAGAAACTACAGATGCAAATATCACCAATAGAATACAAGAGATAGAAGAGAGAAACTCACATGTTGAAGACTCATTAGAGGATATAGAGTCGTCAACCAAAGAAAACCTCAAAACTAAAAAATCCCTAACATAAAATATCCAGGAAATATGGAACACCGTGAAGAAGCCAAACCTGAGAATAATAGGTATAGAAGAAGGCAAAGAAATACAGCTCAAAGGTAGAGAAAACATATTCAACAAAATCATAGAAGAAAACTTCCCTAACCTAAAGCAGGATATGCCTATGAAAATACAAGAATCTTACAGAACACCAAATAGGCTGGACCACAAAAAGAAGTTAACTTGCCATATAATAATCAAAACATCACACCTACAGAATAAAGAGAAAATATTAAGAGCAGCTAAAGAAAAATGCCAAGTAACAAATAAAGGCAGACCTATCTGAATTACACCTGACTTCTCAATGGAAACTGTGAAAGCCAAAAGATCATGGACAGATGTCCTACAAATGCTAAGGGAAAAAGGATGCCAGCCCAGACTACTATATCCAGCAAATATTTCAATTACCATAGATAGAGGAAACAAAATATTCCATGACAGAGCCAGATTTAAACAATATGTATCCGTGAATCCAGCTCTACAGAAAGTGCTATAAGGAAAACCTAGACCCAAGGATGATAATTAAATTCACAAAGACACAGGCAATAGATGATCCCAATTTACCAAACACCAAAGAAAAATGGAGGGGAACCTACACAAAATTACTCCACTACCAATAAATCAAGCACAAACAAGAATCATAAATCAATGGTCATTAATATCCTCAATGTCAATGATCTTAACTTGCCAAAAAAAAGACACAGACTAGCAGAATGGATACGAAGACACAACACTTCCTTCTGCTGCATACAAGAAACACATCTCAACATCAAAGACAGATGTTACCTCAGAGTAAAGGGTTTGGAAAATATTTTTCAATCAAAAGGATCCAAGAAACAAGCAGGTGTAGCAATCATAATATCTAACAAACTAGACTTCAAATTAAAATCAATCAAAAGAGATGAAGGACAATTCATATTTGTCAAAGGAAAAGTCCATCAAGATGAAGTCTCAATTTTGAACATCTATGCCCCAAATACAAAGGCACCTACATTCATGAAAGAAACATTACTAGCCGGGCGGTGGTGATGCACACCTTTAATCCCAGCACACGGGAGGCAGAGGCAGGCAGATCTCTGAGTTCGAGGCTGGGCTGGATCGATAGCCTCTGAAACAATACAGAGAAACCTTGTCTCATAAAAAAACCAAAAAAAAGAAACATTACTATATCTCAAATCGCACATAAAATCTCACACACTAATAGTAGGAGACTTCAAGACTCTGCTCTCACCACTAGACAGGAACTCCAGACAGAAACTTAACAAAGAAAAAAAAGAACTAATAGAAGTTATGACCCAACTGGGTTTAACAAACATCTATAAAACATTCCACCCAAACAAAAAAAGGATATACTTTCTTCTCGGCGCCACATGGAACCTTCTCTAAAATTGACCACATAATAGAAAACATAGCAAATCTCCACAGATCCAAAAAAGTTGGAATAACCCCTGTATCTTATCAGACCACCATGCATTAAAATTAGAATTCAAAAATAACACAAAACACAGAAAGCCTACAAACTCATGGAAACTGAACAATGCAAAATTGCACCATCCCTGGATAAAGGAAGAAATAAAAAAGAGAAATTAAAGACTTCCTGAAATTTAATGAGAATAAAGACGCAACATACCAAAACCTATGGGACACTTTGAAAGCAGTGCTACAGGGGAAGTTCACAGCACTAAGTGCCCACATGCAGAAACTGGAGAACAGTTTTACTAGAGAATTAAGAGCAAAGCTGAAAGCTCTAGAACACAAAGATGCAAACTCCCACAGGAGGAGTAGACGCCAGGAAATAATCAAATTGAGGCCTGAAATCAATAAAGTAGAAACTAGGAAAACAAAGCAAAGACTAAATGCAATGAAGATTGGTTCTTTGAGAAAATCAACAAGATAGAGAACCTTTGTCCAAACTTACGAAACAGCAGAGAATGAACATGCAAATTAACAAAATCAGAAATGAAAAGGGGGACATAACAACAGACTCTGAGGAAATTCAGAGAATCATCAGGTCATAATTTGAAAACCTTTACTCCAAAAAATTCGAAAATTTAAATTAAATGGAGGACTTCCTGGATAGCTATAACTTGCCAAAATTAAATCAAGAACAGATAAGCAATTTAAATAGACCTATAACCCCTATGGAGATAGAAGCAGTCATCAAAAGCCTCCCAACCAAAAAAAGCCCAGGTCCAGATGGCCTCAGTGCAGAATTCTACCAGAAATTCAAAGAACAGCTTATTCCAATTCTTCTCAAAGTATTCCATGTAATAGAAGCAGAAGGGTCTTTGCCAAACTCTTTCTATGAGGCTTCAATAATCTTTATCCCCAAGCCACACAAAGACACAACTAAGAAAGAGAACATCAGAACAATATCCCTCATGAACTTTCATGCAAAAATACTCTATAAAATTCTGGCAAATCGGATCCAAGAACAAATCAAAAACAATCCTTCTTCACGAACAAGTAGGTTTCATCCCAGGGATGCAGGGATGGTTCAACATATGAAAATCCATCAACGTAATCCACCATATAAACAAGCTGAAAAACAAAAATCACAGAATCATCTCACTAGATGCTGAAAAAGCCTTTGACAAAATCCAACACCCTTCATGATAAAAGTCTTGGAGAGATCTGGGATAACAGGGACCTACTTAAACATAATAAAAGCTATATACAGTAATCCAACAGCCAACCTCAAAATAAATGGTCAGAAACTCAATGCAATTCCTCTAAAATCAGGAACAAAACAAGGCTGTCCAGTCTCTCCATACCTTTTCAACATGGTATGTGATGTTCTAGCCATTGCCATACGACAACAAAGGGGATCAAGGGGATACAAATTGGGAAGGAAGAGGTCAAACTTTCACTGTTTGCATATGATATGATAGTTTACATAAATGATCCAAAGAACTCTACCAGGAAACTCTTACAGCTGATTAACACCTTCAGCAAAGTGTCAGGCCACAAGATCAACTCAAGTAAATCAGTAACCCTACCATATACAGATGATAAAAGGGCTGAGAAAGAACTCAGAGAAACATCACACTTTATAATTGCCATAAACAACATATAATACCTTGAGGTAATGCTAGCCAAACAAGTGAAAGACCTGGATAGCAAGAACTTTGAATCTTTAAAGAAAGAAATTAAAGAAGCCCTCAGGACACAGAAAAATGACTGATAGACTTCTGATGCAGATGGACAGTTTGAAATTTCCTGCTTTGCTGAGAAGTCTTTCAGACACACTGTGGCCCCTACAATACAGAGGAACTTCAGGTGACTGTACAGGTAGCAAGATGTCTATAAATTCTAGTGTTTATATATTATCCTTCTGTGGTCTTTGATGGAGTTTAAGGCAGATAATTATAGTATTCTTTAGTTATGATAAGAGATAAACTACATATAGGGCTTTGGACTCACAAGAATGGGATGGATGATATTTTCTTTAAACCTTGCTAAATGTTGATAGACAAAATATTGTAACTGTGTTCTTACTTGATAACTGTCCTGTTATATAATTTAACTATTTTAAAGTTAAGACCTTTCTTTTTGTTTAGATAGAAAAGAGGAGATGATGGGAGAAGTCCTGTGTATTTGTCAATAAAGCACTATTGGCCAATAGAGAAACAAGGTAGGTGGGACTAGGAGTCCAGGAGGATTCTGGGAAGGAGAAACACAGGGAGTCAAGATGTAACACATTTACAAAGCCCAAATTTCACTGAAATTTTTTTATCTCAAATTAGTGCGTGCCTTGACATTCTAATTCAATTGCAAAAAGTGAATGAAAAGACTTCTAGGTATGATAACAAGCTAGAAGACACTGCTATGCGACTCAAGAGAAGATTCAAGACAGAAAATATTAGACTCTGTAACTGTCATTGAAAACACTGAAAAATGAAACAATAAACCAAATTTATATATCTTCCATAAAGTAGGATATGCAAGCAGTCACAAACACCTGTCCATATTGAGCTGCTTGCACTATTATAGTGTCACAAGTAGCTGCCATTGGCATGTTATCTCTTTTTGAACACAAGAAGAGAAACTTGATGCTGACTTTGTTGTGAATATGTGTCGATTATAGGCAGAAAGATAGCCAGCATAGCATAGGTTATGAAGATGAAGGCAGAAGTGTGACACAGTGACTGAGAGTAAGATATTTACCTGGCACCCAGGCATAAATAGCTTAAAAAGGACTCATCCTTGACATTACCTGAGGAAATGACAATGTGGGAACCTAAGTAGTATGCTGCTGATTCCAGCACTGTCTCTCCAATTGAAGTGGGCAAGAAGATGCTATATATTTTCAAACATTAAACACAAGTTGACAGGCCTTTGTTTACAACTCAGAGCATCATTCTCTGAAGGAACTTTTAAAGTAATTTTTATTTAAATTTAAAACAATCTTATTTTACATACCAATGCTAGATGCCTTTCTCTTCAGTCCTCTTATTTCCTCCACAATCCCTCCATTCCACTCTCCTATCCACACTTCAGGGAGGGTGAGGCCTTCCATGGAAGATCATCAAAGTCTATCACATCATTAGGGGAAGGAACTGGGCCCTCTCCTATGTATCTAGGCTGTGAGAGTATCCCTCCATAGGGAATGGTCTCCCAAAGTCCATTTGTGCACTAGGAATGAATAATGGTCTCACTGTCAAAGGCCCCATAGACTACCCAGGCCTAATAACTGACACCTATATTCAAAGGGCCTGGTTAGGTCTTATGATATTTATCCTGTAAATCTCTGCTTCTCCTTCCATCAGCTACTGGATGAAGGCTCTGTGATAGCATTTAAGGCAGTCATCAATCTCATTATAGGGTAGGTGCATTTAAGGAAGCCTCTCCACTATTGCTTAGATTCTTAGCAGGTGTCATCCTTACGTATTTCAGGAGATCTCCCTAGAGTCAGGTTTCTAGTTAAGGCTATAATGGCTCCCTCTATTCAAGTATATGTTTCCTTGCTCTCCTTCTGTGTTCTCTCTGTAAGTCTTATATGCAAACAGCCATCTAAACTAACAGATATAAATTTACATTGATAAGGCAGGTCATCTTAGACTGGAAAATAGAGGCAGAAAGCAGATATCTATATGGAAGCCTTTCTCTCAAAGAAAGATATTCTAACATCTTGCTTGAGTTACTGAGAAAAACAACCCTTTCCTACATATAGATACTGCTACAAAAATATTTGAAGGAAAAGTAGAAGACATACTGATCCCAGTCAGAAGAAATAGTGACTGATGCTATGGAATTTTATATTCTGTTTTATTTGCTTTTAATTTTTTCTATATTATACATATGTTTTATTTTAATCAATTAACATGCAAATAACAGTTTACTTACAGGAATACTTAATTTTCACTGTCCCCTTAACACACTCGTGCCACTTCTGTCCTATCTCCCTGTCACCCACTCCCTGCTTGTACACTTCTAGCCATAGCAATATTTTTCAACTTTAATATTTCATGTGTTCTACTAACCTACTCATACATTTCCTTAAAGCCTGATTGCCCCTTACTTGGACTCCTTTCCTGGTTTCCTGACTTCTAACCTCATGTACTTTCAAGTAAATTAACATATATACAAATTAATAGGTAGGATCCCCATATAAGAAAGAACTTGTGATTTTTGCATTTCCTAGCCTGAATTATATTTATTAATATAATATTTTGTTGTTGCAATGTATTACTGAAAATCAAGTATCTTCATTTTCTTTATAGCTGAAGAAAATCGCTATGGATTTATTACCACATTTTCATTTTTTACTTACATGTTTATCTGTCTCATTTTACTTGTATATAACCTTACTTTATTTTTATGATAATCTTTTTTGTGTTTGTACTTCCTATATGTTTTCGTTATTATTAACCACACCTCTAACCAACTTTCATAGCTATTCATACATTATTTCATTACGAATAATTACTTAAATGCTTAGGTATATAAAAAACTACATACTATAAATTTCACAACCATGATCCTCATATAACTTTCTCTTTATCTCATAGGCAACTGTATTTGAAATGTCCAAGCATCTTCTTCTTCACTTTAGCACAAGCCAAATCATTGTATCAGCTGCTGACATCAACTTGGCCACAAGTGGCAATAGGAAACATAATCAAGTGAAGGATTCATATTAAGCAAAACACAATCTGAAATGGTAAGTTTAAAATGGAAGACACATTAATTAACAAATGCATAAGATACAACAAAGATACAAAAACATATAAGAAAATAAGCCACTAAGAAAACAAAGAAAGAACAGGCCCTGCTTTTGAGCCTGTGTTCCAGTGCCTGGGCATTGCCTGGAAACTGCACAGAGCTTCCAATCCCGGGGGGAGCCAAGCACCCCAGATTCCAGGTCTTCTTTCCGAACAAAGAGACCAGGAAACCAGCAGATCCAGGGAGTCCAGGGGACCAGCTGTTCTGGTGGGACCAGGTAAAACAGGCTCTGCTTCCGGGCCTGTGTTCCAGTGCCTGGGGATTGCCTGGGAACTGCACAGAGCTTCCAATCCCTGTGGGAGCCAAGCACCCCAGATTCCCGGTCTTCTCTTCCACCAACAAGACCAGGAATTGAGCAGATCCAGCAAAGGTGTGAAGGGACAATTGGGAAGCTAAGTACCCCAGAATCCTGGTCTTCTTTTCCACCCATGGGACCAGAATGAGGATGAGGAATAGAAGAAGCACCAAATTTTGGAATTGATATCACCCACTGAAAAGGAACTATGGTCCCATAACCACCAGACCAGTAAGGGGCTCTTTCTGCACCCACTAGAAGAAGAGATGGGAAAGAGACAATACAAAAACACACTCAGTAACAGAAAAGCAAATATGACACCGCCAGATTCTACAGACTTCACACCAGCAAGACTCCAAAATTCCAATGCAAATGAAGCAGAAGAGAATGACCTTAAAACCACCTTCATGAAAATAATAGAGTCCCTAAAAGAGGATATAGGAAAATCCCTCAAAGAAATGGATAAAAAAACAAACCAAAAAATGCAAGAAATGGAAGAAAAAACAAGCCAAAAAAGGCAGGGAATGGAAGAAAAAAACAAAGCAAAAAAAATGCAAGAAATGGAAGACAAAAGAAACAAAAAACGGCAGGAAATGGAAGAAAAAACAAACCAAAAAATGCAGGAAATGGAAGAAAGAACAAACCAAAAAATTCATAAAACACAACAAATGGACAATATGATAAACAGAAAATTGCAAGAAACAATGCAAACAGTGCAAGGGTAGAAAACTGAAAAAGAGACAATAAAAAAACATATTCTGAAGAAAGGCTGGAAATAGAAAGCAAAGAAAATGGTTAGGTAATACCGATACAAGCATTACCAACAGAATACAAGAGATGAAAGAAAGAATCTCAGGTGTTGAAGATACACTAGGAGAAATGGATTCATCAACCAAAGAAAATCTTAAGTCCAACAAATCCTTAACACAAAACAGCCAGGAAATATGGGACACCATGAAAAGAACAAACGTAAGAATAATGCGTGTAGAAGAAGGTGAAGACAACCACCTCAAAGGGGCATAAAACATATTCAACAAAATCATAGAAGAAAACTTTCTCAACCTTAAGAAAGACATGCCAATGAAGGTACAAGAAGCTTACAGAACACAAAATAGAGTGGATCACAAAAAAAGTTCCCTCACCACATAATAATCAAGACTCCAAATATACAGAATAAAGAAAGAATATTAAGAACAGCTAAGGAAATTGCCAAGTAACATATAAAGGCAAACCTATCAGAATTACAACTGACTTCTCCATGGAAACTCTGAAAGCAAGAAGGTCCTGGATAGATATTCTACCAACACAAAGAGACCATGGAGGCCATCCCAGACTACTGTACCCGGCAAAGCTCTCAATGACTATAGATGGAGAAAACAAGATATTCCAAAACAAAACTAGATTCAAGCAATACATATCCACTAGCACAGCCCTACAGAAAGTTTTGGAAGGAAAACTCCAACCAAAGGAAGTTAACTACAACCAGAAAAACATAGGCATTAGAGAATCCCTCTCTACCAACACCTGAAAGAACAAACGGGTGAAATTCCACACATAATTCCACCAACAACAAACATTCCAAATCAAAGAAGAATGAGCAATCAATGGTCATTAATATCCCTCAACATTAATGGCATTAACTCACCCATAAAATGACAAAGGCTAGCAGAATGGATTAGAAGACAGAACCCATCCTGCTGCTGCATACAAGAAATACACGTCACCCTCAAAGACAGACATTACCTGAGAGTTAAAGGTTGGGAAAATATTTTCCAATCAAATGGACACAAGAAACAAGCAGGGGTAGCAATCCTAATATCTAAAAATTTCACTTTAAAATAAAATCAATCAAAAGTGATGAAGGAAGTCATTACATACCCATCACGGGTGAAATACACCAAGATGAAGTGTCTATCCTAAATATCTATGCCCCATTTACAAAGGCATCCACATTCGTAAAAAAACATTACTAAAACTTAAATCACATATAAAGCCCCACACACTTACAGTGGGAGATTTCAACATACCATACTAACCACTAGCAGGAATACCAGACAGAAACTCAACAAAGAAGCAAAGGGTCTAATAGAAGTAATGACACAACTGGGATTAACAGACATCTATAGAACATTTCATCCACATGAAATAGAATAAAACTTCTTCTCACCACTACATGGAACCTTCTCAAAAAACTACCACATACTTGGCAACATATCAAACCTCAGCAGCTACAAAAACATTGAAACAATTCCATGCATCTTATCAGACCACCATGCTTTAAAATTAGAATTCAACAACAACACAAGTTGCAGAAAACCTACCATCTCATGGAAATTGAATAATGCACAACTGTACAATTCCTGGATCAAAGAAGAAATAAAAAAAAGAAATTGAAGACTTCCTAGAATTCAATGAGAATGAAAACACAATGTACCCAAACCTATGGGACACTTTGAAAGCAGTGCTATGGGGGAAGTTTATAGCACTAAGTGCCCACATGAAGAAACTGGAGAATAGTAGAGAATTAACAGCAGAGCTGAAAGCTCTAGAACACTAAGAAGCAAACTCCCCTAAGAGGAGTAGATGCCAGGAAATAATCAAATTGAGGGCTGAAATCAATAAATGAGAAACTAGGAAAACAATGCAAAAATCAAAGCAATGAAGAGTTGGTTCTTTGAGAATATCAACAAGATAGACAAACCTTTGTCCAAACTTACCAAACAGCAGAGTGTGAATATGCAAATTAACAAAATCAGAAATGAAAAGAGGGACATGACAATGGACTCTGAGGAAATTCCGAGAATCATCATGTCATACTTTGAAAACCTGTACTCTAAAAAATTAGAAAATTTACGGAAATGGATGACTTCCTGGATAGCTATAATTTGCCAAAATTAAATCAAGAACAGATAAGCAATTTAAATAGACTTATAAACCCTATGGAAATAGAAGCAGTCATCAAAAGTCTCCCAACCAAAAAAAGTCCAGGTCCAGATGGCCTCAGTGCAAAATTCTACCAGAATTTCAAAGAACAGCTTATACCAATTCTTCTCAAAGTATTCCATGCAATAGAAGCAGAAGGGTCTTTGCCAAACTCTTTCTACGAGGCTTCAATAACCTTGAACCCCAATCCACACAAAGACACAACTAAGAAAGAGAACTTTAGATGAATATCCCTCATAAACATTGATGCAAAAATACTCAATAAAGTACTGGCAAATCAGATCCAAGAACATATCAAAACAGTCATTCACCACGATCAAGTAGGTTTCATCCCAGGGATGCAGGGATGGTTCAACATATGAAAATCCATCAATGTAATCCAACTTATAAACAAGCTGAAAACCGAAAATCACCACTATCAAGTAGGTTTCATCCCAAGGATGCAGGGATGGTTCAACATATGAAAATCCATCAATGTAATCCATCATATAAACAAGCTGAAAAACAAAAATCACATGATCATCTCACTTGATTCCGCACAAGACTTTGACAAAATGCAACACCCCTTCTTGATAAAGGTCTTGGAGAGATCTTGGATAACAGGAACATACCTAAACATAATAAAAGCCATATAGAGTAAACCAACAGCCAACATCAAACTAAATGGACAGAAACTCAATGCAATTCCTCTAAAACCAGGAACAAGACAAGTCTGTCCACTCTCTCCATACCTTTTCAACATTGTACTTGATCTTCTAGCCAGAGCCATATGACAACAAAAGGAGATCAAGGGGATACAAATTGGGAAGGAAGAGGTCAAACATTCACTATTTGCAGATGATATGATACTTTACATAAATGACCCAAAGAACTCTACCAGGGAACTCTTACAGGTGATTAACACCTTCAGAAATGTGGCAGGCTACAAGATCAATTCAAGAAAATCAGTAGCCCTACTATATACAGATGATAAAAAGGCTGAGGAAGAAATCAGAGAAACATCACCCTTTGCAATTGCCACAAACAACATAAAATAATGTGGGGTAATGCTAACCAAACAAGTGAAAGACCTGTATCACAAGAACATCGATTCTTTAAAGAAAGAAATTAAAGTAGCACTCATAAAATGGAAAGATCTCCCATGTTCTTTGATAGGTAGAATCAATGTAGTAAAAATGAAAATCCTGCCAAAAGCAATCTAAAGATTCAATGCAATCCCCATTAAATCCCAGAACAATTCTTTAAAGACCTTGAAAGACAATAATCAATATTTTATGGAAAAACAAAAGACCCAGGATAGCCAAAACAACCCTGTTCAACAAGGCAATATCCGCAGGCATCAACATCCCTGACTTCAAGCTCTATTATAGAGCTATAGTCCTGCAAATAGCTTGGTATTGGCACAAAAATACACAGGTAGACCAATGGATTCGAATTGAAAACACTGACATTAACTCACACATGTATGAACATCTGATCTTTGACAATAAAGCTAAAAATATACAATGAAAAAAGAAAGCATCTTCAACAAATTGTGCTGGCATACCTGGAGCCTGGCATGTAGAAGAATGTGGATCATTCCATGTTTATCACCATGCCCAAAACTTAACTCCAAATAGATTAAAGACCTCAACATATATACAGCCACAATGAACCTCTTAGAAGAGAAACTGGGTGGTACCCTTGAATGAATTGGTACAGGAGACAGATTCCAGAACATAACACCAGTAGCACAGACAGTGAGATCAGCAATTAATAAATGGGAACTCCTGATACTGAGAAGCTTTTGTAAGGGAAAGCACACATTCATCAAGACAAAAAGGCAGCCCACATAATGAGAAAAAATATTCACTAACCCCACATCTGACAGAGGGCTGATCTCCAAAATTTACAAAGAACTCAAGAAGCAAGTCTCCAAAACACCAAAGGATCCAATTAAAAAGTGGGCTGCAGAACTAAATAGAGAATTTTCAATAGAGGAGTCTAAAATGGCTGAGAGGCACTTGAGAAAGTGCTAAACATCCTTAGCCCTCCGGGAAAATGCAAATCAAAACAACACTGAGATACCATCTCACTCCTGTAAGAATGGCTAAAATAAAAAACACCAATGACACTTTATGCTGGAGAGTATGTGGTAAAAGGGGAACACTCCTCCATATCTTGTGGGAGTGCCAACTTGTTCAGCCACTTTGGAAATCAGTATGGAGATTCCTCAGAAAAATGGGAATAAACCTACCACAAGACCAAGCAACTCCACTCTTAGGCATATATTGAAATAATGACCATTCATACAACAAGGATGTCTGTTACACTATGGTCATAGCAGCATTATTTGTAATAGCCAGAATTTGGAAGCAACCTAGGTGCCCCTCAACCGAAGAGTGCATAGAGAAAATCTGGTACATTTCCCCAGTGTAGTAATATTCAGCAGAAATAAACCATGGAATTCTAATATTTGCAACCAAATGGATGACACTAGAAGAATCTGTCCTGAGCTAGGTAATCCAGTCACAAAAGGAGAAACATGGCATGTACTTTCTCATATAAGGATTTTAGACATAGGTCTGGGCAGTGCCTTCCTATAATCCCATGGCCAGAGAGTCTGGGAAACAGAACCTTCATTCAGTGGCTGATGGAAGAAGAGGCAGACTCCCACGGCTAAGCGCTGAGCTGAACTCAAGAAAGCCAGGAACAGAGAGGGAGGACTGATGACCAAAGGGATTAAGACTGGGATGGTTTAACCCCCAGAAACAGCTGACCTGACAAGGGTTAGTTCTTGCATCCCAGGCTGATGCCTGGTAATCCTGCATGGGACTGATCAAGACCCCCTGAATGTGGGTTTCAGTGAGGAGGCCTAGGTAATCTATTGAGCCTTGGGCAGTAGATCAGTATTTATACCAGGTATACAAATGGACTCGGACTCCCATCCAACAATGTGAGATGGACTCTCACCCTGAACTCTTGGGGAAGGGTCTAGGACATCCCCTGGATGAAATGAGAGACTATGGACACCCCCATGGAGGGCCTCTCACTCCCTGGGGAAATGAGGGGATATTGGGGGGGTTGGGTGAGGCCACGGGAGGAGGGTTGGGAAACAGAGAGAGACCTGGAACTGACTTGTGAAGCAACCTTGTTTCTAATTTAAATTTAAATTTAATAATACATTATAAAAAGAAAAATGGTATTTTCTGTATATTTTTAAATGAAGCTTAATGTAAACTTAAAAAAGAAAACAAAGGAAATATAATAACATTAAATATCAAAGAGAATTTCAATGTATTTGTTTTTTTAATAAGTAATCAAATAGATTATTTACCTGAATAGGAGAATGAAGTTGAGAAAACATTTTAAAACCAATAACAGAAAGTTAATAAAGTAAAGAAAACCATGATCAGCTTGGAGGAAAATCTCTAAAATATGGATAAAATAATCAACCAGAAATTTGAGACTGTGAAAAAGAAACAAATACAAATATTAGTTCAATAAATACTGTGGCTTAAATATCAAATTAAAACACAACAGAAAAGACCAAAACATAACAAATTTGGTTTATGTAGGATAGCATAGAGGCTTTTGTATATTCAAGCATACATATGAAAAAGAATGAGCATGGTAAAGTATTACAGGAATTATAAAATAGTTTGAAGGAATCAAACCTAAGAATTCCTAAGATGAGAGTTGAGTTATAGCCTGAAGTCATAAATAATTTATTCAGTAAAATTGCAACAGAAAATTGTAGAAGGGTAAAGAATAGACACCCAAATATAAGAGGTACTAAAAATCCCAAATTGACATTGCTAGAAAATAACATAAACACAAAATATTATAATCAACATGCCAAAAATGCAAGGCAATGAAAGAACACTAAAATCTATAATGGAAGAACACCACCTCACCTACAAGCCTGGGCCCTCCCCCATATGATGTGATGGACTTTGATGGTTCCCAGTGGAGGGTGTCACTATCCCTGGGGAAGGGGTAGTGAGTGGCTTGGAGGGGTCACTGGGCAGCATGGCAGGACAAGGGAATGGTGGCATGGATATGTAAATAAGAACATTTCTAAAAAGAAAAAATGAAATATCAAAATAATATCAGTTCTCATTCAATTCACAATGAATGTCTGGTAATCATAGAGTGATGTGTGTCTTTCCTCAGCATTAATTAGCTCCCAACCAACATCCCTAAGACCAAGAGATTTCTTCTTTTAAATTCATGTATAAATAAGAGCCTGAACAAATATGTAAAAACAAAGACAATTTGTAACAAACAAACCAACACTAAAAATCTCAAGAACCATTATACATAGGGGAAGAAAATGGTGGCTAACAAAGGAGATTTCAGGGAAGAATGCATTTCATAAGAGGACTACATGAAGAAAAGGAAACTTAGAAGGATTCCATCATTTCCAACATAGTACAAAAGCAACCTAATCACACTATACAACAAGCAACATCACATAAAGAACATGGAACCTGTATCAATAATAATTCTAAAATGGATATGACCCAAACTTTTCATTTAAACCACATAGCCTAGGCTACTGGATTAAAATACAACAATATCCAGTTGTCTATTTTGTTTAAAAATACTTCACTAGTAAAGATATCAACAAACAACCAATAAATTTAAATCAACATACAAGCAACTGAACCCTATAAGAAGCAATATTGATACCTCCTAAACTAGTATTCAGAGGAAAACTATTCAGAAAAAAATAAAGAAGACCACTACATATTAAGGGGAACCATTCACCAATAACATATGAAAATTGTAAACGTTTGTGCAATGAAGTTTAGTGATTATTTCACTTTTATCAGTCAGTCACTAAAAGATGGGAAAATCAGTTTGGTACTGATAAAATAACCCTGGAAGACTTCAATATCACATTTTCATCTTTACATACGCAATGTATACCAAAATAAACAAAGAAATTTCAGGGATAATTCCCATCATGAATTCACAAAATTTGAATATATCCACACATTATTAAATCCAAAAGGTATGGAATACAGATGCTTTTCTGCAGCTCACTGAAACTTTTCTAAAATTTGTCACAAAGACCACAATACTATCCCTTATTAATTCAGAAAAATACATGTAATTCTTTGTCTTGATGTGACCAATTTTAGAAAAAAGACATCACAGGGTAAAGCAAGATAGAAACAACAAAACAAACCAAAAAAACTACAGGAACAGCGATGTCTGAAGGCTAAACACAAAACAGTCCATTCTGAAGGAAGAATAAAGGTTATCTAGAGAGCTAGCTATCTGTAGATATATACATACATATATATATATATATATATATATATATATATACAATATATATTGCATGCAGGGAGAATGTTTTAAGAAATTTAATAGAATGAAATTATATTAAGAAGTTATAGTACTGAATAAAAGCTCTAGGGTGGCATTTAAGGTACTCATCATTCTCATTATAGGGGAAGGGCACTTAAGGTAGCCTCTCCACTATTGCTTTGATTCCTAGTTGGGTTCCACAGCTAAGCACTGTGTCCTGCAGAAAGTCTCGTAGACTCTTCCATGAATCAGGAACCATGAAGGACTGTTTGAGTTTAGTAGTCACTTTCCTGTGGGTCCTGCATGTCCAGTTTATAGAGCAACAGTCAAAGAGTCCAGACAAGAGCAGTTTCTTCCCAAATGGCTAATCTTGTCATGTCGAAAGCAAACTCCATAACGAGTTTCTTTGATGCCCATCTCAGACGTAATTTGTGCTGCCAGGAGCAGACATTTATCATTGTCAAGAACAACTTAAAATATTTTAAATGCCATTTTTGAAGGTCTTTGAAAGGTTTGAAGACTATCTATTGCAAATATATTTCTGTATATCTAGAAAAACTAACTTACCTAACTATAAATTCTGACTATTATAAGTAAGTATCTATGGTCTGTATTTAATTATGTATTATTTTTTAAAAGAACAGTATAAGCACAATACTTAATCAAGAGGAGAAATATACACATCACAAAATTGACCTTGAATTTGTATCAATAATTGAAAAACCATACCATAATTCCCCTTTTTACCATTAAAAAGAGATTGGCTGTGATCATTAGCCAATTATAAACAACCCATTTAAATTAAAACAAAGACTTATAAACAAGATGGGAATTAGGACATTGCTCATTCCAAACTGCTTCCTGCTGGAAGGGGGCACTGTTCATACCATGGGGATCATGACAAAACTCAGAAACCTGTATAAGGCCTTACTTTCAGGGTCTGTAATACTGCATCATCTTAGCTGTTTCAGTTGTTGGAACACTTGGTCCACTGCTTCAGGGGGTCTTGATTCATCAAACCACAGAATCCTGGAAGGAATCCTCAGATTTTCATTTTCTGTAGAAACATAAACAAAAACTCCTTTTCCAAGTAACATATCCTTATACTTAAATTTTGAAGTCAAGGCATTTTCGATAGATGTAAGTTGAATTAATTCAGCAGCATTTATAATCATGTGTACTTTAGCAGTTGTTCCTTCCTGAGCAATCAAAAAACTGAAAAACATAATAGCGTACAGTATCCAGACTCTCTGTGTATTTTCCATATTTACATGGCTTATTTATTTATCTATTATTACTTTATTTCTTTTATTTTATTTATTTTTCTCTGAGACAGGGATTCTCTTTGGAAATCTGCCTGTCTCTGCTTCTGCAGCCGATCTTACCTGCTTGCACCACCACATCCGGCTTCTCTATTTATTTACCACTATGCCGTTTATTTTTCTCTCTCAATCTCTCATATATTTTTAAACACACTGTAAACCGTTAGAGGTTTTTCTTCACCCAAGTCTGACTTTACTGTAGATCTTTTTGTTTTTCTGGCCACATGTCTTATCTGTTAAACCGCGGATGTTTAAACTGCGGTTTTTCCAAGATGGCATGCGTAAGCCTGACTCCAGCTGCCAGCTTGGAGATGTGGTCACTGCCACTTCCAACTGTATGTAAAACTTTTAAATCGTTAGTAAAGCCTCTTAAAAAGAACCTTGTTGCTTTTTTTATGCTGAGTGAGGAAGACTCTGTTAAGCAAGCCGTGAGTCTCTGCTTGCTGCTAGCATAATAGAGCCCAGCTGAGAAAAATACTGCTACCAAAAACCCATGCTTTTCTCCGTTCTTTTGTTTCTAAAATTCCTTTAAAGCTTTTGTCATTCTACGTGGAAATTCAATCCTACTTCTGACACTTTCCTGGTTCTAGAGCCGCATCAGGCCCAAATAAATACACAGGAGGCTATATTAATTATGAAGCTGTTGGCCTTGCTTGTTTCTTACTAGCTAGCTCTGACTTAAGTAATTACCCCATAATTGTTAATCTAAGTATTTCTCTCACCAGAGAATAGTTCCGGGCTTCCTACCCCATAGCGTTACATCTTGACTCCGAGTGTTTCTCCTTCCCAGAGTCCTCCTGGACTCCTAGTCCCACCTATGTTGGTTCTCTATTGGCCAACAGTGCTTTATTGACTAATACACAGGACTTCTCCCATTAAGTTTGTAGAGAGAGGTGGAAGAGTTTGGACCTGAAACCTAGAGAAGCTTTAGAATACTGTAGGAAGATTTGAATGGACATTACAGAAGGTATTCATAAATGTTGATAGAATGATGATAGAAATTTTGATAAGTAAATGCTTCATTTAAGAGATTTCAGTGAAGAATAAAAACTTCCTTCATCAAGTATTCGAACAAATGCAATTTTCATATTCTGCTAAAGAATGTGACTGTTTTCTGCCCACATTCTCAACTTTGAGGAAGCTAAATTTAAAAACACTTAGCTAAATTTTACAGGGGATATGTTAATAACAATATACCAGTTAGGCTGTGACATAGTTTTGCTGCTCACTATATAGATCCAGTTTGAAAGACAGAGAACAACATTAAGAAGAAGTTTGATGGGAAGAGAACATGAACTTTGTTAAAGTTGTGGATGACTTTCAACATGTGGAGACAAAACACCTGCAATTATTACAATGATTAGTGATGTTCACGAGAACAATGTGCACTTCATTCTGGAACAATAGGACAATGTTAAAGCTGAAGGCTCCAAAGTGTAAAACTGAAAACCCACTGACAAAACATACATTTGAAAGGACATTGTCTTAAAAAGAATTCCTAAGCATAGGGTTCTTCTGCAAGTGTATGTGTTCAGCAACTGGTCATTGCTGGATTGCTTGGGAATCAAAATCCACTAGACTCAGTATTGCTTAAGAAATTTATTTGGGGAGAATGCACTTAAAAAAGAAACAGATGACTACTGCAAGATCCAGCTCCAAGGATTCATCCAGGCTGACCTCTGTGACCCTACTTGAAGCAAGAGAACCGGTCACCTGTCCCAATCCCAGGCCTAAACCCACTCTGTCAAATCCATACCTGTGACCATGCCCAAAAGGGTGTAGTCAGTTCTTCAGGTACAAATGGGGAGGATATCTCACTACAGTTCCAATTTTAGTCTAAAGAAAAAGATTTAGGTTGATACAAAACTATATACAAAGATAGCAATTATCATGGCAGGAGAGCAACAGAAACAGCAAACTACCTGGGCAGTCACCCAGAGTCCAGACGCTTCAACAGGAAGATAAGACCACATGGAAATACATAGACTAGTAGCTGTGGGCTAGAAATTAAGTGAAAGCTAGCCAATAAGAACACTGAGGCACTGGCTAACAGTTTCATAATTAATATATTGTTTTGTGTATTATTTGGCAGCTGAACAAGCAACAGGACCCAGGGGACTGTTGGGAAAGAGTATGCATAACAGAGATGTTTGTCTAGTTTTATGTATGCAGACACTTGGCCACTGCAGCTATGATTTAAAAAGATTGGATTGCATCTCAAGGTGGCAACAGTGCTTTGTCCCATTATCCATATAGTTAATGTCCCAGCAGGTCAATAGGTAAATGAGCTAACTGTCAAAGATCAAAACCTGAGTTTTTCCCACTGAATCCATAATGGTAGAAGGAGTTAATGGTTCCATTTTACTTATCCTCTGACTTCTTAAACCTTGCTCACACTATCTTACACAAACACACACACACACACACACACACACACAATTCCATGTAAGACTAAGTTCATATATATACCATGCATGCTAGTAAGTGATATTTAACTATTGAAAACATATCTTTCTTATAGATCCCCTATCTTTCTTAGTATAATCTGTAAGAATGCATATGATCATTACAATATTGGAGATTAAATACATGGTTTTGACCATGAAAGATATTCTTGCACTGAGCTATCCTCACTCATGAGATTATGTACTACTTTTAAAGTGGTTGAAAACAGGTATTCTGCTTATTTTCAAATAATAATGAAGTCTGTAATTAGTAGTTAACAAAAATCATCTCTTTAGGTCTACTCAGAAGTAATTTTCTATGACTATATAATATGCTTTTTTGTAAGATTTATTTATTTGTTATGTATACAGTGTTCTGTCTGCATGTATGCCTGCAGGCCAGAAGAGGGCATCATTACAGATGGTTGTGAGCCACCATGTGGTTGCTGGGAATTGAACTCAGGACCTCTGGAAGAGCAGTCAGTGTGATTAACCTCTGAGACATCTCTCCAGGCCCCATATATAATAATGCTTAATGATTCAGATACATATATTTACATTCTGGAAAAATGGTCTTCAAATATAGAAACACTACATAATTAGGTTGATTTTTTAATATAACTATCCCTTTGGCTTTGCCAGTAAGAAGATTAGAAAGAAATAAGTTGAAAGAACTGAGAGTCAGTGTGTATGTCAATGGCTATTATTCTGAGATTGTTGTAAAAATAGAAAATGTGATTTTATATATCACATTCTTCTGAAAAATATCACTTATTCAGTTAATATTGGTATCTTTTGTAGGTACTAGAGCATAAATTGAGTACTGTAAATGAAGATTTATATTGCTTTTATATTACCTTTGTACATTTATTAATATTTTAAAGGCATTATATTCACAGATTAGATAACTCGGTAAGAAAATATGAACTAACTAAGGGCATATCCAACAGAAAACTGCTGCTTCAAGTTTATGATGAGTATAAGATAATGAACACATTGTTTAACATAATCATAGAAGTTTTTTAGTGACTCATGGAAAAAGAAAGAATAAAGATTTTAGAAGGCAAGAATAATGGAAAATAAAAAGAGAAAGAGGCAAGGCATTGGTGGCATGTGCCTTTGATCCCAGCACTTGGTAGGCAGTGGTAGGTGGATCTCTATGAGTTTGACAACAGCCTGGTCTACAGAGCGAGTTCCAGGACAGGCTCCAAAACTTCACAGAGAAACAAAGTCTCAACAAACCAAAAATAAAAAGAGAGCTAAAATTCAAATATTTCATATTATCTTATACTTTAGACCCCAAACACACACACACATATACACACACACACACACACACACGATTGAGACAATCTCTACTAGTTATTTATTTATTTGCTAGCTAAAACCTCAGGAAACATCTAGCTTCTCAGAAAAATCCTATATTCAGCAGAGTGTTATACACAGCATGCTGTTTCTGTAGTAAGTTATATGATAGTTACATAAATTTACAATTTAAAAGAAATTGAATGTTGCACTCCAGGGAAGAGTACAATAAAAGGAGCTTAAAGGTCTTATGGCTCAATATCGCTCTTAATCCCTTTGTAAATCAGGTCTGCTGTCTCATACCTTCAATGATTACTTCACTCACTTCAGTAAATAGAAAACCATAGTAAGTTTTTACAGATTTCTACAAGATTTCCCAAATATGTACCTATGATAGTGCTTGTTTTAATATATTTTACTTAGCTAAAGTAGAAACAACGTATAATGGATCTGTCAGTCATTTTTGATATCCAACTCATGGAGATGAAATTGACACACAATAGTTTATACATTTTTCCCTCTATTATAACATTGCAGTGTCCTTGACTTTTAAAAGTAAATTTATGTCATCTCATTTTCATGCAGTACAAGGAGTATTGACAATTACAATATTTATTCACATAATCATTTATCAACATCTGGTCATTTTTAATAGGTTTCCCAGTCATTAATGAGAATTAGTAAAAGCCAACTAAATTTGCATATTAATTAATTTGACAGGAAAGCTCTATCTGCATATAGAGTTAACAGACATTTATTGAATGTAAATGATCATTATATCATGTTTTGGAAGTGGTTAGTATATAGCAAAAAGTTCATAATTTAACAATACATTTACAAATAAGAGAAAAACAAAAATCAGTACCATGTAAAGAAATCATTTTTACTATAATTTTTCCTAAGTATATATTATAAATATTTAATTTTCTGAAAAGTACATGGAACATATGAAACACTTATGTCACACAGTTGCTAATATAAACTAGGAATCTTTTGCTTATGTAGATTTAAAAAAGTTAATAGAACAAGAATCAAGGGAAAAGGTTATTGTGTTACAAGGTTGGGAAATATAATATATTAAAATGTATCTTTTGTTATTGTTAATCATTTTTATATACATTCATTTATGTGCTCCTTTATATCTGTGTGGATATGTGCACACCTGTGATTGTGCATAAGTATATATGTGCTGAGACAAGAAAAATGCATCAGGCCTTCTCACTCTCTGACTATTCCTTTAATGAAATGTCTCTCTTTGAAACTTGGCTCCCATTTTTCTCAGCTAGATTGCAAGACAGAAAGTCCCAATGATCCTTCCATCTCTGAAACTCCCTAAGCTGAGATTACAGGCATACAGTAGATGCCTGGATTGTATGTAGGTTTTGCAATCAATACTCTATTTCTTTGTTTCAGCTTTAAAAATAGTTTGTTTTTCACTTTGCAAACACACAAGCTGCTGACCATGATACAAGGCATCCCGAATTAAATAAAATCTTAGAGAACATTTGTCTAACATGATTCAAGATAAAGATCAAGATTTTAAAGGCAAATGGGTGCCAGCTAGGGTGTGGGAATAGGCTGGTACCAGCATGGGGCAGTGGACATTATTCTTACAGTGTCTGGTAAAATTGGCAGGGATCAGCACGTGCTCATCAAACAAGTATTTGCCCCAAATCAGCACACTCAGGAGTAGAATTGTGTCTCAGTTTCTCCTGTCTCTATAATAAAGAATGCCAAAAGCACTTCCTTAACATTCAAAACTTTTCCCTAGTAGATTTGGTACTACTAAGAGAAGATGATTACTAAACATCCTCAATGTGGCTTTCATTGTGAAAAAACATGTTTCACATAAAACTTTCATAATATAATCCAGAGGCCAAATTTGTGCATGTTTAAAATTTGAGTCCGTGCTGGATATTTATTGTTTTTTTTCTCCCAGTGTTTTTCATTTTTATAAATATATACTCAGCTTTCTATTACCTTAAACAGCCTCAGGACTCGTTGCTCTAGGAACCATGGTTGCCTTTCAGTAGACTCAGTGAGACTATCATTCAGGTATGAGACCTTCCTAATTTCCTTTCACACTTACTCCAGATAAAGTTAGTGTTGCCCAAATCCCTGTATATAAAAGATACAAACATAGTCTAGGCATGACTAAAGACATATACGGACATAGGCAGTCAACTATGTCACTAACCAGGCCCAGTTTTGGGCATGGCTAGGAGCATGTACAGAGCAAGGAATAAAAGACTGAGCAGCGGAACGTCTCGGCCTCTTTCTGGCTTCCAGTTCAGTAGCGGAAAAATACTTGGCTCATCTTTGTTGCTTGTTTTTCTCTTGTGGGTAATTTCTAAAGTAAACAGTTAATTATAATCTCAATAAGTGTGTTGTTTATCATTGCAGCACCATTTGTTGTCAGAATTTCCAGAATGTGGATCCAGGTGCCCTGAAAAGGCTGCCCCTCAGCCCGACCACCGCTGGCCCCAGGCACACATGAATTCTCCTTTCGCTAAGTTTCCCACCACTTTGCTCAGCAAGGCATGATTCCTGCCACCTGGAACCAACACCTTCTACCTGCCAGTAAGGTTAAATAGTCTTCTGAGATTTCTCTCAAGGCCACGTGTTCTTTCATGGGCAGCCTGAATAAAACTTCACTGGTAACAAACTTAACTGCTTTATACAATGTCAACTAACATTGCAATGTAGGATGTTAAGAATTTTCTTGTTTTTTGTATGGATGGGACATTAGAAAGGGTTGAGGACCTACCTGTAAGGTAGTTTCTACCCACGATGGTGATTATTAGTTTCCTAATCCATAGGATTTTACTAAAGAAATGGTTCGAGAATAATGTGAAAATGATAAAATTATACAGATCATACAGTCATCACAGGATGGTTATGAACTCCTAGTACAAAGAATTCAGGAAATGGAAAATTCCTTGAAGGATAGTAAGGAAGGTTTGGTAAAAAAATATTCAGGATATTAAAAATGATAATGTAGATCTGACAAATAGCTTTAAAGAGACAGAACATAAAACTGAATTGTTTTCAGAAAACAAATGTGTTTCAACAGACAGAATGGAAAAAATGGAACATAATGTTGAAACGTTTAACCAACAAAACTGTTCCATGTTTGATGATTTCACTAGCAAACTACAAAGACTGGAACATAAGATTGAAATGCTAACACAAAAGATTTGTTCCATGTCTGAGAGCAATGACAATCTAGCTGATAGAACTTTATTTCTGTAAGGCAGTTTACATGCTATTGAGATACTTTCAAAGGATGAGAATTTTCAATATTTGGAATCACATATAAATGATGAATGCAAAAAAAAAATGAATGATTCCATGACATCCTTGGAAAATTATTTGACCCAAGAACTTCAAGAGCTCAGAGAAACAATGATAAATAAATTGCAGGTCTTAGTAGATATCCAATTTTATACTTCAGAATCAGACATACAGGCAACAGGTCGGGAGAGGGGTTTTCCTACACCTCTCAAATTCTGGAAAGATCTCCCTAAGGTTGTTATGCTCTCACCTATGGTTTTCCCAGTATCTGTAACCAAAAAACCAGCAACGAAAAAGCACCCAAATGGTTTCGTTGCTTATCATTGGGAACCAATACAGATGAAGGACCCAAAGGGAATCAAGGAGGCATTTGGTTTGTATGGTCTTCATTCTCCCTATGTCAGAGAGCTCATTACCTCATGGGCCACTGCAAATCGAGTAACCCCAAGATACTGGGCCCAATTGGCCTCTGCGGTGCTCAAAAATTCATGTCAAATTCAATGGAGAGCTCTATGGAGGCAAGAGGTGAAAGCCCTATAGATTCAGTGATTAAAGAATGGTTATGAAGCACCCCAAGACAATATTCTTAGGGAGGGTGCATATGCTGGCCCACAGGTTCAGTCTGCATATGACGATCACATGTTGTCTTTATGCCATACAGACGCTGTGAATGCTTTGGATAAGGTTTGTGAAACAGGAGAGATAATGCAACCCTATACCAAACTAGTACATGGCCCAATGGAAAGATTCACTGAATTTTTATAAAGATTGTCCAGAGCGATAGAAGTAAGTACAAGTAACAAATCCAGAATCTAGGTGACTCCTTATAGAATCTTTGGCATATGAGAATGAAAATCCAAAATGCAAGCAGGTAATTTGGCCATTAAAAAAAAGAGGAACGGGTCCTATATACAGCTAACCTTGAATTTAAAAGTCAGGATACCGGAGCTTGGGTAGGTGAAGCGATTTCTACAGGTTTGAGGAAGCACCAAGATGCCAAATACCCTCCCCGTGACAATGTAGATGCCTGGGTAGGGGAGGCATCCTTCAAAAATTTCAACAGACATAAACATGCCACGTGCTTTAACTGTGGTAAAATAGGACATCTGAGTAAGAACAGTAGACGAAGCATTCCTAGAGATAATGCTTCTACCAGGAATGCTTCGGACAGAAGGCCTTAGATGTCTGGTCTCTGCAGGAGGTGTGGAAAGGAATGCTGTTCGACTACAGACAGACAAGATAGACCTTTACAGCTGGGAAAACGGTCTAGGGGCCTCACAAAGGCCCCAAAACCCAAAGTAGTCCGGTCATTCCCAGTGACAGTGGAGGACAGCCTCTCCCAGGACAATTAAAAGATCCACTGCCCATTGTAAATAATACAGCACTGGATAATACATTAGCTATGGAGGATGAATCAATTATATCAGGAGGAAATACAAAACGTCTATTTTGGCAAACTTCTATACAATATCATAGATTCAAGTTACCAGTTAAATACGGTGATTAATGGCATTTTAGAAACTGGTAATGACATCACCATCATAAATCAGAAGTCTTGGCCCCCAATTTGGCCTCTCAAAGAGGTAAACGTTCAATTCTTAGGGATTGGAAACCTATCTCAAGTTAAACAGAGCATTAGATGGATTGAATTTATTGGGCCAGAAGGACAGAGAGGAAGGTTAAAGCCATATGTTGCAGATATTGCTACAAACCTCTGGGGTTGTGATCTATTACAGCAATGGAATAAGCAGAATAACATTCCTCCTGTATCAGATAGGAATTATAGACAAGCTCTTGATGGTAGAAAGAATATAGTAAGGCAGTACAGAAAACAAATGCCAAACATACAGGCTGTACAGAAACAGGATGCTAGTGCCAAAACTGCATAGCAACCAAATGCTATACCCTTAAAATGGCTAACATATGAACCTGTCTGGGTGGGTCAATTGCCTATGACATCTGAGAAGTTAGAGGCTTTGGAGAAGTTAGTTCAGGAACAGCTAGATGCTGGACCTATTGAGTAATCAACTAGTGCATGGAATTCACCTGTTTTTGTTATCAAGAAATAGTCTGGGAAATGGAGAATGGTTACTGATCTTAGAGCCATCAACAAGGTAATTCAGCATATGGGGTCTCTACAACCTGGGATGCCACTACCTTCTCTAATACCTAAGGATTGTCCAATTATAGTTATAGATTTAAAAGATTGCTTCTTTGCTATATCATTACAAGAAAAGGACAGAGAAAAGTTAGCCTTCACAGTACCTACCTATAATAATTCCCGACTAGTACAAAGATTCCAGTGGAAGGTGCTGTCTCAAGGTATGTTAAATAGCCGAACTTTGTGTCAATATTTTGTGCATAAACCTCTAGAAATAATTCGTAACCAATTTCCATGTTCATTAATATATCATTATATGGATGACATATTACTGTCTGATTCAAATAAGGATACTTTGGAAAAGGTGTTTGAAGTAGTAAAGGAAATTTTGCCTCACTGGGGATTATAAATTGTCCCAGAAAAAATACAAAAAGGAGATTCTATTAATTATCTAGGTTATAAGATAGACTCTCAGAAAATCAGACTGCTGAAAGTACAGATCAGAAGAGATGGTTTCCAGACTCCTAATGAACTTCAAAAACTATTAGGAGAAATCTCTCAATTACAGACAATTATATGTGTAGAAGGGCATGATTTAAAACACCTGAAAATGACTTAAAAGGAGATAAAGACCTAAATAGCCCACAAGTACTATCAGCTGAGACTGAAAAAGAATTAGAATGGGTAGAAAAGAGAATATTAGAAGCACATGTGGATGGTATGGATCTAAAACTGGACTGTATTCTGGTTATTTTACCATCTAGAGAATACCCCTCAGGAATACTAATGCAGAGGGAATAATCATACTAGAATGGGTATTTCTGTCACATGAACAAAATCAAAAACTGAAAATGTATATAGAAAAGATCTCGGATTTGATATTAAAAGGTAAGTTAAGGCTTCATCAACCTACTGGAAAAGACCCAGCTGAAATTATTGTACCTTTAACTGAAGAAATTTCCTCCTTATGGAAGGATAATGAGCATTGGCAAATACCTTGCAGTGACTTTTTGGGAACTATTAGTAGCAACTATCCCAAAACAGAGAATCAAATTCGTAAAGAAAACAATTTGTATTCTCCCATGTATCGTGAGATAAACACCTATTTCTGGTGTTCTCACCTTTTACACAGATGTAAACAAATCAGTTAAGGCAGGGTATAAATCAGGAAATATAAGTAAAGCAGTTCAAAGCCCTTAGAACTCTGTACAAAAGGCAGAGTTATATGCCATTCTCATGGTACTTAAAGACTTTTAAAGCCTATCAATATAGTCACAGATTCTCAGCAGAACGTCTCGCCCACTTTCTGGCTTCCAGTTCAGTGGAGGAAAAATACTTGGCTCATCAGGGTTGCTTGTTTTTCTCTTGTGAGTAATTTATACAATAAATACTTACTTATACTCAATAAGTGTGCCATTTATCGTTGCAGCATCAGGAGTTGTTCCCTAGCAATTTAACAACTGATAGACAATAACACAATAGTATATAGTATCCAGACTTTCTGTGTATTTTCCATCTTTATGTGTTTTTTATTACTCTAAATCTTTTAATTTTACTTTTTCATTTTTTGTGACAGGGTTTCTCTGTGTACTTTGGCTGCCATTGAAATCCCTCTGTATACCAGGCTGGCTTTGAAATCACAGAGATGTGTTTGCCTCTGCGTCCTGAGAGCTGGAATTAAAGGTGTGTGCCACTGCACCCAGTTACTCTCTTTCTTCCTTCTTTTCTTCCTTTCTGTCTTTCTTTCTTCCTTTCTGTCTTTCTTCCTTCCTTCCTTTCTTTCTTTCTTTTTTGCCACTATCCTGGTTTATTTGACTTCTCCTAAGCCTACATATATTTTTAACACACTGTAAACCTTTTAGAGGTTTTACTTCATCTGAATCTGACTTCACTGTAAATCTTTATGTTTTTCTGGCCATGTGTGTTTTATTTTCTAAACAACATTACTAAATGAAATGTAATGAGGAGATTCAAAGTTCCCAACTAAGTGAGGTGACAGGAAACCACAAGCACTTCCCACATGGAAATACTTAGATTAGCAGTTATGGATTAATAATTAAGTCAGATCTAACCATAGAAAATGGCGAACAGCTTCATAATAATATAACATCCTGTGTGTTCATGTGGAACTTATGTGGCTCTGGGACCAGGCTGACTGGAAGAATACTCGTTACAGTGTATCTCATATGTAAGAAGTTTAATGTGTCTTAATTTATTTTGTAGCGCTATGATATAACTTTCCTATCCATTGCAACTGTAGGAAAGAAAAGGTTTATCTTGTTACTCTACAAGTATTCTTCAGTTTGCTTTTTTTATTACACCCTGGAACACTTATGCATGGATGGCACCATCCAATGTAAGCCAAGCCAGCTCACATTAATCATTAACTAAGAAAGTATTCCACAGACTTGCCCATGTGACAATCTAATGGATGCAAAGAATTCATTGCTTAGTTGAGACACCCTTTTCCCAGATATGTGTCAATTTGACAAAAAGTAACTGGTAAGATATGGAAACCTTCACGTAAGGTAACATTTTAAATCATTTCAATTTAAACTTTTCTTCTGTATCCAAAATTATTTTGATGATTATGAGTACCATGCAGATTAATAGTATTAAACACATTTGATCTACTATATTAAGATTGGTTTAGAGCACCACTCACTGATAATTGTAGGAAGCAAATATTTTGTCTGAAAATTACAACAGTTAAAACATTTTTATAGTTTCAGGTTGTTCTTTGCATCCATGATCATCCTGAATGTTGCTTATTTAGTCAATATAGACACTTGGTGCTATTATGTAAACCTTAAATCAACTTATACGTACTTCTTGATATGGATTGGTTTCTGGTATTATTAAGTGATTACATAGGCTGTTTCATCATATACTTCATACATTTCACTGTCAACATTTATCTCAGTAATATAACTCAGATTAAGTCTGTCTTTTTGTCTGGATACATTATAATATAACTCTTATTTGATGGATACAAAACTGCAGGTATAGTTGAAATGATGCTTAGATTTATAAAGTAAATAATGTAATCAGTATAGCCTATTCATTAATTTCTTATGTATTTTTTAGAAAACTACATACAATCAATATAAATATATTATCAATATTCTATGTTTCAATGTAAGATTATATTTCTTATACAGACTGCATATGAAAGACCATGGGTATATTCTTTGTTTGACAGTATTCAGAAAAACAGCATATGAGATAATAAGTCTTTGACACTGTGCAATTTTTTCCATTCATTGTCTTTAACTTTTCCAAAGACATTACAAGTTTGATGATCTAATCTTTATATTGTCAAGACAAGAAAACTCACTGTACAAATAATAAAATTATCCAAATTCATTCTTATACAAGAATTGGAATTCAAATAATAGTCTCTGACTTTAAAACCACAATTGTCAACATAGTCAAATGTTTTTACATATATTATTGTTTGAAAAATCTTTACATTTTGAAATTTTAGAGGTAAAACAGACATAATATTAAAACATATTTTCCTACTTTGTGAATTTTTTGAAGGCAAGAATAAATATTACACCACCATTTATTGGATTTCTTAAACCCAATGATTACAGTGATTATGCCTTCTATTTATTTTTAAGTCAATTTCCATTTTTACCCATCTCTACCAAAATGAAAGTACCAAAGTCTCTATCATTGTTTCCATGGAATACTGGATTTCAACCTAACTATTCATTAGTTATTTATCACCCTAAAATATATTGTTTACACTACATCATGGCAGAAAATATATATATATATATTTCATTGTAATTTTAAAAATTATCTTTAGGAAACAAAGAGGACCCTAAGAGAGACATGCATGGTCCCCAGGAGAGGAGGAAAGGGACAGGATCTACTGAGCAAATTGGGAGCATGGGAGGAAGATAGAGGGAGTTAGGAGAAAGAGAAGGGGAGAAGAGTAAGGGAGAAGAGGACATGAGGGAGCAGGAAAATGTAGAGTCAGGTGAAGAAACAGAGGAGAGCAAGAAAAGAGATACCATAATACAGGGAGGCATTTTATGTTTAAAGAGAAATCTGGCACTAGGGAAATGTCCAGAGATGTACAAGTATGACCCCAACAAACAATCTAATCAACAGTCTACCTTAAACACGCTTCCCCAATAATGAGATTGATGACTACCTTATGTTCTATCCTAGAGCCTTCATCCAGTAGCTGGTGGAAGCAGAAGCAGACATCCACAGCTAAACACTCAGCTGAACTCCTGGAATTCAATTGCAGAGAGGGAGTGTTGATGAACAAAGGGTTCAAGACCAAGCTGGAGAAACCCACAGAAACAGCTGACCTGAACTAGGGGGAGCTCATGGATCCCAGACTTATAGCTGTGAAACCAGTATAGGTCCCATGGGTGTCATTCTGGAGGCCTGAACAATCTATGGGGCCTCTGGCAGTGGATCAGTATTTATCCCTAGTGTACTAGTGGGGTTTGGGCGCCCATTCTACATAAAGGGATAGTCTCTCAGTCTAGACACATGTAGGAAGGTCTAGTACCTGCTCCAAATGATATGAAATACTTTGTGGATTCCCCTTGAAAGATCTCACCTTACTTGGGGAGAAGAAAGGGAATGGAATGTGGAGTTGATGGGGCAGCAGATGAGGGGAGGGACAGGGAACTGGGATTGACATGTAAAACAAGCTTGTTTCTAATTTAAATAAAAAGTATAAAATATCTTTATATTTTTAATTTTATTTGAAATTATGGGTTGGAAAAGTTATTCTTGGCTTCCAAGTATATTCAGAAATAAAACCTAAACATGTGGGGCACACATGTAAGTGATTTTTGCTTAACTTGATGTAGAAAGATAAAATTCTAATCTGAATCTTTTAATTAGAAAGGCACACTCTTTTAATCCAGGTGTTTATGGCAGTGACATATACTTTTAATCTGGAATTTAAGGCTGGAAGACACACCTTTAATCTGGGCCACACCACCTGTAAGGACTTGGAAGATGGCAGCTATTACTCTTCGCTTGTTTGCCTCACCTATCTAGCGTGTCCATTCCTGCACTGCCTTTAGAGTCTGCTTCTGAAGATCAGCTAAGATATTGTCTTGTGGAGTGAGTAATTACTGTATTCTTGGGAAAGTAAATGTGTGTATAGAATCAACACTGATGCTGATTTCTTCAGTACTTGTTATTGACTTTTAATAGTTTTTTCTCTTTGTTTCTCTCACATTATCTCTGTAACTGGTACTAAATGATCCTTTTCTTAACATTGTACAAAAAGGGACTTACCTATTCTGAATAATCTTTCAGTTTTTATAGCAATTAAAACTTTACTGTGAAGCAGACAGAACATCAATTAGAACTGTGATCACAAATATAAAGCTTTCATTTTGCCTGTCTTGAACTTCTTTCAGTTGTCAGTACCTCTGATTTCCAAGCACATGAATTCTATCTTAGAGATTTCTCCAGCTTGCTGAAGAAATAAAGATGGGTAAAGTAACTGTATTTTCTTGAATTTTCACAGTTAGCCTTGTGAATTAGAGACAAATTCCCATAGTATGTTGCTACCATATACAATGCGTTTTTTTCTAAAATTTAGTTATATTGCTATTTTTACTTCTTTTGTTATTTGTCTTTTCACTGTTTTATATCAGGACAATTTAAGCCAATGCACACGTTGATATGATAATACAGCACTCCCCAAATGCTAACATTTTGTATATCATCTTCATATGTACTGCAGTGAATAATGTTGCCCATGACCTGTATACAAAATGCCAGATTTTATTCAGATAGCCTTAGTATCTCAATTCATGGTATTTTTGGGGGGTTAGAACTATTCAGTATACTGTACCACTTTTACTTGTCAATTTTCCTTCATTTATTGTGATCTGTGTCAGTTTCTTCACTTTTTCCCCCCTCACTTGTTATACAGAGCTGTGAATCTTTTGAAGAATACTGATTAGATATTTTGTGAAGTGACCCCATACTTATTTATATTATGTTTTATCATGACCATGTTCCAAATACAACAATTTGGGATAAATCAAAAAAGTAAAATATCTCTTTCTCATCATAGGGTGTCAAGATATACATGTTTGCATCAAGATTAAAGAATTAACAGGTAAATAGTTTTTCATACTGCTTTCCTAAAATTAGCCAATTCAGCATAGACTTGGCTCTTTTAGTTAAAGGTGGCATGATATACATACACACTAATTTAGGCATGTTCATATATCTAACTATTTGTATATATGATCATATATTTAAGGAAGGATTTGGGTAAGGTTCATATTAGCCAGTTTATTGAGAATTAAACACCTGAGACTCATCATATTCCTAAACGATGTTTAAACCCAATATACAATAAATATAAATAGAAAGGTAATATCAAAATCACTAACATAAATTCACCTTACCAAGCACTCTACACTACTTCATAAAGTTTTCATCTTTAAGTTTAAGATATGTCACCAAAATACTGTTCTTCTTGGAACACATAGGGCTAAATGAGAATTTTGCATTAAGTCTCTGCTCCCTTGTAGCTCAGGGAACTGATTCTAAATAGCAATTAACAGCAGAAAAACAGAAATTCACAAATATGAATCTACAAACTTTTAATAAGCCAATGAAAGAAATAAAAAAGAAGTTTCAGAATATTGTGAGAAAAATTAAATCAAAACAACAAACATTACAAAGCAAATAAAAAGATGTTACTTTATTGTGATCTTTTACTCACATGAATGTATCTAAATTAAATATCTTTAATAATACACAAAGAGGAACTAGAAAAGAGCAAGCCAAGTCAAAGCTATCAGAAATTAAGAGACAGTAATTATTAGAAATTAAAATAAGCAAAGAAGAAAGTGAAAATACAATAAGAAAATCAAGACTAATAAAATATTTGAAAGAACCTTCAAACTGAATAAAATTTAAAGAAATAAATAAAGTCATAAATAAAAAAGTAGACATTATACAGGCTTCCAGAGAAACAAAGGGTCATTAAAAGAAAGATTTGGCAAGGCACTATAGCTCACTCCTTTAATTCCAGCACTCAGTGGCTGAGGCAGTCTATTTGCAATCAGTTCAAGGCCAGCCTGCTTTATATAGTGACTTCTAATCAAACATGGATACAACCTAAGATATTGTCTCAGAAAAAATGAGCAAATCTCTAAAAATTATGAACATTTAAATGGTAAGAGACCAATAAACTAAGATAAATGGATTATTTCCTAAAATAAACAAACTATGAAGGCAGAAATATAAAGAAAAAGGTTGTCTCCCATCCTGTCTTGGCTTCTTTTTCACAAGTGATCTACCCTAAACACATATACAAGTAGTAACACCAGACGACCTCAGCAGGTTGTACTTCTATATGTTTATGTCTATACACACATATCTACATATACAGACTTCTGTGTACATATATGTACATACATGTATGTGTACTTATACATACATATGAGTGTGCATTTGTGTACAACAATTAAAGAAGTAACGAATTTGAGATAGGTGGGAGTCAAGATGGGGGATATGTGAGCAGATGGAGGGAGAGAGTGAGGTGGAAATGTAAATACTGTAATCCTGTATGACACTGTCAAATTAAAGCAGGTTTACTGACCTGACTTTATTCCATTCCTTTTATTCTTTCTCACCTAGATATCAAAAGTGAGGCCATATTTGTATCATATCATGTTATCATGTTTTTGTTGGAAAAACAAAAAGTTACAAATACTGACTGGGTACATCTGCCTCAATATTCGTTGCACCCAGATTTTGTATTGAATTCATTATAACACTCAGTGCGTGTGCCAACCAGCAAAAACAAATTTTGAATGAAAACGAAATAAACTAAATCTGAAAAGGTACATAGCAAGTTATAGATTACTCAGTGATTAAAATTTTAGGTAAGAACCTCAGGACTAGATCAAGATGATTTCATTGTAAATTCATTGCATATCTAAGAAAAATGTGAGAAAGGAAACTATTTTCAAAATAAATTCACTTACACAGAAGAAAGAATAGATTTGCATAATAGGCCAATGGGTAAAAATAGAAAACCCTCTTACTACCTCCAGTGTTTTAAGTCTGCTGATGATATGTTTGGAAAAGAAATAATTAGCAACTTTTGATATTATTTAATTCCTGTTGTCAGTGTACACCCTCATTTTTGTTTTACCCACTTTGAAAATTTGTTATTACCATTTTTGCAGTTTCAAAGTCATTTGGGAAAAAGAAAGTGGTTCTTCTTTTACCATCTGCAATAATAACTTTCACATGTTCCTTGTAATTGCATAATCTTACTTAAACAGCAGTAAACATGCTCATTACTAATAAGAAGAAAAAAGAAAAGGAAAAATGTCAATGCTTTTCAAAATCTAGAAAATGGAAAGGGAAATTTTATGAAGTTTATATTAACATGAGAAGAAACCCAGATACAAGCAGGAAGTAAACTATTTGATGCCTGTGGTATGAATAAATGCAAAAGTCTAGAACACGCCGGGCGGTGGTGGCACACGCCTTTAATCCCAGCACTCGGGAGGCAAGAGGCAGGTGGATCTCTGTGAGTTCGAGGCCAGGCTGGACCGATAGCCTCCAAAACAATACAGAGAAACCCTGTCTCGTAAAAACCAAAAAAACAAGTCTAGAACACAATACTAGCAAACTGAACTACTGACAATCATTATAAGACCTGTGTGCTAGAATTAAGGGGGATTTATCCTTGGGATGTAAGGCTTATGGGACACATGCAAATAAACTACTGCACAAAAGATAAAGGATAAAAATTCTACGACTGCCAAGAGATACCGAAGAAGCTAGAGAGGTAGCTCATGAAACGCTTGAAATGAACCTGATATTCAGTATCAATGTGAGAATGTTTTAGCATATCAGGCCACAGATATTATCTATCTATCTGTCTGTCTGTCTATCTATCTATCTATCTATCTATCTACCTATCTATCTATTTTTTTGAGATAGGATTTCTCTGTATTGTCTTAGAGGATGTCCTGGAACTGACTCTGTAGACCAAGCTGGCCTTGAACTCACAGAGATCCACCTACCTCTGCCTCCTGAGTGCTGGGATTAAAGGTATGTGCCACCAACACCTGGCCACAGATATTATTTATAAAGGCCTGTTCTAGGGTCCTGGGCTGACTAGTTTTATGTTACCTTCTCACAAGATAGATTTATGTGAAAGGAGAGACCTTCAATTGTAAAAGTGTCCCCAGAAGATCTGGCTGGAGGATACTATTCTTAATTAAGGATTAATGGAGGAGGCTCTGGCCTATTTTTGGTGGTGTCAAACATTGGATGGTGGTTCTGGGTTCTATAAGAAAGCATATTGAGAAAGCTACAGTGAGCAAACCATTAAGCATAATTATTCCATGACTGTTTCATCAGCTCCTGCCTCCATGCCCCTGACTGGAGTTCTTGTCCTGACTTCCTTCAATGATGAACAGTGATTTGGAAGTGTACACCAAATATAATTCCATTCTTTTTCAAGTTTCTTTGGTTATGGCATTTATCACAACAATAACAAACCAGAGACTGGCCCATGTTATCATCAGTGTCTGTGCTGACTTAAAATTATTTGAGGTGAAATTTTGAGTTATGTGCTTTGGGTAATATTTCTGTGGGTTTACTCACAGTAAAGAAAATGGACTTAGCTTCTTAGATTTTATTGGTGAGGTGCTAGCAGACACTCCCTTTTATTCACTGTTATCTTTCTGGATTCTAACAGCAGTGCTTTCCTTCACATGGTTCATGGATAACTGGCTCAATGTGTAATTCACTGGGAACAAGTGAATGAAAATTTCCTAGTTGCTACTGCAATTGAAAAGGGATCCAGATACTCAACATAATTCACAGTAAGAACTATCAATTTCCGGGTACTAGATGAGGCAACAATCACTCTGCTAGTTGTTAGTTCTGTACCCCCAGAAGAGAGTTGATCAGTTTGTTTAAAAGGTAGTTTATCAAAAAGAACTCAGATGTAAACAGCAATTAGTAAAAATGATCTGAAATCCTCTTATGTTATAGTAAAACACAGAACATATTAAGATATTTTTATTCAAGAACGCAATGATAAATGGCCCAAGAAACTTTAACAAGGGATCAGAGATACTACTACTTATACCACTAGTTTGTCTAGAGACATAAACAAGTCTAATGCCATGCGACTCCATAGTTGTAAAGGGCATCAATTTATTGTTTTTCCTACTAGCATTCAAAGGAGAGACAATTCACAGATAAAACACCCAAACCCTTTAAAAAGGCACTGCTTAAGAGTTTGTGTCCCTATTTTCTTGAGCCTTTAAGAAATGAGGAACTGTTGACTCTCATTTTGCCACAAAGGTAAATGCCCCTTGGGAAATTTTGAAGGAGGCTTATAACTTGCTATGTAATATTAGAATGGCACAATGAGTATACAGTTTCACAGATCATCTTGAGGAAGAGAAGGTTATTATTGGATGTGAAGCAAATCTTTTAGCTTTGTGAAGCAATTTTTTATTGGTAACTTTATTATACAATAGATTTATTCCTTAAGTGACTTCTGATCCATGATTGTACAAAGATTAAGTTGTATAGAGATATTTGCAGATCACAAAGGAGACGTCTGCCAAATTCCCCATGATTTAACTTTTCCCCATTTTCAAATAATTTAGTACTCCCCAGGCTCATCAGCTCCCACCTTTCTCCTTACCACCACAGTCTTAATGCATCTGCAAAGCTTTGTATTGGGAACTGAGGTCTTTAGAAGTGAGAAATTTATTTAATTTTGAAAAAAAGTCACCCTGTACTTATAAGACATTCTAATTTCCATTCTATTCTTTATCAACAATAGTGCTAAAAGAGCCTTTTATCTGTCATGAGTAGTTGCGATGGCCTTTATGTTAGCCACCACAAATTTAGCAATTTTCCTGCACCTGTGGCATCATTAAAGAGCAGTTGCTTTTATGCTACCTTTTACATAATTAAGAATCAACATACTGTCTTTATTTCCTGGGTCTTTTAAATACAGAAAGGCAAATTAAAGTGCTTCCCAGAGATCCTTCTAAAAACAAGGCATTTGTTTCGAATTAGTAAGGGGTCTTTTGTTTAAATAAAATGATCTTGCTTAGTTAGCAGATAAGATATGAGAAAAAAACTGACAGTTCTGTCATGTCTTAAACTAAAATGGACTATGAATGAAATTTATTTTACCTCAGGATCACACATTAATTCGTTGCTCTCTGCTATAAACTGTGCATGTAATATTACTAGCTGCTTCAAACCCCTGCCACCTTGATTCAACACAATGATGCATACTATGTAATAAATGGAACGGAAGCTATGACAGGACTCATCCCCTCTCTCTGCATGCAGTGATAACTTCTATGCTGTGGTGAAGAATTAGCCACCTTAGCAGCTTATCCTTTGTCTAAAGTTGTTTTCTAATTTTAATGAAATATTTTATTAAATTTCAGTAAAGTATTCAAACAGAGGCTGCAGAAGGGAGAAAGACTTTATTTGCTTCACAATTCCAGGTTACAGTGAATCATTGCATAAATGTCAAGGGGACAGGAACTTGAAGCACCTAGTCACAATGCATCCACAGTCAAGAACAGAGAGCAGTGAATTAACACATTCTTGCCAGTGTTCAGTTAACTCTCTCTTTGCTTTCAATACAGAATCTAGCACATGAAGCTTTGACATACAAGTTCATGATTTGTCTTCCTACCAGACTTAAAGCAATTAAAGAAATCCCTTATAAGCATGCCCTCAGGTTTGCCTAATCAAGATAATTCCTCTTTGAATCCTCCTTCTCAGGTGATTCTACATTGTGTTAAGTAGACAATGAAAATTAATCACCACACTATTACAACTAAGTTTTACCATCCAAAATAGTTGTACTCTTGACACCAAATTATGGAAGATTGTGGCTTCGTGTTTTCTCAGGTCCTTTCTCCCTGAAGGTTTCTTTAGGTTTTGAAATGATGTCCTCATTCCTTAGATGTACGGGAAGGCAATGAGTACTTTGGAACAAACAGTTGGAAATAAGTGAATGCTATATGTAATATTGATAGCAATAACAACAACGCATGTGACACAGCTTGATTAAGGGAGGCCATGCTCATCTAGACATGTGCCTCTTTCATATAAGATGCCACCAATGTTTATGCCTTCATTTTAATGCCCAATGTAAAGTTTTCATATCTTTTTATGTGTTCACCAGCAGTATTTCAGCAGTCTTGCTTTGCTTAACCTAATGTTAAATGACAATTTCATTATCTAGCATATAGATTTATTGGAAATATCTGTTTGGCAAGAGCTAGTGAATATATCCCTTGAATTCTAGATCTTTCATAATGCTGTTCAGATAAGGGCTAATGGGCTTGAGGCTCTGCAATGAGTAAGGTAAAATATAGATCAAATTTTCCTTATTCAGTCAATTTGACACTACTTTCAATTATCACTATATATGCATGAGACTTCTTATTCTTTTACCTGACAAAGTGGGGCAAAGCTAAAGTAAGGACTTCTAAAACAACTCACAGAAAAACGCTGTTTGTAATACTCATTCTGCAATCAAATATGACATTACTTAATGAGAATTACTGTATTATTCCCGTGAAAGGTACTCCCTACAGTTGATAGCACTGTATTTAGCCTTTTATTGCTTCGAAAATGGTCATGAATTGCAGTATGACAGGTATCTCTACAGACATCATTCTGTCTTTTACCATCAGCCATATCAAAGGTGAATTTACATTACTACCTTTGCTAAAAATCAATCTAGTTGCTTCAAGTTCTCCCTCTATTCTTGGTTGAGGTTAGGGCTCCAATTATACAATACAGTATGTGAAACAATGGTTTCAAAAGCAAGATAGGCAATGGAATATCTAGTTAGCCTATCGCAGCATGTGGCAGTTTAATTGAAAGACCCCTCAATGAGATTAAATTTTGTTGTAAAACCAAATTATTCTTAATTCAAGACATTTGCACAGACTTTGACCACTAATAATTTTAAATAAATTTTCCAACTAAACTTTTCCACATTTTAATAGGTATATGTCTCAGCTTTATGAAGTTTTTTATTCATGAGATTCTTTGATAATGCATACTCAGATGAATGTAGAATTTTGATCTTGCCCTAGCAACTAAAGGCCAGATTTAGAGCAGATGTTATCATAGGACCTATTGATGATCAACTACTCTACAAGACAATTATCTACCCAATTTTATTGTGAGTCTTTGGAACCTAAATTTCCACCTCCAAGTTTTCCATTAGTATTCAAAAGGATGATTAAAAGTTTTTTCATCCTCTCATTGCCTTTAAAAAAACTGAAGTTATATGGGGCCTGTTTTCATATACTGTGGCTGGCAAAGATGGAACAAAATCATCCCACCATGTAAAAATTTGTTTTCTAGCAGGTAAAACATTCCAAATATTATAACTAAATTGTCTGTTCGTGTTCTGATGTGTGAAGTCCTGTATGAAAAGCTAAGAACACCAATATTTTAACCAAATATAGCAATCTGAAAATTATGTGCACAACCAATTATAAATTATTCAAACAATGAATGTCAAAGACTTTGAAGGTTTGTTTGCTAATAAATGAAATGACTTTCAAGAAACAGACATTTAGTAATTTTCTATGTCAGAGTTCCAGTCATAACCCAGTACATTTTTTTTTTTTGGTTTTTCGAGACAGGGTTTCTCTGTATTGTTTTGGAGGCTGTTGAACCCAGTACATTTTAAGATGCAAGGATTTTGACTCTTTACTAACAATATACATCCAAATCTGGCTATGTTATTTAAAACATGTTTGCAGCATAACTATTTGAAAATTGACCAAAGAGGAGAAGCGGCATATAAAGGAAACAGGATGCTCTCACAACCTAAAGATCACAGCATTTATCTCTCAATCAAGCAAGATAACTTCCTATGCCAAAACAAGCTAGAAAGTCCTTCATTTCTTTCAAACCTTTGAGAATACTGTTAGTAGATACACAGTTGTGAGACATACAACTCTGACAAATACCTACTTTTCACTTTTATTCTATTGTGTTTAATAAACATGAATATAAACAAAATGCCACTTTAATTATTAACACTTTGTATTTCTGATACTTTTGTGATCTTTTTAAGTAGCACTTTTGTATTTACAGAAGAAGAATTTATAGTTGATATTCATTTAGATAATGAGCTGCTAAGCACTATTTCTTCCCATAAATCAATGGGGTTTACCGTTTTCTTAACATTGATTATGCAAATAGCAGATTTGAATCTCTAGACTCAACATTAAAGACTTCATATGAGCCAATCAAATGTACTGGTGAATTTGTAAATACTCTACTGTGATTTTGATTATGAGACATAATATCCAAACCTTTCTTACCCCAAAGCGTTATAATTTAGTTAGTAAAAGTATTACTCTTCCCATGGACCAAGCTTAAACAGTAAGTAAGTTGAAAGTGACATAGTTCAGAACATGTTAACCTAAAATAAGATATTGTATGTTTTTCATTTTTTTTTGTTTTTTCAAGACAGGGTTTCTCTGTATTGTTTTGGAGCCTGTCCCAGAATAAGCTCTTGTAGACCAGGCTGGCCTCAAACTCACAGAGATCCGCCTGCCTCTGCCTACCAAGTGCTGGGATTAAAGGTGTGCTCCACCAACGCCCGGCACATTTTGAATATTAAATATGGTAGAATCTGATGAATGGTAAGTTCGAATTTAATTCTCACAGACCTAAAGCAAATAAGCACACATACTCAGAAGGTGGAAGAATCTAAAACATATTAAACATTACATTCCTAATTAGTATTCCACATAACCACACAGTATCTTTTCACATTTTCTAACTATTTATTAAATTCAATATCTATGCAACAAAATTCACTTTCATTGTAACTTTAAAATTCTACTTATATTTATTTATGTAATGTATGTGTATCCACACTGTGTATATGCACATGTACCTTGTGGAAATTTCCTCCACATTCTGAATTGAAAAATTCCATACAGTAGTGATTCAGGAGTGCCATTGCTTTAGGAAGAAGACAAAGGGTTATATGTCAGTGAGGTCACTGGGAGCCTAACAAAACAACATGCTATAAAGTAGTTCCGAGGACAACTTGAAGGAGTTGTTTCTATTCTTGTACAATGGGTTCTTGGATTAAACACATATTTTCAGTGTTTTTTTCCCACTGAGCCATTTCATTGGCTCCTAACTGATTCTTTTTGGGGTTTCATTTCCTCCATGCTTCTATTTATCTTCTATAATTTAAATTGCCAACTTAATAAACATTAATTATTTTCTCCTAATTATTTGTCTAATATGATTTAACTCTTCAATCTACCTGGAGACTTAAGAGGTTAAGGGATTATGATATTCTGCTATGTAGTGAAACTCAAGTATCAATGAAAGTATGGCATTATTCACTCTAGAACTGAAAGGAGACTATGGTTTCAGGTTAGATAAGAATAATGATACAGCTGCAAACTTATAGTTGTAAATAGCTTTATTGTAAATGGCCAAAACTATATTGGGGGCATAAATCAAGTCTTTACTATTCAGTTTGATACACTGCATTATGTGTTGCTAGTCAGTATTTGAGCTATAATAACTAAGATGCCTGGTGGTGCAATTGTATATCAAATTTCAAAATTAGAAGCTGGAAAATAATCAGCAACATAAATCTCTTGCCAAGGCTTAATATCCTCACTGAAACCACATGTTTTTGTCCCAAGATTAGATCAACTTATATTGTTCTTTCTTGAATACATTCTTCTGTAGTTTATATTGTCATATATACTTCTAAAAAGTGTTTGATTGTGCCTGTGTGCTTGTGTGAGTGTATAAGCTCTTCATGATTTGAGGTGGAAAATACTCTGTGTATTTTCATTTTATATATTTGAGTTTAAAATACTGAAAAGTTCTAAACTGTTATTTAGTAATTTGCCATTAATATTACCCATAAGTGTAAGAAATAAGTTATTTAATAAACATGTACTTATTTTTAATTTCAAAACACCAAAAGCTAACCTGAAAAGTTATTCATTTATCGTTAATGAAATTATTAGGAAAATTAAGAAATAAAATGTAAAAAATTTATTTAATAAACCATGTACTCAGTGATAGGATTTTAATGGTTTGTTTGCATTGATATGTCTAATACACAGTAAAAAATAAGTAAGTACACATTTGATGTTTGATACTTCATTTGCATTAGATCAGCTAGTACTAATAATTTTGATATCTTAGGAAAAATATTTCAATGTTAGTACATTTGGAATATAAATCATTGGAAATTACAGGGATGCACTAATTTTATATTTATTTTAACTCATGCTATGGGATACTAATTCAAATTAGCCAAATACTATCATGAATTATGAGTTTCCTAAGCTTCTTATTTTAAAAAACACATACCATACTTGACCATATTTTGATCCTAATCTAATTTCCAAGTCAAAGTTTTATGTTTATCAAAGTGAGGTGTCAATGCCATATTGTGACTTTAATGTTTGTATCACACTGACTGATCTCATATGTCTTAAAGAACTTAAATTAACCGGGTGGTGGTGGCGCACGCCTTTAATCCAAGCACTCGGGAGGCAGAGGCAGGTGGATCGCTGCTGTGAGTTCGAGGCCGGGCTGGACCAATAGCCTCCGAAACAATACAGAGAAACCCCGTCTCGTAAAAACCAAAAAAAAAAAAAAACCTTAAATTATACCTTCAATAAGCCTGAATATAAGAATGTAAATAAAATCTACTAAGACTGAGAAATGTAAACATAATTATACCTGAGTGCTAATTAATTTATTCCAGTCAATTCAAGGTAATACCATCTAGGAAAATGTTCTAGGAATTGTCAGGAAATATTGCCTTTTATATAGTAAAGATTTTGAAAAAAATCTAATTATGTTGCAATGTAATAGATGTTCTTTTATTAAATTAATTAAATTTATTTAAGGTTCTTTTCCTTTAGAACTCTTTAATCTTAGCAGCACTGTGGGCTAATGAAAAAATGTATGGCCTGTGACTCCTAATTTTCTTTCTGAAATTAAACTAGCCCATGTGATTTGGAGTCACTTAACCTCAATGAACATCATTTGCTTTATCCATAAAAATGAGGGTAGTTACTGAACTAGATCAGAGATTATTAAACTTTCTTTTCATGTCCTTTTTTGTTATTTGCGTTTTTCACTTTTATTTAATATGGAAATTCTTCCCTCTTATAAAATCTTAGTACAGGGCAAAAATTTCTTAAGCTTCCAAATGAGAGTATGAATATAACTGGTAGCTATCTAAAATGCTAGACGATGTATTTTCTTTTAAATTTTAATTACATCTGGCGACAATAATCTGTATTAGATTTTATTTATACTTTAACACAGATGACAATGCAATGTTTATAACATCTCAACTCAGAGATGTACATCCTCAGCTCAGAAAAAATCACATTTAGCTAACAAATTTCAGTGTGTAATAATTCCTGAGCTCTGATTTGAGAATTCTCCTTTCTCCTTTTATCAAAGAGCCTACCGTCCATTTATAAGCATTTTCAATAGAAATGCTTATTCATAAGTGTTAAATGAACATGAGAATATGAATTTATTTTCATGGATACCAGTTAAGTACTTTAAGTATCTGATATTTGGCAATATAAACCACTGTAAAGCTAAAAAATCTTATTTACTGAACTTTTAACATGTTTCCAAATGTATGATATGGATAAGCAGATAAAATAATCTATGACAAACTTAGAATTATGAGTTATAATAAATACAACACTAATTTTGATGCCTTGGATAATTATAAAGACATTAGAAAGCTCACACAGTGTATTATTTTAATCAGCATCATAATAACACCAAATTTTGACACAAACTAACCTAGCGACCTCTTAGATATCTTTATAAGGCCACTTTGTTTATCTATTCACAGCAATTAAACCTTTGCATCTTTTTAATTAATTGTTTCATGTGCAATTGTCATTCTTCTTAACTGTACTGTATTATTTTCCCCTGGAGAAGGGACAGATGTTTTGTAGTTCTTTTATTCTCTCATAAAGCAGTATCCAAAATGATAACACTTATTGTCATCATGATTCATTAGGGCAAATAATTATAGTTTCTTTTCTGAATTGTATCCAATATTATTATTTAGGCTTTGCAAATGTGTCTTATCTTATTATGCTACTTTTACCATCATGTTCTCTCCATTCTACAATGTTGGTAACAATAGATTCCATTTATATTTGCAAAATACCGAATTCTTAAAAAATTTCTGTTCTCTTCTAATAACAATTATTCTTTTACCATATCTATATTTGGAAAGAAAACAAACTTTTAAAGAAAAAACAGAAGTAGAAAATGATCTAGTAACTTGAGGAAAGAAAGGATGGGAATAAAACTTATGGTATAGCTTTAATAATTTTACCGAGTTCAGAATTCTTATTTTTTTTCCTTTTGCACAGCCCTTTATTTCCCACATCCGTATGCACCAGTAGCCATGCCCAAAGTGGGTGTGGTCAGTGGCACAGGCATCTAAGATCTCTCCCTACACTCTGGCATTGTTATTTCTTTTTTTAACATTTTTTTAAATTTTAAATAGCTTGTTTTACATGTCAGTCCCAGTTCCATCACCTCCCCTCCTCCTGCAGCCCCCCACACCCCCCCATCCTCCCACCCTATTGCCAATTCCTTCCGCATACGGAATATCTAGAGTCTATCATTTCATTCAGGGTAGGGTCCAGGCACTTCCCTAAGAGTCCAGGCAGAGAGAGCAACCCTCTTTGTGTTATGGACACAAGATGTCTGTTAGTATTCGAGGGATAAACACTGATCCATTGCTCAGGACCCCATAGTTAGCCCAGGCCTCCTCATTGACTGTCACATTCAGGGGGTATGGGTCGGTCCCATGCTGGCCTCCCAGCTGTCGGTCTGGGGTCCAAGAGCTCTCCCCTGTTCAGATCAACTGTCTCTGCTGGTTTTGCCAGCCCATTCTTTGCCAATTTGCTCTTCGCTCCTCTCTCTCTGTCGTTGGGTTCCTTGGGTTCTGTTCAGTATTTAACTGTGGGTGTTTGCCTCTGCTTCCATCAGTCACTGGATGAAGGCTCCAGGATGGTTATAGACATCAAGTTCACTATCAAGAATAGGCATTCGAGGGGGTCTCTACACTATTGCTTAGCTTGCCAGTTGGTGTCATCTGTTTAGATCAATAGAGGTCACAATGGTGCCTGATGTGTCTTCTAACCTGTGATTCCCTCTTCCCCTTATCCTCCCCCCCCAGTCGACCTTCCTGTTCCTCCAAGTCCTACTCTCTCTTCCACTTCTCCCCCTCTCTATTTCCCAGATGCCCTCCCCCCCCATCCCTCGCCGTGTTCCCCATCTGATCAGAGGATCTTGCCTCATTTCTCTCCTCTTGGGTACCATGTATATCTTTTAGGTTCTTTCCTGTTTCCCAGACTCTCTGTCAGTGGAAGTGCAGACTGGCACTGTCCTGATCCATGTTTAAAATCCATATATGAGTGAGTATATACCAAGTTTGTCTTTTTGTGACTGGGTTACCTCACTCAGGATCGTTTCTTCCAGTGCTATCCATTTACCTGTGAATTTCAAGGTTCCATTGTTTTTTTCTGCTGAGTAATACTCCATTGTGCAAATGTACCACATTTTCTCTATCCACTCTTCAGTTGAGGAGCATCTAGGTTGCTTCCAGGTTTAGGCTATTACAAATAATGCTGCTATGAACATAGTGGAGCAGATGCCCTTGTTGTATGAATTTTCCTCCTTTGGATATAAGCCTAAGAGTGGAATTGCTAGGTCTTGTGGTAGACTGATTCCCATTTTCCTGAGGAATCTCCATACTGCTTTCCAAAGTGGCTGTACGAGTTGGCACTCTCACCAGCAGTGGAGGAGTGTTCCCCTCTCTCCACATCCACACACTTATGAACACTTGATTTTTGACAAAGTAGCTAAAACTATACAATTGAAAAAAGAAAGCATCTACAACAAATGGTGCTGGCATAACTGGGTACTGGTATGCAGAAGACTGCAGATAGATTGATGTTTATCGCCTTGTACAAAACTTAAGTCCAAATGGATCAAAGATCTCAACATAAATGCAGCCACACTGAAACTTTTAGAAGAGAAAGTGGGAGATACTCTTCAACGAGTTGGTACAGGAGACCACTTCCTCAACATAACACCAGTGGCACAGACACTGAGATCGACAATTAACAAATGGGACCTCATGAAACTAAAAAGCTTCTGTAAGGCAAAGGACACAGTCAACAAGACAGAAAGGCAGTCCACAAAATGGGAAAAGATATTCACTGACCCCACATCTTACAGAGGGCTAATCTCCAAAATTTACAAAGAACTCAAGAAGCAAGTCTCCAAAACACCAAAGGATCCAATCAAAAGGTTGGGGTACAGAACTAAACAGAGAATTCTCAATAGAGGAGGCTAAAATGGCCAAGAGACACTTAAGAAAGGGCTCAACATCCTTAGCCATTCGGGAAATGCAAATTAAAACAATTCTGAGATACCATCTTACTCCTGTCAGAATGGCTAAAATAAAAAACACCGAAGAATTCTTATTTTAACTTTTAATATGTTAGTGAGAGTTTGTGCATGATCAACTGTATTTCGTCCTCCCAATGGAAACAAGGCAAGAATTCTAGTGCAAAACTTAATTACAAGTCCCACTTCTGAAACTTCATCCAGCTGGAAATATAGCCTGTAATGAGATAGTATGAAAACCAAATTGCATATATGCATATATATACATATGTGTGTAATTTGAATTAAAATGGCTATAATTCATATGGTTTCTAGAACATAAGAAATAAATGATTAATTTTAAATAATTTGCAATAACCCAAGCATGTTTGCACATACTAGGCACATATTTTCTGTGTTTGTAAGTGATTGGTGTAGAGAATCAGTGATTGTCATCATCTGCCACATGGAGATTTTAGGCTAGAAAGAACCACGTGTAATTAAAAACAGAATTAGAAGGGGATATTAGAACACATATTTCATGTAAGGAGATGTGGGATCTTTGTAATTATAGATTTAAGTGAGAAAGGAGATACAGAAAAGGAGTAGATAGGTGAGAGTTTAATAAAATGTAGTTATGTATGAAAAGCCTTTGCGAATCCACTAGATAACAAGCTAATTTCAAAATACATATTCTTAAGGTGTTTGAATGCAGGCAGCCTGCATGAGTAGGAAGCAATTGAATTTAGGTGCCAAGCCTGAGATATCTGCATGATCAACACAAACCACTGCCATCGCTTGTGGTTACCACCATAACTATATGCTAAGACCATATCATTGAAGATACCACACCTTTTGGGTGCAAGACTCAGAGAAATCTATTTTAAACAGACAAGAAAACTCCTTCCTTGATGGATAATTTTCATAGTGTTGGAGGAGAAAAGATTTCAATGATATTCTGCATGAGCTCCTTTATACTAAAACACCACCCGTCTAGGCAGATTTTACATATTGGTGTGACAGTTATGGCATAACCAACCATTTTCTTTTAGATATAATGACTGTTCCACAGAAAGGAATTAATACCTAACATTGTAGACTCATTCAAATGCCCATCGCTGGAGAGGTCATAAGCCCTGGGATGGAACCTTGCTTCCAAATCATATTTTTGGAATTACAATAAATTGCATCTTTCCCTTTTATTTTCCTCCCAAACCTCCCAAATACCCCACCCTGCTCTCCTTCAAATGCTTTGTCTCATGTTCATTATTATTGCATCTACATATGTGGTCAGGACCTATAGTAATGGCTCTATTTCATTCTCACTTGAGGTTAGAGAGTTCAAATCCACTATTGCTCTTCAAGGTTAAACAACAGAATGTTTGACCTAAAGTATGGCTACTGTTTGTCTTGCATTAACAACAGAAGATGTAGCCTAAGGTGTAACTAATGAAAATCTTACATTGACAGCAGGACATTTGGTTTAGAGTGAGATAACTTGATATTTCTGTATTGAGAAGACAATTATGCTTGCTTATTCTTTTTTTCCCTATGTCTGGCTCCCAGTGTTATTTCTTTTTTTATATATATTTTATTTTCCAGTTTAAATTTAGATAAGAAACGAGGTTGCTTCAAGGGTCAGTTCCAGGTCCCTCTCCCTTTCCCTCCCCTCCTCCCGTGCCCTCCCCCCCAACCCCCCTGTTATCCCCTCATTCCCCCAGGGAGGGTGAGGCCCTCCATGGGGGTGTCCATAGTCTGTCATTTCATATAGGGCAGGGCCTAGACCCTTCCCCAAGAGTTCAGGGTGAGAGTGCACCTCACATTGTTCTATGGGAGTCCAAAGTCCATGTGTATACTTGGGATGGGTACTGATCTGCTGCCCAAGGCTCAATAGATTCCCTAGGCCTCCTCACTGACACCCAGATTCAGGGGGTCTTGATCAGTCCCATGCTGGATTCCCAGGCTGATGCCTGGGATTCAAGAGTTAACCTTTGTGAGGTCAGCTGTTTCTGGGGGTTAAACCAGCCCAGTCTTAATCCCATTGATCATCAGTCCTCCCTCTCTGTTGCTTATTCTTTGTATCTTGGTAAGAAAGTCTTTTTGCCTTCCCCCGTTTTAATTGGGGTATATAAGGATTTTGAATAATAAACATGGGACTGATCATGGTATTCACCAGGTACCCTCCCAACTCTATCAGTTGTCTCTTGTACATTTATTTCCTCAATACACACTCCCCCTTAGGTTATTTGGATACACACTCCCCCTTAGATTACTTGGACCCAACATAAGATGGCTTCTCATTGTGGGGTTTCTACAGATGATGTCCCAAACTTGGGCTACTACACTCTGTGTATTTGTAAAATACATTTTTCTAAATATAACCAGCTTGGTCTGTATAATGTTATTTATATGCATGTTTTCATGGTTTATCATTCAGCATTAGAGTGTGTTCTTTCCTTTCAAGGACTTTATCTCCTGCTTCAAGATTTACTCAGTTGCGTGTAGTTCTTGCGTAGGGTTGATGCCTTCTGTACTTTTCCCTATCCAGTTTTGCTTTTTCATTATTGTCCAATTATTCAGCTCACATTTGGGTGGATATATTGGTGAGATTTGTTTTGAATGTATATTCTGATGTTATTAGGAGACATTGTATCAGGAGAAACTCCCTGATCCTCTGAACCTTACAATCTTGTTACTCACTCATCTGCAATGTTTCTAGAGCTTTAAGTGTTGAAGACATTTGTAGATGTATCCACTGGGAATGGGCTACACAACTCTGCATTTTAATAGCTGGTAGTTTTCTGTATTGCTCTCCATTGATGCAAATGGAAGCTCCCTTGAGTGTTGAAAACTGTGCTTATCTGTAGGTATAATTAGTAATGTTTATACATTGTTGTTTGGGAATTATTCTGGTTTAGGAAATTAGTGGTTGTAGATTCTTCTCTAATAACCAAGATTACACTATCACTGGCACAATCACCATAGGGTATAATAGTGTCCTGTATGACTTGGTTTTCAACTACATCTCTCTAACTGAACTCAACAAGATGGAAATCATAACTTGTATTGGAAACTCAGCTGACAGCACATCATTTTTGAAAGATAACCCATTGTACCAGGATGTTTCTTTTAGATCAACAAGCAGCTCACAAATCATTACATGGAGACCCATTATTAGTTTTGAATGCTTGGCTTAGCTTAGTCTCATTTCTGGCCAGCTCTTTTACCTTAACTTGTTTCTCATCATCTAGATTTTGTCTTGATGCTTTTTGCCATTTTACCATCTATCTATCTATCTATCTATCTATCTATCTATCTATCTATTGGCTTCTTTCTTACTTGCTCTACTTCCTCTCTCTCTACTCTCTCTCTCTGTACACCTCAATTTCCTGCTCTATCCTCTCTGTCTGTCTGTCTGGCAGCTGCCTTGCTTCTAGCCCCAGGAATCTCACTCTTCTCCTTATTTCTCTCTTTCTCTCCTGAGCCTAGATTCCTCCTTCTATTTATTCTTTTTGCCCAACAGCACCACTCTTCTGATTAGCTATTGGACTTTCAGTTTTTTATTAGATATGGTGTCATAGGCAGGCAAGGTGAAACAAATGCAACACATCTTTATACAATTAAACACACATTCTTACATTGTTAAACAAATGCAATAAGAACAAATGTAACACACCTTAAAAACAGTTTTAGTAATATTCCACAGCATAAAAGATACAACATATCTTTACATAGTTAAATATTCCAATTATTTCTGCCTATCTACATGTGCATGACCATGATATCATCCACTGTATCATGGGAAACTAAACAGTGACCACATCCCCAAAGAAACATGATTCACCCTTCCCCAAAATCTATCACTGCCAACAGCTTCTCAATTATGGGTGGGTACTAATTAGATCTTCTCAAAGAGACATAAGATCCCTGTGCCTGCAGATCACCTGGGAACTGCACAGAGCTCCCAATCCCGGCGGGAGCCAAGCACCCCAGACTCCAGGTCTTTTCTCCCACCAACGAGACCAGGAAACCAGAGGATGCTGGGAGTCCAGGGAAGCAGCGGTTCCTCCAGCAGCATCAGGTAAACAGGCCAGCTTCCCAGCCTGTGTTCCAGTGCCTACAGATCGCCTGGGAAATGCACAGAGCTCCCAATCCCAGCAGGAGCCAAGCACCCCAGACTCCAGGTCTTCTCTCCCACCAACGAGACCAGGAAACCAGAGAAGGCTGGGAGACCAGGGGAGTAGCTGTTCCGGATCAGGTACAACAGGACCCAGCATAGGGTCCAGGGGACCAGGTAGGAGGCTAAGCGCCCCAGATTCCTGTTCTTCTTCTCCACCCACGGGACCAGCATTTGGACAAGGAATAGAAGAACCACCAGATTATTGGACTTGCTAGCACCCACGAAAAGGGAACTCTGGTCCCCAGACCAGTAAGGGGCTCTTTCTGCACCCACAAGAAGAAGAGATGGGAAAGAGACAATACAAAAACACACTCAGCAACAGAAAAACTAATATGACACCGCCAGATTCCAGAGACTCCACACCAGCAAGACCCCAACATTCCAATGCGAATGAAGCAGAAGAGAATGACCTTAAAAGTAGTTTCATGAAAATGATAGAGGCCCTAAAAGAGGATATAGGAAAATCCCTCAAGGAAATGGAAGAAAAAACAAACCAAAAATGCAAGAATTGGAAGAAAAAACAAACCAAAAAGGCAGGAAATGGAAGAAATGAAGCAAAAAATGCAAGAAATGGAAGAAAAAACAAAGCAAAAAATGCAAGAATTAGAAGAAGAAACATACCAAAAAAGGCAGGAAATGGAAGAAGAAACAAAGAAAAAAATTCAAGAAATGGTAGAAAAGACAAAACAAAAAATGAAAAAATGGAAGAAGAAACAAATCAAAAAAGGCAGGAAATGGAAGAAGAAACAAAGCACAAAATTCGAGAAATGGAACAAAAAGCAAACCAAAAAATGCAAGAAATGGAAGAAAGAACAAACCAAAACATTCATAAAAGGCAACAAATAGACGAAAAAATAAACAGAAAATTGCAAGAAGCAATGCAAACACTGCAAGGGTTGAAAACTTAAATAGAGACATTAAAAAAACACAACCTGAAGAAAGGCAGAAAATAGAAAAGCTGGACAAATAGTCAGGCACTACCGATACAAGCATTACCAACAGAACAGAAGAGAAGGAAGAGAAAATCTCAAGTGTTGAAGATTCACTAGGAGAAATGGATTTATCAACCAAAGAAAACTTTAAGTCCAATGAATCCTTAACACAAAACATCCAGGAAATAGGGGAAACCATGAAAAGACCAAATCTAAGAATAATAGGTATAGAAGAAGGAGAAGAAATCCACCTCAAAGGGGCAGAAGGCATATTCAACAAAATCATAGAAGAAAACTTTCCCAACCTTAAGAAAGACATGCCAATGAAGGTACAAGCTTACAGAACACCAAATAGAGTGGACCACAAAAAAAATCCCCTCGCCACATAATAATCAAGACCCCAATTATATAGAATAAATAAATAATATTAAGAGCAGCTAAGAATAAAGGTCAAGTAACATATAAAGGCAGACCTATCAGAATTACACCTGACTTCTCCACGGAAACTCTGAAAGCCAGAAGGTCCTGGATACATATTCTACCAACACTAAGAGACCATGGATGCCAGCCCAGACTACTATACCCGGCAAAGCTCTCAATCACTGTAGACGGAGAAAACAAGATATTCCATGACAAAACTAGATTCAAGTAATATGTGTCCACTAACCCAGCCCTACAGAAAATTTTGGAAGGAAAACTCCAAACCAAGGAAGCTAACTACAACCAGAAAAACATAGGCATTAGAGAATCCCTCTCTACCAACAGCCAAAAGAACAAAGGGGTGAAATTCCATACGTAATTCCACCACCAACAACCATTACAAATCGAAGAAGGATGAGCAATCAATGGTCATTAATATCCCTCAATATTAATGGCCTTAACTCACCCATAAAAAGACACAGACTAGCAGAATGGATTCGAGGACAGAACCCTTCCTTCTTCTGCATACAAGAAACACACCTCACACTCAAAGACAGACATTACCTGAGAGTTAAAGGTTGGGAAAAAATTTTCAATCAAATAGACCCAAGGAACAAGCAGGGGTAGCAATCCTAATATCTAACAAACTGGACTTTAAAATAAAATCAATCAAAAGAGATGAAGGAGGTCATTACATACTTGGTGGTGAAACCCACCAAGATGAAGTGTCTATCCTGAACATCTATGCCCCAAGTACAAAGGCATCCACATTCGTTAAAGAAACATTATTAGAACTTAAATCTCATCTAAAGCCCCACACAGTTATAGTGGGAGATTTCAACACACCACTCTCACCACTAGACAGGAATACCAGACAGAAACTCAACAAAGAAGCAAAGGGTCTAATAGAAGTAATGACCCAAATGGGAATAACAGATATCTATAGAACATTTCATCCACATAAAAAAGAATATACCTTCTTCTCACCACCACATGGAACCTTCTCAAAAATCGACCACATACTTAGCAACATATCAAACCTCAGCAGCTACAAATAAATTGGAATAACTCCATGCATCTTATCAGACCACCATGCTTTAATAATAGAATTTAACAACAACACAAATTGCAGAAAATCTACAAACTCATGGAAATTGAATAATGCTCAACTGCACCATCCCTGGCTCAAAGAGGGAATAATAAAAGAAATTAAAGACTTCCTCGAATTCAATGAGAATGAAGACACAACATACCCAAACCTATGGGACACTTTGAAAGCAGTGCTACGGGGGAAGTTCATAGCACTAAGTGCTCACATGAAGAAACAGGAGAATAGTTATACCAGAGAATTAACATCACAGCTGAAAGCTCTAGAACACAAAGAAGCAAACTCCCCAGGAGGAGTAGATGCCAGGAAATAATCAAATTAAGGGCTGAAATCAATAGAGTAGAAACCAGGAAAACAATACAAAGAATCAATGCAACGAAGAGTTGCTTCTTTGAGAAAATCAACAAGATAGACAAACCTTTGTCCAAACATACCAAACAGCAGAGAGTGAACACGCAAATTAACAAAATAAGAAATGAAAATGGGGACATAACAACAGACTCTGAGGAAATCCAGAGAATCATTAGGTCATACTTTGAAAACCTGTACTCCACAAAATTCGAAAATTTAAAGGAAATGGATGACTTCCTGGAGAGCTATCACTTGCCAAAACTAAATCAAGAACAGATAAGAAATTTAAATAGACCTATAACACCTATGGAAATAGAAGCAGTCATCAAAAGTCTCCCAAACAAAAAAAGTCCAGGTCCAGATGGCCTCAGTGCAGAATTCTACCAGAAATTCAAAGAACAGCTTATACCAATTCTTCTCAAAGTGTTCCACACAATAGAAGCAGAAGAGTCTTTGCCAAATTCTTTCTATGGGGCTTCAATAACCTTGATCCCCAAGCCACACAAAGATACAACTAAGAAAGAGAACTTCAGACCAATATCCCTCATGAACATTGATGCAAAAATACTCAATAAAATACTGGCAAATCGGATCCAAGAACACATCAAAACAATCATTCACCACGATCAAGTAGGTTTCATCCCAGGGATGCAGGAATGGTTCAACATACGAAAATCCATCAACGTAATCCACCATATAGACAAGCTGAAAAAAAATCCCATGATCATCTCACTAGATGCTGAAAAAGCCTTTGACAAAATCCAACACCCCTTCATGATAAAGGTCTTGGAGAGATCTGGGATAACCGGGACATACTTAAACATAATAAAAGCTTTATACAGTAAACCAAGAGCCAATATCAAAATAAATGGACAGAAACTCAACGCAATTCCTCTAAAATCAGGAACAAAACAAGGCTATCCACTATCTCCATACCTTTTCAACATGGTATGTGATGTTCTAGCTATTGCCATACGACAACAAAGGGGGATCAAGGGGATACAAATTGGGAAGGAAGAGGTCAAACTTTCACTGTTTGCAGACGATATGATAGTTTACATCAATGACCCAAAGAACTCTACCAGGGAACTCTTACAATTGATTAACACCTTCAGCAAAGTGGCAGGCTACAAGATCAACTCAAGAAAATCAGTAGCCCTACTATTCAGATCATAACAGGGCTGAAAAAGAAATCAGAGAAACACGACCCTTTACAATTGCCACAAACAACATAAAATACCTTGGGGTAATGCTAATCAAACAAGTGAAAGACCTGTATCGTAAGAACTTTGAATCTTTAAAGAAAGAAATTAAAGAAGCCCTCAGAAAATGGAAAGATCTCCCATGGTCTTGGATAGGTAGAATCAATGTAGTAAAAATGGCAATCCTGCCAAAAGCAATCTAGAGATTCAATGCAATCCCCATTAAAATCCCAGCACAATTCTTCACAGACCTTGAAAGATCAATAATCAATTTTGTATGGAAAAACAAAAGACCCAGGATAGCCAAAACAACCCTGTTCAACAAGGCAACGTCCGGAGGCATCACCATCCCTGACCTCAAGCTCTATTATAGAGCTATAGTCCTGAAAACAGCTTGGTATTGGCACAAAAATAGACAGGTAGACCAATGGAATCTAATTGAAACCTAGGCATTAACCCACACACATACGAACATCTGATCTTTGACAAAGAAGCTAAAAATATACAATGGAATAAAGAAAGCATCTTCAACAAATGGTGCTGGCATAACTGGAGACTGGCATGTGGAAGAATGCGGATCGATCCATGTTTACCACCATGCAGAAAACTTAAGTCCAAATGGATCAAAGACCTCAACATAAATCCAGCCACACTGAACCTCTTAGAAGAGAAAGTGGGTGGTACCCTTGAACGAATTGGTACAGGAGACAGCTTCCTGAACATAACACCAGTAGCACAGACAGTGAGATCAACAATTAATAAATAGGACCTACTGAAACTGAGAAGCTTCTGTAAGGCAAAGGACACAGTCAGCAAGACAAAAAGGCAGCCCACAGAATGGGAAAAAATATTCACTAATCCCACATTTGACAGAGGGTTGATCTCCAAAATTTACAAAGAACTCAAGAAGCAAGTCTCCAAAACTTCAAAGGACCCAATTAAAAAGCGGGCTGCAGAACTAAATAGAGAGTTTTCAATAGAAGAGTCTAAAATGGCTGAGAGGCACTTGAGAATGTGCTCAACATCCTTAGCCATACAGGAAATGCAAATCAAAACAACTCTGAGATACCATCTCACTCCTGTCAGAATGGCTAAAATCAAAAACACCAATGACAATTTATGCTGGAGAGGATGTGGTGAAAGGGGGACACTCCTCCATTGCTGGTGGGAGTGGCAACTGGTTCAACCACTTTGGAAATCAGTATGGAGATTCCTCAGAAAAATGGGAATAAACCTACCACAAGACCCAGCAACTCCACTCTTAGGTAGGCATATATCCAAAAGATGCCCATTCATACAACAAAGATGTCTGTTCCACTATGTTCATAGCAGCTTTATTTGTAATAGCCAGAACTTGGCAGCAACCTAGATGTCCCTCAACCGAAGAGTGGATAGAGAACATGTGGTACATCTACACAATGGAGTACTATTCAGCAGAAAAAAAGTAATGGAATCATGAGATTCGCAGGCAAATGGATGACACTAGGAGAAACCATCCTGAGTGAGGTAACGCAGTCACAAAAAGAGAAACATGGCATGTACTCTCTCATATATGGATTTTAGACATAGATCTGGGGAGTGCCAGCCTACAATCCTATGGCCAGAGATTCTGGGAAACAGAACCTTCCTTTAGTGGCTGATCGAAGAAGAGGCAGACTCCCTTGGTTAAGTACTGAGCTGAACTCAAGAAAGCCAGTAACAGAGAGGGAGGACTGATGATCAATGGGATTAAGACTGGGCTGGTTTAACCCCCAGAAACAGCTGACCAGACAAAGGTTAACTCTTGAATCCCAGGCATAAGCCTGGGAATCCAGCATGGGACTGATCAAGACCCCCTGAATCTGGGTGTCAGTGAGGAGGCCTAGGGAATCTATTGAGCCTTGGGCAGCAGATCAGTACCCATCCCAAGTATACACATGGACTTTGGACTCCCATAGAACAATGTGAGGTGCACTCTCACCCTGAACTCTTGGGGAAGGGTCTAGGCCCTGCCCTATATGAAATGACAGACTATGGACACCCCCATGGAGGGCCTCACCCTCCCTGGGGGAGTGAGGGGATAAGGGGGGGGGGAGGGCACAGGACGAGGGGAGGGAAAGGGAGAGGGACCTGGAACTGACTTGTGAAGCAACCTTGTTTGTTATCTAAATTTAAACTGGAAATTAAAATAAAAAAAACTGACAAAAAAAGATACATAAGCTACAGGTGTGCACAATGCCTCCTGTGATTTGACATCGTATCATCAAAACAGAATATTTCTGAGGATAAAGAAAACACTCTAATGACACACAAAATACCATGCAAGAATCTCAAAAGAAATGAGCTAAGTAAAAGGGGCAAATATAAAACAATATTTGTGACACAAATTCTAGAAAAAGATCAAACTTATTTACAAAAAGTACATTCAAGTTTTCTATAACTTAAAGATGGGAGCAATGGTGGTGCTATAAACTGACAAAGTGCATGAAGAAACATCTTTTAAACTTTGAATTCCTTTTAGATTTACTAAGAAATTGTAAATATATTACAGGTGATTCCTATAAATCCTTCACCCAGCATCCACTAATGGTAATATCACATTGAACAATGATATGTGTATCAACATTGAGAAATAGATGTTGTTGAGAAACAAACTCCATGCTCCTATTTGGATTATTACATTTTCCCTCCTAAATATACTAATTGTTATTGTTGTTTTGTCTGTACCATGATTAAGCTCACTGTATTATGTTACATTTAGCTGCAGTGTTTTAGTTTCTTTTGGTTTGCTTTAAGAGCTATTTGAAATTCCAGTTACACACTTTATAAGGAAATAATCAGTTTGGGGTGGCTTAAAGATTTGCTTACTTTAAGACTACAGATATGCGGAGAATTCCAGAGAACTAATCTACATTTCTTATAACATCACATTAAAAGTTCATTTTATTTTTTAATTGCATGTGTATATGTTTGTGTGTATGAGCACACACGCTTACTTTAAATTGTCAACTGGGCCAGGCGGTGGTGGCACAAGCCTTTAATCCCAGCACTCAGGAGGCAGAGGCGGGCGGATCTCTGTGAGTTCGAGGCCGGGCTGAACCGATAGCCTCCAAAACAATACAGAGAAACCCTGTCTCATAAAAACCAAAATAAATAAAAAAATAAATTATCAACTGGACATAAGATGTAGAACTTATTAAAAGCGTTAATGGGTCTAGGCCCTGCCCTATATGAAATGACAGACTATGAACACCCCCATGGAGGGCCTCACCCTCCCTGGGGAAATGAGGGGATAATGGGGGGGTTGGGGGGAGGGCACGGGAGGAGGGGAGGGAAAGGGAGAGGGACCTGGAATTGACTTGTGAAGCAACCTTGTTTCTTATCTAAATTTAAACTGAAAAATAAAATAAAATAAAGCGTTAATGGGGAATTATAGAGATCATTTTGGCCTTTTACCATAACTATTGGCAACTGTTTTTATTATTATTTAATACAGGAAGACTCGGCCCATTATGAGCAAAACCATTTTCTAGGTAAGAAGTCTTGAACAGCATAAGAGAAGATAAAGCTCTATGAGAGGAAAGAAGCCAGCAAGAATCCATGTACTTATTTTCTCTCTTCTCCTAACTGTGCATGCGAAGCTGCAAGTTCCAACCTCAATCTTCAACCAATAATGGAGTATAACCTCAAAATATAAGTCAAATACAACCTTGATTTAAGTTGCCTTTTGAAAGAGTATTTCATTGTAACAGAAATGACATTTCTCAATAGCTCATATTGGGAACTTGCCTCAGTAAAATTTTTTAGAGAAGAGCTTTTTAAATGTACTAACTCCCGTTTTATTTTATTCTTATAATCTGAAAGAGACACAAATTACAAGACTTAAGACATGAAATTGACTAAATTTGGTATATGATTTGTCAGATCTTTATATATATACACATATATATAGGCAAATCAGTACACATGTATGTGTACATAAATGATAAAAAGTAGTTTTACTTCTCAGTGGATTGCTCACAATTAAATTCTTTATACTTTTCTTTTTTGCTTTATTTCTTAGTTATATATCAAACAGGTAGAACTCACACATTTTGCTAAGGTTCTTTTCAATTTCTAACTGTCAGTGAACAGTCTTTGGTGGGTGCTTATTATTTTACTTTTATTGTCAGATGATATCTATCCTACAGTATTACAAAGAAAGGTAAGAAAAGCATTCCATCTGTGTATAGAAGGTATTTGATTTAGCACCCTAACTTTTCTACGAATTTGGATTGTGAAACTTAAGTGACAATGTTTGAAAAGCCATCAAGAAATCTCACATGAGCAGGAAGAAATCAACTACTTCTATGATTGTGTGCACGTGATGTGAGCTTTGGCATTAAAGTCACTCTTATGGTTGGCTTCTGTGCTGATTTCTCCTTAGAGTACACTTTTAGACAGTTTGTAATTATTAGATGTGATCCATTACTGGCTGCAGTCACTATAAAGGGACTTTTGAGTAGGAACTGACAGTGATTTTGTCATTAGGATGAGGCAAGTTTATTGTGGAGAGTCCAAGAGTTTTATGATGCTAGTGATGAACTAGTGAGTTACCACCAAGGAAAAAGTGCATAACTATTTTCTACGGTTTCCTAAAAATGTAGCAACTAAGTTTGCAAAATCTTTTGGTACATGATAAAGAAAATATTTCAGTGGCATTAGACGCTTGCCAAACTTTTGTGAAACCTGTTGTTTTAGGAGAGCTCTGTTAATTAAGGTGAGAACAGCAACAGCAAAAGTTCAAATTTAAGTCCACAGACTTAACATGATTAAGTGTAATTATTAAAATTACACTGTTAAGTTGTAAATACCTAAGAAGTGTTGCATACTCTAATGTTCCCATTTTTTAAACAATAGATACATAAGTCTATAGCTGAAGTTCATTTGAACTTCATTTGAATGGACATAATAATACATTAAAAATAAGTGGTGAGTTAGGAGTGTACTTTAGTGTTGCAATATGTATCCAATATGTATAAAACACCGTGTTCAAAACCAAGCAGAACAAAACAATGCAATAGAAAAGTAGTGAACTTTTCTTAATTGTAAAATTCAGAATAAATTTAGGTAGAAAAGCATTACCTGACTGAGGAGATCTTTTAAAATACATTGGTGATTAAATTTGTGCCAGTTCAAGAAATTGGTACACAATTATCCCTACCATTTTTTTCTGTGAACTTCCCATTTTTCTTCTTTTCCAAAACTATTCCCAGTACAACTGTAGACTTTTTCATATATCGTTTGATTTTTTTTACTTAACTTCTTGAGTTATGACTATGAGAAGATCTGAGTATCAGTGTGAAGGCCACAGAAAGTTTGTATAACAGTGCTCTGGCCACGAGTTTCAGAGAAAATTCCAAGTGTTATTACCAACCTCATATATCATGCCTTTTCTGCTCCCCAGGGAAGGAGAGGCCTTCCATGGGGGATCTTCAAATTCTGTCATATCATTTGGAGCAGGGCTTAGACCCTCTCCAATGTATCTAGAATGAGAGAGAGCATTACTCTATGTGGATTGGTCTTCCAGAGTCCATTTTTATACTAGGGATAAATACTGATCCACTACCAGAGACCCCATAGATTAACCAGACCTCCAAAATGACATCCATGTTCAAGGGGTCTGGAACATTCCTGTGCTTGTTTCCCAGCTATCAGTCTGGGGTATATCAGCAAACCCTTGCTCAGGTCAGCTGTGGGTTTCTCCAGCCTGGTCTTGACCCCTTTGCTCATCACTTCTCCCTCTCTGAAACTGGATTCCATGAGTTCAGCTCAGTGTTTAGTTGTGTGTCTGCTTCTTTTTCCATCAGCTACTGGATGAAGCTCTAGGATGGCATATAAGGTAGTTATCAATCTCATTATCAGAGAAGGGCATTTAAGGTAGTCTCTTGACTATTGCTTAGATTGTTAGTTGGTGTCAACCTTGTAGATATCTGGTCATTTCCCTAGTGCCAGATTTCTCTTTAAACTTATAATGGCTCCCTAAATTATGCTTGGCATATGGTAGCCATTCAATAAATTGTTCATTTTAAAAATCAATATTTTGTGCACTTGTTCATATACTATGGTCCAGGGTCTTACATATGATTTGTTGAATTTTAATATTTACTAAACATTGTGATGTCTGATATATTATTATTTTCATTTCTTAACTGGAGAACTGATATTCAGAAATATTAATATTTTTGGATTACAAAGCTAGAGGATTAATGAATATAAGATTTTTAGGCCTAGTTATGTCAGACTTACAGTATTTCTGGGAAATTAAGCAACCACTAGAGTGCTGGTATAGGATCCAATTATATGGACATTAGTCTGTTTAAGTCTTCCATAATGTATACTTTATAACTATATCTGGATAATAGCTTTCTTATTCATATTGATGTAATATGGCTTTACACAAGATGTTCTATGAAGAAAACTTTACACCATTAGAGATTTCAAAAAATTCATAGTATTTAGCAAACTGGCTATAAGTCTCTGTTGTATCATTGATTCTTCATGATGGCTTTTATTTACAAATGCTTTCTTAGCTTCTAAATGTATGTTGCCCTTCTTAAGCTCTGGGAAAAATCATTTTCTTAAAACTTACTTAAAATTACAGCTCTTCATTTATGTTCATAATTATTCCAGATGGACCTCGGTGCTATTTCAAGCCTATGCTTATAGTACCTTAAAATTACTATAATGATATGTTTGGCTCTGTGAAATACTATTTCTCTTTTTACATGTTTACCTCCCATGGTGATATATTATTTATGATTTATTAAAGCTTGCCTGAAGATTCAAGAAAGCAAAGTCAACCACAAGCTATAGAGTTCAGGCAGAAGTGATACACAACTTTTATCCCAGGATTCAGGACACAAAGGCCACTCAGAGCTACGTGAGATTACATCAGTCTAAAACAGTAACAGGGTTCACACCTTTAATCCCAGAACTCATGAGAAATATTTAAAACAGGAAAAATGTCTCAGAGTTGTCATTCATTCTCTAGCCACATTTAGGATAGGAAGACATTGATTCTCTCCAGGCATGCAGAAGAGAGGCAGTAATCTGAGGCTTGGTGAGAGCTCCTAGAAGCAGCATCATCCCTTTTAGCCTTAGGTGTATGTAAGAGCTAGTGGTTTGGCTGCTTTGCTTCTCTGATTCAGACTGAAGTTTGATCCTTAATAGCTGTCTCAGTGTCTTTTATATTTGGTGCTATAATTGGTCCTCATTGTTAAAGCTTGAATTCCTGAAAAAGCTGATTTGTGGCAACTGGCCCAAGCCCAGGCCTGAGCTAGAGGCAGGACTTGCACCTGAGTCTTCCCCACCCCCCAAATCCCTGCTCATCTAGCTATGTTTGCTTCCCAAATATTTGAGCAGGTTTGTGATTTTCCTGTTCTAGACTCTCTGAAGAGTTTTAAGCTGCCCAAGAGTCTAGAGGCTTTCAGGCTTTTCCGACAGCCCTTCTTGTGCTTTCACTCTCAACAAGCTAGTTCTCACTTTCTGACATGCTATGCCTCACGGTTAATGGACACCGTCAGCAGATTTGGTAAGTCAATTCTTTTTTTTTAATTTTTTAATTTAAATTTAAATTAGAAACAAGGTTGCTTCACATGTCAATTCCCAGTCCCTCTCCGTTTCCCTTCCCTCCTCCCACGTCCTCCCACCAACCCCTCCAATATCCCCTCATTTCCCCAGGGAGGGTGAGGCCTAACATAGGGGTGTCCATAGTCTGTCATTTCATCCAGGGCAGGGCCTAGACCCTCCCATGAGAGTCCAGGGTGAGAGTGCATCTCTCATTGTTGGATGGGTGCCCAAAGTCCATTTGTATACCTGGGATAAATACTGATCTACTGCCCAAGTCTCAATAGATTACCTAGGCCTCCTCATTGACACCCACATTCAGGGGGTTTTGATCAGTCCCATGCTGGGTTTCCAACCATAAGTCTGGGATTCAGGAGCTAAACCTTGTCAGGTCAGCTGTTTTGGGGAGTTAAACAACCCAGTCTTAACCCCTTTGCTCATCAGTCCTCCCTCTCTGTCACTGGATTCCTTGAGTTCAGTTCAGTGTTCGGCTGTGGGAATCTGCCTCTGCTTCCTTCAGCCATTGAATGAAGGTTCTGTTTCCCAGACTCTCTGGCCATGGGATAATAGGCTGGCACTCCCCAGATATATGTCTAAAATCCATATATAAGAGAGAACACATGCCATGTTTCTCTTTTTGTGACTGGGCTACCTCACTCAGGATGGTTTCTTCTAGTGCCATCCATTTACCTGCAAATTTCAGATTTTCTCTATCCACTCTTCAGTTGAAGGGCATCTAGGTTGCTTCCAAGTTCTGGCTATTACAAATAATGCTGCTATGAACATAGTGGAACAGACATGTACCATCTTACTCCTGTCAGAATGGCTAAAGTCAAAAACACCAACGACAATTTATGCTGGAGAGGTTGTGGTGAAAGGGGAACACTCCTCAACTGCTGATGGAAGTGCCAACTTGTACAGCCAATTTGGAAATCAGTATGGAGATTCTTCAGGAAAATGGGAATAAACCTACCACAAGACCCAGCAACTCCACTCTGAGGCATATATCCATAAGATGCCCATTCATACAATTCTTAAAGGAAGGGATTGACTGCAAAAGAGGGTTTTTTCCCCACAAGAAAAAATGTGAGACACTATTAAAATGGAGAAACTAAGGTCTCTGTATGATTACATAATGAATGGTTTAAAAATGGAACAATAAATGAAGAGATAATCAACTGGGATTAACATACTCTTAAGTATCATTTCAATAATCTTTGTTGTCAGTGTGATAATTCGTGGTTTTTCCCTATAAATTTTGTTGATATGAGTGCTAATATGTAGGCCTTAGAAAAACTTATTAAAGCAGATTATAGAGATATTTAAACATAGACTGAGGATTTACAGGGAGAAACAAATTCAGCATTGCATTTTAAGGTTAAAAAGGAACACTCTAAGTTCTTAAGAGTAGTAATTTTAATATATCTAGTAACCTTACAGGAAATGACAGATGAAAGAAGGTCTATAAATGCTACTTAGAAGACTTTGGAAATGTTAGATTTAGGGAAATTCAAGGAAGTAATACTCTCATATGGTATCCATTCATCATTTGTGATGTAGATGATAAACATGTGGTCTGCTTATAATAGGGTTATCCCTGTCTATTGAATAGATTTAATTAAAGCTAATCCTGGTGTCTGGACCACAATTACAATGAAATTCCTGGTTCATAGAAGAGTCTAGGAATATTGAACAAAAGGCTAAAGCAAGAGGCATGGATATTTCCCAAGACCAAATTCTTGGAGAAGGAGATTATGCTACTTTAGAAAGACAATGTCTATATGATAATCAACTCTTGGGTTTTATGGCATGCAGCAGCTTTGAATGCTTGGTACAGAATTGGAGAAATGGGAAAGAATACTGAATCATTTACAAAAATTATACAGGGCTCAAAGCATGCATTCATGGATTTCTTATAAAGACTGTCATCAGCAGTGAATAGAATGATAGTAGTCACAGAAGCTAGAAAAGCAATAATTGAAACTATGGATTTGAAAAAGCTAATACCCAATGCAAAATGATAATTAGGTCTTTAAAACCAAGATCAGCACCTTTGCGGAATTGGATCTGAGATAAAATTAATATTGTAGCTCATGGTCATGACGATGATACATGGATGGGAGTGGTGAAGCAGAGTCAAGCAGACTTCTGTATGTTCAAGACCAGCTTGATCTACTGAGAAATGTCAAATGTTTTAATTGTGGCAGACAATGTCACCTGAAAAGGGATTATAAACAGGGCATTTCTAGAAACAATTCTTTTGGTAAATATAATTCTAAGAAAAAAAACCTTGCATTCTGGATTATGCAGAAGGTATGTCAAATGCAGGCATGGGAGAAAGTAATGTAAGTAAACAAGATATTACCAAGGTAATGTTTTGCTTTCAGGAAATGCTTTGAAGGGTCTCTGAAAGCCCCCATGAAAAATTTTGTTCATTCCTTTCTGTTCCTTTCCAGCCAACATGAAAGATACTCCTTCCTAGAACAATTAAGTAACCTAATGCCTATTGAAAGATTCTGGATGATAGATGAGTTTTAGAAAGTAAAACAAAATTTCCAGGAGAAACCATAAATCAAAATTGATAAAGACTAGATTAGGAATGTCCCCAAAGTTAGAGTTGGGGAAGGGTCTTTACCTTTCAGGAGAATTTAAAATCTTTGGACAAATAAGCATGCAAAGAAGACAGAAGTACCTGGAAAAATACCAAGAAAGGGAAAAATCTGACCTAATGTAATCTCCAAAATCTCCATAAAGAAGATGGAATTCAAAGTGGGTAAAGGTCACAGATACCTTTAATTCCATCACTTGAGAGGCAGACACACGCAGATTTGAATGAGGTTGAGGCAAGCCTGATCTATAAAGTGAGTTTCAGGACAGCCATGACTGTTCAAACAGAAAAAGCCTGTCTTGAAAAACAAAACAAAGCAAACAAACAGCAACAATATAAAAAGAAGATGGGACTCTATAATAATTTCATGAGGAACATGATAACACCATTAAGATGGATAATATCAACTAATGTTCAACTTTGGACTACAAACTTCTGAAAACAATCTCAAGTTAGCTAGCATAGATGACCCAGTCTCATAGATATTGTTCAGAACAATTTCATGGAGGGATGCGGAGATGATTCTACTTCACAGACTACTCTAGCCATGACTCGAATCAAGCCCTGTAGTTTCCCATTATGCATAGACTGGATATTCTAAAGATGCTGTCACCCTCAAACAGCAGGATGTAACTTTAAGAACACAACACCCACATAATTAAGAGGTAGGGCCGGTGGCTTTTTGTAACTCATGTGTTTATGAATATTTTTCACTGTTTAGGGGATTGGTTGCAAGTTTTTATTGGTAATGGAAAAAAGAATAAAAGTATGATAGGGTAAAAGGATAGATTAGTGAATATACTTTGAAAAGAAAAAAGGAAGGATATAAATATGATTAAATAAATAGTACATTATTGATCCTAATTTTAGAAAGCAGCTATCAGTTATAAACATTTTTACATTGGATTGAAGTTCTACATATTGTATACAGATATTGTATATTGATATAAATTTGAGATTAATTTGTTGAGATATATGGTACATATGTCTCTAATCTTGTTCAAAATATTGAACTTATACAGTTCATTTAACAATGTAATACAAATTTCTAATCCTTGAAAGTTATTATTACCAAATATATAGGATAACAAGTAAATGTAGGCTAGTAATTAGTCAACCATTACAATCAAACTTGTAGTCATATTAGGGATGTTATCATGATCAAACACAGATATATTTTAGATAATTAGGTTATATTCAAACATTTCAGATATCTAGAGAATATGGCATTTAAAATCAAAACACTAAACATATATAATAAAGGGAGAATATTAAAAGATGCAAAGGAAAAAGGTCAAGTTACATATAAAGGCAGACTTAGAAGAATTACACCTGACTTCTCAATGAATCTCAGAAATCCTGAAAGTCCTGGATAGATGTTCTATAGACAATAAGTGACCACAGATACCAACAAAGGCTAATATACCCAGCAAAGCTTTTAAATACAATAAATGGAGAAAACAAGATATTAAATGACAAAACCAGATGAAACAATATCTATCCACAAATGCAGCCCTAAAGAATGTACTGAAGGAAAACCCAAGGAAGTTAGATACACCCACAAAAACACAGGCAATAGATAATACCACACAAGTAAAACACAAAGAAGGGAAATACACACAATACTACCAACAACAACCAAGAATAACATGAACTAACAATTACTGGTCTTTAATGTTTCTTAATATCAATGGTATCAATTCACCTATACAAAGACACAGACTAACAGAATGCATATGAAAACAAGGTCCATCTTTCTGCTTGCATGAAAGAATCACACCTCAACTTCAAAGACAGACATCACCTCAGAGGAAAGGTTTGGGAAAAGATTTTTTCCAATAAAAAGGACCTAAGAAATGAGCTGGTGTTGCTACCCTAATATCTAACAATTTAGACTTCAAACTAAAAATAAATCAAAAGAGATAAAGAAGGACATTTCATATTGACCTCAGGAAAAATCCATCAGTATCAAGTCTTAGTTTTGAACATCTATACCCCCAAAGCAAGAGCATCCACATTTGAAAAAAATTTACTAAAGCTTAAATAACACATCAAATGTGACACACTAATAGTGGGAGACTTCAACACCCCACTCTCACCACCGGACAGGACTGCCAGACAGAAACATAGCAGAAAAATAAAGGAACTAACAGATGTGATGACTCAAATGGGCTTAACAGGCATCTATAGAAAATCCACCCAAAACAAAAGAATATACTCTTCTTAGCACCTCATGGAATCTTCCCTAAAATCAACCACATATTGGTAAAAAAAAAGCAAGCCTCAAAAGATAAAAAAATGCAACAACCCCATATATCCATGGCTTAATATTAGAATTTAAAAAAAAATTTATTTTATATACCAATCCTAGTTGCCGCTGACTCAAGTCTTCCTTCTCACACCTTTCCCACCCTCTTCCCCACATCCACTCCTCAGAAAGAGTAAGGCATTCCATGGGGAGCCAAAAAAGTCTGTCACATCACCTTGAGGCAGGACCAAGGGCCCTGTGCACTGTGCCTACGCTGAGTAGTGTATCCTTCATAGGCAACAGGGTCCAAAAGCCAGTTCATGTACTAGACATAAATCCTAGTCCCACTGCCAGAGGCCCCATAAAATGTCCTAGTCACACAACTGTAATCCACAGAGGGCCTAGTTTTGTCCTGTGTAGGTTTTTCAAGCCATCAGTTCAGAGTTAGTGAGCTCCCACAAGCTTGATTCAGCCATTTCTGTGGATTTTCTCCTCAGTCATGGTCTTGACCATTTTGTTCATATCATCCTTCCTCCTTCTTTTCAACTGGACTTTGTGAGCTCTGCCCAGTGTTTAGGTGTATATCTCTGCATCTGCTTCCATCATTTACTGGATGAAGCTTCTATGATAACAATAGTCATCAACCTGATTACAGAAGCAGGCCAGTTCAGTCACCCTCTACACTATTGCTTAGAATCTTACCTGTAGTCAGCCTTGTGAATTTCTGGGAATTTGCCTTGGTCCAGGTTTCTTACGAACTCTTTAATGACTTCCTCTATCTAGATACCTCTTTCCTTGTTCTCCCTCTCTGTCATTCCCTCAACTTGGCCACCATGTTCCCTCATATTCTCCTCCACCTTCCTTCCTGCCCCATTTCACCCTCCCTCCTCCTCCACACTCCCAATTTACTCAGGATGTATGCATGTGTGTATTTCCATAGGACCAAATGTTTACAATTCATAAATTACAAAGTTTGTGTTAGTAAAATAACTACTATGAAGAAAAATGGTTAAATATACCTATAAACAGGAGTGTATGATGCACTCTTGGCATAAATCTGTTATCTTTGGTATAACTCAGGTGTTGATAATTAAACCTAAAGTTCCACACTTGATAAATATATACCTCAAGCCTGATGTCTGTCTCAGTGGCTAATTTATAATTCCATTCATACTGCAGTGAAAGCACATGATTCTTTAATCCTTACTGAATGGTCATTTAACTTGCTGTTATGTGAAACACATATATTTGGTAGTTACTTCAATTTAATATAATACATTCTTTAAACTAAGTTTATTTTAATTTATGAATAATTATATGTAATTCTGTCATTCATTATAAAGTTTTATATAAGCATTTAGTGTGGAATGATTAAATCAGCCTAACTAACACATCTGTCACTTCATTTATCCTATACTACTTTGAGAAATTTGAAAGTTGCCGCTCTCAGAAACATTGACATTGCAATGTATTATGAAGAATAGGAGTCACTAGTCTCTGTCATAAACCTCTGAAAGCATTTCTCCTGTTACATACAAATTTTATATCATTTGTCAATGTCCTTTTACTCCCTCTTCTGCTTTGCTTCTAGTACTTTCTTTGCTCCACTTTCTCAAGTTTGACTCTCTTATATTCTGTCAATAAGCAAGATAATACATTATTTGCCAATCTGTCCTTGGATTCTTACACAAAATAAAATATCCTTTAGGTTTATATGTGTGTTTGCTAATGATAAAATTTTGTTTTGAAGATAGAGTAACAAATATTTATGTAATTCTCACAGTATTTCCATACATTTTTGCCTAAGAAATATAGCATTTTAATATATTTCTTTATTACAAGTGAGTGGAATTTTAATTAAATCTGTGCCAATAAAGAAAATCATCCATACATTAGAATTTTACCACCATAAATAATATTGAACATATCTCTGTTGCTTGATTTTTCCATTATCTAAGTATTTGTTATTTTTTGTGTCATCATGATAAATCATTATGACCAAGGGACTTATAATACAAAGTTTAATTTAGATTTACAGTGGATTAATATCCACTAATATCATTTTGAGGAGCATGACAACAGAAAACCAGTCACTGTGCTGGAGAAATTGATGAGAGAAAACTGGGACTGACATAGACTTTGGAAACGCCAAAGCCCACTGCCCACGGATACACCTCTTCTACTCAAGACCATACCATCTATTATTTCTCAAACAAATGCACCAACGGGAAAACCAAGAATTCAAATGTATGAGCTTCTGGGGCCATATCATTCAAAACACCACAGTATTCATCGATTTAAGCATAATTTTATTAATATTCCATTTGAAATTATTTCACTTTCCATTAATATATTTGTCCACCTTTTCTAGTAAAACTTTCAGTTTCATTGATATGAATATGCTTCGTATATATTCTCTGACATACTTACAAATACTTTCTAATTGTATGTAATGTGGCTGATTTTACTGAACACTTCATCATATAATTTTAAGATTATGCATCAATATTAACTATGGTTTCCAGTTTTCTCCATAAAGTATAATGAATTTATTTATCACTCATCAAGTAGGTCATTGTTGTCAGTAAATTTAAAAACTATTACTGAATATTTATTTTTCATTAAATTATACATATTGTATAGTTTCTTTTGGGTTCCGTAAAAGCGAAACTATTTTGTGTTGCATTCCCTGAAGCATTATTGAATATGCAAAGGGTCAGTTTGTAGTTCTTCTAGATAATTTTCACTAAAACAACTTAAGAGAAGAAGCATTTAATTTGTTTCATGTCTTAAGAATATAATCCATCGTACAGGTGCAGGCATTACACCAAGTACTAATGCCTGTGGGAAAAAAAAGTGTGTGAGATGTATATCCCTTTAAAGATGAAATAGAGAAGGAGAAAGAAATAGAACAAGCTATAAAACTTAAGACTAACCTTAAAGTAACCTATTTCCTCCAATTAGATCAAAACTCTCAAAGGTTCTGTAATGGTCCAAAAAATCTCCAATGGCAGAAAACCAAGTTCAAACATGAAAACCTGCTGAAAATATTGTGACTCAAACCATGACAATAGCAAACATGTGTTAACCAGGTTTCCAAACCCCAATATCAATCAGTTCTAACAATCTCAGACTAATTCATCAACTTTGTTTTGTCATGCAAATTAACATTTTAATAGGTAAGCTGTACATTTTCCCATGGAAAACATGTACACCACATTTTTTTTGCAGGGTTCTTTTTTTTTTTTTTTTTTTGGTTTTTACGAGACAGGGTTTCTCTGTATTGTTTTGGAGGCTGTCGGTCCAGCCCAGCCTCGAACTCACAGAGATCCACCTGCCTCTGCCTCCCGAGTGCTGGGATTAAAGGCGTGTGCCACCACCGCCCGGCTGCAGGGTACTTTTATCTAGGTTTCCTATTAACGTGTGAAACATAAGAGTGGCTTTTGGATTCATTTCCCCTTCATTATCATCACAAAACTGATTCTAAATTTTATCCACATACAGACTCATACAAAATAACAAGCTAAATACCCAAGATGTGGCATGTCAATACTTTGATGATACCTTCCTTGATCATTCTTTAGAGTCTATTGTCTTTATAATCATATATAAAGAGAATAGAATATACTTAGTCTATACTTAGAATATATTATATTTAATCTATTCTCTTTATATGAGTAGTTATCAGTTGTGGTATTTGCTTGTTCTTTATTTTTTAAGAATTTGCCATAATCATGTAAACATCACATACAAGATCATGTGGGAGGTTTATTTTTATACATTTTGAAAATACACAGTGATTCGAAACAGAATTATATGAGGTAGGATTTTGTGATACTCCATTTACTGTTATGTAACATTGGATATAATTTCCAGTTATACCTATAGCTGTTTTATAAAATTTCCTCCAATGTTTAAATTAATGACCACTGAGCCATTACTTGTAGATGAAATATATGATTAAACTGCTATGAGTGTATTTGGCAACTAAAGAATACTTGCTTGTTTTGAGTTCTTTGAAACCAAGCACCATTGCATCTCCTTAGGGGCCCTGGAAAGCACTATGCAAATCAGGCTGCCATTGAACTTGCATCAGTTCTTTTGTTTCTCTTATTCAAGTGCTGGAATTTCAGGTGGGTACCACCATGTCCCGGCTTTATGAGTCCATTAATTATTTTCTTGTGACTGCGTTTAAAAAGAGTTTATTTAATTATATAATCTCAATTTTCAAATCATTTAACAAGAAACAAATTATGTTACATGTATTAGCTAAATAAAAATTATAGCATAATTATTTTTCCATAAAATACACTATTCTTGAACTTATGGACACTAAATACAACATCAGCATTATTCTAAGGAGTTAGTATAAAAATGAAATTATTGGAAAAATGTGGCCTCTTACCAGCAGTATGTATGTCTTTCTTCATCTGTTTCTACCATTGTACTGTTGTCTAGTTGTTGCAATTTTTGTTGTCTGGTTTATGCTGCTGCTTCAGGGGCTTTTTGTTATAGTTTGTTTGTGTTTGTGATTTGTTTCATAATGGTTAACATGCTGATACTCGAATGATAAGCTGTCAATATAGTTTAGATTTGCTTTTATTCCCCAAATAGGTAAGGATAAACTCTAATTAATCTACCTCAGAGTACAAAAGAGAGGCCTGTCAACTAATTTATTATATTTAAATTGTTCCTTGTAGCCAAAGTACAAAACTGGCTTCAGTGTTGATCATTGAATGATTAGACAATGAAAATTATATCTATCTATGTATACTTGTGAATGCAGAAAACAGTTATGTAAGCATAAAGAATATAATTATTTTTAATTTTTAAATAGATTTTGCTGATACTTAAGTATATTTGAAAACCTGGGTCTGCAAATTGATCTTTCAAAGAAGTTTATGATATTGACCTGAAAAGGAACTATCCTATAAAGTTGTTTGTTTCATTAGTGAATGAAAAGAAAAGGTTCTGGACATAGAACAGAGAGTGTGTCCAGGATCCATATCAGAGTGAAGTGTTCATTTCTAACTAGAAAGCACTCTTCTCCATGTACCAGTGAGTGAAACTATACTTAGATCTACATCAGAAGGAGAGGAGGGAATATGAGTGAGAATGAGAACATGTGTTGTGCAAGAGACTGACTCACAGAGAGAGAGAGAGAGAGAGAGAGAGAGAGGGAGACAGAGACAGAGACAGAGACACAGAGAGACAGTCAGAGAGACAGAGACAGACAAAGAGAAGAGAGGGGGGAGAGTGAGGGGGGAAAAGAGAGAGAGAGAGAGGAGAGGGGGGAGAGAGAGACAGACAGAGACAGAGAAAGAGAATGGACTCTTTGAATCCAGAGCACAAGTTACAGGCCTGTACACTGATATCTGTCTCCAATTAGAGAGGCAAAGTAGAATGGGAATTGTAACATACTGCAATGAGGAAATCTATTCTTAACTATACTTGGAAATGTAGCTCATAGGCAGGCCTGGCACATGCACCCATATAAGGAATCTTACAACAACTGGCAGCTGTGGAGAGTCATGATATCTTAAATCTAATGCAGCTTAGTCCTATTTGAGCATTGTGAATGCTTCCATTGAAATGACTGTAAAAATGTATTCTAGGAATGATCCATTCTCATATATGCAATTTAAACAGTTTAAACAAACATTATAAAAAATCAGGCCAACATGAATCTTAGAAAAATTACTATGTCCAGAGTAATATATTTGGGTGAGATTGAAATAGAAAAAAACCTGGAGAAAATTATTTCAAAAGGATACTTATAAAAATGGCCACAGAAATAAGAGAAGACATGAATACACACCAACATAACAGTGAATTCAAAGAGACTACAAGCTACTGAGCAAATAAAATGTACACACAGGATATTAAAGAGGGGTTTTAAAATGTAGGAAAATTGTGAAGATAAGCAAATTTAAATTTTGGAAATGAAAAGCTCAATAAGTAAATGAGAAACTCGGGTAAAATCATCACTAGTAGACTAAAGCAAATGAAAGCCAGATTATCAGGACTCAATGATAAGTACATGAATTAGCATAAACTCATATCACCACAAATATAAGTTAAGGAAGCATAATGTAATATCTGAGATTTGTATATATCATTAAAAGACAAAGTTTACAAATTATGACTTTTTAAAAAGAGAGATATGTCTTAGGGTAATACCTAACAAAATAGGTTGAATTAAATCATGGGAGAAAAACTTTTAAATCTCTGGAACATATGCTATTCCACATAAAATAGGTATATAAAACATCAAGCAGACAAAGCCAGAAGTGTTATAGTTACGACAGCTAAAAATACAGAATAATAAATTAAGCAAGCTTGTTTCTAATTTAAATATATAATAAAAATGTTTCAAAAAGTATTGAAATATACAGGGGAAAATCATGATATCATATATAAAGACAAATATATCAGAGTAACAATAGATTTCTAAAATAAAACAGCAATACAAAGTCACAGCAAGTGCTGGAGAGGTTACTCAGCCATTAAAGGCTAGGCTCACAACCAAAAAAAGAAGTCACAACAAAATGAAATTTTAAAAACCAGCAAGGCATGAATCAACTCATTTCCGGCAACTGCCAAGAAATTTTATTAATTCCTGAAAAGATAAATTTCAAAATTGGAGAAGAAAGAAAAATTTTCTAAAATGTAAATGAAGTCGTGGCCACTAAGGAAGATAATTGAAGGATGCCTACACACCAATAATTCTAGAATAGTAGATAAAATTAACCTTTGCAAAGTATCAAATGTGCATTTTTTAAGAAATAAAAGTATTACACAAATTAGAAGATTGCATTTAAATTGTTTATATATAAATGTGTGTGTACACTATTACATATATTTATTTGCATACAATCTTAGAATAAAAGAATGAAAAATGGTTTTCCAAACAAATGGAATCAGAAGAAAAAAAGTTGCAGCAATGTCATGAATAATGAAAGTAGTATGAAGAGATCATGAAAATCACTACACATTGATTAATGGATTAATTCATCAAGATACTGCAATTTTAAACATATATCCATTCAGTATTTTATACATTTTATTTAAATTAGAAACATTCCTATATTACATATCAATCCCAGTTCCCCCTCCCGCCCATCCTCCCATGACCCACTCTGCCCTCCCATCCTATCCCCCATCCACTCCCCAGGGAGGGTGAGGCCTTCCATGAGGGATTATCAAAATCCACCAAGTCATTTGGAGCAGGGCCGAAGCCCTCCCCTGGGTATTGAGGCTTACAGTATCCTACCATGGTAAATGAGCTCCCAAAGTGCATTTTGCATTAGGGATACATCCTGGTTCCACTTCCAGAGACCCCATAGATTATCTAGTGTTCCTAGTTGACCCCTACGTTCAGGGAGCCTGGTCTGATCCTATGTTAGGTCACTAGCTGTTAGAATGGGGTCCATGAGTTTCCACTTGCTCAGGTCAGTTTATTTCTGTGGGTATTCACAGTATGTTCTTGACCCCTTTGGTTGTCATTCCTCCCTCTTTGAAACTGGATTCCAGGGGTTTGGCTTAATGCTTAGCTGTGGATCTTTGTGCTTCCATCAGATACTGGATGAATGCTCTAGGATGCCATTTAAGGTAGTAATCATTCTCATTATAGGGGGAGGACATTTAAGGTAGCCTCTCCACTATTGCTTATATTTCTTGCTGGGGTCATCCTTGTGGAACTGTGCACAATTACCTAGTGCCAGATTTCTCTTCAAAACTATAGTGGCTCCCTCTATTGATGTGTCTGATTTCTTGCTCTCCTCTATTCCTCTCCCCACTCAATCTTCCTGATGCCTCATGTTCTCCCCCCCATCCTCTTCTACCCTCCTCTTTCTCCTACTTGCCTCCCCCTGCCCCATGCTCCCAATTTTTTTCAGGAGTTCTTGCCCCTTTCTCCTTCACTGGGAGAGTGTGTATGTCTGTCTTTCTCATGCGCTCCTTGTTTCCTAGCTTCTCTGGAGGTGTGGTCTATAGGCTGGTAATCCTTTGTTCTATGTATAATATCTATATATGAGTGAATACATATCACGCTTGTCGTTTTGTGACTGAATTACCTCACTTAGGATTGTTTCTTCTAGCCCCATACATTTGCTGCACATTTAAAGATTCCATTGTTTTTTTTTTCCGCTGAGTAGCATTCCATTGTGTAGATGCATCACATTTTCTCTATCCATTCTTCGGTTGAGGGGCATCTAGTTTAATTCCTGGTTCTGGCAATTACAAATAATGATGCTATGAGCATAGCTGAACACATATGTTTGGCTTGTTGTGTGAATGTGCATCCTATAGGTGTTATGCCTAAGAGAGGAATTGCTGGGTTGAGGTAGACTGATTCCCATTTTCTGGAGAAAACCCATATTGATTTCCAAAGGGTCTGTACATGTTTGCACTTCCACTACCAATGGAGAAGCATTTTGCTTTCTGCACATTCTCTCCAGCATAAACTGTCATTGGTGTTTTTTATTTTAGCCATTGTGAAGAGTGTAAGATGGTATCTCAGAGTTTTTTTGATTTGCATTTCCCTAATGGCTAAGGATGTTGAGCACCTTCCTAAGTGTCTTTCATCCATTAAAAATTCCTGTATTGAGAATTCTCTGTTCAGTTCTGTACCCCAATTTTTAATTGGGTTATTTGATGTTTTGGTGACTAGCTTCATGAACTCTTTGTGTATTTTGGAAATCAGCCTTCTGTCAGATACCAGGTTTGTGAAAATCTTTTTCCATTCTGTGGGCTGCCATTTTGTCTTGTTGACTGTATCTTTTGCCTTACAGAATCTTCTCAGTTTCCGGAAGTTCCATTAATTGATTGTCAATATCAGTGTCTGTGCTACTGTCATTATGTTCAGGAAGTGGTCTCCTGTGCCAATTCGTTCAAGGGTACGTCCCACTTTTTCTTCTGAGAGGTTCAGTTTGGCTGGATTTACATTGAGGCCTTTGATCCATTTGGATTTAAGTTTTGTGCATGTTGATAGAGATGGATCTATCTGCAGTCTTATAATGGCCCCATCCAGTTATGCCAGAACCATTTGTTGAAGGTGTCTTCTTTTTTCTATTGTATAGTTTTAACTTGTCTGTCAAAAATCAGTTGTTCATAGCTGTGTGAGTTCATATCGTGATCTCCAATTCTATTGCATTGGTCTACCTGTCTGTTTTGTGCAAATATGAAGCTGTTTTCATTACTATAGCTCTATAGTAGAGCTTGGAATCAGAGATGCTGATGCCTCCAGAAGTTCCTTTATTGTACAAGGCTGTTTTTGCTATCCGGGGTTTTCTTTTTTTCCATATAAAGTTGAGTACTGTAATTTAAAGGTCTATGAAGAATTGTGTGGGGATTTTGATAAGCATTGCACATGAATGTGTAGATTGCTTTTAGTAAGCTCTCCATTTTTCCTATGTTGATCCTACCTATCTGAGAGCATCAGAGATCTTTCAATTTTCTGGTATCTTTAATTTTTTTCTTTAATGATTTGAAGGTCTTGTCATACAGAGCTTTCACCTGTTTGGTTAGAGTTACTCCAACATATTTTATGTTGTTTGTGGCTATTGTAAGGAGTGATGTTTCTCTGATTTCTTTCTCAGCCCATTTATCATCTGTATATAGTAGGGCTACTGATTTTTTTAGTTAATCTTGTATCCTGCCACTTTGTTGAATGTGTTTATCAGATGAAGGAACTTCCTGGTAGACTGCTTCATGTCACTTATGTAAACTATGATATCATTTGCAAATAGTGAATTTTTTTCTTTTTCCTTTCCAATTTCTATTGCCTTGACCTCCTTTGTTGTTTTATTGCTCTAGCAACAGATATTGAGAAAGTGGACCACCTTGTCTTGTTCCTGGTTTTAGAGGAATTACTTTGAGATTCTCCCAATTTAGTTTGATGTTGGCTGTCAGATTGCTGTATATTGCCTTTTCATTTTTAGGTATGTTTCTGTAATCCACAATCTCTCCAAGACCTTCATCATGAAGAGTTTTTGAATTTTGTCGAAAACTATCTCAGCATCTAATGAGATGATCATGAGGCTTTTCTATCTCACTTTGTTTATGTGATGGATTACATTTTGGATATTTTTTATGTTGAACCATCCCTGCATCTATGAGATGAAGCCTACTTTATCATGGTGGATAATTTTTCTGATGTATTCCTGGATTAGATTTCCAGTACATTGTTTACTATTTTTGCATCAATGGGATACTGGTCTGTAGTTATCTTTTTTATTTGTGTCTTTGTGTTGCTTGAGTACCAAGATAAGTGTAATCTTCAAAAAAGAGTTTGAGATGTTCAGAGATCTACAAGGATGACACCAACTGGCAATCTAAGCCATAGTGCAAAGGCTACCTTAAATGCCCTTCCCCAATCATGAGATTGACAACTACTTTATATGTCATTCTAGAGCCTTGATCTGGTGGCTGATGGAAGCAGAGACAGATACCCACAGCAATACACTGAACTGAACTCCTGGAACCCAGTTGTAGAGAGGGAGGAGTTATAAGCAAAGGAATTAAGATTGGGTTGGTGAAACCCACAGAAATAGCTGACATGAACAAGGGGGAGCTCATGGATCCCAGACTGATGGTTGAGAGGCCAGCATGGGATTGATCCAGATGCCTTAATGTTGGGTGTCAATGAAGAGGCCTCCTCAATCTATGGGTCCTCAGGTAGTATATCAGTATTTATCCCTGGCATTAGAATTGATTTTGGGAGCCCATTCCACATAGAAGGATGCTCTCTTAGCCTGGACACATGGGGAAGGTCCTAGGCCCTGCCAAGTATGATATGACAGACTTTAGAGATTGCCCATCACCCTCCCTGGGGGGGGGAATTGGGATTAGCTGGAGGTTTGGGGATGTTGGTGAGGAAAAGGGGAGGAGGGGAGTGAGAGTGTTCTAGAATTGACATGTGAAACAAGCTTCTTTGTAATATAAATTTTAAAAAGACCTCATAAAGTAAGTATCAATAATATAACAAATATAAAACAGTTTCTCATATTCTATCTGATCAAATGGAATAAGATTAAATATGAAAACAATAGAATATACACAAATTCACAGAAATTTAACAAAACACTATTAAATGTTGACTGGGACATTAACAAAACTGGGATGAAATTGCAATTTTCTTAGACTTAAAAGAAAAAACAGCATATTATAACTTTATGTATATAATGAAAGAACTTTAAAGGGGGAAAATTTGTAGCAATAAATGTAAACATTTTAAAGATCTGTGAAATACCACTCAAGTAACTTAATCACCAAGATTTACAGTTTCATTCAAGAAGAAACCAAGTGCCAAACAGTGCATAGAAAAGTAATAATAAAGATTTGGACAAGGGATGGAAATATGCTTGTCTTTGTTGGGGATTATAATGATTCAAAAAGACCACCACTATCTGTAGTGTCAAGTTAGTATGCATATTAAGAAGTTGTACAGTCATTCACATTGAAATGTTGTTTCCTCTCATGTCAAATAAATTTCCATAACACAGTATCAGATGATTTATTACTTTCCTTAAAGGTACTTTTATACTTATTAACACAATATGCAGGAGAGCAAACAATTGGATTAATGTGAGTTATTACTGGAAGTTAATGTACGTATTAACATTCCAATTTTTGTAGCAATGTTTCATTAGCTTGGAACATCTTAATATTAATATGATGAATAAAATAGGATATACTTTAAAATATATTCAAATGTTATCTTTGAAATTCTTTCATATATTTCTTTTAAATTATGTTTAGCATATTTATGAATTTCTTAACTATGTAGTCTCTACTATCTCCAAATAAGAGTAAATCAATGGTGTCATAGATACAATATCTGTCTGAAATAAATACCATAGCGATAGAAATTATTCATTTGTCACCAAGAAATTTTGTACAATGATGTAAAAATCAGAATGTGATTTGAAAAACAATTGTGTGATAAAAATTGAATTAAGTTGTGAAGAAACAATTTTCATAGTTATTAAGTTTGACTCATGTTTTAACTTTCTAATACAACATGAGAAACTGTTCCAAGATAGAAGTTGACTATATTGTTTTCTTGATGTGTGGGTGTGCTATGTTCCCTTGTACTGAGTAGTATCCCAAAGTATAGAAACATTATATCCCAATAAGTATGAGCTATAGCCCAATGTGCTATGAGAAAATAATATACAAATTTAATTCAAACTTACAGAGAATATTTCACATTAAATCTATAATGAATTGTTATTAGTTATTTTTCAAAATGGTGAAAACTTATTTTTAAATCAAGCCTGCTATAGATGCAAATACATAACAAAATACATAATACATTTTATTAGTATAAAGTCAATTAAGAAAAATTTCTTTTCACAAAAGAGATAACATTTCCTTCTTATGTCAGTCAATTAAGCCAAGAAATATGTTTTAATTAATCAAAATTTTTATAGTTTAATATATCTCTTTTAGCATGTATTTCCGTATGTCTCTTAATTGCAGAGTGTCAAAAATATTTATTCACACATTTGCATGAAAAATAATCTCTACTGATCTGATTATTCATAATACCTACTACTCAATAAATAAACACAATTAATAAGGTCAAGTTTATATCTAATGATGTTTAATTACCTTCTGCTTCTAGCATATGGGCTGTATGCTTTTGTAAGTAGAGTTTTGGCCCATAAAACTTGTTTATAACAATTATCTAGTAACTTTTGCTGATGTCACATAAATTCATTTAAATACGCTCTATTTCAGAAATGTATTTTTATGAAAACTAAACAATATATTAGAGTGCATTAGATAATTTAATTCCTTAATAAAAGTTCTTTAATTAAGATTGATACAGGGCAGCTACCATAACACTTAGGGGAAATCATTAAAAAATTCACATCTGATCATCAGTATTATTATACATTTATATTTTGGTTACCTCATCAATTTAAAGAAAGTTAACTTTCAACTGATAATCAGTCCATTTATGATATGACTACAAGGGACACTTCAAACTTATTAGGGAACACAACCTGTAAAATATTTAACTACTTTGAAATATTGGCAAAGAAATAATTATGTGTCAAGAGCTGCAATAAAATATAACTTTTTGAACTAAATAAAACACAAATGAGAATTTTAAAATCTACAATTGCATGAATATTAGTATATTTTCAATGTTGTACAGCTATATCAGTTTCATAAATCCCCAGAAAAATAAACTATGTCTGTAAAAATTATCATCTTTTTAATTCTCCAATCACCTTCTGAGATATACCATATATTTTATTGAGTATGGATTTGAGTGTTCAATAAAGATCACACAATGGGGATAGTAAAAGAGGAGGGATTTTTTGCTCTGACTTCTTTTGATTATAAAAGGATTTTAATGTTTATCTATGTAATGTCATGAATAAATGCAACTGGAGATCATCATATTAGTTCAAGTAATTCACAATAGACGAATATTTACTGTTTTCCTTCTTTTCTGATATCAACCCACACACCTTTGAACACCTGATCTTTGACAAAGATGCTAAAACTATACAATGGAAAAAGAAAGCATCTTCAGCAAATGGTGCTGGAGTAACTGGATACTGGCATGTAAAAGACAACAGATAGATCCATATCTATCACCATTCACAAAACTTAAGTCCAAATGGATCAAAGACCTCAACATCAATGCAGCCACATTGAATCTCTTAGAGGAGAAACAGGGAAGTACCCTTGAACAAAATGGTATAGTAGACTACTTCCTGAACATAACACCAGTAGCACATACACGGAGATCAACAATTAATAAATGGGACCTCCTGAAGCTGAGGAGCTTCTGGAGGGCAACGGACATATCAACAAGACAAAACGACAGTCTGCAGAATGGGAAAAGATATTAAAAAAACCCACATCTGACAGAGGACTGATCTCCAAAATTTACAAAGAACTCAAGAAGCAAGACTCCAGAACACGAAAGGATCCAATTAAAAAATGTGGTATAGAACTAAATGGAGAAATCTCGGTAAAGGAGTCCAAAATGGCCAAGAGACACTTGAGAAAGTGTTCAACATCTTTAGCCATTAGGGAAATTCAAATCAAAACAACTCAGAGATACCATCTCACTCCTGTCAGAATGGCTAAAATCAAAAACACTAATGAGAGTTTATGCTGTAGAGGATGTGAAGAAAAGGGTACACTCCTCCACTGCTGGTGGAAATGCCAACTAGTGCAGCCACTTTGAAGATAAGTATGGAGATTCCTCAGAAAATGTAAATCAGTCTACCACAAGATCCAGTAATTCCACTCTTAGGCATATACACAAAAGATGTATCCTCATACAATAAGGACATCTGCTCAACTGTGTTCATAGCAGCATTATTTGTAATTGCCAGAACCTGGAAAGAACCTAGATGCCCCTCAACTGAAGAGTGGATAGAGAAAATGTGGTATATTTACACAATGGTGTACTACTCAGCAGCAAAAAAAAAAGGAATCTTGAAATTTACATGCAAATGGATGGCACTGGAAGAAACCATCCTGAGTGAGATAACCCAGTCACAGAAAGACAAGCACGGTATGGACTCACTCATGTATGGATTTTAGACATGGAGCAGGGCATTCCCAGCCCACAACACCACCGCCAGACAGTCTGGGGTGCAGAGAGGGCCCTAAGAGAGATATGCATGATAACCCGGAGAAGGGTTAGGGGATGCGATCTCCTAATTGCATTTGGGGTGAGAAGGGGAGAGCAGAAGGAAATGGGAGAAAGAGAAAAGAGGAGGGCAGAGGAGGAAAGGGGAGAGCAGGAATGTTGAATCAGGGTAAGAATAGAGGAGAAAAGCATGGAAGATACCATAAAAGAGGGATCCATTATAAGTTGGAGGAGAGATCTGGCACTAGTGAGATCTTCACATATCTACAAGAATGACACCAACTGGCATTAAGGCTACCTTAAATGCCATCCCATGATAATGAGAATGTTGACTACCTTATATGTCATCCTAGAACTCTCATCCAATGGCTGATGGAGGCAGAGGCAGACACCCACAGCTGTGAACCAAATTGAACTCCTGGAACACAGTTGCAAAGAAGAGTGATGACCAAAGGAATCAAAATCGGGCTGATAAACCCACAGAGGCAGCTGACCTAAACAAGGGGGAAAGCATGGATCCAAGACTGATGACTGAGGGTCAGCATGGGACTGATCCAGACACCCTCCCGCCGAACCTGGTTGACAGAGATGAGGCCTTGACAATCTGTGAGAGACCTGAGAGAGTAGGAGCAGTATTTATTCCTGGCATAAAGAAGGACCCTGGGAACCCATACCATGTGCAGGGATGCTCTCTCAGCCTGGACACATGAGGAAAAACCTGGGCCCTTCCCGGAATGATTTGACAGACCCTGAAAATCCCTCATGGATGCCTTTGCCCTCCCTGAGGAGCAGATGGGGGTATGGAGTGGGGGTGATGTGTTGGGAAGACTGGGGGGGGGAGGAGGGAAGGGAGAGGGAACTTAAAATGACATGTGTAAAAAGTTAAATAAAAATTTTTTAATGCATGGTGGTCTGATAAGACACAGGGGGTTATTCCAATTTTTTTGTATCTGTGGAGATTTGCTATGTTTCCTATTATGTGGTCAATTTTAGAGAAGGTTCCATGTGGTGCCGAGAAGAAGGTGCAAGAGTTGTACTCACATCTGGTTGATAATCAACAAGTCTTATTTGGACTTTAAGGATTATTCCACAAGGGGTAAATTATGTCCATTACTGGAAACCTAGTCAATTTCCAAAGGCTACTCAAGTCATGGATTTTGAATGACAACCTCCAACTGCCACTTCGCTAAACCAGATTAATTCTTAGCTACATTATCAATATATGTTCCTGAAAAACTCAAGTATTCTAAAACATTTTTATTCACTCAAAATACCCACTCTACATCAGTTAGCCATCTTCTTGTAAACTGTTTTGAAGTTGGACTAAATGGATTTTGCATTATAATATGGCAAGAAGATTAAGGGGACAGGGAGTGTAATTTTCTCTGCTTCTGTATAGTATATGCCATAGTCCTTACACTTTCTCCAAAAAACAGAACAGTCATATTATATTCATTATTTTACAGTATCTACTAATTGTGTTATAGAATTCATTATGTGTCAATTTCGATTGATTGCAATTTTCATCATTATAATTCATTTTTCCTTCATTTTTATGTCTGATTATTTTTGATAGTGTCAGACTTTGAGACTTTTGAAGCAACTGATATTTATATATATCTATATTTTTTAAGTTTTCTCTGTAATACAGTTGAGCTACTTTGAAAATTTTAATAGACTATGATCTTTCTTTTAAGCATCGATAAATCAAATGATAGTATGATTTACTGACTGGCAAAACACTCTGTCTGCTACCTCTATCTGACCATGTGAATCTTGTGGTGTTTGAACACTGGCAGTCAAAAGCAAGTACTACTTCTTACCATTGGTGAACCTTAAATGATATTCCTTATAAAAGTACTGGGTATTTATTGTCCTAGGCTCAAAATATTTACTCATTTATCAAATTAGTCAGAAGCATGGAGTTATCAGCTTAAATATTGAGCGGTATTTGTTATCAGTATGTCAATAACATGATAATCTGGTAACTCAATGAATCTGATAATTCAACTTCAAACAATCCCACCTCAGACTCTACAAATTATGCCTGTTTTTCCTGATGAATATCATCATATTCCACAATTTGAAATTTTTTCTCATATTTTAAGTAGATTAATAGCATGTGTTATGAACTTTTTTATCTGTTTAGCCATCATAATTATTTCTTGCCTAATGTCCAGTGGTAGAAAAAAATTTTATTTGATGTGTTTCACATTGGGAGAGATAGTTCAACCACTGTGTCTTCATCTTGGCCAAAGAGCAAGTTCTAGGTAATACTGTATCCTATCATACTACAAAATCTCTAAGATATGTGAAAATCACTAACATTTGAATAACATTTAGTTACTGGGTATACTTTAAAAATATTTAATGTGCTCATATAACTTGTACATTGTCATTTTCAGGTGATTAAGCCATTTTAATTTACTAGGGAATTTCTAAAAATACCAAAATTAAGAAATAATCTTCTAAAAGTTAAGCAAAACAATTAAAATTTTTGAAAAATATTAAGAAACCCTCCAATATTTTTCATACCACAAAGTAAATAAAACAATAATTTTAAATAAATTCTTTAAAACTGTATTTTTAATTCTTAAAACTCAAAATAATAACAATAACAATAATAATAGCAATGCAAATTTCATGTGGTATCTACATGCCAAATGTCCAGTCTGTGAGTTTCAATCTAAATATTCATTTTATTGATATTGATATGGATATGATTGCAAACAGGTGCTGGGATATAGTCTATTTTTCCATATGGGGTTAGTAAAAATAATAGCTGAAGAGTTTTAAAAAACATTGTAAACTGAAGCAAGATAAAATGTGTATGCTATTTCCTTTCTGTGAGTGACTGATTTGTTATATTTACCTACTCAAGGAGAGATGATTTCTTAGCAAATAAACATCTGAATCAGTCAATATTCACTTTTTAATTACCACTTAGTGTCTCTCCTTCAACTATCAGCTGCTTGTGCGTAATTCATTAATCATACTACTCATAACATTAAAAATTAATTTTCTGATGAAAATGTTTTCTTTTCCTTTCTAAAGAGGATTGTTTTTAAAACTAATTTCTGGAAACTGTTATAATATCCTTTACAAAAAGGAAGGGTAAGATAAAACTCTGAAAAGGAATGTATAAAATAGGCAGGAAGGACTTACAGAACTAAAATGATAATATGAGATGAACTTAGAAAAATTCCATTTAAACTCTTAAAGTCAACTTGTATTTCCAACAAAATACATTGTTTACATGGTTCTCTTATACTGTAACTATAACTTTTATGACCTGCAATTGTAGATGTGGACATATGTGTATTTCTGTATAAAGTACGTGTGTGTGTGTGTGTGTGTGTGTGTGTGTGTGTGTGTGTGTGTCTGTGTGTGTGTTCAGGTAGATGTATGTTATGTCAGCTATGTGAAAGTTAGAAGACAACCTCATGTCTCATGTTCTGATCCTCACTTCCACTTTGATTGAGAAGGGTTCTCTCCTTGTTTATTTCTATATGCCATGCTAGCTTACCTATGATCCTAATTTCCCAGTAGGAGCACATTGGTATTGTAGACATTTGAATTGCCTCATTTGGCTTTTACTTAGATTCTAAAAATCTAAGTAATGAGGATTCCTGATAAGGAGAAAATGCTAAAATAATGTGTTGTGGTTAATTTTTTTAACTTGGTTCATCCTAGCATTAATGGTGGATGAATTATGTGGCAGATGTCCTAGCCCACTGTGGATGGTACTATCCCCAGCTGTGTATTCTTAGGCTATATTAGAGTGATAGCTGAGCATAAGCCATAGAGATACCCCATCGGTAGTATTCCCCCATGGTTTCTGCTTCACTTCCTACTGGAACTTATGCTCTGACATTCCTCATTGATTACATTTGAAGTGTAAGGTGATATAAACGCTTTCCTCCCTCCCTTTAGTTGCCTTTGTTCTCAGAGCTTATGACAACATAAACAAACAAACAAACAAACCAAAAACCAAACAGGAAAATACTGGACACAACGCTGAAAAAAAATAAACGGTCATTTGGATTTCAGTAGTAGGTGATCCACTTTGAATCACTGAATGGAGAAATTTAATATACATTTACTGTTTTCTTTTTCTAAATGACCTGAGATAGGCACATTATTTTCTATGTTAGGTTGATACCGTTACACTTTAAGGTAGGGGCTATGAAGTTAGGTCTGGGTGACATGGTCAGTTTGGTTTCCTAATTCAATGACTTAATCACTGAATTAGCTACATTTCTCTCGCTGTGATAAAATTTCCATAACCAAGCCAACTTATATAAGAAAGAATTTATTTGGGTTTTCAGTTCCAGTAGGACGAGAGTCCATCAGGGCAGGAAGGAATGGAAGCAACCAGCAGACAGGACAAAAAAAATGAAGCTGAGAGATCACATTTCAATAAGCATGTGACAGAAAAGCAGAGGCTCTGCCCCTCCACCTGTGTTTCTTGTAGTATACATCTCCTTGTGGGTTTGGTCACATTCATTCCTACATGCAGTTCTCTCTGGATATCTCTTCAAAACTCAACCAATACTATGGGATATAGCTATTCAATTTCTGGATCCGTATCACCCCAAATATTAATCTAATTTTTATTTCACCAACATTTTTTAATTTAAATTAGAAACAAGCTTGCTTCACATGTCAATCCCATCTCCTTCTCCCTCCCCTCCTCTCCTGCCCACTTTCACCCTCCCCCTTCATGGTCTGGTGTAAGTTTTGCGAAATGATAGTACATTCATTTCATAACATCGCTATCTACAACAATTCAAAATGTAGAAGCATCCTGATCACCTATAGCTACATTATCTCAGCCATAATTAAAAGGTGATATTTACTCAGCCTTTGAAAGGACATACTGTTGGAAATTTAAGACCATGAAAGATATAAATATGATGATAAGTGAAATTAACTTTACATAAAAATGTTACATACTCATTGATTCTAAATGTCTGAGAAATAAAATGCAGTCACAAATAATAGAGATACAATGTAGAGTGTTGGATGTCTTAGGATTTTAGGAAAGGAAATGAAAAGTTCTTTTCAAAAGCTATAGTTGTATAGTTTATACAACATGATGAATATATTAGTAACATTGAAGTGTATACTTAAAATGCATGTTACATTTATTTCACCTTAATAAAAGAACTAGAGAAAAGTACTATGAAAACAAACTGAAGTGAGCTTAAAAAATCTTTGAAATGCAACCAAAGTTGAAAGCATTCATCATTTTCATAACTGAAATGTTAAAAAGAAACCCTTAAGGCAAAAGAAACTGATATCAACTTTAAATCTTGTATTGCATAAATATAGATTCAGTACCAGAAATGATCAACATGTGCATAACCATATATCCCATTATTTTATTTTAAAGATTATTGTCTATTTAAAACAAATTAGTTTTGAAATAACTAATTTGAAATAAAATGTATAGCCAGGCGTTGGTGGCGCATGTCTTTAGTCCCAGCACTTGGAGGCAGAGGCAGGCAGATCTTTTTGAGTTCAAGACCAGCCTGGTCTACAAGATCTAGTTCCAGGACAGCATCCAAAGCCGCAGAGAAACCCTGTCTCAAAAAAAAAAACCACAAAAAAAAATAAAATGTATAATAAAACCAAAAGAAAGGTCAGAAGGCAAGAAATCCATTTATCCTATAAAGTTCCATGTTATATTTGAAGACATACCATATCATAAGACTTAATGTGATCATTCCAATTACATATTATAATCCAAAAAGAAATTTCTAATATATTTCAGTAATAAATAATACTTAATAAGCCAAATATAGGGGCAAAAGATAACTACAAAGTAATCTAACAGAATTCATGAACACAAACACATAAACACACACATATGTGATGGTAAAATGATGATAATAGATAGATAGGTAGGTGATAGATGATAGATAGATAGATAGATAGATAGATGTAGTTGTGGTTTGAATAAGAATAGCCCCATAGTCTGATACATGTCCCTCTCTCTCTCTCTCTCTCTCTCTCTCTCTCTCTCTCTCTCTCTCTCTCTCTCTCTCTCTCTCTCTCTCTCTCTCCATATATATATGGTTAGCTTGATGTCTTGATGTTCTTGTGGAAGTGCTAACACTTGGAATGGGTGCTTTCCTATCGCTTTCTCTGGTTTTTTTTTACCCTTTTCTTCCTACTGTGTTGCCTCATTTAGCCTCAATATGAGGGGAGGTGCCCAGTCGTATTGCAAATGTTGGATTGATATCCCTTACAGGTGTGCCCTTTGCTGAAGAGAAAAGAGGAAGAATGATTGGAGGAGAGGGGCTGGGAGGATAGGAGTGAGGGGAAACTGCTTTTGAGAGGTAATAAGCGAAAGAATAGAAAAAAAGAATGGCCTGCATACATCATAGATTTGAATGTTTGGTCACCAGGAAGGGCACTAGGTAAAAGGGTTAGAAGGTGCAGCCTTGGTGTAGCAGGTTTGGTGCTGTTGAAGGAAGTGTGCCACTGGAGGTGGGCTGTGGGGTTTCAAGGGCCCAAACCAGGCCCAGTGTCAGTCTCTTCCTGTTACCTTCATATTCAGAATTATAACTCTCAGCTACTTCTCCAGCACCATGTTTGGCTACATCTCACTATTTTTCCCACCATGAATAAAATATAATAAATTTCTGAATATCTAAGCAAGCCCCAACTAAATGTTTTTATGAGAATTTTGTGACCATGGTATCTCTTCAAAAGTAGAACCGTGATTAAAACATAAATTGGTTACCATGGTGTTGGGCATTGCTATGGCAAACCTTACAATGCTGTTTGTTGGCAGAATGCAGATTTTGGGAATTTAGATTAGATAAGCAGTTTAAGATTTATGTGTGTCTTAAAGGGTCATACTAGCAAGATCATGGGAGACAACGCTGCAAGTGATTTCAAGAAGGAGGTGGGTCCAGCTTAAGAAAACACAGATATTTATATTATGATCCATAACAGCTGGAAATTACATTTATGAAGTAATGATGGAAGTAATTTCATGGGTGGGGGTCACCTTCACATGAGGAACTCTGTTAAATAGTTGCAGCATTAGAAATGTTGACAAAATGTTGACAACCACTGGTGTGTACTACTTCCTAGTATTATATCTAATATTCCAGTAAAAAAGAAGCTAAGATCACAGGTCTGTGTAATTATAAGACTATATTAATATTCTGTTTGGCAAAATGACCTGTTGAAAACAGGAACTTCTCAACTTCAACAAGTATATCCAGTTTGTTTATTCTTAGTCTAGCGTACATTAATTTCAAGATGAGTTTGCTTAGGTCTGGAAAACTCTCGAGGTGTTCTTCAGCTAAGGAACTCTTTCTTGATTCTCTATTTTTTATACCCTCACCAAGAAGTCATGGGGATGCAAAATGAAACACTTCCTTTCTCAGTTGTCGTATATGATAGGTAATATAATGGTGAGTAGTATAACTTCATCATCTACAAACTAACATCTATTATGATTTAGCAAATGAATTTGTGGAGGGAGTACTAAATCATTCAATATTACAACCAACTCTGCTCTAAGTAGCAAAATGATAAAATGGAGGGGGTAGTCATGGTGGCATGTCTCTTGTTAGATGCAGTAAAAGTAGGTTGTGTAAAGAATTAAACAAATAAACATGGACTAGTGAAATGGTGTAGAACCTGAACACACTAGAAAAGCTAAGTTTGATTTCCCCCATGGAGAAGGTTCAAACTAACCCCCAGAGGTTGTTTTCTGGTCTCTGGAAGTATACTATTCTACAAGTGCAATCTCATACACACTTGCACAAATACACATAAAGAGTCACACAAATAAATGATGACAATTTTAATTAAGAAACCGAACTAGTCAATATTTTTAACTTGGAAGCTTTCTCATTTCATATACTTATTTTTATGTGCATTATGTGTCTTGTTTAATGTAGCTGAGTATATAAATCCAGACTAGATTTTGGCCTACATATATTTGAAAAATCTATATAAGATTACTGTCTAATCTAATTTCATAAGCTTTTAAAAGATCTGTGTCTGGATAGATGGCTCATTGGTTAAGAGTACCCATCACTCTTCCAGAGGATCTGTGTTCATTTCCATGTTTCATGTTGGGTATTACACAACTGCCTGTAACTCTAGTGCTAGAGGATCTGAATATTCTGACCCCCTTGTGCTCCTATGTGCATATACATACCCAGAGACAAACACATACATGCATAATTAAGATAAAAATCTTTAGGATGTTGAAAGGTATGACAATGTCATAACACATTTTCCCCTAAGGTAGATGAAAAGTGAAGAGTAGCACATATGTTTTCTCAATTGTTGACATAAAATGTCTATGATAAATTATCTAGGTCATGGATCAATAACAATTAAAGAATACCTATATATTTAAGTTTGAGAACTACAGAGATGTCAATGTTTCTTGCCTTAAAGAACTGCTCAGATATTATAGGCCTATGGCTTTATCAATGTATGCTTACTGCTGAGGAAAAGTTAATCATTTGTCTCATTAAATACACAAATTATAGACAATCCGGTGCCTAAGAGAGAAAAATAGATAGATAATGTATTCCTCAGATACTACACCATGTCAAGATTTTTCAATATATGCAATTTAAAGAGTCAGCAGACATACTAAAAATGCATTAAAATCCAATTATTTAACATAATGTCAGAACCTTTATAAATGCATATTTCCAAATGTATACCTGACAGGGTGCAAAGTCTCAAAATACAATAATTTATAGTTTATGTTTGCTTAATAGCAAGTTTTACTAGAGAAGAGTAATTTATTATTTATTTACTTATAGAATTTTATTTCCCTCTTTGTGAAAATTACTGAGAAAAACATTTTTATAAAACCTATGAAAAGCATTAAACAAATACATTAATAATTTAAAATTTTAACAGTAGCAATAAGGACATTTGCTAAAATACATATTTTGTGTTTGAGCACAGAAAGGTGAAATAGAAAGGAAGGATGGACATGAACTACATAATACCATTTTCCCTCTGCTTTTAAAATTTTAGAGTGTTGTGAATGCATTGGGAAAAAGGGATGAGGCAATTTAATATGTTGCAAATTAGCATCTTTTCTCTTCTTTCCTGCTTAGTAGTTACTATGTTAATTTTTCTTGATTTTGTCATTAATATGTAGGAAATCCAAAAGAATGAACTAAATAAAGCTCTAAAATGTTCCAAACTAACAAATGAAGGCCAGTAAGATCTGTTGACACTATATAAATCTGCAAACATCAATTATATTTCTATATACTAAAAATGACTATGCTTAAAATGTACTATAACATTTATAATAGCATAAAATAAAATATAATTACTTACTATATAATAGACCTAAGGAAACATGTCGACAATTATGTAATGCTAATATAAGCAGTAGAGAATAACGAATAAATGTCACATTAATAAATGAGAATTCTTGGCATAGTAATTCCAATTATTTCCAAATTGTTCCATGGATTTAATGAAATACTTCCAATTGGATGCACATGTTTGATGCAACAAGCATTTTTAAACAAAGATAATTTTATTGTAAAATTCTCATAAAAGGGTACAGGATCAATAAGAGTAAAAATATTCTTGACAAAGATAAATAAGTTGCAAAACTCATTCAACAAAATATTGAGACTTACTGTGCAACTGCCGGTAGCAAAGAGTGTTGCATTGATGCGGAGACCTGCATATAAATCATTGAAAGAGAGGCAAGAGCTTAGAAATGGATTCTTGAAAATATGCTCAATTGATTTCTCAAACACATTTATTAGAAATTTCATAGAAAACAAAAACCTCTCTTCGACAAATGAAGCTGCAGCAATTGGGCATACATAATCACACCCAGCCCTTAAGAAAAAAGGAAGGATAGAAGAATGGAAACTAAATATATTCAGGTTTCAGAAATCTTAAGAGTTTAATTAAATATATGATAGAATTAAATACAAAATGTAAAAATATGAAAAATAGGGAAAACTTTGGCTCTACAACTAAACGATAAGTTCTTAGCTTTTAATCTGCATGTGTGCTCTAAAACATGAAAAGTCATTAAGTTGGACAACATGAAGACTAAAGTGTAGTACAAATTCTAATTGGTCTTAATAATGAAAACTCGGTGTCAGCTATCAGGGATTGAAAGGTGAAGGATTACAAAAGCAAAGCAGCTAGCCACTAGAGAGTTCTTACCTCTACCAATGCTTAGACCGAAAAGGTGATGCTGACTGCATCCTCAGACTGACTGCTCCTCAGACACTTCACACTGACTGTTTCAGACTCACTGCTGCACAGACTGCATCCTAAGATGGCCTTGAACTCATTTCACTTCCCATTTTATATTCCTCTCTCCACCCGGTCATGTTATTTGATTTCTGCCTCCCTAGTGTTGGGATTAAAGGCATGAGATCCCAAGTGCAGGGATCACCTTTTTGTGAGCTCTCTTTCTCTCTTTTAGACAGATTCAATCTTGTGTAGCCCATGGTGGCTTTGAAATCATAGAGATCCATCTGCCTATGTCTCCCAAGTGCTGGGATTAAAGGTGTGTGCTACCACTACCTGGCTTATATGGCTAGCTAGTGGCTTAGCTCTGCACTCTGATTATCAGGCAAGTTTTATTTGTTAAATCATAAACAATATATTACTACAATGTATTTTTTGTAAATATACATATAAAGTAATTTAAAAGAGAAGCTTAAAACATAGTAAAATATTTTAGATCATTTACCTACCAAATATGGTGAATGGAATATATATCGAAATCTCAAAATTTTTGCAACCAACAAAACTAACAAACAAAAACCAAATCAAACCTAATTAGAAAATTAACAAAACATATGAAAGATTATTTCACCAAATACATACATGAAAATACAATAAGAATCATTATCCATCAGAGAAATGTAATTCAAAAACACCATACATATGATCATATGTCTTATGAATTGTTAAATTAAAAGTAATAGAGAATGATGGTAGAAATACAAAGTATTGAGTCACTCATACACTACTGATGGGTATATAAATTGATACATCCATTCTAAAAACTAGTTTGACTGTTGCATATGAATCTAAGCCTTCAATTGTATTATTGGACTATTATCAAATATAATAAAACAAGGTTGAAAATATGACTACAGAAGAGTGCTCATAGCAATGTTCTGTGTTGTCTTTAAGTTCCTTTTGCTATTGCTGTGATGAATACTATAATACAAGCAATTTATGGGAAAAAAGAATAGTTACTCTTGAAGACACTATCCAACTCATAGCAACAAGAGCCAATGCATCAGCAAATACCTGTTTTTCTCTGAAGCCACATCTCTAGAAAATTTTAAGTATTAAATTTAGAGGGTAATATTCATCCGTTGTCTTTATACAAAGGGGTTTGAGAGCTCAAGATCTTTCCTGATACCGTTCTGGCACATGAGGAAACAATGAAAATGAGGCTATCTGCAGTTCAGGTAAAAGTCTTCACTAGACATGGAACATGCTGGATCCTTGATTTTGGTCTTCTCAGTCTTTATCCTCCAATATTTATGAAAATTAATGTTTCTTGCATAAATTGCCAGTTTATGTTATGGAAGGTTTGGAATGACAAAGCTTAATAAGACATATCTTTGCACAAATCTAGTTTAGAAACAGTTGATTTCTTTGTAAGACCAATATAAAATCCCTTAATCACTGAGACTATAATGGAACATATTTTCTCTATCCTGAAATGGCTAATGAAAGGAAAACAAAACAAAAATCCAGCAAATTTAGAAGATTTCAGATCAATGCCAGAGTAAGAGGTGATATTCAAAGCCAGTGTTTTACATCATCATTCAGATATACTATTAAAAGTTTCAGATATACTATTAAAAGTTTGAAATTTAAAGAGAAATCTAGTAAGACCCTTCTGGCTTTATTAATACATCTTGATACAAATTTATAGAATTAGCCAGATGATGTTGCCAGATTGAATATTTGTTGGAAAATGATTGCCCGAATCAATGGTAGTTCAGTGATTAGGTAGTAAATTTAGTAAAAATCACTCCTGACACACTGAATTGTAAATAAGATTTGATATACATTTAAAGGGTAATATTTACTCTTAGTTTTCCAAAATTAGTATCTGCTTCATATCAATAATGGAAGAGACAATTTTGCCATATTATTTGTGGTTGGCATTTAAAATGCCTCAGTTGATAACTGTGATAATGATGCAAAACTAAAAGTGATATGTAGCTAAAATATTGACATCGTATATGAGGAACAGAGGACATAGCATAGTGGGGAGAGCATTTATTTGAATGGGCAAACTTTTCAGCTCCATCTCCAGCAATACCGGCTAGAATCATGCACACATATGATCTTAGCACTTGAAGAGCAGTGAGCTACGTAAAAATTTAGTCCAGGCTGGCATACATGAGAATCTGTTTCAAAAACTCATTAGCATTAGAGGGAAATTCAGAACCAGAAAGTTAGTAGCAACAACAGCAAATGTAAGTTGTGGTTGTAGTCTGAAATATCTTCCAAATGTACATATATTTGAACCCTTGGCAACCCTCTCAGTATTGCTATAATAAATTTACTATGAATGTGAAAGTTTTTTAGCAATATATTAAATTTACTGATCCTGATGATTATTTGACATCTTTTTTTAAAGGTGGTAGTACAGAGTTACATTTTGGACTTCAGCTTTCTCATTTGCTAACAAAAGAATGAATATTTTCCTCTGAAACAAACTTTGAAATAATTATCAAAACATTAATGCTCTTCTGCTGTTATATTTTCAAAAAGGAGAACAAAGAGGGATATATGCAAGAGTTTGGAATTGGAATAGAAAATTAGGAATTGATATAATTAAATTAAAAACCCAAAATATGAGAAAATATATAAAGATGTAATCCAAAGTCTTCCCTTCACAAAAAATACCATTGCCATGCCCAATCATTTGGCATTCTCTGTATTTCATATAGATTCAACAGACAATTTGTTCATTGTAAAATTTCACTGGATGATGTTGACAGCAGGCAAGAGGACAACATCTAAACTCCTTTTGTATATTCTAAAATTCCTACTGTAAATTCATGAGATTATAGCCTATAAAGTACAAGAAGACATCAGAAAAAATGAAAAAATTTAAAGTAGTGTATGAAAATAAAAAATATACAAAAATAATCATTACTTTTGTTGGAAATGCACCAGAGCTGCTTAAGATAAGGAATTAAAAATATATCAAATGTCACAATGAGAAAATTTTATGCAGGGTAATAGCATCATTGAGGGATATTCTAAAATTGGGGTATAGCTGTGGAAAATAATTTTACATATTATGTAACAGCAATTATATGAGCCTCAGCTTTCTGAATTAATAAAACAGCCTCATACATTAATTGATACATGCTCTCAAGGATTCAATCCATTTTTTATGTGTTTCAGAATCCTTAAACAATCTTATTAGTCTCAAGTGAAGTGTCAAGATATTCAACTGTTCATGTATGTGAAATTTAAGAACTTTGATAGGTAAATACCGTATAAAGCATTTAGTGTGTAAATGATTATACATTTGTCATTGAAATGAAGAACCTATGCAAAGTTTAGATTAGCATATATTCTCAGTATTGAATTATAAGCAGTAAAAATAAAACCTAGGATATGATTCTTAATAAATATTTATAGAATTAATATAGAAGCTGTAGAAAGGAAAAACAGTCAAATCATAGTAGATACAGAACAGAAATTCATGGTATTTGAGGTTTAGTTATGGCCATTGGAAAATATAGAGATCTATTTTATATTTGTACTAAAAACAAAATATTAAGTCCATATGTCAATAAAATTGTCTATTGAGTCAATTAAGTTATTTATAACATATTCATTATTATAAATGCCTTAATTTTATATAAATGAGTTGGATTCAGGTAAGCCAATTATTTTCAATTGAAAGCTACATATTAAATTACAAATTTGTATACATTTGGTAACTCCAATAATTAAAATATTATGAGAAGGGAGCAAACTTGGGAATTTATAAAAGAGTCTTAGCTTTCATATAATGTTCTCAGCATTTCACTCACCAAATTTCTCTGTATGAATGAGTTCTTCTTTTAACACACTATTTTATAGAGATAAATGCTTTTTGTTTTAAAAACTGTTCCACACAATAAAAGTCAAACAATATGTATTGTCAAATCAAAATTCAATAGTCACTGTAAATGTGAATTTTCATTACAGGAATATTTGGCATAAAATTAACTCCAAACAATTCACTTGTCTAATCTCTCTTATTTAAGCCCGCTATTTTTTGTTTAGTAGAAACAGAAGCAGAAATCAACCCCAAAACGCCTTAGTGGGTTATTATTGTTCCACTAGGAAAATGTGTATTATAAGTCATACTGACATAGAAAACATACCATCACATTGGGGGAAAGTGGATTTATTAAAATACTCTGTAGAATTTTGGTCCATAGTAGTGTAAGAGAACATACAATTTCTAACTTATCTAATTCAACTTATATTTCTAACTGATGGCAAACAGATGGCAAAATTCAGTCTTCAAAATTCAATTGTCCAGGCACACAATTGTAAATCAGGGAGATAAAAATTTGTAACTATTTTAGAAAAATATAACACCATGAAATTAATAGTTTATGGTATTTAATATTTCTTTTTCTAAACAAAGATCAAAACAACATTTGAAAACGTTGTGTATGCATATTCTTATCATTATTTTAACTAGAAATGTCTATAAAATACATTTTGGTAAATTCATACGTACGTTAAACAAGAAATATATAATATCATTATGAAATGAGAAATATTTCCAAGTGAAAATGAGATATTCTATGCACAAAATGAAAAAAATAGAAGACACTGAAAGTGTAATAATAATATGTTTGATACTCAGAATGGGATTAAGTATTTGAAAAACTCTTATGCATTACCATGTTCAGCTCAAATCACTAGGTATAGCCCTGGTTCACTCTAGACCACAGCTCTGTGTAGCCATATAAGAAGCACTGAAAGAAAGGTTGGCCCAGAACATATCAAGAACAAGTTCTCATCACAGCTGAGATTTATTTGCACCAGAGGGACAATGGGCAGTAGTTGCAGAATATTACCTTAACTATAGAAAGATGTGTTACATTTATTTAGGTTGTGTTGCTGCTTTACTTTGCTTGACAAATGCATCTGACTGGTCTAATAAAAAACTGGATGGCAAATAGCTAGTCAGAGGAAGGAGAGCTGGTATGAAGAGAGAAAAATAAGTAGCAGGAGAAAATGAAAGAGAATGAGGAGAAAGACAGGCAGATGCCTAGGGTCACCAGCCTGACAGAGAGATATGGGAAAAGTAGAAAAGTAGGAAGAAAAGTAGAAAGGAAGGAAGGAAGGAAGGAAGGAAGGAAGGCAAAAAGCCCCAAAACAAACACAGATAAAGTGAAACAGGGTAAATTAAGTTAGAAGACCTAGTGGGACAAGCATAAGATATGACTAGGCATTCCTAACCAATAATAAATCTCTGTATATTCATTTGGGATCTGATCCAAGAAAGCCTTCTACAGGAAGGAAATAAGAAAAAAAGAAGGAGATAGGGGATAAGGAAGAAGAGAAAGGGGAAAGGAAAAAGAGTAAGGGTTAAATGTCAAGAAGTAACAAAGAACTTACTGTGAATTCAGAGGAGGCAGACTTGCCCTGTAGTCAAATGGCAGTTTATAAAGGTAAATAGGAAAATCCTGTGTTCAGAAAGGTTGGTTAATTTTGATTGGGTATGTTAAATTGGGTAGCCAAAGGGTGTGTTTTTGATTGCTGGATGTAAATACCTTGATGGCTGGAATCTTGTGTTTAGCCTCAGGGTGGCAGTGGACCAATTAGGGAGTAGACCTTGGCAGCCAGCTTTAGGAATGTACTCTAATGGTTTAGAAAGGAAGAGTGAAAGAGGGAGAAGGATAATGAGTAAATAGCAGGATGATCCTTTGAAAAGTCAAGAATGCACATAAACAGAAAAATCAAATAAAAATGAATGGAATATCAAGAAATGGTAAAACGTTTTGAAATGCTAACTGTATTTGGTAAGATTAAGATAAGATAAACAATGTGGAAAACATAGTGTAAAAATCATTGATAACCTTATAAGATGCATCAAATATGAAGAGGAAGTTAAATGACCAATGTTTACAAATGACATGAATTATCTATAAAACACTAAAATTGGCCTAACTGGTAGAATAAATCAATGAAATAAAGTTACAGGATGCAAAATGCAAAAAAGTAAACTCCTTTCAATAAAAACGAACAATCTGAAGAAGAAATGATGCAGTTGATACCACATTCAAATAAAAAATACTTAATAATAAATTTAATAAAAGAATGTGAAAGTTGTGTTCATTGAACTTTAAGGTAGTTGTGATAAAAATAGTTCACAAACAAATGGAAAGGCATTACTTGTTCATGCATTAGAAGAATTGTTTTTATCACAAAGTTCACACTACTCAAAGAAAGTGACATTTATTACAAAAAGAGAAAAACTATTTTCTAAAATTTGCACAGAACTACAATAGACTCTGTCTAGTCAACATAATTTTGGGAAAGGAATAATTGTAAAAACTTTCTCCATAATGAATTTAAAACACATTAAAAAGAACAGTAATCATTACAGTATTTTAATACATAAAGACAGTTGCATGGAATATTGGAAGAGTGTAGAAAATCCAGAAATATGCACACTCAAGATGGTCAAATTATCTCTGACTAGTTTCTCAGGAATATCCAACATAGAAAGCATATACTCTCAGGAACAAATGTTAGTAAAGTGGCTATCTGACGGCAAGAAAACAATATTGACTCTTGGCTTACACATATATGAAACCCATCTCTAAATGAAATAAATACTTCACCATAGAATAAAATAAAATTGTGAAGATCCTAAAAGAAAGTAAGATTTGGAGATTCTTTTAAGATATTCGAGGAATGAATATCAAATGCAGAATCTAAAGATCCCATTTTGACACAGACTAAATAAGCACCTCAAATAAATTTCAAAAATCTTCAACAGGTATATGAAAATTACAAAACTTCTTTTTACTTAAAAATATGACCATTTGTTCTGTTAAACTAGGTATTTATATTTTACTTAGTTGATCATCATTATTAAAAATTTTAGTAGCTATTATTAGCATGTCTATTGGTGCTGTCATTATTCAGGTCTTGTTTAGGCAACAATATTGCTGAGGTTTCATTGATTGAAGAAGCTTTCCTGACATTTGTAAGAGAAACAACCTCACACTCTTAAAAACCCATTAGCTATAGAAATTGTTAATGCATAAGCCTCTCTTATGGGCTTGTATACACTACCTGATGAGTAACTTAAATTAGATTCAGTTATATTTTAATGACCAAATAATACCTACTTCATAAATGCTTGATAAATAACTGTGTATATTCAGAAAAGATAAAGACCACTCATGTCAACTAAAAACTGCAAATTCTTAGGCATTTTTATTTTTTAATTTTCACCTGTTTCTGCACAGTCTTAATTTGTTATCTATATGGGTATGTAAAGTAGTGTTTTTATGTGTTATGGAAGCATTATGTCAGTGAGTTATATTCACATGCCAACATATTTTTCTTTTGTTTTGGGAGACAGGGTTTCTCTGTATTGTTTTGAAGGCTGTCCTGGAACTTGTTTTGTAGACCAAGCTGGCCTCGAACTCACAGAGATCCGGCTGCCTCTGTCTCCTGAGTGCTGGGATTAAAGACATGCGCCACCAACACTCGGCTTGACAACATATTTTTTATGTTTATTTTGAGACAGGATCTCAATAAGTTACCTATGCTGGCTTTGGACTTGTACCCTTCTGATTCTCACATAACTGGAATTACAGGCCTGAATCAGTAGACCTGGCTTCCTGATTTTTCTTGTAGCCATTGTTATAGTTGGTGGCAACACATCTCAATATGATAAATGCACAACTTGTATTTAGAATTGTCATATGTCTCAATGAGTCTCATCCCATTCACAAAAATCACTCTTTCTAAAATTATGTTTCAATGCAAATATTTAGCTGGCTATTGAATTTTGAAATAGAAATAATTTTATTTAGACAAAATAATTTACAGTTTATGAATAAATATCAAATTTATGATGGAATTCACTGAAATACATGCTCAGTAATACACTGACATGTGATAATAGAGTGTGCATTTCAGACTCCTAATGCATCTTATTCTTATATATGAAGAAGAGAATTTCTTGAATGAACATCATTGTATAACATAGTCAAATTTTCTTCATTCTTGAGATTTTTTTGTAATGGATAAATATGAAAATACAGTTTTGGGTTTTGAAAAATCTTATACTATCTGTGAATACACTAATGTGAGAGAATTAGACAACAAAAATTGTTTCAAAGAAGGGTTTTACAACTTCTACCAATATCTTGAAATCAAGAATATAATTTTTCTAATGTATAGTCCTAAAAGTTACCTCTAAATATCTAAGTATTTCTTGAATAAACAATATTTATAAGCAGTATCTATATAATTATAGGTAAAGTATATGGTTACTGGGATAAACAACTGTGTGCATCAACAAGTCCCTTTAGCTTGCCTCTTCTGCAACTATTTGTGTAAAATTAAGTTACAGGTAATTATGGAAAGAAGGTGACCAACTGTTTAGCAAAGTAATCACATAATGCTAGAAAACAGAGGGTGTAGTACTGTATGTGTCTTTTAATTAGCAGCTTATGATGGGTCATCAAAAGAGAGCTTGCTTCTTGTATTCCACTACTCCTTCCTCATTCTCTATTTAATTAAAATGATGTTCAATTTCTGTCTCATAATGTCAAGTTGATATCTAGTGGAAAAGTCTTCCTAATGAATATTCACTGAGTTTGTTTACATATCACCTACAAACAGAGAGAGCAGAATTCTAAGTTATACAGCATCTGCATATTTAATTTATATGTTCTTTAAATGCAAGTTGTACAGTTTCTTCTCAAAACAGCAGCTTTAAGAAAACAGAGCGTTCATTTATGTGTGCCTGTGTGCACATTGGGTAACTCACTAAAGATTTAAGCAGATACTTTATTTTAAATGCTATTCCTTTTTTCCAAACTTATGCCTATAGGATGTTTATTTTTATGTGATATACTCTTGTCAACTTCTTGTCTTCTTACAATAAAATGCTTTCTTAATTTCTATTATGACATTTTGGAACTTCTCTTGTAATTTACCTCTGAGTCTGAAGTCATTGTTGTTTTAAGTATGGGATCACTTTTTGAGTGTTTTGATTTGTTCTGCCCTAATTAGCCAGGCAGGTCCTCTGAAATGTATAGAGTGTTGGCTGTAACAAATAGCTATTATTTTTCTCCTCTCTGAAGTACAGAACTACACGGTCCTTCAAAATAGAAAAAAATTCAGCACCATTCACTCCTCGAGTTTCTCTCTTTATTTATAAAGTAAGCACTTGCAGGAAAAGTTTCAGGATCACATCTCTTTCTTTCTCAGGGACAATGTAAGAAAGTGCTACTAATTTTTTTGTTCCAAACTTTTATAATAAAATATAATTATTACCATTGCATGCATCAAAACATGTTTAGATATTCTTTCCTGCTTTTAAACAATTAAATGTTGCAATAGGACCAACCTGGAACAGGGGCCGTCTCCAACTCTACTGGCTTTTGGGACCCTGCGACTAATACTGGGTCTCCTTGTCCAGGCTTAACAGATGGGTGTGTGGTTAGTCTTACTACAAATTGACATGCCATGTTTTATTGATACTCATAGGAGATGTCTTCTTTTCTGGATGGAGACAGAAGAGAAGGGGATTAGGGAGGGGAATGGGGATAATTTACAGAGGAGGAGAGTTGAAGGCTGTGGCAAGGGTGTAACATAGATAGGTGAATAAAAAAAATATACAGCCAGACAGTGATGGTGCACACCTTTTTTAAAAAATATTTTTAAATTTAAACTTTAATTAGAAACAAATTTGCTTCACATGTCAATTCCAGGTCCCTCTCCCTTTCTCTCCCCTCCTCCCACACCCTCCCAGCAACTATTCCAATATCCCCTCATTTACCCAGGGAGAGTAAGGCCCTCCATGGAGGTGTCCATAGTCTGTCATTTCATCCAGGTCAGGGCCTAGATGCTCCCCCAAGAGGCCAGGGTGAGAGTGCATCTCACATTGTTGGATGGGAGTCCAAAGTCCATTTGTATACCCGGGATGAATACTGATCTGCTGCCCAAGGCTCAATAGATTGCCTAGGCCTCCTCACTGACACCCACATACAGGGGGTCTTGATCAGTCCCATGCTGGATTCCCAGGCATTAGTCTGGGATTCAAGAGCTAATCCTTGTCAGGTCAGCTATTTCGGGGGGTTAAACAAGCCCAGTCTTAACCACTTTGCTCATCAGTCCTCCCTCTCTGTTACTGGCTTTCTTTCCTTCAGCTCAGTGTTTAGCTGTGGGAGTCTGCCTCTGCTTCCATCAGCCATTGAATGAAGGTTCTGTTTCCCAGACTCTCTGGCGGTGGGACTGTAGACTGGCACTCCCCAGATCTATGGCTAAAATCCAGATGTGAGAGAGTACATGCCATGAATCTCTTTTTGTGACTGGGTTACCTCACTCGGGATGGTTTCTTCTAGTTCCATCCATTTGTCTGCAAATTTCAGGATTCCATTGTTTTTTTCTGCTGAATAGTACTCCATTGTGTAAATGTACCACATTTTCTATATCCACTCAGTGGTTGAGGGGCATGTAGGTTGCTTCCAAGCTCTGGCTATTACAAATAATGCTGCTATGATCATAGTGGAACAGATGTCCTTGTTGTATGAATATGAATATCTAGGATATATGCCTAAGAGTGGAGTTGCTGGGCCTTATGGTAGGTTTATTCCCATTTTTCTGAGGAATCTCCATACTGATTGCCAAAGTGGCTGTACAAGTTGGCACTCCCAACAGCAGTGGAGGAGTGATCCCCTTTCACCACAACCTCTCCAGCATAAATTGTCATTGGTGTTTTTGATTTCAGCCATTCTGAAAGGAGTAAGATGGTATCTCAGAGTTGTTTTAATTTGCATTTCCTGGATGGCAAAGGATTTTGAGCACTTTCTCAAGTGCCTCTCAGCCATTTTAGACTCCTCTATTGAGAATTCTCTATTTAGTTCTGCAGCCCACTTTTTAATTGGATCCTTTGGTGTTTTGGAGACTTGCTTCTTGAGTTCTTTGTAAATGTTGGAGATCAGCCCTCTGTCAGATGTGGGGTTAGTGAATATCTTTTCCCATTCTGTGGGCTGCCTTTTTGTCTTGCTGACTGTGTCCTTTGCCTTACAGAAGCTTCTCAGTTTCAGGAGGTCCCACGTATTAATTGATGACCTCAATGTCTATGCTACTGGTATTATGTTCAGGAAGCAGTTTCCTGCAACAATTCATTCAAGTATACCACCCACTTTCTCTTCTAAGAGATTCAGTATGGCTGGATTTATGTTTAGGTCTTTGATACATTTGGACTTAAGTTTTGGGCATGGTGATAGATATGGATCTAAATGCATTCTTCTACATGCCAGCATCCAGTTATGCCAGCACCATTAGTTAAAGATGCTTTCTTTTTTCCATTGTATATTTTTAGCTTCTTTGTCGAATATCAGATGTTCATGCATGTATGGGTTAATATCACGGTGTTAAATTTGATTCCATTGGTCTTCCTGTCCATTTTTGTGCCAATACCTACTGTTTTCAGGAATAAAGCTCTAGAATCATGATTGAGGTCAGGGATGGTGATGCCTCCAGATGTTGCTTTGTTAAGTAAGTTTATTTGGCTATCCTGGGTCTTTTGTTTTTCCATACAAATTTGATTATTATTCTTTCAAGGTCTGTGAAGATTTGTGCTGGTATTTTAATGGGGATTGCATTGAATCTGTACATTGCTTTTGGCAGGATTGCCATCTTTACTACATTGATCCTACCTATCCAAGAGTGTGGGAGATCTTTCCATTTTATGAGGGTTTCTTTAATTTCTTTCTTTAAAGGCTCAAAGTTCTTGCAATACAGATCTTTCACTTGTTTGGTTAGCATTACCCCAAGGTATTTTATGTTGTTTTTGGCAATTGTAAAGGGTGATGTTTTTTATTTCTTTCTCAGCCCTTTTATTGGCTACTGATTTTCTTGAGTTGATCTTGTAGCCTGCCACTTTGCTGAATGTGTTAATCAGCTGTAAGAGTTCCCTGGTAGAGTTCTTTGGGTCATTTATGTAAACTATCATATCATCTGCAAATAGTGAAAGTTTGACCTCTTCCTTTCCAATTTGTATCCACTTGCTCTCCTTTTGTTGTTGTATGGCTATAGCTAGAAATTCCATTACATACTGAAAAAGTATTTAGAGAGTGGACAGCCTTGTCTTGTTCCTGATTTTAGAGGAATTGCATTGAGTTTCTGTTCATTTAGTGTGATGTTGGCTGTTGGTTTGCTGTATATACCTTTTATTATGTTTAAGTATGTTCCTGTTATCCCATATCTATCCAAGACCTTTATCATGAAGGGGTGTTGGATTTTGCCAAAGGCTTTTTCCCATCTAGTGAGATGATCATGTGATTTTTATTTTTCATCTTGTTTATATGGTAGATTACATTGATGGATTTTCGTATTTTGATCCATCCCTGCATTCCTGGGATGAAACCTACTTGATCATGGTGAATCATTGTTTTGATGTGTTCTTAGACCCGATTTGTCAGTATTTTCTTGAGTATTTTTGCATCAGTGTTCATGAGGGTTATTTATCTGACGTTCTATTTCTTAGTTGTGCCTTTATGTGGCTTGGCGATCAAGGGTATTGAAGCCTCTTAGAAAGAGCTTGGCAAAGACCCTTCTGCTTCTATTGTGTGGAATAATTTGAGAAGAACTGGTATAAGCTTCTCTTTGAATTTCTGGTTGAATTCTGCACTGAGGCCATCTTGACACGGGCTTTTTTTGGTTGGGAGACTCTTGATGACTGCTTCTATTCCCATAGGGGATATAGGTCTATTTAAACTGCTTGTCTGTTCTTGATTTAATTTTGGCAAGTGATAGCTATCCAGAACACTGTCTATTTCCTTTAAATTTTCAAATTTTGTGAAGTACAGGTTTTCAAAGTATGATCTGATGATTCTCTGAATTTCCTCAGAGTCTGTTATGTCACCCTTTTCATTTCTGATTTTGTTAATTTTCATGTTCACACTCTGCTGTTTAAGTTTGAACAGAGTTTTGTGTATCTTGTTGATTTTTCTCAAAGAACTAACTCTTCATTGCATTGATTCCTTGTATTCTTTTCCTAGTTTCTACTTTATTGATCTCAGCCCTCAGTTTGATTATTTCCTGGCATCTACTCCTCTTGGGGGAGTTTGCTTATTTGTGTTCTAGAGCTTTCAGCTGTGCTGTTAATTCTCTAGTATAACTATTCTCCAGCTTCTTCATGTGGGAACTTAGTGCTATGAACTTCCCTCGTAGCACTGCTTTCAAAGTGTCCCATAGGTTTGGGTATGTTGTGTCTTCATTCTCATTGAATTCTAGGAAGTCTTTAATTTCTTTTTTTATTTCTTCTTTGACACAGGAATGGTGCAATTGGAGTGCACTCCTTGAATCCCAGCACTTGGGAGGTAGAGACAGGCAGATATCTGTGAGTTCAAGGCTAGCCTCGTGTACAGAGATAGTTCCTGTACAGCTAGTGCTGATACACAGAGAAACCCTGTCTCAAAAGGAAGAAAAAATAATACAAAGTAAAGCCTAGTAAATGTCTTGAAGAAACAAAATTTTAGCTCTATTTTACATGCTAAATCTGAGTTATATCAGTTCCTGTATAACAGATTCTTAATTGCCCCTCACTACCAACTATCTTAATAATGTTAATAAGGATGACAGGAAAAATAAAAGGAAATAGTATGTGCTGTGTTATTTACTTTTCTATTCTTGTAAAGAAACAACACAACCAAGGGAGCTTATAAAAGAAACATTTTTATTTGAGACTTGCTTGCAGTTTTCAGAGGATGGGTTGTATGGAGGCCAGCACCTAGGACTGATACTGTAGCATTAGCTGACAGCTCCCATCTTACCCACAAGCTGGAGGCAGAAGGAGAGTGAAACTGGAATGGTATTTGCTATTGAAACTTCAAATCCCACCCTCAGTAACATACCCCCTTCAATAGGAACATACCTCCTAATCCTTCCTAAATATTCTTGTATTGGAATCCAAAACTCAAACACATTAGCCTAAAATAGCATTTTATTTAAACCACCACATGAATTGAACAACATTTTTTTACCAAAAATTAGAATACAGAAACTCAACTTTAAAATATAAAAGGATCTGAACATCTCTGCGTCTTGCCATTGTTTTGCCTTATTTACCACAGATGTGACTGTGCCTAATTCTCTTTTCCTTTATGGATACCAATCATCTTATAGTAAGACCCACTCATATAAACCTTAGGGTGTAAAATTCAAATTTCTAGATAAAAATCTTTCTCTTTCAGGTATTTGTCTTCCCTGTCATGCGTGCATATTTTTCTTTCCTGAAACAATATGAGAATATGTCACTCTGTGCTACTAGAGCATGCATCATTGCATGTCTATCAAAATTAGACTCTGGTCTATCTTCTCACATTAAAACACATAGTCTTCTTTGAATCAATCACTTATCTTGAAACAAGCACTCTTTCTCCAAGTCCAGCTTTCCAAATCTTGTACAATATTCATGTTCGTATGCAACCCTAAGGAAGACATTAAGATAGGAGCTTTTTTACCTCAGTGTTCAGAAGTCCCCAGTCCCCTTATACTCTAATTTTGGAATTCAAGTCTCCAGAACAATTTTAAAATAAATTTGTACTGCCAAATAATCTAGCCTTGTGAACCTTGACTTAACACAAGCATCCTAATGTTAAAATCTTAGGACCAACTCTTCCAAGATCACAGAAGAACCAAAATAAAACCTCTTATTATAGCTCCATACAACATTAATATCGTCCAGGCATATTCCATGTTCATCAGTCACACTTGGTACATTCATCCATGAATGGTATTATGTTCGTTTCATTTGTGAATGATACCTTGGTATGTTACAACTTTCCATAATCCTCATCCAGAAGCTCTCCTTATACCACATATGGAACAAAGAAAAGCACCTTCCTTTGTCTCTTTGTTTATATAAATTAAATCACCCCTCCACTCCCATTTATCTTTACTGCTTTTCATCTGTTTATTTTCAAAATGCTACTTAATATTTAATCCCTTGGTTCTTATTTCAGTCTTGTATTTTATGTGGATCTTGTGTCCATTAATATAATGAATACGAATATCTTTTGATATAACAGAAGAAATGATGGCTTCTGGTGGATTTCTTGAGGAGCAATAATGAAGACATTCTAGGGTAGTAGTTTGGACAGAGGAGGAACTGCACTGTAATCAAAGTAAAACTTCATGGGCAGTGGTCTTTGAGAAAATAGGTGGAAAATGATCTGGTTCCAGTGTCCTGGACATGGAGTCTTAAGTACTCTGTCCATGAGCAACCTTTACTAGTTAATGCAAGGTCCAGGAATGGGGAAAAGTGAGTCATGACTGTCACATTTCTTCCAGAGAAGCATCCTTTAGACAGATAAGGAGAACTTTAGGGAAAGCCCTTCCCTGAACTTCAGAGAAAGGATAGAATTGGTTTTGAGGCTGCTTTTAATTTTGAAATCTGCAGCATACCAAATTGCCATACTTGGGGCCATTATTGATTTAGCCTCACCATCCCTTATCCAAATGGTAGAATTTTATGTACAAGATCATTAACTCTAGAATATCCAGAGATGAATCAGTTTTGGTCTAAAAGTAAAGAACATGTAATTTTTACATGCTGAGTTACTGAGACCCCGTTCTGACATTTTATCAATGTGTTCCTGTTACAGTCTCAGACCAAGATAGACAATGGTGTTCCTGTTATAAGCACAGACCAAGAATAAAATACAATTCAAATACAGTAGCTATAACCTTTATTTTTTTTCAGAACTACTAAGAGGAAAGACCTGAGGACCATGAACCAGAGTAGGCTTTATATATTTCATCAATTAACTGGGTTTCAGTTTCTTGTGTTAAGGTATTAAACTCACATTGTTTTGTTTTTACATTACTCTACTCCAAATTGTTTATTGTTTCTGTTCTTCAGTACTTAATAAATGAAAAAAACAAGATAAAAATGCAGGCCTACGGGAAACCTTGAGGATGATTCTGGACAGTCTCTAGAACACTGAGAAAAACAATTCTGCTATTTACCCCCCCGCCCTAGTTTAAAGAATTTCATTGTTAGAAGTTCTAGCAGGTTAATATAGCATGTCTTCTGATATTCTGGGCAGACAGATTTTCTTCGTTTTAATGATTTTAGAGTTTTTGGATCAAGCTTCCACCCAATACATGAAACTTCCAACAGCCATTCAATCCATGTAAGCATTACCCAGTTTTCATCCAGTTTTGAAAAGTTCTTCAAATCCCCACTTCAAATCCTGGCTGCTACTTTCTCTGATGACACTTTTGTTGTAGAAACTCATCCAGCCAATTGTCTTTGAGATACTACCCCTGCCCCACGTTGGGTACCAAATGAAGGATGATTATGGAAGTGCAGGAATGCATGAATAAAAGAATAACAAATATATATTTGGGCAACATTCACTGAAATGAAGTTAAAGATTCATGAACATCTCTACCCATTAGGCGTTAGAAGCTGTCATCTGCTCTCTGACCACCATCCAAGAGACCCAGCTTGATCCCAGTCTACACATAGTACCTGATAGAATGCCCTGAAGGGACTAGTACCTCAAAGACTATTGACTGAATGAGTTACCACAACACACTGTGATCTATACTCTGATTATACTTGAAGTCTTATACTCGGTCCCAGTCACTGGCTCTGCTTTTTCAATGTCACTCCAAAATATAGGCAGGAAATGTTCACCAAAAATATAAATCTCAGACAAAGCTAATTAATATCATTGTTCACTCTATAAATATATTTATACCTATGAGTAATATGTATACTTTCTCCATTTTGTCATTACAGGCATGTGGGTTATTTCCAGGTGAACACTGAGAACATACCTGAATACATAAATAAGTCTATGGGGTATAGAATATGAATACATTCAGTTTTATCCTCTTCCTAATTATTATGATGCTTTTTATCCACAGTGGCCATCATAAGATTTATGATATGTTCATTTCTTAGTTAAATTTATTTAGGATTTTTGCACAAAAGTGAATCTTGGCACTAATTTTGCTTTCTTAAAGAAGTGTTTATTAATCACTTGATTTTGTTCTTGTCTTTGTTATTGTTGTTGAAAAATTTGTGTAGAAAGTTACCCAATCTCTCTGGAATTTTAACTTTGTAATTGTTTTGAGGAAAGCTTTTTCCTTAAAAAATAAATAATTACAATGTGAAAAAAATGTAAAGGGATCTTTGCTTTTATATTAAGCTCACTTCATTGTCAACACATTTTTAAATTTTAGGTATTATTTTTATTTTTTAAGATTTATTTTTATTTTATGAGTATGAGAGTTTTGCATGAATGTATTTGCACCACATGCATGTCTAGTACCCATAGAGGCTAGACTAGAGCAATGAATTTCATGAAACAGGAATTATAAATGGTATGGGCCACCATGCAAGTGCTGAAAACCAAGCCTGCTTTTCTGCAAGAACTGATAAAAACATCCATGTCCTGCATTTATGTATTTTTTATTTATCCATGTGTGTGTGTGTGTGCGAGCATATGTGTATATGTGTGTGTATGTGTGTGTTTCTGTGTGTGTATGTGTGTCTATACTCATTAAAGGGCAACAGGTACATGCAGAATCTCAGTCTGCTATAAAAGCAGAAAGTACTCTGTAACTCCAGTGATAGTTCACTAGTCCCTGGCAAAGCAGTTTTTGCTTCTAAAACTACTAGAGAATAATAAAAGTAATGCATCAAAAGACAGACCCAACAATTATAATAAAGATGATTGTTTTGTAATGAACTCCTTTTCTTCTTTGAAATGATGGTGAAAATCCCATTAATATTCCTTAAGAATTTGGAGCATACTGAACAGATATTATAATGTCAGGCAGTATTCTATATAGGAGGTCGGCTCAAAATGAAATTGAAGTCCAATATTGAATTAAACAGTATATATTCCCTGATAATTTTAGCAAGAATGGGGCTTTGATATTCGCATTTATACAATGTGGTTAAAATTGTTGCACAGAAGAGACCATTATACTACTACATTTTATCTAGTATAATTTAAGATCGTTGTCATAAAAGCCACCTTTTACAATTATGATCTCATTTTCATAAAAGCCAAAGAAAAGAATGTCTGCATGAGAAGAAATACAAAGATATTTGCAAGAAAGATGTGTTTAGTAATGGATGAAAAATTTATGTGGTGAATAAATCTACTCTTTGCATAATTAAAAGCAGACTATCTCTAAAAGTTTCCATGTTAACAGGCAAATGTTACCTACGTTGATAATTAAATATAAAAATAGCAACACAGTTGTCATACTAAGATTTCTTCTTTGGCATAATGTTAAAACAAAGGCAGAAGTAATATTAGTAAGGTGTATACACACTGTCATATATAATAACTTCATTAGATGATACACTGATCAGTGGTAGTGTAACTTCTTTTATATTTATTTTTATTTTATTATTTTAATTTTAATAGCTTGCTTCACATGTCAATTCCAGTTCCCTCTCCCTCCCCTCCTCCCGCACCCCCACCATCTCCCCCCAGCCTCCCACCCTATCGCCACTTCCTTCCACATAGGGGATATCTAGAATCTGTCATTTCACTCAGGACAGGGTCCAGGCAATCCCCTAAAAGTCCAGCCTGAGGGAGCATCCCTCTTTGTGTTATGGACACACAAAATTCTTAAGCAATGTAAGCTTTCTTAGCATTTTATACTGAAAGCATCCATGAAAAAAAATGTTAAAGCTTGCTTTAATAGTGCAATTATGACGTGAAATTAGCACTCAGAAGAATTTACACTTAAATACATTGCAGCTTACTCTCTGGGCAAGTCACTATCAGTTTTTATCCTATTTTTATCATTATTATTTTGCCCCAATCATGATTTTACATGAAATTTTTGCATGCATATACACACACACACACACACACACACATATATATATATATATATATATATATGTATACTGACTACATAAAAATACAGTGCTTTATGAATGGATAATAAAGCTATGTGTTCAAATCTAGCATATTTCAGGAATAGAGACATGGCTCAGCTGTTGAGCACATATACTGCCTCTGCAGAGGATCTGAATTCAGTATCCTACAGCCATGGCAGGTGGCCTACAAATGATTATAACTGTAGCTCTATAGGACCTAGCTTCTGGACTCTGAGATTACCTGAAATCATATGCATGTGCTCACACAAAAATGTGCACAAATATTTACGACTAAATTTTGTGGCTCTAGAACCAGGCTGGCGGGAAGGCTTCTCTCAAGGAAAAAGCTTCTCTTTACATAATGGTGTCAGAAGTGGGATTGAATTTCCATGCAAAATAACAAAATCTTTAAAGGAATTTTAGAAACAGAAGAATGGGGAGAAGCACAGATTTTTCTTAGCAGCATTTTATCAGGTGGGCTCTGTTCTGCTAGCGACAAGCCGAGATTCATGCGGCTCGCTTACCGGAGTCGCCCTGACTCTTCATAAAAAGAAAAAAAAAACAGCAAGGTTCTCTTAAAAGACTCTGCTCACAATTAAAAAGTTATACGTACAGCTGGAAGTGGCAGTACCACATCTCTGAGCAGGCAGCTTTTGCTGGATGTCAGACTGAGACAGTAAGCTGAAATCACGCTTACGCCGCCATCTTGGAAAACTTCAGTTTAAACTGCCACGGTTTTACAGATAAGGCATGTGGCCAGAAAAACGTAAAGATTTACAGCAAATTCAGACTTGGATGAACAAAACCTCTAAAGGTTTACAGTGTGTTTAAAAATATACATGAGATTGAGAGAGAAAATGAAATGACGAAGTGGTAAATAAATAAAAATGCCACCATTGTTGTAGCACATGCCGGTAGGATTTACTCCAGAGGCAGAGGCAGGCAGATTTCCAAAGAGAAACCCTGTCTCAGAGAAAAATAAATAAAAGTTAAATAAATAAAGTAATAATAGATAAATAAATAAGCCACACAAAGATGGAAAATACACAGAGAGTCTGGTTACTGTACGCTATTGTGTTTTTCAGTTTTTTAATTGCTCAGGAAGGAGCAACTGCTAAAGTACACTTGATTATAAATGCTGATGAATTAATTCAACTTATATCTTTTGAAAATGCCTTGATTTCAATTTTAAGTATAAGGATATGTTACTTGGAAAAGGAGTTTTTAGTTATGTTTCTACAGAAAATGAAAAGCTGAGGATTCCTTCCAGGCTTTCGTGGTTTGAAGAACCAAGACCCCCGGAAGCAGTGGGCCAGGTGTTTCAACAACTGAGACAGCTAAGATGATGGAGCTGTACAGACCATGAAAATAAGGACTTATACAGGTTTCTGAGTTTTGTCATGATCCCCCTGGTATGAACAGCACCCCCTTTCAGCACGAAGCAGTTTGGAATGAGCGACATCCTAATTCCCATCTTGTTTATAAATCTTTGTTTTCATTTATATGAGATTGTTTATAATTGGCTAGTGATCACAGCCAATCTTTTTAATGGTAAAAATTGAATACAGACTATAGACAGTTAATGATAATAGAATTTATAGTTAGTAAGTTAGGTTTTCTAGATATACAGAAATATATTTTAGATAGATAAACAGTCTTCAAACCTCTCAAAGACCTTCAGAAAATGGCATTTAAAATGGTTTAGGGTTTTTCTTGACAATGAGAAATGTCTGCTCCTGGCAGCACCAATTATGTCTGAGAGGAAGATGGGCATCAAAGAAACTTGTTATAGAGTTTGCTTTCAACATGGCAAGATTGGCCATTTGGGCAAGAAACTACTTTTGCCTGTACTGTTTGACTGTTGCTGTATAAACTGGACATGCAGGACCCACGGGAAAGTGACTGCTGAACTCAGTCTTACAGGGTTCCTGATTCATGGAAGAGACTACGAGATATTCTACAGGACACAGAGAAATGACTGACAGACTGCCAATGCAGATGAACAGTTTTGAAATTTCCTGCTTTGCTGAGAAATCTTCTGGACACATTGTGGCCTATGGGCTGAAGATGGATGCCCCGACAATACAGAGGAACTTTGGGTGACTGTCCAGGTAGCAAGATGTCTCTGTCAATCCTAATGTTTATATAGTATCCTTCTGTGGTCTTTGATGGAGTTGAAGACAGATAGTTATAGTTATAGTTTTCCTTTGTTATGATAAAAGATAAGCTACACAGAAATTTGAACTCACAAGAATGGGATTGATGATATTTTCTTTAAATCTTGCTAAATGTTGACAAAATATTGTAACTTTGCTCTTACTTGATAACTGTTCTGTTATATATAATTTGACTATGTTAAAGTTAAGACCTCTCTTTTTGTTTAAACAAAAAAGAGGAGATATTGTGGAAGTCCTATTATTTGTCAGTAAAGCACTGCTGGCCAATAGGAATCTAGATAGGTGGGACTAGGAGTTCAGGAGAACTCTAGGAAGGGTAAACACAGGAGAGTCGAGATGTAACGCCATGTGGTAGGAAGCCCGGAAGTTTCTCCAGTAAGAGACATACTTAGATTAACAATTATGGGGTAATTACTTAAGTCAGAGTTAGCCAGTAAGAAACAAGCAAGGCCAACAGCTTCATAATTAATATAGCCTCCTGCGTGTTTATTTGGGACTGATGCAGCTCTAGAACCAGGCGGGCAGGAAGGCTTCTCTCAAGGAAAAAGCTTCTCTTTAGAAAATCTAAAGTATACCTTTTTGTAATGATTTAACTTTATATACTAAGCTAATTTTTTGAAAACACATCTAAGTAGCAGTTTTTTCTCCATGATGTTTAAACTGAAGTATAATATGATCTATCACATAAAATTTTAATATAATATACTACATGCTTTAGTATTAACTGCTTTTTAATTTTCAAGAGAAACTCCCTACCTAAAATGAAGATGATTTTATATTTAAAAATACAGAGATGATGTAGTATGAATACATTTTTATTCCATAGCTTTAAGCTATCCATTAGAAGATGAGAAAAATTGGAATGGTGGGGTAGGGAAGCATAGAAATAGCATGAGTCTCATTTTCTATCTATTCAATTGTTTACTGTTTCTTATGTTCTTCATTCCCTGTCTTCAGATTCATATTTAGATATTTATATTAATAAAGGCTGTAAGGTGAAAGGTTTTCCTCATTTTTAAAAATAAAATATCTTGATATTAATGCAATTTGTATGATAACAAAATATTTGGTGCATATAAATAAGAGTAACCTATTACATTTACTCTCAGGGAGATGACATCCAAACAGGAAATATTGTTCTTATATTCCAGTGGCAAATATTTTCAAAAAATGAAGCAAGAACTACAAAGAGCAGTAAGAGGTAGGCTTTTTAATTTTTAATGGAAGAAGGTTCATAAAAGTTCAGGATTTGAGATGTTCTTGAACAAGGAGATAGATGTATAGTGAATTGGGAGAAAGAATGACATTTCAACAAGACTGAAAATATAAAGGTTGGATATAACTGGATATGTTGGAAGAATAATAAATAATTTAAATTTACTTAAACCTAAGCTAAACTTAAGAAAGTATTGACACATATAGTATGTTGGCATTCATGTACTGACATACTGAATTGCAACTTATTCCAAGTATATATTGAACTTACTCTGGATCACATATTGCACATAGGTCAGCATGACAAAACTAATGTTCTGTGTGAAATAAAAAAAGAAGAAGAAAAATGAAGGTCAAACTATTGTAAGTAAATCTCCAAAAGTTGTTCACTTTAACATACAGTGAAGTATATTCAAAGACCAAATTTCATTGTAGAGTTTTTTATACTTAGAAAACATTATTATGTTTTGATCATTTCCTTTTACCTCTTATACCAAATCATAGAATTTGTGCAAGTTCAAACGCAAACGTGAAACAATTCAAGTTAGCCATAACTGTTTCAGAGCCCAGAAATTTTGAATAGTACATGTCATTTAAATTTAGCTAACTTTCTGGTTTCTAATCGTGCTGAAATCATAGATGCTATTGACTTATTCCCTTGCTTTATTTACTAAAGTATGCTGGTGTCACTGTGCCATAAAAGTACAAATCCCATCACTTGATCCTGTTGATTTTTCAGAAAGACTTCCCATTTCTCTTTGTATTGTTTTTGCCTGTAGGGACTTGTCAAAAATCTATGTCTTCTCAAAGGTGACTCATTTATGCAGTATGTATGAAAGTGCTCTTATATCTATAGCTGAGAGCAGAATTAAACTGCTAAGAATTATTTTGTGGAATTGTGATACATCCGGTTAATGTACTGGTCTATGAATTTTCTAATTCTCTCCCCATTTGAATTTTACTTACACATTATTAAACTTCCCTATTTCTTTAACATTAGTTTGTGGTACTATATCTTTCTATTATACAAGACAAATTAAAGACATATGAAATACACATACTTTAGACAAAACAATTGAGTTACCTTATAAAATAAAACTAAGTTGTTTCAGGCATGTTAATGTATTCACAGAGAACTAACTACTGTGGCAAGAAGTTAGAGATAAAAGAAATACCACATGAAACAGATATAAAATATAAGCATTTATTTTTTAATTTTAATTTTAAATAGCTTGTTTTACATGTCAATCCCAGTTCCCTCTCCCTCTCCTCCTCCAGCACTCCCCCATCCCCCACAGCCTTCCACCCTATCGCCAATTCCTTCCATATAGGGGATATCTAGAGTCTGTCATTTCACTCAGGGTAGGGTCCAGGCACTCCCCTAAGAGTCTAGGCTGAGAGATCATCCCTTTTTGTGCTATAGGCACACGATCACTGTTTGTATTCCAGGGATAGACACTGATCCACTGCTCAGGGCTCCATAGGTTGCCCAGGCCTTCGCACTGACACTCACTTTTGGGGCAGTCCAGATCAGTCTCATGCTGGCCTCCCAGCTGTCGGTCTGGGGTCCAAGAGCTCTCCCTTGTTCAGATCAGCCATCTCTGCTGGTTTTGCCAGCCCATTCTTTGCCAAATTGCTCATCACTCCTCTCTCTGTCACTGGGTTCCTTGGGTTCAGTTCAGTGCTTAATTGTGGGTGTTTGCCTCTGCTTCCATCAGTCACTGGATGAAGGCTCCCAGATACTTACAGACATCAAGTTCATTATCAGGAGTAGGCATTCGAAGTAGTCTCAACAATATTGCTTAGCTTGCCAATTGGTGTCATCACTTTAGATCACTAGAAGTCACTCTGGTGCCTGATCTGTCCTCTAACCTATGATTCCCTCTTCCCCCTATTCTACCCCCCAGTCAACCTTCCTGTTACCCCATGACCTTCTCTCTCTTCCTCTTCTCTCCCTCTCTTCCACCCAGCTCCCACTCGCCCTCACCCCTCGCCGTGTTCCCCATCCATTCAGAGGATCTTGTCTCAATCCTCTTCTCTTGGGTACTATGCATATCTTTTAGGTTCTTTCCTGTTTCACAGACTCTCTATGAGTGGAAGTGCAGCCTGGCACTATCCTGATCCATGTCTAAAATACATATATGAGTGAGTACATACCATGTTTGTCTTTTTGCAACTGGGTTACCTCATTCAGGATGGTATCCATTTACCTGCGAATTTCAAGATTCCATTGTTTTTTCTGCTGAGTAATACTCCATTGTGAAAAAGTACCACGTTTTCTCTATCCACTCTTCAGTTGAGGGGCATCTAGGTTGCTTCCAGGTTCCGGCTATTGCAAATTATGCTGCTATGAACGTAGTGGAGCAGATGCCCTTGTTGTATGAATTTGTCTCCTTTGGATATATGCCTAAGAGTGGAATTGCTGGGTCGTGTGGTAGATTCATTCCCATTTTCCTGATGAAGCTCCATACTGATTTCCTAAAGTGGCTGGACGAGTTGGCACTCCCACCAGCAGTGGAGGAGTGTTCTCCTCCCTCCACATTCTCTACAGCGTAAATTGTCTTCGTTTTTTTTTTTATTTTAGCCATTCTGACAGGAGTAAGATGGTGTCTCACAGCTGTTTTGATTTGCATTTCCCTGATGGCTAAGGATTTTGAGCACTTTCTTAAGTGTCTCTTGGCCATTTTAGCCTCCTCTATTGAGAATTCTCTATTTAGTTCTGTACCCCACTTTTTAATTGGATCCTTTCGTGTTTTGGAGACTTGCTTCTTGAGTTCTTTGTAAATTATGGAGATTAGACCTCTGTCAGATGTGGGGTTAGTGAATAACTTTTCCCATTCTGTGGACTGCCTTTTTGTCTTGTTGACTGTGTCATTTGCCTTACAGAAGCTTTTTAGTTTCAGGAGGTCCTATTTGTTAATTGTCGATCTCAGTGTTTGTGCCACTGGTGTTATGTTTAGGAAGTGGTCTCCTGTACCGACTCGTTGAAGAGTATCTCCCACTTTCTCTTATAAAAGTTTCAGTGTGGCTAGATTTATTGAGATCTTTGATCCATTTGGACATAAGTTTTGTACAAGGTGATAAACATGGATCTATGTGCAGTCTTCTGCATACCAGTACCCAGTTATGCCAGAACCATTTGTTGAAGATGCTTTCTTTTTTCCATTGTATAGTTTTAGCTTATTTGTCAAAAATCAAGTGTTCATAGGTGTGTGTGTTAAAATCAGGGTTTTCAATTCGGTTCCATTGGTCTACCTGCCTATTTTTGTGCCAATACCAAGCTGTTTTCAGGACTATAGCTCTATAATAGAGCTTGAAGTCAGGTATGGTGATGCCTCCTGAAGTTCCTTTATTGTATAGGGTTGTGTTGGCTATCCTGGGCCTTTTGGTTTTCCATATAAAGTTGATTAATGTTCTTTCCAGGTCCTTGAAGAATTGTTCCGGAATTTTGAAAGGGATTGAATTGAATCTGTAGACTGCTTTTGGCAATATTGCCATTTTTATTATGTTGATCCTACCAATCCAAGAGCATGGCAGATCTTTCCATTTTCTGGTATCCTTTTTGATTTCTTTCTTTAAAGACTCAAAGTTCGTGATATACAATTCTTTCACTTCCTTGGTTAAAATTATCCCCAGATATTTGATGCTGCTTTTGGCTATTGTAAAGGGTGATGTTTCTCTGATTTCTTTCTCAGTCACTTCATCATCTGTATATAATAGGGCCGCTGACTTTTTGAGTTTACCTTGTATCCTGCCACATTGCTGAAGGTGTTTATCAGCTCTAGGAGTTTCCTTGCAAAGTTTTTCCAGTCACTTATGTAAACTATCATATCATCTGCAAATAGTGAAAGTTTGACTTCTTCTTTTCCTATTTGTATCCCCTTTATCTCCTTTTGTTGTCTTATTGCTGTAGCTAGAACTTCAAGTACAATATTGAAGAGATATAGAGAGAGTGGGCAGCCTTGTCTTGTTCCTGATTTTAGAGGAATTGCTTTGAGTTTCTCTCCATTTAGCTTGATATTATCTGTTGGTTTACTATATATTGCTTTTATTATATTCAGGTATGTTCCTGTTATCCCTGATCTCTCTAGGACATTTATCATGAAGGGGTGCTGGATACTGTCAAAGGCTTTTTCAGCATTTAGTGAGATGATCATGTGGTTTTTGTTTTCAGCTTGGTTATACTGTGGATTACATTGATAGATTTTCTAATGTTGAACCATCCCTGCATTCCTGGTATGAAGCCTACTTGATCATGGTGGATAATTTTTCTGATGTGTTCTTGAATCCGATTTGCGAGTATTTTATTGAGTATTTTTGCATCGATGTTCATGTGGGAAATTGGTCTATAGTGCTCTTTCTTAGTTGTGTCTTTGTGTGGCTTGGGCATCAAGGTAATTGTAGCCTCGTAAACAGAGTTTGGCAGTGAGCATCCTGCTTCTATTGTGTGAAATACTTTGAAAAGTATTGGAATTAGCTCTTCTTTGAATTTCTGGTAGAATTCTGTACTGAAGCCATCTGGGCCTGGGCTTTTTTTGTTTTGGAGACTTTTGATGACTGCTTCTATTTCATTAGGGGTTATAGGTCTGTTTAGATTGTTTATCTGCTCTTGATTTAGTTTTGGCAACTGATATCTATCCAGGAAATTGTCCATTTCCTTTAACTTTTCGAATTTTGTGGAGTACAGATTTTCAAAGTATGCCCTGATGATTCTCTGGATTTCCTCAGAGTCCGTTGTTATGTCCCCTTTTTCATTTTTGATTTTGTTAATTAGCATGCTCTCTCTCTGTCTTTTGGTTAGTTTGGACAGAGGTTTGTCTATTTTGTTGATTTTCTCAAAGAACCCACTCTTTGTTTTATTGATTCTTCTCAATGTTTTCCTGGTTTGTACTTGATTGATTTCAGCCCTCAATTTGATTATTTCCTGGTGTCTGCTCCTCCTGGGTGAGTTTGCTTCTTTTTGTTCTAGAACATTCAGCTGTGCAATTCATTCTCTAGTATGACTGTTCTCCAGTTTCTTCATGTGGGTACTTAGTGCTATAAACTTTCCTCTCACTTTCCTCTCAACACTGCTTTCAAAGTGTCCCATAAGTTAATGTATGTTGTGTCTTCATTCTCATTGAATTCCAGGAAGTCTTTAATTTCTTTTATTATTTCTTTCTATACCCAGGGATGGTGCAATTGTGCATTGTTCAATTTCCATGAGTTTGTAGGGTTTCTGCGATTTGTGTTATTGTTGAATTCTAATTTTAATGCATGGTGGTCTGATAAGATACAGGGGGTTATTCCAATTTTTTTGTATCTGTGGAGATTTGCTATGTTTCCTATTATGTGGTCAATTTTAGAGACGGTTCCATGTGGTGCCGAGAAGAAGGCATATCCCTTTGTGTTTGGGTGGAATGTTCTATAGATGTCTGTTAAACCCAGTTGGATCATAACTTCTATTAGTTCTTTTGTTTATTTGTTAAGTTTCTGTCTGGAGGTCCTGTCTAGCGGTGAGAGCTGAATGTTGAAGTCTCCTACTATTAGTGTGTGAGAATCTATGTGCATTTTGAGCTTTAGTAATGTTTCTTTCACGAATGTAGGTGCCTTTGTATTTGGGGCATAGATGTTTAAAATTGAGACTTCATCTTGATATACTTTTCTTTTGATGAATATGAAGTGTCTTTCTTCATCTCTTTTGATTGAATTTAATTTGAAGTCTAATTTGTTAGATATTAGGATTGCTACACCCGCTTGTTTCTTGGGACATTTGATTGGAAGATCTTTTCCCAACCCTTTACTCTGAGATAACGTCTGTCTTTGATGTTGACATGTGTTTCTTGTATGGAGCAGAAGGAAGGGTTCTGTCTTCAAATCCATTCTGCTAGTCTGTGTCTTTTTATAGGCAAATTGAGGCCGTTGACATTGAGGGATATTAATATCCATTGATTGATGATTCTTGTTTGTGCTTGATTTATTGGTAGTGAAGTTATTTTGAGTAGTTTCTCCTCCCTTTTTCTTTTGGTGTTTTGTAAAGTGGGATTATATATTGCCTGTGTCTTTGTGAGTGTAGTTATCTTCCTTGGATCTATGTTTTCCTTCTAGCACTTTCTGAAGAGCTGGATTCATGGATACGTATTGTTTAAATCTGGCTTTGTCATGGAATATTTTGTTTTCTCCATCTATGGTAATTGAAAGTTTTGCTGGATATTGTAGTCTGGGCTGGCATCCTTGTTTCCTTAGCGTTTGTAGGTCACCTATCCAGGATCTTCTGGCTTTCATCATTTCCATTGAGAAGTCAGGTGTAATTCAGATAGGCCTTTGTATGTTACTTGGCCTTTTTCTTTAGCTGCTCTTAATATTTTCCCTTTACTCTGTATATTTGATGTTTTGATTATTATATGGCGAGGTAACTTCTTTTCTGCTCCAGCCTATTTGGTGTTCTGTAAGGTCCTTGTATTTTCTTTTTTTTTTCCTCCAGATTTATTTTGGTAAAAAAAATCAGATATAACCTTTCAAAAATTACATTAATGTTTAACATGCATTCAAATAACTTTCTTTTTTCCAGTTTAAATTTAGATAAGAAAGGAGGTTGCTTCACAAGTCAGTTCCAGGTCCCGCTCCCATTCCCTCCCCTCCTCCCGTGCCATCCCCCCACCCCCCCCCGTTATCCCCCTCATTCCCCCAGGGAGGGTTAGGCCCTCCATGGGGGTGTCCATAGTCTGTCATTTCATATAGGGCAGGGCCTAGACCCTTCCCCAAGAGTTCAGGGTGAGAGTGCACCTCACATTGTTCTATGGGAGTCCAAAGTCCGTGTGTATACTTGGGATGGGTACTGTTCTGCTGCCCAAGGCTCAGTAGGTTCCCTAGGCCTCCTCATTGACACCCAAATTCAGGGGGTATTGATCTGTCCCATGCTGGATTCCCAGGCTGATGCCTGGGATTCAAGAGTTAAGAGTTAACCTTTGTCTGGTCAGCTGTTTCTGGGGGTTAAACCAGCCCAGTCTTAATCCCTTTGATCATCAGACCTCCCTCTCTGTTACTGGCTTTCTTGAGTTCTCTTTCTTTAGGTTAGGGAAGTTTTCTTCTATGGTTTTGTTGAATATGTTTTCTGTACCTTTGAGTTGTATTTCTTCGCCTTCTTCTATACCTATTATTCTCGGGTTTGGCTTCTTCACGGTGTCCCATATTTCCTGGATATTTTGTGTTAAGGATTTGTTGGTTTTGAGATTTTCTTTGGTTGACGACTCTATATCCCCTAATGAGTCTTCAACACCTGAGATTCTCTCTTCTATCTCTTGTATTCTATTGGTGATACTTGCATCTTTAGTTCCTGATCATTTACCCAGCTTTTCTATTTCCAGCATCCCCTCATTCTGTATTTTCTTTATCGTTTCTATTTCAGCTTTCAATCCTTCAACAGTTTGAGTTGTTTCCTTTTTTTCTTTTTGGTTGTTTTCTCTTGGTGCTCTTTAGATTCTTTGAGAGATTTGTTTATTTCTTGAAATTTTCCCCCATTTCATGGATTTTTTGTTTGTTTTTTCTTCTATTTCTTTAAGGGATTTCCTCGTTTCTTCTTTGAGTGTCTCTATCATCTTCATGAAATAATTTTTAAGGTATGTCTCCTCTGCTTCATCTATGTAGTGCTTTTCGGTCTTGCTGGTGTGGGTTCCCTAGATTCTGGTGGAGTCATGTTGGTCTTTCTATTGCTGAGTGAGCTCTTATTCTGTCTTCTTCCCATGTCTTCCTCCAGTGGGTGCTGGTGGGGTCTTTCTGTCTCCACTGGTCTCCTTCCTTCCTGAAGCTGAAGCTGGGGATGCTGACAATGAAGCTTAAGCTGAAGCTGGGGTTGCTGGAGGTTGGGGCCTGGAAGGGCTGATGTCTTTCCTGAAGCTGGGCTCACCGGGGTTTGGGGCCTGGAAAGGTTGATGTTTTTACTGTGTGGGTGGGTCTTCTGAATGCCAGGAGTGGCCCCAGAAGATCGAGGGAATAGGTGTTGGGCAGGGGATTGGGGGTGTCTCCACTGGAGACCCAATCTCACCTGAAGCCGGGCTCACCAGGGTTTGGGGCCTGGAAGGGCTGATGTCTTTCCTGTGTGGGCAGGTCTTCTGGATGCCAGGAGCGGCCCTGAAGCTGGGCTCACCCCAATATAAGCATTTAATAAAATGCTAGGTGCTTATGAGAAATGATGAGAAAAATATTTATGTCATACTATAAAGAAATATGCAAAATCACATTTTAATGAAAATGATAAGTTGTAGATTATTATATGATACTGCTGTTTCTTACCATATAATGAAACCATAATGTCAAAAATATATTTGCATTGGCTTAACTATGCATATAGAAGAATCAGGAAGATAAATTAAAAACTAATTAATATAGTTATACTGTAATGCGAAACAGTAAGATGGGAATGTAAAAAGAGCCACAGTAAATTAGAAGTCTCCCAGACAGTTCCATTCTAAGAGTAAAGTTTGGTCACGCAAGAAAAATCTCTGGGACAAGGAGAAAGACACATTTACTAAAAGTCTTTCTTCATCAACATATATCCTGGATATGCATCCATCATTTTTATATATTTTTAAACTTTAGTGGGCTAGGGGATTCAATCAGTCCTATTTTTTCCAGTTTTTGTGGTTACATTTTAGCACAAACAAGGCATAGGCATGAGCCATCTATTCATTTTCTTCACTGCACAGCCTGGCAATGGGATTAGTGACTCTGATGATTAGCTGTGCTGATCTTTCTATGATGGTTCCAGTGTTCTTATAGGAAATACTATGAGCAATCTCAGCAAAGTAGCATTTTTTGCACATCAACAGAATGTCGAGTACTTAACGTGAACCAGAAGCATGTAGAATACACTACACAGCATGCTCATCATTTGCCTTTTCCTCCTGTAACAGATATTGGGCATCAGGAACTAGCTCTTGAATCTTCTCCACACCCTGTTCTTAATATCTCTGGATTTCTGCAAGTTTTGATTAACATACAGATTTGACTGGTCCTTGAAGAACTTCTTGGTACCTTTTTGACAAACCTGGGCTTCACCAGAGGCCAGAAGGAAGCTATCCAGAGGGCAGCAATGATGTGGGGAAGAGATGGAAATCATTTCTCAGTCAGAAATGAAAAAGAAAAGAGGTGCTGCTCCTCTGACTAACACTCTCACTATATATATTTTACATATTTTTATAAATTATTTAATTTTTCTCTTATTAAGGACAAGCCCAAAACTAGGGTTTATGGCTGGAATATGAAAGACATGTGACTTTACGGTATCGGGGACAGTGAAAGACTTAAATTGAGATATGAATATTATATTTTGCATATATTTTAGTTTTTATACTATGTGAATGTAATGTATACTCACCAATTAATAAACAGGCTAAATTAATAAGTGTCTCACCTCCTCTCAATGGATTTAAATTATAGCACAAATTATGTGGTATTAGCTTCTAGGAACTATGAAACATGTACTGTGAAAGTTCAGATAATTAATACATTTCATTTTGTATGTTATACAGCTCTGTCCAGTCCACATTATTCTACCTTTGCAGTATGGAAGCCATTATGAAAAAAATGGGTGTTGCTATGTTCGAATAAAATGTTATTTACAAAAAGAGATAGCAAACCAAAGTTGACTTTTGTTGTACAATTTACTAATCTCCATTTTAAATATCTAATCCTGTTAGAGATAAATTTAGGGAACTAAATAACAGAAACATAAATGCTAACAAAAAAGGAAAAGTGGCCTATGTATCACCATTTTTCACAAGCAGAAAGAATATGCCATCTCAGCAATAGCATTTTGGGTTACTTAGTTGAATCTGTTTGACTGTGTTGCCATGTAAAATAATTGATGCCAGCTATTTTCAACAAGGTCCTCATGCATTTTGATTTAATTTTTGCTGCTGTTATAAAATACCATGGCAAAAGCAAACTGACCAAAGGGGTATTATTTTTAGCTAATTATTCCAGGCTATATATAGTCCATCAATGAGTAGAAGTCAGACAGGACTTTTATTCATTACTTAACTTCTATTGGAATTTTGAGAATTTTACATAACACCTTATATCTATATAATCTGTTATATTTCTATCATCTACATCAATACAGCAATGAAGAGCAAGCAGACTAACAGAAATTTTGAGGACAAATGTATACATAGAGTATCAATATCACAAATTGATCAGACTATTGACAAATTTTTGCTTAAATCTAATATTATTGTACAAAATTCCCAACAGTTTATTTACATAAAATATTTACTGTTTCTAAAATGAAACAAAATTTAGGAGTTAGCCAAACACAGAAAATACCATCTTTAGTAACTTTCTCCCACATATTTCCAATGTGGTTGCCTGGAAATTCCAGTTTCATAAAATTTTGCTATTAAGTTATCAGATAAGGAAAGAATAGAAAAAGTGAGAAACATTATGAAGCTTGGAAATCTAGTATGTCAGTATCCTAAAATGTGTAGTAAATGAAAGCCATCTGCAATGAGTATTCCCCCACTAGCCTGGTTCCAGAGCCATATCAGTTCTAAATGAAACACAGAAAAGCTATTGGTTTCAATGCTGTTGGCCAATATAGGGTTTCTCATTGACTAGTTCTGTCTTAAGTAGCAACACATACATATATACATACATGCATATATACATATATACATACATACATGGTCTTACCTTACCAAGGACGCAGCTTCATTTGTCCCCTCTTCCCGGGATCACATGGTAACTACTACACTTGGCTACATTTCCCAGAATTCTCCTCGACTTCTAGTCCCACATATCTTGCTTCCCTATTTGCCAACATTGCTTTATTAATCAACCAATAAGACAATATATACACAGAAGTACTTCATCCATCATCTCCTTTTTTCTGTCTAAATAAAAAGATTTTTTTAAATTTTAACATAGTAAAATATATAAGAAGGCAGTTCTTAAGCAAGGGCTATAAATACAATATTTAGTCCACTAACATTTTGCAAGATTTAAATAAAATATCATCTATCCTATCTTTGCAAGTCTTACATGTAACTGATCTTTTATCATAACTAAGGAAAGTTCCCCTGTGGTGTTGGTGCATCCATCTTCAGTCCGCAGACCATAGTGTGTCTGGCAGACTTTTCAACAAAGCAGGAAATTTTAAACTGTCTGCCTGCATTGGCAGTTTGTAAGTCATTTTTATGTGTCCTGTAGAATGTCTGGCAGTTTCTTCCATGGATCAGGAACCCTTTAGGACTGTCCATCTTGTTTTGCAAGTTTAGCAGTCACTTTCCTGTTGGTCCTGTATATGCAGTTTATATAACAACAGTCAAACAAGTCAGGCATGAGCAGTTTCTTGCCCAAATGGCTAATCTTGCCATATTGAAAGCAAACTCCATAACAAATTTCATAGATGCCCATCTTCCTCTCAGACATAATTGGTGTGCCAGGAATAGTTGTATCTCACTATCATGAAACACCCTAAAATATTTAAATACCTCATATTCTGGAGGTCTTTTAAAAGTTTGATAAAAATCTCTCCATCTCAAAAAATCGCTGTTTATCTAGGAAACCTAACAAATATAACTATAAGTTCTGACTATTGTAGGCAACTCTCTATAATCTGTATTTAATTATACATTACATTTTAATGAGTTATACAAACACAATACCTAAACAAGAGAAGAAATATACATATAACAAAATTGTTCTTAAATTTGTATCAATAAATGAAAATCCATATCAATACAAAGTATTAATGTCTATATCACATTCTCTTTTTTCCCTTTAGAAAGATATTGACTGTCATCATTAACATTTATAAGCAACCCCATTTACATAAAAACAAAATTTACAAACAATATTTGGTCCTTGTTTCTTAGTCTGCATGGCTGCATCATCTCAGCTGTCTTAGATGTTGGATCACCTGGGACACTGTTTCAGGGCGTCTTGCTTCATCAAACCAGACTAGTATGGGAGGAATCCATGGCTTTACATTTTCTGTGGAAGCAGAAATTATTTCTGTTATATTTAAATTTAGAAGTCAAATCAATTTTAAAATATGTAAGTTGGATTAATTCAGTAGCATTTCATTTAGCAGTTGTTGCTATTTTTTAGCAGTCAAACAATTGAAAAACAACACAATAGCATACAATATCCAGACTCTCTTAGTAATTTTCATCTTTATTTGGCTTTGTTATTACTCTATTTGTTTTACTTTTATTTTTTATTTTTCTCTGAGACAGGGTTTCTCTGTGGAAATCTGCCTGCCTCTAGTTCTGGAGTTCTGGGATTAAAGGCTTGTGCACCACACCCCGTCATTATCCTGTATCTTTTTCTCTTCCAAGTCTATGTATACTTAGTAACACACTATTAACCTTTTAGAGGTTTTACTTTATCTGAATCTGACTTTACTGTAAATCTTTATGCTTTTCTGGCCATGTGTCTTTTATCCGCTGTCTTTCCAAGATGGCAGTTGTAAGTTTACTGCCAACACTGGCCATGCAAGTCTCTGCTTGTCTCTAGCAAAACAGAGACCACCCAAGAAAATGTTTCTACCAAGAAGCCGTGCTTCTCTCTGTTCTTCTGTTTCTCAAAAATCCCTTTTATGCTTTTGTCATTTTATATGGAACTTCATGTCATATGTTGCAGGTACCATATGTAACATGTACTCTATTCTGCCAGCTTCCTGGATCCCGCTACTGTTCCAAGCCCCAAATTTAATACATGAGACACTATTTTAATTATGAAGTTGTTGGCCATTTGCTATGATTTCTTAATGGCAGTATTATTATTAACCCATAATTACTGATATATATTTTATAAAGTCTTATCTTACTAAGGATGCAGTCTCATGACTTTTCTCTTCCCAGGCTTACATGATGATTCTCTACTCTTGATTGCATTTTCCAGAATCCTCTTCCACTCCTAGTCCCCCTATCTTGCTTCCCTATTGGCCAACAGTACTTTATTCATCAATTAATTAGACAACATATACATAGAAGGACTTCCCATATCAGCTATCAAGCTAGAGTGACATTATTGGCAATGAAAGAGTTGGCAAGTTTAAACATAACATATAAGAGAACATCAATTATTCCTATTACTACAATGATTCTTATGAACCATGATGTCTATTGAGTTGTTAAAAGAATACTCTTTTAAACTACAAGCACCATTGCATTCTAAACTTTATCAGTCCTGACATATGAAAAAAAAAGTATTAAATGTATAACATCTGGAAAATACCAAAGAATTTAATTTTTAGCATTAAGGAAAACACTGAGCCAAATCCCTGGAATCCATTTGCAGAGAGGGAGAAGGGATGAGCAAAGGAGCCAAGACAGTTCTGGAGAAACCAGTGGAAACAGTTGACCCGACCCATTAAAGGCACAGAGTCTCTAGTCTTAAAACTGGGAAATAAATTGGATCATACCAAACCTTCTGAATGTGGGTGCCAGCTAGGAGGCAAGGGCAGTCTATGGGACCTCTAACAGTGGAGCCAGTGTTTATCCCTAGAGCACAAATGTACTTTGATATCCCATTCCCTATGGAGGGATATTATTGCAGCCCAGATACAGGAAGGAGTCCTTGGGCTTTCCCAAAAATAATGGGACAAACTTTGTCAGTCCCCATGGAGAGCCTCACTATACCTGGGGAGCAGGCGGGGCATTGGTTGGGTGGTTGGTGAGGAGCTTGTTAGGATGGGAGGGCAAGGGATTGGTGGGATTGATATGTATATAAAAGTGCTTCTAAGATAAACAAGCATTAAAAAAGAAAATATTTTCAATTTTTCTAATTCATAATTAGACAAGTCAACATTGAACTATGTATAATGTATGAAAATTAAAATGTACAGAATCTATGCAACATATGAAAGCAATCAAAGTTAAATCACTTATTCCATCCTCTTAATAGAAGAAACACATGGCATGTCTACCATTTTAATATGAATTAAAATTCCTAATATTTGCTATTGCTATTAGCTCCCATTGAAGGAAGTCTCAATAGTTTAATTGAATCAATATAATATTCTATTTTGTCTCAGTTGTGACTACTTCATATAGGGTTGCCCTTCTTTCTCATTTCCCACTTAAAAGATATTTTTTCATGACCTGAATATCTCATATTCCAAACAACATCTTACAGGGATGAAATTTCAGAGAAACACAGTAAGTGAAATGCCAATGATTTCTTTCAAATCAGCGCCCTCTTACAGAGCTAACACTCTGCAAATCATACAATGAGAATATAAGAGTCCAAATGTCTCTTACTCATCTTACGCAAAGAACAATCTTTTGTACAAATAGAGGCAAACTGAAAAGATCACTAGTTAGTTTTCTACACACCAAAAACTAATAACCTCAAAAGATGATGGGATATGCTCACAAATTTTATAATACATTATTTTGAACAAGTTTTCAACAATTCTTTAATCAATAAACCAGTGTGTGTCATACAGAAGTAAACAGATTACAATTATGATCTCTGGTGACAGTGAAATAATTTGAAAACAAATGAACATGTTTCAGAGAAACAAGAGGAACATATATACTTACAAATACAGGCATAACAGGACCATCAGAAAGAGAAAGTAATATTTCAGGAGAGAGAAGATACATAATAGAAGAAATTGCAGCCTGAAATTTCCCAACATTGAGGAACATGCTATGTATAAGAAATTCAACAACTCAAGGTGAGATAAAATTCTGCATTACAGTATATTGCAAAGTGCATCCAAACATCATTCAAAGTGGAATTAACAAGCCATAAAATGGCACAAATGGTATATTGATATTTTTATCATATGTTTATAACTAGCAACTCTATTCAGTAATTATGTTAGTAATTAGCTACAGCAGGGCATTTTAGAGAAATTGCTCAATGACTGCTAAAGTGCTAGTGAATGAAGCCTCTAGGATCGCAATTAAGGTAGTCATCAATCTAGTTATAGGGGAAGGACATCAAAGTCAGCCTCTCCACTACAGCCTAGATTCTTAGTTGGGGACATCTTTGTGGATCTCTGAACATTTCCCTAATGCCATATTTCTCTTTAAACCTACACTGGCTCCCTCTATTATTACTCTTCTGCATTTCTCCCGGATTCAGTTTTCCTGATCCCTTTTTTCCTCATTGCCCGTCCTCTTCTCCCCTTCTCTTTCTCCTACCTCCCTCACCTCTCCCCCCATGCTCCCAATTTGCTTTAAACATCTTGTCCCTTTCCCCTTCTTCCATGGACCATGTATTTCTCTCTTAGCGTCCTTTTTGGAATCCAGTTGTTGAGAGGTAGTGGGGATGAATAAAGCAGTCAAAAATGTGCTGGAGAAACCTACCAAAACAACTAACCTGACCTAGTGAGAGCACATGGACTGAAACAATACCTCTGAATGTGGTTGTCAGTTAAGCGGCCTGAGCAATCTATGGGACCTCTAATAGTGGAACCAATATTTATCCCTAGTGCACAAACAGACTTTGGGAGCCCATTACCTACAGATGGTTACTATTTCAGTTCAGATACACGGAGGAGGGTCTAGACCCTCCCTCAAACAATCTGACAGAATTTTATGATCTGCCGTAGAAGGGTTCACTATCCTTGGGAATGGATGGGGTGGGTTGGGGGGTCTGTGGGAAACATGGGTGGATGTGAGTGAGAGCGAAATAAGATTGTTTCTAAATAAAAAATAGGAAAAAAGAGAACTAGAAAGTGAATGCAATAGAGTAAATGTCTAAGGAGGAAGATCAGTGCAGTGATAAAATAGTTAGCAAGTGTGAGGTCCTGAGTTTAACCCCAAGCACTGTTACAAATTCAAATATTTTGTGATATTCACATAACAGAATATAGTCTGGCTAATGAATGAAGGAAGTCCTGGTATATTCTCCCGATACATACTATATAATAGGCCAGCTACCTAGTAGACAAGTAGACAAATAACATATGAATGAAATTGCACAAGGAGAAGTATGAAGCATGGGCAGAAAGAGAAAGAAGTCGAGAATAGAAATGAGGGAATTAGTAGTATATTCAGACCAGTTGGGAGGAATTGGAAGTGATCATCTATTTTATGAGATGTACTAAAATAGATTGTGGGAGTGGTGACAATATCCTGTGCATGTGAGTAAAAGCAAAAAGAAGTGAATAAACTCTGAATAGTGTATTTTAAATGGATGGATTATTCTGTTTGTAATTTATCCAACTGCTAAATTCCAAGGCAAACACAGTGAAAATGTTTAATTCCTAAATAAGCTTCTGTAATTACTAAAACGATAAAAATGATGAAAGATTTTAGAAGTGTACCAGCTTTAGATAATACTAGAATGAATAAAAAGTACTAGTCAGCATTGACACTTAATATTTGATACTCTTCTTTCAAATGATTTATTTTTATTTCTTTAAATCAAACAAACAATATATTTGTTGATATTCTGACATCCTAAGTCATTAAAGTTCCATAGACTTACATTTTGGGAGACATTACATTTTTGTATTTTAATATAATATTTTTATGTTTTTGAGAATTTCATACTTGTGTACAATATATTTTGATCATATTCACTACTACATATCCCTCTTCAAATCCTCCAAGGTATCCTCATCTCCCCTTGCTAACGTCTCAACCCCATGACATCCTGTAAATTTACAATTCAATAAGTTCAACTATGGTTGCCTGAATGCACAAGTGTGGGGACCATCCTTTAGAGCACCATTAGCCCAGGAGACACAATCCTATGTCAACTGATTCTCTCTCCTTCCCAGTATCCATTGACTATCAGTAGTTTCCTAACCAAAAGTGGAACCTTGTGCGGTCCTTCCCTGCCTGTATTAGAGTTACTATGTTATGAGAGACCCCAGGAGCATGGAAACTTTTTATAAAGGAAAACATTTAATTGGGGCTACATTACAGTTAGATGTTTCAGTCTATTGTCTTCATGGTGGGAAGCATGGTGACATGCAAGCAGACAAGTAGGGAGGTAGCTGAGCATTATACATCTTGATTGACAGGAAGGAGGAGGATTGAGAGCCCCTAGGTCTAGATTGGGCATTTGAAACTGCAAAACATATCCCCAGTGACATACTTCCTCCAACAAGGCCATACTTACTTCAAGAAGGCCAAACTCAGTCAAAAAGGCTACACCTCCTAATGTCACATCCTAAACATTCAAATATGTGATTCTATGGGGGCCATTTTTGCTCAAACCACATCTCATCCCCCATGCTACAATGTTGACTGGGTTTGTTGTGCAGGTCTTATTAGGTGACCACAGCAGTGGTGATTTCGTGATAGTTCAAAGCCTCGTCATATTCCCCAAACACAATTTAACAGTACTCCTTCCAACACTTAGCTCAATTTTATACCCTCTTTCTCATAATGTTCCCTAAGCCTTAATGTGAGGGCATATAGCATAGATGTCTCATTTAGGGTTGAGCACTCGATCAGCACTTATTTTCTACACTCTGACAAGTTGTGAGTCTATCTATTAAGCACTATTCATTGCAAAATTAAGATTATCTAATGAGGACTGAGAACTGAATTAATCCATAAGGCAGTTTTATAGTATATCTATTTAGCAAAATTATAGTAATAGATTCTCCCATAGGGACTATGAGCTCCACAGTCAATGATTCTTTGCCAGATTTACAGTACCAGATATGAATTTCCTTGTGTGGAGAGGGCTTTAAATCCAGAGAGAAAGCTGTTGGCTATCCCTATCATATTCATGCTGTTTTTTCTCCCATGGGCATATCTTACCAAGCTGGTCATTATAGAGTTCACAGCTTAAGGAGTTCACAGCGGGGTGAGAATGCTGCTCTCCACTACCAAACTTAATAATATTGTAAAATCTATCTAACACGGAGGAAACTTATATGCCAATACCAGCTTGATTGCTTCAAGTCCTGTGTTGAAACTGTGGTATTTTCAGCAGTGGGATATTACAATCAAGTTACTGTAGGCAATCAAAACTGATGCTAATTGCATGTACTGTTTGTGTGTGGTGGGTTCTCTGGAATACTTCCTTGTCCTGATCAACAATCAGAAGAGAGGTATTATATATTTGGTGTAACAAAAAAATAAATGACACAAAGTCAGATATTGGGGCTCAAACTTCAAATTGATCATCAGAAAAGCAAAGCAGCTTGTCACTGCCTCAGACTGAAAGGGCTTAAACTGTCTCCATGAACTCTCACCAAACCTCAAACTGTTGCCACTCCTCAGCATAGTTAGAAACTCCTGAGAAATCAATGTCTTCCCTATCCTCATTGTGGCTGGAGAATGAATCCCTAGTATCTTCAATGTGGCTGGAGAATGAATGCCTAAGACTGAGACCTTGCTCCTGTCTTATATACCTCTCATGAGTTCTGAAATGAAAGGTGTGAGCTATAATTTTGTTTTAGACTGATTCCCTCTAATGTATCCCTGCATGGCCCTGATAAAACAGTGATTCATCTTCATTAATCTCCTGAGTCCTGGGATTAAAGGTGTGTACCATCACCTTCAGACCTCTATAGCTTGTGACTGAATTTGGTTTCTGAATTCTCAGACAAGTTTAATAAATCATAAATAATATATCACCTAAACTTGTCACTAGACTTTTTGTGTAAAACTTTGTGACTTTGGGTGGATCACCACTCCCCATGTAGGGTAATGCTATTTTAAAAATTTATGTTTGAGACACAGTTTTACTATATAGACAGGCTAAAACTCTTGATTCTCCTGCCTTAACACCTGAATACTAAGATTGCAGTCATGTCCCACCATGCATTTTTGTGGTTTTGATAGCTTTGAAGATCAGTGATTAGATTTTATATTGTGAGATGCCTCTCTATTGGAATGTTTTTGAGTTGTCTTTTCATAAGTAGACAGGAATTATAGATTTAGACGAGTAAGAAATTTTAAAGCATTATACTGTGAATACATACATAATCTATAATGCTTTCTTTACCTGACAGGGCAAAAGCTGAGTATGTAAAAGTTCTCTATTGATTTTGCTATTGCAGTCACTTCTACTGAATGTGATATGTGTTAAACAGAAAGCCTATATATAGTTGTGTTATTCCTCTTTTAAGTTGTCAAAATTAACTAGAAATTCTTAACGTGAAATTTACCTGTCTCTGATTAATTTAAACTATAAGCTTATTTCAATAAAGATCAAATGTAATTGTTATATATTTTGGTTTTTACTGTATTTGGTGCTCAAATTGGTCTAGGATTAGGCACTAAAGGCTCATTAACTGGGTTTCTATTATTTATGACACATCTCCAATACAGTGTTATGTTTACTTCGATTAGAGAAATTTTCATCTTTATTTTCAACCGCTATAAAATGTTTTAAGATCAATTTGTCTATTTCTTTTTTGAGTACTAGAATCTGTTATATTCACCAGGCATAGTAGAGCACACCTATAATCCCAGCATGTGTGAACAGAGGTAGACAGAGTGAAAGATACAGGTCAGCTTGATCCCAAGTCTCAAAAAAAAAACCCAAACATTTAAAAGTCAGTTGTTTTTTTTTCATTATATTGTGTGTACTTGAAAATGGTAAGGAAGATGAATCTCTGGGAGCTCCTATCTTTTGAGTGTGTGGCATTTCTTGTAGTAAAATAATGAAACAAATATTTATGCAATTATTCATGTAATATATATCTATAATTTGTCTATGTCTGATTTTTTTGATTTTTCGAGACTGTCCTGGAACTAGCTCTTGTAGTCCAGACTGGTCTCAAACTCACAGAGATCCTCCTGCCTCTACCTCCCGAGTGCTGGGATTAAAGGCGTGTGCCAACAACGCCCGGCTTCCATTCATTTCTAACTAGAGTCATTTCTCTGCATTTTCACTGATGATTTGTATGTTTAAGCCTAACTACGTTCTTTCATCATACCTACCATTAATTCTTAGAAATCAACTACCTTGTAAAGATTTTTAAGTAGCTCCATGTGGCAGTGTTTCATACATTTTGCAAAGAACTAAAATTATACATCATTATAAATTATTTGCTTGGCAATATTTTAGTCAGTCTTTTAAAAAGTTACAGTAGAGGAATCTAAGTGCTTGCTTAATTATCATTACTTTTAGTTTCTCAGAAACATTAGCCAGTATTGTCCCACATACTGGATATCAGATCACCTTTGATATTTCATCATGTTTCATAATTCCTGTCATCCTAGTGATATCTGGTCACTCTAGGTTCTCTTCATAGTCATATCAGAACAGTTTCAAAAGACTCTAACTCTAATTTCAAATTTTCTTGTAACACTTTTCTGTCCACCAAACTTCACATTGCTCCTTGTCTGTAATCATATGTTTATTTATATTGTATTTGGACTTGAGACCATTTTCCTGCCTCATTGACTATAAGGCCCCATTGCAGTAGTCTGTGATCTTCCAAATGCCCTGAATAAGTCTTTCATTACCTAACTTAAACAAATATCATTGTGTTTTTCTTTAGAAAATCATCCTGAACAGATTCATCTGACTAAAACTATATATCTTAATAGATTTATCCATTCCCTATACTTCAAATACCTGATGTCTCTGATACTTTTATAAATATGTTTGCACTTTTATTTCCTGAATATGATGTAATTGGAATCATGTAATTGATGACTGTTTAAAATGAACTTCTTTCACTTAACAACATATGTTTAGAAGTTTTCTACATATCGTAATTTTAGTTTAATGAGGTAAATACCAAGGAATATGCTGAAAATTCATGTGCAGAGTAATTTAATATTACAAAAACAGCGGAAAGGCCCACAGTTCCACCACAATTTGAGATTGTGAGATTTCTCTGTATTTATTATTTTTATTAGCAATACTAGCAAATGTACAATCATATCTTAAATAAGACATTTTAATTTTTAAAATTTGTACTAAAGTGTGCAATTAAGTCTCATGGATTTTATTTTGCATTTAAAATCTTACTATGTAACCTACACAGGATTTACATTTATTATGCAGCAGATCATTTAGAATTCTTGATCATCCTGCCTCAGTTTCCTAACTTCTGGGATTTACCCCTTGATCAATTTTTTAAAAAATATATTTATATATTTAATGACATACAACAGGTATGTTTTCTTGTATTTTTATGCTTTTAGTGCCCTATCTACTCTTGCTAAGTAGAGAGCCACGAAGATTTATCCAAGTACATTTCCAGAGGCTATTCATCTTTACAGAATTTACAGTTAATTCTATATACATTTTAGATACCAGGGTTACAATTTAAATAAAATAATACTTTATTTTATGCACATATACACTTATTTTTATCAACAAATATTAGTATGCTATGCTTTTTCCAGTCAATGGGTTCAAGAATCAAAAAGCTATTGGATCTGGTGGCCATTGATTTTCTAGGATGCAATAGTATCCAGTTAAGCACAGCAAGATCTTAGAAATGTCCACTACTCTCACATGTTCAGGTATCAAAGAGGTGAGTATATCCTTGAGGATTTTTTTCCAAGACTAAATCACATCTTAAATCTTTAGAAATGTTACATAGATATTTCTCTGAGTGGGAAATTTAGTAGTAAAGAGGGTAAAGTTTACTTGAGCTAATCAAAACGAGGTAATCAAAACGAAGAGAGTTAGAGTGTCTTAGTTATTTGAGCAGATTACTTTTAAATCTCTGGAAGACTTTATCTAAAGCAATGAAATTCCTTTGGAGGAGACTTAGCATTCACTTAAATGAAAGAGACTACCCTTGCCCTAAGATGATAAGTAAAAATGGGGTGTTTCATGTAAGCACCTGCTTGGTGGCTAAATGTTTCATACACAGCAAGCTGAGTAATTTCTGTGGAGGTTAAAAATCAAGTTAGTAACCATATAGAAAATGATGCGAACAAATCAGCTGTGAAATCATGGGTGGTAGCTCAATCCAAATAAAGATTTGTGTCTCACTTTACAAAAATATTTTCATAAGGATCATTTCTATAAAAAAGAAGAAAAGAAAAATGTTAATCACTGCAATAGTCTACAAACTAGTCTCTGTACCTAGAGATAAGTAGCTGAAATCATTTATAGTTTTGATGCAAAACATCATCAGTCAGCATCAAATCAAGAAGTTCAGAACAAGAGATTTGCCACAACTCTCTTGTGAGAGTGGCCATTATTTAACATTCACTCTGAGATGGTAGGGTTCTTTGAAAAGGGCAGTTTTAGGTTTGTGAGAAACTTATGAGAAAATTTTAAAATATTAGGCTGTTAAAATATTTTAGAATTCAATCTAAATGCAAATAAATAAAAATCTCAAAAATTTACAAGCTAGACAAAAATCTAGTGATGGATTGCTATAGTATTATTGTAAAACATGCTGTGTTTCTTGACATCTATTCCAAATTTAAGAATGATATTCATAGAAAGTACAATTTATTTCTAAATATATATTTCAACCATAGTTTAATTGATTTGGATATTTCCATAAAGTGCAAATGGAGTTCTTTTTATTATTTATTTTTAAATTTAAATTAGAAACAAGGTTGCTTCACAAGTCAGTTCCAGGTCCAACTCCATTTCCTTCCCCTCCTCCCATGCCCTCACACCAACCACCCCAATATCCCCTCATTTCCCCAGGGAGGGTGTCCATAGTCTCTCATTTCATCCAGGGCAGAGCCTAGACCCTCCCCCAAGAGTTCAGGATGAGAGTACATCTCACATTATTGGATGGGAGTCCAAAGTCCATTTGTATACTCCGGATGAATATTGATCTACTGCCCAAGGCTCAATAGATTACCTAGGCCTCCTCACTGACACCCCCATTCAGGGGGTCTTGATCAGTCCCATGCTGGATTCCCAGGCATCAGCCTAGGACTGAAGAGTTAACCCTTGTCAGGTCAGCTGTTTCTGGGGGTTAAACCAACCCAATCTTAATCCCTTTGGTCATCAGTCCTCTGTAAAGAGAAGCTTTTTCCTTTGAGAATGCCTTCTGGCCAGCCTGGTTCTAGAGCCGCATGAGACCCAAATAAACACACAGGAGACTATATTAATTATTAAGCTGTTGGCCTTGATTGTTTCTTATTGACTAGCTCTGACTTAAGTAATTACCCCATAATTGTTAATCTAAGTATTTCTCTTACCAGAGAATAGTTCCGGGCTTTCTACCCCATGGTGTTACATTTCAAATCTCCTTGTGTTTCTCCTTCCCAGAGTTCTCCTGGACTCCTAGTCCCACCTATCTTGATTGCCAATTAGACAGACAGTGCTTTATTGACAAATGCACAGGACTTCCCCCAACATCTCCTCTTTTCTGTTTAAACAAAAAGGAAAGTCTTAACTTTAACATAGTCAAATTGTATATACCAGAACAGTTATCAAGTGAGAACACAGTTACAATATTTTGTCAACATTTAGCAAGATTTAAGGAAAATATCATCCATCCCATTCTTGTGAGTCTAAAGTTCTATATGTAGCTTATCTTTTATCATAACTAAGGAAAACTATAACTATCTGTCTTCAACTCCATCAAAGACCAAAGAAGGATAATATGTAAACACTAGGATTGACAGAGATATCTTACTGCCTGGACAGTCACCCGAAGTTCCTCTGTAATGTTGGGGCATCCATCTTCAGCCCATAGGCCACAATGTGTCTGGAACACTTCTCAGCAAAGCAGGAAATTTCAAACTGTCCATCTGCATTGGCAGTCTGTCAGTCATTTTTCAGTGTCCTGCCGAAAGTCTAGTAGACTCTTCCATGAAGCATGAACCCTGTAAGACTGTTTGAGTTCAGCTGTCACTTTCCTGTGGGTTCTGCATATCCAGTTTATACAGCAACAGTCAAGCAGTCCAGGCAAGAGCAGTTTCTTGCCCAAATGGCTAATCTTGCCATGTTGAAAGTAAACTCCATAACAAGTTTCTTCGATGCCCATCTTCCTGTCAGACGTAATTGGTGCTGCCAGGAGCAGACATTTCTCATTGTCAAGAAAAACCCTAAACCATTTTAAATGCCATTTTCTGAAAGTCTTTCAGAGGTTTGAAGACTGTTTATCTATCTCAAATATATTTCTGTACATCTAGAAAACCTAACTAACCTAACTAAAAGTTCTGACTATTATAAGTAACTATCACATTACATTTTAAAAGATCAGTATAAGCACCATACTTAATCAACAGGAGAAATATACACATCACAAAATTGACCTTGAATTTGTATCAATAAATGAAAAACCATACCCATACCATAATTCACCTTTTTACCATTAAAAGAGATTGGTTGTGATCATTAACCAATTATAAACAATTCCATATAAATGAAAACAAAGGTTTGTAAACAAGATGGGAATTAGGATGTCGCTCATTCCAAACTGCTTTGTTCTGGAAGGGGGCGCTGTTCATACCATGGGGATCATGACAAATCTCAGAAACCTGTATAAGTCCTTATTTTTAGGGTCTGTAAAGCTGCGTTATCTTAGCTATTTCAATTGTTGGAACAACTGGTCCACCGCTTCCGGGGGTCTTGGTTCATCAAACCACAGAAGCCTGGAAGGAATCCTCAGTTTTTCATTTTCTGTAGAAACATAAGTAAAATCTCCTTTCCCAAGTAACATATCCTTATACTTAAATTTTGAAGTCAAGGCATTTTCAAAAGATAGAAGTCAGATTAATTCAGCAGCATTTATAATCAAGTGTACTTTAGTAGCTGTTCCTTCCTAATCAATCAAAAAACTGAAAAACACAATAGCGTACAGTATCCAGACTCTCTGTGTATTTTCCATCTCTACGTGGCTTATTTATTTATCTATTATTATTATTACACTATTTCTTTCACTTTTATTTATTTTTCTCTAAGACAGGGTTTCTCTTTGGAAATCTGCCTGCCTCTGCCTCCTTCAGCAAATCCTCCCAGCGTGCACTACCACAACCGGCTTCTTTATTTTCTCTCTCAATCTTACCTATATTTATAAACACACTGTAAACCTTTAGAGGTTTTGTTCATCCAAGTCTGAATTTACTGTAAATCTTTACGTTTTTCTGGCCACGTGTCTTATCTGTAAAACCGCAGCTGTTTTAAACTGCTGTTTCCTAGATGGCGGGCATAAGCGTGATTTCAGCTTACCGCCTCAGTCCATGCTGACATCCAGCAAATGCTGCCACTTCCAGCTGTACGTACACAGCTTTTAATCGTTAGCAGAATCTCTTAACACAACCTTGCTGTTTTTTTTTCTTTTTATGCCGAGTCAGGAAGACTCCGGTAAGCGAGCCACGTGAATCTCGGCTTGTTGCTAGCAAAACACCTGAGAAAAATGCTGCTATCAAAAATCTGTGCTTCTCTCTGTTCTTCTGTTTCTAAAATTCCTTTAAATCTTTTGTTATTTTGCTTGGAAATTCAATCCCGCTCCTGACAGCCATTTGTAAAGAGAAACCTTTTCCTTGTGAGGAGACTTCCCACCAGCCTGGTTCTAGAGCCGCATCAGTCCCAAATAAACACACAGGAGGCTATATTAATTATGAAGCTGTTGGCCTTGTTTGTTTCTTACTGGCTAGCTCTGAATTAAGTAATTACCCCATAATTGTTAATCTAAGTATTTCTCTTACCGGAGAAAGTTCTGGGCTTCCTACCCCATGGCGTTACATTTCGACTCTCCTTGTGTTTCTCCTTCCCAGTGTTCTCCTGGACTCCTAGTCCCACCTATCTTGATTCCCTATTGGCCAGACAGTGCTTTATTGACAAATGCACAGGACTTCCCCCAACAGTCCTCCTCTCTGTTATTGGCTTTCTTGAGTTCATCTCAGTGCTTAGCCATGGGAGTCTGCCTCTTCCTCCATCAGCCACTGAATGAAGGTTCTGTTTCCCAGAATCTCTGTCCATGGGATTGTACACTGGCATTCCCTGGGTCTATGTCTAAATTCCATATATGAGAGAGGGCATGCCATGTTTCTCTTTTTGTGACTGTTTACCTCAGTCAGGATGGTTTCTTCTAGTGTCATCCATTTGCCTGCAAATCTCAAGATTCCATTGGTTTTTTTTCTGCTGAATAGCACTCCATTGTATAAATGTACCACATTTTCTCTATCCACTCTTCAGTTTAGGGACATCTAGGTTGCTTCCAAGTTCTGGCTATTACAAATAATGCTGCTATGAACATAGTGGAACACACATCCTTGTTGTATGAATGGGTATCTTTTGGATATATGCCTAAGAGTGGAGTTGCTGGGTCTTGTGGTAGGTATATTCCCATTTTTCTGAGGAATCTCCATACTGATTTCCAAAGTGGCTGAACAAGTTGGCAATCCCACCAGCAATGGAGGAGTGTTCCCCTTTTCCACATCCTCTCCAGTATACATTGTCGTTGATGTTTTTGATTTTAGCCATTCTGAGAGGAGATGTTATCTCAGAGTTGTTTTGATTTGCATTTCCCGGATGGCTAAGGATGTTGAGCACTTTCTCAAGTACCTCTCAGCCATTTTAGACTCCTCCATTGAAAATTCTATATTTAGTTCTGCAGCACACTATTAATTAGATCCTTGGGTGTTTTGGAGACTTGCTTCTTGAGTTCTTTGTAAATTTTGGAAATAAACCCTCTGTCAGATGTGGGGTTAGTGAATATTTTTCCCATTCTGTGGGCTGCCTTTTTGTCTTGCTAACTGTGGACTTTGCCTTACAGAAGCGTCTCAGTTTCAGGAGGTCCCATTTACTAATTGTTAATCTCACGGTCTGTGCTACTGGTAATATGTTCAGGAAGCTGTCTCTTGTACCAGTTCGTTCAAGGGTACCACCCACTTTCTCTTCAAAGAGCTTCAGTGTGGCTGGATTTATGTTGAGGTCTTTGATACATTTGGACTAAAGTTTTGTACATGGATCAATCTGCGTTCTTCTACATGCCAGCCTCCAGTTATGCCAGCATCATTTGTTGAAGATGCTTTCTTTTTTCCATTGTATATTTTTAGCTTCTTTGTCAAAGATCAGATGTTCATATGTGTGTGGGATAATATGAGGGTTTTCAATTCGATTCCATTGGTCTAACTGTCTATTTTTGTGCTAAAACCAAGCTGTTTTCACTAATATAGCTCTATAATAGAGCTTGAAGTAAGGGATGGTGATGCCTCTGGATGTTGCCTTGTTGATCAGGGTAGTTTTGGCTCTCCTGGGTCTTTTATGTTTCCATACATAATTGATATTGTTCTTTTAAGGTCTGTGAAGAATTGTGCTGGGAATTTAATGGGGATAGCATTGAATCTGTAGATTACTTTTGCCAGGATTGCCATTTTTACTACATTGATCCTACCTATCCAAGAGCACGGAAGATCTTTCCATTTTCTGAGGGCTTCTTTAATTTCCTTCCTCAGGAAAATGGGAATTAATCTACCACTAGACCCAGCAATTCCACTCTTAGGCATTTATCCAAATGAGGCAGGTTCATACAACAAGGGCATCTGCTCCACTATGTTCATAGCAGCATTGTTTGTAATAGCCACACCTGGAAGCAACCTAGATGCCCCTCAACTGAAGAGTGGATAGAGAAAATGTGGTACATTTACACAATGGAGTATTACTCAGCAGAAAAAAACAATGGAATCTTGAAATTCGCAGGTAAATGGATAGCACTGGAAGAAACCATCCTGAGTGAGGTAACCCAGTCACAAAAAGCAAACATGGTATGTACTCACTCATATATGGATTTTAGACATGGATCAGGATAGTGCCAGTCTGCACTTCCACTGATAGAGAGTCTGGGAAACAGGAAAGAACCTAAAATATATGCATATATGCATAGTACCCAAGAGAAGGGGATGGAGACAAGATCCTCTGAATGGATGGGGAACATGGCAAGGGTTGGGGGGGAGTGGGACCTGGGAAGAAGAGAGGGGGTTAAGAGGAAGAGAATTGGTCATGGGGGAACAGGAAGTTGAGGGGGTGGGGGTAGAATAGGGGGAAGAGAGAAACATAGGATCGAAGATAGATCAGGCACCAGAGTGACCTCGAGTGATCTAAAGGGGTAACACCAATTGGCAAGCTAAGCAATAGTGGAGGGACCACCTCGAATGCCCATTCCTGATAATGAACTTGATGTCTATAACCATCCGGGAGCCTTCTTCCTGTGACTGATGGAAGCAGAGCAAAGACACAATTAATCACTGAACTGAACCCAAGGAACCCAGTGACAGAGAGAGGAGTGATGAGCAAATTTGCAAAGAATGGGCTGGTAAAACCAGCAGAGACAGCTGATCTGAACAGGGGAGAGCACTTGGACCCCAGACCGACAGTGTGGAGGCCAGCATGGGACTGATCAGGACCCCCCCAAATGTCAGTGTCAGTGAGAAGGCCTGGGCAACCTATGCGGCCCTGAGCTGTGGATCAGTGTCTATCCCTGGTATACAAACTGTCTTCGTGTGCTTATAGCACAAAGAGAGATGCTCTCTCAGCCTGGACTCTTAGGGGAGTACCTGGACCCTACCAAGAGTAAAATGACAGACTCTAGTTATCCCCTATATGGTAGGATTTGGCAATAGGTTGGGAGGGAGGGGGGGAAGGGGAGTGGGAGAGGAGGGGAGGGAGAGGGAACTGGGATTGACATGTAAAACAAGCTATTTGAAATTAAAATAAAAAATGATAAAAAAATAATTTCCTTCTTTAAAGATTCAAAGTTCTGGTGATACAGGTCTTTCCCTTGTTTGGTTAGTGGTACCCCAAGGTATTTTATGTTGTTTGTGGCAATTGTAAAGTGTGATGTTTCTCTGATTTCTTTCTCAGCCCTTTTATCATCTGTATATAGTAGGACTACTCATTTTCTTGAATTGATTTTGTAGCCTGCCACATTGCTGAAGGTGTTAATCAGCTGTATGAGTTCCCTGGTAGTGTTCTTAGGGTCATTTATGTAAACTATCATATCATCTGCAAATAGTGAATGTTTGACCATTTCCTTTTCAATTATTATCCCCTTGATCCCCTTTTGTTGTCATATGGCTCTGGCTAGAACTTGAAGTACAATGTTGAAAAGGTATGGAAAGAGTGGACAGCCTTGTTTTGTTCCTGATTTTAGAGGAATTGCGTTGAGTTTCTGTCCATTTATTTTGATGTTGGCCGTTGGTTTACTGTATATAGCTTTTATTATGCTTAAGTATGTCCCTGTTATCCCATATCTCTCCAAGACCTTTATTATGAAGGGGTGTTGGAATTTGTCAAAGGCTTTTTCAGCATCTAATGAGATGATCATGTGATTTTTGTTTTTCAGCTTGCTTATATGGTGGATTACGTTGATGGATTTTCATATGTTGAACCATCCCTGCATCCCTGGGATGAAACCAACTTGATCATGTTGAATGGTTGCTTTGATGTGTTCTTGGATACAATTTGCCAGTATTTTATTGAGTATTTTTTCATCAATGTTCATGAGGGATATTGGTCTGAAGTTCTCTTTCTTTGTTGTGTCTTTGTGTGGCTTGGGGATCAAGGTTATTGAAGCCTCGTAGAAAGAGTTTGGCAAAGACCCTTCTGCTTCTATTGCATGGAATACTTTGAGAAGAAATGGTATATGCTGTACTTTGAATTTCTGGTAGAATTCTACACTGAGGCCATCTGGACCAGGACTTTTTTTGGTTGGGAGATGTTTGATGACTGCTTCTGTTTCCATAGGGGTTATAGGTCTATTGAATTTGCTTATCTGTTTTTGGTTTTATTTTGGCAAGTGATAGCTCTACTTGAATTTCTTAATTTCCTTTAAATTTTCAAATTTTGTGGAGTACAGGTTCTCAACCTATGACCTGATATTTCTATGAATTTCCTCAGAGTCCGTTGTTATGTCCCCCTTTTCATTTCTGATTTTGTTAATTTGCATGTTCACACTCTGCTGTTTGGCAAGTTTGGACAATGGTTTGTCTATCTTTCTGATTTTTTCAAAGAACCAATTCTTCATTGAATTGATTCCTTGTATTGTTTTCCTAGTTTCTACTTCATTGATTTCAGCCCTCAATTTGATTATTTCCTGGCGTTTATTCCTCCTGGGGTAGTTTGCTTCTTTGTGTTCTAGAGCTTTCAGCTGTGCTGTTAATTCTCTAGTATAACTGTTCTCCAGTTTCTTCATGTGGACACTTAGTTCTATGAACTTCCCCCACAGCACTGCTTTCAAATTGTCCAATAGGTTTGGGTATGTTGTGTCTTCATTCTCCTTGAATTCTAGGAAGACTTTAACTTCTTTATTTCTTCTTTGACCCAGGGATGGTGCATTTGTGCATTATTCAATTTGCATGAGTTTGTAGGTTTTCTGCAATTTGTGTTGGTGTTGAATTCTAATTTTAACACATGGTTGTCTGATAAGATGCATGGAGTTATTCCAATTTTTTGAAGCTGCTGAGGTTTGATATGTTGCCAAGTATGTGGTCAATGTTTGAGAAGTTTCCATGTGGTTGTGAGAAGAAGGTATATTCTTTTTTACGTGGATGAAATGTTCTATAGATGTTTGTTAATCCCAGTTGGGTCATTACTTCTATAAGACCCTTTGCTTCTTTGTTGATTTTCTGTCTGATATTCCTGTCTAATTGTAAGAGGGGAGTGTTGAAATCTACCACTTTATATGTGATTTAAGTTTTAGTAATGTTTCTTTTACGAATGTGGATGCCTTTGTATTTGGGGCATGTATGTTCAGGATAGACACTTCATCTTGGTGGATTTCACCTGTGATGACTATGTACTAACCTCCTTCATCCCTTTTGAATGATTTTACTTTAATGTCTAATTTGTTAGGTATTAGGATTGCTACACCTGCTTTTTTCTTGGTTCCATTTGATTGAAAATTTTTTCTCAACCTTCAACTCTCAGGTAATGTCTGTCTTTGAGGCTGAGGTGTGTTTCTGGTGTGCAGCAGAAGGATGGGTTTTGTCTTCGAATCCATTCTGCTGGACTTTATCTTTTTATGGGCGAGTTAAGGCCATTAATGTTGAGGGATATTAATGACCATTGATTGCTCATTCTTCTTTGATTTGGAATGGTTGGTGGTGGTGGAATTATGTGTGCAATTTCACCCCTTTGTTCTTTTGACTGTTGGTAGAGAGGGATTCTCTAATGCCTATGCTTTTCTGGTTGTAGTTAACTTCCTTGGGTTGGAATTTTCCTTCCAAAACTTTCTGTAGGGCTGGGTTAGTAGATATGTATTGCTTGAATGTAGTTTTGTCATGGAATATCTTTTCCATCTATAGTGATTGAGAGCTTTTCCGGGTATAGTAGTCTGGGCTGGCATCCATGGTCTCTTAATGTTGGTAGAATATCTATCCAGGACCTTCTGGCTTCAGAGTTTCCATAGAGAAGTCAGGTGTAATTCTGATAGGTTTGCCTTTATATGTTACTTGGCCTTTTTCCTTAGCTGCTCTTAATATTCTTTCTTTATTCTGTATATTTTGGGTATTGATTATTATGTGGCAAGGGAACGTTTTTGTGATCCACTCTATTTGGTGATCTGTAAGCTTCTTGTACCTTCATTGGCATGCCTTTCTTAATGTTGGAAAAGTTTTCTTCTATTATTTTGTTGAATATGTTTTCTGTCCCTTTTAGGTGGTTTTCTTCTCCTTCTTCTCTACCTATTATTCTTAGGTTTGGTCTTTTCATGGTGTCCCATATTTCCTGGATGTTTTGTGTTAAGGATTTGTTGAACTTAACATTTTCTTTGGTTGATGAATCCATTTGTCCTAGTGTATCTTCAACACCTGAGATTCTCTCTTCCATCTCTTGTATTCTGTTGGTAATGCTTGTATCAGTAGTACCTGACCATTTGCCCAGTTTTTCTATTTCCAGCCTTTCTTCAGATTGTGGTTTTTTTATTGTCTGTATGTCAGTTTTCAACCCTTGCACTGTTTGCATTGTTTCTTGCAATTTTCTGTTTATCTTTATGTCCATTTGTTGCATTTTATGAAATTTTTGGTTTGTTCTTTCTTCCATTTCTTGCACTTTTTGGTTTTCTTTTTCTTCCATTTCTTGAATTTTGTGGTTTGCTTTTTCTTCCATTTGTTGTATCTTTTGGTTTGCTTTTTCTTCCAGTTCTTTATTTTTTGTTTTTTTTTTTCTTCCATTTGTTGCATTTTTTGCCTTGTTTCTTCTTCCATTTCCTGTCTTTTTTGGTTTGTTTTTTCTTCCATTTCTTGCATTTTTTGGTTTGTATTTTCATCCATTTCTTTGAGGGATTTTCCTATATCCCCTTTTAGAGCCTCTATCATTTCCATGAAGGTGGTTTTAAGGTCATTCTCTTCTGCTTCATTTGCATTGGAATGTGGGAGTCTTGCTGGTGTGGAGTCTCTAGAATCTGGTGGTGTCATATTTGTTTCTCTGTTGCTGAGTGTGTTTTTGTATAGTCTCTTTCCCTTCTCTTCTTCTAGTGGGTACATAAAGATCTCCTTACTGGTCTGGTGGTTAGGGGACCAGAGTTCCCTTCTGCTGGGTGCTAGCAAGTCCAATAATCTGGTAGTTCTTCTTTTCCTTGTCCTCTTTCTGGTCCCGTGGGTGGAGAAGAAGACCAGGAATCTGGGGTGCTTAGCTTCCCACCTGGTCTCCTGGACCCTTTGCTGGATCTGCTCATTTCTTGGTTTCGCTGCTGGGACAGAAGACCTGGAATCTGGGGCGCCTGGCCCCCACTGGGATTGGAAGCTCTGTACAGTTCCCAGGCGATCCCCAGGCACTGGAACACAGGCCCGAATGCAGGGCCTTTTTTTACCTGGTCCTGCCTGATCAGCTGGTCCCCTGGTCTCCCTGGATCCACTGGTTTCCTGGTCTTGTTGGTGGGAGAGAAGACCTTGAGTCTGCGGTGTGTGGCTCCCACCAGGATTGGAAGCTCTGTGCAGTTCCCAGTCAATCCCCTGGCACTGGAACACAGGCCTGCATGCAGGGCATGTTGCACCTGGTCCTGCCAGAACAGCTGGTCCCCTGGTCACCCTGGATCCGCTGGTTTCCTCCAAATGGAGTTCTTAATTGGTCTAGATAAAAAAAAATCTGTAGTCAGATATAGAGGAAAATGCTGAGAGATCAGAGACAAGGAATAAGCCACCACCACACATTACCTCCTACTTGTCTCAGCATACCAGAAAACTAGTTCCTCTTTCTCCCTGCTTATATTCTGTTTCTCCCCAGCTACCTCACATCCGGTCTGTATTTACAGACCAACAGACTTCTATGGTTAGCTAGTGGCTAGCTCCATTCTCTGACCTTTAGACAGGCTTTATTTGTACAAGCAAGATATCATCACAATAAAGTGCATGTAGAAATAATTATTTAGGCTCTTTCTAAATGTTGTTTCTTACCTATAGTGCTGAAGTACATCTCTGTAAAAAGAGGCTTTTTCATTGAGAGAAGCATTCCCACCAGCCTGGTTCCAGATCCGCATCAGTCCCAAATAAACACACAGGAGGCTTTATTTATTAGGAAGCTGTTGGCCTGGCTTGTTTCTTACTGACTAGCTCTGACTTAAGTAATTACCCCATAATTGTTAATCTAAGTATTTCTCTTACCAGAGAATAGTTCCAGGCTTCCTACCCTATGGTGTTACATCTCGACTCCTGTGTTTCTCCTTCCCAGAGTTCTCCTGGACTCCTAGTCCCACCTATCTAGATTCCTATTGGCCATCAGTGCTTTATTGACAAATGCACAGGACTTCCCCCCAACACATCTCTCTCATTTTCATTTTCTCTCATGTCAAGGAACAAATTATTCCAAGTTTTAAGACAGGATTTATTTTCCAAGATTGTTTAGACTCTTACAACATTTCACTAGAATATTAGCACTGCTGTTTCCATATTGTATTATTTGAATAAAACTGAAATCCTTCTAGGATATAGATAACAATTTTTTCTGTTTTTAAATTTTTCAGCAAATCAAAGCTTATGTAAAAGTAATTCTAGCAAAGGAGCATATTCCAACCCTATATGGAAGCAGACCATGGCTACATAGGCCATGAAGTTCTAGATTTAGTGTCATGTGTATACAGGAAAAAAGATTTTTGGATTCTTTTTCCTTGGTTAAGAAAAGATGCTGAGGGCTATGTGATAGAACACTCCCTACATGAAGGTCCTGAAAAGCCATTTCTTTATACTGTAAATGTGAAGCCCAAATTGTGATGAAGACCCCAGGATATTGGAGTTGTCAGAGCTGTGGGATATCTGCCAAGAAGAGCTTCTGAAAGAAAGAAAAAACCAAACTTTTGCAGTCAGCAGAGCTGGCAGGATAGATCCATCTAACTCCTTGGATATTGGTCATGCAGTTAAAGAATTTGGAATTTGCCCTGCTTGGTTTCAGTCTTGTTTGCTCCAGTATTTCTTCAGTACTCAGAATTTTTTCTCCCCTTTGGAATGGTAATATATATTCTGTGCTATTTTATAATAGAAATATTCAATTTTCTCTTGCTTTTGATTTTGTAGAGGTTGCAGTTAAGAAATAGACTTGAGTCTCAGAACAACTTAAGTTTTATACTCTGTTGAGGCTGTATAACAGTCTGGTGACTTTTGAAGTCAGAATCAATGCATTTTGCATTATAATATGGCCAAAAGATTAGGGTACCAGGAAGTGGAATGTGGTGGTTTGATTGAAAATGGTCTCCACGGGCTCATATATCTCAAGTTGGTGAAACTGTCACGATTAGGAGATGTGGTTATTTTGGCAGAGGTGTCACCTGTAACAGACTTGCAGGTATCAAAAGGCCATCCCATTATCAGTTATTGCACTATGTTTATAATTGTGGATCAAGATGTGAGTTCTCAACTACTGCTTGCCATCATGAACACTGTAGACACTAATCTTCTCATATCATGAGCTCCAAATTAAATATCTTCTTTTACAAGCTGTCATGTTCTTGGCATTTTATCATTGCAATTGGAAAGTAACTAATGCCATTTCTAGACACCTACAATGTTTAGAATGTCAAGCAATTCTGCATAGAGTAACAATAAACAGATGAGAAAATAATATCTGTAGTATGACGGAGAGGACTTTAGGTGTATGCCTGAGTTGTAAAGTTCAGTTGTGTTGTAGATCAATACTCATTGTCTTGAAGAACCCCCATATTTATTCCCATAGGGATTATACCAGTTTACACCTCCACCAACCATGAATAATATTCTTCGTTTTTCACATCCTCACTAGCATGTACTGTTACTTGTTTCATTTATCTTGGCCATTCTCACTGGGGTAAAATCAAATCTTTGCATTTCCCTTATGGCTAAGTATGCTGAGCATGTCTTCAAAAGTTCCCCAGACATTTATGTTTCAGGTTTTAAGTACTCTCTGTTTAGTTCTATACCTTATTTTTTATTCTATTTTTATTTTCTTGATGTTCAATATCTTTTTAGATCTTTATATTTCCTAGATACTAATCCTAGATACTAGCATCTATCAGTTGTTACAATTGGTAGTTTCCCTCCAATCTATAGTCTTTAATCAAATGATGGTGGCCTTTGCTGTACCGGCATTTTTTAACTTCATATGTTATCATTTGTCAATTGTTGTTCTCAATAGTACCTTTTCTTGTAGTGTCCTGTTAAGAAAGTCCTTTCTTGTTCCATTGAAATCTAGCCTGTTCTCTTGTATCAGGCTCAGGGGAGATGGTCTGATTTTGAATTCCTTGATATATTTAAAGTTGATTTTTAGACAGATTGATAGATATGAAAAATTTTTGTTCTTCTACATGGAGTTATTCAGTTTGACAAGCTCCATTTGCTGAAGATTCTATCATTTTCTCTAGTGACTATTTCTAGTTTCATTGTCAAATATCAGGTATCCATAGGTTTGTGAAATTATGTCCAATTCCCTTTTTATTGCAGATCAGGGAAGCATCTATTTAGAAGTATTCACATACATTGTTTCTTTAAATATACAGATAAGACTAGCTAAGTACTTTTGATTTCTGTTTTCATTATTGTTCAGATAGACCTTTTCAAAAAACTTATAGTTGTACATATTACATGGTTATCCTCCAATAACAGAACAATGATATTTTACTTGGTGTATAATGGTGGTATTTTATATACTTATTTATACTTATTGGCAGAACAACTAGATATTGAGTTTGTTGACTACCTTTCTCAAAAGTCTTCTTTAAATGGATAAAATAATCTTTTGCTGTTTCATATTTTTTATCATGTTACTTGATAATGGAGGCATTTATAGCAACTTTTTTTGATCAGTGAAACATTAGTTACCCAGTAAAATAAAAATGAGAACTTTAGAACTAGCTCAGTCTTCTAATGACCAAAAAAGCTGCCACATCTAAGAGGTGTTGTTACATTGGGACTGTTTTCATGTGAGATAAATCATCTCATTTAATTCAGTTAATCATAATTGATAAATTTGAATAAATACTAAATTTTAAGGAAATATTGTCAAAATCATTCTGTAAGTTCAGATAATTTCTGAATCTAAGTAAAGAAATGAAGGAAATATATTGGTATACTGCTGTGGAAGTTTGCTAATTCCTAGGTCACAGTCTCATAGGTCTCAATATTTATAAGCAAATTATAGTACTTGGATTCTTTATTTTAAAATTTTATTTTCAGGTTGGAGATATTACTCATTGGTTAAGAGCCCAATTCTCAGCACCTATATGGTGGCCTACAACCATCTGTAATGTGATTTGTCATCCTCTTCTGACCTGTAGGCATAAATGCAGACAGAACAATGTATACATAATGAATAAATAAATCTTTTAAAAATTTTAGTTTTCACTTTACATATCAACCCCAGTTCTCCCTCCCTTCCCTTCTCCCACTCCCCACCTTTTACCCTTCCTACCCCAATTCACACCTCAGAGGGGCGGGGACCTTCCTTGGGGAGTCGCCAAAGTCTAGCCTACCAAGTTTTGGCAGAACCAAGTTGCTCCCCCCTTTATGCGAACTCTGAAAAGCTAGTTCATGTCCCTGGGATATGTGCTTGTGTCACTGCCAGGAGGCCCCATCAGATAAATTTACATAATTTCCACTGACATTCAGAGAGTCTAGTTGAGTCCCATGCAGGTTGCCCAGCTGTCAGTTCATATACAAGCAGCTCCTTCGACATCAGGTCAGCTGTCTCTGTGGTTTTCCCCATTGTGGTCTTGATCCCCACCTTCTTCATATAATCCCTCCTCCCATAGTACTTGTTGTAGGCTTCACGGACGCTGTAACGATAAGCGACACTTACTGGAAGTAAAACTAAGTATTCATTGTAGAAATTACTCACAAGACACCAAACAAGTAACCCAGACGAGACAAGCCGTTTACCTCTGCCGAACCAGAAGCCGAACTCCAGGAAAAGAGACCGAGACTTCCTGTGTGCTGTCTTTTATACCTTTCCCCGTAACGCCCCCTAGCCATGCCCAAAAGTGGGCCTGGCTAGTGACGTAGTTCCGCCTACGTATGTATACGTCTTTACGTCCAGCCGTATACGTCTTTAGTCCTGCCTAAAGTGGGTGTGGTTAGTGGTGTGGTAAACCGCCCTTTTATTACCTCATCTGTATGCGCCTCTAATAAGTCACATGTTTAATGGCGGCATCAGACTTCCTCCTACAACTTGTAATGGTAAAAAATCAAAATGATGGATTGAAGAGATGACTCAGAGCTTCAGAATACTTGTTCTTACAAAGGAATCCGTTTCCATACCGAGAACTTAGATGATGGCTCAGAACCATCTGTAACTCCAGTTCTAGGGTATGAGATGCATTCTTCTGACGTCTTCATGTACCTGCCATGCACTTAGTATGGATACTTACATGAAGGAAAATCACTCTTACAAAATTAAATTTAAAATATCTAAAAAGTAAAACATTTTAAAAGATATTAGCTACATCTAAATTTGCTTCATGAGAATACTATATTTTCAAAAGCTAGAATTTCCACCAATCACTATAAATACATAAAATTATGCAGTTTGAGAAGCCATTGGTTCATTAAAGTGATTCCGGTACTTGACTACTTTTCTTCAACTCCAAGCAGATACAATGAATGACAAAATACATATAAACATGAAAATGTGTAGAAATTTTGTATACTAATAATAAGCCTCTATTTAATAGACAGTTACATAATATAAAATTAATGAATTTCTTGAAGGGGTTCATAACCATTTTGCCATTCTCTTTAAGACACTTATCTTGTTGAAATGTGATAGATCAAATGTGGTAGTGATAGATCAAATGTACAACTAATAGGGGGGCACCAGTGAGTGACTGCTTTAAATCAGGCTGAAGTTCATAAAATTTGCCATTATTTGGTGTTGTAGAATATTACTTTAACTATGTAAAGGTATGTTGCATATGTTTAATTATGTAAGGGTGTCTTGTATTTGTTTTACCTTGCCTGCTTAAGACACCTGATTTGGATAATAGCAAGCTGAATAGCCAATAGCTAGGCAGGGGAGGGATAGGTGGGAATAGTGGGCAGAGACTATAGTAATCTAGGCTCAAGGGAGGAAGGAGAGAATAAGGAAGGAAAAGAGGCAGATGACAAGGGACAGGGAGGCAGGCAGCTGCCAGCCAGCCTGATACGGAGGAAGCAATGAAAGTAGGACAGACAGAATGGTAGAAAAGTAAAAAGGCCCAAGGCAAACCATAGATGAAGAGAAACATGTTAAATTATCAGCCAGTGGGACAAGCATAAGATGAGTTTGAACTTTCATAACTAACATTAAGTCTCAATGTTAAACTTGGAATTTGGGTGGCAGCCAAAAAGAAAGTCTGCTGCAAAGCATTCTCAAATATTATCAATATATATGGAGAAAGACATGTCATGGTGGTATTCAACTTTAAATACATTACTCAGTTGAGAGGCAGATGTAGACAAATATCTGTGAGTTCAAGCCCAGTCTGGTTTACACAATGATTTCCAGGCCAGTAATGTCACTGAGATCCTGTATCAAAAAGAATAAAAGAGAAAAGAACAGCACGCATGAAGATCATATATATCCATATATTTCTTCTACTTTAACTTTGTATAATGTCATGTTTCTATGGCCAATAAAATCCAAAGATTTATAACTTAATAAAGTCCTCTTGTGTATATGTACCACATTTTCATATCCATTCATCTTTTCATGAACATTTAGGCTGATTCAATTTTCCAGCTATTGTGAATATAGCAGCAAATAAATGACATATTTTCCGGTTAATTGATGTAACTGTAAACATTTATATTGAGTTTGGTAGCCTAGAACCAGAAAGACAAACACCATTTGGTTTCTCTGGTCTGTGGATCTTAGCCTCAAAACTTCAGTTATATTTGTTCATCTTGGGGTATATGTAGAAGCGAGAAAACTAGAAATGTACATTTTGGGGAATATCTTAAGGGATTAGAAGCTAGTAAAATGTAACAGTACTGAAGAAGAAAGGTAGAACACATATTTAACCAGGAAAAAGGGTTGCAAAACTGGGGAGTTGAGGAGGTGGGAAATAATGGCTAATCAAAGTAAGTATGATATTTAAAAAGGTACCTAGAAGCCTACTACATTGTGAATCAACATATTACGTTAAAAAGTATAGAAGTTGTAAGTAGTGCTACTTCTAGAGCAATTAATTATTATATATAATCCAAGTGCCAACGGAGAAAAGACAATAATGGTCTTACCCAAATGTGAATATTGTTAACTACATCATCAATCTACCAGGGAAGATATGATCACAGGTGCAACAGTGGCAGAAAGGTTATGAGGTTTTATAACTCCTGGATTGGTTTTGAAGTCTATCCACCAGAGGTAATGCATGATACCGTAGAATCAGTCTTAAACCAATGTTTAGGGAGTTCATAGACCCTCGCAGAGATATTAATACTATTTCTTTACTAAACTGACATGACACCAAACTGAAGTCTAAACATTTATGCTTATATGCATTTATAAATGCTATTCTTATCTCTAAGCATAAAAGGTCAATTTTGAGTGAATGACAGTGAATTCAGAGACTCATAGCATTACAGTCTTATAACACATGGCCACAGGTTTGTGCTCAGCCCTAAACTGGGTATTTTTACCAACCCCCTAAGAATCAGGAAACCCTGTGAAAGAAGAAGCAGGAAGAATTAGGATAGGAGAAGACATGTGTAATGCTATGTTCCAGGCATGAAACAACCACTGAAAATAAGTTTTCTTAGGAGCTATGTTTTTCTGGTTGCATGCATTGGGATTTCACACAATTTGGCTTCTCAAGAGCAAATCATGAGTCACAGAGAGAGGCATGGTGTCCTACCTACAGTTACTACCTTTAACAATGAATTGGCCCACACATATGAGAATGGATATCTCAAAGCTTGTGGACACAGAGAAAGTCGTAATTAAAATATGCTTCGCAAAACAGAACAAAAAGGCTTCACTGTAGAAAGGGGACCTGTAGGTAGGCGATGGCAAAGGTGAAATAACAGATGTGGAAGAGAAATTACAGCTGGTGGGGTGAGAATAAACAGAATATACTAGACACACACATATATATATAATAGTCAAAGATCATATTTAATCAATACAAAATATGAAAAGAAGAATAATTATCTTGTTAAAATTTTAAGTGAAACTGAGTAATCTTGTCACAACATCTAAAATTTTCTTCCTTATTCCTCTTAATAAAGTGGCTGAGCAAAAAGTCCAAGGACAAACACGATAATTGATAAATCCGCAGAAGGATATGGAGAGTATTATGTATGGAAGATGACATCTCATTTTGCTTAAGACAAAATGAGTTAAATTATTAAATATTTAAAATAGAATTATACAAATCCATTTGCTTTTTCAGCTCTTCATTTTAGTTTCAATTTCTGATATAAGCCCAAGTATGCTACATAGTGCGGTTGATTGATACAGTCGTGTGAATGTCCAGGTCCTTTATTTGAAATGGAGAATCATAAGAAACACGAACTCAGTCTTACATACATTTTATTAATCTCACCTCTGGAGTCCTGGCAATATGTAGGACTTTTTCATTAAATGAAATGTTTAATGATTTAGTGTGCTTTCCTGTTTACTTCTCCCCTCTCTCTTATAACTCCACACTAAAAGCACATTCATATTTTTTGTTTTCCAATTTTTATTAAAATCAGAAACAAACTTGTTTTGCGTGTCCATCCCAGTTCCCTCTACCTCCCCTTCTGCCCTGCCCCCCCACTCAACCCCAATCCCATCACTTTTCTTCTCCCCAGGAATGGGGAAAGCCTTCCATAGGGGAACTTCAAAGTCTGTTATATCATTTGGAGCAAGACCTACACCTTCCCCCTTGTGTCTACGTGGAATGGTCTGGTCTCCAAAAGTTCATTTATATGGTAGGGGTAAATACTGATCTACTACCAGGGACCCCATAGACTGTTGAGGCCTCCTCACTGACATCCACATTCAGGGAATCTGAATCTGTCCCATGCTTGACTCCCACCCATCAGTCTGTGGTTCAAGAGCTCCCCATTGTTCAGATCAGCTGTTTCTGTAGGTTAAACAAGCCCAGTCTTGACACCTTTGCTCATCAGTCCTCCCTCTCTGTCACTGGGTTCCAGGTGTTCAGCTCAGTGTTTAGCTGTAGGTGTCTGCCTCTGCTTCCATTAGTCATTAGTTGAAGGTTCTGTTTCCCAGACTCTCTGGCAGTGGGATTGTATGATGATACTCCCCAGATGCATGTCTAAAATCCATATGTGAGTGAGTAGATACCATGTTTGTCTTTTTTGTGAATGGGTTACCTTACTCAGGATTGTTTCTTCTAGTGCCATGCATTTGTCTGCAAATTTCAAGATTTCATTGTTTTTTCCACTGAATAGTACTCCATTGAGTAAGTGTACCACATTTTCTCTCTCTGCTCTTCTGTTGAGGGACTTCCAGGGTACTTCCAGGTTCTGGCTCTTACAAATAATGCTGCTATGAATATAGTGGAGCAGACGTCCATGTTGAATGAAAGTGCATCTTTTGGGTAGATGCCTAAGAGTGGAATTGCTGGGTCTTGTGGTTGATTGATTCCTATTTTCCTGAGGAATCTCGATACTGATTTTCAAAGTGGTTGTACAAGTTGGCACGCCCAACAGCAGTGGAGGAGTCTTCCCCTTTCTCCATGTCCTCTCCAGCATAAATTGTCATTGGTATTTTTTATTTTAACCATTCTGACAGGAGTAAGATGGTATCTCAGAGTTGCTTTGATTTGCATTTCCCTGATGGCTAGGGATATATTATCAATGCTTTACTCTGAGGTAATGCCTGTCTTTGTAGTTGAGGCATGTTTCTTATATGCAGCTGAAGGAGGAATTCTGTCTTTGTGTCTACTCTGCTAGCCTGTGTCTTTTTGTAGGAAATTAAGACCCTTAATATTTAGGGAGATTAAGAACATTGAATGTTAATTCTTTTTTGTTTTGGATTTGTTGGTGTTGGTGGTATTGTGTGTGGGTACACTCTGCTTTTTCTTTTGACTTTTGGTAAAGTGGGATTAGTTAATGCCTTTGTTTTTATGAGTGTATTTAACTTCTTTAGATTGGAGTTTTCCTTCCAGTACTTTCTGTGGGGCTGGATTAGTGGATATGTATTGCTTAAATCTGGTTTTGTCTTGGAATTTCTTGTTTTCTCCATCTATAGGGATTGAAATCTTTGCTGGATATATTCGTCTGGGCTGGCATCAGTGGTCTCTTAGTTTTGGTAAAGTATCTATCAAGGACCTTCTGTCTTCTATGGAGTTTCCATGGAGAAGTCAGGTGTAATTCTCATAGATTTCCCTTTATATGTTACTTGGCATTTTTCCTTTGCTGCTCTTAATATTCTTTCATTGTTCTGTATGTTTGATGTTTTGATTATTATGGGATGAGGCGACGTTTTTTGTTTTCCGTGCTATTTGGTGTTCTGTAGGCTTCTTGTACTTTCATTCACATTTCATTCGTTAGGTTGGGGCAGTTTTCTTCTATGATTTTTTGAATATGTTTTCTGTACCTTTGCATTCAGTTTCTCCTCCTTCTTCTATACCTGTTATTCTTAGGTTTGGCATTTTTATGGTGCCCCATATTTACTGGATATTTTGTGTTAGGGATTTGTTGGACTTATGATTTTCTTTGGTTGATGAATCTATTTCTCGTAATGTATGTTCAATGCATGACATTCTGTCTTCCATATCTTGTATTCTGTTGGTTATGCTTGCATCTGTATTTCCTGAATGTTTACCCATCATTTTTAATTCCAGCATTCTGTCCACCTGTGTTTTTTATTGTCTCTATTTCAGCTTTTAAACCTTGAAGTTTTGAATTGTTTCTTGTAATTTTTGGTTTATTTTTTCTTCCATTTTTTAAAGGATTTTCTCAATTCCTCTTTTAGTGTCTCCATCATCTTCATGAAGTTCTTTTTAATATCTTTCTCTTCTGCTTCATCTTGTGTTGGGATGTTCAGATCTAGCTGGTGTAGAGTCCCTAGACTCTGTTGGCATCATATTGGTTTTTCTGTTGTCAGATGTGCTGTTATATTGTCATCTTCCCATTCCTTCTTCCAGTGGGTAAAGGTGGGGCCTCTCACTCTCCCAGTGGGTATGGGTCCAAGGCTCTCTTCTGGTGGGTGCAAGCAGGTCCAGTACTCTGATGGGTCTCAGGGTAGATGCAGGTGGGTCTGAACCACTCTCCCTCCTGGTGAGTGAGAGAGGAATTAGAACAGAAATATCTGATACTTGTGTTCGCTTGGTCTGTTTTTGGGTGAGTCGACTGGCCTACATTCCCCAAGCCAGGATATCTCAGAGTGGGCAAGAGGAAGTTGGGTCTGAGACAGGTACCCAAGCTCACCTCTCCCCTGAGTGGGGGCGATATCAGTGGACTGGCATTTGATTGCTTGGTCTGCAACAGGCAAGTCAACCTGCCTACAGTCCATAAACCAGGAGATTTCAGAGTTGGCAAGCAGAAGTCTCACCTTAAACAAGCTCACCACTTCCCTGAGTCTACAAACATGCTCTTAATAAATCACATATATTAAATCTTCACTTCAAATACTCCTTATACAAAACTTTATCTAAGACATGGATTATGTTAAATGAATTTTTTATAAATGAAACAAAGGCAATTTTGTGATTTAAATATGAATGGGATTGAGAAGCAGAAGACTAATCCACACATGTGAGGTCATTTAATGATATTGAAGTATTAAACAAACTTAGTAATATTTGGCATTCTGTAAGACACATTTACTATCTCACTTTGACAAACTACTTTCATATATGATATCCCAATGGAGATAAATAATAAGAAGAATGAATGTTGAAGTTTACCTGGACTTAAATTATGCATCGTTGGGGAGGTAGATGAGAGACAGGGGAGGAACAGGAAGAGAAAAGGGAGGGTAAATTGTGGTCAGTATGAAAAATAAATGAAAATGTAATTGACTAAGATTTAAAGGAATAAAATATGAAAGAATGCAATCTCAAAACTTTTTGAAGGAAAATGGATTGAAACTATGATTTTTTTAAAAAAGGAAACAAAACTAAGTCAATATTGAATAAAATCTTAAAGTTAGAATAAATAAATGACAATAGAAGATGCTATATTTTACTTGGCAGAACTGGAGATATGATTCAGCAGCTAACATCAGTGTTAGTACTATAGTAGCCTTTGGTTCAGTTTGAAGCACCCTCATGACAGTTCACAAACATCTATAACTCGTGTTCCAGGGATTGCAGCTTCCATTTCTGATGTCTGAATTCACCTTCAGGTAAAACATTAATTTACATAAAATACAATAAATATATCTAAAATATTGAGTGTACAAATTTATTAAAAACAAGATGACTAAACTTACTAGGTTTTTCCTTACAAATAAACAATTTTAATATTAACAAACTCCAAATTCATCTCCACACTGTTCCAAAAGTTGTATTTATTGCACAAGAAATAAAGACTGTGAAAAACAGCTGAAAACTACAACCACAGTAAACACTAATGAAATATGTTAACATGTCAACTTTAAAAACACAATAAAATTTTTTCAAAAATGAATTAAAAATACTAAAAGATAACTAGTAAGATCAATTAACATAAATAAACAAGTATCTGTGTAAAACCTAATTTCTAAATACTTCATAAAACTGCCTCATAATTCATACAGAAAAGAGTAAATAAATACAAAGGTAAATGTATAAATAAATATCTTATTATTTTAACATACTCACAAAAATTGACCAACCTTAATAATAACTGAGCACACACAGAAACCATGGTTAGCAAATCCTAATTAATTTACACTAAAGGAAACTGTATAAATAAGTGTCACAAAGCAAACACTTGAAGCAAGTCTAAATCAGCTCTAAAATCTATGTATGTTTTATATCATAAAACAAAGCTAAACAAATATTAAGGACTTGAGGCAGGCCACAAAATCATAGGAAATCCTTGGCCCTTGATAAAGGAGAGAAGATGCTTACTCAGACATATTGTTCTGAGAGTCTCTTGGAAGCCCCTGACCAAACAAATCAAAAGGAGGTTCCATGTATGTGTCACTGGAGTTTCTGTAAACCTATGAGTGTTGACGGAAGTATTATTACCCCATGTGAAATATATATGCATACGTGAAGCTTTTCTTTCTATATTCGTACCTTCTGTGACTGTGTCAGGTTACATACTTTCTTTTTTGGTTTTTCGAGGCAGGGTTTCTTTGTATTGTTTTGGAAGCTGTCCTGGAACTTGCTCTGTAGACCAGGCTGGCTGCAAACTCACAGAGATCTGCTTGCCTCTGCCTCCCAAATGCTGGGATTAAAGGCGTGTGCCACCAACACCCAGCTCAGGTTATATACTGAAATGTAGCATTGGGAGTTATGATCCCAGAATAAGAGACAAAAATATATCCATAAGTACAATTAAACAATTGCACAAACCTAAATTCAATGAAAGGTTTACTGTGTGTTTATATCTGTGTGCATATGCTTGTGCATGTTCGTGTGTGCATGTGTGTGTGTGTGTGCTATATAATATGACTTTTTCAAATATACTTAGTGTTATTTATCTCTACTTCCTCTCTCTCTCTCCGTGGGTAAAGGCTGACTCTTGCCCATTTTCCCCTTCCCTTACTACACCCCTTGTCTATTTCTCCCACCTCTCCCCACTGTCCCTGTTCATAATGAGGTAATCCACACCTAGAAAGAAACATGCTGTATGTTGTCTCTTACTGCTGGATCTAAACTCAAAATCTTACACTTGAGTATATAACCTAAAGTTATCTCACAATGTAGAAAAATAGAAAATTATCTAAGTAACTTTTTGAAATGCAAGTTAAGAGCCACTAAAAGGTTACATATAATGATTATTCAATTAACTGTGATTTTCCCTTGAGGAGTCCATAAGTATATTTGGATTTGTCTTATTGTTTGTTATTTTCCCTTGTGGAGCTGATATTTACACCTGATCATGTCTTACTTCCTGTGAATATTCCTTACTGAGGCCAGAACTACACTTTGACTATGTGACTCTCTGTGATTCTTCCTTAAGGATGCATACCAAAACTTTGGTATGACTTATTGTTGTGACTCTGCCTTGAAGAGCCCTTACCTACATTTTCTGTCTCACTTTCAAGACACTTGCTTGAGTTATCCTCAACTATGCTCATGGCCATCTATCTCTTTATGGCTGCTTCCTCTTCCATGTAACACAATTGCTTATGACTACTTTAAAATTATCTTCAATAAAATCTCCTCTAACTCTGCTTTATTATGTTAAACAGGACTGAAATTCTCATCAGTATTGAAAACATGAATTCTACTTTGGCCTACATTAGGTTTCCTAAAAATCTAGGGGCATTTACTAGGCTAGTGAAAGTAGCAGAGTGGAGTTGTATCTCTACTGACAGATCCATTATCTAAACACAATATGGTAGCGCTAAAATCAAAAGAAGGTAATCACTAGAAGTTAAGAAATATATTTCTAAATAAGAAATGAGTTGAGAAACACAAAAAAGAAAATTAGTAAATATTTTCAAATGAAAATACTATATAAAAATTTTGTAAAACATATTCATGAGCTGTGCACACTATTTCAGTTAACAGTGAGTGCTGCTCTGTATTTTGTCAACTTAACGCAAGTAAAGGTTTCTAAGGAAAAAGGACCCTCAGATGAAAAATTGGCCCCTCATCAGAGTGGCCTGTAAACACGGCTTTGGAGCATCTTTTTAATTAATGATTAATGTGGGAGACAATAGTTCACAGAAGTTTTGTGCTACACCTTGGCGGAAGGTAATGAGTCCCATAAGAAACCATGTAAAGGCTGATTCCCAATTTCCAGAGAATCAACCATATTTGTATAGCAAATTGGCTATACAAATTTGTGCACCCAGAACAATGGAAAAGTGTTCACCCCTTTCCCCATATCCTGTCCAGCATAAGCTGTCATTTGTGGTTTTGATCTTAGCCATTCTGACAGTTTTAAGATGGGATCTCAGAGTAATTTTTGATTTGCATTTCCCAGATGGCTAAGGATGCTGAACATTTCTTTAAATATTTCTCAATAGAGAAATCTCTGTTTAGAACTGTACCACTTTATAAATTTGGATTATTTGGCTTTATAATGTCTGGTTTCTTGAATTATTTATATATTTTGGAAATCAGCCTTCTATCTGATATGGGGTTGATAATGGTCTTTTCCTGTTCTGTAGGCTGCCATTTTGTCCTATTGAAAGTGTCCCTTGCCTTACTGAGGCATTTCAATTTTATGATGTCCCATTTATTTTTGACGTTATTGTCTGTGCTACTGGTATTCTGTTCAGGAAATTGTCTCCTGTGCCAGCATGGTCAAACCTACTTCAAACTTTCTCTTCTATCATGTGGGGCATATACCCAAAGTATGTTCCTTTCTTTCACAAGAACACTTGCTCAACTATGTTAATAGTTGCTTTATTTATAATAGTCAGAACATAGAAATAAACTAGATATCTCTCAACTGAAAATGGATAAAGAAAATGTGGTACATTTAAACAATGATTATTATTCAGCTGTTAAAAACAATGACATCATGAAATGTAAGGCCAATGGATGAAAGTATAAAGAAGTCATCCTCAGTGAGGTAACCCAGACCCAGAAAGATAAACATGATTGATGCCTACCCATTTGCCATCAGAGAGACTTCATCTAGTAACTGATGGAAAGAGATGCAGAGGCCCACAGTCAGATATTAGGCTGGGCTTGGAGAATCCTGCTTGAAGAGATGGATAAATGATTGTATGAGCCATAGAGGTCAAATATAGATGATAGATAGATAGATAGATAGATAGATAGATAGATAGATAGATAGATATAGAACCCTGGACTGACACTGCTTGGTTGGCCAAGAACCTGAAACTAGATAGGGCATGGACCTGAGGAAAGCCAAATACTATTTTTCCACTATAAAAGTAAGAGCAATAAAATCACTCCAATTATATTCTGCTGTATCCAGAGATCAATGTCTCAATTAATAATCATCACAGAAGATTGTTTCTGCAGTACATGAGAATTAATACAGAAACCCACAAATTGACAATGTTCAGAGAATGCAAGACCTTGGAACATTCAGTCCTAATTGAGATGTGTTCCTAATAATCTCCTCTGCATCCTGGGAATTCTGTGAAAGTGGGGATAGAAAGTGCCAACTGGTTCAGCCACTTTGGAAATCAGTATGGAGATTCCTCAGAAAAATGGGAATAAACCTACCACAAGACCCAGCAACTCCACTCTTAGGCATATATCCAAAAGATGCCCATTCATACAACAAAGATGAATGTTCCACTATGTTCATAGCAGCTTTATTTGTAATAGCCAGAACTTGGAAGCAACCTAGATGTCCTTCAACCGAAGAGTGGATAGAGAAAATGTGGTACATCTACACAATGGAGTACTATTCAGCAGAAAAAAATAATGGAATCATGAGATTCGCAGGCAAATGGATGACACTAGAAGAAACCATCCTGAGTGAGGTAAACAGTCACAAAAAGAGAAACATGGCATGTACTCTCTCATATATTGATTTTAGCCATAGATCTGGGGAGTGCCAGCCTACAATCCTATGGCCAGAGAGTCTGGGAAACAGAAACTACATTTAGTGGCTGAACGAACAAGAGGCAAACTCCCTTGGTTAAGTACTGAGCTGAACTCAAGAAAGCCAGTAACAGAGAGGGAGGACTGATGATCAAAGAGATTAAGACTGGGCTGGTTTAACCCCCAGAAACAGCTGACCAGACAAAGGTTAACTCTTGAATCCCAGGCATTAGCCTGGGAATCCAGCATGGGATTGATCAAGACCCCCTGAATCTGGGTGTCAGTGAGGAAGCCTAGGTAATCTATTGAGCCTTGGGCAGCAGATCAGTACCCATCCCAATTATACACACGGATTTTGGACTCCCATAGAACAATGTGAGGTGCACTCTCACCCTGAACTCTTGGGGAAGGGTCTAGGCCCTGCCCTATATGAAATGACAGACTATGGACACCCCCATGGAGGGCCTCACCCTCCCTGGGGGAATGAGGGGATAACAGGGGGGGTTGGGGGGAGGGCACAGGAGGAGGGGAGGGAAAGGGAGAGGGACCTGGAACTGACCTTTGAAGCAACCTTGTTTCTTATCTAAATTTAAACTGGAAAATAAAATTTAAAAAAAAGAGTAAGAAAAAAAAAGAATCAGAAGGCATGGAATACACCAAAAAAATAAGGGTTTCTAAACACAACAGGATAAATGTGCACTGAACTTACAGAGACTATTGTCAGCATGCACAGCCCCTGCACAGATCCAAGCCAGATGGAGTACTGTCACTTAAAGAGAGAAGTGGACACAAGCTCCGATCTCTAACTCAGAAGCTATGTGCAAATGACAAGTGCTTGAAACAAACAAAATGTGTTTTCTCCCCAATAGAGTTTCAGTAGGAAAACACAGAATGCACTCCATGGTATCTTCATGCTTTTGTTTTTGTCTCAAATTGCTTTATTTGATCATTTTTTTAATTGCTGATCTTTGGCTTGCATGATATGGTTTCTGATCTTCTGTTATTATGTTCCTTGTTATCTTGTGTACTCGTGTCACTCTCTGAGTATGCATTTCTCATGCTTTCTCTTCATTCTTGTTTGTTGTGTTTTTTGAAGGGGTTATTTTGTTTGCTTGTTTTTTTTTGTAGCTTAGTTACTGTTTTTGTATCTTTGCTTGATTTATTTGAGAGAGAGATAGAGATAGAGCGATAGAGATAGATAGATAGATAGAGAGAGAGAGAGAGAGAGAGAGAGAGAGAGAGAGAGAGAGAGAGAAAGAGAGAGATGCTTAGAGATTGATGTCTGGGAATGATCTGAGAGGAAATAACAGTGGTAGGCCAATTATCAAAATATATTGCATGAATGAAGTTACTTTAAATAAAAATAATACAGGTACAGAACTAAAAACATTGCAAAAATCTGACCCATGTGGAATATAAAAAATGTTATCTCATTCATCCAAATTGAGATTATGAGAAGGTAAGCAGAATAGAGAATAGGGCAAATGAGGAGAGGCCAATATGACAGCTAAGCAATTCAACTGTTCTACCATGTCAATAGACTGAGTATAATTAACTACAATATATTGTACAGTTTAAATGTGAAATAAGAGGATTTATTCAATGGTTAATTCCCAAATGCATGGGAAGGTAGAGGTAATTATGTTAAAGTATGGGTACATACACACACACACACACACACACACACATATATATATATATGTGAGAATCATCATTCAATAACAGTGTCTATGTGTCAAAAAATAAATAGAATAATATGTAAACTGATGCAAATGTTAAGTATTTCATCAAAACACAATGTCTACATAAATTGGGCAATACTAATAGATGGGATCATTAGGTTTCAATCTAATTAAAAATTATAACATGATCTTAGGGTATTGCAAAATATATTCATAAGAATTTTGCCTTATTACTTTGAAATAATTAGTCTAAAAGTGTTCTTTGCTTGCCTGACAAGTATTCAAATCAGTACTCAGATTTATTGTTGCCAAATTACTTGACTATTTTCCAGAACAAAGGATAATAGTGTTCATAGAACTACATGAATATTCAACAATCAGAGAAGCAAAATTCCCAGTATCTTTATTCCAAGAACAAAAATTTATCAGGTCTCCAATGAAGCAGGAAATAATTCATAATGAGATAATCAATCAATCAACTGAAATTCTCAAAGAACAGACACAGATGTTAGAATTAGGAGATAAAGACATAATTTTATTATGTAAGTAGAAAAGTTCAACTGCAATGTGAAATGGAGATGTAACTCAAGCATTACTGCCAAAGATGAGACTTACAAAATGTACTGGAAAATTTGAGAGCAAACACACATTATTTTTTGCATTTAAAAATAAGAAGTCTAGCAACATTTGTTGAAGATTCTTTGTTTTTTCCATTGTAAAATTTTAGGCCTTTGTCAAAGATCATGTGTTCATACGTGTATGTGTTAATGTCTGCACGTTGAATTTGATTCCATTGGTCTATCTGTCTATTTTGGTGCCAATACCAAGCTGTTTTCAGGACTATAGCTCTGTAATACAGCTTGAAGTCAGGGATGGTGATGCCTACAGATGATGCCTTGTTGAACAGGGTTGTTTTTGCTATCCTGGGTCTTTTGTTTTTCCATATAAAGTTGAGAATTGTTCTTTCAAGGTCTGCGAAGAATTGTGCTGAGATTTTAATAGGAATTGCATTAAATCTGTATATTGCTTTCAGTAAGATTGCCATTTTTACTATGTTGATCCTACCTATCCAAGAGCATGGGAGATCTTCCCATTTTCTGAAGACTTCTTTAATTTCTCTCTTTAAAGACTCAAAGTTCTTGGGATACAGGTCTTTCACTTGTTTGGATAGAGTCACCCCAAGGTATTTTATGTTGTTTGTGGCTGTTGTAAAGGGAGATGTTTCTCTGATTTCTCTCTCAGACCTTTTATCATCTGTTTATAGTAGGACCCCAGATTGATAGCTGTGTGGAAAGTATGGAACTGATTCAGACCCACTGAATGTAGGTGTCATTGAGGCCTAGGTAATCTATGGAACTTTGGGTAGTATTTATCCCTGGTGTACAAATAGACTTTGAGTGTCCATGCCACAATATGGGAGGCTCTCTCAGCCGGGATTCTTGTGGGAGGGCCTAGGCCCTGCCCCGGATGAAATGACAGACTCTGGAGATCCACCATGGAGGGCCTCACCCTCCCTGGGGATCAGAGTGGAGATTGGGTTGGGGACTGAGGGGCCTGGTTGTGGGGGTGGGTGAGGAGAGGAGAGAGAGGAAGCTGGGATTGATATGTGAAACAAGCTAGTTTCTAACTTAAATGAAAAAGGAAGAGAAAAAAAGAAAAAAAAACAAGAAGTCTACAAAAAAACAATAACAATTATTTTTAAAGAAAATACATTAGGTTGGTTCTGCTGCTGTGATAAAACTAAAAGAAATGATTTATTTCATCTTACAGTTCCATGTAACAGTTCATCACTGAGGGAATTTAGGGAATGAACAGAGGAAAGATTCGCAGATCAAATTTGCTTACTGGCTTGCTGTCTTTCACTTGCTCAGATTGAATTCTTACATACCTTAGTACCACTTGCCCAGGTCTATCACCTCCTACAATAAGCTCTCTCCCAAGTCAATCATTAATCAAGAAAATGCCACACAGATTTCCCCACAGCTCAATTTTATGGAGACAATACATTAGTTGAGGTTAATTTTCCCCAGTAAATGCTAGTTTGTATCAAGTTGACAAAAACTAACTAGCACCAAAAAGAAAGTTAACATAAAATTAAAAAAAATTAAGATGAGGTTAGCAGTTAGACTAAAGTTAAAAATATGTATATTCAATGTTATCAAGAAGAAACAAAATTTTATATCATGCATTGGAGTAGAAAGTATAAAATGGTGGAACCATCTTAAATAATAATGTTTCAATTGTCTAAAATGTTGATCATAAGCTGGAGAGATGTCTCAATGATATGAGCACTGAGTTCCTTCAGAATTGGTTTGATTTGCAGCACCTACCCGGTAAGTCCTAATTTTATGTAATTGCAGTTTCAGGGCACCTGATCCTTTCTTCTGACCTCCATGGATATCTGGAAACAACTGGTACACAGAAAGTCACACAAGTACACACATATATGCATAAATAAAAATAAAATAAGTCTTAAATACAAAACCTTCAAAGAAGAGTCTATCTTGCCAGATGGTGGTAGTGCAAGCCTTTAATCCCAGAACTTGGGAGACAGAGGGAGCACTACCAGCCCAGCTGAGAAAAGTTCATTAAAACTGTATATGTTTATTTATACACTGACTTATGTGCATTACATGTTTTAGGTGGTAAATAGCATGATTCCTTGTGGATTCTTCAGACATCCACACTGTGATTTTATCCATCTTCCAGATTCTCCTGTATTTAACTTCGTCCCCATTCCCTAAAGAGCCTCCTGAATTTTCACTTGTCCTCTATCAGATCATTTGAATCATACCATTCCCTTTTAACCTTTTGCACCTTCTTCTGTATTTACCTCCCTTTCCCTCCCAAAGGAGAACAACCATTCCCATTTTCCACATAGACAGAAAAGGAGGATGCAGTAGATTTAAGACCTTATGCAATCAATCTCTTTCCCAAGCCCCAAGAACCAATTATCTATTTTTGATCATCACAGTTTCCTTAATTTTGGCTTTTCCTTGGAGTTATATGAGAGAAAAGAGACAATCTTATGCCTTTTAAATTACATTTTTCTTTCACTTACATAATGGTATTTTGACTGTTTACAGTCCCTTGGACATTGTCTTTCCTTAATTCCTTAATTTTCTTAAACACAATAACATACTGTTTCTTTTTCTTTTTCCTTGCTTCCGAGAAACTTACAGTCTAACTAACTTTCATCAACATTCTACATCGAGGCTCCGAGGATATCTTGTTTGTTTTCCATTAAAACATCCTTTGGTTTTATTGAAATATACCATGTAGTAAATCATAGTGAATCTTGGGGGTGGTATCCAGAGAAATTATGTATATTTCATTTTTTTTACTTGAACAAAAGTTTAAACTATAAATATTTTAAAATATATTATTTTTCCTATTATTGATAATACATTTTTGGGTCACACAACATATCCTGAATATGATTTCCTCTCCTTCTATTTCTCCTAGTTCCTCTCCCCTTCCTTTACTATCCAAATAAACTCCAATACAGTCTCTGTGACTGCATATGAGTTTAGATATTGTTGGTCTAAAGGTCCTTGTTTTCTTGGTATCTTTCATCTCTTCTGCCTTTTACCCTTTGTCTGCATAATCTCCTGCAAGGTTCTCTGAGCCTGAGGAGGGACATTTATTAGAGACATTCCAATTGATTTTAAGTGTTCCAAGGTCTCTCTATGTTTCCATAATGTTTGGCTGTGGATCTCTGTATTTGTTCCCATATGCTACAGAAGGAATCTTCTCTGATGATAGCTGAACAAGGTGCACTGTTCTATGAGTGTAATAGATTTTCATGAGGAAACATTTTAATACTACTGTATTTTCTTAAGAACAATGCTACTTGTTTTCATCTTATGCCCCTTGTCACCTCAGGGGTTTGTCTGGCATGGGTTCAATCTCATAGACTGTGCCTTAAGTCACATTAAGTATTGCTTGGTTACTCCCACAAACTTTGTCCACCATTGTTTTAGCATATCTTGCATGAAGGACACCATTGCCAGTTAAAGGGTGTGTGGCTGGGTTGGTAATTATATTTCTTTTAGTAGCATGCAGAGTAAGAGTACCTTTCTGTATCAAAGACATTAGAACATAGGTGTAAGGGATCATAGGCACCAAATCGACTTTTTCTTTTTCTATTTTTGACAGTTTTTATTATATATTTAAATTAGAAACTAGATAGCTTTCCATTTCAATCCCAACCCCCTCTATCTCCCCTCCATGCCTACTCCTCCTCACCAGCTCCGCCAACCCACCTCCCAATCCACACTCCATTCTCCAGGGAGAGTAAAGCCCTCCATGGGGGATCTCTAGAGTCTGTCATTTCATTCCAGGGAGGGCCCAGGCACTCCCCCAAGTGTGCAGAATGAGAGATTATCCCTCATTGTGGGATGGGCACCCAAAGTCCATTTGTGTACCAGGGATAAATACTTATCTACTACCCAAAGACCTATAGATGTCCTCGGTCTCCTCACTGACACCCTCATTCAGGGTGTCTGGATCAGTCCCATGTTGGCCTCTCATCCAACAGTCTGGGTACAAGGTCTCCCCCTTGTTCAGGTCAGCAGCTGTCTTGACCCCTTTGCTTATCCCTCCTCCCTCTCTGTCACTGGGTTTCAGGAGTTCAGTTCAGTCTTTAGTTGTGGGTGTCTGCCTCTGCTTCTGTCTGTCACTTGATGGAGGTTCTAGAATAGTATGTAAGATAGTCACCAAAACCATTATCAGGGAGGGGTATTTAAAGTAGTCTATCCACTAATGCTTAGTTTGCCAGTTAGTGTCATCCTTGTGATTCTTTGGAGATCTCACTAGTTCCAGATATTCCCTCAAACCTAGAATTACTAACTCTCATCATGCTCTCCTCTATTCTTCCCCCAACTCAACTTTCCTTCTCCCCCATATCCTCCTCTCAACTCCTATTTTCTCCCTCTCTTTTTCCTGGCTCCCTTTCCTCTCCCCCATGAATGCTCCCAATCTGCTCAGGAGATCTTGCCTCATTCCACCTTCTCTGAGGTACCATGCATATCTCTCTTTGGGTCCTTCCTGTTTACCTAACATTCTGGCAGTGGGAATGTAAACTGACACTCGCCTGACTCATGTCTAAAATCCATATATGAGTGAGTACATACCACGTTGGTCCTTTTGTGACTAGGTCACCTCATTCAGGATGGTTTCTTCTAGTGCCATCCATTTGCCTGCAAATTTCAAGATTCCATTGTTGTTGTTTTTTCCCCACTGAGTAGTACTCCATTGTGTAAATGTACCAAATTTTCTCAATCAACTCTTCAGCTGATGCACATTTAGTTTGCTTCCAGGTTGTGTCTATTACAAATAGTGCTGCTGTAAACATAGTGGAGCAGACATCCTTGTATGAATGTGCATCTTTTGGGTAGATGCCTAAGAGTAGAATTGCTGAGTCATGTGGTAGAGTTATTCCTATTTTCCTAAGGAATCTCCATACTGATTTCCATAGCGGCTGTACGAGTTGGCACTCCCGCCAGCAGTGGAGGAGTATTCCCCTTTCTCCACATCCTCTCCAGTATAAACTGTCATTGGTGTTTTTGATTTTAGCCATTCTGACAGGAGTAAGGTGGTATCTCAGAGTTATTTTGATTTGTATTTCCCTATTGCTATGGATGTTGAGCACTTTCTTAAGTGTCTCTCAGTCATTATAGTCTCCTCTATTGAGAATTCTCTATTTAGTTTTATAGGCCACATTTTATTGGATCCTTTGGTGTTTGGAGACGTGCTTCTTGATTTCTTTCTAGATTTTGGAGATCAGCCCTCTGTCAGATATGGGGTTAATGAATGTCTTTTCCCATAATGTGGACTGCCTTTTTGTCTTGTTGACTGTGTCCTTTGCCTTGCAGAAGCTTCTCAGCTCATATCAATGAGTTGTGTACATGTTGTTTTCCACAATGGTGCATTACTGTCAGTTTGTGAAGAGCAGCCTATAGTATTGGCAGCAGCAGCCTATAGTATTGGCAGCAGCCTGGTTTCTTCAGGTATTCCCATGGGACCCCTTTGGCCAACAACTCAATTAGTTGTAACCCAGTCCCCGGACTGGAAGCTTCATTTGGTGATAAGAGATGGCCATTTGGGAGATCTGTGTCTCTCCCATTATTTGGTGTTTTCTTTTAGATTACACACACACACACTCACACACACATATACATACATACACACATTTATATATATATATATATTTCTATTATATTATATTAGGTTTCCTCATTACACCTCAATTGGCCCTTAAATGATTTTTTTCCTTCAGGGAAATTGATAACATAAATATTTGACTTTCTTTCATAATTTTGTTACATCAGTTTTTCTCTGATTTTTCTTTTAATTTCATTTCAATCTCAGTAGCTTTCTTGTTTCTTAAAAGTGTTGTCAGTAATTGCTTGTTTAATAATGAGCATTCATTTCTAATGAGTTTGCTAAATTTATTTTTCTTGAACTCAAAAATATTGGTTTTAAAACTAATTCCTGGTTTCATCTTATCTATTTTTAATAATTTTATCCTAAAATATTTATTTGATGATATTTAATTCAAGTAAAATATTACCGTTTTACTTTGTTCTCTTGTTATTTGAAAGGAAACCTTTCATGAATTCAAATATTTTCCTCCATATATTAAAGTATTGTAACATCATATTTATTTTAAAATTGTTGTTCCTTCTTAAGCATTCCTGTTAAAATAGTTTTATTATTCTTTAAATTTTCATAAAGTATATTTTGATCATATTCATCCCCACTACTCCCTCTAAATCCTCTCAGATCTACGCCAAGCTACTAGTTTCCCCAACTAGTGTCTCATGTAGCCCAGCCTGACATCAAACTCACTACATAGCCAAGGATGACCTACTGAAATTCCTGTGCTCACCACCTGTGTTCAAGGTTTAGCAATATGAGTTGCAATGTCTGGCTTATGTGGTATTGGAGATAGTCCCAGAGTTTTGTTTGGTAGCAACTGAGATTTATCTCCACAAATTTTATTAATTATCTTTTATACAATGTATTTCTGTATCTTTTCTATGTTTATTTGCGCAGAACTGACTTTCATGGTATAGTTTGCTGTGGCACTCAATGTATAGTAATGATGTGTGCATATCCCAAGTTATAGTGAGGCATATACACTGTAACTGAGGTATACAGAACACACACACATTTTGGGTTTTGTGCAAGTGGACATAATGGTTTAAACAGTGATGGCATTGCATAAGTATTCACTTCTCAGAACATACCTCCATCAAAGGACCCAACTATTTTCTAGGAAAGTTAACAATCACATAACTTTATTGTTGTACACTGTTAATTTTTTCTAGTATACTATTAGTTATTATTGCTACTTATTTTGTCAAACATATAAAGTACATTTTTCTCTATGTATGTATGTATGTATAAGAAAAAATCATAATTCGTGGTTTGGTGTTACCTACAATTTCTTTCAAATGTTGAAATGTTTTGGAACAAATTGCCTGAAGATCAGCAGACTACTCTATCATCTGTTTAAGCTTTTCTTTCTCTCTGCTGCCTTCACATTTAAGTACTGGGTCATGTCTGTGCAAATGGTTTCCTCCAGACAAACTACATTCATTAATTTACCCTGTGACCCCACATAGATTTAGTCCCCTTTCTATAGGATTTTTGGATTCATGTTTTAGTTTCTTTTTCTGGGAGTGATTTGGTATTGACTGCCTGAAGAAATCGACTGCCCTCTGCTACTTTTTTCTCTTTGACAACCTTTCAACCTCTGTTCCTTCTGCATTGTGCCTACAGGTTGTCAGTAAAGGTAGTAGGAAGACAACAAGAGATGTGCTGCAATTTTTTTATTAAAGAATTAAAGTGTTTCAGAGAAGGTTCTCTTCTTCCAATCGTGCTGGTATTGTTGAGACTTTGTTAAAGTGTTTGATTTTATGATTATTTTTGAAAAAGGAAGAGGGAATCTAGAAATTTGTAACAATAGTTTTCCAAATCTTTTTCTCTCATTACTATCTTTTAGTTTTAATGAAAAATATATGATTTGAAAGTAAATTCCTTAAACATTCTCAATATTCTTTTTAAAGCATTCTTACGTTAACACACACAGTAAGAAAACATTAGGCATTTTTATGAGTACTTAAATTAAAACGACCTGAGATAAGATGATTCAGATGAGGAATAATATTAGTGGATAGTGTAGTTTCTGTAAGACATTTAAAGCAGAGTGTAAGATTATATAGCTTGGCATGAAACAATACAGGGATAATTGGAAGAACAAAGGTGTAAGATTAAATATGTCTTGAATTCAGCTGTAGTGATTCTTTTATGAGAAGCATAAAAAAATAAGAGCAATACGGAATAATTAATGTCAGATCCGCAATTGAGGGCAAAGATAATATGATAGTTTATTATTCAATAAAAAAGTCCCACTCATTTTATGAGGTTCTACTAACATTGTGTCTCGGTAATGTCAAAGCTATAAAACTTTTACAGAATCTATGATACTTTTTATGCTACATATTTGAATGTTGGTGATAAATTTTACAAATGCTTACTTTGTTAATATACACCAGTTAGATCTAAAATGACTATATATTAAATAAATACAGGAAATCTCTAGAAAAGTTGTACACAAATACATAATGATGGCAATTCATTTGTGTCTATACAGAGTGGTGATGATTTCACAGCAAAAAGCATGAAGTCAATTAGAAAAAAGAAGTATGTAAAAGCAATAACATACAAGTTTCAGTAAGATAATGCTGTGTTTTATAAGGAGATTTGGATATAACTTAATAGGATCCACCAATGCACGTGCACAAATAATCTATCCAATGAGCGGAAATTTAGTAGACATACAACTAGAAGAAGAGGGATCTTAAAAGCCAGCACTGCTTATCAATTCTTCTTAGATTTTTAGTTTACAAAACTAGGAAGTAGTAATTTTATGTTGTTTAAACTATGTGCTGGTTTAAATTATTTTTCTTCTTTTTTTAGCGATAGAAAGAACTTTATTTGAAACTCTGATCTACCAAGTTAGCGTTTTCCAACAACTACGGGAGCAGAGACCTTCACAGGCTTCATAATCTTTTGTTTAGGTGCTGCTTTTGTAGGGGCTTTAGCAGCAGCCATTGCAGTCTTCTTCGATGCCTGCTTAGCCTTTTTTGCTTCCTTGGCAGCCCAAATAGCCTGCTCTTGCTGAGCTTTCCTGACTTCTGGTTTCTGATTCTGCTTGGCCATGATATCAGCAAGGGATGCACCAGTGATGGCATGCTGGAATTTGGCTACACGACAAGTTCGTTTTTTATGAATTTCTTCTGACTGTCCTTTTGTGTGTTTTCTTCTGTAGAGGACAGTCCAGTTTATCTGCCAAGGATTCCTTTTGGAAAGGAACGCGGATTCGCATTTTGCTTTAAGAAACTGGAAAACCTTCCCGTCGGTCCTGGCATAGAGCTGCCCATGTCCCGGGTAGATCTTGCATCCGCCGAAACTTCACAACTCATCCTTCATGGTGAGATGCTGCCTGGCCCGAGGGAAGAGGGTGTAGAGCAAATTATTTTTCTTCTAATCACTTAATTATTATTGTATATTTATTGACTCCTTACTTAAACATCTTCTCTCAGTTTTTTTTCAGTTAATGATTAATTCATTTAGACCTTTTTCCTCATTTGTCACACACATATTTTTATAACTTTATGTTTATGTTTATCAAGTAATCTTTTTCAGATTAAAAATAAAAATTGCTGCATGGCACTAGAAAAGTAACCATCCTGAGTGAGGTAACCCAGTCACAAAAAGACAAACATGGTATGTACTCACTCATGTATGGATTTTAGACATGGATCAGGAGACTGCCAGTCTGCAATTCCACTGACAGAGAGTCTGAGAAACAGGAAAGAATTTAAGAGAGATATGCACGGTACCCCAGAGAAGGTGGAATGATGCAAGATCTCCTGAACAGATTGGGAACACGGCGAGGGGTGGGGGGGAAATGGGAGCAGGGAAGAAGAGAAGGGGAGAAGAGGAAGAGAGAGTAGGTCATGGGGGAAAAGGATGGTTGAGTGGGGGGTAGAATAATAGGGGTAGAATAGAATGAGAAATACCAAAATAGAGGCAGTCATAGGTATGAAGAGAGATCTGGCACCAGAGAGACCTCTAGCGATCTAACAGGATGACACTAACTTGCAAGCTAAGCCCATTAAATGCCATTCCTGATAATGAACTTGACATATACCTTACATGCCATCCTAGAACCTTCGTCCAGTGACTGATGGAAGTAGAGGCAAACACACACACAGCTAAACACTGAACTGAACCCATGGAACCCAGTGACAGAGACAGAGGAGCGACGAGCAAATGGGCAAAGAATGGGCGACGAAACCTGCAAAGACAGCTGATCTGAACAAGGGGGAGCTCTTGGACACCAGACCAACAGCTGGGAGGCCAGCATGGGACTGATCCAGACTCCCTGAGTGTGAGAGTCAGCGAGGAGGCCTGGGCAACCTATGGGGCCCTGGGCAGTAGATCAGTATTTATCCCTGGCATACAAATGGACTTCATGTGTCCATAACAAAAAGAGGGATGATCTCTCAGCCTGAACTCTTAGGGGAGTGCCTGGACCCTGCCCTGAGCGAAATGGCAGACTCTGGATATCCTCTATGTGGAAGGAAGTGGATAACACAGAGATACTGCAGGTTCAATTGAAGAATGTTTCTGTAAAGTAAATTAGGAAATAAAGTGCATAACAAACATTTTTGCTTCACAGTACATACAAATGCTATATTTGTACCACATTATTTTCTGTCTTCTGTTGAGTGTGCAAAATCAAAATGCTTTACTGTAACAGGGCACATACCATCATTTGAATTTACTTTATTTTCTAAAACTGTTAATCAGGATTGTAGACATTGAGGTCAGCAATGGACTGCAACACCCTGGGTTTAAACTACAGGAAGGAAAATTACTAATTATTCTCAGAACCTCAGGTGAGTCTTAATGGTTTTTCGGGGGAGGCAGGTGTATCCATTGCCTTGAAATCTGTTGTTGCTAACTGATTAGTGTGGTGGTTCTTACTGCTGGACTGGCTGTGGGCACTGCATAAGCTGAGATAATAATGAGGTTTGCTGCATTTACTGATCATTAATTTGATAGGAGGTTTCTCTGTAGTACATTTCTATAACTTCTTTAAAAGTGGTAATGAATCCTGTTAAACTATTTCAGCCAGAGTTCTGTAATATCCTATATACTTCCTTTCCATTAATACAGTGCTAAATCTTTTCACAAAGAATATATTTTTTTCTGAGGAAACAACTTTCTTTCCCCATCCATAGCAATCTACTATAAAGTCTTTGGATGAGATTTAAATAATGTTTTTACCTCATGAGGTTACAATTCCAATTGTAATTCTCTTGATACTTCAGCTGTTTTTGCCACTGAAGTCTTGAGCTCTTCAAAGTCATCCACAAAGGTGGTAACCAAGTTCCAATAAACTTCTGTGAATTTTTGATATTTTGTCCTTTAATGGATCCCAAGTGTGTTAACAGCAGCTAGATGTATAAGTACTTTCTGGAAGATTTCAATTCCCTTCACCCAGCTCCATTGTTAGAATCCTGAATCTCACAAATTGTATTGCTCGTTCCACAATGTTTGAAAAGTAGAAGGATTCTTTGGTATGTATGAACTGTAGAAGGGATGCTATGTTAACAGGAGAGGAACTGATAATAAGCTCAAAAGTCCCTATTACAACTCCTGGTTTAATAGACCCAATTGTCAATTAATAGGAGTATGTTGGAAGTAATTTATCTTTTCATTGTTCTTGAGAAGTATGAACAGACACTGTTTTAGAATATTCAGTAAAACATGCAGTAAAAAAATGTACTGTCATCTACGCTTTGTTGCTCAATTGATAGAATATAGACACAATAGATTTAGCAGAAACCATAAGAGCTCTAGGATTTTCCAAACAAAAAATAACATTGGCTTTAACACAGTTCCCAGATGCATTAACCCTTAAGCTGAAAACTTTCGAAGTTTTGAAGCCAGATACTGACTTCCTTGCTGTCAAAGTCCTGCATGGGATCCTTTTGCAATAGAAGGCTGACTTATTTACATGAAAAGCATGTTATTTAATATGTTCTGTTTTCTCTATCCTATTTTATCTGAATTTATTTGTGACAACAGGTATCATTTTCCTGAACCATTACCTGTTTAACTTCATAGTGGTTTATATATTCATCACATAACATTATTACACTCTACATGATAGTAATATATAATTAGATCTTACTGTTTTCCTAGATACAGAACTCCTTGAAGGCCAAGGAGAATAAATTCGTCCTTTCATATTATCTTCTCTAACTGTCTAAGATTTTATTTACATATACTTATAATTCATACATTAAAATGACATATATAATATACATTCAGTTGTATATAAAATTCCTAAACAGTATTTCCAAATGAATTGTATCATAATAATAACAATAACATATTTAGAAATTTTAATGAGCACTTTGACTGCCTAAAATATTTAAATTTTCTTTTTTGTTTTTATTTATTTATTTTTATTATTTTAATTTTAAATAGCTTGTTTTACATGTCAATCCCAGTTCCCTCTCCCTCCCCTCCTCCGGAACCCCTCCACCATCCCCCCATCCTCCCACCCTATTGCCAATTCCCAACTCAATTCAATGAACCAAAGGTCATTATTCACTAGATAACTTACCTCAGTTTCTATTAAAACTGCCTGCTTCAAACTGCTAGCTTTGGCAAAGCACCCCCCACATCCCTTGTGGCTATGAGATGCCAAATTGTGGCTTCTGCATTTTAAAACCCAATATTCTGAGCACTAGAGGTCATATCTCAGTCATGAACCACTTTGGTGTGGTCTCAGCTGGCTGGAATAAAGGCTTACAATTGACTATACAGTATATCTGAGTGGTCGTCTCTGGTGGACTACCTATAACAATGCAGATTTTCTTTCTTAGCAATATCAATTTCTCTGAGACAAGATTTCTTAGTGAAAAAATTTATCCAATACCAATTATCAATAACATTCAAAATTACCTCAAACATACCTAGTGCAACAATTACTTAGTCAAATCCTACTAATTGAACACTGTATGAATTAATACACATCTATCAATATCTGTCGTTGAAATGTTAGTATATTACTATAAATTGAAATAGTTCATTGTAACAATTTAATGTAGTGATTTAACTATTTAACATGTTTAATATCTCCAAAGCATTGTTTGATATTCCAATGAATAAATATTGTAATCAATATGTAGTGAAGTACACATCATTTATTTCCTTTTTGGTAGGGTATCCACTTTGATGGCAAAGTCCTGCTTTTATTTGGACACTCATTTTTCTATGTATTCAAGGAAGTAGATAGTATACCAGTCTAAGAATTGAGTATGAATTCACAAAATCATGAAAACTAATTTGTCTTAAAATGGTTTAAGTATAATCACTCGAAAATGTGTTATAGGGTATGACTACATCACCAAATATGTAAGTATTTTAATGAATTCACAATATGTAAATTTCAAAACAAAGAATGGAAAAATGCATAGAAGGTTTTGATGTGCAACATGGGTAAGGCTGTATTCTTGAAAGAATTTGATACATGTATGTTACCACTTAAGAAAAAATGTCCTTTTCACAATCATTTTGTAAGAAATAGATGGTATCTCAAAGTTGTTTTGATTTGCATTTCCCTGATGGCTAAGGATATTGAGCACTTTCTTAAGTGTCTCTTGGCCATTTTAGCCTCCTCTATTGAGAATTCTCTATTTAGTTCTGTACGCCACATTTTAATTGGATCCTTTGGTGTTTTGGAGACTTGCTTCTTGAGTTCTTTCTAGATTTTGGAGATCAGCCCTCTGTCAGATATGGGGTTAATGAATGTCTTTTCCCATAATGTGGACTGCCTTTTTGTCTTGTTGACTGTGTCCTCTGCCATGCAGAAGCTTTTTATTTTCAGAAGGTCCCATTTGTTAATTGTCGATCTCAGTGTCTGTGCCACTGGTGTTATGGTCAGGAAGTGGTCTCCTATACCAACTCGTTGAAGAGTATCTCCCACTTTCTCTTCTAAAAGTTTGAGTGTGGCTGGATTTATGTTGAGATCTTTGATCCATTTGTACATAAGTTTTGTACAAGGCAATAAACATGGATCTATCTGCAGTCTTCTGCATACCAGTACCCCGTTATGCCAGCACCATTTGTTGAAGATGCTTCCTCTTTTCCATTGTATAGTTTTAACTTCTTTGTCACAAATCAAGTGTTCATAGGTGTGTGGGTTAAAATCAGGGATTTCAATTCAGTTCCATTGGTCTACCAGCCTATTTTTGTGCAAATACCAAGCTGTTTTCAGGACTATAGCTCTATAATAGAGCTTGAATCATCTTACTCCTGTCAGAATGGCTAAAATAAAAAACACCGAAGACAATTTATGCTGGAGAGGATGTGGAGAGAGAGGAACACTCCCCCACTGATGGTGGGAGTTCCAACTCATACAGCCACTTTGGAAAGCAGTATGGAGATTCCTCAGGAAAATGGGAATCAATCTACCACAAGACCCAGCAATTCCACTCTTAGGCATATATCCAAAAGAGGCAAATTCATACAACAAGGGCATCTGCTCCACTATGTTCATAGCAGCATTATTTGTAATAGCCTAAACCTGGAAGCAACCTAGATGCTCCTCAACTGAAGAGTGGATAGAGAAAATGTGGTACATTTACATAATGGAGTATTACTCAGCAGAAAAAAAAATGGAATCTTGAAATTCGCAGGTAAATGGATAGCACGGGAAGAAACCATCCTGAGTGAGGTAACCCAGTCACAAAAAGACAAACATGGTATGTACTCACTCATATATGGATTTTAGACATGGATCAGGATAGTGCCGGTCTGCACTTCCACTGACAGAGAGTCTGGGAAACAGGAAAGCACTTAAAAGATATGCATGGTACCCAAGAGAAGAGAAATGAGGCAAGGTCCTCTGAACAGATGGGGAACATGGGGAGGGGAGGGGAGGAGTGGGAGCTGGGAAATAGAGAGGGGGAGAGGAGGAAGAAAGAGTAGGTCATGGGGGAACAGGAATGTTGATTGGAGGCATATAATAGGGGGAAGAGGGAATCATAGGTTAGAAGACAGATCAGGCACCATTGTGACCTCTAGTGATCTAAAGGGATGACACCAATTGGCAAGCTAAGCAATAGTTGACCACCTCAAATGCCCATTCCTAATAATTAACTTGATGTCTATAAAAATCCTGGAGCCTTCATTCAGTGACTGATGGAAGCAGAGGCAAACACCCACAGTTAAACGCTGAACTGAACCCAAGGAACCCAGTGACAGAGAGAGAGGAGCGATGAACAAATTGGCAAATAATGGGTTGGCAAAACCAGCAGAGACAGCTGATCTGAACAGGGCAGAGCTCTTAGACCCCAGACCGACAGCTGGGAGGCCAGTATGGGCCTGATCCAGACCTCCTGAATGTGAGAGTCAATGAGGAGGCCTGGGCAATCTATAGGGCCCTGAGCAGTGGGTCAGTGTTTATCCCTTGAATACAAACAGACATAGTATGTCCATAACACAAAGAGGGATGGTCTCTCAGCCTGGACTCTTAGGGGAGTGCCTGGATCCTACCCTGAGTGAAATGACAGACTCTAGATATCCCCTATGTAGAAGGAATTGGCAATATTTTGGCAGGATGGGGGGATGGTGGGGGGCTGCAGGAGGAGGGGAGGTGAGGGAACTGGGATTGACATGTAAAACAAGCTATTTAAAATTAAAATAATAAAAAAACAAAACAAAAAAAGAAATAGAAAAAAGAACACAGTTTCTATCTCTGCAAGAGGACTATACTTGACAAATGATAGCATTCATCTTTTCCTGTTTCTTTACTGACATGATTCTCACTCATGCAATAAATAATCTGCATTTTTGTATTTAATGACATCCATTTTTGTCTCTATACCATGAAGCATTTTGGAATTCAGCAAACATTTTTCTTGATTTCTTCCCTCGACACTCTTTATCAAAAATGGCAGTGTGAAGAAAACTGAAATGTAAATTGTGTTTTAGTTTTTAATAACTGTAAAAATTGCTTTTCTGTCAAAACTGACAAATTCTTATTAGTTTGTGCTGACCTTGGAATTGTTAATTTGTTCAGTTCTAAAACACCCAAATAAATGGACATGTGTCAAAATGAATGGTATCCAGAAACCCACATTCTGAAAATGCTAAGCATAAGAAAGCTTACAGGTTATCTTCTAGATTAAAAACATATATTCTGATAGTCTCACAGGATTATCCTAAATCCCAGGGGTTTATGTATTTGAAAGAAGGGTTTAAATGGCTCTTGTTCTATTCCACAGATTTTGAATTGAAGAAGAGTATGAGAATAAAATAATGGACATTTTGTTTAACATATTAATTTTTGTCAATGAGAGCACAGGAATCTATGCTTTGTAGATATTCTGCTTTTCACTAATAATAAAAGCCTTTCCATGGGAATAAGATGCTCACACTCCATTTCTTTATTTACTTTTGAAGATCAAAAAGCACATCACTTGATGCCTTAAGCATGAGTATCTCCTCCTTTGTTATGCAAAACCTATTCCACTACCTCTATCTCTTTAAATCTCACCTTAAAACTTTCCTTTTATCTTTAACTCTAACTGTAGAATTTGTCATGTATGTCTATGTTTGAATGTATATGTTCCCACCTAGACTTAGATTTAGAGGTTTGCATTAGTTCTTTTAAAGGACTTTTTATTGAAATGTGACAATCAATTGTTCCCTATAAAGAAATGTTTCAAAATCCTGAAATATCACCCATTACTTTCTCTTAGTCATTTTTGAAATCATAGCACATGCTTTGAATTCTGTGGTAAACATTTTTAGTTTTACCACAATGTATGAAATTGTCTTGAGAATAACCTTGGACAAGTGAGGAGTTTCTAACAAGGTAGTACTAAAATCAAAACAATAGGCACATTTTGAATATTATTTTTGATAATTCTGATACTCTGTTAGACCTGTGGAGAAACCATTTCCTAGACTGTCTGATTAAAGCAAGATATATTTAGAAGTGTACAAGAGACTGGCCAGACAACTGCCCCCCTTAACTTGAGGTTTCAGAGAACAGCCCCTCACTGGTATTTTAGGTTCCTTTTGTGAGGAAGCAATAGGGTTGATAGAAAACAACTGTTGCAATAATGCCTGCTAGCACATGAACAGAAGAGTGGGGATCGAAATGCTTATGGACCTATGGAGTATATAACTGTGAGAGTAACACTTGGATAGAAGAGTGAGGGACTGAGGGCTCAAGGCTGTCTGTGGGTGTAGAGAAGTGCATGTGGAAGGGCGTCCTCACAGGTGTTCAGGAGGTTAGCAAGGCAAAAGGGACAGATACACATTCTGGGGTTACAAGTTACGCATAGGTTGAAAAACAGGTTTGCAAGATACATTAGGCTTAGGAAACAAACTTACTCTTGTAAAGTATACAAACTTAATAACAAGGTATAACAGCCTGACTCTTTAACAACATGACACCCATTTTGGATTCTCAACTCCCGTTAAATTATTTAAAAATCTCTAGAGCTGCTTTTGTTAATTAGTCATTTAGAAGTGAAACTGCTGTACTCCATAAGATCTGTACTTCACCTTATAAGTTATGCAACAGACATGGCTCTAGTCTAATGGTTCTCAACCTGTGGGTCACCTTTTGGGGGGGTCACATATCTAATATCCTGCATATCAGATATAATTCAGAAATAATAAGATACACAAATAGGGATGTCTTATGATATTTTATTGAGGAAGAAATCACTTACATGAGAAGCCAAGAAAGCTGTACCAAAGTCTGCACACTGCTCTCCAGGCTGAAACTGGAACCCAAAGAGAAAGAATCTCTTCCCTAGCTCTTTTTATTTCCCATACATTCAGTGCTACAACTCCCCCTTTTAAAGAAAAGATGTATACTTAAAACAAACAAAATTGTGTTAATATACAAAATGTCTCAAACATATATAAAGCATATATACATAATAGCTGATAAAGAAATTATAATCTACCTATATGCTATCCTAAGCATATCTATCCCATCTAAACTGTAAACTTATCTGAAAGACATGTCCAAATCTGAACACCTCCTTCCAATCCCAACCCTAAATAATTGAAAACTAACTCTAACTGGTGTAATGTTAACAGTAGGAAAAAGGGTATGTACAACAATCCCTACACCGATATTTACATTATGATTCATAACAGTAACAAAATTATAGCTAGAAAATATCAACTAAAATAATTTTATATTTGAGGCTTCACCACACATAAGGAACTGTATTAAAGAGTTTCAGTGTTAGTAAAGCTGAGAACCACTGCTCTAGTCTTAGTCCGTAGTAAAAATCTTTGGTGTGAGGATGCTTTAGTACATACTGATAATAAAATTGTAAAGATTCTTTTTGTTTATTTGTGTGTATATATATGTGTGTGTGTGCTTCTGTGTGTACTCACCACATGTATGCAAGTGCCTTCAAAGAAGAGAAAATGTCTGTGTGTATGTGTGCGTGTATGTGTGTGTACGTGTGTATATGCACTCTTCACTTTTATGCAAATGCTCTCAAAGGACAGAAGAAGGAGCAGGATATCCTGGAGCTGAAGTGGTAGATAGTTGTGTACCACCAGATGAATATGCTGGGAACTAAACAGGCCCTTTGGAAGGCCAAGAAGTGCCAAGACGTATTCTTAAACAATAAGTCATCCTTTCAGGACCAATGACTTAACATTTTTACAAGTAATATCTCAGTGTTCCTCGAAAAAGAATGGGCTGACAATATCTATGTCACAAATCATAACAAATTAAACGTGATCATGTTTGTAATACAACACAGTACCTTTTCAGAGTTAATAATAGGAAAAGTTGGCATAACTATAAATAATAGTAATGTAAATAATGATATTACATCTTGCGGTAATAACTATCATGGCTGATGAAAGAGCAACGACTCTGAATGCAATACTTCATATCTCCATGAGTACTTTACATATTGAATCTCTATGTGCTTCATGATAGAACTACAAAGAACCTTGTCTGTCAATTTACTTCAATATCTTGTCGATGTGAAAGTGGGAAATGTGAGATCTACTTATGCAAATTAAATGTCCACAATACAAATACACACACTAAAAGGTTTGAACAAGATGATTTTTTCAAGTCTCTCACACAAAGATAGTATGCCCACTTATTTTGCTTCTTAAAGAGTTTTCCATACTATCCTATTGAACAGTTTTTAGACTGTACCAAGAAAGTCCTAAAGCATATCTATGAATATTGTTGTACTGCAGTGATAATTCAACTCAACATGCCAGAAGAATAGAAAAGAAAAGGTTTTCTTCAAAGGCCTAGAAAATTCATTTCAATGTAATAATCTGTCTATTGAGAATGGTTAATTAATAAGTCACTGACTATTTGGCATCATTATTTACTAGAATATGAGTTCCCTCTCCCCTTCCCCCATACTCCCAATCTGCTCAGGAGATCTTTCCCCATTTCACCTACTCTGGGGTATTATGCATATCTCTCTTAGGGTACTTCCTGTTTCCCTGACTCTCTGGCAGACGGGATGTAGGCTTGCACTCCACAGATCTATATCTAAAATCCATATATGAGAGAGTACAAGCCATGTTTCTCTTTTTGTGACTGGGTTACCTTGCGGTTTCTTCTAGTGCCATCCATTTGCCTGCAAATTTCAGGATTCCATTGTTTTTTTTCTGCTGAATAGTATTCCATTGTGTAAATGTACCACATTTTCTCTATCCACTCTTCAGTTGAGGAGCATTTAGGTTGTTTCCAAGTTCTGTCTATTACAAATAATGCTGCTATGAACATAGTGGAAGAGACATCCTTGTTGTATGAATGAACATGTTTTGGATATACGCCTAAGAGTGGAATTGCTGGGTTTTGTGGTAGGTTTATTCCCATTACTCTGAGGAATCTCCATACTGATTTCCAAAGTGGCTGTATAAGTTAACATTCCCACCAGCAGTGGAGGAGTGTTCCCCTTTCACCACATCCTCTCCAGTATAAATTGTCATTGGTGTTTTTGATTTTAGCCATTCTGGCAGAAGTGAGATGATATTTCAGAGTTGTTTTGATTTGCATTTCCAGGATGGCTAATGCCTCTCAGCCATTTTAGCCTCCTCTATTGAAAATTCTCTATTTAGTTCTGTAGCCCACTTTTTAATTGGATCCTTTGGTGTTTTGGAGACTTGCTTCTTGAGTTCTTTGTAAATTTTGGAGATCAGCCCTCTGTTCAGATTTGGGGTTAGTGAATATTTTTTCCCATTCTGTGAGCTGCCTTTTTGTCTTGCTGACTGTGTCCTTTGCCTTACAGAAGCTTCTCAGTTTCAGTAGGTCCCATTTATTAATCGTTGATCTCACTGTCTGTGCTACTGGTGTTATGTTCAGGAAGCTGTCTCCTGTACCAATTCGTTCAAGGGTACCCCCCACTTTCTCTTCTAATAGGTTCAGTGTGACTGGATTTATGTTGGGGTCTTTGATAGAATTTTAATGGGGATTGCATTAAATTTGTAAATTGCTTTTGGCAAGATTGCCATCGTTACTATGTTGATCCTACCATTTGAAGAGCATGGGTGATCTTTTCACTTTCTGGTATCTACTGTAGTTTATTTCCTTAAGGACTCAAAGTTCTTGTGAAACAGGTCTTTCACTTTTTCAGTTAGGGCTACCCATATGTATTTTATGTTGTTTGTGGCAATTGCAAAGAGTAATATTTCTCTGATTTCTTTCTCAGCCATTTTATTATCCTTATATAGTACAGCTACTGATTTTCTTGAGTTGATCTAGTATCCTTCCACTTTGCTGAAGGTATTCATCAGCTGTATGAGTTTCCTGATAGAGTTTTTGGGGTCACCTATGTAAACTATCATATCATCTACAAATAGTGAAAGTTTGACCTCTCCCTTTCCAATTTGTATACCCCTTGATCTCTTTTGGTTGTCTTATTGCTCTGGCTAAAACTTCCAATACAATATTGAAGAGGTATGGAGAGAGTGGACAACCTTATCTAGTTCCTGATTGAAGAGGAACTGCTTTCAGTTTCTCTCCGTTTAGTTTGATGTTGGTTGTTGGTTTGGTATATATAGCTTTAATTATGCTTAGGTATGTTCCTGTTATCCCGGATCTCTTCAAGACCTTTATCATGAAGGGGTGTTAGATTTTGTCATAGGCATTTTCAGCATCTAATGATCATATGATTTTTGTTTCTCACCTTTTTTATATGGTGGATTACATTAATGGATTTTCATATGTTGAACCATCTCTGCATGCCTGGGATGAAGCCCACTTGATCATGGTGGATGATATTTCTGATGTGTTCTTGGATTCAATTTGCTGTTATTTTATTGAATAATTTTGCATCAGTGTTCATGAGGGAAATTGGTCTGTAGTTCTGTTTCTTAGTTGTGTCTTCGTGTGGCTTGGTTGCCAAGGTAATTGTAGCCTCGTAAAGAGAGTTTGGCAGTGAACCTCCTGTTTCTATTGTGTCGAACACTTAGAGGAGTATTGGAATTAGCTCTTCTTTAAATTTCTGGTATATTTCTGCATTGAAGCCATCTGGGCCCGGGCTTTTTTTTTGCTTGGGAGTCTTCTGATAACTGCTCCTATTTCATTGGAGGTTATAGATTGCTTCTCTGTTCTTGATTTAGTTTGGGCAAGTGATATCTATTCAGAAAATTGTCCATTTCTTTTAAATTTTGTGGAGTATGGGTTTTCAAAGTACGCCCTGATGATTCTCTGGATTTCTTCAGTGTCCATTGTTAAATCTCCTTTTCATTTCTGATTTTGTTAAATAGTGTGCTCTCTCTCTGCTTTTTGGATAGGGTGGATAAAGGTTGTCTATCTTGTTGATTTTCTCAAAGAACCAACTCTTTGTTTCATTGATTCTTTGTAATGTTTTCCTGGTTTCTACTTTATTGATTTCAACCTTAAATTTGATTATTTCCTGGTGCCTACTACTCCAGGGTATGTTTACTTCTTTTTCCTCTATAGCTTTCAGTTTTGCTATTAAATTTCTAATGTGACTGTTCTCCAGTTTCTTCATGTGGGCACTTAGTGCTATGAACTTTCCTCTTAGCACTGCTTTCAACATGTCCCATTAGTTTGGGTATGTTGTGTCCTCATTCTCATTGAATTCCAGGAAGTCTTTCATTTATTTTTTTATTTCCTCCTTTACCCAGGGATAGTGTAATTTGGCACTGTTCAGTTTCCATGAGTTTGTTGCGTTTCTGCCTTTTGTGTTGTTGTTGAATTCTAATTTTAATGCATGATGGCCTGATAAGGTAAAGGGGGTTATTCTATTTTTTTTGTAAATGTGGAGGTTTGCTATGCTTCCAATTATGAGGTCAATTGTGGAGAAGTTTCCATGTGGCACTGAGAATAAGGTATATTCTTTTTGTGTTTGGATGGAATGTTCTATAGATATCTGTTAAACCCAATTGGATCATAACTTCTGGTAGTTCTCTTGTTTCCTCCTTTATTTTCTGTCTGGAGGTCCTGTCTAGTGGTGAAAGCAGAGTGCTGAAGTCTCCTATTATTAGTGTGTGAGATTTTATGTGTGATTTGAGCTTTAGTAATGTTTCTCTCACGAATGTGGTTGCCTTTGTATTTTGGGCATAAATGTTCAGAATATGAGTCATATCTTTCTTAATTCACTTCTTTATCTATCTATCCTTTCTTCATCTAACCTCACATCAAACCAGTCAGTCTATCATTTATTTATTTCATTGTTTTAATATATTTTTGAATTGTCTCATTTCCTTCCATATACAAATCATGTCATTAAATTTTGATGCTTTAAAAATATTTGGATATATAGAAAAATAAACAAGATAAGTTTTCTGCTCTCAAGTATATCTCAATACAAAAGAATATACATTATATAGTAAAACTGGATGTGCTATAGTAAAATGACATTTGAAGTGTTTAAGAATACAAAAATATACAAGAAGCCTACAGAACACCAAATAGAGTGGACCACAAAAAAAAATTCCCTCGCCACATAATAATCAAGACCCCAAACATACAGAATAAAGAAAGAATATTAAGAGCAGCTAAGGAAAAAGGTCAAGTAACATATAAAGGCAGACCTATCAGAATTACACCTGATTTCTCCATGGAAACTCTGAAAGCCAGAAGGTCCTGGATAGATATTCTACCTACACTAAGAGACCATGGATGCCAGCCCAGACTACTATACCCGGCAAAGCTCTCAATCACTATAGACGGAGAAAACAAGATATTCCATGACAAAACTAGATTCAACCAATATGTGTCCACTAACCCAGCCCTACAGAAAATTTTGGAAGGAAAACTCCAACCCAAGGAAGCTAACTACAACCAGAAAAACATAAGCATTAGAGAATCCCTCTCTACCAACAGCCAAAAGAACAAAGGGGTGAAATTCCACCCATAATTCCACCACCAACAACCATCGCAAATCGAAGAAGGATGAGCAATCAATGGTCATTAATATCCCTCAATATTAACGGCCTTAACTCACCCATAAAAAGACACAGACTAGCAGAATGGATTCGAAGACAGAACCCTTCCTTCTGCTGCATACAAGAAACACACCTCACCCGCAAAGACAGACATTACTTGAGAGTTAAAGGTTGGGAAAAAATTTTTCAATCAAATGGACCCAAGAAACAAGCAGGGGTAGCAATCCTAATATCTAACAAACTAGACTTTAAAATAAAATCAATCAAAAGAGATGAAGGAGGTCATTAAATACTCATCACGGGTGAAACCCACCAAGATGAAGTGTCTATCCTGAACATCTATGCCCCCAATACAAAGGCATCCACATTCATTAAAGAAACATTATTAGAACTTAAATCTCATCTAAAGCCCCACACAGTTATAGTGGGAGATTTCAACACACCACTCTCACCACTAGACAAGAATACCAGACAGAAACTCAACAAAGAAGCAAAGGGTCTAATAGAAGTAATGACCCAACTGGGATTAACAGATATCTATAGAACATTTCATCCACATAAAAAAGAATATACCTTCTTCTCACCACCACATGGAACCTTCTCAAGAATCGACCACATACTTGGCAACATATCAAACCTCAGCAGCTACAAAAAAATTGGAATAACTCCATGCATATTATCAGACCACCATGCCTTAAAATTAGAATTCAACAACAACACAAATTGCAGAAAACCTACAAACTCATGGAAATTGAATAATGCTCAACTGCACCATCCCTGGGTCAAAGAGGAAATAAAAAAAAGAAATTAAAGACTTCCTCGAATTCAATGAGAATGAAGACACAACATACCCAAACCTATGGGACATTTTGAAAGCAGTGCTACGGGGGGAAGTTCATAGCACTAAGTGCTCACATGAAGAAACAGGAAAACAGTTATACCAGAGAATTAACATCACAGCTGAAAGCTCTAGAACACAAAGAAGCAAACTGCCCCAGGAGGAGTAGACGCCGGGAAATAATCAAATTGAGGGCTGAAATCAACAAAGTAGAAACCAGGAAAACAATACAAAGAATCAATGCAACGAAGAGTTGGTTCTTTGAGAAAATCAACAAGATAGACAAACCTTTGTCCAAACTTACCAAACAGCAGAGAGTGAACACGCAAATTAACAAAATCAGAAATGAAAAGGGGGACATAACAACAGACTCTGAGGAAATCCAGAGAATCATTAGGTCATACTTTGAAAACCTGTACTCCACAAAATTCGAAAATTTAAAGGAAATGGATGACTTCCTGGACAGCTATCATTTGCCAAAACTAAATCAAGAACAGATAAGCAATTTAAATAGACCTATAACCCCTATGGAAATAGAAGCTGTCATCAAAAGTCTCCCAACCAAAAAAAGTCCAGGTCCAGATGGCCTCAGTGCAGAATTCTACCACAAATTCAAAGAACAGCTTATACCAATTCTTCTCAAAGTGTTCCACACAATAGAAGCAGAAGGGTCTTTGCCAAACTCTTTCTATGAGGCTTCAATAACCTTGATCCCCAAGCCACACAAAGATACAACCAAGAAAGAGAACTTCAGACCAATATCCCTCATGAACATTGATGCAAAAATACTCAATAAAATACTGGCAAATCGGATCCAAGAACATATCAAAACAATCATCCACCACGATCAAGTAGGTTTCATCCCAGGGATGCAGGGATGGTTCAACATACGAAAATCCATCAACGTAATCCACCATATAAACAAGCTGAAAAACAAAAATCACATGATCATCTCACTAGATGCTGAAAAAGCCTTTGACAAAATCCAACACCCCTTCATGATAAAGGTCTTGGAGAGATCTGGGATAACAGGGACATACTTAAACATAATAAAAGCCATATACAGTAAACCAACAGCCAACATCAAACTAAATGGACAGAAACTCAACGCAATTCCTCTAAAATCAGGAACAAAACAAGGCTGTCCACTCTCTCCATACCTTTTCAACATGGTACTTGAAGTTCTAGCTATAGCCATACGACAACAAAGGGGGATCAAGGGGATACAAATTGGGAAGGAAGAAGTCAAACTTTCACTGTTTGCAGACGATATGATAGTTTACATCAATGACCCAAAGAACTCTACCAGGGAACTCTTACAGCTGATTAACACCTTCAGCAAAGTGGCAGGTTACAAGATCAACTCAAGAAAGTCAGTAGCCCTACTATATACAGATGATAAAAGGGCTGAAAGAGAAATCAGAGAAACATCACCCTTTACAATTGCCACAAACAACATAAAATACCTTGGGGTAACGCTAACCAAACAAGTGAAAGACCTGTATCGTAAGAACTTTGAATCTTTAAAGAAAGAAATTAAAGAAGCCCTCAGAAAATGGAAAGATCTCCCATGCTCTTGGATAGGTAAGATCAATGTAGTAAAAATGGCAATCCTGCCAAAAGCAATCTACAGATTCAATGCTATCCCCATTAAAATCCCAGCACAATTCTTCACAGACCTTGAAAGAACAATAATCAATTTTGTATGGAAAAACAAAAGACCCAGGATAGCCAAAACAACCCTGTTCAACAAGGCAACGTCCGGAGGCATCACTATCCCTGACCTCAAGCTCTATTATAGAGCTATAGTCCTGAAAACAGCTTGGTATTGGCACAAAAATAGACAGGCAGACCAATGGAATCGAATTGAAAATCTGGGTATTAACCCACACACGTACGAACATCTGATCTTTGACAAAGAAGCTAAAAATATACAATGGAATAAAGAAAGCATCTTCTACAAATGGTGCTGGCATAATTGGAGACTGGCATGTAGAAAAATGCGGATCGATCCATGTTTATCGCCATGCACAAAACTTAAGTCCAAATGGATCAAAGACCTCAACATAAATCCAGCCACACTGAACCTCTTAGAAGAGAAAGTGGGTGGTACCCTTGAACGAATTGGTACAGGAGACAGCTTCCTGAACATAACACCAGTAGCACAGACAGTGAGATCAACAATTAATAAATGGGACCTAATGAAACTGAGAAGCTTCTGTAAGGCAAAGGACACAGTCAGCAAGACAAAAAGGCAGCCCACAGAATGGGAAAAATATTCACTAATCCCACATCTGACAGAGGGTTGATCTCCAAAATTTACAAAGAACTCAAGAAGCAAGTCTACAAAAGAGCAAAGGACCCAATTAAGAAGTGGGCTGCAGAACTAAATAGAGAGTTTTCAATAGAGGAGTCTAAAATGGCTGAGAGGCACTTGAGAAAGTGCTCAACATCCTTAGCCATCCGGGAAATGCAAATCAAAGCAACTCTGAGATACCATCTCACTCCTGTCAGAATGGCTACAATCAAAAACACCAATGACAATTTATGCTGGAGAGGATGTGGTGAAAGGGGGACACTCCTCCATTGCTGGTGGGAGTGCCAACTGGTTCAGCCACTTTGGAAAGCAGTATGGAGATTCCTCAGAAAAATGGGAATAAACCTACCACAAGACCCAGCAACTGCACTCTTAGGCATATATCCAAAAGATGCCCATTCATATAACAAAGATGTCTGTTCCACTATGTTCATAGCAGCTTTATTTGTAATAGCCAGAACTTGGAAGCAACCTAGATGTCCCTCACCCAAAGAATGGATAGAGAAAATGTGGTACATCTACACAATGGAGTACTATTCAGCAGAAAAAAATAATGGAATCATGAGATTCGCAGGCAAATGGATGACACTAGAAGAAACCATCCTGAGTGAGGTAACCCAGTCACAAAAAGAAACATGGCATGTACTCTCTCATATATGGATTTTAGACATAGATCTGGGGAGTGCCAGCCTACAATCCTATTGCCAGAGAGTCTGGGAAACAGAAACTTCATTTACTGGCTGGTTAAGTACTGAGCTGAACTCAAGAAAGCCAGTATCAGAGAGGGAGGACTGATGATCAAAGGGATTAAGACTGGGCTGGTTGAACCCCCAGAAACAGCTGACCAGACAAAGGTTAACTCTTGAATCCCAGGCATCAGCCTGGGAATCCAGCATGGGACTGATCAAGACCCCCTGAATCTGGGTGTCAGTGAGGAGGCCTAAGTAATCTATTGAGCCTTGGACAGCAGATCAGTACCCATCCCAAGTATACACACGGTCTCTGGACTCCCATAGAACAATGTGAGGTGCACTCTCACCCTGAACTCTTGGGGAAGGGTCTAGGCCCTGCCCTATATGAAATGACAGACTATGGACACCCCCATGGAGGGCCTCACCCTCCCTGGGGGAATGAGGGGATAACGGGGGGGGGCATGGGGGGGAGGGCACGGGAGGAGGGGAGGGAAAGGGAGAGGGACCTCGTACTGACTTGTGAAGCAACCTTGTTTCTTATCTAAATTTAAAATGGAAAAAAAATATTAATAAAAAAAAGAATGACCAAAAAAAAAGAATACAAAAATATGACCAAACCATGTTAAATAAAAGACTTGAAGGCATATAGCAGTTCTGTAATTCATTATGAATGATTGAACTTTATATGTTATATAATCTTTACAGACAGAAAAAAACATCATACTCAAGGATATATAGGTAAAACTCTCTAAAATGTGTGTTTTATTCCTTGGATAAATGGATTCAAAGTGATTTCATTACTGAAAACATGCAATAAGATAAATGATTCATAAAAATATAAATAGAGCATTTGTTTCATGAAAAAGACACCTTTGCAAAGACTCTAGGAACTGATCCCATTCACATAAAAGCATTCTTAAAGAAATCTATCCATTGGAAATATCATCATTGGCTAAAGAATAAATAGGTTTCAGCAACTGCACCAAATGACAGAGTGTAGACTTCCCAAGTAATCAATTGTCTCACATTTCACAAGATCACTCTATGTAATTATTGATTTTCTTATTTACTGGCTAATTTAAAATCATCTTTCATGAATTACATCTGTAAAGACAATTTTCACTTGAGGGTTTATCTTCCTACAATGATTATGTCGACAATTATGACCACATACTAGCCATGTGTTTGGGAGACTTGCCAAAATACAAAAGATGAACCAGCAAAATTGCTCCGTAGATAAAGGCACTTGACAAAATGCATGATGACTAAAATTTGATCTCTAAGAAATACTTAGTGAAAGAAGAGCAAAAACTCACAAGTTATCTTTTGATTTCAACACCACATTGTGACATACCTGTCTGTATACAAAGAAAAAGTAATTAATTAATGGAATCAGGATAATTTTTAAAAATATAAGCAGTATTTTTCCTCAGTAGCTCAAATATTTAGGGAGAAGACTTCCTGTCTATGAATTCATCAGTTTTTCTTTAATTTTATGACGTATTTCTATAAACTTAAATTCACAAAGCAATGTCACAGTATTGAATTTACCTTTCCATATGCATGCTTAATTGAGAGTCAGCTCTATGTTTAAGAGCAATGTCTACTTTTAAAGAGGACCCAGGTGCAATTCACATCACTTACATTACCCACAACCATCTGTAACCACTATTTCAAAGGATTGGACTGATTCTTCTGACCTCCTTTGGCACCAGGCCCACTTGCATGCAAAAGACATAAAATAGCATAACACATAAATATATAAATAATAATAAGAACAATAATAATGTTTCCTTTTTCTGTTTACATTATTTCTGTCATATTCTTTCCTGTCCATGAGCTCTTCCCATATCCTTCTCATGTATTAATTCACCCAACCTGAAAATTAATCTTTCAAAAACTAATTGGTGACAGCATATACAAGACCCATATTATATCAAACCAGACAAAATCCCAGCATAATAAAGGGAAAATGGACATGAAGTTTCATGCCTTCCAAGAAGTTTCTTGCAATTTGTACCTGCTGGGAAGGGGGAAATTAGTTCAGTATTATGTATTATACCATACACAAGGGCAGGCCATGTACCGAGGGGCACATTGGCCAATACAAAATGAACTCCATATTTTTTTCTTGTGTGTGTGGTTTGTGTTGTTTTTTCTTATTTTGATACTTTCTGTCATGTATGTATGTGTGTGTGTGTGTGTGTGTGTGTGTGTGTGTGTGTGTGTGTGTGTGTGTGTGTTTAAGAGATATCTTTGTTTGGTTTTCCATGCTACCTTTAATATCTCCTGGACACAATGTGGAGTAGCTCCATGAGTTACTGACCCTTGCACTCACAAAGTAGGAAAATTGTCTTAAATATTAATAACAGTAATAATAACAAGAAGAAATTAATAAGTATGTCAAATCATATCCTAAGAGTTTTCTATATTGTTTAAAATAGTCACATGCTAGATAAAAGGAGAAATTCATTGTTTATATAAACACTAGAGAATTTAGTAAACAGTAGGTGGGTTCTATTGAAGAACTATTTCTAATCATTCTATGAATAAATTTATCTTCCTTTGTGCATGAAAAAGATATATTATACTAGTTATTTTCCCCTACGTCTTCTTTCCCCTTTAGTAACAGACATATAGTGTAACCTAAGGAAAAATATTTCTGCTTCAAATCCATGAGTTTCAGCTAAAATAAAAATTGTGACAAATGAAATGTTAAAAAAAATATCCTAAATTTATACAGGTAATTTGCTCAATTCAGAACATTAAATAAAATGCTCTTCTAATATATATTATTTTATATATGGGTGTTTTGCTTGTATGTATACTGTGTATCTTGTGTGCCTGGTGCCCACAGAGGCATTGGAATCTCTGTAAATGAAGTTCGGGATGGCTATGAGCAACTATGTTGGTGATGGGAAATGAACACACATCCTCTACAAGGACAAGTCCCCATAACACTTAATTCCTGAGCTATGTTTTCACTTCCAGATGTATTTCACCTTGGAATTTTGCTAAGAATAAGAACCAGGGTCAGTGTTGACTTTCATGGCTGAAGCATTCCCTCACTGTGTATCATAAGGAAATTATCATCTACACACTATTTTAAGAATCATAATATTCGAGGCTTAGCATAGACAAAACATTCAAGTGTTGGTGATATTTTTTACCAACAATGCATTTGTTTGCGTGGGGAGTATAAATTAAGGAACAAAATTTCAGATTAGCTGTCTCCTCTACTATGGATTTCTCTTCACTCTAACCTTCATTTTGTTCCATGTAACCTGTATAGTTGGCTGTCTGGATTCGCAATAGATTTTCTTTTCCGATTACCCATGTTGAAAGTATATTTGTCAGTCTTATTTGAGTGAGCTTTAATGTCTTTCCTGAGGAAAATGGTCGGTGCATTGGGTGATACCTACAAACAAGGAACTGCCTTTCCTTTCTGGAAGAAATTTCAAATTTGTAGCTTCCCTTATCTAAAGCAGAATTCAAATTGGCTGTTCATTCACACATCTGCTTAAACAATGTGGTGGAACTGACAAGCCTGGCTGTGGATCAATTGTAAGCGCCTGGTATTGATGAGTTCATTTTTCTGCTTGTTATATTCGTATGGCTAGAAATTTCACAGGGAATGGATTGAGTAAATCAATAATGTTAATTTTAGAGAATCACCTGTTATTTTTAAATCTTAAATAAAGTTGAATTCTTCAGGAAAAGTGACATTTTATATTATAAATATTATTGATACATAGATTATCAAAAGTATTAATTATTTAGACATAAAATTTTCCTTATGCCTTTGCAAAAACATTGATTTTACTTTTATTGTTCATGAATTTCTATGTAAAGTTGGTCCAGGAAATTAACAAGACTTAAGCATTGATGTATCCTCCACCCATGCCACATCAAAATATACAGGACAGTACACCTACACTTTCAATTAACAGGAGGAAGGTTGCCAACACTTTTTGAACCTAGTGGTGGATGTCTATATTTCCAATTACTTGTTAGTGTGAGACAGAAAGGCTCTATCTGTTGAGAAGTTCTGAGTCATGCTGAAATTGTGTCTCAAAAACATCATTTTGAGGGATGGAGAGATGCCACAGAACTTAACAGCACATACTGCTCTTTGAGAGGAGCGGAGTTCCTTTTCAGGAACTCATCTCATGTCGTTCACAAACAACCTGAAATTCCCATGCAGGGTCTGACATCTCTGACCTCTGTGGACACTTGCACTCAACTGTGAAGAAACACATGGTTAAAAGTAAAAATAATCTTTTAAATAATATTATTTTGAGCTGAGCATAGTGGCACACATCGTTAATCACTGTGCTTGGGATGCAGAGGCCATGAGGATCTCAGCCTGATCTATATAGTAGTTCCATGCTATCCAGGGTTACATACTGAAACTCTGTCTCAAAATTCTTTTTGAAAGTAGTCTTTATGTATTCAAGAGTGATGTCAAGTCATGGGCAAAATGATTGTGTTAATGAAGTTTAAATATTGCTACCAAGTCTGGCTAATTCTTCTTAAGAGAAAAAGTACATTATTACATAAAGTGGAAATGAGTTAGGAACTCTATGTGTAATAATAACCCTTAATTGCACCACTCTTAGTGGCTCCTCACATGCATGAGAGGTAGGGTGAGAATTTCTTTTATGCAGAAAAAAGACTTGTGCCATCTCAGCTGCTTTCATGATTTTTGTAAATTATGACTCCCTTGAGAACCTGAGGAATATAAGGGCAATGACAACTTAAATTCACAAATTGCACACTTCTGTGTATTGTGTCAGTGACATTATAAAACTCTTGCAAGCTTATCTTTAAAGCCTATGCTAAATAGTTATGTTCAGCACTTTACAAAGTATTGAAATGTAGATAAATTAACAATAATAAAATTATATTCTGCTGATTGGTTATCTTCCAACTAGAAGTTAGATTCTATACTCCTTAAGATTGGAAACTGGAAAATAAATTAATAATATCAGAACCTAACACAATGATTGTATTGCATAGAATCTAGAAAGCATGTTAACACCAAAGTAATTTTCAGAATGGTTGATAAAGTGCTTTTGGAGCATCAATATTAACATAATAAGCTACATGCGTGTTCTTTAATGATAGTAAAAAATTGATTGCTCTACCACAGATACAATAAGAATATTCTGTAGCAAATAAATATTAGCCAAAATTTGCCCTCCTCCCATGAAATTTCTGTCAATATGGATGCATTTGTAAATAATGTCTTTAAAGTTGTGCTAATTTTTTGATAATATTTTGGCATTCTAATGAAGCTTGATCTAATATGACTATTTAAGAAAAAGAAATGTGTATATATGTAAGCTGCTTCTCAACAAATTCAACTACGGAAGGAAAATACATATACAGTTGCATTGAAGTGAAGTAGTGAAAGTAATTAAATATAACAGCACTGCTCAGAAATATTTCTGTATTTAAAAATTGCATAAGGAAAATAGAAAACTCATTAAATAACTTTCAAACATTTACTGTATGAATGTCTTTCTCCTCTAATATAATTCTCCATATATGTACACAATTTTGGTAATTTTTCAAACTCCCAAACTGATGTTGTAATTGTTTAACAGAATCATTTCAAAGTGATTTTAATGCCATTGTATGACAATGAATTAAATAACTAATTAGTTTTTAATTATAGCTACATTAATTGGAATTGGCTTTGTGGACTTTAATAATCTACTTGGAAAAAGATATCAGATGCATCATTTTAAATCCTTTCTTTCATCCTTATTTAATTTAAATTAGAAAAAAGTTTGCTTCACATGTCAATCCCAGTTCCCTCTCCCTCCATTCCTCTCCTGACCCCCTTAAACCCTCCCCTAACCCCTCCCCCAATTTTCACTCCACTCTCCAAGGAGAGTGAGACCCTTCATGGGAGATCTGAAAAGTCTGTCATATGATCTGGGACAGAGCCTAGGCCCTTCCTCATGTGTCCAGGTGGAGACAGCATTCATTCACGTGGAATGGGCTCCCAAATTCCATCTGGATGACAGTGCTAAATGCTGATATGTTGCCCGAGACCCTAAAAAATTCTGAGGACACCTCAATGACACCCATGTTCAGGGAGTCTGGATCAGTCCCATGCTGGCCTCTCAGTCATCAGTCTGGGGTCTATGTGCTCCCCCTTATTCAGGTCGGCTCTTTCTGTGGGTTTTACCCGCTAAGTCTTTTGTGTGTGTGTGTGTGTGTCTTTTTTTTTTCTTTTATTTTCCAGTTTAAATTTAGATAAGAAACAAGGTTGCTTCACAAGTCAGTTCCAGGTCCCTCTCCCATTCCCTCCCCTCTTCCCGTGCCCTCCCCCCAAACCCCCCCCCCGTTATCCCCTCATTCCCCCAGGGAGGGTGAGGCCCTCCTTGGTGGTGTCCATAGTCTGTCATTTCATATAGGGCAGGGTCTAGACCCTTCCCCAAGAGTTCAGGGTGAGAGTGCACCTCACATTGTTCTATGGGAGTCCAAAGTCTGTGTGTATACTTGGGAAGGGTACTGATCTGCTACCCAAAAGTCTTAACCTGTTTGATCATCACTCCTCCCTCTCTGCAACTGGGTTCCAGGAATTCAGTTCAGTGTTTAACTGTGGCTGTCGGCCTCTACTTCTTAGATTTTATCTCTTATTTCATTATTCTGCTAAATCACACACACACACACACACACACACACACACACACATACATATACATGTGTGGATGTGAATATATAAACTAACAATTTAGTTCCGACATTGCATGATGCTTTTCAATTATATTACCACATTTCTCTGTTAAAGCTCATGTGTAATATCGACATTGAGTACATGTATTCTTACTCAATTTATAGAAAAACATGTTTAAAAGCAAGAGAAATATAATCATATCCTTGTACTCATTATGTGATTTCATAATTTTCATTAAGAATGTAAATATATCCACAGAATTATCTTATTCTAATTACAATGATGACCTTTCCTTTTATCCTTGACTGACTATGGACCTGAGCCAGTCAAGTAAACATCATGAATCATTTACTGTTCATTTTTCTCGGGACACCTTTTAAGTTGAGACTGTCACTTTGATTTATATTTGATTTTATTCTTAATTATACTAAAAGTAGACTATTTACTAAAATTCTACATTATTAATTTATAAAATAAATAAGACATGTACATTTCACTGTCACCTTTCAGTTTTGTTTATTTGAAGTGATTGTAACACATAATTGGCTCTTTTTAATTTTATTCTGCCATTCCTTCTACAGGAATTAGTAACTTTATTATGGATAACAATTAGGATAAAATTGAAAATTACAACGGAATCCTTTGAAAATCAGGATTAGTAAAACATTATGGAATTCAACTTAACAGTAGAAAGAAAGGAATTTGTGCAAACAATGATCTCCCAACATATGAAATGTTAGCTAGGCTAAGTAAATTGGTCCTACATACTTTTGTCTCAAATAAGAGGAAAAAAATCACCATAAAAGCCATTAGTTTTTCTTGATTAAGTAGTTAATAGAGGCCCAGAATGTGAAAGCTGAAGATTGAAGTGGTATGTGGTGGTTTTCAAAATATGACTAGGTTCCTGGCCTTTAATATTTAACTTTTCTGTAGTTTAATTTTTGTTATCCAAAGCATTGTAAAAAGTCATGGATTTGTTGTGGTAATGGACAAATGAAAGACAAACTCTGGCAGCAATTATGAAAGAGAGATAGCTAGAAACTTGAAACAAGTAAGCACCAAGCTATTTTCATATAAAATATAAAATAATAATCTAGATGATAGCAAAGTGCATCTTGTGTGTTCAGGGTTCATATCATTACCACTAGAATATTTTTTCTTTTTAAAAGTCTGTATCGCATTGATCTGTGTGTTTTTATGTATGTATATGTACATACATACATGCATATGGGAAGATTAAAACACAACTGTGTAAATTGGTTGTGCCCTACTATTGGAGTCCTGGTGTTTGAATGCAGTTCCTCAAGGTTAGTGGTACTTGCCTTGAAGATATATTCTGTTTCTTTACTTGGGTCTCTGACAATTTCTGTTCATAAGAAATATATAAATCATAGGAGTTTTGCTGGAATCTCCAGCTCATGCCCTACTCCTTCTTCTCCAAAGTCTATCAGAAAGATCACCAAAAAGTCCAGTTGCATATTCCTGGTGGTCATTGTGGCACTTTCTCCAAAGTTTTCCAGCTCCCCATGTCCCCAAGGAAAGCGTTTTAACTGGGCAGAAACACAACTTGTGGAGGATATATACCCATGCCCACAGGGTATTTAAACTTACTGCCTTAGATCAGAGGTGTGATTTTTCTCCTGTCCACTTATCCTGCTGTGATCTCTCAGGGCTGGAGTGTTTTGCCCAAATAAATCTGGTATCTTGATTTTTCAGTTTAATTTGGCTTGGTCTGGCTTACTGTGTCTGTGAAGAAACCTACTATTGGGCTACAGAAAACCTATAAACAGGAACCAGTAAAATTGTATATAGTAGCAAATAGTAATTGTGAAACACTAACCAGAAGAAATTCATTGTACCTTCTTATTTCTACAAACTGTGATTCTCACTAAGTAATCACGGTCTGTACATTCTGTCTTTTTCATCTCTTCTCATCCCTCTATACCTTTCCTAATCACCATTTATTTATATTAATATTGAATACCTTAATGCACAACTCTATGCCTTTTTAACAAATATTCCTAACTTTCAGAATAAAATAGGAAGAAGAAAATAAATCTCTACCTACAGTTAAAAGACAAAATCTATCCATATATTCCTTATTTGAAACTTTTGTTTTTATAATTGTGTGTCAATTGTGCATTCTATGTCATAATATATTTGCATGCCATATGAAAATATTGTAGTAAGCATTATAATTGATAATTCCTGTAGTAAGGAAGTGTCCACAAAGATTGATTGATGGATTAGAACCTCGGTAATATGGAAAGATTGGAACATTGCAAATTAAGAGCCTAATTGAATCTTCAGCTATCTTTGCCCACCCCCAAATTAGACATGCTTGTTTAACTCTGTATCAGATCCAAAACCTATAATTAACAAATAAAAATTCTTTGGAATTTATTATCTTAGAAGACCATTAGCTTCCACCAACCTAAAACCTAACAATGCCGTGAGCTAGCATCTGAGTCCTATAGCTTGGATTTCACTTCTTTGTTGTAACCATCCATTTTGATGTTTCAACCAATATATGTGAAAGTTTCTTCTTTTAGGACTTTAATGGTTCTGTTATTATAAAGAAACTTCATGGCCGGGCGGTGGTGGCACACACCTTTAATCCCAGCAGGCGGATCTCTGTGAGTTCGAGGCCGGGCTGGACCGATAGCCTCCAAAACAATACAGAGAAACCCTGTCTCATAAAAACCAAAAAAAAAAAAAAAAAAAGAAACTTCATGAAACAACTTCCATGTGGAAACGAAGAATTTGGGTAACTTAACTCTGTGTTCCTATGCAATAATCATTCATATTTAGCTCCAGAATGAACTACCTTGTATATATTTGAGGTAAGTGCAGTGTTAGTCTGCCAATGATAACATTAAATTATATTCTAAAATACAGTTGAAGTTAAATAGTATTGCTATGACTCATAATGATATTGTTACCAGTTATTTACTTACAAATTACTAGATCCTATACTTACTGCTTGACACATATTTGCGATTTTCACTAAAGGATTTTGAGGGAAGTAAGCTGTCTCAGAGTTTCTATTGCTGTGAAGAAACACAATGACTAAAGCAAGTATTGTAAGACAAAGCATTTAATTCTGGGCTTACTTATACTTTTGGAGGTTTAGTCCATTATCATCATGGGGAGCATAGTGGCAGAGACTGGATCAGTAGCTGAGAGCTACATACTGATCTGTAGGCAGAACAAGAGAGAGATTGTGGACTTAAGATGGGTATTTGAAACATCAAAGTGGTCCAAAAGAAAAAGCCTGGTACAACAAAATATACCTGAGAGACAAGAACTTTGTGGACTATACAGGCAAAAATTGCATCTCCTCTTAGGTTTCTTAGTCTCATTAATAAAAGAATTTAAAAATCACCTCACCATTTTATGTGAATTTTAAAAAGAAAATGCATACGGCAGGCAAGGTATAAAAGTTTAACAGATTTCTGAGGTAAGAGAAAAGAAAACCAAAGGAAAAAATAAAGCGTGCCATTTTAAATGTGCACGAAGGTGAGACACACAGCTGCCAAGCAGCCACACGTTGAGGAAGGAGCCTTTAGGGAAAAAAAAGTATTAAGGTCCAAAACGTTGGTATAAAATCCAAAAATGTTAAGCAAAGCATACTTATGGAGAAGAAGATGAAAGAAAAGAAGTTAATACTGTTTTTCTTTGTAATGCAGGCAGACTATGATCTAGTATGAAGGTGGCCCATAAACTACAGCACTAGCAACAGAGAAAGTAGAGAATAAGTTAGTCTCTCTTTTTCTTTAGCAAATTTTAAGTTTCCACCAGACTAGAGATTCTAACATTTAGTCTGTGGGTTGGCTAGTCTGAATTATCTATTTATATAAAATCTAAAATCATTAATATAGAAAACACCTGTGATAGATTTTAATACTGTTTTGGAAATGTATGTAGTTATGCATGTGTGTGCTCTACTTTGTGTATTTCTCATCCTTGATGAGCATTATACAATCAAATTGCTTATCAAAGTATGGTATACACTTTGTACATTTATACAATGCACATTTATACATTGCACACTGTTCATCGAAATTATTATTTTTTTAACATACACTTACTATTGATTGATGTGAATTATACACTTTTAAATAGTAAGGTCTCACACCAAACGATCACAAATTTATGCTTTAACATGTAGGTAATGTAAAGCATAACTTATTATTGTTTATTTCTTTTTTACTCACATGTTCAATAAATCTTCTCTAATTAAACAAAGCAATATAGTTCAGGATGTAATATTCAATGTCTTATTACAAAAAGATAATGCTTGAAAAAATTAGTCAAAGATTAGAACAGAAATTTTCTGTTTAAGTAAGAAGACATGTAGGCAAGAATTGAGTTACTTTTCTATTCTTTTTCTCAAATTCCATTTGTGTATTGCTACCAGCATTCATTGCCAAATATTTTAGAGCTTTATATTACCTGCAGGGTAAAGCATAAACTTGAGAGCCTGGGGTGTGAGACCTGACGATTTGACCTACAATCTTCTCCCACTAGTACTCAATACAATCACTACATTCGGAACTTTATATCATAACTTTCAAAAACCAAAACTGATTGCCTCTAAGACAGTGTAAAGCAGTATAAATGAACAAACTAAGGCAATTTCCTGGATAGAATACCTTCTCTAAATTGCAAAATGTCACTTAAAGTCTAAATTTAAATTCAAGTATAATATCTTTAGGCAACTGCATAGGTGAAATATATGTGCTCAATTATTGTCAAGTGTTTATTAATAACATGTTTATTTCAAGAATTCCTTGGTTATGGTTATGTTATTTTCACTGATTTCTTAATCTTCTGTCATGGATCCTTTTTTCCTTGAAGTGTTGTTGCCTTTTTAAATTTTTTTAAAAATAAACCTTATAATTGAAATATACAAATATAAAAGTTGCACACAAAATAAACCAGAGTCTAGAATTCTCTACGAATTTCAATATAGTTAGATTAGCCGATCTGAAACTGTCGAGTTTTAAATTACACTTTATAATTTCACTATCTAATTTATTTTTATGCACTTATCACAAAAATGGAAAAAATTCATGACAGAATTAGAACTAGAAAAATAGTTTTATATCCTTTTTCAAAACTCATGCCTATCACATACATTCCGTCCTTCGTCATCCTTTAATATTTAGCCTTTCTTATTTTCCATATACTATACTGTATTAACAGGAACATTTTTCTACATACATATGAATTTTTGACTATATTTCCCATATGAGGAAGAACATGCACCTTATTGCAATGCTGAGAATACACAATCTTGCATAATTTCATTCATTATAAGACTATCCATTTTCTAACAAATTTTATGATTACATTTTCGTTTAGAGCTGAAAAGTACTGAAAATTTATATATAGCATTTTCTTTATTCAAATATCCTAAAGACTTCTACATTGAGCTAGTTTATATTTTGCTTTCTATATTAAGAGTTTTCTTTCTTGTTTCTCTGCTTTTATTTAAAAATTTTGTGTCATACTTAGTAAGTTGTTACTCATCATCAATGTTATAAACTCAGGTGTATATACATTATTCAATATCCTTGATTTTTTAATCTTTGTTTTTAAATATCCATATGTATTATTAGAGTTGTGATATTAAAATATGCCAAGATGATGCAAATAGGAGGTGAATAATGAATGGCTAAACAGATTTATGTAAAACAGAAAACAAACAAGACAAAAAAGTAAAATTATCAGATTCTTTCATCGCTAAAAGTTAGAAACGTCCTTGAGAGTGTACTTATCTTTTTCCTTCTCATAGGCCAGAGATGGTAGAAGTATCTAAATGAAAATAGTTCTTGCCTTTGTCATAGCCAGAGGCTGGAGATGCCAGTTTATGGGTCTGATTTTCTATATGTCTTTTCTCTAAAATGTTATCATTTTCCTGGAACCCATTCTGAGGACACTAGCAAAGCTACAGGGACCTATCACCAGGAATGAAAACAAGACAGACCCGCACACACTGTCTTGCTTTTCTCCATCCACCAAAACTTATTAACTCCAAAGCAATGAGTCTTAATAATATCCCATTCTGTGGGACCTTCCTTGCGGTAAGGGAATTTTCCTTCTTTCTCTCCCTATTATAAATAATTCTTTCTAAATCTAATTTGTTGTCATTGACTTGCATTCTCTGAATTCATGAAACAAGAAACCCAGAGCTTCTGAAACGGGTTGGTTTTTCTGACCATTGAATGTTAAGAACCCTACCGGCTTAATCTAAGTGTCAAAATTGACAAAGGTTCAGTTGCTCTCAGACATCTCAAAATTACTCTATTAAAATGAGTTCCTTCCCCCACAAATTTAGAATTTATTTTAGGGTGAGAGAATTTGAATCCAAAGAAAACATTCACAGCATGTAACAACAATTTGTCACCACAAAATAGACATCAAAAACAAAGCTACTGCAATTATGATAGTGATCTTTTATATAAGGTAAAATTTTGCTACTATTTCTAAGTATTATATTATTTTGTGAGTCTTTATGTGTACACGTGGTATATATGCCTGTAGTTAGTACATTTGTATGTACTTTTCAGTCTGTGAACATGTGGTCATGTGGAATCCAGAGGAGGAGGTCAGATATTTTGCTTTGTCATTAATCACTATTGCACCTCAATCTGTTGAGATGAGAGACTACTCACTTGGATCTGGAGCTTGGTCACTTCTCAACAAACCTCAATAATCCTCATTTCCACCCTAATTTTTTAGGGTTACTTGTACATGTACTTTTGTTATGTTTCTAAGAGGATGCTAGGATCACAGTTCAGGTTCTCATATTTCTATAGGAAGCATTGATACGCACTTAGCCATTTATTCAGCCACAAATAGTAATTGCAGAGACTCTTCTAGTTGAGAATATAATAGTGGTGGATGACTTACTAGTGTGTATGAACAGTCATAAATTTTATTCTTACTTCCTAGGGAAAATGAAAATTCCTCCAATTTTTCAATATCTTTGTGCATTTTTGATAACATTTATTAAGATTAAAAGCTGTTCATCTTACATGTCATCTTCCTGTCTAGATATACAATTGAATAAGATGTAATTTTAAAAGATTAGAAAAGCTTGTTTCGTTGTGATATCTTTATCATTCTTACTTCATCGTTTTGTGCTCACAATTCTTAGAAGGAAAAATTAAACTATTTCACTTCATATTTGGACACTAATTTGAGGAGTTCTGAGTAATGAACTGATGTCCACACACACAGTAGGCAAGTATTCTAAAAGTGATCTAAATCCCCACCCTTATCCAATTGATTTTTTTAAAAACACCATTTTCACTATATGAAAATACCTGCAATTATCTTCGCTGGTTTGAAAACAAAATCCCACATAGGGAGTTATATTATTAGGAAGTGGGTTTTATTGGAGTAAGTATGGCCTCACTGAAGGAAGTGTGTCACTGAAGTTGGTGGGTTTTCAGGTCTCTTATGTTCAAGCTATGCCCAGTGACAAATTTCACTTCCTGTTCTCTGTTGATCAAGGTGTAGATCTTTCAACTCCTTTACTAGCACCTTGCCTGGCTGCATTCTGTCATGGACCTCCATGATGATAATGGACTAAATGCCTGAAACTGTAAGCCACACCATTAAAGGTTTTCCATTATAAGAGTTGTCATAGTCATGGTGTCTCTTGACAGCAATATAAACATTAAGACAGTAACAATCTTCTGTCATCATTTATGCATTTTACAAGCTGACAGCTTTCTAATATTGTCAAGTCATCACATATTAATAAGAATATACTCTATTCCCTGTTACAAGGTAAACTAATATGCCAAAAGGATAAAGTGTATTTAAGTAAATATATATGAATTGTGAGTCATAAAAATATAATCTCACAAGATATAAAACAATATAATAATAACAGACTTTTCTCCAGTTCACTTCTAAGTAAGTACAGTGTGCTTAGACTGACAGAGACACTGAGATTATATGTCATATTTCCTTTCCATTAATTGTTTTTAAATATCACTTCAATCTTTCCCTTATATCTGATGTCTTTACATTGTTTTTGTGCTACATACCTTCTGTTGCCTAAAATAGAATCTATTGATACTCAAATTATTTGAGAATTTTCAAAAAATTCATAAACATTTCTAATTAGATACAATAAATAAGTAAATACAATTCAGCTTGAAATCAAGATGTCCTTGAGCAATTGAAATCACTACAAAGCACAGAGATTGGCTTTATTTTTTACTCTGAATCATCCTTCAGTGAACAGGGCAATGCAGTGTAAATGAAAATATCTTCAATGTCATGCTCCATAAAGCAAGTAAATCATATTGATTTTTCAGGCTTTTCCAAGGTAGAGATTTCTGATAACAAACTTAAATGAAAACATAGGGACATATTGTTTTGTATATTTTAGTGATAATTTTCATGTAAAAACACTTGCAAGAAACACACCAAAAGACATTTCTCTTGTATGTTGATATTTTTCTAGATACTGGATAATTGTGTGTGTGTGTGTGTGTGTGTGTGTGTGTGTGTGTGTGTGTGTGTGTGTGTATGTTCTGTAAATTTCCTGTGTGGGAAAATAAGATATAATGGTACAGCTATTAAAAACAGCATGTGTCATAAAGTCAATTTCACAGGTATGATACAATCAATCTAGTCTTTTAAATTTAGCAAAAGACCTTGAAAAAATAGCTCCAATTTGATTAAGTCAGCTTAAAAGTGATAAAATGTTTTCTTCTCAATATATATCTGTGCTTTGTGTTACTATTTTTCAGCACAGACTTCCTGCTGTTATTATCACTGATCTTTATTGTAAAGCTTTGAATTCTGATCCTTTACATCACACATTGGGTCATAAATCAAATCACGAACAAGTCTATTAACTACATAAAGTACTCTGAAAACTATGCATAGAATGTGTAGCTGTTAACATAAAGTATGAAAGATGCTGCTACATATAAGTATGATCTCATATAGAGCTCAAAGAGGGAAAAGTAATTCTTGTTAACTTCATATTTGATTGATGTGTTGGGGAGTTCTGACTAACAAACTGATGTCTACACACATAGTAAGCAAGAATTCTAACACTACTCCAAATCCTCATTCCTATGCAATTGATTTTTTTAAAATACCATTTTTACTACATAACATATATATTTCATAAAATTGCATTCAAAAGCATTAAAGTGTAACCTACATTATGAAGGAAACTATTAAAAATAAAATAGGATATGAGTCTTGTGTCAAAATACGCAAAACTACAATGCAATAACTAATCAAAACAACTCAATTTAAAAATATTCAGAACTAAATAGAGAATTCTCAACATAGGAATCTATAATGGCCAAAAGACACTTAAGAAAGTGTTCAGCATCCTTAGCCATCAGGGAAATGCAAATCAAAACAGCTTTGAGATACCATCTTACACTGTCCACAATGGCTAAAATCAAAAACACCAATGACAATGTGTGCTGGAGAGTATGTGAAAAATGGGGAACACTCTTCCATTGCTGGTGCCAGTGCAAACTTGTGCAGTCACTTTGGAAATCAGTATGTTGTTTTCTTAAGAATATGGGATTAAGTCTACCACTCTTGGGCATATACCCAAAGGATGCACATTCATACAATAAGGACGTATGTTCAATTATGTTCATAGCAGTATTGTTTGTAATATCCAGACTCTGGAAGCAAACTAGATGCTGCTAAACTGAAGAATGGATGGAGAAAATGTGGTTCATTTACACAATGGAATATTACTTAGTGAAAAAATAAAATCTTGAAATTCACAGGAAATTGAATGTAACTGAAAGAAACCATCCTGAGAGGAGTAATCCAGTCACAGAAAGACAAGCATGGTATGTACTCATTCATATATCGATATTAGACATAGAGCAAAGGACTATCAGCCTACAATCCACACCACCAGCAAAATTAGGAAACAAGGACGACCCTATGAGTAAAATACATGGTCCCCTGAAGAAGGGGAAAGGGACAAGATCTCCTGAGCAAATTGGGAGCACTGGGAGTGGGGGAGATGGGAGTGAGGTAAGACAAAGAGAAGGGAGAAGAGGAGGGAGGAGGAGAACAAGAGGAATCAGGAATACTGAGAGAGGGGAGGAATAGAGGAGAGCAAGAAAAGAAGTATCTTAATAGAGGGAGCCAGTATATGTTTAAAGAGAAATCTGGCACTAGGGAAATGTTCAGAGATCCACAAAGATGACCGCAACTAAGAATCTAGGCAGCAGTCTAGAGGCTGCCTTTGATGCCTTTCCCCTATAATGAGATTGATTACTACCTTAATTGCTCTCCTAGAGCCTTCAGCCAGTAGCTGACGGAAGCTGAAGCAGGCACCCACAGCTAAACATTGAGCCATATTCCTGGAATCCAGTTGTAGAGAGGGAGGAGGGATGAGCAAATTAGTCAAGACAGTGCTGGCGAAACCTACAGAACCAGATGATCTGACTGACCTTGTGAGAGCATAGGGACCACAGTGGTAAACCTGGGGAACCAGCATTGAACTGAATCAAACCCTCTGAATGTGGCTGCCAGTTAGGAGGCCTGGGCACTCTATGGGACCTCTAACAGTGGAACCAGTATTTATCACTAGCACATAAATGGACTTCAGAAGCCCATTACCTTGGAAGGGATAGTATTTCAGCCCTGCTACATGGAGGAGGGCCTAGGCTCTCCCACAAATGATGTGATAGACTCTGATGATTCACCCATGGAAGGACTCACTGTCCTTGGTGAGCAGGTGGGGTTGGGATTTTGGGGGGTTGGTAGGGAGTATGGGAGAAAGGGAGGGAAAGGGAACTGGCAAGGGGGATTGATATGTAAAATGATTATTTCTAAATTAAAAAAAGAAAAATGTGAAATATCAACAACAAAAAATGTACTCATTTTTGTTGTCGTTAAAATAAATCATTTGAGCCTAGACACTTTTTTGTTTTGTTTTGTTTTGGTTTTACAAGACAGGGTTTCTCTGCCTAGACACTTTTTTGCAATAGAATTTTTAATAGGATATTATTGTGTAGCCCAGGCTCAAATAAGGCTTATTTATCAGTAGCTACCCACTTAAAGAAAATGACACCTCTACTCTAACAGCCATTATTTACAAATAGTTATTCACAGATGAGTGGTGGTCTCCTGGTCCTCTCCCTATTCCATAAAGTAATGCTACCAAGCACAATCTTATAAAGATCTTGTGCAGACATCTATAGTTTAAATCATTTCATTAGTACAAAAGCTTCAGCATGTGCAGAAGTAAGTTTTGAATTCCTTTAAAAATTTTAATCGTTTTCAATATCTCATTCCCTATACTTGTCCACAAAGTATTTCTGACAATACAAGACTACCAACTTTTATTCTTATTTTAAATCATGTTAATAGCAATCAAATCATGCTAACTAATGTCCCAATCCTTTACATCTCATGAGATACAGAAAACTTTCTAAATTTAAGTGTGTAGCCAAAACATTTGGCAAAATGTACCACTTCTGATAGTACTTGTAAGTAACATGTCTGAGTTTAAACAATAGCTACTTTATTTACCTTTAATCTCTACTTGAAATTAAAATGAGGAAAGTAGGATGGCAGTGCCATATTCTGACAAGCTAAAAAGTATGAAATCACAAAACAATTTGCTGTTTAGGGAATACCACAAAACCATTGAAATAAAAATATGGAATAAGCACATTATATACTGAAGTGCAATTCTACCTCTTGGGCATATACCAAAAATGCACATTCATACAACAAGGACATATTGTTCAACTATATTCATAGCACAGTTGTTTATAATAGCCAGAACCTGGAAGCAACCTAGATGCCCCTCAACTGAAGAATAGATGTAGAAAATGTGGTACATTTACACAATGGAGTATTACTCAGCAGAAAAAGCAAAGAAATCTTGAAATTCACAGACAAATAGATGGAACTGGAAGAAACCATCCTGAGTGAGGTAACCAAATCAAACAAAGGCAAGCAAGGTGTGTACTCACTTATATATGGATATTAGATATAGAGCAAAGACTACCCTTAACACCAAACATAGAGAATGAAGAAAGAGCATTAAGAGCAGCCAAGTAACATATAAACGCAAACCTATCACAATCACACAAAAGCATAAGAAATAGATAATCCCACGTTGTCAAAAGCCAAAAGAAAAAGCCAGGTAAATCCACAAACAATAGCACCATCACCAACAAATCAAACCAAACAAGAATTAACACTCAATGGTCCTCAATTTACTTCAGTATTAATGGTCTTAATTTTCCTAAAAGAAGACAAGGTCTAACAAAATGGATATGACGACACACTCTATCCTTCTGCTGCATATAAGAAATACACCTCAACTTCAAAGACAGACATTACCTCAGAGTAAAGGGTTGGGATAAGATTTTCCCAATAAATGGACACAAGAAACAAGGAAGAAACAAGGTGATGTAGCTATCCTAATATCTAAGAAATTAGACTTCAAATTAAAATCATTAAAAGCAGATGAAGAAGGCTATTTCATATTCATCACAGGAAAAATCCATCAGGAAGAATTCTCAGCTCTGAACGTCTATGTCTGTATTACAAAGGCACCAACATTCGTAAAAGAAATGTTACTAAAATTCAAATCACACATAAGACCTCACATAATTATAGTGTTAGTCCTCAATACCCCACTCTCACCAATAAACAGGATCTCCAGACAGAAATTTAACAAAGAAACAAAGGAAGTAACAGAAGTTATGACCCAATTCGGTTTAACAGACATCTATAGAATATTCCATCAAATCAAAAGAATACACTTTCTCAGTGTCACAAGGTTTGTTCTCTAAAATCAACCAGATACTTGGCAACATAGCAAACCTCAGCAGGTACAAAAATTTTTGAATAATCTGTGCATCTTATCAGACTACCATGCTTACATGTTAGAATTCAACAACAATACAAATTGCAGAAACCCTACAAACCCATGGAAATTGAAAAATGCACAATTGCACCACCATTCCTGGGTCAAGGAAGAAATAAATAAAGTAAAGACTTCCTTGACTTCAATGAAAATGAATACACAATATACCCAAACATATAGGACACTTTGTAAGCATTATTAAGAGGAAACTTCATACCACTAAGTGCCCACATGGGCAAACTGTAGAATATTCACACTATTGAATTAACAGCACAAATTAAAGCTATAGAACAAAAAGAAGCAAACTCACCACAGAGGAGTGGATGGCAGGAAATAATCAAACTGAGGGTTGAAATCAATATAGTCTAGACAAAGAAAGCAATGCAAAGAATCAATGTAAAAAAGAGATGGTTCTTCGAGAAAATCAGCAAGATTGACAAACCTTTATCCAAACAAACCAAAAGGTAGAGAGTTAACATGCAAATTAACAAAATCAGGAATGAAAAGGGAGACACAACAATGGACATTGAGAAAATTTAGAGAATCTTCTGATCATACTTTGAAAACCTGTATTGATAAAATTCAAAAATTTAAAGGAAATGGACAATTTTCTGGATAGATATCACTTACAAAATTAAATCAAGAACAGATAAGCAATTTAAAGAGAACTATAACCCCTAAGGAAACAGAAGTAGTCAACAAAAGTCTCCCAAACAAAAAAAAGTCAAGGTCCAGATGGCTTTAGCACAGAATTCTATCAGTAGTTCAAAGAACAGATAATTCCAATACTCCTCAAAGTGTTCCCCACAATAGAAGCAGGAGGTTCTCTGCCAAACTCTTTTTATGAGGCTACAATTACCTTGGTACCCAAGCACCACAAAGACACAACTAGGAAAGAGAACTACAGACCAATATCCCTCATGAACATTGATCCAAAAATACTCAAAAAAATAGTGGCAAATTTCAAGAACACATCAGAAAAATCATCCAACATGGTCAAGTAGGTTTCATCCCAGGGATGCAGGGATGGTTCAACATATGAAAATCTATCAATGTAATCCACCATATAAACAAACTGTAAAACAAAAACCATATAATGATCTCAATAGATGCTGAAAAAGTCTGACAAAATCCAACACCATTTCATGATAAAGGTCCTAGAGAGATTAGTAATAACAGGAACGCAGCTGAACATAGTAAAAGCAATATACAGTATACCAAGATGGACAGTCCTAAAGCGTTCCTGCCTCATGGAAGAGTATGCCAGACATTATGCAGGACACAGCAAAATGACTGACAAACTGCCAATGCAGATGGACAGTTTAAAATTTCCTGTTTTGCTGAGAAGTCTGCTAGACATACTGTGGCCTATGGGCTGTAGATGGATGCCCCTACATTATAGAGGAGTTTCAGGTGACTGTTCATGTAGTGAGATGTCTCTGTCAATTCTAGTATTTATATAGTAACCTTCTGTTGTCTCTGATGGAGTTGAAGATAAATAGTTATAGATACAGTTTTCGTTAGTTATGATAAAAGGTAAGCTACATATAAGACTTTAGACTCACACAGTTAGGACAGATGAAAAAATACTTTCTTTAAATCTTACTAAATGTTAATGGATGAAATAATGTATTCATAGTTATGGTTTAATAACTGATTTGTTTTATATTTTGCTATGTTAAAATTTAAACCTTTCTTTTTATTTAGACAGAAAAGAGGAGATGAGGGGGACGTCCTTCTGTATATATGTTTGTCTGATTGGTTGATAAATAAAGCACTGTTGGCCAAAAGGAAGCAAGATATCTTGGACTAGGAGTCTAGGAGTCTGATAAATGCAGTCAAGAGTGGAGAGTTGCCATGTGATCCCAGGAGAAGAGAACCCATCAGGATGTCGTCCTCAGAAAGATAAGTCCTTATAAAAATATATATTAGCAATTATAGGTTAATAATTACATCAAAGCTAGCCATTAAGAAACCATAGCAAACAACCAACAGTTTTATAATTAATATGGCATCCTGAGTGTTCATTTGGGACTCATGCTACTCAGGGACCAGGCTGATGGAAAGAATGCATGCTACACATTTGATTGGCAAATCTTTCCCCAACCATTTACTATGAGGTAATGTCTGTCTTTGACATTGAGATATGTTTCTTTTATCAGGAACCAGGATGGATTCTGTCTTCATATCCATTTTGTTTGCCTGTGTCTTTTTATAGGCAAGTTAAAACCATTGACATTGAGGGATATTAATGCCCATTGATTGTTTATTCTTTAATTTGGATTTATCTTTGGTGGTATTATTTTTTGTGGATCTCCCACCCCTTGTTTCTTTAGGTGTTTGGTAAAGTGGGATTATCCATTGCCTATTATTTTGTGAGTGTAGTTATCTTCATTGGTTTGCAGTTTTCCTTCCAGCACTTTCTGTAGAGCTGGATTTATGGATACGTATTGTTTAAATCGGGTTTTGTCATGGAATACTTGTTTTCTCCATCTATAGTGATTGAAAGCTTTGCTGGGTACAGCATCCATGTTCCCTTAGAATTTGAAGAACATCTATCCAGGACCTTCTGGCTTTCAAAGTTTCCACTGAGAAATAGGGTGTAATTCAGATAGGTCTGTCTTTATATGTTACTTGGACTTTTCTTTTGCTGCTCTTAATATTTTTTCTTTATTCTGTAAGTTTGTCATTTTGATTATTATGTGGTAAGGGGACTTCTTTATGTGGTCCAGTCTATTTGGTGTTCTGTAAGCCTCTTGTACTTTCATAGGCATATCCTTCTTTACCTAGGAGATGATTTTTTCCATGATTTTGTTGAATATGTCTGAACCTTTGAGCTGTAATTCTTTACCTTCTTCTATATTTATTATTCTTAGGTTGGATTTTTCATGGTGTCCTATATTTCCTGGATATTTTGTGTTAGAGATGTGTTGGACTTGAGATTTTCTTTGGACAATGACCTTTTTTTCTTTACAGAGTCTTCAACACCTGAGATTCTCTCTTCCCATCTCTTATAATCTGTTGGTTGTATTTACATCTGCAGTTCTTGATTGTTTACCCAGCTTTTCTATTTCCAGCTTCCCCTCATTCTATGTTTTCTTTATTATTTCTAGTTTATCTTTTCAGTCTTGAACTGTTTGAATTATTTCCTTTACTTGTTTTGTTGTTTTTTCTTGGCTTTCTTCAGATTCTTTAAGAAATTTTTTTTGAATTTTTTGGTTTGTCTTTTCCTCCATTTCATGTATTTTTGTTTGTTATTTCTTCTATTTATTTAGGTGATTTTCTCATTTCCTCTTTAAGGGTATCTATCATCTTTATGAAATAGTTTTTAAGGTCCTTCTCTTCTGCTTCATCTGCGTTAGACTTTTTAGTTCTTGTTGGTGGAGTCCATAGATCCTAGTAGTGTCATGCTGGTGTTCCTGTTGTTGAGTGCGTTCTTATACTTTCTCTCTCTCCTCTAGTCTCCTGGTGGCATATTTGGGTCAAGTCTTCATTGTCTAAAACTCTGGATGATCTGGCCTCTCTTGGAATTATCCTCACTCAAGTGGAGGGCATAGAGGAGCCAAGACTCAAGTGGAGGGTGAAAGACAGAGGGCAGAGTGTAGAGGGAGGAAGGGGCAAATACTGAGTCGTAGCTAGACTCAGAGTGGTCCTTCCTGTAGGGGCAGGTCTACTCTTCTTGAGGAGCAGGCCCAGGAGTATCCAAGGAGGGGTGGGTGGCAGGAGTTGAGTCCTGAGAAGAGAGTATACTCACCTCAAGCAGAGGGGGAAGGGTGGAGATAGTTTGAGAGATTACTCTATTAATAAAAACAAATTTTCTTATAGTTAATTTTGAAAACATGGATGTATTTGAATGTTTAAAGTTTATTTGGAAGGAAGAAACATAAGCAATTTAAACAGACAATTTAAAATGAGACAATGTTTTTCAAGATAAACCTATGAAACCTTCTAATATATGGTAATATAACTTGTATAGAACGTTTATACATGAAAAATTAAAAGTTGAAAGGCTATAGGTAAAATATGTTAGTAAACATTAAATAGAAAACAATGATAAGAAAAACAAACTTAACATTACCCATGTTTAGAAACGTGTAATCTGTAAGTATATAGCTTGGTTACTTTTAACTATTAGTTTGAGAAACTTATAAATCTGTTACAACCAAGTATTGTCATATAAGTACAAAATCAATAGCTCTCTAACATTGCTGCTGAAAATACAAACAAGTAAGAAGAACCTTGTTTAAAAGAACTGTGCTGACTATTTATAAAATCTCATGTTCTCCGGGAGCCTTCATTCAGTGACTGATGGAAGCAGAGGCAAACACACACAATTAAGCACTGAACTGAACCCAAGTAACCCAGTGACAGAGAGAGAGGAGTGATGAGAAAATTGGCAAAGAATGGGCTGACAAAACCAGCAGAGACAGCTGATCTGAACAGGGGAGAGCTCCTGGACCCCAGACTGACAGCAGGGAGGCCAGCATGGGACTGATCTGGACCCCTGAATGTGAGTGTCAGTGAGAAGGCCTGGGCAACCTATGGGGCCCTGAGCAGTGGAACAGTGTCTATCCCTGGAATACAAACAGTCATCGTGTGCCTATAACACAAAGAAGGATGCTCTCTCAGCCTGGACTCTTAGGGGAGTGCCTGGACCCTACCCTGAGTGAAATGACAGACTCTAGATATCCCCTATGTGGAAGGAATTGGCAATAGGGTGGGAGGCTAGGGGAATGGGGGATTGCAGGAGGAGGGGAGGGAGAGGGAACTGGGATTGACATGTAAAACAAGCTATTTAAAATTAAAATTAAAAAAAAATTTAAAAATCTCATGTTCTTTTCATCCAATGATAAAACTTTAGATGATTTGCCTCACATAAGCTTTGGCCAAAAGTAAGAAATGCTTATAAATTGAGCTATTCATTATAGCCTTATTTATAATGAAAAGTAAAGACAGTTCAAATATCTGCCAGTAGAAGATGCTTTTAGATAAATACTATAGAATCAACAATTTAGGTATGTGCAATAAATACTTGCCAATAATATACTACAAAATTAAAATGTAGAAAATATATACTTATATAAAGAATCATTACCAGAAATTATTGAAGACAAAAATTCCATACTCAGAGAATTCATATTCAAATTTTGTTTCATTTAAAGGTGAGATCTAGCTTCAGGACATTGTGAGTTATGTGGATGTGCTCCACAGATAAACTAGTAAACATCTGTGTATTGCACGCCTAAACATCTCTGAAAAATTCCCGAAAGTCATTTAGCAACCAAGGAAACATTTGCTTTATTTTATAATATATCATATTTGGAGGTATGTGATAGGTCTACTCTCATAGATAATAACAAACATAGACAAAGATCTTTTCTTTAGGGAACAAGATTTAATAACAGCAAAATGGCAGGGTCCAAGCAAGAGAGAGAAAAAAGTGTAAGACCATCTTGAGAAATAAGGTGTACTGCTTTAAAGAAATTCAGAATGGGGGATTAGATATATTCTTTTTGTGCTTTGTTTTTATTTTCTTCCTTAACTTTTAGTTTTATGGAAATCCAAAAGGAAGCTGGGCAAAGTTGACAACTGGAGTTTAAAGAAGCCCACACTCATAAGCCAATTTGGTAGTGAGTGAATTACGCTAAAAAGAAATCAATAACAGGTAGACAGAAAGTAGATATATATAATCATACATTAAATATATTTTCTAAAGCAAGATTTTGAACATTACTGTTTGTTAAAAAATTCTCATAATCCGCTTTGTGAAAAGGAAAGAACATAGAGATCCTTAGAAATGTCCTTAGGTTCCAAAGAAACTTAGGACAAATGAGGTGCCTAATAACATATCAATGTGGACTCTGGCCACCAGGCTCTTCCAGCATCCAGACAGCCTTGTCTAATGTCTGAATGCTAAATGAAGTCTTTTACATAGGCTTAAAGTAGTTCTACCCCTGCCCCTAAGCTAAGTAAAGTACCAGAAGCGGAATAGTTTTCTACTGTATTTTAAGCTGTTTTATAGGTGGTAAGAAACTGGCTTAGGATATTTTGGGGATGAGATTTTATGAGCATGTTTCACAGAAAAGCCATGTACTAATGATCTATGACCCAGAAGAAGAATAGCGATGGAAATAGAAAATGTCTTTACTTTGGTGTCAACGGTGATATGATAAAGCCCGAGGGGAACCTTGATGGGTTCCATGGCAGGTGGGGGAGTGACATGCCAGGCAGACTGAGCTTAAGTTAGAAGTTTTATTAGAAAGAGAAGGTGGGGAGAGGTAAAGAGACACAGAGGATAGAAGGAAGAGGGAGACATGAAAAATCCTGTCTCCCTCAGGAGAACAGCAGGAAAAAGTATGCAAGTAAACAGGGGTCTTCTTTTAAAGAGGTCCCTTGTACCTGCATGCAGACTAGTATTCATAGAAGCCTAGGCTGACCAGGGATCAGTTCCTTCTGACTTTACTGGAGTGAATTTGTTGGGTTTTCATATGAGGCCATAGCATATTGTGGGATGTTCTTTCTGACAAATCTATGTTTTTGAGAGTGAGGATACTAGTGCTTTTTTATCTTCCATGACTCCATCATCAGGCACTCGTAAAATTCCTAAGGTAAAGTCCTGCCAAGTTCACATGAGAAACAGCAGAAAAACAAAACAAAACAGAATTAAGTATTTGAGGAGGACTGTCAGAACATAAAGACCAAATGAAAACAAATCAAAATATTCACAAAGAAAACAAAACTGAAAGCAAACTACCTTCAGAGTTCCAAAAATGAACAAAATACAAATTACAAATGCCATTAGATATCTGAAAACAAGCAAGCAAAAACCAACAACAAACAAACAAAAACAACCAAACCAAATTTCTAGATGAAAATGTGTCAAAGGAAACTAACAAGCTGAACTCTGAAGGGCTCTTTCACAGGGTCTAGCATTGAAGATAGGTTTTGCCCTTCGCCCTTTCCTTTCCTTTCCTTTCCTTTCCTTTCCTTTCCTTTCCTTTCCTTTCCTTTCCTTTCCTTTCCTTTCCTTTCCTTTCCTTTCCTTTCCTTACTAAGCCTTTAGATTACTTTACTCTCTTTCCTGAGACTGACCTCAAGGTCCACCTATCAAAATACCAAGATTCTTCAATCAAAATTCATTATTTGTCTATACTAACTAACCTGTCCAATAAAGACTTACAAACTCACCCTAGCACAGACTTTCCCTTTTCTCCTTTAAAAACGAAATCCTAGTCCTACAAAAAAATACCTGTTGCATGTTTTTCTGCCTTTGTCCTAGATCCAGAATCAGGCCCTATCACCGTTTGTCTCTGGGATATGAAATCCCCTTCATTCTGAATATTTGTTGTTTGGGTGTGTTCTGAACTGACTCAGGGGTCAGTGCTTACAAATCAAAGGGAGACTGAAAATCCTCAAACAGAACTCACTAACAATCCATCTTAAAAAATTACACCAGATGGCCTAGGTTCAATGAGATCATATAGGTACCTGGCTTCCATTCTTTTTATGGGCACATAAATCTTATGAGCTATTGAAAAGAGATACAAATCTGTTCTGTGTTTTGATAGTGTTTTCCCTATTATAGCTTAATTTGGCTGCTAATTATAAAATAATCTTGATCTGATATTGCTAGGAAGCTAATCTGATAGTATCACAGTTGAAGACCATTGAAATTATCTAGTATAAACAATGGTAGAAAATTTAATTCTGGGGATGGAAAGAGGGTTCAGTTCTAAAAGCACTTCCAGCTCTTGCAGAGGACTCAGATTTAGTTCCAGAACCCATAGGGTGGTTCAGTAACATCTTTAACTCCATTTCTGGGCATTTGATGGTGTCCTCTGATCTTATTGGGTGAGTCATACAAATGGTACACAGAGCAACATTCAAGTAAAACACATAAACACTTAAAATAAAATACTTTCTTAATTTAAAAAGAAAACGGGAGAAAGAGATTGTAAAAAGAGGTAGTTTTAGACATATAGCTTTTTGAGATTGTGCAATGAGATAGAAGGAATATATTCTGTGACATCAGAGAAAATTCTTTTTTCAGTAGATTAGAATTAATACAGAGGTCCAGAAGTAGTCAACACACAAGGAACAAAAGGTGTCAAGTGTTCAGATGTACATTGGATCTATATATCATACCCTGGACTGGCCAGGATCTCTAAAAGTACAGAAATGATAGAATGAATTTATATGGATTACCTCCTTCAGGAGTGGTTTATATTTAGAATAAGTCTTCCTACCACAATTGATCTAATCAAGAAAACCTCTGAACTAAATTATGACCAAGATTTTCTATGATACCCCTTTTCCACAAGGCACAAGGATTATCAAGGATGGAGGCACTGAATGACTATAAGAGCCAGAGGCAGTGGATATCTGCAGCAAGGCTGTATCTGTTATGACATGACAGAACCATTACGCACATAATCTCAGCTGCTGTGACACATACATAAGACTTGTACAATTTCAATCTACTCAAAAGCCCAGCATGAGCTTAGAAGGGAATTGTTAACTTCCATTGCTTACTGTGTAATTTTTGGCAACTGATATTTCTTTGTTACAGAAACCTATACTAGAGAAAGCCTGAACAAGGAAGGGACATTTTCTTCCCAAGGACCTTCAGAGAGGAATAAAAAAATTTTAATAATGGATTTTAAATGTACCGACATCAATGATAGTTTTGAAAAATATAGTAATATATTCTTGTTTCGTTTGAGTCATTAAATGTTTGATTCTTGGTAAGCAATAGCAGAAAAGTAGTGTACTGTTCATACATTTATTCCTTATTTGGCAAGCTACCTGCAACAGAATTCTAAATTATTCTTACAAATATTAATACCAAAACTTCTGCAATATTGTAGAATTAAAATGATATTCTCACTTTATTAAATGCTATACAGTTAGATAATGTCTAACATTGACATAATTTTATTTTCTATAATTAAATAATATAAATTTACCAGAAGTAGTAAAATGATAAAAATTGGTAAAAACAATACAAACAAAAAATGTAATGTGTTCAAACAAATGACAAAGAATATGCTTGACTAAAAAAAGAATCTTCACTTGAGCTTATAGGTGAATTTAAAATGTGATCACTACATAGATACAATATACATGAACTTTCAGAAATATGCCCTCCTTTCTTTACTACAATTAAGTGCTTATAAAATTAAGGGAACTTGCGAGATCGTAGCAAGGTGAAAACAATCTTCTAATAAGCAATGGTTTAAATCACTATCTATCCATGGAATAATTTATAAGAATTTGCTAAATCCTTTAAAATAACCATAGAGAATACTCAAATGAATATTTACCTCTGGAATAATTCAGAACATTAAGACTAAATGGTGCAGTATATGTGCAGTGCCTATCTGTATTATGAATATTTTTATACACATTATTTTCATTCTCTACTAAATAAGAGATACTCAGATGAATAGCACGTGAAATGAGGGAATATATTTGTTGTATGTATAGCATTATTTAATTTAAATATTTCCTAATATTTTTACTAATTCATTTAATGTAGTGGAAAGGGTATTCGAAACTGCTTCTCTGAGTTCTAGTGAAGGCTATGTCTTTTCATTTCTTAAACCTGATGAGATTGTAATGTTTCAATCTATTCTCAGAAAATACATTCTACAATATAAATTTCAAAAAGACATACAAGTTAAATATGTTTATGACACAAATCCTACACTATCATTATGATTATTTTTCTAGTTTAGTTGTGTTTGATTTCAGTATTCATCCATATGGAATAGATTTGTCTATTTCATTATCTACCAGAGCATCAAAGTCACTTAAGTTCTTATAAATGGAGTCTTGGCCTAGATTGATTTAGACTTTTATAGTGAGTAAACTACTCCCTAGGACAAAGTTGGGCATTTTTGGAAACTGTGTGAACTCTTCTCTGTCACTGGGGCACCATTAAGTTACTGCTTCAATGGCTCGAAAGAAGTTATTCAGCTTCCAAAATGTCTAATTGACTCTGTGGGAATAGTGCGGGAGGTAGCTGCTCAGTCACTATTGTTTTTCATATTTGCAACTTCCACTTCATTGGTGAATTTAATGGAAGGACACTAAGTGAGCCAGATTTTCCCAGCATGGGAGCCCATGGAGACTAAATCAGGCAGTCTCTTATCTAACTTGAGAATTCAGCCACAGTTAAGTGAGAAGATGGGAGACAATTGTTTAATGATTACAGAATTCTTGATAGTCCTGAGGTCACAATTTGATACTAAGGGTTTTAGCAATTAATCTGACCAAATAATATAATATATTTGTTTATGCCAGATTGAGATCAGAACTATATGAAAAACAATTGTGCTGCAAGATAATTTTAGAGGAAATCTTATTTTCAGAGGATCACTGAATAGACTATGTCTCTCAAACTGTGCGTAATAGCCCCATGTCACATCACCTGAATAAATGTGGATATCATTTAAAAAATATCCAGTAGTCTGAACATGCAACAAACAAGTATAGCTGACAAATCTGTAGTGAATTCAGGACATTTCGAGCAGTACTTGCCTATAATGTTTTACATGACCTCATTTCATTGCAACCTTAGTCTTGAAAGAGCAGCAGGCACACTTTGCAGTGATCATGCCACTACAACCACATACGCTACTAAAACACCTAGACTCAGATTGGGAACTAACAAATGTTATGAATTGCAGTATCTACATTAAGTGCCAAGTTTTGTGCTCCTGTGGAAATGTAGTGGTATAATTACAGGAAGAAAAAATTTATTTTCCTAACATCATTCCTCAGTGTTGTAAGGGAGCACAGCAAAAGCACAAAAGAGAGCCACTCTGCAGGTAGAAAAAAAAAGTTTACTGGGAGAACAACTACTGGGTTGCTCCACAAGAGTAGAAAGCAAGGAGGTTTTATAGGGTTCCTGAAGGCTTATGGGCATATTACTTCCTCTTGGGAGATTTATCCTCTCTTCGTTAGAACAGGGTCCTCAGGCTGTGCCAGCTGGCATGGGGTCTGTACCCATCACAACAGGGAAGTTTATGAGTAGCCAAACTTCTTCTTCTTTTTTTTCCCCTTTGTTCTGTGGAGAATGGCCATTTAGGGAGAAAAACAAAGGGACTGGAATCATCTGATAAGCAAGGTCCCTGAGTCACATGGTTTGTACGAAATGCTGGGAATTAGTCAGGAGTCTGTTTCTTTGTGGTCATCTGCTCCTGCTGAACTTGGTAGCTATTCTAGGTTATTGGCAGCTGTACTGCTGCCATACTAGTTGCTGGCCTTGTGACCAAATAAATTTGTATATATCAAATTGCTATATAGTTTCATTATATTGTGTAAAATATTTGCCTTTTAAAATTGTTAGTTGAGATGCAAACTTTAATAAAAACATATGAAATGAACTTTGACTTCAATAAAATAAAATTTACCGGAAGTTGGTGGCACATGCATTTAATCCCAGCACTCGGGAGGCAGAGGCAGGTGGATCTCTGTAAGTTTGAGGCCAGCCTGCTGTACAGAGTGAGTTCCAGGACAGTCTCCAAAGCCACAGAGAAAACCTGTTTTGAAAAATAAAATAAAATAAAATAAACACCCATCCTGTTAGTATGCAAATTTGTCTTTGCCATTAAAATTTAGTAAAACTATATACGTGTGTGTGTGTTTAAGTAGTACTTTAAAATATCATTTAATGCAGACAGATCTCTGTGAGTTCGAGGCCGGGCTGGACAGACAGCCTCCAAGACAATACAGAGAAAACCTGTCTCTTAAAAACCAAAAAAAAAATTATTTTATGACTATCAGCTAACGCTTAGCTTGTATAGACATCATCATGTGACAATGTCTTAGAAACGGTTTTACATGTGGAAAAGCTTTAATAAGCACCAGTGTGGTCACTAAAATTAGGCATTTTAATTGAATTTTTCCTTAAAAAGCAAGGAAACATTTTGTGGACTATTAATATAAGGTCACCCTTCAAATATGGACTGAAAAGAAAGTCAGATTCATAGTCATAGGTTCTGCCTAATTTCAGACTATTGCCATTTGACAACCATTACAAGCAGTTTTCCTTTATATGTGAACTGTAATTAACATATTGCATTATATAGGAATAAATTAACGGTGGAATTTCAATGATCCATAAAATTTCATTCTTAATATTCAGAAAGTGTCCCAAAAACACATGATAAAGATATTTCTTGCCACTTACAAGTTCAGAAAAATGTATTCTTTAAAATTATGTAATAGTTGCTGGTTCATAAAAAACATTTTATGTAAACTTGTGATATCAATACATTTTAAAGTATTTCATTGATCATTATACAACTAGTCATTCATAAAAATGTAATTGTTGCATGTTTTCTTTGTGCATTCAACTCTAGGCAGACAATTAGAATTAGAAAGTAAAATCCAAATAGCTGTCCCCCCCCAAAAAAAGATTCTGAGCTACTTGGAGAAAAATATGTTATTATTTTTTAACTAGAAATAACATGATTATATAACTCACATATTTCTTAATCAATATTTTATATATATAATGATCTCAAAGTCTACTATTTAGATGTTTTATAATCCCTATTAACTATACCCAAACTTTGGGGTATAAATCCCAGAGAACTATTACCATTCATTCTTTTTCAGTCTTAGATATAGTCAGAGTTGAGAAGAACATATTGTAGAAAAAGCATTCATATGCTAAACTAGATAATTTCATTTAATTTGCATACTGAATTGTCAACAAATATGTCTATCTCTTGTTGCTTATCCAACACAGTTTTCTTTTCTACACTAAGCTTTTGTAATGACAAATACAAAATGAAGAAAAATGCACTCTTTGGTTCTTGAAGTATTTCTCTCAAGAAAGATTACTCAGAACATTGTTGCTAGTATTGGAAATTAAGATATTAGATATAAATGTAGTTATGGGTTTTGTTATAAGCTTTTTGAGAATAAGCCAACTGTTTTTAAACAATATACATTAGAATATGAGTTTAGTATAATTTAATTGCCTATAAACTAATCATGTTACTGACATAATTTTCCTTTGCTTTATTACCATTTTAACTCAAATAGTATTTTATTTTCTCTTCTTGTTCTTCATTGTTATGTCTTTTCATTTGTTTTGTTTTTCTCTGTTAGGTTCTGTTCCAGTTTTGTTGAGACACAAGTCACTCTGTAACTTATGGTGACCAGGAATGCAATCTATAGACCAAATGGGCCTAAAATTTCAGTCTTCCTAACTTAAACTTCAGAGTGCTGTGATTATAGACATGTACAACCATACAGCTATTTCTACCAATTCTGTATCATATCTAATTTATCACATTCATTTATGTAGGAACTTAATAAATGCAAACATTTTAATTAAAGAAAAGAGTATGAACTCTGTGTGTGCATATACCCAAATATACATATTGACTGAGAGTCTCTACAAATATTATTTTCAATTGATTTGGTTAAAATATATTACAGGAATCTGATTTTTCTTCATTTCCATCATCAAAGAAGTCAGGAATGAAATAGGATGCTGTTTTCAAACTGATTTCCATTATAACTGGCCATCTCACTTTGCTTTGGTAGATGAAGTAGAAATAAAAGTCATGAGGCACAGATTTTGGTTAAATATGTGCTTTGGTCTCACCCTTCTTCATTCTTCATGATGTACCTGATATAGCAATTAAATGACAATGTTACCTTACAGGTGGTATAGCAGGTATGAATCTGAATAATTCTCCCTGAGGGGTTACAGCATAATCTAAAATTTCAAAAAGACAAACACGTTCTCCTAATGCACCAGAAAGATTCAGTCATGGCTAAACCTTGATGTTAGTTCTAGTACGTTTATTTAACAGCTTCTGGTATCTAACAGTATAAGAAAATATATAGTGTGTTAAGCCACTGAATTTATGGAACATTTTACAGAGTCTCTCTAGTACACCATGTTACCATGTAGTCCTGGCTGTCCTGGAAATTCCATGTAGATTAGTTTGCCCTTGAACTCACAGAGATCTTCTTACTTCTGCCTCTCAAGTACTGACATTAAAAGTGTATGCTACCACACCTGGCCTATTTCTTCTTTTTATTCTCCAGTCTTTCCCTCTGTCTCTGTCTTTGTCTGTCTTCCCCCTCCCTTTCTTTTTCTCACTAAATTGGTTAATTTAAATAGAGCTGCTCTTGATTTTTCCTCCAAAATCTGACTGACAAATGACGTAATACTTAAATACAGGCACATTGAAGAATTTCACTCCCCTATAAAGATTTTGGTATTTTAGTAAAGATTGGCATTGATTAATAATGTCCTCCAAATCCATTTTAAGCATCTTTTACTTTTTGTTTGAGAATATATTTTCTGTTCTAACTGTGAGGATGTTATAATGTAACTTGCATATGCTTAATTTCATTGTTTCTGCTTTATTTTACTAATATCCCTTTCTCTTGTGTGTTCCAAGTACATATACTTATCTAATACACAATAATTAAGCCCTTTCATTTACTATGCTTGTTTATATGTTAAGATCTTAATCTTTAACAGGTATGATGTGCATGTCTGTAGTGCCAGAATATAAGAAATGGAAGCAACATGATCAGGAGGAATTCAAGGGGAAACTCAACCCCATAATGAGTTTCAGGCTGGGCTGGGTTACATGAGACCCTACATCTTAAATAAAACTCAAACCAGAATGCTTTAAGTTTTTATTTATTTCTGTTGATAGTTATCTTAAATTACATAAAGTCAAGATGTTTTCATAATATATTTTTTTCTGAATCTTCCTTGCATTTTACACAGTGTATATCACATCCTTTTAATCTTGCTACTTGGTAAGGAATTTTAGTAAGAGTAATTCTGATGAATTATTTGAAAATTAAATTTTGCAACAACATTTCTTGATATATACATAGGTATCTTTGTCCCTTGCTTAAAATCAAACAATATTCCAATAGCCAGTGCTGGAGGGAGTCAAAAAAGAATAGTTCAGAATGAGTACAGCTGATTACTTCTGGTAATTGCATCAAGGTTCCAGTTAATTAAAGATAATTGTAGAACTGACATGTGTGACACGGCTGGTGATTATCTGGATGACTTTATTGGGCTCACGTCATGGCAAGGGTTAAGCGTGTAAAATGTGTACAAACTGCTGCCTTAACAAGGATTATTAATGGTAAAATAAAATAGATGATGTGAGCTACATATCTAATTGTTATTACTTCATATGAAGTAGTTACTGATATGGCAGATTTGCACGGGAATGAACTACTGATTGAGAGATAAATATATGTATTAGTTGTCTCTAATTTTTTCTGCAGCAAAGAACATTACAAATAGAGCACAGTGTACCCAAATATTTGTATATTGATGTTTTTTTGGATAACCAGTCAAACAATTCAGCTGGGCTGTTAAAATCAATTAGGAAGCAGACAAATATCACTTTGAGTTAATAGTTATGCATACATAATTCCAGAAGGACTGGAAAATAGAATTCTTATTTGATATTTTTCACATTTTACCTGAATAAAGAATGTAAGCTACCTAAAAGTATGTAAGCCAATTCTTCAAATAATTTTGTCTCATATCTAAACAGCAGTTTTCATTTCCTCCTCTCCTTCAAGCTATCCCACCTCTCCCCTCCCCTAGATCCATTACTTCTCCATTTCCCTTCAGAAAAGAGCAGGCCTCCCAGAGATATGGACCAAAAATAGGATAAGAAGATGTAAGAAGAGTAGGACCAAACCCTCATATCAATGCCAGAGAAGGTAAACCAATAGAAGGAAAAGAATCCCAAGAGAAGGCAAATGACTCAGAAATATCGCATTATTAGGTTTGGAACAAAGAGTCCAAGCTAAACAACCATAGCATGTATGCAGAGGGCTTAGCAGTCTCATTCATCTTCCATGATTGCCACTTCTGTCTCTTTGAGTCCCTATGAACCAACCTCCTGTTTATTTGATTCTGTGGTCCATGTACTTCTGGTGTCCTAAAACCCTCTGGGTTCTACAATTGTTTCTCCCACTTTTCTGCAGAGTTCCCTTAGTTCCTCCTAATGTTTGACTGTGGGTCACTATCTGTTTCCACGAGTTTCTGAGTAAAGTCTCTCTGACAACAACTGGGCTAGGCATTGATCTATGAGCATAGCAGAATACCATCAGGAATCAGTTCTTTGACTTTTGTCTATTTGCTTTTTATGTATTTATTTATTTGCTTGTTTATTTATTGTCAGTCCTGTTTGGTACCACTCTATATCTCTGAGCTATCCAGCTTCCAGATAATGACCATCCAAGCTAATCTTAATATGTCAATTAATGAGTAAACATGAAGAAAATTATGCACAGTAATTTTATGCTGTTGCTTAAACATCAACAACTCATTTATAAGAAACTGAACAATTCCTGTAAGACATTTCTAGAAACACAGATTGTCTTTAGAACTTCCTTTTGTATTACTATGATTTCTAGTGTACACCACAATTTATTTAATTGTTATCTAAAGCACTTAGAACTAACAATGTTTCCAATTTAACTTCTTTCTGACTTTCAAATATTTGAATTCATTCACTGAGATATATTTTTATAGTACTTGTGATGGTTTGAAAGAAAATGGCACCAAAGGGAGTGGCACTCATAAAAGGTGTGGCTTTATTGGAATACATGTGGACTTATGGGAGTAAGCATGTCACTGAATGGGTAGGACTCTTAGTTACTCCTGTAGCACCTCGTCTGACTTTATGTTGCCATGTCCCACCATGATAATAATGGGCTGAACCTTTGAAAATGCAAGCCACCCCAAAGAAATGTTTTCCTTTATAAGAGTGCCTGGTTATGGTGTCTCTTTATGACAATAAACGCTAACTAAGGCAGTACTCAGTTATCAATATATGTACATGTCATCATATATAGTGTGCCTTGGTTTTTATTTTGACATGTTACATTCAACCATTTGTGAAATTTTCTGTTTATGACTTTGTGTTGGTACTCAAATTATTTCAGTTGTTCACTGTGTTAACAAGAAATCTCAAATTAGTTTTGATTTGCAGTTACTTGCTTGCTAGGGATGCTTTACACTTTAAAAAACATTTATTGCCCAATTGTCTTTCTTATAAAATTTGTCTGTTTCATTGGCCCATTTATTGATTTCCATTTTTGTCTGTTATGGTGTTTATTTTTACATAATTATCTGATTTTGGTTTGTTTTGGCAATATTCTCTTCTATTGTCCTCTGCACTTAACCATGTGTATTTCTTAGCCTTCCATTACTGTGAAAAATTGCTATGATAATCAACTTAAATGAATCAAGTGGCTATTCATGGCAAAGGAAACTGTTTACGTGATGAGACATACCAATGACACACGCACAATGAGCAAAATTCTTCCTAACTTACTTAGCCCCACTGCAACCCCCGGAGGGGACCCCCGACCCGCGGGGATGAGGTGATGAGGGTAGCTACTAATTTGGTGGGCCTTCACGAGCAGATCCGATCTTAAAAGTAAACTTCAAGAGGTTAAAGGAAACAGGCTCAAGACAACGTTCGCTGATCAAGAGCGTTTATTTTGGGGGTGAGCTGGAACTTATAGAGGAAGAACCTCAGGGGGTGGTACAAGCATGTCAATCAAGTCTCAACTCAAACATACACCAAATACGGTAAAGACAAAGCTATAATTTTCCATCAGTCACCAGTCGCATTCCACAAATGCTTGTCAGTGTAAGTCAGGTGCAGGAATTAGGGAGGGGTAGGAAGTATTCAACGGAACACTTTAATCTTTTGTTAACAAAGACAATTGCTCTATAAGGGTTACTTCCCCCTGGCTAGGCGTGTGGGCTGCCCTGTGTAAATTTAACTTTTATAGTTAGCCTTTTCCTTTGTCTCAAGGGCATGTGTGTTCGCAGTCACATAGGCAGAAGGCCAAGAAATGGTTGACAAACTCCATTTTGTTCAAGGTTCTAGCAGTCCCCAACACCTCACTTTTTTCTCTTTATATATCCTTGTTAGTATTAATCCTTTGCGATTTCCATATAACACATTTTGATCATATTTATTTCCCATCTTCCCCTAAACTGCTCCAAGATTTATGCTGATCTCCCTGCTCACTCCCAACTACATGTCCATCATCATCATCATCATCATCATCATTAAAATCACTATGCCCAATTTGTGTTGCTCATACCCATAAATGTATTCACGGTTGTGGGGGCATCATTTGGATCTTGGTAAATCTATTAGCTGCAACACAAGAAAAGAAAACTAACTCTCCCTCCACTAGAAGCCACCAATATTTAATGGTTCCATAGTTAGGTGTGGGAACTCAGGGGCTCCTCTCCATAGCATAATTGAGTTTTAACTGGCTTGGTCTTGTACAGGAAACCCCAATTATGTATCTAGCATCAATAAAGTGATATTTAGTACTAACTAAATTAGTTTAAATAAAAAGTGCTACTTATATGCTTAGTAATGACTGTGTTTCAAAAGCTTTTTCTTATCGAGCAATCATTCTGATGAGATTTTCTTCATTCAAATTTTAAAAGTTATCTTTATCATCTTACCCAAGTTACATAGACTTTTCATAACCCCAGTATTTTACCTAAATAAATGAGTACAATACCAAATAATTCGCCAATTTTTCAGGAGCTGAAGTTATGCCCTGTCAGTATGCAAAATGAGCGGAACTATGATATCCTGGACTATTTGTAATTAATCACCAAGCTTTAATCATCACTGCAATAGTGTAAGAAACATTAAATAAGACGAAGTGCAAATTCCCCTAGCTGTTCAACTCTCTGCAAAGGAAATGTTCTAGGGGCAGGTATATCAACGAAGATATAGAGAATAACACCAATGCTAAGGAAATTTATTAGAAGGTTCCTCAGCACTATTCTGTGGAGCCACATTCTATAGAGGCTGTGGAAAGAGAAAATAACTATAAGTATAGTACTGATAACCAAGCACAGTCTCTGAATGGAGAAAATCTGGCATTTCCTCTCCGCTATCCTCCTTCTCTGGCTCATAAAGAAGTTTTGACCAAGTTAAGCAGGATAGGCTCTGGTCAAAGGCCCATGTAAAAAAGAAAAAGAGGTATCTGTGAGAAAAATAAAAATGCAGTCCTACAAACAAACCTTGCTTGGAAAGGGAACCTGAGTCCTTCACTATCTCTATAATCAGGGACTCAAAAATACCAAGTCTGGTGGAAGAATTCAGTTTGTCCATTAAGACTTTCAGAGAGAGCACACATAATTAATTGTCTGTTGTTAGATCTAAAAATCATAACTAGAAGCAATACTTACATAATTTGTTTAAAAATATACCCAGCACTGTAATCATAGTGATGTATTTATTTATTTTAGCTTTATCCAAACTTGGCAAGAATTTTCATTATATGTTTTCTTCTATGCTTTTAGTTGGGTAGAAGGTTTCCTTAGGTACATGAAGAGGGGGCATTTACTTTAATCAGTAATTTTTAACCTTATTTTGGAGGTCAAAAATAAGTCAAGCCACCCCTTTTTGTAAGACTTACAATAAAGAATACAATGAGATGTTTTGGTGATAAGTTAGAGATAGGGTAAGGATTAGAGAAATGTTAACTCACTGAACACTTTCTTGACAGTTGCTACTGAGTGTTTGAAGTCACTAAAATGGCTTTAAAGACAAATATACCCAAATTTAATACCTATTAATAGGAAACAAAGTCATTATAATTTAGAGCCTCAAGCTGATTAAAGGAAAATTCATTTTCTCTTCTTTAACATTTATCAATATGATTGGTAGCAAGTTCTTTTTATTACAAAAATATCTCATACAAGCAACAGATTGTAATGCAAATTTTGACATGCTGATGTTAAAAGAGTAATTATATTATAATGAACTTTTCTTGAATTCATTCATTTAAATCTAATAATTTAACATGATAAAATACAATTATGGTCATATTATTAAGAGAAGGGTATATCTAGAGGTTAATACCATAAGGCTCATCAACTTGAAAAAATAAAGTCCCATTCCAGTGCATATGATGTCTCTTCTGATCTCTGTAGTCTTCTGTATACCCATGATGCACATAATACACCCAGGCACACAAAAATGCACATAAAATAAAATAAGTATTTTAAATGAAATAAGAAAAAGGTGTATATGAGCTAGATTTTCTCTTATTTCCCATAATTAGTCATTCATCTCCATCCTTGCTTTACTACCTGATTTCATTAATTTTATAATTTTATGCATTATATTTCATAAGTTGTTATACAATATATAGATTGTTTTAGTGAAGTTAAATAAGTACTACCTGGTTAAATATATGGAAGCAAGACAAACAATGCAATGGTTAATCCTGAGCTTATATTCCATAAGTATTTTTATATTTTAAATCATTGAAATAATTGTAACATATAGACCAGGGTAGACTCCCTATAATCCAGAGAAAAATTAATTAGACTTATCTCACTTCTAGGTGCATGTACAAGTAAAATGAAGGAGTTTAAAATGCTCAAAAGTTCAAAAGTGACACTAAAAGTCTTTTGATGGTTTACCCAGATGCCATGATACAATAGTTTCTTTTTGCATAATACTTGTTCTTTTGGGGTTAGATAAAAGATTTCAAACTAATATCTTACTGAATATAATGACAACCCTACCACTTTACTCCTACCAGAATTCCCCTAAAGGACAGCATCAGCTCAAAAGGTAAAAGATATATTCCAATTAAAATTCTTCACAGGAATTTTATTTTAATAGGCTTTCTATCACTTTGATTATTTTAGGTTCAGGCTCTAACATTATGCTTTAGCAATGTGAACCATACGTAAGGGCAGACACTAAAGGCAGACTATTGATCTTTCTGCCTATCACTTTAGCATCTGTTTTCCAAGTTGACAACCTGATATAAGCATTTTCAAAGATAGACAATTAATAATAAATTTCAGCATTAGAAATAAATGTAGTTACATAAAGAAGACCTACAAAATGACAGGGCCAGTTTACATGCCAGTGTGGCTTGCAGAAATCTAACAAGGTACCACTCCTAGATGAATTGCTATAGACATTTAATCACAACTGAAAGAGGAAGAATTAGTCTTCTCTAGGGATGATCTTTCTTATTAATTATCTAGTACCAGATAGTCAACCCTAAAACACACACAAACAAGCAACAATAGATTCAGAATATTGTATTTGAGTATTTATTCAATTATATGTATGTTTAAACATATATATGTAACATTAATAATTATAGAAAAAGATCAGGGGTTTGAGAGAGAGCAGTGAAGACATAGGAGAGATAGAGGAGGGGGATAAGCAATATAATATAAATACAGTACTCATGTATGAAATTCTAAAACATCAAAAGTAAAAACAATTTGAGTATAGCTTTACATCCATAACAAGTATTTTGCTTATAACTTAGTTTCCTTTCAAATGTTTGTGATTTATATTTATCCTTTGCTATCTCTAAAACAATATAAATACAGGAAGGAAGACATCTTCTGAAACTCTGGACCATCTTCTCTGGGTGAAATATTTTAAAGGCTGTTAATTAAAGTACCATAATGGGAATTTTTGACATATATAAATGGAAGAGGCCAGACCTAAAAGGTAGATAATATGGTGCACTTCTCTTTGCTAGTTTTTTCTTGTTTGTAAGATGTATTTATATATTTTATTTTATGCATATGTATGTTTTATCTGTATGTATATCTGCACACTCTAAGCATGTCATGACTATGGAGACCAAAAAAGGATGATGCCCTGCACTGAGAGTTACAGATGGTTATACGGTCCCATGTGGATTCTTGGAATTGAACCCAAGTCCTCTGGAAAAGTATTCAGTGCTCTTATATTCTGAGGCACCTTTGGAGCTGCCTGTGATATATTTTTATTTGCCTTATTCAATCCCTGGCATAGTATAGTGTAGTCTAGTGAAAGCTTCCTAGTTACTGATTCCTTGTCCAGGTTGTGTTTATGTTTCCTGCGAGACTGGTTTCCCACTCATTTACCTTGAATCTTAAGAATTAAAAGGTAGTAGAGCTGGGATTTCATTCAGGCTGACAAACAGAGAAGACAGTGGTAGACCACGGCACTTGAAAGCTGGAAGTGGACTGTAGACCCTAGGGCAAAAAATAATAAATAGAATAGAACAGAACTTTATAGGTCTCAAGACAAAAACTAGAGGAATTTACAAATGTTTAAAGGCAACAGTGTTTCCATAAAGGATTTGGAGAAGTATTAAACATACAGGCAGGAACTGAGAGGACAATAATCTTTCACCTTGGAATGATTCCTTATCTCAGAACATATTATAAAGTGTGTACTAGCAGTTTTAAAAGACTGGAAAACAGCGGACTTTTTTTTTCAAACACTCAGAGTACAAAGTATGGAAAGACATAGGGAACACAGTTCTTTAAAATGTACAAAATAGAATGACTGAGGCAGTACAGAGTTGAGCCTCAAACTGGAATCCTCCAGGAATACCCGGGAGAGACTACCCTGAAGAATATAAGGAACACACCATCCTTTTCACTACCTAGATGAATGACAACTGGGAAATAAAGGAGGTATCTTGAACTTGGTACAGTCTCCCAGAGGAATCAAGTATACTCAAAGAAGAAAACAGAAAACCTGTTGAAGAAAGTATGCAGCAGCAAAGTTAAACAGAAGTAGAGATGTCCCTAACAAACATCCTCTCAGAACCCCAGACAGAGGAAGCACTGTAGGAAAATGACATGGATTTCAGTCTCATATGGTAGCTCATATCCAGGGGATCACATGTGCTATTATGAACTCCTTGGGCACTAGGCATGTACATGGTCATATACATATGCCCGGGTAAAACACACAAATAAAGAAACTCTTCAAGGGAACTATGATGCTCATCACTTGAGGCATAAGGTAGTGACTCTCATACTGGAATTACAGGGCTGACTTGTTTGAGTTACTGAGAGTAGGAGGCTGCTTTCATTATGCAGTGTAAGCTTCAAAAAACACACAAGCAGAAAAATAGGTGAGTGAAAAAAACCACATTCATCGCAACTAAAAAAATAGATTTTGATGTTTTAAAAACTTCCTTCTTTATTAATGCAGACATTTCCTTCTTTATTAATGCTGGCACTTAAAAACTTCCTTCTTTGTTAATGCAAACACTCCAACATGCTAAAAATAGTTGACTGTTAGTATCTATTCCTAGATGGGAATATGTGAGACTTAAAATATATGTACACATATACTTTCATATTTCAATTGTATACTAATTTTGTTATGTTTTGTATCATAACTGAATAAGATTTTGTGATTGCCACAAATTGTCCTATGACTTTCAAATGAGTATAATGGCGCAGGCATCCACACACATATTCATGTATATGTGCATATACACACATAAATAATAATACAAAAATCCTTTTTAAAGCCAAAAATCAGAATAATATCATAACCATCAAAAGCACCAAAAGACAACTAAAGTGAATGATGATAGAGTTCAAATCTTTAAATAAATAACTGTCAAAATATTTTATTGTCTTAGTTATTTTTTCCATTACTAGGACAAAGAAACATGTCAAGGAAATTTACAGAAGAAAGAGTTTAGTGGGAGATTACATTTTCAGAGGGTGAGTCCATGACCATTATGAAAGTGAACATGACAACAGGCAGGCATGCACAGTGCTGGACCAGTACCTGAAAGATGATATGTTTTCGCACAAACACAAAGCAGAGAGAACTGGCAATGGTGGTATCTTTTGAAACCTCAGTCTAATACTTGAGTCATACCTCTTCCAAGGTCATACCTTCTAGTCCATCCCAAACAGTTGTACCAACTGGGGACCAAGTATTAAAACATGTGCTTATGGAGACTATTGTTATTCAAACCACCACATTTTATTCTCTAATCCCCATAAGCTTGTGTTCATATTATAATATAAAATGCAATTAGTTCTAATAGTCTCAACACATTTTAAAAGTCTGTAGTTTCTTCCAAGAGTCAAAGCAATCTCATAATTGTAGGTCTCTTACGAATTAAAAATACAAGTTCCATACTTTCAACATGCAATGGCACAGAATATACAAAAGAAAGAGAGCATAGGGAGGAAGTACTGGACTAAATCATGTCGGAGAATCAGCAGGGCAAACTCCAAAATATGCATCTCTAAGTCTGATGTCATTGTGCTCTTCAAATGCCCTACCCTTACAACAATTGTTGATTTCAACATTCTTCTGTCTCTTGGCCTGATTCAATACACAGTCTGCAGATCTCTTGTGGCACTCCCAGTATATTGGAGTCTCCAATACAATCCATGCTTCACTTTTACAGCTTCAAGCAATGACATTTCTTGACAAACATGAAAGGAATTCTATGCCACATGTCTGGCCTCAGTGACTCTCCTTAACCATTAAGGAAAAATTCACAACCTGTTAAAATATATCACTTATAACTCTAAAACCAGAACCATATGGCTGCTGCTGCTAAGTTCAGCTTCCTTAATGGGATGGAAAATGGGCTTTCTCTTGAATTATACTTGCATAAATTTTCCTTTGTTGCATAACCTTTCCTTTTTACACATCGGATGCTTAACTGGGTAGTCTTTCCCTGAGGTCTTCAGTTACTTTATTCTGTTTCACATCAGGCCTTTCTTTCAATCTCTCATCTCTTTGAGCAAAAGACTTGACATCAACATTAAATTTTCTGGTGCTCATTTTCTCCTCAAATTGCAGATTTTGTACTCTTTTTGCTCTGATTGCTCTTTTTCTTTGTAAATCAGCATATTGTTTATTTTACTTAAGATGTTAAAGTAAAACAGCTTGATTCATCTTTATTGTTTATAACATTTGATACATAGATACAATAGCATCTTCAATTAGTATAAATTCCAACAGCTTATTGATGTTAAATTGCTGGAATACCTGTAATCCAAGTGATGAGAAAGTACATTCATAAGTTCTTAAGGCATTACTTCATTAACAATTATCATCTTATATTTAATATTTTCTTCTTCAAATAGAATGTTTCAAATAAATTATAAGGTAATTTTATAATTGTTGCATTTTAAAGTATTTTCCTGTTTAAAACTCTTAAAATATTTGGTTGAAAAACTTACAAATATATAATAATGTTTTTTTGGAACTAGGTTTCTCTGTGTTTGGGACATAAATGTTTAGAAATGAATTTTACTTTGATGGGCATGTAATGTATTTTCATACTTTTACTGATGATTAGTTTTAGATTGAAGTTTAGTTTGCCATTTATTAGAATATCTACAACTGCTTGTCTCTTTGTTCAATTTGCTATTAGTAAATTTTTTTCATCCTTTTACTGTAAGTTTGTGCCTGATATTGATGGTGAGATGTTATTCTTGGAGGCAGTAAAAGATGAATTTGGTTTTCTGATCTTACCTTAGTCTTTGTTTTTTCCCTGGGAATTTGAAACCATTTCTGCTGAAAGTTATTACTGAATAGTGTTAATTAATTAGTGTTGTTTTGTTGTGGTCATGCTAGAGTCTTAGACTCATTGGTTTTCTGTTATTGATTTATATAATCTTGTGCACTCTTGGTTATGACTAACCTTTTCTTCAGCTCAAAGTATTCCTTCTAATACCCTTTGTAGAGCTGGTTTTGTGGACATAAATTCCTCAATTATGTCTTTACCATGGAACAGTTTTCTTTCCTTTTCAACTATGACTGATCATTTTCCTGGGTATGGTAGCTTGTGTAAGCATCTGCAGTTATTTATTATTTGTCAAACATTGGTCTAAGCCCTTCTGTATTTAACAATTTCCATTGAAAACTCGGGTTTTATTCTGACAGTCCTATTTTTAAAATGAGTAATAATATTTATTTATCATTTTATGTATATGACTGTTTTGCCTACTTGTATTTGAGTGTACTGCATGAGTGCCTGATGGCCACAGAGGCCAGATGAGGGTATTAGAGCCTCTGGAATTGGAGTTAAGTACTGTGGTAAGCTTCCATGTAGGTACTTGGATCTGAAACTGAGACCTCTCCAAGATCAGTGAGTGTGTTAACCACTGGACCATCACTCCAGTCCCCAGGACTGCAATTTTATGTGACTTTATCTTTCCCTCATTCCTGTTTTTCCCTGTACATTTAATGTTTTTATTCTTTGGGGCGGGGTGCTTCTTTTCTGTCCCTGTCTATTTAATGTTCTGTATGTCTCTTATATGTTGATAAACATTTCTTTCCTTAGATCTTAGAAACTTTCTTGGGTGACTTGTTGAAACAATTTCCTGCGTTTTTGATGAGAATTTCTTCTTCTTCTTGTTTACCTATTAATCACAGGACTGGTCTTTTTATAATGCCCTGAGTTTCCCACATATTTTGTTGACGTGGGCTGCACCTCTATACACTTTGAATATGATTTATTACCATTGGTGAATAAAGAAGCTGATTTGGACAATAGGCATGCAGAATATAGCTAGGCTGGAAATCAAAACAGAGATACCTGGAGAAAGAAGTGAGAGTCAGGGAAACACCATGTTGCTGCAGGAGGAGTAAAATGCCAGAGCATTGCTGGCAAGCCATGGCCTCGTGGCAATATATAGAATAGAAATGGGTTAATTTAAATGTGAGAGCTAGCTAGTAATATGCTAAAGTCATTGGCCAAGGAGTTTAGAATTTATATTAAGCCTCACAGTGAATATAAGCAGAAGCAGGACTGGTGGGCAAGACAAGCAATTTCCATCTACATTTTATTACTGAGTTGTTTTTTTTTTGTTGTTTATGATTTTCTTTAACTGAGAAAACAATTTCCTTTACTGATGCTGTAACGATAAACGGCACACTTACTGAAAGTAAAACTAAGTATTTATTGTAGAAATTACTCACAAGATACCAAACAAGTAATCAAGATGAGCCGAGTAGTTTTCTGCCCCGGAAATGGAAGCTGAAAGCCGGGAAAAAAAGAGCAAGACTTCCGTTGTTCAGTCTTTTATACCTTCCCCCATAACGGCCCTAGCCATGCCCAAAAGTGGGCCTGGCTACTGACGTAGTTCACCGCCTACATACTTATATGTCTTTATGTCAGTCCATATACGTCTTTAGTCATGCCTAAAGTGGGTGCGGTTAGCTGTGTGGTAAACTGCTCTTTTATTACCTCATCTGTATGCACCTCTAGTAAGTCACATGGTTGTTGTCTTATATATTTAATATTTCTGTGATGAGGCATATTATTAGCATTAATATTATTTTTATCCAAGACTATCTCAACTTTTAAAATGCTATTTTTTGCTGGATATGGAATTTGTAGCACAATGAAAATACCATAATTATGTTCCCTATACGTACTTTCTTAAGAAAATTCAGCTGCTAATCTACAATGGTCCCTATTTGATATCCTATATTGCTTGTCACTTTCAGACAGTTTCTAGGTATAAATCTCCTGAGAAAAATCGAAGTTTCTTGAAACCATGAATGTAAGGATTATCCATTTCATTTAAAATAAGACAGTATTACTTTTAAAAGTTTATTTACTTATTCTTTCCCATTTCTCTGCTGCCTTTTGATTTTCCATTAAGATTATGTCACTGTATTTGAGTGTCTGTCAGAAGTCAGTTAGACTCATTAATTTTGATCTGTATTCTGGCAACTATAATTACGCAACTGTAATTGCTGGCATCAAATATATGATCCTCCTGTCTCAGCCTCTTGATAGCTTTGATCAGAGGTATGCTGACCTTACTTTAATATCAGCCTGTATGTTTAACTTGAAGATTAGTTTTCTGGTTCATATTTCCATAATGTTCTTCAAATTCAATAATCTCAGTTTCTGGAATAGTTTATATTGACATTTTCAGTCTATTGCGTTTAAGGTGAATCATGTTTTCAAATTTACTTATTAACCATTTTTGGTTCTTTGTTATGTGCTTAATTATCAACATTATTGTTGAATGCATTGAGCAACTACAGTGACCATAATGGGGACAAAAGTGTTATTTAGTTTAGTATTTTCTCTTCTCAAAATATTTTAATTATTTGCTGAAGAGATGGTTCACCAGTTAAGAGCATCTGCTGCTCTTCCAGAGTATCTGAGTTCAGTTTGTAGGATCCACATCAGATGGTATTTCAGACTTCTGTAACTTTAGCTCCAAGGAGTCCACATCTTCTTCTGGTCTCTGGAGAAATAGTACTCACATGCACATATACAAACAGAAAAACATACACACTTATGCACACACACACACACACACAAAGGGGAGGGAGAGGGGGAAAGACTGAGAGAAGAGAACCACTCATACAAAGAAGTAACAAAAATAAATGTTCTTTTATTGAAAATATTAATTACTTGCCATATTAGATTTATTTTTATTGTTATTTGAGTCTTGTTTAATCTTATAGTTTCATATCTAAAACACTTTGGACCCCTGGAGCAGTCGTTCTTTTACCAATTCATAATTGTGACAATTTGTTAAAATTAGGCCATATTTTAGGATAGGGAAAGTTAAGTGCCATTCCACTGTGCAGGTAATATTTATTTAAATTATTTAAAAATCTACACAGATGATTAGGGAGGATACTTTCAAACTGTTTAAAACTAAACCAGAATATGTTGTTATATTTGTATTTTATATGCTGTACATGATATGATATTTCCTTTAAAAAGAAGTGTGCAACAATCTCATTTGGTACAAGAGAATTGCACACTGCTGCAATATAGGAATCATAAAATGCTTAGCAATTTTCTGTATAAGTGCTTTGATAATGTATGTATTTTTCATAACAGAAAATGTTATGTTCTTGACGTTTAATCATGTATCACATGTAACTGTGGAATAGCAGTGCAACTACAAAATCAGGTGTGATCCTACCCACATTTTTGATAAAATCGTTTGTGTTCTATGTCAAAGGCCCTTTGTAATCAATGCTTTGTTTTTAAGCTTTATTCTGCTTATTGAAGAATTTTAATTACTCCATATAATACTTAAAACTAGAATTTTCAATAACACAGTGAACTAATGCAAAATGCAGCTTATTGTACTAATAGGTATCATTACATTAATGAACAACATAGCGATATCCAAGGTTAATTTTTAATGGTAAGCAAACTTCTTTTAGAAATATTTTCAACTGTAATTTGTCCTTTTTAAGATAGTAGTGTGATTCACTAATTATCTGTATCATTCTGCACGAAAAAAATCTATCTGGTGCACAAGGAAAGAGAATATATTCCTGATTTACGTTTAAAAAATTTGAGTAACTAAAACAGTAATAAAAACATTATATATCCTAGAGCCCTCATACTTCAAGTGTTTCATTCTCTTTTGAGAGCAAAGATAAAATAGAGTTAACTTTTATGAGAAATTTACATTATACATAATACATGAGTTTTGCCTAGGCTATTTAGTTGTACTGTACTTATAGGAAGTAATGTAGGTACCCTATTCTGCTAAGTCTTAGAAGATGAATCTATAAAGTAGGTTTTATGTAGAGAATTTCTATCTTTTCATTTCACCACACTCACAATACTTCTCAATTTATTGAGTAATGATGAATAAAATGATAGCACTGATTATAAAATTATAATGATATCACATCCTAAATTTTTGAGTACTTTGTTTATTCCAGGAACAGTGCCAACTACATTATAAGCACTGTTTTATTTAACTCTCAGAAGAAGGCTTGTGTTTCTTCCTTTTCCAGATGAGAATAGATTATTTGTAATGAGAATATGTTTTTAAACAGTCAGGGAAAGAATAGAGGAGAGCAGGATGAGAGATACCATAATAGAGAGAGCCATTATAGGTTTGAGTATAGATCTGGCACTAGTGAGTTTTTCAGACATCTACAAGGATAACACCAACTGGCATTGAGGCTAACTTAAATGCCCTCCCCTGATGAGACTGATGACAACCTTATATGCCATCCTAGGGCCTTCATCCAGTGGCTGATGGAAGCAGAGGCAAACACCCGCAGCTAATACTGAACTCAATTCCTGGAACCCAGTTGCATAGAGATAAGAAGGATGAGCAATGGAGTCAAGACCTGGCTGGTGAAACCCACAGAGGCTGCCTTGAACAAGAGAGAGCTCGTGGACCCAAGACTGCTAACTGAGAGGCCAGCATGGGACTGATCCAGACCCCTTGAACGTGGGTGTCCATAAGGAGGCCTCAGATAGTAGATCGGTATTTATCCCTGGTTTACAAATGGAGTTTGGGGGCCCATGTGGAGGGATGCTCTCTCAGCCTGAACTCATGGGGGTGGGTCTAGGCCTTGCCAGGGATGATGAGACAGACTTTGAAAGTCCACTATGGAAGGCCTCACACTCCATGGGGAATGGAGGGAGTATGGGGTCTGAGTTTGTGGGGTTGTTGAGGGGCAGGGGAGGAGGGGAGGGAGAAGGAGCTGGGATTGACATGTGAAGCAAGCTTGCTTTTAATTTAAATTATAAAAGATGATACTACTATGTCATTATAATATTTTATGTAAGCCACAGAAACAAACAGTTTGAAGAACATGTGGTTGATTTTATGTGTCAGTTTAACTAGAGCTAAGGATGTGCAGATCTTTGTTTAAAGACAATTTTGCTCATATCTGTGAGCTTATTTCTGGATGATGTTAACTTTTGAATAAGCCTTCCTCGATGTGAATAGTCATCACCAAATGTTTTGAAGATATCAACAATATGAAAGCATGAATTAAAAGTGACATCCTTTTCATCTGCTTTTTTCTTTATTTTTTTCTTTTTTTAATATTTTCTTTTAAATTTAAATTTAAATTAGAAACAAGGTGGCTTCACAAGTCAGTTCCAGGTCCCTATCCGTTTCCCTCCCCTGCTCACATGCCCTCCCCACAATGCCCCCAAAAATCCTCTCATTTCCCCAGGGAGTGTGAGGCCCTCCTTGGGGATGTCCATAGTCTGTCATTTCATCCAAGGGAGGGACTAGACCCTCCCCAAACAGTTCAGGGTGAGAGTGCATCTCACACTGTTGAATGGGAGTCCAAAGTCCATTTGTTTTTTTTTATCATTTTTTATTTTAATTTTAAATAGTTTGTTTTACATGTCAATTCCAGTTCCCTCTCCCTCCCCTCCTCCCGCACTCCCCTTCCCGCCCACCTTCCCACCCTATTGCCAAATCCTTCCACATAGGGGATATCTAGAGTCTGTCATTTCACTCTGGGTAGGGTCCAGGCACTCCCCTAAGAGTCTAGGCTGAGAGAGCATCCCTCTTTGTGCTATAAGCACATGATGACTGTTTGTATTCTAGGGATAGACACTGATCCACAGCTCAGGGCCCCATAGGTTGCCCAGGTCTTCTTGCTGACACTCACATTTGGTGGGTCCAGATCAGTCCCATGCTGGCCTCCCCACTTTTGGTCTGGGGTCCAAGAGCTCTCCCCTGTTCAGATCAGCTGTCTCTGCTGGTTTTGCCAGCCCATTCTTTGCCAATTTGCTCATCACTCCTCTCTCTCTGTCACTGGGTTCCTTGGGTTCAGTTCAGGGATTGTGTGTTTGCCTCTGCTTCCATCAGTCACAGGATGAAGGCTCCCAGATGGTTACAGACATCAAATTCATTATCAGGAATGGGCATTCAAGGTGGTCTCTCCACTATTGCTTAGCTTGCCAATTGGTGTTATCCCTTTAGATCACTCAAGGTCACTCTGGTGCCTGATCTGTCTTCGATCCTATGATTCCCTCTTCCCCCTATTCTACCCCCACCCACTCAACTTCCTGTATACTCGGGATAAATACTGATCTACAGCCCAAGTCTCAATGGATTACCTAGGCCTCCTCACGGACACACCCACCATTCAGGAGGTCTTGATCAGTCCCATGCTGGATTCCCACGCATCAGCCTGGGATTGAAGAGCTAAACCTTGTCAGGTCAGCTGTTTTTGGGGGTTAAACCAGCCCAGTCTTAATCACTTTGGTCATCAGTCCTCCCTCTCTGTTACTGGCTTTCTTGAATTCAGCTCAGTGCTTAGCTGTGGGAGTCTGCCTCTTCTTCCATCAGCCACTGAATAAAGGTTCTGTTTCCCAGACTCTCTGGCCATGGGATTATAGGCTGGCAGCCCCCCAGATCTATGTCTAAATTCCATATATGAGAGAGTACATGCCATGTTTCTCTTTTTGTGACTGCGTTACCTCACTCAGGATGGGTTCTTCTAGTGTCATCCATTTGACTGCAAATCTCAGGATTCCATTGTTTTTTCTGCTGAATAGTACTCCATTGTGTAAAAGTACCACATTTTCTCTATCCACTCTTCAGTTGAGGAGCAGCTAGGTTGCTTCCAAGTTCTGGCTAATACAAATAATGCTGCTATGAACATAGTGGAACAGACATCCTTGTTGTATGAATGGGCATCTTTTGGATATATGCCTAAGAGTGGAGTTGCTGGGTCTTGTGGTAGGCTTATTCCCATTTTTCTGAGGAATATCCATGCTGATTTCCAAAGTGGCTGAACAAGTTGGCACTCCCACCAGCAATGGAGGAGTATTCCCCTTTTACAATCCTCTCCATCATAAATTGTTGTTGGTGTTTTTGATTTTAGCCATTCTGACAGGAGTGAGATGGTATCTCAGAGTTGTTTTGATTTGCATTTACCAGATGGCTAAAGATGTTGAGCACTTTCTCAAGTGTCTCTTAGCCATTTTAGACTCCTCTATTGAAAATTCTCTATTTAGTTCTGCAGCTCACTTTTAATTGGATCCTTTGGTGTTTTGGAGACTTGCTTCTTGAGTTTTTTGTAAAGTTTGGAGATCAACCCTCTGTCAGATGTGGGGTTAGTGAATATTTTTTCCCATTCTGTGGGCTGCCTTTTTGTCTTGCTGGGTGTGTCCTTTGCCTTACAGAAGCTTCTCAGTTTCAGGAGGTCCCATGTATTAATTGTTGATCTCACTGTATGTGCTACTGGTGTTATGTTCAGGAAGCTGTCTCTTGTACCAATTTGTTCAAGGGTACCACTCACTTTCTCTTCTAAGATCTTCAGTGTGGCTGAATTTATGTTGAGGTCTTTGATCCATTTGGACTTAAGTTTTGTGCATGGCGATAAACATGGATTGATACGAATTCTTCTACATGCCAGCTACACGAAGATGCTTTCTTTTTTATAGTAGTTATGACCCAACTGGGATTAACAGACATCTATAGAACATTTCATCCACATAAAAAAGAATATATATTTTTCTCACCACCACATGGAACCTTCTCAAAAATTGACCACATACTTGGCAACATATCAAACCTCAGAAGCTTCAAAAAAATTGGAATAACTCCATGCATCTTATCAGACAACCATGTGTTAAATTAGAATTCAACAACAACACAAATTGCAGAAAACCTACAAACTCATGGAAATTGATTAATGCACAACTGCACCATTCCTGGGTCAAAGAAGAAATAAAAAAGAAATAAAAGACTTTCTAGAATTCAGTGAGAATGAGCACACAAGATACCCAAACCTATGGGACACTTTGAAAGCAGTGCTTCGGGGGAAGTTCACAGCACTAAGTGCCCACATGAAGAAACTGGAGAATAGTTATATTAGAGAATTAACAGCACAGCCTAAAGCTCTAGAACACAAAGAAGCAAACTCCCCAGGAGGAGTAGACACCAGGAAATAATCAAATTGAGGGCTGAAATCAAAAAAGTAGAAACTATTAAAACAATACAAAGAATCAATGCAACGAAGAGTTGGTTCTTTGAGAAAATCAACAAGATTGACAAATCTTTTTTCAAACTTACCAAACAGCAAAGTGTGAACATGCAAATTAACAAAATCAGAAATTAAAAGGGGGACATAACAACGGACTCTGAGGAAATTCATAGAATCATCAGGTCATACTTTGAAAACCTGTACTCCACAAAATTCATCTGCTTTTTAACTGGAATATCAGTCTTTTCTGCCATAATTTTTGTACTTGGACTAAAATTCATCTATCATCTATCGTGAATAAGGATATTCATCTTACTGACAATAGATGTTATATTTATCTGCCACCAAGATCATGTGAGTCAATTGTTTATAACAAATCATATACTTATCCCCTATCCTGCCCCCTTACTGACTCCCTCATTCCCAGTTTACCCAAGGGATCTCATCGAATTCCCATTCCCAGGGCAGCCCATTTGTCACTCCTTGTTACCTAGCTTCTCTGGACCTGTGAATTTTAGTCTGGTTATCTTTTACTTTACATCTAATATCCACTGATGAATGAGTACATATCATGTTTTGGGGAGAGGGTTGTTGAGGGAGAGCAAAGAAAGACCTGTGTTGGTGGAAAGAGCTACTATGGGGTTAAGGAGGAAATAGGTGTTAAGGATTTTTCCCTAAAATCCACAAAGATGAACCCAGCTAAGACTTCTTGGGTGCCTGTACTGTCCTTCCCTTTTAATCACACTGGTGAATATCAGAACTATCATCACAGAAACCTCATTCAGTATTTAATGGAACCAGATGATGAGATCCACAACCAAGCACCAGGCAGAGATCCTGGAATCGAGTGGAAGAGAGACAGAGGAGGGAATGCATGAGCAAGGGAGTTCAAAATCATGATGAAGAAATCTGTAGAGATAGCTAAACCAATCTCATAGAAACTCATGAACTCTGGACCGACAGCTGTGGCGCTTCCATGGTACAAAACAAGTCCCTCCATATGTGGGAGACAGTTTCGAAGCTTAGGCTATCTAAAGGGACCCTGGAAGTAGGACCTGGATCTATCCCTCATGCAAACACTAGCTTTATACAGAACATTCCCTATGAGGGGATGCCATGCTCAGCCTTAACACAGGGGGGGAGGGGCTTGGTACTGCCCAAATTTAATGTGCCATACTTTGATGACTCCCCATGGGAGGCCTTACCTGTGGATATGAATTGGGCTTGGGGGAAGGCATGACAGGGGGTGGGAAGTTGGGCAGGAAGGAGAAATTTGTTTGGGATGTAAAATGAAATAAAAACAAGTCATATAAATTGAGTATGTAACTGGAATATCATAAAAATTATACATTACATGTATAATAAAGGTTCATATATATATATATATCTTAGAGAATTTATATATTATGCAATTTCATTCAGTAGCATTGGTCAGAGTTGAGAAAGAAATATAGATCTGATCTAGAGCATTAATGGTGTAGTGGCATCACTGCTTTCCAAAAATAAATCTAACTCCAAGCCCATATTCATAATCATGACTCCTTACTAGATAATGTTGCTCCTCCATTATTTATTCAGTATAATCCCCTTATCCACTGAGTTTCAGAACTCAAAGCAAATAAAATAATTAATTAATTCATTCTCTATATTATTGTTATCATATATCTGTTCTTATCTACTTTTGCTGAGACCTTAGTTTGACTCAGACCCTTATATTTTCTCCAAACAACTTCTTAAATAATTTCTACCTATGATTCCTCATATTCAAAATCTTTACCAGAATCAACATATGAATTTGTTATTCATTTTTTCAGTAATTATATAGCATCTCCTATGAGTTCTTTTTCAACTATGTGGGCATACAAAAATAATCAAGCCAGTTTACATGAGCTTAAATATATGGAAAACCACTATGATTTACTTTCTTCTAGACATTACATAGCTATCACATGTCAACTTACTTAATATCTATATAAGATAAAGTCAACCAAAACTCCAGGATAAATGTGATAGATGATCTCCAGGCCTCAATTTCTAATGAGTCGATATTGGCAGTTGATAATTTAGGGGGAGGGAGAATCATTCTTTTTACAGAATTTGTTCTCTGATAGAATTGTCAATATGCAGTAGATGCTCCTACATCCATGAGTATATGAGCATTATTAACTGGATTTAATATCATAAAAAGACACAAACAGAGGAAATAAAGAAGGCAAGATTCATGGGAGTAGATATAACCATATTTCACTGTTTACTTGCATTTAATCTTCAAGAATAAATAGAAATTTAAAAAGTCCTGCTTTTCTGGTGATGACAACCTACCTATAATAACATGCCTCTAGCAGAGGAACTCCTTCAGCCCTCCCCAGAAGAGGAAAAGAGGAAACACAATAAAAAGTACCTGGTAAAGGGCCCAATTCCTGCTTTATGCATGTGAAGTGCCCAAGATGCCATAAAATCATGATGGTCTCTAGCCATGCACAAATGGTAGTCTTTAGTGTTGGCTACTCCACTGTCTTCTGTCAGCCTACAGGCAGAAAAGCAAGGCTGATAGAAGGATGCTTCTTCAGGAAGATTCAGCACTTTAAAGCACCCGATTCAAGATGAGTGAGAACCATCACGATAAGCACATTTTGGATAAGAAATAATTAAAAGATCCCAGACTCTTCCCATCCTTTCCTACACTCCTGAAACCAAGCCCTGGTTTTCTCTGCGTTAGAAGATTTTAATGCAAGTTGAACAGGTTCAAGAAGAAAAGGGAGAAGAATGAAGTAGAAATCTTGCAGAAATATAAATGCTGCTGAAATGATAGACAAATGACAAATATCATTCATACATACTGTTTCTTCTCCTAAATATTATACAGTGTTACTGTTACATGTACCAAATACTTCTTAGCATATACATTATCACAGTGGATTAGAATGGAAGAGAAAAATTCTAAGAATTCCCTGGATCTCTTATATCTTAGAATTCATTCATTTTGACAGTTATCAAAAGATTGCATATTACTCTGTACATTTTGTATATTGTAAATAGAGACTATTATTTTGCTATTTGAAGCAAGAAAAATGTTTTGGAAGTTATATCCCCATTTAATAATAAAATTTTGCATATATGCATGAATCTATAATAAAGACAGTATTAGCAACAATTGTCTTTAATGGTGGAGTATGTGAAGTTAATAAAAACTACATAGATTTTAAATTTTATTATAAAACATTCACTTCCTTGTATTTGAATTGTGGATAAGAGTCACTCATGCTGACATTACTATAAAACAAAACATTTCAGGTAAATGAAGCAATGATGTATTTTCAATAGTTGACCAGTTGTATGTTTCTATGTTAAATGGCATTTATTTCAAAAGAATCATCGCTGATGAGGGTTGGGGTGGTGTCACTAATCTCTGAGTATGCTTATAAGTTATTAGGAGTCAGTCTAACAATATTTACCTTAGCAGGAAAAATAGTAATAATTTCTCCCTTAGAACATATGATCTGTCTTACCATGAGAACTTGGCCCTGGTATTGATGACTGTTAAGAGTTTCACCTTATGGATTAGAACTAATATCTAATAAAAGTAGATAGTTACTTCTGTAAGATCTGTACCACTACTGTGCTTATGGGCATATCTTGCCAGGCTGGCTAGTGTTACAGCTTGCAAGACTCAGAGTTGGGTAAAAGTGATGATTACTTTTCTCCTTTGTTACTATGCTCAACAACTTCTAGATATCTAATAGTAACAAAGATTCTGGATCAGTTGCAAGTTTATTTCTCTATGTTCTATGACTGTGCCATGTAGCATTTTCAGTAATAGGTCTTACTGTCAAGTTCTGGAGTTAATAAATAGCATTGGCAATATCCTGTAACTTTTAGAGTTTCCCAATATCCAACAACAAAAGATATAACGTAATCTTTGAACTCGTATTTTATTGGTAAACATATGGGATCTACCCCATTAAAGATCAACTCTATTTAAATTATTATTATATATGCGTATTTTCATATTTTAAGAAGCTTCTACAGTAATAGATTTTCACATGACTTTTCCAGAAGATCTTTAGTGTTCATTTGCTTCATGAATTCCCTCCTCTATGCTTCCCTCTCATCTTCCATCCAATTTAGCATTTACTATTTCATTTTTTCTCTTTTATATCAGTGTATACCTCCTGTCCCTTGAAAGCCTGCCCTTCAAAGACCTTTCCTTGCTAGTTTCCTGAACTGAATAGCTACACGGAAAAAAAGGAAACTAGGTCCTAATGTACAAAATTCAATTCCAAATAAAGACTTCAACATAAAACCTAATATCTTCGATCTGGTAGAAGATAAACTAGAGAGAATACCCTTTATCTCATGAAACTGAAAGTATTTGTAGTAGAAAACAGAGCCATTGTATACATAAATTCACAAATTGCCCTTTACAGGGAGCACTCTGTGAGTAGGATGTTGCCCAATGCATAGTACAATGTATTCTACATGACAGCAGTGCAGTTTTAGAACTAAAACTTCCCATTATAATTGAGAGTTTCACTGTTTACTTGCATTCATCTTAGCAAAGTGATACTAGCAACCACCAGAAATGGTGATTTAAGTCTGTTATTCTGGTACTTGGAAGTATGAAGAAGGTCATCACAACAACTTGTAGTACAGAGTAATGCCCAGACAAGACTGTGCTAAAGAGAAATCTACTACCTCCAAAACTATGTAATATATTATGGATACCCTTGACTATATTTATATCTATATCTGTCTATACTGTAAATGTAGTTCTATATGAATAAAAATCAGAAAAGAGGTAGAAAAGCATGTTAGTAGTATTAGTAGACCAAATATCTTGGAAAAGTGACCAGCAATAGTTTAAAAAGATCAAGGAAACGTTAAATTGCAAAGCATTTGGCTTTGTTTTTTGTGAGCTCACTTACTTGCATTGTTGTTGTTACTTTTGTTGCTTACCAAATCAATAGCTGTTCTCTCTAGGTTCTGAATGAAAATCACTTCTAATTCAAAGCACATGAGACTAAAGCAACATAACATGGCAAAGATCAATGAACACAATGTATTTTTAGCTCCTGTTCTGAGGCTTTTAAGGAGAACTAATAAATTGCAGAAGCAGTGATGAAAAAGTGTCTAATATTTGTCAGCAGAACATATGGCAACAACAGCATTCTGAAGTTTCTTTCAAAGGCAAGAAGACAGTTTTAATGAATAACTTCACATTTAAAGGTAATTCACTATTATTTTTATTTTCAGAAATATTAGAGACTACCTCTAGCCTTTCCAAATTCAATTACACATTCAAATAAATCCTCTACATGTAAAATGTGACAACCCACAAGAAAGAATGTGTTGTCTTCCACTATTTTTAGTAATTAGGAAATACATGTGAGCTTTTCAACTCCTTTCATACTTTTAGAAAAGTTCAGTACAGAAGGGAAGCAGAAACAAATAGGGAAATTAAGCTGTCTCATCAATGTAATCATGCTTAAACCAAAATTTTGAATGACAGAAATGCTGATAGAATTCCTAAGTTTATTACTAAAATTGGATTATTAATTTTGTTATAATTTCCTTTTATTTGTGTACGTATTATACGTATGATTTGCACATTGTTTACATTGTGTGTAGTATATTTTTGTGCTGGATATTCATAAGTGTGTACAACTCAGAGCACTCATGCAAAGACAAGAGGAGGACATTAACTGTCTTTTTGCATCACACTCCACATTACTGTCTTGAGAGAGGTTTTCCTGCTTCTGCTAGACTGGTTATTCAGTGAGATCTTTGGTCTACCTATTTTCCCCCTACAGTGCTGGAGTTCTATGTGAAGCTGTGTTTAGTTTCTTCATAGATGCTGGGGACTTGATCTTATATTGTTATGCTTGCATAACAAGTCATCATTCCATCAGAATACTTTCCCCAATCCTTACTTAGTTTTCTGAATATCTACATGGGATGATTTAGTTTAGAATGAGCTTAAATTGGGGAATGCTAATTCTGTACCCAAATATGTTATCCTTGTTTGCTACATATATATGGAATCATTGTACTGTTGTGATGACTGATTTCTTACATAGTAATAAACACTTCTAATATGATTTAACCTGAAGTATTGAAAATGTTTGGTAGAATTATAAATCCTTTACAAACCGGAAAAGAAAGGTCATTGTCTTTTAGACAACATTGACATTTGTGTTGAAATCATAATCTGATATAAGGTATCATCTCACATCAAGGATATTAAGTGAACAAAATATAAATAATTCTCTGTGGTATATTTATTTCAAAATTTATGGTCCATGAGAATTTTCTAAGTCACTTTTCTCACTTGTTAAAGATTTCAATTTTATACAAAAACAAACCAACAAAACAGGATTGCAGATAAGTGATCAAATATATTCTATTTCATTTGCAACTTACACTTTACTCATCTATCCTAGGAATTCAGAGTTATACAAAGCACACCATTCTTAAAGACTCAATTACTTATGGACTTTTCTATGAAAAGTGCATTCATCAGTGACAACTAGGTATCCCTAATCTCCCTTGTGTATCCAGAAACTATGGAAACTATAATTTCAAAAACAAAATCTAACACCTGCTAATCAGAGCACTGAGGCAATAACTAGAAAATCATGAAAGACATTAGTGTATGTATCTATTATCTACAGTACTTGAAATTATACAATTTACGAATAGCTATTGTAATTAACTTGTTCTTTCCCTCCAAATGGACATACCATACTGTATCAAGATAGGAATTAAGAAAAGAACACAAGGTTTATGCATGTGGAAAAACAGGGAAAGTATGAGAGGGCATTATTTCACATGTGTTTAAGTGTGAGGTGTTTGTGAAAAACTGTTATATGACTACTGAATCAAAGATAAACACATGTGGGGATGATTTTGTTACAGATCTATAGCTATTCTTTCCTGGACCCATTCACGGTCCACAGATAAAACACAGGGGATAACTTTGAGAAATGAAAATTACCTGCCACTTGTAGGTATCAGAAGACTAGCTTTGATATTGCAGCAGTCTTAAAGACTATTATACCAACATGTAGTAACATTTCAAATAGTGCTTGTTTGATAATACAGATATATATACTGTTTCATATATTCATAAAAATTTATTTTTTCTCCTATCATGAAAGCTATATGGAGAAAGGATTTAGGTATGCTTTAAAACCAGGTTTTGTTTAAGATAATATAATCTAATGAAACATATCTAATCATGAATTTCTTTTAGCATATGTGAAATTATTTAAATTTTAAGTGGATAGATTTGTATGATTAATATACATATTATCTACTAGAAAAATTTTATAGTCTCTTCTCAAAGAACTATCACAATGATGTTACAGCAATGAGTGTCTTAAAAAAGAAATATTTTGCAGCATATACATTTCTCATAATTAAATCACATGCTTATTATTTTCTGCTGTTTCATTATATTTTATTCCCCATAACCTTATATGATTGAATGTAATGATTAAAGAATACTACATTGTATATAACTAGTCATTCCAATCCATAAGAATTATTAAGTTGAGATGCTCTGCTTTTGAAAACTGGAAAATACATCCTTTTATGCCTATCACTTTCATCATATTTCATATTTCTATGTGATCACCTGGAGCAGACACAAGGTTAAAAAGTTGTACCCAATAAAGGATAGCCTTGTGGCCTTCTTTAACAGATAATATGACTCAAGTATTCCACGAACAACCACAGTTCAAAAATTTTTGTCATAGTTTTGATTCAAAAGAATCATTCTTTCTCCTGCCACTTTAATAAGTGTTCAATAACATTTTACTCCCAAAATGAAGCATGGGCTAAACCTACAAATGAAAGTTGCTCCCAAATAAAAGTGCAAGTAGAATTAAAAAAGAAAAGTTCATGAAGCTATCAAGTGTACACATTGAATTAGAAAAAAAAGCCATTATTGTCCATTAAATGTAGCAACAGCTAAATGAATAATTCTTTATTAATTCTCCATCACACTGAGGCAAGCATTTCATAAACATACTAAAACACAAGTCTTCCTTAATAGATCATGAATGTTTTAATTGCTCATTGTTTATTTAAGCTAATTAGAACACTAGAGTAAGAAATAAAACACAAGTTCAATCCTTATCTCTGTCAACATCCAGTTCTCCCACTGAACACCTACATCTTCAAGTACTAAAAGAAAATGTAACAGTAATTTTCAGACTCAGTCTTCTAAAATTAATGTAGTCAGTAAAATGATATTTACATGTAATGTACTATAATAAAATAAAATATAAAGAACTTTCAGAAATTGAAATAATGGAATCTAGATTCTTATTTTTTATACTTAAGGAGCTTCCTTTAAGAGAGTCAAAATTTATAATGGGATTCATATTAGTTAATCAATGAATTAAAAAAAGGTCAAACAGTAGATTAAAAACTCTTTATACCAGTGTGGGACAAAGATTAAATGCTCAGATAACTCTGTTGAATGAGTGACTATAATTTCTAGCAAAAACCATTCATTCAGAAAACAGTATTTTAACATGTACACTGTTTCATTGTTTGCCTAGGAACTAGTGATAGAGAGGGAAAAAAAAACAGTTACCTGATTAATTACATTATAGAATTTTTCAGTCTTGTGATAAATGAAAACATTAAGAAAATAATTATGTAATAGATGTAAATATCTGTCAAATATTATAAAGGTGAAGGACACTGTGCATTAGAAATCCATTATATGAAGATGAATAAATGAGGAAATTAAGGATGATTATTAACAGGAAATAATTTTAAACAAATATGGTGGGTCACTATGAATTACAAGGGAAGGATATACGGTTGTGGCTAAAGGAGCAGCATATAAAAGAAAAAGAAAAAATGATATTTTTCAAAGTCTAGCTGTATTAAGAACTTACACCAAAAGTATAAAATGTTACAAATTTATTGGTGGAAGTAATATTATTGATTTTTTTCTAAAATACCAACTAGATGCTGTTCACAGAATGGTAAAATAGACAACAAAAGTGTTAGGCATCTTTAGCAGTTATATGAGATACATAAAGACCATGTTAGCTTAGACCAATATGTTTTCAATGAGAAGTAAAGAATAGGGAAGTCTTGATACACCACAAAATGGTACAGATTGTATAGTTGGCATAGATGACAGAACTTGTTTAACACAGTGATATAACTTTCATTCTTTTGTTACAAACACTAGAGTAGAAGCCCAGTTAAATGTCAAATATTTTTATGATTTGGTTTTGCTTATGTTGATATTCAGTAATTCTTCTAACATTCAAAATAAAATTCAAAAACGTTTAGCTGAATACAAGTTAACAAATACATTCTCAATGGGCAAATGAACTATTCATATGCATAGATCTATGAACATGGGAAATATTACTATGATGTGAATATAGAATGACCGTAATACTAGAGCCAAAAAGGTGAAAGTTTGGTATTTATTGGTTGGGTGAGATGACTGTGCATTTGAATAGGAATGGCACCCATAGTTTCATGTTTTTGAATGCTTGACCCATAGGGAATGGCACTATTAGGAGGTACAGACTGTTGGAAAATGTGTATCACTGTAAAGGTGGGCTTTGAGGTCTTATATACACAAACTGCAATGAGTGTGGTACACAGTCTCCTTCGGCTGCCTGTGAGTAAGGATGCATAACTCTCTACTCCTCCAGCACAATGCATGCACACACATACAGCCATGTTTGACCATGATGGTAATGGAGTAATGGTCTGAAACTGAATCTGCTCAAAATAAAGGTTTACCTTTGTAAGAGTTTCTGTGATATCATGGCATATTTTCACAGCAACATAAACCCAAACTAAGACAAAGACTTAACAGAAAAATAAATCATGAAGTTCTTTCAGAAGAGATTAATAACAATGACATACCATTCCTGAATCTACCAGAGGTTTATTTTAAGTAGAATTTTGTAAACAATATTAAATATCAACTATGGTCAAATAAGCTAGAGACCAAGTGGATAATACTGGTATTCACCTGAAAAAGAACAATAAAAAATTAACAATGATACAAACATAATTGTGCTGTTTTCTGTGATTCATCTAATACAAGGATCGAAATATAGCACTTTCATATTGAAGAGTTCAGTCATTAAAAATGCAGATAGAAATTAAATTACAAAAAGACAAATAAAGATATTTAAGAAATCAAAGATTTACAATGTAGAAAACAAGTATTTGCGTAAGAGGGTAGAAAACATGAAAATCAGTCATAGAAGTTTAAGCTGAAGAGAGTAATTGGGTTTATTGTACAGATCGTGAATGAAAGGTTTTGGGTGTTTAATTTTCAGCTGACAGGTGCTAAAGGAACATTTAGTTTTCTAAAACAGAAAGAATCTGTATTTTGGAAAGAAAATAGCTAAGAAATAGAGAAACTAATTACAAACTATTGTTCTGATTCAGGGAGCTAGATTGACAACCTCAATAAAGACAGTAAAAATAAAAATGGAGAAGTGAGTATTGACACAAAGCTGCTTGCAAGGAAGAAAGATCAAAATATTATCTTTCTCATAATTTATTACACATCAGTAATGCTGAAATATTATAACATGCATTGGGAAATAATCAGCAAAAAATAAAAGCGATATGATTTTAAGAGCATTTGTGTGTGATCATTCCTATGCATGAGCTGAGAGCTCTTTTATACTTTATTTCATTCCTGGTTCAAATTGCTAACCTGCTTTTCAAGCAATTTTCCACTTGGGTTGATTCAGGCCTGAGGTGGTCATTTTGCCCTGACCCCATTACATTGCTTTCTAATTCTCACATCTTCCCCTGACCCTTACCTTTAATGAGAAAATCCTCTTACCATATTGCCTGCATCAGCTACAATTAGTCACTGTCACATCTGTCATGACTATGCTTTTTTGCAATCCTGATATGCATGGCTATTCTTTGAAGAAAAATGTGGGCCCAAGCTCCTGTATGTCATACTCATGGAAGATAAGATGAAAAACTGCAACTATGAAATTCTTTTTGAATTTTCCTTGAAAGAAATGCCCTTAATTTTGGGGACCATAGGGGAAATAGTAGAGTATTGATGGGCATTGGAGATTCCAATTAGATCTTCATAGGAATTGGTATTATTATAAATTAGCAGAGATTTTGTTTTGTATTAGAATTGAAAAATTGTCATCAATTCCTTTTCACTCCTAAGGCGTGGTTGAACCTCAGCGCTCTCTATACAATTTATTTAGAAAGTCCAAGCCCAAACCTAGAATTTTGGGGGGGATGAAAAATTGTTATCTTGACTATACATCTTTTCATAACCAAATTGACTAGTGAACAGTGTGCCATGAAAACTGCCTCAATCTGTCCAACTATCTTCTTTTAAGGCAGATATCTACAGGACAGGCTTGTTTCATGGTAACTAGTTGTTTTTTTTTTAATTTAAAGAGCTTACTTTTTTCTTTGATGAATTGCATAACTTAATGATAATATCAAGGTAAATTAATAAAAATGGGCACGTGTTTTAAACAAAGATTTCTGAGAGATATTTAGGACATAAGGTAATGAAAAACAACTATAGCTGATTTCAGGCTCATGTATAACTATAAATCGCACTAACACAATGGAAACTGCTGAATACCATAAAATCACTATAAATTGAAGGCAAGAAAAAAACCAAAATGGCAGATAATATTGATTGCTTCCACAATCCAGTCCCTGTGTGAGATAGAAAATTTTGGGCATATCTTTTATGACATATGTGCTAATTCATCCTACTAAAATTTATGTATGTTTTTATCTTTTCAAGACCTTGTTACATGGTTTGGTGGAGAGTAAAAGCAAACCAAAGTAAAAGTAGCTGAGTTATTATTCTTTCCATTCCGTAGTGCCAATCCACTTTTTAAAAATTGGGCTAAGTTGACTCAAGTCTTAGCTATTATTGTTGGTTCAGTAAAGAACATAAAATTAGGGGCTGATTGATTTCAAAAGCTTCTGCAGAACATACTTTTGTTACATAAGAGCACTTAGAATGAAACATCTACTAATAGAAGATATGAAAGTTTTAATGCAAGTCCACAAATTCTTTGATTCTCTTCCCACTGAAAGGCAGGTTTGTGATAAGTTCTTTAAAATTACATAAAAGGCAATTCAACTTCTTCCTGACTTGTACTCTTACATTTGGAGCTCTAACCATAAAAGCTGTGTCTGCCTTGCAGCCCCAAGGCTATAAAAACACATACAATGAAGTGTCATACGTAAGTGCTCTAGGCAACAATGCTAGCCTAGGTTCCACATAACAGTCAGTATAGACTGCTAACAAATCAGCTGCCTTAAAAATCCAGCATAATCAGATTATGGTAAATACAATTTCAACTTGACACATCTGTATCAAATATAGGATAACTATCTCATGGAAATGGCTTATCTAATCACTTTCAATATTTTGTGTAAAGTCATGAAAAGAATAAAATATTTGGTATAAGCAGCATCAGGGTTCCAGCCACTTGTTATGCAGCAACAACAAGAAAGTAAGCTAAGAAAAATGATAGGGTGCATATTTCTTTTCCACAGGTGTGCTGCTCAGAGTCATATGAGTAGTACAGAAGGAGAGATGTCTTCGTTGTTTCTTTCCCTTCCCACTATTGGCTGGAAGAAGCATGCCTATAGAAGATCGGCTCATACAACAACTAAAAGTGTATCGTAGGCCATGGGTCTAAAACTCTTTAACTGATTGGGCTACATATTTGTTACAGCTTTAGCTAATAGAAACATGTACTAACAATTGCTTATTATATTCTTAGTCAAGCAAAATTTTCCAGTTTTTTATTTACAATTGTCATTCTTAAAGTAAACAAGACAAATACTATATTCACAGACTTGACAGTCTAGTGAACAATATGCACAACTACTTAAAAACAATGATGAAGAGGGATGATAGTATTGACATCAGGTACTTAGAAAGACATCTCATTCAAGTTAAGAGCATTCTAGGTGGAAGGAATAAGAATTTGTTTTCAAGATACAATTTTCTTGTGGCTCTTGATTCATAGCAAAGCACAACAGGAAACAACAACAAAAATCCAGTGTCATGTCTACAGGCACATGTATAAGATATAGAACTGAAGAGTGAGGAGTGAAATTAAATAAGTTAGTACAGAAATCTCTGAATAATTTTAGAGAACATTGTAATGTTTTTGTTTGAGGATGGGATAAGGGTAGTTTGCATTTTCTAAAGATTACTTCTCAATATAGGGGCCATATTATGTTACTATGAAACTGGAACTTTTGTTGTAGCATAGGCAAGAGAAATATCCATTTATATGAATAAATGAACAAATAAATGAATACATAATTGAGCAAATTATCAAATAAGAAGGCAGAAATGAATCAAGAAATTGTAAAAAAAGAAAAAGAAAAGAATGAAAATAAGTATAATTGATGAATCTATTTATTGATCACAATGAGAATTATTAATGATACACAATCTATCTAGAATTGTTTAGCTTATTTGACACCACTAACAAATCCTAAAAGTTTAAAAATCCCTTTATTTTTGTTATGGCTTTAGTTACTGCTTTAGTGAAAGAGAGACTCTAATAAGGTTGTAGAAATAGGAACAGTTCCTTGTGACTTTTTGTATTATTTATCATCATTTGTCCTGAACAACAATTGTATTCTTATTTTTCCATAGTTTGAAAAAAATTCTAACAACACTGTTATGATTAAAGTTTCTAGTTCTCCACAACTGGAAAAGATAATTCCTTGGAATAAATGTTTTTCTTATATAGAGAAAAATGTAGGCTGTCCAGTATTCATGCCTTTTTACCTTCCTGTCCTTTTACCATATCAGAAAATAGTGTTTATCACAATTGTAGGATTCAATAACAAGGTACCCTCTTTTAAATTGGTGGTTTGAACAAAATGACTGCCATAGGCTCATAGACAAGGGCACTTTTGATAGGATTAAGAAGGGTGGCAAGACCCCCTGAATCTGGGTGTCAGTGAGGAGGCCTAGGTAATCTATTGAGCCTTGGACAGCAGATCAGTACCCATCCCAAGTATACACACGGTCTCTGGACTCCCATAGAACAATGTGAGGTGCACTCTCACCCTGAACTCTTGGGGAAGGGTCTAGGCCCTGCCCTATATGAAATGACAGACTATGGACACCCCCATGGAGGGCCTCACCCTCCCTGGGGGAATGAGGGGATAACGGGGGGGATGGGGGGGAGGGCACGGGAGGAGGGGAGGGAAAGGGAGAGGGACCTCGTACTGACTTGTGAAGCAACCTTGTTTCTTATCTAAATTTAAAATGGAAAATAAAAAAAATATTAATAAAAAAAAAGAAGGGTGGCTTTTTTGGAGTAGGTATGAATTTGTTAGAAGAAGAATGCCACTGGGGTTTGGACTTTGAGGTATCAAAAGCCCAAGAAAAGCCCACAGGCTCTTTCTTTTCCTGCTGCCTGCACATCTGGATTTAGAACTCTAAGCTACTTCTCCAGAACCATGTTTGCTTGGGTGTTACCATGCTTCCACCAAGATGAAAATGGACTAAACATCTGACATCCCAAGCAAGCCCTATTATATGCTTTCTTTCATAAGCGTTGTTGTGGTCATTCTGTCTTTTCATTAAAATAGAACACCAAGACTGAAACAGAGTAACTCCCATCTCTAAACCCTTTGATGCCGTGATCTTCCCTTCCCATACTGCAAAAGAGTGGAAAAATAAATCTCTGTTGTTTATGCATTACATGGAAAATATTTTGTTTTAGCAGAGCAGGATAAGATTGGACACAACATAAATTGAGTAAATAAAGGCAGAATTCTCCAATATTCAATTTGAATTGTAAATGGTAAGTGAAACTTGATCAAATGATACCACATTATCAACTCATGGATTCCAAATTAGCAAGCAAAACATGTTAGCACAGGAGAAACCAGATACTCATTTCCTTAACAATGTTATAATATTTATATCACTAAAGGAGATAAAATGCAATGTATATGGTTCTGGCAAGAATATATTAAAATATATGACTATTATAACCTTGCTGAAAACAATTGAATGAAATCTAAGAGTCTTCTCCCAAACCCCTCCCCGTGTGTGTGTGTGTGTGTGTTCTGTTCCTGTGAGTGCAGTTACATGTGTGCCATATTGTACCTATGAAGTCAGAGGACAACTGCGGCTATCATCAGCATCAACTTCCACCTTTGTAAGAGAACATGTCTTGTTGTTTTATAGCTATGCACACCTGGATAGGTGACTTGGGATGTGTCATAGATCCTACTATACACACTTGTCATCCATTTGAGTTCTGGGATAACAAATATGCACTACCATGTCTGGCTTTACATCAGTTCTCAAGATCTGAATTCAATTACACATTGTTTTCATTAGAATTGTTTTGCTCACTGAGAAATCTTCTCACCACCTGGAAATATTTATTTTTATTTTTTTTACGTGGATGAGATGTTTGCGATAGAGAAACAGTTTAAACATAGCATGCCAAAATTAGCCCATCAGGTTGCATTTGTATAGATCTATTTACGAAACAAAACTATAGTGAAAATAAACCATGACTTCTTATTGAAAATATTTTAGATGAAAATTGAGTTATAAATATTACATATGGCCTGAGGAGACTACATAAGGGAGAAAACATTTTGAAAGTTTTGATGATTTACCAAGTACGATATTCATGCCTTGTTGGAGAATCTATAGACACAAATGATGGAGGAATTCTGTGAATCACCTGGGTGAAATATGTTACACAACCACTGGAAAATATTTATACCTAAGCATATGTGAGCAATTAGCAAATGATCTCAGCAGGATGCATTTGTTCACTTATATTTATGTATAACAATTAAAACTATCAAAAAAGTCATACATTTGAGAAGGAATAAGGGAGAAATAGGAGAAATTAATAGAAGGTGGGGAAATAATAACAATAATAATAATAGAGTATGCATACATAAAATTATTGTGGGATCCCTTAGTGACTCCATTTCATATTGACTTAAGTAAGATAAGAGAGATGAAGCTTTTTCTTGCTACTCAAGGCCAAATAGCAGGATATTTGACCAAAAGTGTGGTTATTAGATGTTTTAAGAATTAAGGAGGTGATTATACTTGTTTGTTCCTTGAATCATTGTAAGGAAGTCTTTTGCTTCCCCCCTTTGTTTTGAATATAAAAGGGCTATGAGACATAAATTAGGTGCTGCTGCAATACTCACTGAGAGCCCTCCCAATTCTATATTCTCTCTTCTGTCTCTTTCTTTCTTAATCCTTGCTCCCCTATTCAGGTACTGTTGGACAGGTCAGCTGCCCCTGACAAGTTATCAATATACTTTTTAATATGGTATACTATTCACTTATGAAATTGTATTTGGAACTGGCAATTTTGTAAAAGGCCTCTCCCTCTACAGTGCTCTCACGTAAACTACATTTTTAGGAACAGGACCCAAACACCAAACAAAGGTACGACTCTGAAATTTTACATTAAGAAATCAGTTTAAAATGAGCATCAACTAACTCAATGACACTTTTTGAAAGAGCCTTTGTTTTCCACAAAAAATCCAAGATTTCTTATTTGAAAACACTTTAATTACAGTTAAATTTATTGAGGGACATGAGGCATGAATATGCCACAGTGTTAGGTCAAAGGACAATTTATAGGAGTCAAATCTTTCTACAGAGTAGGTGCTCAAGATCAAATTCTGGTGTTCACGCTTGGTGGTAGGCACCTTGCCCACTAAGAAATCTCACGTGCCAAAAACCAAGAGTTTTTATAGCTTGTCTCCATAGTTTCCATGATTTCTCTTGTTTTGCAAGATTATTTGGTTATTGTTACATTAAATTCCTTGAAATGAACCCAAAGCATTTCCCTTAAATTACTTTCCTTTTGCAACTGTAGATAAAATCAATTTCCAGTTATTTGTCACTTCAAATAATGTTAATAACCATGATGATACATCCATAATTTAGAATAAAACAATTTTATGAGCAAAAGTGGATTCACAGCACAATTGGTGGATATTTTTATGCTTTCCCTTACATCAAATAATGATTTGCAAAGTTGTTAATTTGTCTATTTCTTTTTCTTTGCCTGAAGCTATAAATATCTTGTTTGTGTTCTTCTTCAATGTTTAGCCATTAGCGAAGGTCAGTAAATCATAACACTTGTAAACACAGATTAGGTCTTGCTCAGGTTTGAAAAAAATCTTTGCACACAGAAAAAATATTACCATTCATAGAAAGTATATAAAAAAGATCCTGGTTATGCACTTGCTAATTATTTTATTTTACTACAGACCTCAGCTTCAGTGTAATCTTTAGTGATAACTTATGTGTCTATTTACATTTTGATGTCCTTCCATCTGTGTGTATAGGTGTGACTGAAAAAACTGAAGTTGGACATCCTTTGAATACAGTGCACATCCAAGAACAGTGTATTGGATTCATGTCTTCGGTAATTTTTCTTGCATCTCTGTGTAAAATTCTTACTTTGTCAGAAACCATTGAAAAATAAAGAGTATTTCACTCATTGTAGTCAGAACTCACATGATTCAGTAGCCAATTTATTTCCTAGCTGAATAATGTTCTACCTTGCTGCTCAGGAAGTTTTGTACAGCTCTATGATTTTAAAAGAAAAAAAAAGAACAAAAGAAAATTTGAAAATTCCTGGGTAAAAATTTCATTTTTGCTATTTTCTGTATTAATTCAGCAAGTTCACCAAAACTCTGTATGGAAAACACCTAACCTGTTATTTCACATACCACTCTTCGTAGCAGTTATCATTGTGACTTGTGTTCCAACCACAGTGTACCTGAAAATTATAAGAAACCAGGAATGGTGTTTAAAAGCAGTACTGATTTATGTCTATTTGGCACACTTTCCTCTTTAGGATAGAAGGTTTACTGTGTCTTCAAAATAGTGCTTTCAGAAGCCTTTCTGTATTTATGATGCACATTCTTCCTTCCTGACTCCTAACAACCTTGGAAGAAGCCACTAATAATAATAACACAAATACTTTTATGGGTAAAGAAAATTTTAAAATTCTTTACCTATTTTTACTTATTTAATTTTCCCTAAAATTTTTAAAGCAATTATACTTTGATTATTTTAATGTTTCATTTGGCAAATAGAGGACTCAGAGAAGGAAATAGGGCATAGAAATATAGTTTGTAAGAGACAAAGCTAGAATTTTCATATAGAAAATATGGATTTGGAGGTCATTTTAAAAATCAGTTTGTTAAACTAATAAGAACAGATAGTACACTTGATCTTATCAAAAAGGCCAAGAAGCTGACCTGAACAAAGGGGTCCTCTTGGATGCCAAACTGATGGCTGAGATGCCAGCATGAGACTGATCCAGACTCCCTGAATGTGAGTGTCAGTGAGTTGTCCTAGGCAATCTATGGGGCCTTGGGGAGTATTTGTCCCTGGAATACAAATGCACTTAGGTGCCCATCCCATAATGAGAGATGCTCTCCCAGCCTGGAATCTTGGGGGAGGGCCTAAGCCCTGCCCTGGAAGAAATGACAGACTCTGGATATCCCCCATGGAAGGCTTCATTCTCCCTGGGGAATGGAGTGGGGATTGGGTGGGGGGCTAGGGGACCTAGTGGAGGAGCGGGGAAGGGGGGGCAGGAGAGGGAGCTGGGATTGATATGTGAAGCAAGCTTGTTTCTAATTTAAATAAAAAGGAAAAAACTGCTAAAAATCAGTTTATTAAAATAAACAATATTTCCTTGCACTTTATATCTATAAGAGTTATCCATTTTCTGAATGCATTCCATAAAAACCAAGTTATAAACCTTTGACAATACAAGTTTATAAGAGAAATAGTGTGAGTTCTAATGCCACCTTGAGTTTAGAACAAACTAATGTGAAAATACTGAAATTCACGACTTTTCCATTTATTTTGTACCCTGATTATGTGTTTGGAAATTCAAAAGCAAACAAAACCTACCCTCTGCATTACTACATATAATTCAGCATTCACATGCTTCCTTCATATACTTTGATACTATTAATACTTTCACAGATTAAAAAAATAAGATAAAGATCTTTTTTACTTGGGCAAATCTCTTATGACATTAAGCATTGTTGATCTTTAATAACTTCCATGATCAAAAGTAAGCAGGCTTTTCTTCTTAATCTTTGAAAGGGGTAGGAGTAATAAGGCTTCCTCATACCCTAATACAAGAATTTGACTTGAGTGTTTCATGGAAAGAAAACCAGCACATGAAATGGATTTGTTCCCTCGGGGACTTCAGGATGGTTCAGGAGGCCACATTAGGTGGAGAAGCTGTGGGGCACAGATTGTTCATCATTTTTCAAAAAGACATTTCACTTACAGCTTCAGAAGTGTTAATGAAGCATTCACACTTTTACCAAGTGAAAAAGCAATGGAAAAACAGCTCTTTCAATCTGTCTTCAGACATGCTCGGCAGTTACACATAAATGGGTCTTATGTGATTTTCACATGGGAATAACATTAAAGGATTAAAGACAAAGTAAATGTTCAAAATAAAAAAGATACAGACAGAGGGAAAAGATAGAAGTGAAAACATGCAGAAACATTTTTGATTATTTTTGATTTTTATAATCTTTCCTGCAAGGCTGTAATGAGAATATCATGTTAGCAGAAGTTGTAGAAGATGTTGCTTTTGAGGAAGGCTTTTTCCAGCATCCTTACATAAAAATCAATTCACACAACAAAGAAAACAATTATAGAGTAGGCATTTGTTTCTCTACTGTTGATGAAATTGTATGATTGACTAAGAAAACTTTTTTTATTTTTTCACGCAACATTTAGTAGCATATATAACCAGTATTAAAACCTTTTTTATCACAGTTTATGCCTACCTACTCTCTGTATTTATTATAGGTGCTCATGGTGTCTGTAAATTACTTATACTAACTGTTGCTTTTGTCTAAGAGGCAAACGGATTATAACAACATCTTAAATGGTATATTATCACAACAGAGGTCATTTTAAATCATCATTCTCTGTTTTTTTACATGAGATATTTAGAATTTATTCAATACAAATAGGACAAATCCTCTGACATATTGTAAAACTTTAACTTTGTTATGTCCACTCCTCCACTTAATTTCTGACTATTACTATAATGAATAATTTTGAAAAACTTTTGTTTGCATGTCAAGGGTCTCAGACAAGAAAATGTATGGCTTTTTGTGCCCTGGAAAACAATAATCAAGCTCATGTTTGTCTATATCTTTAAAAATTTCTTTACTAATATTTATCACACAAATAACCCAGTCCTGGGTATAGTATTTACTTTCAGAACTGAGTGGTTGTGGCACACGCCTTTAAACTCAGCACTTGGGAGGCAAAGGCAGGTGGATCTCTGTGAGTTCAAGGCTAGCCTGGTCTTCAAAGATAGTTCCAGGATAGCCTCCAAAGCAATACCAAGAAACTCTGCCTTGAAAAACCAATTTTTTAAAAAAGTTAACCTTATAATTTCTATTCTTCAAAGTTATATGAACAAATTACTAGCAGATGTTGACAGATTTTTCATGGAAAAATATGAAAAAATACAGGTATGACACAGATAACAGACCCAAGGAATTATTCCAATTAATTAAATGGTTCTCAACTTGTAGATCACAGCCCTTTTGTGGGATTAAATGACCCTTTCATAGAGTTTGAATATCAGTCATATTGCATACCAAGAAACATAACAGCAGCAAGAAAACTAATTTTATGATTGGTGTCACCTCAATATGAGCAACTGCATTAAGTTTCCTCAGCATTAGGAAGGTTGAAAACCACAGATTTAAGTCTACCTTTCTTAGTCAATAAAATACTGTCTACAACAGCACATGTGAGCGATAACATAGAGGCCAACGGGTGACTCAGACAGCAGCATCACCAAAAGTCCACCCCTGCATGCTTAACAATTTGGAATTCTTCGCTATGATTTCTCTGCACAACTTGCACATGACTGCACGGAAAAGTCTCCTCTCCACTAGCAGCTATCTTCTATAGACACAAACTCATTGACAGTCTCATCAGTATTGGAAAATTTGTGAGCTTCGCAAGTCCTGTGCACTACCCCTCCCTCCCATCCTCTGTATAAGAATGAATGCTTCATTCTGGAGGGAATTATACTAAGGCCTTACTCTGAACCATTCTTTCATCAATTTTATCCACTTTTCTATGATTTTATGAGGGTTGGATGGTTGGATAAAGATTTCCATTCATGACTGACAATTAGGACATTATTTCATAGCAACAATCTGTTATTCTGTCTATATGAGTTACTGCAGTAATTACTATATGATGCTGCAACGATAAACGGCACACTTACTGAAAGTATAAGTAAGTATTTATTGTAGAAAATACTCACAAGAGACAAACAAGTAACCCAGACGAGCCAAGTAGTTTTCCACCGCCGAACTGGAAGCCGGAAAGAGGGCGAGGCTTCTGCTGTTCATTTTTTTATTCCTTCCTCTGTACATGCCCCTAGCCCTGCCCAAAAGTGGGCCTGGCTAGTGACGTAGTCCATATACATCTTTAGTCATTCCTAAAGTGGGTGTGGTTAGCAGTGTGGTAAACTGCCCTTTTATTACCTCATCTGCATATGTCTCTAATGAGTCACATGGCTAATGGAGGAGCACTGTTTCCTCCTACAATTCCCCTTTTAGTCTAAAAAGGATATTTAAACTTAAAACAACTAACTTGTGTCAATGAACAAAATGTATCAAACGTCTATCCCATCTAAACCTAAACTTATCTGAAATAAACACCCAAGTTTGAACACCTCTTTCCAATCCCAACTCTGAAATAATTGAAAACTAACACTAACAGGTGTAAACTATCCTATAATATCAATAGTAGGGAGAGGGGGCATGGAATTCTCAAAACTACATTCTGCTGAAAGGGGACGATGACAATCTCATGGGGACCTGTGAGAAGAAAAATGTTAGTGTAGCAAAATCTTCAGTAAATTAAACAGTCTCTGTTTGGCAGGAGATGCTTGATTGAAGTTCCTGACTGGAGTTCTAGTGTTGATTGAAGCTCTCGTCTGAAGCTCTGGCCAGATTGTAGAAGATGTGCTGCTTCAGTTCCTTGGTCTGGAGTTGTGTGGATTGATGTAGATTCAAGCCAGTTTCAGGATGGTGCTTGTCAGGTGGAGTCGATGATGTGAAACAGTTCAGATGCATCCAGTCGAATCAGGTGGAGTCAAGGAAGTGGATCCTCATTCTCTTTATGAAGCAGTTGAAGATTGCTATCAGGAAATCCCTTGTTCTCTGGAAAACTCAAACATTAATGTTAACAAAGAAATATTTTAACTTTTATATGTATGCATACTGGAAGAGGTGACAATAGGGAAGATGGTAAACATAAAGGAAATTAGACTTTTCAGAAAAAGAAATCCACAGATAACAGTCCCTAATTCTAGTTTCTTCTGTCTTATATCACAGAAGGACTCTGGGTAGGAGAAACACAGGAAGTCAAGATTTAACTGCCATAGGGGTAAGAAGTTCAGAACTTTTCTCCGGTAAGAGAAATACTTAGATTAACAATTATGGGGTAAATACTTAAGTCAGAGCTAGCCAGTTAGAAACAAGCATCTTGTTTGTTATTTGGGGACTACAACACTGCAGAGCCCAGGCGACTGGTGGGGAAAAAAACTAAACCGGCTGGCAAGGAAAAGGCTTCTCTCTACAGCTATACACTGCAAAAGAATATTTTTCCTTCTACAATTGCAATTGAGAAAAACCAAACTTTACACGCCAAGTACAGTTGTCCAGAAGACAATTTGAAAGCCACATCATATGTGTTTAACAAAGTAATATCCTTTTAAAACTAGTTATTTTATTTATTATTTTCTCAAATATTATATCCTGAACACAGTTTACCCTCCCTCCTTTCATCCCAGTCCTTCCTCTAACTCCCACTGCACAATTCACTTCAGAAAAGACCAGGCCTCCCAGGGATATCAACCACACATGGCATAACAAGTTAAAATAAAACTGGGCACAAACACCCATATATCAAGGCTGGAGGAAGCAAACCCAGTAGAAGAAGGATGCCAAAGCAGGCAAAAGGGCAAGCAATAGCTGGAGTCCCATGAGATGACCAAGTTACACAATCGTATCATATATGCAGAGGACCTAGGTAAGACCCATACAGGTTCCCTGAATGTAGCTTCAGTCTCTGTGAGTCTCTAAGCGCCCTGGGTAGTTGATTTTGTGGGCCTGGAATCTATCAAGGTGACCCAAAATACCATTTAACTTGGAGCTAATGACCTCTACAGCAAGATTTTGACCTCGCTAATGAGACCAAATCTGAGTTTCCTCCTGGGGAGTGGGTATTAAATCCAATCAGAGAACATTCAGTTGCACCCATAACAGTTGTGCTCCTATCACACTAGTAGGGACCCTTTCCATGACATAATGATAGTGTAGTATAAAGGGCCCATACAAAGCAAGGTTACTAGCAGCAGTTCTTCTACAGAATCCTGTATATCAGGAAGGTGAAAGATTATATATTTAACTATCTAATCAATATATATTCTTTTTCTTTCAAACTTACGGCAGTTTTAATAATAGAAACTGAAACTGTGAATTTTGACTAAGATTACATGCATAAAATTTAAACACATGATTGATTCATAAAGACTAAAATTGAAAAGAATAAATAATATAAAGGAAGTGTTACATTACTTTTGATACAACGATTATCTGGACATCATTACTTATTTCCACATGTTGGCCTTCCTCAAGTATATCATGAAAATGTGCACAACACTGACCTTTCCTCTTAATACATTTACATATTCAAGTCCAAACTGTATACAGATGATAAAAGGGATGAGAAAGAAATCAGAGAAACATTACAGTTTACAATTGCCACAAAAAACATAAAATATGTTGGGGTAACGCTAACCAAACAAGTGAAAGACCTGTATTGAAAGAACTTTGAGAAATTAAAGAAGACACAAGAAAATGGAAAAAATCTCCCATGTTCTTGGATAGGTAGAATCAACATAGTAAAAATGGCAATCTAAAAATTTAATGCAACTCCCATGAAAATCTCATCACACTTCTTCACAGACCTTGAAAGAACAATTCTCAACTTTATATGGAAAAACAAAAGACACAGGACAACTAAAACAACCCTCTTCAGCAAAGCAATGTCCTGAGGCAACATCATTCCTCACTTCCAGCACTATTACAGAGCTATAGTCCTGAAAACAGCTTGGTGTTGGCACAAAGATAGACAGATGGAACAATGGAACCGACAAGACCTAGCAACCCCACTCTTACACATATTCTCAAAAATGCACATTCATACAACAAAGATGTCTGCTTCACTGTATTCACAGCCTCATTATTTGTAATAGCCAGAACCTGGAAGCAAACTAGATGCCCCTCAACTGAGGAGTGGATAGAGAAAATGTGGTACATTTATACACAATGGAGTATTATTCAGTGGAAAAATACAATGGAATCTTGAAATTCCCAGGCAAATGGATGGCACTAGAAGACATCATCCTGAGTGAGGTAAGCCAGTCACAAAAAGAGAAACATGGTATGTACTCACTCGTATATGGATTTTAGACATGGATCAGGTGAGTGCCTGCCTATAATCCCACTGCCAGAGAGTCTGGGATACAGAACCTTCATCCAGAGACTGATGGAAGCAGAGGCAGATACCCACAGCTAAACACTGAACTGAACTCCTGGAATCCAGTGACAGACAGGGAGGACTGATGATCACAGGGGTCAAGACTGGGCTGATTTAACCTACAGAAACAGCTGACCTGAACAAGTGGGAGCTTTTGGACCCCAGACTGATGGCAGGGAGGCCAACATGGAACTGATCCAGAACCCCTGAATGTTGGTGTCAAGAAGAAGGCCTAGGCAATCTATGGGACCTTAGGTAGTAGATCAGTATTTATCCCTGCCATATAAATGGACTTTGGGTGCCCATCCCACAATGAAGGATTCTGTCTAAACCTGGACTCTTGGGAGAGAGCCTTGACCCATCCCTGAATAAAATGACAGACTGGAGATACCCCATGGAGGCCCTCACCTTCTCTGGGTATCAGAGTAGGGATTGGGTGGTGGGATGGGTGGGCTGGTGGAGGGGCAGGGGAGGAGGGGATGGAGAGAGAGCTGGGATTGAAATGTGAAGCAAGCTTGTTTCTCATTTAAATTTAAGAAATGAAAAAACTAAAAAACAAATCCCATTTTTTGAAAAGAAAAAATTGCAAATGATGAGACATAATGTCAATTACAGAAAATGCAATTGTTCATATAAATGAAGACATTCAACTCTCTATTACAATGATAAAGAATACTAAACCACAGTTAAATACAAAATCAATATGGGTAAAGTTACTGAAAACTTTGTTCAAAAACTTGTGCGTATGTTATATACACATGTGTGTGCTCAGGTGGGCACACAGGAGACCAGAGGTCACTGTGGATGGCTTCCTCAAGTGTTTTCTATCTTATTTTCTCTGAAACTCCAGACATTTCTTTTCTCTACACTAGGTAACTAGCTACCAAGCTTACAGGATTTTGCCCACCTCTCTGAGGTTCTGTGGTGCACCATAATACCAACCCACTCCAACCATGTAATTCTGCCTCATTTCACATAGTACCCTTGCCTCCCAAGGCCCTTTCCACTGTACCGGCCTGTCACCACAGTCCCTATGATTTCATCTATCAGTGCTTCTTCACAGCTCAGTACACCTGCCCCCATTTCCTTTTCCCTACAAAGTTCTCTCTCACTCTTCTTCCCCTGAAACCTGCACTTCTTCCTTCCCTTATGCCCCCTAACTCATTTCCCCTTTCCCATTGTACCCTTCCACAGCTCCTCTGGTCTCAGCAGCACCTCCCATTTCCCTACTCTCCTTCAATGAGGTCTACAGCATTCAGCCAGGCTTTCTATTTAAGTGTGCTCTTAGGATCTATTCTCAGGTCCTCATACTTGTGCTGTAGATATTTAAAAACTTTACCCACTGAACTAGCTCTCTAGCCTTAATGTATATTTTCAAAAGGAATTCTTATTCCCAAACCAACTTTTATTACTGAGATATAAATCTAAAATGACTAGGAGATTTAAAATGAAACTTTTCAATGGAGTTGAATGATGCTACAAACTCTGAACTTTGTTATCTCAAGTCGTCTATGAGGAACGAAGTGGTAGTCTCTTATCAGTTAAACAACATTCTGTGGTTTTAAATAAATCTTTACTCTGAGAATGGGCATAGTTTCTGGCAGTGCCATTTTCCAGATGCATCACTTCCTGGCTCTGCCACAATCCCATGGCTTAAAGAAGGAAGATCTCTGAAGTGATGGCTTCTTTTCTGGCTTCTCCCATTAATCAGTTACAAAAGGAGACATTTCAGGAGGGTTCCATGTCTGTATCTTTGTTGTATAAGAACTTTCATTTCCTATTTCTGAACATATATCCTTGACTTTCATTGTTACAGCGTCCATTATGGGCAATATCATGACTGGTGTCTTCCAGGAATAGGATGTCTTAATGCCATGCTATTTTTCATGACTTCTGCACTTGTACAGCAAGCCCACTTCTCTCAAATACAGTGGTCTGGGTTTTGAACTCAAGGAGGTAGTAAACCTGGACCTTGCTCAGAATTCTTGTGACCTTTCTCTCCTGAGGAATAGGAATTACATGGAGGTTCTCAGAAATGCCTGTACTATGAGGTGAGGTTGGTGAAATTTTCACTTGTTTTTTTCGTATATTACTGATCCTGCATCCTTTGTATCTAAATTTATTGGACCACACAGAGGAAACAGGTTAAGTTTCTCATTGGAGTTTGGTATAGTCAATATGGGTATACTAGAGTCTGAGTCAGACTCTTGACTTTCCTCTGATGAGAAGGGCAAAGGTGTACTTTCTGAACAAGTAGTTTTTATGAGAGTGTGACAACAAAGATATATTTAGGATGTCAGTTATGGCATTTGTGAGTCAGTCATAAAGTAAATGCTGTAACTGACTACGTAGGACCTAGCCATGCAGCAGTCAGTATGAACCAAGTAGCAATGCTATGCATGTCAGTCATGTAAAAGAGCTTTCCATTTCATTTTGCAGTAGAATGAATGAAAGTGCTTAGTCATAAAAAGGGCCAGGCTTCATGTATTAAAGCCTACAAATTTTAAGGGTTGGAGAAGGGCCTCACTGGCAGTGAAGTTGGAAATGCTTGGCCAGTTTTACCAAGACCCCAGCAAATCATGAAGAGCAACCATTTGCTCGCTCTGAGTGCATGGAAAACTCTTAACAAGACAAGTACAGTAAGTATGGGGAATTTATTACCTACAGAGCTAAATTTGTTCAGCACCAATAATCTCACAACAATGACCCCTTTAAGAGTGAGGAAAGACAGTCACTCAGTAACAAAAATTACTTCATCTAGAAAAGCCTTGGATATGTAGGACTTGTGGGAAAACATTTAGTAGTAAAGCCTACCTTGAGGCACACAAGAAAGGGCAAACTACAGAAAATGTTTATATGTGTGTTAGATATGGAAAATTGTTATGGATGAAATTTTTCCTCCCAGGGATAACAAATTTCACACAGGAGAAAGACATTATGTGTGTAGTGAATGTGGTAAAATGTACTTCAGAAAATCCTACATAAATCTACGTAAGAAACTGTACCCCATAGCAAATTCTCAATGAAATAGAAGTGAAAAATTCTATGGTGGCAGCTCTTAAACAGAAGCCAATTTGGAAATACCTTCAGCAGCTTTTCCCATTTTACTTTTCTCATGGAACGTCACATCGGACAAAGATTCTTCTTAAGTATAACAGTTATTGTATCCCTTTTATTTCCTCTTTTAAGCTCATTTCCCACCAGAGACATCATTACATTGGAGAAATAGCTTAAAAGGACACAAAATGTAGTTTCCTTATTCAGTATTCCATGACTTATAAATGAGAATCCTTACTAGAGTAGACTTCCTATGGGAGGCAGGAAGCACCTGTCAAACTTTGCATATTTGGGCATCTGCTCTGTGCAGATTAGCTATAAGTTCCAGTATGTCAATTTCTGATGACTTTTAATTGTACTAGAGTACTCATTTGAGTTATTTCTCTCCATGTCTCTTGCATACACTAATCCACATCTATCATTATGCTAGTTACCAAATATATATCACCCAAGTATGCTCTGAGAATGGGGATTTCTGCTGGCCTTTTTCTATTCTGAGGGTGGTAAGTGGTCCATTCCCACCAGAAGCTCTCCTTTTCCTAACCACTGATAACTGTGTGTGAACATGATTTTCAGCCTCTGCTAAAAATATTTAAACTAAAATCTGCAAGTTTCCAAAGATTCTGTTTCTTTGTGGACTATTACTAATATACAATGTTTGAGACGAATTTATTCAACCTCTTAACCTATCTGCCTTGTAACTCCCTGTCCCACACTGAGAAGATTTATGCAGAGGCTTGTGAAAGCATTGTTTTCTTATTTAATCTCTCATACTGTTATGTTCACTGTATGGGATTGATTGGGGAAATAGTTGAGCTTTGTCAGCAGGCAAGAAGGGATATTTTTTGTGAAGGTTTGAAACTATGTATCTCAACAGCAGGATGGCAGAGAGTATTTCAGACATAATTTAGCTTAATTGGTAATGAGGCCTGAGCTTTCCCAGGGACAAACTGCAGGACTTTGAGGACGGTGAAAGCTATGACCTGCAAGTCAGGATCTTGGGTGAGCTCTGAGTTGACCATGATGAAGTGATAGGTTACATAATAATCTCCAGTGGTGCTGTGAACAGTATAATTGTATGCCATTTTCCCAGAGGATGAGTACGCTTTTGCCCAGTATTTTGTTAAAAGTACATTTCTGCCAATATTATCAGGTAGTGCCTCTGATTTTTATTTTTATTACTTTAATTTTAGATAGCTTCCCTCTCTCTCCCCTCCTCCCGCACCTCCCCCCCATTGTCCCCCCTGCCTCCCACCCTATCCCCACTTCCTTCCACATAGGGGATATCCAGAGTCTGTCACTTCGCTCAGGGCAGGGTCCAGGCACTCTCCTAAGAGTCTAGGCCGAGAGAGCATCCCTCTTTGTGTTATGGACACACGAAGTCCGTTTGTATGCCAGGGATAAACACTGATCTACTGCCCAGGGCTGTTTTTCTTTTCATTTTTTTTGTGGAGTGAAGGGGAAGCAGGCCTGGTCTCACTTCTTACTGTGTAGTCTGGACTGTCCTCAAACTCACAGAGAACATGCCTGTCTTGCCTCCTCCCAAGTGCTGGAATTAAAAAATGTGTACCAACATGCCTGATGAGACTTTGCATCTTTATATTTATTCTCATCACCTCTTTCTCAACATTTGGCTTTTTGCCCAGAATGGCTGCAGATTTTATAGGATGTTATTATGCCACAATCTCTAGAGTCACTGGACTTATAGGTGCTACACATTGTATCAGCTATGTCCCTACCTCTTGAACATACATAGCACCTTCCAAGATCATCACCCTGGGTACCACACTTAGAATGCATGGACCTGTGGTGGACATTATCTATCCAACTATAACACTGGCTTAATTTTGCTATTAAATTTTCTAGATAAACCAATTTAAATTGAAATTAATCAGCATTACAGCATAAGTTGACCAGTCACCTATATAAAAATACTCAAATGCATTAGTGAGTTTTCCATGTCTTAGAAGGGAGATACTAAAAATTATATTCATCTTTTCTTACTCTGTTTCTTTCATATAGTTTCACTAGTGAGAAATGCCTAATGAAGAGAACGCCCATATTTCCACTCCCTTTGTAGTTCACCTGGGTTTCCTGGCAAATATTTTATCTTCTCTGTTGCAGTAACAATTCCAAATGGCTATGTCACAGTTCCAACCACTTACCCAGTGATTGTGCATTCTGGAGATGAGTGAAACCACACAAGCCTTGTTGCTATATGCTAAGGTTATAACTGTTTCTTCAGCGAATGATCTCTGTGCTGCTCTCCCTGTTCCTGGTGACTGGATTAACAGTTCGTAGGATTAAAATCACTCTGCTTAAATTATTGTTAAGTCTTTATAAAAATCTAGTCCTATTTTTTCTGGCTATGTCCTAACTGTTTAAATAAGTGCTAAAATGATAGAAGGAAAAAGGTATATGTATGAGTGCAGAATAAGAGATAGATATTCCTTAGCTATCCTCACTGTAGAAAACAGATTTTTCAGAACAGTTGAAGAGAATTTAATGGAGGAGATATTTATAGCACTTGAGAAAGAATTAAGAAACTCATTAGAAATTGTGATGAACCCACCCAGAGTCTGACTACTAAGAAGACATTCTTACACTTACAAAGAAGCCAGGGGAAGAATCAGCATTACTGTCACTATTCAGAACTCTGATTTTGAGAAAGGAACTGCAACAGGAGCTCTAGCCTAAGGTACAGCACAACCATTGAACTATAGTTTTACAGCAAAGTGTCATCAGGGATAACTGGTTTCTCTCTTATCCTTTACTCTGATTTCATGTCAACAAATATCAATGATAATTGTAATTTTTAAATAAATAACTGTCTTCACTGTTGTGTGAGTAGGGATGCATGTTAAGATTCACATATGGCAATCAGAGTATAGCCTTGTAGGGCTATTTCTATTCTTCCACCTTTCTGTGGGTTCTGAGGATAGAACTCATGTCACCTGATTTGAGGGTAAGCACTTTTACTCATTGAACCATCTTTCCAAGTTTGCAAAATACAATTCTAAGACAAAGCACAAGAAAGCTCTAGTATTCATGATGCAAAAATTAGGATCACTATATCTAGAAAGTCAAAGATTGACAAAATAGCCAACTTTTTCTCATATTTGATTCTCATAATTATAGCAAAGAAAGTCTAGATTGCAGAGAGAAGATTAAAGTATTAAGATAAGACATTTCAGTAGTTTTTAAATATACCATTGCATTTGTGACCATCTTTTATCCAGCTATCTGTTAGTTCTTGCCTATTCTGATTCTATAACAATAATTTGTAGTTATCTCTTTAGTAAGGTGACAATTCCCAGAAATGGTGTAGCAAGTAGTTCTATTTTGTTAAATAGATTTTTCTGCATTATCTCCATACTGATATATTTAGTGGTTGCACTAAATTACTTCCCAACCAGAAATGTAAAGGGTAACTTTCCCCATATCCTTCATGGCAATTATTAGTTTTGTTTTTCTTAACTCTCAAGACTCTGACCTGGGTGAAGAGGAGTGCCAGTATACTTTCGCTTGTTCCATATCAGAGTCACTTCCATAATCAGTGGCTAGGACACATTCAGTTTCTTCTATCTCCTGATCACTGGGAGTGGGGTGAAGGTTCAGGACTGGGAGGAGGTTCAGGATGGTAGTGACATCTTGCTTTGTGGTTGTGGCCACACCCTTTGGGTGTGGCTTCAGGTTCAAACATGACCCCATATAAGGTAGAGGAGGGGCTGACTCCAGCACTCTTTGGTTGCTGTGAGAGCATCAGAAGGGCAGAGACTGCATCTTCTGGATTAGGAAGACCATGGCGGTTATTTACTCTCATTTGTGTTAGTGCTTTCCTAAAAATTACCTTATTATCATTGATCTTGGGTCTGTTTGTCTCATTTAAAGCTCACCTTCACGAGACCAGTCCTGTCACCTTGGGAACTCCTGTCACTGCCTTTGACCAAAGGTTCTTCCTGCATAGCTCCCTAAGAAATGGCCTTTGGAGCTTTTCATTTCTGATTGCGGGGCTGGGATATAGGTCAAGCATCATATCTCTATCAAATAAGAACAAGGGTTGAGGGGCATGGGTGCTCATACACTTGCATACCCTCTCACTTATTGGCCCATAGATGCCTTCCATAGCCAACTACAGCATCCATTACTCTAGGCACTTTCCTTCTTCATCAAGTGGGTAGAGCTGATGCTCCTTTCTTTCATGGCTAAGGATGCTAACACTCTTTTCCCTGGATGCATACTGGCCATTTGCTCCTTATCTTTTGAGAATCATCTGGTCATTTCATCTTCCCATGTGTTGACTAAATTATTTGGGGTTGTTATGTTTAAATTTATGTTCTTTACTGTTTGTTTGCTTATGTACTTATATCAATACCCAATTAAATATGAAATTTGCAAAGACTTATTGCCTATTCTCTAGCCTGTCTCTTACTCTGTTTTTTTTCCTGCTGTAGAAGCCTTTTAATTTCATTCAGTCCCATCTGTCAGCTGTTGATGTTATTTACTGAACTATTGGAACCGTTTTCAGAAAGTCCTCACCTCTGAGCATATTTTCATATAATTTCCTGTGGTAGTTTTAAAGTACAAGTATTAGGCTTTCTACTAGAGTCTTTGATCCATTTTAAAAATACTTTTTTACAGGATTAAAAATGGAGATTTATTTTCATCCTTCTACATGTGGATACCCAGTTTGTCCAGCAGCATTTGTTGCAAATATTTTCTTTCTCCAGTGTGTTTGTAAAAATTTTGTTATCTAATCCTCTGACAGCATAGTATACTAAGTATTATTTCTGTGTTTTGCCATTCACTCAGCTGAGACTCCATTGGTAATTCCCTCCATGGGCAACACAGTTCATTGTGTTGAACTGAACTAATTGAAGCCAGTAATCCTTGCTCTTTTTTCTTATGTTCTGTCCCTCACATTTTTTCTCAGATTCCAACCCAAAATTGGTTTCCTGTATCAATTTTTCTTATTATGTTAGAAGTAATATTAACTAAAATTATTTGAAACATTGTATATTTCCTACTATTTTTATATAGTCCATTGTAATTTTTTCATTTTAATTGAAATATCATTATAAATAACATACAAAACTGAGAAAATTTGATAATATTACTGGAGAATTGATTTCAATACACAGAGCCATCAGGGCACATTTTTGTTCTGTCAAGAACTGTATCTAACATTAAAGGAGACAATTTTATATTGGAAATTACATGGGACCTAGTCTGGGGAAGATTATACTTGTAGCACAGGGATCACTTTCAATAGGGCTTGTATAGAATTTTTTCTCAGATTTTCTTTGAATATTTGAATTAGACAAGTGTGTGTGTGTGTGTGTGTGTGTGTGTGTGTGTGTGTGTGTGTGTGTGTTTGTAAACTGAAGGTTTTGTCGGGTATCTTCCACTATGACTTTCCTCCTTATCTTTGAAGAGACTGTCCCTCAATCTCACTGAATCTGGAGCTAACGGGTTGCCTAAACTGATTTGGAAATCTGCTTCACTCTGCCTGGCAGCTATAGAGTTTCAGAAGTAAGCAACTGCTTCTGACTTTTGGAGATGACTGGTGCTCAGAAATTAGGTCCTTATGCTTGTATGGCAGGGACTTTACCAAACAAGCCCCAAACCCAAGTTAGATAGGTTAAAGTAACAAATTACACTGTCTTGGAGATTTCCATGCTGCTTTCCTTAAATCTATACATGGTATATGCACAAAATGAGCACAAACCTGTGTGGGTTCTGGGCCCCAGTTGCTCAATTCCCATTCCTCAGATACTAACTGCTCTGCACTTAGGTATCTTATACTTCATGTTTCTGGTTAGTATTTTCTTTGAGGATAAAGGTTTTTCCACTAAAATAAATGCATAGAGAAATTAGTAAAAGAAACCCTTTGATGGATCTTAATGTCACCTGTAATTCCAAATAAAATTTTTGTTTGCATACGATTCGGTTTAATATTTATTTTATTTTAAAATGTATTATACCTAAGAAATACCAAATGCCTCAACTATACGTTTTATTTTTCTTTCTGTAAACCCATTACCAACCACACTGCCATCTTCCTCCAGCTTTAATCTTTTGCATGTGTTTATAAAGTAATAGTCAAGCTATGTATTGTCTGTTAGGGAATGCAGAAAAATGTAAAAGGAACCTATCAATGAAATAAAGTTCTTTAATAAAAGACAAAAGCTCACTTCTAAGACAGGCTGAAAGTAGTCTCATAAAAGCAAATTAGGCAAGTCCAAATGTACAAAAGTTTGCTTCAGACTGGCCTAACAGGAGAAAGTGGGGTTCTTTGTGATATTTCTCTTCCAGTAATTGCTTTGTCATTAATTTATTTTTAATCCTGCTAGTACAAGTTGGGCTGTCATTCCACTTTTATTAGAAGAATCATACTGCCATCTAGTGATATGATTGATAACAGTTATTTTGAAATAGTATGGTTATTTAAATCTTAGTGACAAATGGAAGAAAATTCCCAAAAGCAAAGTAAGAAGTTCAAAGTGTTTTGCCAGAGCAACTTCCCCATCTTTAACTGACATTGTGAATCAAAGAACCCAATTTTACATTTCCCTTTCTTTCTCTTTAGCTACTTAGACTATCTGAAGATTGGTATACTGCTTGTCCTTAAGCAGTTACTGACCTTTTGATGACTTTGATGATAGATATCTCCCTAAGTCTGCTTCTCCTCATTCTTTTGTTAACAGGAATAACCAATGAGTTCATTCAAAAGAGCATATTTGATATTATGGGTAGGTTTATTCCAACCCCAGGACACAAAACCCTAAAAATGATTATTCTTGTTTTATCACATTGAAAAAAATCTTACTTGTTATTACATCTCCCTCTGTGTGTGCATATCTTTGCCTGACTCTCTGTCTGTTTGCCTCTCCCTCTCTTTCACTGTGTGTAGGTGAGTGAGTGTGTGTGTGTGTGTGTGTGTGTGTGTCTGTGTATGTGTCTGCATGCACAAAGGGTAACATGGGAAGGCTTGGAGGGAGGGAAGGAGAAGGGGGTCATTATGTACTTTTGCTATAATCACAAAACAATTATTTTAAAAATGTCTTAAAACAGGAATGATAAGAGAATAGCTCTCTACTCTTCATTTCCATATCTGTAGTCACTTTTAGCATTAGAGTATTTTCTATCTAATCATAAATTTGGATTAATCACATTTTAAAAATTTAGCTATCAGAATTACACTAGACCATATGCACAACATGTTTGAAAATTCCACCATAAGCTTCAAAGCATAACCCTAAAATATAAGCAATGTATTCCTGAGAAAACTTTCTCTTTATCATCATGTACATTCTCCAGGATCTTGTTCATTTCTGTGTATTCAGCTATAGTGGTTTTTTCTGTTGTTGTTTTGATGCTGGGCATCGAACCATGCCTGTGTGTGCTAGTCAATCACTCTACCCCTGAGCTAGCTACATTTCCAGAGCAGCAACAATATGTTAAGAAAACTCTTAAAATTGTGCTGGAAAGATAGTTGAGTTGGTAAAGTGATTGACTTCCCAGCAGGAGGATTGAGCTTGAGTCCCAGAATCCAAAAGAAAAAAGCAGGCATAGTTGTAATCCCACTGCTTTGGTCAGAAAGAGGCTGGTCCCTGGTGATTACTGGCAAGTCAATCTAGCCTACAGAGAGGGTTTCAGGAAACCAACAAATGCATTACCAAAAATGTCTGAATGGGGCTAGAGAGATGGCTCGGTGGTATAGAGTGCTTACCAGCACAGCACAGTGACTCACAACTACATCTATCTCCAGTTCCAGGGAAACAAATGCCTTCCTCTGGACTTTTCAGGCTTCTGTAGGCATGTGTTACATTTAAACTCATACAGTCTCATACATATATTGTCGGGGTCCATAAAGATGAATCTGCTTCTTCTTGGGTCAAGGTCAGAGGGTTCAAAACTATCCTTAGTAATTCAAAAGACCTAAATGTCTAAGGCTTGCCTGCTGCAGGATGTTTTGGTCTTGATATTAGATGTCTTAACTAAATAGCAACAGACTCGGGCTCAAGTGTGTTTAGTCTTGACCCTCACGGACTAATAAAAGGTGTGGCTAGCAAAAGCTTGTAGGATTAAGGGAATAAATTCTGTTTGTTTCTTATACATGATAATAGAAATCGTCCACATGTTCCCTTTCTGGTTGGGGTACTTAAGAATGCTGAAGAATAAACTTGAGGAGTTCAATATTCACCGTATGACCCAACTGACTCTATCCCATGTCTCTGTCTCTTTCTCAATCCACATTCCCCATCTCAAATACGAACCAGGCTAGTTGGCTAAATCCAACTGAAGGTCCACAAAGATGGGTTCCCACAATATATAAAAAAAAATTAAAGGTATCAGATAACACCTGGGGGCACAGCATTCAGGTTGATTTTTGTCCTCAATCTGCATGCTAGTACATGCATGCACACACATGCACACACAAACATGGATATACAAACATGCACACATATGTGAACACATATGCATGCACACACACACACGCATGCACACACACACCTGTATTTGTATGTACCCCTACATACATAAATACACACATGTGCACATGCACCTAGGTTTTTTAAAGTATACTTTTGAATCACTCTTTTCTCCTAGGCTTTAAAAAATGAAATTCAACAACATTTCCTCTCTTGTACATTTCTCATTCTCTGTGTGAGAAGTATTAGCTTGTTAGGTGGCACACACACACACACACACACACACACACACACATATATATATATATGTATATATATATATATATATATATATATATATATATACTCAGTGTCCCACTGATTATCTATGAAAACTAATCAAGTTATTTAATTTTTGTAAGCCAAATCCCACTCACATACATACTGGGGTTAAATTATATATAACCACATACAGTTGCTTTGAGAAATAAAATAATTATATAAGCTAATCTATTAGTATCTGTTATACAGTGTATGTTTAATGAACTGTTGATTTTAAGATTATCTTTTTTTCTTATTGTCTTGAAGGAGAAAATTTTCCAGTGTTATTAGTAGACCTATTCTTTTTTCTATTCTCAGATTTGAAATGCCTTTTTGTGACACAATTCTTAATAATCAGATGCTAACTGTGATGAATTTACACATTGCAAGATCTCATATTGACTCTGGTCCCAATAGTTGTATCTTCCTTTAGTCCTTGAGGCCTGTGTCCCTGAACTGATCCCCTAATAAGAACTTCTTCATGTCATTTTCATTTCAGTCATCTAACATAGGGAGGCATTAATTACACTAAAATACTTATAGTCACATCTTCATTATTTGAAAACCCCTTAAACATCTCTACATTTTCTTTATGAAAAGAGTAGTTTATATCAGGTAAAAAGTCTTACTATTTTAATTAGTCTTTTTAACTAGACATCCTGCCAACTTCACTTTCCTTGACTTTCTACCTCTATTCTACACTTAAGCTAAATTGAATGGTTTTCTCTCAGCCAAAAAGCTCCACAAAATCTCATTTCTCTGATTTTGATCATCTTTTTTCATTCACACAGAAAGATTTTCAGAACATATTTCTGCTTGTCAAGATTCTAAATATCTTTTAGGACACTTTCATTCATTCAATAAATATTTAAGTGCCCATCTTTTGCAAAGTACCATTCTGGGAATCATTAAAGGCAGTAAAAAGAGCTTGAGGGTTTTGTCAAAGAACCACAGTTTAAATATTAGTTCTGCTTTTATCTACTGATGGGGCACTGATTTAGCCAACTCCTCCGCACAGGCCTCAGTTTCTTTACCTCAAGAATATCATGACAGTATTTGCTCAGAACTACAAATAATGTGCTGTGGCAAAAAAGATATTACCTCTAACCACTTAGCATGGATTCTCATGTGCCTCACGTTGTGCTCCCATAAACATACCATGAGTAGAATATTATCAAATCTATTGTATCTTTTCTGTCACCCAACATACATATTTCTTTTTTTCTCCTCACAGCACTTTGGACAAATATAATTTGTTACATGATGCTAAGTAAAAAGTGCTTAGAGCCAGATTGAGCATGGTTCAAATATCAGCTCAATGCTCATTAAGCATGAGCAAATCTCTTGTCCATTTCAATCCTCAGTTTTCTTTGCATAATCAAGAACTAACAGGAATTACAATCCTTGTTTAAAAGAATTAGATGATTTTATATATATGTTTATATATATATATATATGTATATGTATGTGTGTGTGTGTGTGTGTGTGTGCCCTATGCTTGACCAACTCATTATCCTGTTTTTATAATAGTAACTTTTTTAGTCTCCATTGCTTATTCCTATTAGTATGTGGCTTGTATTTAACTATTTTGGAAAAATCATATTGTAATATACATATAGGAGCACCTCAGAAAATGATTGCCGAATGACATTTGGTCAGATTTCGTTATTCAGGTTTGTGGAGGCATGTGAAAGCATCAGCATACTAGTAGGTTACATCACTAAGCACAGAGCATCCATTCACATAAAGCTAAAACTGAGCCTGGTGGTAGTGCATGTCTTTAATCCAAGTCCTTGGGAGGCAGAAGCAGGTGGAGCTTTGTGGGTTCCAGGCCATCCTGACCTACAAAGTGAGTTCCAGGACATCCAGTGCTGTTACACAGAAAAATCCTGTCTCAAACAAAGCTAAAATTGATTTTTAAAACATGGTTTTTATAAATTATCAAAATGCTTTGTGTTGAATTTTACCTCAGAGCCTTGAAAAATTCAAGTGCATAGGATCTTCAAATCATAAAATACATTAGAACAGGGACACAATACAGTCAATGATACCCATTGGGCAATGAACTGGTTTTTAGTGATTTTAATATCTATGCTTAGGCTAGACGGAACAACTGTGTTGCTCCATTCTTAAGGGTTTTCTACTTTTTATAAGTAAGGATTAAGTAGGAAGCATTTAATCATCTTTTTTGTTTCCTTTGTTTCCGTGTGCATGAGAAGATGTTTGCATGTATGCAGATTGGCGTGTATGCATAAATGCATTAGAGTACTTTAAATGAAAAAAAGGATTGTGTGTGTGTGTGTGTATTAAAAAGAGAATTATTAGGTTGAATTATAGGATGAAGTCCTATTAGTCCAATACTGATTGCCTAATTCTGGAAAGGCCAGGAATTCTTTAGTTGTTTACTGCATGAGATTTGAAGTCTCAGCAAGTCTCAGTCTCTCCCTAGAAACGTGAAGGATTCCTGGAATGTTGTTGGCTTTCTGTTTACAGTGAAATTCCAAAGTTGCAGGTTCTAACACTGTGAATGAATGCTGCAGCAATACCATAGATGAATTTTTCACCAAGAGTGAGTGCAAGCAGGCAAGAAGCAAGCTTTATTTCTTCCATGACATTTTATCCAGGATGCTAATAAATGTTCCACCCAGATTTAGAATGAGTCTTCTTGCTTCTAATAATAGTATCCAAAAACAAAAACAAAATCCCTCAGAGAATCCAACAGCTTGTGTTTCAATTTATTCCTGATCTAGAAGCAATCAAGTTGACAATCTATGTTAGCTATCACAACAGAATTTTGTGTGCATGTGTGTATACCTATGGAAGCCTGACAACAAGCTTAGGCTGTCATCCTCCTTAAGACAGTGTATCTCATTGGCCTCAAGTTCACCAAGTAAGCTATGCACACTTCCCAGTTAATTCAGTTACCCTAATGTCTTTGCCTTCTTAGTGCTGGGATTATAATTGTATACCACTGTGTCTGGCGAATATTTGTGGTTTCTGGGAACTGAACTCAAGTTCTCTTGTTTCTAAGGCAAGCACATTTTTGACTGAACCATCTGGATTCATTACCTACTAACTCATTACTTAGCAAATGACTTTGCTAAATTAGATATGTAAAACAGTAGCAGACCCACAGGAAAGCTAAAAGTAGAATCTCTGCTTATTCCACAGCCCAAGGCTGTTGCAGTGTTCTTAGTAACTTTTTCACATTCAATTAAGACTTGACAAAGATTTTTGAAAGAGGCATAGTTTTTATTAAAGTACAAAATTTATTATAAATGATACTATAAATTTACATTTCTTAAACTTTTTTACGTAATTATGAAGATGAGTATTCATTTACTTCTGTATATAAACAAATGTTGCTTTGACTATTATTTTAGCTTCAATCAAATATGACTCAGAAATAGAGGATAAGATGCTCATTGGGCCTCAGATAAATTTCCAGTTTGAGGTAGTCAGTTATCATAAGTAAAATTTATGACTTGATTGAGAGACCACAATTTGTGTGATAGAATGCTATTAAGCCCATTTCTATGGAGAAATTTAAAAAGTGATAAAGCACACTGATAAATTCTAGAAGCCAATGAAAACTCAGGTTCAAGAAGCTGAATTACTGAGGATTTGTTAGGAGATGAAATGAATATCAGCAATGGAAAGCATTTTTGAAAAATTTACTAGATTTGACAAAGATAATGTTTAATTTTTCTTAATGGACACTCAAGAATGAATAGCATTAATTTGTTCATTAGAAAAGGCTATATAAGTAATGGACTATAGACACTAAGCATGGAAACCATCTGAATGAATTACTAAGAGACATTTTGTTCATTTCTCCATTGGGAAATTTTGTATGCAATATTTTTAGAAGCATACTCAATTTTAAGTGTATTGCTTGGAATTTTTAGGAGAATTATACACAGAGACAAGAAATGGGCTAGATTAAGTCTAGATGATCCTTTTATTCACCTTTTGTTCACTTTAAATTATACTCAAATTTCAATCAACCAGAATATTTGAAAGAAAGCAAATCCAGGAAAAACAAAAACAAAATATGTTATTTTGTTACAAATTGTGAAGTAAAATATTCCTTAAACTAGGATCCAACTTTCCAATCATCTCTTTCACCAAATATCACTTTCCTGCAGCTTAATATTTGTTCTTATAATTCAGAATTCTGTAAATGACTGTATTGGGGGGACTATAGATTATCAAAGTAGAGCATACATAACTATTAAGATATTTTATAAAGGCAATATTAGGGCTAATAAGATGGCTCAGTGAGTAAAGCCTAACATCAGAGGCTTTTTATTGTACCAGTTTAAAATGATTATGGCTTGCATGTAGATGCATACTGGATCCTCTAAGTAAATCATATAGAATGACATTAGAAAATATTTTATTAGTCAGGTACTGCTATGTGTAAGAGAATGGAAAGCATCAATATACATATAGTTTTATATCATATCTTCAGGACATTAAGGCACATACACACACCCCTTACATATCCTCAAAATATGAGAAAAATACTGTTCCTAAGCTTGGGAAGAGAGCTCATTTAGTAAAGTGTTTGTCATACAAGCACAAGGACTTGTGTGATCCCCCAGAACTCATTTAAGATACATAAGCATGATACTGTATTCATCCACTTTAAACTAATTTTAAAGTTCTAGGCCCCAGTAAGAATCCCTATCTCAAATATGTCCCAAATATGATGAAATGGGGGCTGATTTGATCAATTTTTTCTCACAAGTTTAACCAGAATATTATTCTTCCTTGTTAATAGTAATTTTGTTTAACTTCATTTGTATTATTTTGCTATTCCTCGCAAGCGGCAAACACAAATATTCACATAGAACTACTCTTCAAAGCTTTTAAGATGTGCACTACCATGTAAGCCCTAATGCTTCCTCACAGACTCTCTACCTGTGCCTCTCAATTCCTAGATTTTTCTTTTGTGAGTATACTCAGTTTGAATTTGCATCAGTTGATAAAAGCATTACACACACATATTGTGAGTACTCTACCATACATTTCAGCTCTTAAAATAATGGAATATTACAGTTCAAGCAATTTGACAACACACTGACTAGGAAGACACACCAATTAGTATTTTGAGGAAAAAGTTTTTGCAAGTATGCTGTCATACATACTTGTTTCTTATATTAGCACTGCTGAGTGCTGGAAGTATGCTGTCAAGAAATATCGTGATGTGTTATTTACCTATCTTTTTACTGAGATGAATGATGAAAGTGAAGATGAAACACAAGCATTCTGTTTACTTTTCTACAAATAGTATTTTACATTAAGTTGAGAAAGATTATTTTGCCTTTATTTCCATTTGTACTCAGTATGAAGGCCAGGTTACACATCTATCATATATTAAATTCATTTTAAAAGAATTTCTGTCATCCTTCTAATGTCCTAGGTTCCTATACTTTTCAAATTATTCAGAATACAGCTGACTTAGCCATTTATGAGTGACTGCCTGGTCTTACAACTGGAAAGGATGAGAGAAAAAAAAGATATTTGACCACAAATGCAAGAAGCATAGACAATTTTTAACTAGATGTTCTGTTTTAATTCATCCTAAACTGAAAGTAGGTAACAATGACCCACAAATTTTCTAACATATAGACTTTGTTTCTATAGGTCTGGTAGAGGTTCTGAAACTTTGTTCCTTTTAAAACTTTTTATTTTTATATTTTGATAACTTCATACGTGAACCATCGCATCATGCTCACCATGTTGCTCCCTCCTTCCCAAACTCATTAATTATTATTGCTACATAAATATACATATTTATTCCCATATATGCACATATATACATACACACACACACACACACATATATATATATATATCCTCCTGAATCCATATAGTGTTACTGTTGCTTATATGTACATGTGTTGAGAGATGAACCTGTCTTTGGACAGACTATATGAGAACTTGAGCTAGGAACTGATTATTCTTCTTCAATGTAACTTTTCATTTAGGGGTGATCCCTATGGGATTTCCCTTGTTGACATAAACATGTCAACAGATTGTTTGTAATTATGCTGATCTTATTCAGGCAGGAATATTGTTGAAGATTTCATAGGTAAATATTCCAAATGTAGGTGACACTATCCAACAATAGGTATCCTAGGGCTATGATTTAAAAATCTTTTCATCATCTATTCTGTGATTTTTCTCTTAACCTAAGGAGTAGGGGTTATGTTGCACATATGTTGGTTGGCATTTCCTGTCTTGTGTCTGATTCACTTATTCTCTGTGTTTGTAACAGTTGTAGATCTATAAAATATCTCCATCTCTTTCAAATGAGGCTTCTTTCTTAAGTGATAAAAGCTACAACTCTCGGTGTCTATAGAAATAAATACTTATAATATAGTTAGAAAATATAAAATGGTAATAGTAGGTTCTACTCTAAGGTTTATGAGTAAGTAGTTATGTGGAGTTAGCTAGATTAATAATACTAGGCATGAATTTCATCCTATTTAGGAAGCTATAAATCTGGTGGTATAGCTATTGGTTACCACAAAGATATAGTGCCATTAATGAATCCTTGAGATGTCTTTCTTGACTGATCATCATTGTGGTACATAGGATTTACATCTGGGTAGAATTGATGATTTCTCTTCTGCATTGAGATCTTTCATAACTCATTCAGAAACTGTGACAGCCAGTTCTCAGGGAGGTTTAAAGTTGATTTCAGCTCAGTTCCTCCAAGTCTTACATCAAAAACATGTGGTGTCCAGAATAGTGTCTTACCTTCAAGTTCTGAAACATAATTAAGGATGATGGCAAAACCCATGTTTTTTAAGACTCTAAGGAGTTTCCTGTTGATAATTATCCTGTTGTTGTGAAGAATAAGCAGAAAGACAAAGCATTTAAACTTTTTCTTTGTGTGAATTGTTTTCAGGGATCTATCATTTATTCACCTACCTTCATTGTATATCTAAAGTTTGTAATATTGTAAATGAATAATGCATTTCTGTAGTCCTGAAAGAACTCACAATCAAATTGAGTTACTGTTATGTAGCAATTTCCTCATAGTTTGAAACATTTGGTCCCTCAGGCCACTCCTTAAGAGAGAAGGTAAACAACTTAAAACAGCTTCAAAATGTCCCTGAAACTGACCAGATCCACAAGGCTCCTTGATCCCTAGAGAAAGCAAGAAGTTTCTGAGAATCATTATTAGACATGCCAAGCTGAGACAAGACCAGCTGTCTAGAAGAAGCAGAAAACAGCAAAATTTCCTGGATGAAGCTTAGACAATATGAGGAACTAGTAAGCAGAAATAATCTAAATTTCCTGGAAGAGGGTTAGACCAATGAGAATCTTGTAAAGGATATCCAATGTGCTGAGCTGCCTTCAGGTGGTGCAATGTGCTCCAGGTTCCCAGTTTTTGTGGGCTGTAACCTATGCTTGGATGGACAAGGAATCTCAATTAAACTCATTTGGACTTTGGGTGGTATCTGTGTTTTGATTTATTGTGGGCTCCCTATCTGGAGTGAATAGACGTGTGTTTCCCAGGAAAACTCTGTACACAGAACAGTTACTGAACTCCTGTGTAAGCAAGTACAAAGCAATGCTTACAAATGTGAATATAGCATAATTTAGAATGTCAGGTATAATTTTTCTTTTTTATAATATAATTGTAAATCAATAAGAAAAAAATTGGAGATGTGCTGGAGAAATGGCTCAGTGTTTAAGAGCAGCTGCTCTTGCAGAAGACCAAGGTTTAGCTCCCAGAATGACATAGGCATCTCACAACCATTGTAACTCCATTTTCAGAGGATCCAAAACCCACTTCTATATGGGCACCCATCCACACCCCCACAGATGCACATAAATGAAAATAAAATAAATGTTTTAAAAGATACCTGAAACATATATAAATTAAATTTAGAAATTCCCATTTTTCTCATTTCTTCTCTAGAAAAAACAGTAATCTCAATAGCTCATAATATATATTTCTAGACTTTAAAACGAATATATATACATATATACATATTTAACTTTTAGTTGAAATCATCAGAAAACAATATTGGCAATTTTCTTATCTTAATTTCATTCATTTGAATGGCTATGTGATTTTCCAAGTAAGGAAATGCTGTAATTTGTATAAATATTGTTTTAGTCAGTATTCTATTGCTGTGAATAGACATCATGACCATAGCAACTCTCACATTGAAGACCATTTAATTCAAGCTTGTTTAGAGTTTCAGAGGTTTAGTCCATTATCATCATCACATAAAACTTGGTACCAGGCAGACATGTTCTTAGAGAAGTGTCTGGGAGTTCTACATCTGGATCTATAGGGAGCAAGAAGAGAGAGAGAGATTGGGGCTAGTTTGGACTTTTGAAATATCAAAACCCCCTCCCCTCAGTGAAATACTTCATAAAACAAGGACACTCCTCCTAATCCTTACAAACTGTCCTAGCTACTGAAGACCTAGCATTTAAACATATGTGCCTATGGGGGCCACTCTTTTTCAAACCACAACAACCACCTACCTATTGGTAAACATTTTTACTTGTTTCCAAGTTTTTATAAATACAAAGTTTATATTTTGAAACATATTTGTTCATAAGTTTCTGTACATTTTATACTGCAGAAATTTTATTCCACATTTACTTAGCTTTAGATAACTAATGATAATTAACCTCTATGGAGAACATGTCACCAGTATGCAGTAAATGCATTTGCCTCACTTATTAATATTGCACAGCTTTACTATTATATATATATGTGTGTGTATTATATTATATTTATATTCTATTAATGCTAAAATATATTAGTAAATGAAAAATATAAGTATTTATATGAATATTTCAAGTAGAATGGATAATTATATAAATAAGAGAATTATCTATAAACTTACATATTTATATTTATACGATATTAATTTTTCTATTAAGCCTTTTATTTTTAGTATGGAAAAATGAACTTCTCCATTAACAAGTTATAAACTTTTTTCAGTTCTTTTCTTCCAACTAGTTTTGTACTGGGAAGTGGTTGAACAGGGTCACAGTATATAGGTGTATATGTTGATGTTTGGATTATCTTCCCACAATCCTTCAAGAGTTAGAATAGCAGATTAACATAACTATGTCCACCTAAAACTTCATTTCCATATGTGATCTGTGCCCTAGCAACTATTCAATTGTCACCATAAGGTCTAGAGTAGTGATTCCTAATGCTGCCACACTTTAACACAGTTCTTTATGCTGTGGTGACCCCAAACATAAAGTTATTTTAGTAACTACTTCATAATTGTAATTTTGTACTGTTATGAATCACAATGTAAATAGCTGATGTGTGACCTCTGCTTAAGAGTCCTTCAACCAAGTAGTCGCACTCCAGAGTTTGAGATTCACTAGTTTAGAGTCAAAGCACTAGGCAAAAAATCAAGATATCCAGAAGTTTGTGAATGATTATAATTTACTTTGCATTTTATTCCCTTGTTAAAATAATTTTGCTTAGAAATAGGGAATGACCAGAAAGGCTGAATAAAATCAGGCTTGAAAAAATAGGTACACTTGTGGCAAAAGTCAAACAAGAGAGGAAAGATCACATTTGTAAAGGGAAACCTTTTCCTTGAGAGAAGCCTTCCCGCCAGCCGATTCCAGAGCCGCATGAGTCCCAAATAACACACAGGAGGCTATATTAATTATGAAGCTGTTGGCCTTGCTTGTTTCTTATTGGCTAGCTCTGACTTAAGTAATTACCCAATAATTGTTAATCTAAGTATTTCTCTTACGGGAGAACTTTCCGTGCTTCCTACCCCATGGCATTACATCTCGACTCTCCTGTGTTTCTCTTTCCCAGAGTCCTCCTGGACTCCTAGTCCAACCTATCTAGATTCCTATAGGCCCAACAGTGCTTTATTGACATATACATAGGACTTCCCCCATCATCTCCTCTTTTCTGTCTAAACAAAAAGAAAGGTCTTAACTTTAACAAAGTCAAATTATATATAAAAGAACAGTTTATCAAGTAAGAACATAGTTACAATATTTTGTATATCAACATTTAGCAAGATTTAAAGAAAATATCATATATCTCATTCTCGTGAGTCCAAAGTCCTATATGTAGCTTATCTCTTATCATAACTAAGGAAAACTATAATTATAACTATCTGTCTTCAACTCGATCAAAGACCACAGAAGGATAATATATAAACACTAGGATTGACAGAGACATCTTGCTAGGTGGACAGTCACCCAAAGTTCCTCTGTAACATTGGGGCATCTTTCTTCAGTCCACAGGCCACAATGTATCCAGAAGATTTCTCAGCAAAGCAGGAAATTTCAAAACTGTCCATCTGCATTGGCAGTCTGTCAGTCATTTCTCTGTGTCCTGCAAAAAGTCTTATAGACTCTTCCATGAAACAGAAACCCTGTAAGACTGAGTTCAGCAGTCACTTTCCTGTGGGTCCTGCATGTCCAGTTTATACAGCACCAGTCAAACAGGCTAGACAAGAGCAGTTTCTTGCCCAAATGGCTAATCTTGCCATGTTGAAAGCAAACTCCATAACAAGTCTCTTTGATGCCCACCTTCCTCTCAGACATAATTGGTGCTGCCAGGAGCAGACATTTCTCATGGTCAAGAAAAACCCTAAATCATTTTAAATGCCATTTTCTGAAGGTCTTTGAAAAGTTTGAAGACTATCTATCTGTCTCAAATACATCTCTATATATCTAGAAAACCTAACTTACCTAACTATAAATTCTGAGTAACTATAAATTATAAGTAACTATCTATAGTCTATATTTAATTATGCATTGTGTTTTAAAAGATCAGTATAAACACAATACTTAATCAAGAGGAGAAATACACACATCACAAAGTTGACCTTGAATTTGTATCAATAAGTGAAAAACCATACCCATACCCATACCATAATTCCCCTTTTTACCATTAAAAAAGAGATTGGCTGTGATCACTAGCTAATTATAAACAACCCCATTTAAATGAAAACTAAGATTTATAAACAAGATGGGATTTAGGACGCAGCTCATTGCAAACTGCTTCGTGCTGGAAGGGGGCACTGTTCATACCTTGGGGATCATGACAAAACTCAGAAACCTGTATAAGTCCTTATTTTCAGGGTCTGTGAAGCTCCATCATCTTAGCTGTCTCAATTGTTGGAACACCTGGTCCACTGCTTCCAGGGGTCTTGGTTCATCAAACCACAGAAGCCTGGAAGGAATCCTCAGCTTTTCATTTTCTTTAGAAACAGAAACAAAATCTCCTTTCCCAAGTAACATATCCTTATACTTAAATTTTGAAGTCAAGGCATTTTCAAAAGATGGAAGTGGAATTAATTCAGCAGCATTTATAATCAAGTGTACTTTAGCAGTTGTTCCTTCCTTAGCAATGAAAAACCTGAAAAACAAAATAGTATGCAGTATCCAGACTCTCTGTGTATTTTCCATCTTTGCGTGGCTTCTTTATTTACCTATTATTACTCTATTTATTTTTCTCTGAGACAGGGTTTCTCTTTGGAAATCTGCCTGCCTCTGCCTCTGGAGCAATTCCTACCAGTGTGTGCCACCACAGCCGGCTTTTCTATTCTTTTTTTTTCTCTCTCAATCTTATGTATATTTTTAAACACACTGTAAACCTTTAGAGGTTTTGTTCATCCAAGTCTGACTTTACTGTAAATCTTATGTTTTTCTGGCCATGTGTCTTATCTGTTAAAACTGCGGCTGTTTTAAACTGTCGTTTTTTCCAAGATGGCGGGCTCAAGTGTGATTCCAGCTTACCGCCTCAGTCCATGCTGACATCCAGCAAAAGCTGTCATTTCCAGCTGTACCTACACACCTTTCAATCATTAGCAGAGTCTCTTAACACAACCTTGCTGTTTTTTTTCTTTTTATGCCGAGTCAGGAAGACTCTGGTAAGCGAGCCGTGTGAATCTCGGCTTGTCGCTAGCCAAACAGAGCCCACATGAGAAAAATGCTGCCATCAAAAATCTGTGCTTCTCTCCTTTCTTCTGTTTCTAAAATTTCTTTAAAGCTTTTGTCATTCTACGTGGAAATTAATCATCCCACTCCTGATCACCATTTTTTTTTAGCACAAGTTCAAAGAATCATCATGTTGAGAATAAAAGAGGAATCAGCTCCCTTTCCACATTTTGCCTGAGTGGTATTGGCATGGTACAATTATGGATAATTACAGATATTAGAATAGTTGCCTGATATAGCCAATGGCTTCACTACTCTAACATGAATATCAAAAGGTCTCTATCTCATACACTATTCTCAGTCTCCCTATATTCATTTTCTACATCTTTGTGCTGATTAAAACTTATTGCTTCAGGTTGTATTCAGGAAGAGTTGATTTAAAAGGTTAGCATAGTATGGTCTTATATTTGCTAAGAAAATTTTGGCAGCATTGGAATACAAACTATACAGGTGTCTTTCTAAAGCAAGTTAATGTTTATTTGGATATAATTATTTTGATTCTGCTTCATTTTTTTGTTTACCACTTAATTATTTGTTTTATTGACCTCTATGTTTTGTGTTTAAACTTGTTCTCAGTTCGTATTGGAGAATTTATGTGAAGATGAGAAATATATAACTAACCATATCATAACAGATTACTACTTTTGATTTGTGCATATCAAATAAAATACCTCCAACATTTATTTGTTTTCCTTATTATTATTTTTTTAGTTTTTATGAGACAGGGTTTCTCTGTATTGTATTAGAGGCTGTCGGTCTAGCCCAGCCTCAAACTCACAGAGATCTACCTGTCTCTGCCTCCCGAGTGCTGGGACTAAAGGCGTGTGCCACCACCGCCCGGCTTGTTTTCCTTATTATTAAAATAGCTGTACTTATTTGTAATTTCATCTTTCAAATTTGGTTTTTAAACAGTAGTAGATTTTGGGGCAATCTCTTATCTTTTATTATTATCTGCTTTTTGAGGACATACTCAAATAGTTATGGACCATATTAAAAATGTTCGGTTAGTTTTCTTCATGTAAAACATTTTATTTTGACAATAGAAGAACTCAGTATGTGACAAAATGCCTTGTATATCTGCTTAAGGAGAGAAACAATTGTTTTAGCTCACAGTTTCATACCATAGTCCATCAAAGCAGGGAATTCATGGTAGCAGAAACCTGATGCAAATAGTCAATTTGCATTTATAGTTAGGAAATTGACATAGACAGGTATTGTATTGTTTGCTTTTTCCATTTTCTACACTATAGGACACCCAAATTTATGGTGGGTCTTATAATTCTAACACAATTTAAAATCCCCTCACATCCATCCAGAGGTATGTCTCATATGTAACTTTAGGTCGGTCATGTTAACAATCAGGATTATCATAGATACTAGGATGGCTACTAGTTACTCAATTGCTGTTTCTGGATGCTGGGCAGGGCTATGAACCTTTTAATAAGTGCCTTAAAGTCTTCTATTCTACAAAATAATTTCACAGAAAATTGTACGATGCAAGAAATTTCTGCAAAAGTCATACACTATTTAAAGCCGAGAACATACTTTGAAAATTGTATTATCAGTTAATTTTATTATGTAATCATCACAGAAATTACTTATGTAAATCAGGCCTTTCACACCCTTAAGATACATCGTATTTTCTATTGTTCCTAGGCATCAAAGTATACACCATGATACTGCATTTAACCCTGTAACATATTGTAACACCTCAGTAAGTATGCTGTAGTTAGAATACGACCATGGACTTTTTCCTTTCAGAGTTTTCCAGATAGTGTCCAGGAAACTAAGAAAATAGGTCTGAAGTTCTTATAGGCTAGCCCCAGTTCCTATTCTGTTGTTTTGTGTTCTGCAGGAATATGAGGATGTGATAAGTCTTTTCATGCTCTTACATCAGAGATGCTCTGCTTCCATAATGCTTTATTTACTGTGATGAAGTATACCCATATATCAAGAGAAAAATCAAAAGTTTCCTCTCTAAAATTAACTCATGGAATGCGTTTTCTTGTTTTTGTTTTTTGTTTTGCCTTTTTGAGAGCAGGGTTTCTCTGTATAACAAGTCTGTCTGCCCTGGAACTCACTCTGTAGATCACATTGGCCTCAAACTGCTTCTGCTTCCAAAGTGCTCAGATTAAAAGCTTGTGCCACCATGCTCAGCATCTTAGAATGCTTTTAAATCACACCTTGAAACGTAACTTCCTATGTAATGTATCCAAACTCTTTCCATAGTGCAATCTGGCCTTGAAATCATGGAGACCCTCCTGCCTCTGCTTTCTGAGCAGGCTCGACTTCTATTTCTTTAGTTATTGTTACACACACACACACACACACACACACACACACACAAACACACACACTTACTTTTCTAAATATATAAATGCAACTGGTTCCGTCTATAATAATGTTGCCTGTATGTGTATGATGGCTTATCACCTGGTATTAGATTAGGCCTACTACTGAATCTGGAGTTTTCTGGTCAGAGAACTTTGGGGAATTTCTTGTCTTCATCTTGTCTTTCCTGAGATTACAGACATACATATCACCATGCTTGTTTTCCATGGGTCCTGGGATCTAAGCTTAGGTCTCTGTGTAGGTATAGAAATAACTTTACACACTGAACCATCTCATCAGAGCTAATGTTTGGAAAATAAATACTTTGTAACTAATCTCCTCTTCATATTTTTCTTGTGATTTTTATAAATATACCTCTTCTTAAACAAATACAATTCTTGATTTCTTTAAGTTATATACACATCATATTTGAAAGACCTAGAATCCTAATAAATTAAGAATATCTATGAATCTAGAGTCTAGAGTCTATCATTTCACTCAGGGTAGGGTCCAGGCACTTCCCTAAGAGTCCAGGCAGAGATAGACTCTAGATATCCCCTATGAGGAAGGAATTGGCAATAGGGTGGGAGGATGGGGGGAGGGTTGGGGAGTGCAGGAGGAGGGGAGGGAGAGGGAACTGGGATTGACATGTAAAACAAGCTATTTAAAATTAAAATAAAAAAGAATATCTATGAAATTTTTATGAAGAAAACATCTTCCAAAATAATCCATTTCTATAAAATAAATGGATACAAATTTGTTTAAATTATATGGTGGGAAACACAGAGATGGAACTATTTAACATGTGGCATTTTAAATGCCTTGCATAAGTAATTTGTTTCATTTTTATAATTGCCCCTGGGTTGTTTTATAATTCACTTTAATTGATGAAGAATTTTAGATATAGAGTTAGTATGTGGTTTTTACTCATATTCACAATTGTATATGAGGCACTGGCTATTTAAATTTACTGGTTAGAATAAAATTTGACACTTTTAAGATTATGCCATATTTGCAGTCTGAATTAGAGCAGCAGACAAAAATCTATGTGTTCTCATGGTGATGAAGGAGGATGATAACACATATTTTCACCATATTTTCTAAGGCCTTTCTGGCTTCTAATGCAATATACATAAGCTTTATTTTTGTGAGTAGCTGTCAAAATGCCATCGTGCCCTGAATTGCAAAGCTTATTTTGCTACTATCTTCATGCAAGTTTATATCTGGTAATTGTGATTGATTTATACATGAATTTTTAGTCATGTGTTATTGGTAAAGCCTTTTTGTGCATAAAACTACATACTGCAGTCATAGAGACTGTATGTTAAAGAGACCACGGAAGCATATTTACTGCTAAACTTCAACCAACTAGATTTTACCTTGGACAATGTTGCCTATGAAATAGAGCCTAGGTCTCTATTTTTATCCATTGGTTTCTTTATGCCACTTTCATATGTGAATATTATTTTACCTTACTCAAAATCAACTACCATCACTCTCCCCATATTCCCCTATCTCTGACTCCCTAGTCTCCCCTTATGCACATGAGGCATAATGTGACACTTGTCTTTATTTTTTCTCTCCAATTGTCTTGTTTTTTACCCCCACCCTTTAAAATTCTGCTTTCCCCTCAAAGTCCTCTTTCTATTTTCATATCATAAACAGTATGTGTTGTATATTTTATATCTAAATGCTGTTTGTGAGAAAAAATTTGATATTTATCTTTCTCAGTTCTGATTTGATGGGAGATGTCATTCTGTAAATCTGTCTCTCTTATTGGTTGTTGAATAAAGCACTGTTGGCCAATAGGAAAACAAGATATGTGGAACTAGGAGTGGAAGAGGATTCTGGGAAAAATAGGCACAGGCAGACACAGTGTAAGCCACCAGAGGAGTAAGAGGTCCAGACCCTTTTCTCCAGTAAGAGAAATACTTAGATCAACAATTATGGGTTAAAGTCAGAGCTAGTCCATAAGAAACCTAGCAAAAGGCCAATAGCTTTAAAATTAATATAGTGCCCCGTGTGTTATTTGGGGATTCAGACAGCTTGGCAGGGCTCAGGTGGCTGGTGGAAAAAACTACAAGTAACACTGATTATTGTTTTTACTTTTAAATTGAAATTTATTATCAAATTTAAAAGCATATTTTTTAAAGATTTACTTTTTTATTTTGTATACAGTGTTCTGTCTGCATGTAAACCTGCAGGCCAGAAGGGTGCCCCAGATCTCATTACGAATGGTTGTAAGCCATCATGTGGTTGCTGGGAATTGAACTCAGGACCTCTGGAAGAGCAGCTAGTGCTCTTGACCTCTGAGCCATCTCTCCATCCCAAAAAAACATAATTTTTAAATCAGTCATTGGTATAAAAAATGTTTTTCTACCTCCATTCTTCCTCTCATCATCACCTTCGTAGGTCCAGTTTCCATTATTTTTATACTTTTTTTAACATCACACTTTACAATTTCCACAAACAACATAAAATGCCTTGGGGTAATGCTAACCAAACAAGTGAAAGACCTGTATCCCAAGAACTTTAAGTGTTTACAGAAAGAAATAAAAGAAGACACCAGAAAAAGGAAAGATCTCCCATGCTCTTGGATAGGTAGGATCAATGTAGTAAAAATTGCAACCTTGCCAAAAGAAATCTACAGATTCAATGCAATTCCCATTAAAATTGCAACACAATCCTTCACAGACCTTGAAATAACAATGATCAACTTTATATGGAAAAACAATAGACCGAGGATAGCCAAAACAAGCCTCTTCAACAAAGCAATATCCTGAGGCATCATCATCCCTGTATTCAAGCTCTATTACAGAGCGATAGTCCTGAAAACACAAAAATGGAATTGATTTGAAAACCCTGATATTAACCACACACCTATGAACACCTGATCTTTGATAAAGAAGCTAAAATTATACAATGGAAAAAAGAAAGCATCTTCAACAAATGGTGCTGGCATAACTGGATGCTGGCATGTAGAAAACTGCAGATAGATCCATGTCTATCGCCATGTACAAAACTTAAGTCCAAATGGATCAAAGACCTCAACATAAATGCAGTCACACTGAATCTCTTAGAAGAGAAAGTGGGGGTACCCTTGAATGAATTAGTATGGGAGACTGCTTCCTGAACATAATAGCAGTAGCACAGACACTGAGATTGACAATTAATAAATTGGACCTCCTGAAACTGAGAAGCTTATGTAAGGCAAAGGACACAGTCAGGAAGACAAAAAGGCAGCCCACAGTTGGGAAAAGATATTCACTAACCCCACATCTGACAGAGGGCTGATCTCCAAAATTTACAAAGAACCCAACAACCAAGTCAACAAAGCACCAAGGAATCCAATTAAAAATGGGGAAATGAACTAAATAGAGAGTTTTCATTAGAGGAATCTAAAATGGCTGAGAGACACATAAGAAAGTGCCCAACATCCCTAGCCATCAGAGAAATGCAAATCAAAACAACTCTGAAATACCATCTTACTCCTGTCAGAATGCTAAAATCAAAAGCACCAGTGAAAATTTATGCTAGAGAGGATGTGGAGAAAAGGGATCACTCCTTCACTGCTTGTAGGAGTGCCAACTGGTACAGTCACTTTGGAAATCAGCATGGAGGTTCTTCAGGAAATGGGAATCAGCCTACCACAAAACTCAGCAATTCCACCCTTAGTCATATACCCTAAAGATGCACAGTCATACAACAAAGACTTCTGTTCCACTGTATTCGGAGCAGCACTATTTGTAGTAGCCAGAAACTATAAGCAACTTAGATGCCCCTCAACTGAATAGTGGATACAGAAGATGTGGTACATTTACACAATGGAGTAGTATTCAGCAGAAAAAAATGAAAAATTGAAATTTGCAGACAAATGGATGGCACTAGAAGAAACCATCCTGAGTTTGGTAATCCAGTCCCCAAAAAGACAAACATGGTATGTACTCACTCACATATCGATTTTAGAAATTGATCAGGGGAATGCCAGCCTACAATTCTACTGCCTGAGAATATGGGAAACAGTAAAGTCCCTAAGAGAGATATGCATGGTACCCCCAGAGAAGGGGAATGAGATAATATCTGAGCAGATTGGGAGCTTGTGGGGAGAGGTGAGGGAGCCAGAAAAAAAGAGTGGGGGAGAAAAGAAGAGGAGAGGAGGCATAGAGGAGGAGGAAGGTTGAGTCTGGGGAATAATAGAGGAGAGCAGTATAAGAGATACCATAATAGAGGGAGTCATTATAGGTTTGAGGAGAGATCTGGCACTAGTGAGATTTCCAGAGATCTCCAATGATGATACCAACTGGCAAACTAAACAATGATGGAGAGACTACCTTTATTTAAATTAGAAACAAGCTTGTTTTGCCTGTCTATCCCAGTTCCCTCACCCCTCTGTCCTCTCCTTCCCTGCCCCCCCACTAATCCCCTACTCCATCACCATTCTGCTCCCCTGGGAGGGTGAGACATTCCATAGGGATCTTCAGGGTCTCTCAAATCATTTGGGTCAGGGCCTAGGCTCTCCCCCATGTGTCTAGGCTGGGAGAGTATCCCTCTTTGTGAAATAGGCTCTGTTCCTCTATGTGGAAAGTCCATTCTTTTGCTAGGGTAAATACTTATATACTACCAGAGGCCCCCTAGATAAAGAGGACTCCTCACTGACACCCAATTCAGGGTGTCTGGATCAGTCCTATGCTCATTTCCCAGCTATCATTTTGGGACCCATGAGCCCCCCTCCCATGTTCACATCAGCTGTTTCTATGGATTTCTCTAGCCTGGTCTTAATCCCTTTGCTCATCACTCCTCCCTCTCTGAAACTGGATTCCAGGAGTTCATTTTAGTGTTTAACTGTGGGTGTCTGCTTCTGTTTCCATCAGCTCCTAGATGAAGGCTCTAGGATGGCATATAAGGTAGTCATTAGTCTCATTATCAGGAAAGGGCATTTAAGGTAGCCTCTCCACTATTGCTTAGATTCTTAGTTCGTGTCACCAGTTTTATTTATTTCCTATATGTAAATCTGTTTCATCTTTCTTTATGGCTGTATTCCTTTTTTTGATAACTATCCAGTTTATGTATTTTCCCATGCATAAATTGTATATTTTTATGCTGATTGTCATTTATTGTAGATTCTAGATATTAAATCCTAGTCAGATGTTCAGTTGGCAAAGATTTTTCTCCTGTTAGACTTCTTTCTTCTACTTCCTTTGTTGTACACATGCATATTAAGTTTTATGCAGTGACTTTTGTCAGTTTTTTCCAATTATTTCAATGGCTATGTGACTTTTCTGGTTTTCCTTGCCTGTGCCTACATTTTGATGTATTTTGCCTATGTTTTAATCTTAGTGGTTTCATGTTTTCACGTTATATCTAGCCCTTTGGTTCAATTTTAGTCAAATATTTTGCAAGATGAGAGATATACACTCAGATTTATTCTACATGAGAATACATTAACCATGTGCAACATGTTAAAATGATTTTCTTTTCTATTGTATGTGTTGGATATTTTAATTAAATATTAGGAGGCTTTAACTTTATGGCTTTGCTTCTGAGTCTTTCATTCTATTATGTTGGTCTACCTTTCTATTTTTGTGTTGGTACTTATACTCTGCAAAGACCATTAAAATCTCATGGAAAATCCAAAAACACCTGCTCCTTCAAAATTCAAGTACATGGGTAAAGCAAAATATCTATTCTCTCTCTTCTTCCTTTTTTCTGTAGTAATGAAAAAATTCTTCAGAAACAATACAGGACATTGAACATGGTTTTCCTGTGACTGCGATGACTATACTTGAAGATTTTAACTTTCTTTTCCCTGATGTTGTATATTAGCCTTTCTGTCATCAGAAGTAATAATGTAATATAATGAGTTACACAAATAAGTGCATTGGGAGTGACTACCAAAATACTATTCTCATAAAATTTTTGTAGAAATGTATCTATTCATGTTGAATATAGTATGTAAATTGTAGTAATATTATATGTGTCAAATTATGAGATTATGTGGTGAAGATGATTTGAGAGAAAAGATTTTAATTTAGTGTGGTATCTTACATTAAGAGTGATAGTCCAACATTTTGTAAATTTAATTTTTATTTTTTTTATTCATATATATACATATATATGAAATTTCAGTTTTTTAATCTGCTACTACCAAATTTTGTTTTTGTAATTTTAAAGATACAATTGTTATAAAACATAGAATTAAAAGTAAAGAATAATTCATTTCTTTCTATTTACATTAATTTATATATTTATTATTATTTAAGGACTCCCTAAAATGATAAATACTCAATGTTTTATATTGTCCAACATGGGAGATACAAGAATATAATAAATTTATGAAAAGAAAAAGTATAATTTTTATAAATTTATAGATAAATAAACCTTGTCTGGAGCTATTACTTTGTAGCTCAAACCAGCTGCAAACTCAAAACCCTCCTGCGGCATTCTCCCAAATGCTGTCACAGTTGACAGTTTTTATTACTAAATGAGAATTTTGTAACTCATTTACAAAATGCAATGACAACTGTAAAATTCACGTTAAGATATTGGCCTAAAGGGCGAGCCCAGCTTCAGGTGAGATTGGGTCTCCGGGGGGGGGGTACGACACTCTCTATCCCCTGCCCAACACCCATCCCCTAGAGCTTCTGGGGGCCGCTCCAGGCATCCAGAAGACCTGCCCACACAGGAAAGACATCAGCCCTTCCAGGCCCCAAACTCCTGTAAACCCAGCTTCAGGAAAGACATCAGCCCTTCCAGGCCTCAACCTCTGGCAACCCCAGCTTCAGCTTAAGCTTCAGTGTCAGCATCCCCAGCTTCAGCTTCAGGAAGGAAGGAGACCAGTGGAGACGGAGAGACCCCAGCAGCACCCACTGGAAGAAAAGAAGGGAAGAAGACAGAATAAGAACTCACTCAACAATAGAAAGACCAGCGTGTCTCCACCAGAATCTAGGGAACCAATACCAGCAAAACCTGAAAATCACTACATAGATGAAGCAGAGGAGACAGACCTTAAAAATTATTTTATGAAGATGATACAGATTCTCAAAGAAGAAACAAGGAAATTCCTTAAAGAAATAGAAGAAAAACAAACAAAAAAATGGAAAGGTCTTCCATGCTCTTGGATTGGTGGGATCAACATAATAAAAATGGCAAACTTGCCAAAAGCAGTCTACAGATTCAATGCAAACCCTATCAATATTCCATCACAATTATTCAAGGTCCTAGAAAGTACAATAATCAACTTTATATGGAAAAACAAAAGTCCCAGGATAGCCAAAACAACCCTATACAATAAAGGAACTTTAGGAGGTATCACCATACCTGACTTCGTGCTCTATTATAGAGCTATAGTCCTGAAAACAGCTTGGAATTTGCACAAAATTAGGCAGGTAGACCAATGGAACCAAATTGAAAACCCTGATTTTAACCCACACACCTATGAACACTTGATTTTTGACAAAGAAGCTACAACTGTATAATGGAATAAAGAAAGCATCTTCAACAAATGGTGCTGGCATAACTGGGTACTGGTATGCAGAAGACTGCAGATAAATCCATGTTTATCCCCGTGTATAAAACTTAAGTCCAAATGGATCAAAGATCTCAACATAAATCCAGCCACACTGAAACTTTTAGAAGAGAAAGTGGGAGATACTCTTCAACGAGTTGGTACAGGAGACCACGTCCTGAATATAACAACAGTGGCACAAACACTGAGATCGACAATTAACAAATAGGACCTCCTGAAACTAAAAAGCTTCTGTAAGGCAAAGGACATAGTCAACAAGAATAAAAGGCAGTCCACAGAATGGTAAAAAATATACACTAACCCCACATCTGACAGAGGGCTAATCTCCAAAATTTACAAAGAACAAAAGATGCAAGTCTCCAAAACACCAAAGGATCCAATTAAAAAGTGGGGTACAGAATTAAATAGAGAATTCTCAATAGAGGAGGCTAAAATGGCCAAGAGACACTTAACAAAGTGCTCAACATCCTTAGCCATCAAGGAAATGCAAATCAAAACAACTCTGAATCAAATCAAAAGCACCAGTGAAAATTTATCCTAGAGAGGATGTGGAGAAAAGGGATCATTCCTTCACTGCTGATGGTGGGAGTGCCAACTCGTACAGCCACTTTGGAAAGCAGTATGGATATTCCTCAGGAAAATGGAAATCCATCTACCACAAGACCCAGCAATTCCACTCTTAGGCATATATCCAAATGAGGCAAATTTATACAACAAGGGCATCTGATCCACTATGTTCAAAGGAGCATTATTTGTAATAGCCAGAACCCGGAAGCAAGATAGATGCCTCTCAACTGAACAGTGGATCGAGAAAATGTCGTACATTTACACAATAGAGTATTAGTCAGCAGAAAAAACAATAGAATCTTGAAATTCACAGGGAAACAGATAGCACTGGAAGAAACCATCCTGTGTGAGGTAACCCAGTCGCAAAAAGATCAATATGGTATGTACTCACTCATTTATGTATTTTAGACCTGGATCAGGATAGTGCCAGTCTGCACTTCCACTGATAGAGAGCCTGGGAAACAGGAAAGAACCTAAAAGATATGCATAGTAAGCAAGAGAAGAGGAATGAGGCAAGATCCTCAGAACCTAAAAGATATGCATAGTACGCAAGAGAAGAGGAATGAGGCAAGATCCTCTGAACAGATGGGGAACACGGCAAGGGGTGGGGGGAGTGGGAGCTGGGAAGAAGAAAGGGAGAGAAGAGGAAGAGAGAGTAGGTCATGGGGGAACAGGAAGGTTTAGTGGGTGATAGAATAGGGGGAAGAGGCAATCATAAGTTAGAAGACAGTTCAGGCACCATTGTGACCTCTAGTGATCTAAAGAGATGACACCAATTGGCAAGCTACGCAATAGTGGAGAGACCACCTCAAATGCCCATTCCTGATAATGAACTTGATGTCTATAACACTCCTGGAGCCTTCATCCAGTGACTGATGGAAGCAGAGGCAAACACTCACTGTTAAACACTGAACTTAACCCAAGGAACGCAGTGACAGAGAGAGAGGAGTGATGATCAAATTGGCAAAGAATGGGCTGGCAAAACCAGCAGAGACAGCTGATATGAACAGGGGAGAGCTCTTGGACCCCAGACCGACAGTGGGGTGGCAGCATGGGACTGAACTGGACACCTGAATGTGAGTTCCATTGAGGCCTGGGCAACCTATGGGGCCCTGAACAGTGGATCAGTGTTTATCGCTGGAATACAAACAGACATCGTGTGTCCATAGCACAAAGAAGGATGCTCTCTCAGCGTGGACTCTTAGTGGAGTGCTTGTACCCTACTCTGAGTGAAATGACAGATTCTAGATATCCCCATGTGGAAGGAACTGGCTGGGGTGGAATGGGGGGGTGCGGGAGGAGGGGAGGGAGAGGGACATGTAAAACAAGGTATTTAAAATTAAAATAAAAAAATTAAAAAAAATAAAGTAACTTAAACATTAAAAAAATATTGGCCTGGGCCAGGCGTTGGTGGCACACACCTTTAATCCCAGCACTCGGGAGGCAGAGGAAGGCAGATCTCTGTGAGTTCGAGGCCAGGCTGGACCGACAGCCTCCAAAACAGAGAAACCCTGTCTCGTAAAACCAAAAAAAAAGTATTGACCTAAAAATACAGGAAGTATCCATATGATATAGCACATAGGACACCTATAATAAAGCAGAGGAAATATCAGAAAACGGGACATTTCAACAGCAGTATAAAGAAAGTGTTTCAAGTTGGAGAATGTCAAAAATATTTCTAAAGTCCAGATATTCCAAGATTTTTTCATGTGAAAATATATGGTGATATGAACCTTATTTGTGGAAATGAAGCTCACATACAGCAGAAATTCAAAGGAAAATCATAGGAATCATTATAGAAAATCCATCACCAACCACTATCTGCTGTGTCTAAGTCATGGTGACAACATGACAAAATAGTTGGAACCACACCATGTCAAATAACTCACATTTTAATCATTTTAATATGATTGGTCTCAATAGTAAACTCACTTAGATTTTCGGGGATGCCACAAACATCTGCTTTTCAGAGACTGTGAAATGAACTATTTATTTATTTATTGTAATAGAATGCAAGCTGTACTGACAAGTTATTTGCTATGAAATTACATAAAAATGTCTCCTAAGCAATAGTAATATTTCACAGTTATTAAATTGAGTATGCTTTTATAACAACAAGCTGTAATTTGATCATATTCTATGATGTAATAAGTGTCAATTCTTTCAAAAAAGATACAGGGAATTCAACGAAAAATAATAATGGAAATCTAAAATATCAACTTGAAAGTGATTTCAGATCTTATCTGAAGATTGTATCTAAAACTCTAGTTCTTATCTTCTTAGTTGGAATAGTTGTTCTGATACTAACAATTCTTACCTCATGAGTCTGTCTTCATACTCTTTAACTTGGCCACAGGAGCCATTTGCATAGAGCTTATGAAAGTAGAAGGTGGAGTAGAGGTGGGTTCTTATATGGCAGCTATAAAAGTCAGAGATAAAAGTACCAACAGTCTCCTGAGACAAATAATTTTTGTAGCCTTACTTGTGCTCCAGCATATAGTTAGTATATACATAAACACTGTAAAAAGTAGTTTTCCCACATGCATTGTCCCAAAAAAAGAACAACTTGATACCTGGCATCTCATTGGTCTGTATCCTCTTTTGAAGAGCAATAGTCTCTAGAAATCAAATAGATTTCTCAACAGAGCTAGCTTTAAATAAGTTTGTGTCTTCTTGGTCAACAGAATGGAATTTAAGTTCCAGGTGTAAACCCACATACCTATGGACACCTGATTTTTTTATAAATAAGCCAGAAATAAACACTGAAAGAAAGACAGCATCTTCAACAAATGGTACTTTTCAAAATAGATGTCTGTATGCAGAACAATGCAAATAGATCCTTTCTTATCCCTCTTCACAAAATTAAACTCTAAGTGGATGAAAGACCTAAACATAAAACCAGATACACTGGACCTGATAGAAAAGATAGTGGGGAATAGGTTTGAACTTATTAGCATAGGCAGAGATTTTCTGAGGAGTAGGTAGCCAGCATAGGCACACATATCAACAATTAATAAATGAGACCCCATGAAACTGAGATGCTTGTGCATGTCAAAGGGCACTGTCATTCAGACAAAATTGCATCCAAAAGAATGGGAAAAGATTGCCTTACTAATTGCAAATCCTATATAGAGCTAATATCCAAAATATGTGAAGAACTCATATAATTATATAATAAGAAAATATAACCTGTAAAAATGTGGTAGGGAGATCTAAACAGAAAATTCTCAAAAGAGGAAACTCAAATAGTAAAGAAAAAAATGTTTGTCATCTTTTTACACAAGGAAAATTCAAATCAAAGCCACTTATTCCCGAGAGTATACTTAAAATCAAGTGACAGCTCATGCTACAGAGGGTGTGGAGGACGGGGAACACTTACTCATTGTTGGTGGTAGTACAAACTTGTACATCCCCTATGGAAATCATTATGGTGGTTCCTCAGGAAGATGTGAATCAATCTACCCCAAGAGCCAACTATACCTCTCTTGGGCATATACCCAAAGGATCCTTCATCCTACCACAGAGTTGCTTTGTCAACTATGTTGATTTCTGCTCTGTTCATATTAGGTAGAAATTGGAACCAACCTTGATGTCCTTCAGCAGAATAAGGGCTAAAGAAAACATACATTTAATAATGTACTAGCAACCTGTTTAAAAAAAGAAGAAAATCATAAAATTTGCAAGTAAATGGACAGAACTAGAAAAATAATGTTGAATGAGTTTCCCCAGACCAGAATGACGAATATGGTATGTGGTCACTTATATGTGGTTATTACCTGTAAAGTAAATAATAACTAAGATATAATTCATAGAATAACAAGTTATTTATAGAGTAAGAGATTAGGTGAACAAATCTCTTTAGGAAAAGAAATACAATAGATACTTATGGGTAGGTAGATGCTGAAACAGGAGGAACAAATTTGGAGATATAGGTAAGAGGAGGACAAGGGAGGGAAAAAGGGGAGATGCATGTAAATTTAAGGCCAATATGAAGGATAGCATAGAGACCCAATAAAGCATAAGTTTGCTAAAATATATACATTCCTGAATGCTATCTAAATGAAATCACTAAATAATTGGGGGAGGAACAGAGCCCCAACTGGCCATCTCCTATCACTAAAGGAAGCTTCTAGTACATCTAAGTTTTTGGCAAAATGATTCTAATGAGAATCCACAAACAAACCAGTCTGTCACAGAGACTACAGGTTGTTCTCCACAAATTGATGGCATATCCCAGTTGCTGAAGACGATACCTACAAAACTCACTGAACATGGAGCTGTCAACCAGGTGCCTACATAGAGGCTTCATCACTATGTCCTATTGTTTTTGATACAGAAATATTTTCTGCATACTATCAAAGATAAATGTAAATACCAACCCAGCCACAAACCCTATTGTCAACAACAGTGTTCTGACCGAAAGATATGTTAAGACAATGGTAGCACGAAACTTTTTGGAGTAATCAACCAATATCTTATGTTACTTAAGCCTCACTTGATGAGATGGAACCCGTACCCAACACATTTTCAGTGACAAAGATTTTGAGACAAGATAGATCGGGATCTAAGGTAAAACACCAAACCATAGTAATGCTAAAGTAATATATCAATAAAATGACTTACAATGACATTCTGCTATATTGAGAGAACAGTGCCTTGCTCACCCATCATCAGAGAAGCTGCCTTTTGTAGCTTTTATTTTTTATTTTTTTTGTTTTTTGTGTCCCAACACCCAGCTACCAAATGAACATAGAGAGAGTAATCCTTACTTATGAATGCCTGGCTTTGGCGTGGCTTGATTCTAGTCAACTTTTCTTTTTTTGGTGTGCTTCTAGTCAACTTTTCTTTTTTTTTAATAGAGAAACCTTGTCTTTATAAATCCAAAGGAAAAACAAAATAAAAGAATGAAAACCCTAAATATGTTCAAAATTTTAGAAACATAACATTTTAAAACATTTCTTTTAAGCAATTAAGATATACTTTTAAACTGTTTGTTTAGGAAATTTAACATTTCTATTTGCTAAGATTTTCTAGCCAGGAATATCATATCAACTTTTAAATTATTTGAATTTTTGCCTCAACAAATATTTATTGTATTTCATTTTTTTTATTTTTCGAGACAGAGTTTCTCTGTATTGTTTTGGAGGCTGTCCTGGCACTTGCTCTGTAGACCAGGTTGGCCTCGAACTCACAGACATCCGCCTGCCTCTGCCTCCCGAGTGCTTGGATTAAAGGCGTGCGCCACCACCGCCTGGCTGTGATGTGGAATATTTGTTTAGTGATTCAAAATGTGTCTAAGAGCCAGAAGCGCTGAAAGAAACCATTAAAACAAGGCCTTCTAAGTCAACATGATCCAAGCTTATATGAACTCAGAAAAACTGAGACAGCATTCACGGGACCTATATTGATCAGTTCCAAGTGCTCTGCATTTATAATATGGCTCCCAATGTGGTATCCTATGAGATTCCTGGATGTGTGAGCAAGTGGCTCTTTGAATTTTGTGCCTTCTTCTACTTCAGTTCCTTTTTTTCAATTCCCATGTGTTAGTTTTTGTTTTATCTTATTTTTGTTACTTGAAAAAGAACTTTGTGTCTTTTCAAGAATATATTGCCCAGCCTTTCACTCCACTCATCTGAACGGTAAAACAACATAAATCAGCTTTCCAGGTAGAATTTAATGACGTTATTCATAAAGAGAATTAGATAAACTATATTCTACACATTCATTAACTCAGTGCACAGATTAATATGATGAGAGAAGTGCATCCTAGACTTACTGGAAAAATGATGAGACTACAAAAATATCCTAACCTTAGTAATCATAACCACTGTCACCACTCCAGAATTGTTTAAATGATGAAATGCTTAATTAAATGAGATCAATAAATACTTAATAAGTTAATTCAAGGTGTTGTGTACTGTTTTAACTCTGGGATTAATGAAAAACAGATGAAGCCCTCACAACTTCCAGGTTTAGTGTAACTATAGTGGTTAGTCAGGGAGACCTACAATAATTATGTATACAATAACACATAAAGTGAAGAGTTCTCAGAGGACATAATCACTAGGTACTCTGGAAGCACAAGGGAGAGTCAGAAAGTAAGAATTGAAGTCACATATAGGATTTCTGGTATAAGGACCTTTAAATACATATTTGAGGGGTAAATACAAGAGACTTATCTTTTCTTTATACAGACAGGCTGTTCTTGAATTGGCCGTGCAGCTGAGGACCTTCAATTAATGATTCTCGTGCTTCCACTCCCCTAGAGCAGGCTTTGCAGATGTGAACCACTACAAGCAACAAAGGCTAAAAACGAAGGGAGGACATGGAACTGTTAATTATTATGTCTATATATGTGTGATCTTCCACATTATTTTTCATAGGATATGAAAAATTGATGTCTAATTTCATGTTAATCAGAAATATTTTTCCTCACTGAAAATAGTACAATTTTACTCTAGCAGAACTGAAAACACACTGTAATCAATAACAATAAAATACACCCATTGAGTACAAAGCTTTAGACAATGTATTATCACCTTGGTAGGGTGAATATTTTCCAGTTCTTTTATCTATTCGAATATATTTGCCTGCATTATTAATAACAAAAAAATAAACATTGTCCTGCTGGGCATGCTGTCCTGTGTAACCTGAGCTGTAATTTTCTTTGGCATTCATGTGTTTATGTGTCATTAAGTATCCTTTATGAGCTCTTCTTTTAAAATATTTGCAATAACAGCAGGAGAAAATTGAGTTTTGGAGTTTGCATTTTCTTCTACCTCTGAGAATATTTTAAGAAAAAATGGGAAGATAAGCCAGTATTCAGGAGCTTTGTTGTTCATCATACTATATGTGTTCTTCTCTGTTTTCTTTTTTCTTCTCCATTGAAGTCTGAGTAAATAATGTGAGGATAAAGCTGCCTAGACAAGGTAATAGGTTTAGATTTTTGTTTCCTTTTTTCTTTTTAAATACGAAAGTATAGAGGGAATAGCATCTAGGAATTACGCAGCATTTTAAAATGGATGAAACAGATAAGGAAAACAATAGTTTAATACAGCACCATCGGTTGTTTTGTAACTGAAACAAAAAAATCATAGAGAAAATTTTATGCCTTTATTTTGTGTTAATTTGTGATAAGGAAGGGTGAAAGTAACATTTCCTTTTTAAAAAATCTCTCTGAAAAAAAGTCTTCTATCTACCTAAAGCATTGCTGCTATGTTCTGTTAATATTGAATATTTTTTAAACTGCAGAATCCTACACAACTTTTCAAATGTATAACTTTTCTTTCTGACTGCATGTTTTGCCTACCTCCCTTCTTTCTTTTTTTCCTCCTCCATGAAGTGCACTGGAATTGATATATGCACTAACATAAATGTCTGCATAGTCTGAGGGATATCACAGAATAATGGATGAATGTAAGCAAATATTGTAGAATTTACAAAAAGAAAGTTTCTCTTAGTGGGTAAAATTAATCTTTCATCTGAAAGGTAAAGCTATGCGAAGTAATGTGTTACTAATTTAAATGATAATTGCTAATGAAGCAGAGTTTCACATGTCTGATTGCAGTGTGCTGGGCGCGGAGGTAGGAGTGATGAGGTTTCAAGGTTTGCCAGAGCTATATTACAAGACCCTGTTTAACACAGGTTGCAGGTTATCGACAAAGTATGATAAACATATTTCTGAGGTAAAACAGGCAAATAATTTATGAAATAATTTAAGAAAAATTGTTGAATTTCAGAACATACAGACTCATGAACCCCTACCCACAGTCAAGAAGAAGCTATTAACTATTTATGGTGGAGAGGAAGGAATTGTCAGTTTATTTTAAGGGTGTTTCTGCTTAAATATTCATACTCCAATGAATATTTGACTGTTTTCTATATAGACATAAGATAAAAGGTTATAGATCTGGGTGGTTAGGGATGCGGGGGGGGTACCTGAAGTTGGAAAGGGGTTGAAGGTGGATAGGAGGGGAATATGATCAAAATACATTGCATGAAATTCTCAAAGAATGATCAAATGTAAGATAATTGATGTGGATGGATACAACCCAGGACTAGGCCGTGGGAAGAAGAAAACAACACTTCAAAAGTTAATGATTTTCCATTTTCATCTAACTTACACAGCATTAACTCTCTCTAGACTTTATTTTCCCTCTCAACAACATCAAGGCAGTTGCTATTGTTATTGTTATTTCTGTAGACTGAATTTCTGCCCCACCTGGTCCCACAGCCGCTTTGCTCAAAACACACAGAGACTTATATTATTTACAAACTGTTTGGCTGATGGTTTAAGCTTTTTACTTGCTAGATCTCTCTTAATTATTAACCTATTTATATTAATCTAATTACTTCCACATTGTCTTAACTTGCTGGAGAAGTGTCCAGCATGTATTCCTTCAACAACTACATGGTGTTTTCCTGGATACCTCTCCCTGCGTCCTCGCCCCAGAATTCTCCTTGTCTCAAAGCCCTGCCTATAACTCCTGCCTGGCTACTGGAAATCAGTGTTTTACTTATCAACCAATAAGACAAACATATATACAGAAGGACATCCCCCATCATATTTCATAAATAACAAATCTATAAATGTCTGGATTAAAATTTGAACCCAGGTAAACTTTTCTTTCAGCTTAACCCAACAGACAACTCTTCAGGACTAAAAGTAAGCATCTGAAACCAACAACTACTTACCTAAATCTCATAGCTAACATTTCTTAAGTGAGCTTTCACTGTCTTGTTTCACTCTCTTGTTTCATTATCATTTGTCTTGTTTCAGTGCCCCACTTGTTTCATGGTTAATCTCTATAGCCTGGTGAATTTTGCCTATATATGGAGTCACTATTTTGTCATGCAACCTATTCCAAATGAGTAAGAACACTGACGAAATAAATATCCATAGTATCAAAAAAGTTAGAAGTAAGTTTCCACATGGAGGAATGCTCTCTTAGCCTGGACACATGGGGGAAGGCCTAGACCCTGCCAAGGATGTTATGACAGACTTTGGATATCCCCCATGGAGAGCCTCTCCCTCCCTGGGGAGCAGACTGGGAATTGGATAGAGGTTGGGGAGGCTGGGAGGCTGGGGGAGGAGGGGAGGGAGAGGGAGCTGGGATTGACATGTGAAGCAATATTGTCTCTAATTTAAATAAATAAAAAATAAATAAGATTTTCAGTTTAATAGTTAAGATTGAATTTTCAAGTGCAATTTCATCGTAAATAGAAACATCTCCTTTTGTCAACTTAAATTCAATCCACAGTTACTGCGCATTAATTTTATACATATAGATGGAACTGTTTGCAAGAAATCCGAAGAGGAATAAAAAGATCCAAAAATAAAGTAGCTGTGGAAATTTGCTATGTTTCCTATTATGTGGTCAATTTTAGAGAAGGTTCCATGTGGTGCCGAGAAGAAGGTATATCCCTTTGTATTTGGGTGGAATGTTCTATAGATGTCTGTTAAACCCAGTTGGGTCATAACTTCTATTAATTCTTTTGTTTCTTTGTTAAGTTTCTGTCTGGAGGTCCTGTCTAGCGGTGAGAGCGGAGTGTTGAATTCTCCTACTATTAGTGTGTGAGATTTTATGTGCATTTTGAGCTTTAGTAATGTTTCTTTCACGAATGTAGGTGCCTTTGTATTTGGGGCATAGATGTTTAAAATTGAGACTTCGTCTTGATGTATTTTTCCTTTGATGAATATGAAGTGCCCTTCTTCATCTCTTTTGATTGATTTTAATTTGAAGTGTAATTTGTTAGATATTAGGATTGCTACGCCCGCTTGTTTCTTGGGGCCGTTTGATTGGAAGATCTTTTCCCAGCCCTTTACTCTGAGATAACGTCTGTCTTTGATGTTGAGATGTGTTTCTTGTATGCAGCACAAGGAAGGGTTCTGTCTTCGTATCCATTCTGCTAGTCTGTGTCTTTTTATAGGCAAGTTGAGGCCGTTGACATTGAGGGATATTAATGACCATTGATTGGTGATCCTTGTTTGCGCTTGATTTATTGTTAGTGAAGTTATTTTGTGTAGATTCTCCTCCCTTTTTCTTTTGGTGTTTTGTAAAGTATGATTATATATTGCCTGTGTCTTTGTGAATGTAGTTATCTTCCTTGGCTTTAGGTTTTCCTTCTAGCATTTTCTGTAGAGCTGGATTCATGGATACGTATTGTTTAAATCTGGCTTTGTCATGGAATACTTTGTTTTCTCCATCTATGGTAATTGAGAGCTTTGCTGGATATAGTAGTCTGGGCTGGCATCCTTGTTCCCTTAACGTTTGTAGGATATCTGACCAGGATCTTCTGGCTTTCATCGTTTCTATTGAGAAGTCAGGTGTAATTCGGATAGGTCTGCCTTTGTATGTTACTTGGCCTTTTTCTTTAGCTGCTCTTAATATTTTCTCTTTACTCTGTAGGTTTGATGTTTTGATTATTATATGGCAAGGTGACTTCTTTTTGTGGTCAAGCCTATTTGGTGTTCTGTAAGATTCTTGTACTTTCATAGGCATATCTTTCTTTAGGTTAGGGAAGTTTTCTTCTATGATTTTGGACCCCCCAAATGTGAGTGTCAGTGAGAAGGCCTGCGCAACCTATGGGGCCCTGAGCTGTGGATCAGTGTCTATCCCTGGTATACAAACTGTCTTCGTGTGCCTATAACACAAAGAGAGATGCTCTCTCAGCCTGGACTCTTAGGGGAGTGCCTGGACCCTACCAAGAGTAAAATGACAGACTCTAGATATCCCCTATGGGGAAGGATTTGGCAATAGGGTGGGAGGTAGGGGGGGAAGGGGAGTGCGAAATAAATTAAAAAAAATAAAGTAGCTTGTAATTTCCTTAAGAATACAAATTTAGAATATAATGGCAAGCAAAATAATGAACTGCTGAAAGACATGATTTACTATCTGGAACATTACTTTTTTAAGTTTTGGATATTTATCATTTTTGTTGTTCTTTCATCTTTATTTTACATACCAACCAGTTTCCTCTCCCTCCTCTCCTCATACTCCCTCTTCCCCACACATGTTACCTCCCCAATCTACTTTCTCTCTGTCTCCACTTAGATGGGGTTAGATGTCCCATGGGAATCATCAATGCATGACACATCAAGTTGAGGCAGGATCAAGTCCCTTCGCCCTGCATCAAGGCTGAATAAGGCATCTCACCACCGGGAATAGGTCCCAAAGAGTCAGTTCATGCATGAAGAACATGTCCTGATCCCACTAACAGAGGCCCCACAAAAGACAAAGCTATGCAACTGTCACCTAGATGCAGAGGGCCTAGGTCAGTCCCATACTATTTCCTTAGATGTCTGCCCCAAGTCCATGAGCTCCCATAAGCTCAGGTCAGCTGTCTGTGGTTTTCTTCATCAGGATCTTGACTCCCCCTCCCTTGCTCATACAATCCCTCCATCCTCTCTTCAAATGGACTCCAGGAACTCAGACAGTGCTTGGCTATCAATATCTGTACCCTTCTTACTTCAGGTGCTAAATGAAAGCACTATGATGACAACTAGGACAAACACCAATCTGATTACAAGGGAAAGCCAGTTCAGGGACTCTCTCCACTATTGCTAAGAGTCTTAGCTAGAATCATCCTTATGAGTTCCCCAGATCCTCCTTGGCATCAGGCTTCTCCATAACCTCACAATGGCCTCCATCAAGATATCTCCTCCACCATTCTCCCCCTCTGTCCCTCCCAAATTTGACCATACTGATCTATCATGTTCCCATCCTCTCATTCCCTCCTCTCTACTTCTCACCACTGGCAGTTTACCTTCTCTTTCCAGGGAGATCCATGATTTCTTCTTAGGGTATTTCTTGTTGGCTAGCTTTTCTTGGGCTGAGAACTGAAGCCTGGTTATTCTTTGCTTTACATCTAATATCCATTTACGAGTAAGTACATACCATGCTTATCTTTCTGGGTCTGGGTTACCTCACTCAGGATGATATTTTTCTGGTTACATCCATTTTTCTGCAGATTTCATGATGCAATTGTTTTTATTTCTACTGAGTAATATTCCATTGTGTAGATATACCATACTTTCTTTATCCATTCTTCAGCTGAGTGGCATCTAAGTTGTTTCCAGGTTCTGACTATTATGAATAAAGTTGCTATGAACATAGTTGAGCAATTGTCCTTGGGGTCTGACTGAGAATCCTTTGTGTATATGCCAAAGAGCGGTATCACTGGGTCTTGAGTTATATTGACTCCCAATGTTCTGAGAAACCACCATACTGATTTCCAAAGTGACTGTACAAGTTTGCACTCCAACAAGCACTAGAGGAGTGTTTCCCTTACCTCACATCCTCTCCAACATAGGCTGTCATTATTATTTCTATCTTTGTCCATTCTGACATGTGTAAGATGATACCTCAGAGTCGTTTTGATTTTCCTGGTAGCTAAGAATGTTGATCACTTCGTAAAATGTTTCTTGGTCATTCGATTTCTTCTGTTGAGAATTCACTGTGTAAATCTGTACCCTGTTTTTAATGAGATTATTTGGTATTTTGATTCCTAGTTTCTGTAGTTGTTTATATAATTTGGATATCAGACCTCTGGTAGATGTGGAGTTGGTGAAGATCTTTTCACATTCTGCAGGCTGCCATTTTTGTGGTATTGAAACTGTCCTTTGACTTAGATACTTCTGTTTCAGTAGGTCCCATTTATTAATTGTCCATCTTGGTGTCTGTTCTACTGGTGTTATAGTCAGGAAGTAGTCTTCTGTGACAATGTATTCAAGGCTACTTCCCACTTTTTATTCTATCAGCTTAAATATAAATGGATTTATGTTGAGGTCTTTGGTCCACTTGGATTTTAGTTTTGTTCAGCGGGATAGATATTGGTCTGTTTCCATTCTTCTACATGCCACCATCCAGTTATGCCAGAACCATTTGTCAAAGATGCTTCTTTCACCATTGTATACTTTTAACTTATTTGTCAAAAAATCAGATGTTCATAGGTGTGTGGGTTTATGTCAGGTCTTTAATCGATTCTATTGATTTACATGTCTGTTTTAATCAAATACCAAACTGTTTTTTATTACCCTAACTCCATAGTAGAGATTTAAGAGAGGACTGAAATGGACTTAATAGACATCTACAGAACATTTTACCCAGACCCAAAAGATCATACTTTCTTCTCAGCACCACATGGAACCTTCTCTAAAACTGACTACATATTCAGTCATAAAGCAAATCTCAACAGATACAAAAAATTAAATAACCCCTTGTATGTTACTGGGATACTATCAAATATGAGGAGATGTACTTTAAAACATATTCCATATACATATAAATATAGATCTTAGAGTATCAATGGTATGATTTTTCTCACATGAATTGGGGTTCATATTGCTGTGTATTTAATAAATAATAAAAGATTACACCTTTTTTCTTTCAGTAGGCAGATTAATAAGCTAATAATTCTGTAAAACCAGAATCAGTAGGGCAAACTGTTACTTTGTTTAAGCTCCTAAGTCTGTTTGTGTTTATCGTTATCTTTTGTCTATAAATGTAATTGGGTTACTTATCACATGAGTGAAAAATACATAAATTCTGAGATGCAAAAATGAAATTAAATTTAACTTTTTTTCTTTTCAGGTTAATACTGTATTTGCAAGAGATATTTAGAAAAGATTTATAGAGATTCCCAATTAAAATATTTGTCTTATTTGATACAATTTAATCTGTTAAAATTTTTGCCAGATTTTGTTGGCTATATTTTGAAAATGAATGTCTATAAGTAATAGTCCCACTAGAACCTCACTAACTGACAAGCTTAATAATAAAAATATATTTATTGTCACCATTATTTTATTCTGTTAGTAAAATTGAAAAAAAAAGCAGGAAAGTACTGCTGAAATTGTCACTGTGTTCTAATGTGAAGACTGGAAGTGAAACTTGTTAGGAAAACTACATATTAGTCATAGTTTAGACAATTACCAGAATTTATTTTTAATATGACATTTTCAAGTTTTAATTAGAACTCCCAATATGCAATGTTCTAAATGTGTAATTAAAATGAGTCTGATGCTCTGTTATTTTTTGTAAACTCAGTGTCATTACCAGATCTTATCTCTGAATGAAAAAGAAAATAATATTATTTCTTTTGACTTTAAACCTTATCATCACTCAAGATGAGGATACAGTTGTTAGATAAAATCATTCAGCAACATAATTGGGGTGAAATGGTCACAGTAGAAAAGCAATACTAATTATAGTATTAGAAGAGGGTGATCACATTAGATATAAACATAGATAGGTGGTATTACTTTAGACAAGTGCAGGAAATAAGAGAACTCTGAATAAATTAAGGAAACCTTTAAGGATTTTGACATGTTATATTTTCTGAAAATACCAGGATTATCGGTATTTGCTGGGATGAAAAAACAGAAAAATCACAAAGAAAATTTAAATTAAGAATAATCTCTCTAATACAAATGTACTATTTTACCAGTTTTGTTCATTTTTTGTGTAATTATTATCTTTCTCCATCTGGTACTCTGTTAGCTCCACAGTCTCAGTCAGTGTTTTCTGTAGATGTGTAATATGTAAGTGTGATGTTGAAAAACCTTGCTTGGTATACATTCTTTCTCAAGATTGTCTCTATTTTAAAATACACGGTCACTGAATTAGCCAGTCAGAAAAACAGTAAGGGGATTATTGTATAGAATGCACAGGAAGTTACATTTCTGAACTTTAAATGAGTTAATATCAATGACTATCATTAAGTTATATTTACATATATGATGAAATCTGTGATTACAAAGAAACCATTTGATAATTTTCAACTTGTGACCTGGGATTACCAAACAAGTCAGTGACTGAATTCCTATTCACTATTTATTTTTGTGAGTGAATTTGTTAAAAAAAGCACAAGCTTATTAATTTTTCTGTGTAATTAATGACTATTTTCCTACTCCAGTGACATAGAATTAGAGTTGCAACAAAGATTTTTAAGATACCAAAGCCACAAACCCTCACCATTTAACACATTGCTGGAGGGGAAACAAAACAAAGAAAAATGTCCAACTCAATGAGTAGACCATAACAACTTATTGTAGTGATAAATACATAAGTTACAATTGAACTGTTGCAAATCCAATGCGCCAGCACAAATAGTATGTGTGGCTAAATCTGTCCTAGTACAAATTTTACTCTGGTATACAATCAATGTATCAATTTTTTTCAAAACTATCAATTTACCAAGTACCTGTTTTGAAATGTAAATGTGATTACTCAACTAATACAGGAATCAGGGGCTTTGTGCATGCATTTTGAAGTCATAAGATTTTGAGTCATTTGGAAATGATTAAAAAATTCTGTATATATTTACATAGGAAGCATTTTTCTTACATAATGTGTACATGTAAAAAGTGAATTTGTTTACTTTCATTCCTTAGCACTTTCTTCATCACTTATTGATTGATCCCATTAGCTTAAGACTTGGTTCAGCAGTGTCTGTGAATTCAAGTTAACTATTCAGTCTCAATCCTACTAATCTTACAGCAACAATTTGTCCTGTTTGTCAGCTGATCTTCAAACAGTATCTTGTCTCAGAATTAGCAGTGCTCTCCTTTCCCCCATATATTTGCCCAAACTTTTTGATCCTTCAAAGTGTTTATCTAGCAACTAATTGTTGGAAGTCATTAATGCTCATTCTGAAGTAATCTTTTTAATTTTTTCAACATTTCAGATATTTTAAAAAGAATATCCAAAATACTACATGTATATACAAAGCAAACACCTTGATAATAACATTGACACTGTTTTCCCAATTTGTCTCCTTGTTTTGCTGACTCTGATGCCCTGTCATTCTTTCATATGCAATTCCTCTATCATTATCCTTGAGAGTCAATAATCCTGCCTGAAACACTCTGAAAGATCTACTTACGACTGTTTTCACAGTCCTTACACATTGAAACTAGTACTGAATCAATGTATCTTAATTCCTTGTTTCTACTCAGGACCTTCTCTAAATGATTATCCAGGGTACTTGCTAAGATCATCAATTCTAATCATATCACTTCCTCACACAGGGGATGAAAAGAATGTTTTGGTATGTTCCCATTTAGTTATTTTATAAATAAAATATTATGTTCTACAAACAGTTTGTGATGGTTTGCAAAAAATGTCCCTTCATAGGCTCAAATATTTGAGTAACTGGTTCTCAGTTGGTGGCACTATGTAAGTAGATTCAGGTGTTGGCCTTTTGTTGGAAAATATGCCAACGCAGGCAGGCTTTGAGAGTTCAATCTCCTGGCACCATTATCCTTTCACTTTCTCTATCTTCTGATGTGTTCACAGTTCAGGATATGAGACCTCAGCTTCCTGCTATTGCTACCATTCTTTCTGTCTGACATCATTGACTCTAACCCTCTTGGACCATAAGCCCAAATAAAAACTACTTTCGGTAAATTGCCTCAGTCATGGTATTGCATCACAGTAGCAGAAAAGCAACTTACAAACATTTTACGTTCTTTTTCTCTTGTCTTCTTCAGTTTTAGTATGCTAATATATACATTTGGTTCTTCTGTCCACGTACACTTTTATTCTTTAAAACTATCATATTTATCACATTATCTCCCTATGTGGGTTGTATAGACGAAGAGTTTCTTCTGCTGTGAATGTTTTCCATTCCCTTTTCACTAATTTACCAGTTACTAGTCCTTTAGATATTATTTCATGCATCACTAATTTATGTAAACTTAATAACATACATATAATTCTTTGTTTCCCAGTCTCTACATTTTGTACCTCATTTTACTACTTATCACAGTTAAACTGTCACATTGCGTCACCAAACTAATTTTAGTAAAATTTACTGTAACATATCATTAAAAAGAATTTTTTGTTCCCTTTAAACAAACCAATTCAAACAATATATATGGAATCTAAAAGCACTCAATATCTGTTTAAATAACTAATTTACATAGTAAATCCATACATTTGAATTAATTATAATTAATATTTTAATGTAAAAATGAGTGCTTAGAATGTAGCATCTTCATAGTTTCATCCCATTTAAAACTACAAAATCATGTAATAATGACTACTTTGATTGCCATCTTATGACTGAGTAAACTGAGGTTCGGATGAATTATGCCACTTCCTTTAATTGCATTCTTAAGAAGGAAGAAAACAATATTAAAGCTCAGAAATATCTTTGCACCCAAAGCTATAGCATATTATCCTGTCTTTCAGCAGAAAGTCACAGTATTTCATTGCTTGTTTGTTTTCATAAATCTTAAGTTGAATGTTCCTTTCCTAATCAAGAAGTCAGTGCCTTGTTTAGTTGTCACTAGAGAGGTTTCCCTCAGTAATAGTTGGCAGTAGGTGTCTCTGTCAAATCCTTCCCCTCAGAGCTAAAGGAATCCTACAGAAGAGGCAGAAAGATTGTAGGAGTCAGAGAAGATGGAGGTCACCAGGAGAACCAGGACCTCTGAATTAACTAAACAAGGTACGTGAGCTCCCAGAGACTGAAGCAGGAAGCACAGGGCCTACATGGGTCTCCATCAGGTCCTTTGCATATATTATGGCTGTTAGCTTAGTGTTTTTGTGGGATTCCTAGCAATGGAATTGGGTATGTCTCTGAATCTTTTGCCAGATCTTGAGATTATTTTCCTCCTATTGGGTTGACTGTCCAGCCTTGATGTGAATAGTTTTGCCTTGTCTTGTTTTTTCTTTTGTTTTGTTTCTTTTTGGAGATCTGCCCTTTTCTGAAGAGGATATGGAGAGGGATCAGGGAGGAAAGTGATGTGGGAGCTATCTGGGAAGAGAGGAGTGAGAGGAAACTGTTGTCATGATGTATTATATGAGAGGAGAGTCTATTTTCAACCATAAAAAGAAATATCCTGGGATCCAAATATTATGATATGCTGTCCTTTAGATGTGATATAGTTATCAAATATATGAAGACACAAACACTCTGCTTACCTATACAAGATCAAACCAGTCAAAATTCTGGAAATATTATCTATGTGATCTACCCATTATCAAAGAACAATCAGCAATTGATTTTTCTGGGGTAGGGATCTCATGTTCTACTGGATCTTCTTATAACAATGGACATCTTGACAGCACTAATTGGGCTTTGAGTCCTATAAAACAAAGTCATAAAGTTTGGAGGGGAAATATTTGGAAAATTGAAGGCACAGAAATTGGGATTATGTACAATCATATTTCAATGTATCCCTGTATGGAATAACAAAATTGAATACATATGAAAATTTTCAATGTTTGTAGCTAATTGATAATTAAATGCAGTGTCATCATTTTAATTTAAAAAGTTTTTGTACAACTAAGCAGTGTATTTTTCTGTCAGTGTTAATGATTCTGCATGTTTCAAAGGAGACAAAAACAATTGCCTCGTGTTATTTAAATGACTGCATTAAAAAAACAAACATAAGAACACTCATCTTAAAGGTTTGAAAAAATTGCATTCTATTCTCAGCAGTAGTCTTTTTCTTTCTTTAACATGTACGCATTGTACAACTTTTGAAAAAAATTAGTATCAAACATCCTCTTTTATTTAAGGTATGTTGATAAGTAGACTATAATAACCACAAAATAAGTATCATGTCAGGGCCATGAGTGATACAGCAGGATAACTAACGTTCAACAGGTCAACCTATAGTGATTCTCTGTTAAGGAGCCCTACCTGGCAAGGTCGTGGACTTACTTCTCTTGAAATAAGTTGCTCATGTCTCTAATTTCTCTCATTAGTCGCTTCATCTCTTCCCTAAAAGCTTCATATATTCTCTAAAGATAGCTTTGGGCATTTATCACTACTTGTGTGTTTACCTCATGAAAACATTCCATCTACTGGGCACATATATCTGTAGGTAGTTAGGAAGTATATTTTTCATTTGGCTGTATAATTTTGATATATAGGATATATATTGTGTGTCTTGAATTAAAAAAAGACTATTAATCACTTAGCCAGCCCCAGAGAAAGGAAAACCTCCTCCCTTGGTCTTTAGCAGGAACAAGTACCCTGCAGCTAGGCCCAGAGGCTGAAAGTGTTAGACTCCAGATGTTTACACTACATAACCATAGTTTCCCATTTGATCTAGTCACCTTAGATGTAATCTCGAGAGCTTAGAGGTCACCTTTAACCACATAACATTTGATGAATATGCTAACACAGACCAAACACTACATGGGGCAAAAAAAACCCTTTTCTTAGAATTCTATACTGACTTAAAGCTCCCTCTTTAATTGATCCTCCCATTATCTGTCAGGGAGTCTCATAGCTACACCTCTCCTGAGCCATAAAGGAAGCTAGCTGACAAGTTATTGCTCTGTGTTAACTTTCATCAGCTATTATGACCTTGAGAAATAAAAGCTTTATAATTTTTCCTTTCCTAAGAGTTGTGGATGGTGTGAATATATAAACTGGAAAGCTTGTGTAAGAGTAAGGATTGAGATTGGAATAATAAAGAGACTTGATGAGAAGAAGACATGGATGAGCTGAATTGTTTCCTACACCCACAGATCCCGTTAGTTATTTCCATGCTTGCCCTAGCATTCCTTCTGGATCCTGGGATATTTAGAGGTCTGCTAATCCATAAACCTCGATAATATCATATCTTGGAGATGAAGAAATTTTAATGAACAGAATGAACTTTTATACTGATAAAGTAAAGCAAATAGCTGCCAAAATCCTAGGCAATTATTTCATCTTATTAGTGGGTCTTACGTATTTATAAATAATGGAAAATATGGGTATCTTGTGCTTCTAACACAGCACCAGAGGAGAAACTGCTGAAGCAAATGTTATATCCTCCATCCTGACACACCGAGGAAAGCTTCTAAAGAAGCAGAAAAAACACATGAAATTAGGCATCTTCAAATTTCAGTCCAACATAAATTCATAGCCACCTGTTAACTCTTCAGATTATAACTGGCAAGGAGCATAAGTTTCAAGAAAACAGAGACAGCATTTATACAGGACATTTCTTTTTGCTGTTTATTTACTTCACTTTGAATTAAAGGTATAATATTTTAGGATGCCATTCTCTGGTTTGAGAGAGTAAATCTTGTATAAGATTGTGTAAGAATAGACACTGCTTTCTCGTAACCAAGTTAGGATACATATTAGGGTCATTAGCATTTTTTAATACACGGTACTGCCTTTACTGAAAGAGATCTCTTTTTTCTTGTCACGCAGCTGTGGTATCACAAAATAAGGAAGTACACTTACTCATAATAATACTTCCAAATTATAAGAGAAATAGAATACATCTCTGAGTACCTAGACACATTTTAGTAGTTAAAAACACATATAATCTTTAATGAAGAAAGTAAAAATTTGAGCAAGATAACATGTCATCTTTTTAAACCATAATTCATCTTCTTATTACTATGGAATAACTTACTCAGCATATTCAGTGGAATACTCATTGCAATTAGAGTGCACTGGTGATATCTATTAAAGAGCAAAGTGATACTTTACGTGAAGTCCAATATGATTTTGCAACTGCATAAATAATCATAGTGGCCTTATTTTCACGTGTGACCTATCAAAAATGAATACCTTATTCAGCTGGATGCCAACTAGAAAATTCAGGAAGTACCTGTGACAGTTTCAGTATAATTTTCATTGGTGACAATGAAGCACTTTCCAAGTAAAACCATACACTTACTTTTCCAACATTAACAAGTTGGAAAGTGACTTTCTGTATCTGCACTGAAAAAAACATTGCCCCATTAGAATATGGCTTTTCACATTTTGTTACCTAGGGATAGAATGTTATGGCCAGTGTTTCTCAGGGCAGCCTTAGAACCACCTGAGGTGCTTTTACAATGTAGACTTCTGAAACCAATGCAGGCAAGTTATTCAGATACAAACTACATTCTGAGAATAATTGCTGAACGTCAGGGTATTCCCACCCCTTTCCCAATACTTATCAGTACTTTGCAACAATTTATTCAGCTGACTCCTTTAAAAAATTCAAAAATAACCTCTCAATGGAGCCAGTATTTGAATAGCTTTTAAGGAGAAAGTTATTAAGTGTGTACTCCCATGTTGGTCAAGATATTCTTGATTTATATCCCATGCAAATAAGATTCCATGTGTGTACTTTTAAATAACGAAGGGAGAAATTCTTAAACTCTTTTACAAGGTTAGGGACTAGGTAAGTGGAAGAATACTTAGCACACACAAAGCCAATACAAAGAAAGGAACAATTTAGGAGAAACAGAGTTAAAACAGCTAAAAACGCAGGCATGAAGGAGCTTTATTGTTGTTTTTCTGAGTGCACAATTTAGAATCCACTAAGTCTCTTTGAAATGAACAAAATCTGAAAAGCTGATGCAGAAGAGCTTTCCTGGCATGGGTAATTTCCGGTTTTGAGTTTCAGAAAATAAGGCCAAGGCTTGCTCTCTGACTTCTTGTTGTCATTTCTGAGAAGTGAAGGTTTGGGAACTCTTCACCTGGAGTCTATATTCTAGAGAGCCCATGGATTACTTTCAAATGAGTTAAAATTGCTTAAGGCTGTGTGTAATCTTGCTCTCTCTCTCCACTAAGAAGCTCATTAAAATTTCTTACAAATAAAGAAAAATATCACATACTAAATTTTAACCAGACCCAAAGTCTACACAACTCAATGAACTTTTAGACAGGTAGGGCTAGGCATGTGGAATAGAATCTGTGGATGGAGATTCAAAGTAAATTTTAGACTCAGTATCAAATATACTTTATTCACTTATACATCAACAAGCACAAATATATTTGACAGAATTAGAACTACAAAACCAATTTACTTTATTTTCCCTTTCATAATTTATGTTCATTACCCATATCCGGGCTGTGTAAGATCCTGTGGTGTTTGTGTTTGTGTTTCTTCCGCTCAGAAGAAGGGAGAGCTGTTCATAATTTCTATCAGCCTCTCACAGATGTGTATGATCTAGCAACAAATGTAAACAAACCATAAAAATATTTCCTTCCCTTGCGTTAAGTATCCTTAATTCTATGCACTTACCGAATTGAGGTTAGTGATTTAAACAAGGCAGACTGCTAGGAAACTGGGAAGGAAGGAAAAAGTTTCCCCAGGTTTAAATGACCTAGTATGACAAAATAATGCTTGGGTCTTAGAAAAATACGCTAGTTTCTTCTAGAATCCTCTACAGCCTACTCTCTCCACAGATGCAGGCAGCAAAACAACAAACCTGCAGGTCATGCACAGCTTGTACTTGGCAAGGATTTGTAAAAATGAAGCCAAACAAAAATATAAGCCCTATAAGTCCACTTGCCTTCCCCCTCTCAGATATACTAAGCTTATTTTAATCCTTTTTTAGTGTTTACCTTCTAGCCAGAGCAACTTTTCTCTAGACGCAAAATGTGTCTTTCAAAAATAACAAAAGTGTAGTATTTCTCTCCTTTTCCTAAATGAAAACAGGGATAGTTATGAGTTCGTCAAGGTCTTCAGTCATCCTCATCTAATCAAGGAGACATGTAGGAGGATTTGTGCCATCATATGCGGTGAGTTTGTATACAATGAAATGATTTTGAGTGTGGAAAAATATATTGTAGCAAAATATGGATAAAAATCTTTGTGAGCAAGGTAAATATTTATTGAAAGACATAATAACAAACTGGTTCTTAGAAAATAATTCATGGGATATTTTCCTTCTTGTAGGAGTAGAATGCAGTCCTACCATAAAGCATAATTTCCAAAAAATTGTTTACCTTCCTTGTATATGAAACTTTTACCTAATTAGACATAAAATACAACCTAGTTTTTGCCTAACAATTTAAACTAATAATCTCAAAAAGTGTTATGTGAGATTCTGGTTAATAACGAGCTGGCATTGGTCCCTCAGATATAGAGACAATAATCAGCTTTTAATCAACAGCACCAAACCTTAAAAAGAATTATCTGGCATAAAATTAATAGTTTATTTGATAAAATTCTTGTATTAGTTTACTAATCAATTAAAAGGACATTTATTGTTATCTGGTATAATTTGCCAGTGACCCATTAGTTCCATTAAATTAATTTCAACAAATTGAGAAGTATTATTTATAGGTGATCTGTTATGAGGGATAATCAAAAACCATTGCATTGATTAATGTAATTCTTGCCACTTCTTCACAAGGAGACGTTAGTAAGTAAATGAGATATAGTAGAGCAATGTAGTTGCATGTAGTTGCAGTTGAAATAAGTTTTGTGGCATGTAGGTGTCAAGAATATGCCAGGCTAGGTTTATCATGCAGAACTGACAGTAAATGGTAAAATGAGAGGCACTGAAGTGGACAACGTCTTTCTAGAAAAAATTAAATTAAAAGAATAAGTGATAAAAATTCAGGAGTCTTTAATATTTTTCTCAAAATTTTAAAATTAATCCCTTTATGCCATATTTTCCCTATCTTTATAAAAGTGAATTCATTGAAAGGTATATTGATAACTAAAACAAAAATTAAGTATAGTAAATACATTAGAAAATTGATTGCATGGAATTAAATAACTCTCTGTACATAGCTACTCAGCTCCCTGCTTCTGAATATTTGGAAACCTCATATTAAAAATCGTTGTTGTTGCTTGTTGTTAACATGAGAATCAAATAACAATCTTGGAATGTAAGAATTCCCTGTATCCTGATCTGCTTTCAGTTCTTTTTTATTTAAAATAGAAACAAGCTTGCTTCACATGTCAATCCCAGCCCCCTCTCCATCCCCTCCTTCCCGCACCCCCCACAAGCCTCCCCAGTCCCTCGCCCCAGCCCCAAGACCCCGAGTCTCCACTCTGCTCCCTAGGGAGGGTGAGGCCCTCCATGGTGATCTCCAGAGTCTGTCATTTCGTTCAGGGCAGGGCCTAGGCCCTCCCCCAAGAGTCCAGACTGAGAGAGCCTCCCTCACTGTTGAATGGGCACCCAAAGTCCGTTTGTATGCCAGGGATAAATACTGATCTACTACCAGAGGCCCCATAGATTGCCTAGGCTTCCTCACAGACACCCACATTCAAGGGGTCTGGATCAATCTCATACTGGCCTCACAGCCATCAGTCTGGGTTCCAAGAGCTTCCACTTGTTCAGGTCCACTGTTTCTGTGGTTTAAATCAGCCCAGTCCTGACCCATTTGTTCATCAGTCCTCCCTCTCTGCACCTGGGTCCAGCAGTTCAGTTCAGTGTTTAGCTGTGGCTATCTACCTCTGCTTCCATAAGTCATTAGGTGAAGGTTCTAGGATAGCATATAAGGAAGTTGTCAAACTCATTATCAGAGAGGGGCATTTAAGGTAGTCTTGCTTAGTTTGCCAGTTGGTGTCATCCTTGAGATCTCTGGAAATCTCACTAGTGACAAATCTCTCCTCAAACTTATAATGACTCCCTCTATTATGGTATCTCTCATCCTGTGCTCCTCTGTTCTTCCCCCAACTCAACCTTCCTGCTCTCCAATATCCTCTTAAAAGTGACTACAGTCTTCTGTTTCTTTGACACATCATTTATGTTCATTTTCTGAGTTCCTGCTTATCACTCTTTTCACTCTACTGAAATCATTCCTAGACCTCACACACATAATCCTTAAAAAATTACATAATTTGTACATGGCTAAAGCAGGCACCCTGCTTATCCCTGAGCAATCCTGTAAAGTATCCAGTGCTAGTAAATAAATAACCTAAGGTTTAGGTTCTGGATATTTGTTCTTTGATCTTCCAAGTATTTTTGAATAATAATATGGTAAAAACCAAGTTTTTGATAATTTTTCCCCCTAAATATCTGTCTTTCTGGAGTTACCAATAATCAGTACAGTGATGACATTATCTCTGTGCTAAATATAGAATGGAGACATTCTGAATAGGTAGCAGGAAGTAGATTTAACACAGAGTGGAGAAGAATCAGGAAGATGTCTGAAGTAATAATAAGACCTTTTCCTATCTGTTTTTAACATCTGATTGAAAATGTGAATAGGAACTTAAAACAAAGACATATGTTTCACGGAGAAGATCTGCTCATCATAACTTCCCATTCATTACCTAGGAAAGGACTAGTAGGTCTATTTTGAGTGCCTAAAGACATTTTCCCTTCTATTCCGATTGTCCAAAGGCATTTGTCCTTCTTTTCTTTTTGTGTCAATACTGCTTATCTCATCTTATTTTACTTTGTTGTTGGAATAAAAAATATTCTAACTACAGTAGCTTAAGATAAAATGGCTCATTTTGGTTCACAGCTCCAAGTTACAGCCCATCATGCTGGTGAATTCACAGAGGCAGAATCTTAAGGGACCTATTTTCATGGCTCATCAGTCAAGAAGCAAAGAGATGTATTCAGGCTACTGCTCAGTTCCATTTGTGTAGAGTGGCACTGTTTGCTTTGGGCAGGTCTTTCAGCCTCACCATAGACATGCTTAGAGGCCCATGCCCTAGCTGATTCTAGATTTTGATAAGTCAACTCTTAACATTAACAATCACAGTGTTCTATACCCGAAGCAAGGTTCTTATAACCATGGAGATTGGTTATATTTACTAACTGGAACAATAAGCAGCGTGGTGGTGACACATGCTTTTAATTCCAGCACCTGGGAGGCAGAGGCACTCAGATCTCTCTGCGTTCAAGGCCAGTCTGGTCTACAATGTTACACAGAGTACCCATGTCTTGGAAACCAAAGAAAAAGGAAAAATAGATCATGAATAAATAAGTACATAAATAAATACATCGATGATTTCTTGTTGCTTTTAGAATCTCCTCAAAAATGTCTTATTCATCTGAAATTAACAGAAAAATTCTATTTGTAATATGGATAATATTCAAGATCGTGCATCTTTTCTGTGTTTCATGAACAAAGGATGGTGACAGAAAGTAGCCAACAAAGTTGTTAGCAGCCACAGCCTGAGTTTTTGTTTTAAGTAAGTAATAGCTTTGAGGGATTGAAACAATTGTTCAAAAGCCAAAATTCGATAACCAAACCTGTCAGGAGCACAGTGAAGTTCGATGTGTCTGTGGATGAGACTGACCATATCCAAATGATGCACAGAGTGATTCAGCCGCACTCTATCCACTGCCATTCATCATTGTTAGAGCATCAGAGAGACAAAAAGGTGATTAATTTATTTCCAAAATTTTAGCTATTTCAAGTCATATATCATATTTTGTTTATCAGACAACTCATTTTTCAGTTTGGTTTTTGAGAAATGACAGAAATAATGCATCCATATAAGGAAGACCCTCTTTGATACAGTCTAATTATTTCATTTATTTGTGTTACATACTATGTTTCCGGATATACAGTGGTTTTTATAATTTTAAATAATGCATCTTCAGGGTTTTCACAATTTCTAGAATAGTGGCTCTAGACACAAATTCAACAAGCTATGTATTACTTATGCTTTCACTTGTTTTTCAAGTTTCATTTAAAAACGGGTGACAGAACACATTAAATTAATCACAAAACTATTATGTTTTGTGAATCTTGGGTATAATGAGAGGAATTATCTGTAATTCAGTAAACCCAGTTTGGATTTTACAAGATCATTTGTTTTCTAAAGCAAGCAAACAAACAAAAGGGCTAGGATACATCAAGTGTGAAAGATTTGGATCAGATGTGGCTTGCTTGCCTTTCCTTTGTAGCTCTCATGCTATTGCCTAAGCTTCACTGTGAATAATCCTTTGTTTTCCTTTATCTGCTTGTACTTATTGTTTGTTTTGAGGTTAGAGGTCCATTATCTGTCACTTATTCCCTTTTCATTTTGAATAGTAAACTGTGAAAAGAAAAGATCATTTTTACAAGTTGCATGAAGGCTTGTAGTACGATAGTGCATTGACGAATATATGATAAATGATTTTTTAAAAAATATTCTCTGCTTGAAATACACAGTATCTATTTTCATGTGTTTAGAAATAGGAAAATATTAAGCAAAGCATCAGCTCATAAAGTAGCCAACTCCCATCATTTGCAATTAAAATATACCAGGTAATTCGGGTTTCCTTCACTGTAAGATTAAATGAGGTAAACCTAAGGTGATTAATGTTAAACAATTACACTGGAACCTCACCAGTGGTATCATCATGCTTTAGTTGGACTTAACATCATGAAAAAGGATTGAATACTTTTGCTAGTATGCATGTTCATTATGCCATCAAATACTGTATTGTAGTTCAAATAAAATAATAGAAAATCTCTCTTGATGGCATATGTCATGCTGGTAGGACATGGAGGGAAAGAAGAGGAGGGGAAAGTGAGAAATTAGTAAACAAATTTCCCAGTTCTTCTTGTGGAATAATGTGAAATGTCACTTGGCGATTGTAGGAGGAGAGATGAAAAACTTGGTTGTGTTGAAGGATTAAGAAAATTCAAGTGACCTCTTACAAGAGTAGGTGAGTAACTGCTAAGTCCTTAGAAATGCTTAGAATAAATTAAAATTAGCACACAGAAGGCAGGGCTATTTTGATTAATTCAATTGTGGTAACAGCTTTGCAATACATATTTATATCTCATCATTTATCTTGCACCTACACAAATTTCATTTTTTACCTAGTATTTTATAATAATCTTTTAAAGGGTGGGAGTTTAGTGCATTGGAAGGAGGACTTGTTTGTCCTCTATACAACTCTATATTAAATTTTTTACCACTAAAACAAATGTCCTTCATTCCCAAAAATACTTTAAAGACTAAATAAATATATACTTTTAGATCTTTTTACATGACATAATGTCTAAACTAGTTGAAATACATTATCTAGCTTTTTTTTTAACTTCAAGATAGTATGGGTTAGATGAGACCAACTTTATACCTATAATGATTTCCTCATGTAAACTTCATGTCGAATAGTTGCTGGTAACAGAATCTCTTCCTTGACAGTTTGTGTCATTACTTCAAAATAAACAACAAAAAAGGAAAGCATTCCTTAATAGCACAGCAAGTGTTGTGATGGTGTTTTCTGCTGTGAGACTAAGACTGGTTTTCATCTTACTTTATACCCTGTGGAGCTGAACCAAGCCTACAATTCACATTAACTTCAAAAAGAACACATACTCAGATCAGCTCCTCGGGGGTGTAGAAAAAGAAAACAAGACTGGGGATGGGAAGGCATTTTAAAACGAAGGAATAATAATGAAAGAAATATAAATCTAACTCCTAGCAGGATTCTCTGTTCTTTATGAATTTTATGTTTTGTTGTTGGCCTCAGAGATTAGTGGGGTTATCATTATTATTTAATGCAATATTTTTACATGTTGATCTATGGGAAAAATAAAACAAAGGGGTAAGTTAAAAACACATTACCATAAATATCAATACCAATGTCTGACAAAGTTTTCACAATTTGATGGGCCCTGGCAGCATATATGTTTGAGACAATAACAGTGGATCAACTGCTATTAATTTATTCTGAGACAATGTGCATTTAAGCAAAGTATTCGTAACATTTTACTGTACCTGAAAAAAAATAAAATTTGCACATATCTTCATACTAGAATGGAATTTGAACATTCAAATAATCCCTGGGAAAATGTGTTATTGTATCAAATCTTGTCTAGGTTAATAATGAGGACAGAGTCAGTTACACAATGTAATCTTTTATATTATTCTTCTTTACACCTTCCTCAGATACCTTGATATATCACACTACTTCCAAATCTTGTTTGAATGATGAAACTCATTTAAATGACATAGAAAATATTAATATGAAACTAACATATAGCATGTTCTTCCTCTTTCACAACCACACTAAAACAAATCTTTATGAGTTTACCCAACTTTACAGTTAAGATGGAGCTTTAAATAAATATAAGGACCTTGTTCCCAGCTACACCAGTATTATGTTGCACATGTTTTCTGTGATTGTTTCTCAGTAGTTGTATCATGCTATAGTAAAATATTCACCACTGTCAACACACGGAAGAGAAATTTTTCTTATTTTATTAACATTTTAATTTTTCTGTTGTTTTTATATTTGTACTAGAAACAGTTATTCTGGGTTTAAATAAACACAATTTAAAATATGCAATCTGTATGAAGAACTCAATATTAAAAAGCAATTGCAAACAGGAAAAGGAACTTTTTAAAAATTAATTTTATGTAAATTAAAAACAATTTCATTTTACACTTCAATCCCAGTTCCCTCTCCCTCCTGTCCTCCCATTCCCCCCCACCACTCCCCCTTTCCAACCCTATCCACTCCTGAGAGAGGATGAAGCCTCCCATGGGGGATCATCAAAGTCTGTCATATCATTTGGGGCAGAATCTAGGCCCTTCCCTCTGTATCTAGGCTGAGAGACTATCCCTCCATGGGGAATGGGCTCCCAAACCTATTCAGGCACTAGGGATAAATACTGGTTCTACTACCCCCATAGACTGCCCAGGATTTCCAATTGACACCTATGTTCAGGGAGCCTGATTCAGACTTATGCTGGTTCCCCAGCTTCTAATTGCTCAGGTCAGCTGTTTCTGTGAATTTCCCCAGCATGGTCTTGACCCTTTTGCTTATCACTTCTCCCTCTCTACAACTGGATTCCAGGAGTTCAGTTCAGTGCTTGGCTGTGAACCTCTGCTTCGGGTTCCACCAATTATTGTATTATTGCTCTATGATAGCATTTAAGTTAGTCATCAATCTCATTATAGGGGAAGGACATTTAAGGTAGCCTCTCCTCTATTGGTTAGATTCTTAGTTGGTGTCACACTTGTGGATTCCTGGGATCTTCCCTAGTGACAGGTTTCTTGTTAACCCCATAATGGGAAACTATCAGGATATCTCTTTAGTTGTTCTCCCTCTCTGTCTTTCCACCAATTTGACATTCCTGATCCCTCATGATCTCATTCACCCTCCACTTCTCCCCTCTTCTTGAATTTGTAGGCAAATGGATGGAACTGGAAGAAACTCATCCTGCGTGAGGTAACCCAGTCACAGAAAGACAAACATGGCATGTACTCACTTATAAGTGGATATTGGACATAATGTGAAGGATAACCAGCCTACAACCCAAAATCCCAGAGAAAAGGAGGATCCTAAGTGTGATATGCATGGATCCCCCCACCAAAAAGGAGAAATGTACAAGATTTCCTGAGTAAATTGGGATGTTTCTTTTCAACTGTCCTATAGCCTATAAGACACTTCTGTTTTCATTAAAATGGTGTGTTGGAAAGCCTTGAATTCAAAGCTCAGAGAATCATGACTCCATCACATATTATCTTATGTGCTCCCATGACGTCCTTTTAATTCCCGTCAAGTTACCTTTCTTAAATAGAATATAAAAATAATAATAATACTTCCAGTACCTACATTCTGAAGTAAAATACCTAAGTTAAAAGTATTTGTAATCGCTAGCATATTATTAATGTGATCTTAATATTCTTCGTGAGTCTGTAGTTTTTTCAGACACTGTTTACCCTATAGTCTAATTTGGTTTCACATTACTGATTTCCCTGTCCTTGGCTCCCAGTACCAATATTATAGTTGTCTGCACTATGCCATTCTAGGTGCTTCTTAAGATTACAATCAACTGAACAATTTCTGGATATTCTTTATTTTCTTTACTTGGATTCTTCTCTCAGCAGTTGAAATGATACCTTTGTGAATGGTTTCAGAGATTCTACTCCTATGTTATGTATTAGATTTTTCTGTGAATCTTTCATATATTTGGTAGGAAAGGTCTATACTTTCACCTAAAGAACTTATTTATGTTCTTATTTGATAACTGGTAATTTATATTCAAAGGATTTCTAATGACAAATGAATCTAAAATCCTTGTCATAAATTTAACGCGATGCTAAGAGTGTCTGGACATCACATGTCTATAATTTCTAACACATCCCCCCAGGACCTGTCTGACAAAATATGAATTACTTTACACCATCTTGTCAAATATCTTTTTTGTGGTTCAGGTAACCACAGTATTATTTCTGAGCTGAAAAGTCAATGTTAGTTTTCAAACCATTTGCAGACACTAAATGGTTAGCCTAAGTTGAGAAAAATGAGTGAGCTACCCCCTATGGGTTCAAGTTATTATTACCTAGTCTGTCAGGTTCCCTTGATTGCATCATCATAGTAGTCCATAAGTCTCAGGCAAATGGACTTTTAAAACTATAATTTTATGACTGAAAGCAGCTTGAAAAGTAATAAATAATAAAACCACATAGCCTATATGTTACAAAATATGCAATATTTTACTATAGACTTAATGTCTAGTAAAATACAGTCTTATCTTTAGAAAAATGATTTTAGAGGTAAATATTTACATTTAAATATATAAAGTATTTGAATGCCTCTGAGTTATGATATAATGTATGAACAGGGAATTGCAATTTTCTCACATTCAATGATAGCATGTAAAAATGTTTGGACTACAGAATGTTATACTCAGAAATTCTTATAGTATTTACTAAGTCCTGAAAGTTGTTATAATAACAGATGAGAAAATTTTAATTAAACAGAATTAAATGAAAATGAAATTTTTATCAAGATGGCTCATACAAAGTAAAATTTCCATGACACTGCTGAGGGTCAGATAATTTTTTAATGTATCATGTACTTATATAACTATAAAAGCAAAAGCAGATATTAATTATCAATAAAATTAGTGCCAAAAGAGGTAACACAAGCTGAGCATAGTGGGACATGCCTTTAATCCCAGCCTTTGGAGTCAAAAGCAGGTGGTCTCTGTGAATTTGAAGTCAGCCTATTCTGTCTAAATAATGAGTTCCATCACAGCCAAAACTGCATAGTGAGACACTTTCTTGAAAAACCAAAGTAAAATTTAATTAATAAAAATAAATTAGTTAATACAACAATCTTTTTTTTATAAATAGCACATTTCCCTGGTAAATTGGTTGCTATTGTGTTTAATAACATCTGTTTTGAAAATGTAACAAAATCTCTTTCCATAACTCTTTGTCTGTGATATAGATTTATACTATAAGTCAGCATATTAATTTTTTTGTAACTTAAGTAGATTTATTAAAGCAGGAATGATGAATGTATGATAATGTTTTTATGTTCCATAGCATAACAAAATGGTATTCTAAAATTGCCAATCTAATTTACAAAAAAAACAGTATTCTTTAATCTTATTTAAAATTTAACAGCATTTTCATATACATATTTTCTTATATATTATGGTTTGTTGTTAAACTTTTTATTATATACAGATTCTTATATTGACTCACACACAGTTACTTAGGAAATAGAGACTATAATAAATAAGTCTTTGAAAGGAGTCACAATACTTCCTTTATATTCTTACTTAAGCAGTAAGTAATGAAAATATTTTGTACTTTTTTGCAATCTTGTCTATCAGGAGGTCACATATCATTAGTCAAAAGTCAAGGCTGCTGAAAATTTGGAGTCTTTTTGTTGCTAAAATTCTGAAATTTTTATTTCTTTGCACTGCTTCTAGGCAAGGACTGCCAGTAGGAAGATGGTTAGATGTGGGCCATTTTTAGTGTTCCTTTCTTTGGGCAATTAGAAGATGTAGAGGGTAATTGTGGTTGCTGTTTATGTTCTACTTGAATATCTATTCATATATTTCTATCATATTTAAGATAAATGCAAATGAATAAAGAGAACTAAATGCATGCACAAAGAGCCAGGATACAATGAAAGGCATACTGATAACGAATTTTAATATTCCCGATATGTCTTTCTGTACTGATACTTTTCAGTTGAGCAAAATATTTAAATCTTATCATTGGTCTTCTCACTTTATGTAGAAAACTGGGACAGTGGTTTGTATTTGATAGTGTTGGTAGTATAAAATCTAATTTGTCATGCCAATATCATCTACTCTCAAAATACCTACGTGATAATATTTAATTTTCTACAGTGACTGAAAACATGCATATTGATATAGTATGACCTGATATGTTGAAAAATATAGCTACAAAATGAATTGATATCCATTTCTTACCTTAATTTTAAGTGAGCTAAGGAGTACTTTTTGAACACTGTTATTAAAGCCACATTGTGTGGTGTTCAGTAGTGTGTTAAGTAGTCTTCTAACTTACCTCTTACAACATTAGTGTTTAAGGTGGCTGATTATATGACTTCGTTGTTAAGAGCATATTTTACTCTTGCAGACTACCCCAGTTTATTTCACAGCACTCACATTGTGGTTCACAAATACATATTTACTCCATTTCCAGGTGATCTGATGCCCTTTTCTGACTTCTGAGGGTACTAGACATACATGTGATACACACACATTCATGCATAAACACACACACACACATACAATAAATAAACCCACTAATTATCACTTAAATGAGTGAAAATTGTGGATTTGATTGATGATAGTGAAAATTAGAGAATCTCATTACCAAAATTTGGAGGCTTCCCAGTCTTACAATTTTATAAATTTTTTGTATACCAGGATAATTAAAAGTGTTTCATATTATTGTCTTTACTTAATAGTAAACTAAGTACTGCTAAGTATTGAAGCACATCTAACTCCTTTGCAATTTTTACTAAGTATCTGATAGAATGAATTGCAGCTTCAATACTCATTTTAATAGCAGTTAGGTAAATAAGATGCTGATCCTTAAGATTATTATTTTTATTCAATAATTAGATTACTTTCACAAACACTACAAGACTTAACTACTAAGAAAACATTCCTATTAGATATGTAATATATATGGTGTTACAAATGATTTTTTTATATTTCAAGACAAGGTTTCCCTGTGGCTTTGGAGGCTGTCCTGGAACTCGCTGTGTAGACCAGACTGGCCTCTAACTCACAGAGATCCACCTACCTCTGCCTCCCAAGTGCTAGGTTTAAAGGCATATTGCCACCACTGCCTGGCTAGAAATGATTTTTTTGTTCTGTATATGAAACCATCAACTTCTTTCTCTTACTAAAATAAGATTTAAAAATCTTTTAAAATATCATCCCTACCAATAGAGCTATTGAAAATCCTTATATTCTTGGAAAGAGATCATTTTCTCTAAGATACAGTTCCTGGTAAGATGATCACATTCCAGTTGAATGGGACACACACAAGATTATATGAGCAACACAAGTTGGACTTGGGAGGATTTTTTTAAGAACAAAAGACATAAAGTTAGCTGGATATGAAACAGGAAATAGATCTGGGAGGAGTTGCTAGAGGAGTAGTAAATATAATCAAAGCACATGGTATGTAACTAATATCAAATAAAAAGCTTAAGTAAACTAAAGGATCAAAGTCCCTCATGTCTCTCTATCTATACTTCACACTTCTCTAGCTCCTCATTTCACTCCAGGGATGTTGGCTATCCTGTTACTTTATGAAACTGTACATGATCTACCTAAGGAAGTTTACTCTTAGTATTACTATGTTAGAATTCTCTTCCTCCAGATAGTCCCTTTTCCCTTGTTCTACTTTTCTCTAACACTGATAAACTTCAGAATTGTTGTTGTCACTCGCATTCCTTAAGTTTTTTTCATATATTTTCAGCTTCTAGTATAGTAAATGTCTCTGCCACTACAGATCTGGATCATTCTGATAAAATAAACAATGTTTAAGCTATGATATTCAATCTATAATCCAAAGACAGTACCATGACATCTTGATATACTCTCAGGGGAGTCTCAGAACTGACATTTAGTTGTAAATAGGTAGAAAGATTTCACAGTTGGCATTTACATAAATATTAAGAATGCAGTTCAAGATCCAGTTGAAGAACAATCTATATGATAAATTTGACAGTCCAGATGATGACACTTACCATTGACACACTAAAATTCAGCTGGCAAGAAAACAGAGGATGATCCATTCTAATCATTAGAATTGGGAACAGAAAAACAGAAAATGAAATAAATATACTTCTAAACAGTAAGCCGGAATTCTGCTTCTTCTCTTTTGTTATTAGGCTCATCTGCAGATGATTTTTTTAAAAATACACTGAATTGAAGAGTTTGAGTTTTAAAGATTTATTTGTTTAGTTCATTTCACAAGACTCACAAAGTTTAGTATTAAGAGTGAGATTCTCTGTCTAAAGGAAGAATCAAGAAGCTTCTGTAACAGGAATGACATAATCTGAGAAGTAAGTTTACATTTTTAAATAGTGATACAACTATAAATTTACCCTTGCACATTGAGCACCTTGAAGAAAAGTTTTACTAATATCTGTGACACACTGTGCTTCCTCAGCCAACATACCTAGCATATGAAAGATACTCCATCATATATTATAGAAGTAACTATTTAAGATTGATGCCAAAGGGATAGTTTAAGGTCTGTTATGTATGTTGAAGCTAATATTTTTCTTGCTGCCCTATAACAAAAGTAATTAGGAAAGCTTTTCTTTCAACATCATCAATATTTATTTACAAAGTTAAGGAACTTAGTTGTGGCTTTGCTTAAGGTCAGTATTGACAAAAGGATTGGTATGTTTTTCCAGTTTCTGCTGAAAACAGTTTGCTGCCCTTTTTTCCTAATGAATAAAATACCAGCATCTATTCAGATGATGGGCCTATTCTCTTCTTCCGTTGGTAATGAACTACAATCTGTTGTGTTTCTTGCTGTCACTTCAGGTTACACTTACTCTACACTGTCTTTTCTTTTCAGCTGGGAAATATTGAAACTATGGATTTTTCAAGTAGGTATAAAAACTGCAAACATAAAATGCATATAAATACATTACCCACTAATGATGAAATGCATTTAACTAATGACTAGCTCATTGATATTCTTATATAGCAACTAAGCTGCTTCTGGGATCTCTATAATCTCTAATATTTTTTACTATACTATCTTAAGGTCAAGCTTGTTCCCACTAGTGGAAAACAATACAAATAACTTCACTGTATTACTTTTGCACATTTCTAATTCAGTTGAAACTTACTTAAATGACCTTTACCCAACATCCATTACAGTTGTTTGAACATGACCGGGTGTTCCAGTGTTGCATTCTTCATGGTCACTAGACTATTCTAGATTGAGGATAAGTATATGACAGCCATCATCCTGGAGTTTTAGATCTCAAAATATACCTATATATGCTACAAAATTTCAAATTTGTTTATTCCTTCTGGTGTTATTACTGCCACTAGAAGACTTCATATTGGTCTTAATGAGTTGTCTCTTATGTATAATGTCCTTCTCCTGGCATGGTCTGTGATATGCAAGAACTATCTTGTGACCTGAGTGAATTCAGCATAATTCTTGATATAGTTCCTGATAGTGCCAAACTATATGGGACTGGAAAGATAGCTCAGGGTTTAAGAACACATGTTGTTTTGTTGTTATGTCTGGCTTCTAGCATCTACCTCAGGTGACTCATACTCAACAGCCTATAGTTTCACAGTGTGCTGATTAGTGTGGTTTTCTGTTTGAATTTTTGTCAAATTGACACAAACTATAGCCATCTGGGAAGACCGAAACTTAATTGAGAAAATGCCTTCATCAGATTGCTGTGTAGGCAAGGCTTTAGGGAGATTTTCTTCATTAATAATGGATGTGAGAGCCTTGCCTATTGAGGGCAGTAGCATGTGGAGGCAGGTGGTTCTGGGTTGTGTAACTAAGCAGACTGAGTATTCAATAGGGAGCAAGTCACTAAGAAGAGTTTTTCCATGACCTCTGCTTCTGTTCCTGCCTCTAGGTTTCTGCCCTGTTTGAGTTCTTGCCCTGAATTGCCCTGATTGTGGAGTGTGACAGGAACATATACACCAAACAAACACTTTCCTTTCCAAATTAATGGTCTTTATCACAGCAATAGAAAGTATAAAGACACAGGCCTATGAACTCTGTGAGCACCTGTACTCATATTTACATACATATTTATACATAATTAAATTTAAAAACACATCTTTAAAAATTATTCAAGAATGGTGAATTATTTTATTCCTTCAACAAAATCCTGTTTTCTAAAGAAATGAAAGGTACTTTTGTTCAACATCTTTGCTTGTAAAGCCTAGTCCTTGTTTGGAAAATCAGACAAAAGAAATTGAAGCACTCTTCTTCTCGGAAATGTTCTGTTATTGATTTTGAGTATCAAAAGACAAACAGGAAATAAGGAGTTACTGAAAATAAAAATGCTTTTATCGAGTATACTAAGCGTCTATAGTTGCAAGTGGACTGTGTCTTTTTATTATGTACCCTAAGGGCCTTTAATCTCTGTGATGGCATAAGTCACTCAAAATGCCTCTGACTGACTCTGAGTATAAAATTTCTATTGAACTGGAAACATTTAGTATGCTGTGACCCTCCAAAAGTCAACATTTAAAGTAAAAATTACTTTGGCATCATCATTGGTCTTTGGAAAAAACTAACCAAACAGGAGATGAGCATAATAGTATTATCAGACGATGGACAGGCACTTATGCTGGTTGGTGTTACAGGAAGATCATCAGAAGAAGCTTCATAATCTAATTCCCAAGGTGATTGAACCCAAGGATGCTGAATTAAAAGAATGATTCAGAAAAAAGAAAAACTCAGTAAAATATTTGTTCGTTTTTTAAACAAGGTCTATAACACATGATAGCCTCAAACTAACCATGTGACAGAGCTTGACTTTGAATTCCACGTTCTCCTTTATCATGGCCACCCTGCCCTGAGTGCTACAATTACTGGCATGTATCACTTCTCCTGGCTTCAGTAAGATAATTTGGATCCAACTGGAAAGGCTATCTTTAAAGGGAAGTTTACTATATGCATGCAGATAATGTCTAAAGGGCAAAGCATGACTATATAATAGTCTAAATACAATATGGAAATCTGAATTAAGAAAGAAGGCCAGAAAAAAATAGGAAAACCAGTCTACTTATTGGAACTAACGTTTGAGAATTAGGCCAGATATTAAAATTCTGGGGAATATGAGCCTGCATTGAGTTGTGGAGAAATCTAACTAATAAAGAATATATAACTATAAGCCTGTAGTTCCAGGTAAAAAGAAATGCCCTTAGTGCTTACTTGCCTGACAATCTAGTCTAGCTGGCGAACTCTTGGATCAGTCCTGTGTAAGTAAACAATGTGGAAAATGATTAAGAAAAGATACCTGATACTAACCTCGGACCTCTATATGCATGCACATATGTGAGTGTTCATCCACACACACTTGTATACACTCATACATGCATACACACAGAAATGAAAGAAAAAGTCATGAGGGAAGATATAATAATAATTAAAATAGGCTTCAATTACCCAAGAATGTAGAGTTACAGACCAGATTTAAAAAAGAAAAATCAGTTCCATGGCTGGAGTCATAGCTGTGTGCTGAGCAAGCATGAGGGCCTGAGTTCAAATGCCTAGTACCCATACAAACAACTATGAATAGATACATGTCTGTTACCATGGTGTCAACATGAATAGAAGGTTTACTTGATTAGCTGGCCTCCACCCTAACTTGAGATTCAGTAAGTGATTCTGTCTCAAGGGAAAAAGGCAATCACAATATATTAATGTTCAGATGTACCCAAAGATCTGTCTAAATACAAAACATCTCCATGAGACTTTTCTACATTCCTTGCCTATATTTTGTTGCATCTTTTACATATTTTAGCTTTCTTTCTTTCTCTCTTTTTTTGTTTGTTTCTTTCTTTCTGGATGCAGTATCAGCCTTTTAAAAAAAGATGTATTTATTTATTATGCATACAGTATTGTGTCTGCATGTATCTCTGCAGGCCAGACGAGGGCACCAGATCTCATTATAGATGGTTGTGAGCTACCATGTGGTTGCTGAGAATTGAACTCAGGACCTCTGGAAGACCAGCAAGTGCCCTTAACCTATGAATCATATCTCCTGCCCCATGTTTTAGTTTCCTAATATATAATGGTGAACATAATCTAGCTTATATTGGTTACCATGGATGTATCTGCCTTTTTGATCTATTTGGAAGTTCTTTGGATAAGAGGAGGAACAATTCTATATAATTTTAAACTTTAAATATTATATAATAGAAAGTCACACATAATAGTAATGAATATTACTTTAATTGAAGACTATGAATAGCTAGGACAGATGGCTGTATTAAAAGAAATTATAATGATTTCCACAGTCCTCTGCTTTCAAGAATTAGTGGTGAATATAAAATCATATATTTGAAATATTTGTTCTTTTATTATTTTTAAGGGTGACATATTTTTTCTTTTGCATGTAAACCATGGATGCCAAATAATCATTCTTATTTTGCATAATGGTGTTTGAAATTATTTAAATCCAAAAAGTTAAACAAACAGATTTCTAACATGAATTTCATTGGCAGGAAGTGAGGGAAACCAAGAAGAAGGACATTTTTGTAGATACAGCCCTCGAAGTTCTATCAGAGCAAATAGCATCTGTATTATTATTAGCACTAACCGGAATAGTTTCACAATTATTTTTCATCCACTTTAATAAGGCTTTATTATAGAAACCCTAAGGTATTTTATACTTCACATGAAAGAACATAATTAGACACAAATTGATGGGCCTCTGCCTATTATAAATGTAGAATTTATAACAGATGAACCTGTCTTTGTCTGCCATTATGCATCAAAATGTATCTGCAACTGCTGTAACTAATCTTCTAAAATAATTGGTAACCAATCTGCACACCATTTGCCACTTCCTGATATAAAAACCATTATGAGAGCAGCCAGGTGCAATCCTTTTACAGTTCCTCCAAACACTATTGAGCATCTAATGACCTTGACAAAATTATCTTCATTAGTGTCTTGAACGCTAATCCACTTTGTCTTGGTGAGAGTATTTTGTAATAAAATGAATCTTTGGTAATCTGCATCCTTGTGTTAGGTACATTTGCCCCTTAAATGTTTCCTCTTGTAACTCTTCAGTTTCACAATGATTCAGCAATTTAATTGATAAAATGTTTTATTAGCAAACAGAATAATACATTTTCAATTTACCTACAGAAGAAACAATTTTATTGCAAAATAACCTGCAGAAATCTATATTTTCAAAGGTGTATGTATATAAAAACTGTGTCACAAACTCTGAAGTAACACAAAGTTTTTCCAGAAAAAATATTTCTGTATTCCAGCCAAACACTCTTACTTTACTTTCAGTGTCCTAATTTGAAGACGAATTGAAAAATTATTTTCTTCTGATAATGAAATTTGCAATACAAAAACAAAGCAGAGTTCAATTTCCAATAGAAACAGATATGCTTTATAAATCAAAGTGACTAGAGTTCCTATTAGGATATCCACATATTGCTGCAAATAATTTGGGACATTAAAATAATAAAGATAAGATACTTTGTGCATTAGAAATATTTTCTTCAGATATTAATAACCATTTCTGCCACCTTATCTTTTATTGTGATTTTAAATAATGATGTGGACATACACACCCCATGATTCCCCATTTCATAAACTGGTCAGTTGAAAAATATACCAGGATAAAATTCAGGCAGGGCTTTCAGGCCTTTAGCTGAGATTGCCACAGAAGAGCTATATGCCTGATTCCCCCTCGTGCATTATATTGCTTTTTCTAACACAGCACAACATCTTTCAGGAAACGCGCTTAGTTAAATGAAAAGTGAGTTTTTCAAATTACTTTAGCTCTCGAGCTTTGTATCTCACTCCTTCTAACTCTGGAATTTGACCTTCATATCTCATCTCAGGCCTTTAGCTTCATGTGTATGTCATTTCATGACCTTTACTTCATTTCGTTTATTTTTTCCATCTTGTCTCTTCAATGATTCACATTTCTGAAATAATATACAAGCAGCATGTCTATTCATTCATTGTGATTTCTGTTAAAGCTGGTCCCCGAAGACCTCAACTTTTCATAGAGTGTTATTTAGAGGATTGCATCATGCATTTGTTATTTCTAAACTATTCACACTGTTTATTTTAGAGGGATAATACAATTCTAACAACTAGGTTGCCCACAAGATAGGCTTAATCTCATCAAAGAATACCATTGAAAATTACTTTCTTCAGAGATGGTATGTTCCATACAATTTCATAGCTTATAAAATTGAACACTACAAGGGAAATAACAACAAAATGGTTAAAATATGACACAGCTAGAGATGAAAGTAGACACAAACCCTTCATGCTTTTAATTTTGAGCTCATCATACCGTGCCAAGATGTAATCCGTATCAAACCTAAAGCCTCAAATTGAGTCTAGAAGGGGTTCTGTTTAACCCTGCTAACTATTTTACCTAGTGAAATATGATGAAAAAATTGTGACCAGTTTATAAATGACAAAAGGTCTTTCCAGAATACTGAAATAGCCTCCAAAATAGCATTTCTATTATGTAAGATACATCATTATCATATTTCCCTTTTGTCCCTTATCTTATGACAGGAATTTTTTTCTCACTAAAGGACTTCATCTACAGCTCTGATGCTGCTTCTGATAATTTTATTCTGCATATTATGTTGATTTAACATGACGATGTAAACATTTTTTCAGTTAATATTTAACCAGAGATAATCCCTACGTGTTTTGTTGACAGATGGAGATTAATGATGCAGTCAGACAACAGGAGTAATGATGAAATCATTTCTCCTCACTGTTAAATTTATGTATATAAATGAATCAATAATTAATATCCTTCCGGAAATAGCAAGGGTTTCTTGGGTTTTGTTCTACTGTTCTCTTATTTTTTTCTCCTTTTCAGAAATGGCTTCCTTTTTGAAACTTACATGGCAAGCTAATTTGGAAACATATTCACATCACTGTATTTGGTACACTACTTTATGAATTCAGTGTTTGAGTAACATTATCTTGAATAGTACTAAATTATGTTTTGATATTCATGGGCATAGAAAATTACTTCTGTTTCAGTCAAATTTTAAGTATCTCAAAAGAATCTGCTTCTCATTTCTTTTTTTATAAATCTGTGATCTATTCCAACATAGACCTTGCTTATTAAATTAAATAATCATTTTATATCTATGTATCTTTTAAAATTTTGATGACCTGCTTTTGTTTACTACAACAGTCTTAAAAATACATACAGTATTTAAATTTCTGAGTAACAAAATAGGATGCACTATCAGTGCTGTCTGAAGAGTTCATGTGTATCTGATAATATGGTTAGTGAAAACTAATGCATGGAATACACATGGGTCAAAGATACTTGGAGAATGGCAAACAAGCAAACATTGATGATGAATTACTCTTTTAAAAAACTAAAACATTGTCTGTCATTTCTATACCCTACTAAATTTTAAATATTCACTACCTAAAATATCTTTTCTATATCTAATTCTTTTTAAATTTAGTTCCATGTGATTTGATTCATAAGTGTAAGATGAGGCAATTTTAGTATGGAATTCAATAACTTTGTTTCCAGATGTCCATTTATGAAACCAAATCATCTATTGCTTAGCTGAGTGATATTGAAAACCAATTATTATTACAGGAGTCCCCGGAGGCACCAAAAACAACAAAATGGGTATTGATATTGTTTTTGGTTGCCCACCATAAGTAGGGGGTGGGAACGTATTGAAGAAGATATCACATATTTTGGATGTTGTACTTAGAAAATGAAACCTTTAAATGACTAGGAGACCTTCTCCCTGTTGGTGAGTAACATAGCCTGAAGGAGCTGTATGAGTTTCTCTCTTTTTTATATTTTATTTTTAATTTGAAATTTAAATTAGAACCAAGGTTGCTTCACATGTCAATTCCAGTTCCCTTTCCCTTCCCCTCCCCTCCTCCCACGCCCTCCCAACAACCCCAACAATATCCCCTCATTATCCCAGGGAGGGTGAGGCCATCCTTGGGGGAGTCCACAGTCTGTCATTTCATCCAGGGCAGGGCCTAGACCCTCCCCCAAGGGTTCAGGGTGAGAGTGCATCTCTCATTGTTGGATGGGAGCCCAAAGTCCATTTGTATATCCGGGATAAATACTGATATACTACCCAAGGCTCAATAGATTACCTAGGCCTTCTCATTGACACCCACATTCAGGGGGTCTTGATCAGTCCCATGCTGGATTCCCAGCCATCAGTCTGGGATTCCAGAGCTAACCCTTGTCAGGTCAGCTGTTGCTGGGGGTTAAACCAGCCCAGTCTTAACCCCTATGCTCATCAGTCCCCCCTCTCTGTCACTGGATTTCTTGAGTTCAGCTCAGTGCTTAGCCATGGGACTTTGCCTCTACTTCCATTAGCCACTGAATGAAGGTTCTGTTTCCCAGACTCTCTGGCCATGGGATTGTAGGCTGGCACTCCCCAGATCTATGTCTAAAATCCATATATGAGAGTACATGCCATGTTTCTCTTTTTGCGACTGGGTTACCTCACTCAGGATGGTTTCTTCCAGTGCTATCCATTTCCCTGCGAATTTCAAGATTCCATTGTTTTTTTCTGCTGAGTAATACTCTTTGTTTCATTGATTCTTCTCAGTGTTTTTCTGGTTTCTACTTGATTGATTTCATCCCTCAATTTGATTATTTCCTGGCATCTACTCCTCCTGGGGAAGTTTGCTTCTTTGTGTTCTAGAGCTTTCAGCTGTGCTGTTAATTCTCTAGTATAACTATTCTCATGTTTCTTCATGTAGGCACTCAGTGCTATCAACTTCCCCCGTAGCACTGCTTTCAAAGTGTCCCATATTTTTGGGTATGTTGTGTCTTCATTCTCATTCAATTTTAGGACGTCTTTAATTTCTTTTTTTAATTTCTTCTTTAACCCAGGATTGGTGCAGTTGTGCATTATTCAATCTCCATGAGTTTGTAGGGTTTCTGCGATTTGTGTTGTTGTTGAATTCTAATTTTAAGGCATGTTGGTCTTATAAGATGCATGGAGTTATTCCAATTTTTCGTAGCTGCTGAGGTTTGATATGATGCCAATTAGGAGTTTCTTTGGAGAAAGTACACTTCGTGCTGTAATAAAATCCTGCCCCACAATATGGTCCCATTTTTATGGTCGGGGCATGGTGATTACAGCCATAACAAACCACTTTCTAATTTGATATGAGGCCTGAAACTGCTGTGATATCTAATTCTTCATTCTGCATTTATGGATAAAAGTTCAGGGTTATGTCTATACCAATAGATTAGGGCTAATCTCAACAGTGTACTGAGAAGACAGATGAATGTGTGAAAGGGAGATTCACTCTGTTAGACATGGCCACTGGTTGTTAGGTCATGCCTTAGTAAGATACCCCAAATTACTTTGCATATGGGCAGTACTAGTTGGATACAAAGTGTTAAGAATCACAATTTAATAAAAGAGGACATGAACTTGGAAAGAAGACAGGGAATTGGAAGAAGGTGGTCATAGATGGATATGATCAAAATACATAATATATACATATGAAAATGTCCCTTTCCATCTGCCCCTCTCTAGAGTTCTTTTCCCCCTCCCCTTCTTCAGGGGACCATGAGTTTTTCTCTTGGGGTCCTCCTTGTTTCCTAGCTGTAGTGGTGGTGTGGATTGTAGGGTGGTAATTCTTTTCTCTATGCCTAAAAACCATATATGATTGAGTATATAACATATTTGTCTTTTTATGACTGTGCTACCTCACTCAGGATGGTTTCGGCTAGTTCCATCTATTTGCCTGCGAATTTCAAGATTCCATTGTTTTTTTCTGCTGAGTAGTACTCCATTCTGTAAACGTATCACATTTTCTCTATCCCCTCTTCAGTTGAAGGCCATCGAGGTTGCTATTAATAGGTGGCTATTAAAAACAATGCTGCTATGAACATAGTTGAACATATGTCCTTGTTGTATGAATGTGCATTCTTTGGGTATATGCCCAGGAATGGAATTGCTGGATCTTGAGGCAGACTCACTCCCATTTTCCTGAGAAACCGCCATACTGATTTCCAAAATGGTTGTACAAGTTTGCACTCCCACCAGCAATGGAGGAGTGTTCTTCTTTCTCCACCTCTTCTCCAGGATAGAATGACATTGGTGTTTTTGATTTTAGCCATTCTGGCCGGTATATAATGGTATCTTAGAGTTGTTTTGAGTTGCATTTCCCTGATGGCTAAGGATATTGAACACTTTCTCAAGTGTCTTTTAGCCATTCTAGATTTCTCTATTGAGAATTCTCTATTTAGGTCTGCACCCCACTTTTTAATTGGATTGTTTGGTGTTTTGGTGACTAGCTTCTTGAACTCATTGAATAGTTTGGAAATCAGGCCTCTGTCAGATGTGGGGTTGGTGAGGATCTTTTCACATTCTGTCGGCTGTCGTTTTGTCTTGCTGATTGTGTCCTTTGCCTTGCACAAGCGTCTCAGTTTCAGGAGGTTCCATTTATTAATTGTCGATCTCAATGTCTGTGCTACTTGTGTTATGTTCAGGAAGCGTTCATCTGTACCAATTCGTTCAAGGGTACCTCCCACTTTCTCTTCTTTTGTTTGTTAATTTTTTGGAAGATGCACACTTTATTAAAATGGTCTCAAGTCAGTGTACTTGCGAGCCCTGGCTGCCTCATCATCTGAACCTACTCCCAGGGAGACCAAATCTTTCCTAAATCAAGTTGGGGGGAAAAATATAAGAGGGCCACGATGGCTGACCATTCAAAAATAAAAACAAAACTAAAAATGTATTAAGGCAGAAGTTTTTTTAAAAATGCAGTACATAATTTACACAGAAGCAATGCTGTCATCTCCCCAGTGTGAGCTCAGTGCATGGACTCAGCCATCCTCCTCTAGGGAATCGGGGTGGCTTTTGGGAGGGTGAAGGACTTCCTGTAGCCATCTCATGGGTACTTGGAATTACTTAAAAAAGAAAAAAATGCACAATCAAAGTCATCAGCCACATTGTAGATATTTGGGGAATGCTTGCTCCAACCGACTGCTGTCGCCTTCACTGCTCCAGTTTTTAAATCCTCAGTCAAAAGCACCAAAACAAAAACAAACAAACCAAAACATTTTTTAAAATTAAATAATAAAGCCATGCCAATATTGTCTCATTTTTTTTCTGTGCAAGTTAGGCTTTGTCAAAGAAAGGGTGTAAAACACAGCTCAGTAACAGTCTGCCTAGAGGCATTTGCGGTGGACGATGGAGAGACAGGACACATCGTATTTGTGCTTGCTGATGCACATCTTCTGGAAGGTAGACAGTGAGGCCAAGATGGAGCCACCAATCCACATAGAGTACTTCTGCTCAGGAGGAGAAATGATCTTGATCTTCACGGTCCACCAGACACCAATGTGTTGGCATAGAGGTCTTTGAGGATGTCAAAGTCACACTTCATGATGGAACTGAACGTAGTTTCGCGGAAGCCACAGGATTCCATACCCAGGAAGGAAGGCTGGAAAAGAGCCTCAGGGCAACGGAACAGCTCATTGCCAATGGTGATAACCTGGTCATCAGGCTGCTCATAGCTCTTCTCCAGGGAGGAAGAGGATGCAGCAGTGGCCATCTCTTGATCGAAGTCCGGGGCAACATAGCAAGCTTCTCTTTGATGTTTCGCACTATTTCCCTCTCGGCTGTGGTGGTGAAGCTTTAGCCACACTCGGTCAGGATCTTCATGAGGTAGTCTGTCAGGTCCCGGCCAGCCAGGTCGAGACATAGGATGGCATGAGGGAGAGCGTAGCCCTCATAGATGGGCACAGTGTGGGTGACTCATTTCTGGAGTCTATCACAATGCCATTGGTATGACCAGAGGCATACAGGGACAGCACACCATGAATGGCTACTTACATGGCTGGGGTGTTGAAGGTCTCAAACATGATCCGGGTCATCTTTTCTCGGTTGGTCTTGGGGTCCGGAATGCGTGAGTAAGCAGCACAGGGTGCTCCTTGGGGGCCACACGCAGCTCGTTGTAGAAGGTATGGTGCCAGATCTTCTCCATATAGTACCAGTTGATGACAATGCTGTGTTCAATGGAGTACTTCAGGGTCAGAATGCTTCTCTTGCTCTGGGCCTCGTCACCCACGTAGGAGTCCTTCTGGCCCAGGAGAACAGGAGAACTGAGACAGGGTAGGAATAGAAGAGGGCAAGATGGGAGATGCCTTGATAATGGGAGCCAGTACAAGTTTGGAGAGAGGTCTGGCACAGAGGAAATGATAGGGGACCCACAGGGATATCACCAACTAAGAATCTAATCAGTGTTGAAGAGGCTGCCTTTGATTGCCCCCACATAAAGAGATTGATGACTACCTTGGTTACCATTCCTAGAGCCTTGACCCAGTAGCTGATCGAAGCAGAAACAGACATCCATAGCTGAGCACTGAGCCATAGTCCAAGAACCAGTTGATGAGAGGGAGGAGAGATGACTAAATGAACTAAGATGGAACTAGAGATACCCGCAGAAACAGTTGACTTGACCTAATGAGAGCATGCAGACCTTAGTTCTAAAGTGTGGGAATCAGTCGTAAAATGCGGGAAGTATCTGAATATGGGTACCAGCTAGGAGGCCAAGGCAGTCTATGGGACATTCTAACAGTGGAGCCAGGGTTTATTCCTAGGTCACAAATGGGCTTTGGGTGCACATTCCCTATAGAGGGATACCATTGCAGCCCAGTTATGGAAAGGGGGGCCTGGGTCCTCCCCCAGATGATGTTATGAGCTTTGTTGATCCCCCATGGAGGGTGGTGGGTCGGTTAGGGGGACGGTGGGAATCATGGGAGGAAGGGAGGGTGAGGGAATGGGTGGATGGATATATAAATAAGAGTGTTTCTAAAAGGAAAAAAGGAAAAAAATTCAAAAATTTACCAAAAATTCATTGTGAATTTGATACCTACAAAAAGAGAATATAAATTGGAGTATATATTAAATGAATTTCATTTCAATGAAGTACTTAAAAAGTCACTGATACAGAGTAAACTGTTTTTTTTAATTTTGTTAGTTTATTTTTACATTTCAATTCCAGTTCCCCCTCCCTCCTCTCTTCCTGCTCCCCCCACTTCCCATCACTCAGAGAGGGTAAGGCATCCCCTAGGAAGTATACTAAGTCTGTCCCATCATCTCATTGATGTAGGACCAAGATACCTCCCCACTCCCCATACTCCTGTGTCTAGGCTGGGCAAGGTATCTCTACATATCTCTCCACTAAGTCAGTTTGTGCATTAGTGTTAGATCTTGGACCCACTGCCAGTGGCCTCATATATTGTCCCAGTCACACAATTGTCATCTATATTAAGGGAGTCTAGTTCTATCTTATGCAGGTTCCCCATTTGTCAGGCCTGAATCAGTGATTTCTCACTAACTCCGGTCAGCTGTTTCTGTGGGTTTCCCCATCATGGTTTTAACTCCTTTCTGTTGATAAGTTTCTTTCCTTTTAAGTGGAATTGTCACTTAAGCAAAAATATTCTGTTACAGTGACAGTTGACAAAAACTACTGTCTTTGAGACATCTTAATTAAGCACTTTGCATATGTACTAAATGTTAAACTCTTACTATTATCTTATATCAATATGATATCAGCTGCATCTGAAAAGGTCAAGGCAAATAGAAACAAATGGAAGAGATAATTTTGATTACAACATTTGTGAGTCTGGGAGACAGACAATTCCACACATTATTTATCTCCTTATCTGTAAAATTTTATTGTCTTTAATCCCCAAAACTAAAAGACATGATTTGATTTTCTATGCATAGATTTAGTGTACCTCGCTTTCCTCAATTAGAGGTAGTTGTAAAGGAGAATGATGTTTTATTAGAATTTCATTAAAGGAAGAACAGAAGGCTTTTGATTCAGTCTGCTATAATTACAGGAGGATAACTTTAGTCAATCTTCAGTTTTTTTAAGGTGGAGTTTGTGTTAAATTAAGCAAAGGTTATAAGGATATTCACCGATCAATTTTCTTTCTAAATGTTAAACTTAATTATGAATTATTTATGGAGCCCATTAATTATTTAAGAAATTAATAATTAACATACAGAACATACATATTTTGGAGACACAAAACTTTAAATCCCCAATTAACCGTAAGCCTATTTTATATTAATTTAAACATGTGTTGACACATTTGTATTATATTCTTATATTCCATTTTTGTCTTAGGAAGTAAATGCATACTATACATGAACTCTGTGCCTAGTGATCTACACATATTATTATAATAAGATGAGACTTAGTGCTTATAATAGAGAACACTCAATGCATTTAAAAACACTTACTTGAAATATTCTCCATATTTTGTTTGTAAGTAATGCTAAGCATGTTTTTCCATATATCCATGCTCTCTCCCACAATTCCAGCTGCAAAATTTTAAGATATAATTTATAAAGGCCACAAACTACTGTGAATATGTTCCATCTCTTGCAGCTGGATGCCAGAGAAAGTGTTCATGACCAGCATTGGCTACATATAAGACTGCGACCATTCTGGCCTACACTGAATGCAATTCATATCCATGAAAACTCAAAGCCATAAACTATATATTTATAAAAATTTTCTTGCTGTAGTCTGTATACATAAATTAAACAATAGTAGTGTCCTTGGTCAAGCTTTTCTCTCCTGTGCCAAGGATTTTCGTATAGCACAGTTAATGTCAAAGTGGGAATTCAAGGCATATTTAAATGGGTATTTATGGATCATGAAATCATGACTTTCTGTATTCTCACTGAAAATACTTCAGTGGAATTCACATAACTTTAAGAGGCTACTTTCTATTTCAGGAGAAAGGCCATCTGATAATGAATGCATAGACAATATTGGTCAAGTATTTGAGATGCAAGGACACACTGTTCATGTAGAGTGGTTTTTAATTCCTGTGTAAGAAGTTAAGTATCATCTTCTCTGCAAAGAAATCTTACAGACTGGCCAATAGAAGTCATATCCTTTTGTTTGTACTGTTTCATTTTCCCCACACCTGTTATCTAGCTTCTGCCCAGAGGTAGTTAACATCTGAAATTAGTGCAGAGAAATTTATTCCTAAAAATGAACAAGTAATTTAAAAAACCCATGATGGATTAAATATAATACTGCAAATCATTTGCTTCCCCTTATTTATCTGAGGTGTACAGTTCTCTCACTTAAGCATAGAACTACATATTCCATACACTTTGAGCCTTATGTTTGTATACGGGATTAGCTGAATGTGTTATAATTTTATTTTGTCCTCAAGAATATATTAGGTAAGTATTTGAAGGTTTATAATATTTTTACTACTGCAACTTAAAATAGGTGAGTTTAACTAATTTAAGTCTATTTGTCCTTCCTTTGATACTATTTCAGAATATCTGATTGTGAGATATTTACAACATATTGAACTTTGTTTCTCTTAGTGGTGGAGGATAAGAATTTCATATCAAATTGCCAACATCTTATAACGGAATTTGTACTGCTTGTACTGTTATGGTGGTAGCTTCACTCTGGCATCCATATACCCAAAGAGTCTGGGATATCATGGAGGAAGCTTCACCCGAGCCCTCTTTCCCACCTCCTCTATGGGTCGCTGGAAGGCGATGCAGGAGCGTTGTATCCATTAAATGTGGGCTTTTTCAATTAGGTTTGATTTGATCTGATTTGAATTGTTGCATTGGTGGATAGACTTATCAGGGTGCAGAAACTTTTCATGTACCATGACAGATTGCATCATTTTTGAGAAAAATACATAGGGGAGAGTTTTTGCTTATTTTATAGGAAACCAACACCACTGCTAACATCTTCAATAATTTTTTTGAGTAGACCATGTCCTGCAATCACCTTTTACATTTCCCCCTCCCAATAATTTTAAGTGTCTGTTAGGTCTCAAACCCAGGACAAATGATTGAGAAGCCTATTAATATATCAAAACTGACATTGGCCTCCAAGTTCTCCCAGCATCTCTCAGTCCCTACCTGTAACAGGGTCCTCAAGACTGGCATAAGACTGCCCCTATCCTAAACTTCTCCAGAGCAAGGACTGGGCTTGGTTTTCCCTTCCCATAGCTTTTCTATTTCCTATACAACCAAGATAATTTGCTTATATTGTACGTGGTCCCTTTGGAATTCTAGCCTCTGCCTCCTGGCATATTGGCTACCGGCTCTTCTCTTTTCTCTACCCTCTTTCCTCACATGGCCTAGTTTATTTGATATGTTGTGTCCACTCTGGACCCTTCCAGATCACTGGGCCTCTGGCTCTTCTCTCCCTAATGTCTACAATAAATTTCCAACATACCTAAAAGCAATATGTCCTCCTCTTTATTTATTTTTCCCTCATTTAGTATCTAACACACACACACACACACAATTTTGGGGGGAGGGTCAGGTATTCAAAATATAGCAAAGCACTGAGTTTAATGAAAGTTTGTGTTTCTGGAATTATAATTGAATTTATGATATTCAGTCAGGAATGGTGGTGATGCCTCCAATGTCATTGCTTGGGAAGAAACTGAGACAAGATGACACTAAATTTGATGCTCATGTAGGCTACATTACTGAGTTGAAGGCAAGGCTGGACTATGGAATGAGAGCCTATCTCAAAGGCTCAGGGCTAGTACCTACCTCAGGGGTACCACACTTGTTGACTCATGTGAAGGTGTGAATGCTATCAACACTGATTGAAAATTGTTTTTCACACTTTACATTTTGATTAATTTCTTGGCAGAGAAAATATGGGACAATATCCTTTTGCAATGCAGAACAGCAGCACTGAGTCTCAGCTCCTAGACAGCCATATGGCAATGAATGTAAACAACTGATATTGCACACAGCACTGCCTTGATAAACTATGTTTGCTTGCTAGGCCAGTTGTAGTAGATACATTTTCAGCTTATGGTGCCTTCAGTTTAAAGTGCCTTTATTGAAACATATTCTCATCTTAAATCAAGCAGCATCTCTAGTTTGTTACTGTGCTTCCTGTCCATGTATTGTACCATTAAGCATCTCTGAAAAAGTAAAAAAATACTGATTGTGCAGCATGTTACCTTTTTTATGATGAGAAATAAATCAAATTTTATAGTAGCTTAAAGTTTCTGCATTGGTTGCTATTACATTTTAGAAAATTAGTAATTTTCAAGCTATCTATGAATGTATAGACACTTAAAGGAACAGTATTTAGTATATTCACTGAATATTTGTGGGTATATTGGGTATATGGTATATTCTAGACACAAAATAAAGGCTTTTGTCATTTAATCTTCATAACTACCTGATGTAATATGTATTAATGACAACATTTTTGATAATGTGAGAAAATGTGATAAATGTGAGAAAAATATGTTCATATGTACCCTGCATGCAAGGAAGAAAGTTGAGATTTAAACTTGGGTCTCTATACTTTGATAAAATAGGTGAAAACAAGTGTAAGATGATTAATGAAGAAAAGTTGGTCCTTGTTTCTCAGGTTTTACTAGTCATAAACATATTTCAGTTATGATATTATTTTGGTGAGTGTTAAGTAGTCCTACTAATGACAAATAAAAAGCTAAATGAAGGACTATGCAGATGTACTGTATGCCTTTAATCCCAGCCCTCTTAGGTAGAGACAAGTGAATCTCTGAGTTCCAGACCAGCCTGATCTTCAGTGCAGAGTGAGTTACAGGACAACCATGGATGCTACACAGATAAACAAAAAGCTCAAGTTTTGTTTCAAAGGATATCCATGTCCCCAAAGTCTAAGGAAATGATATCAACTTGTCAGTTTTCAAAACCACAGATTTCTCTTAAAGTGATTTTGCATGATCTCATTTTATTATAGCAAGGGCTGGTCGAATGATCCTGATTTTTGTATCATGACTTAAAAAGAATCCTAGAGTGGAGCTGATTTTATGGGCATAAGTACCTTTTGTGATATGTTCTCTTTAGTTTACAATGTGGACATTATACTGGAAGGGACTGAAACACCACACGATCAGAAATTAATTAAAAATATTTAAAGAGAAAGTCAGAAGGTGCTGTAGAACTGGTGGACATTGTGGAACTTCCATTTCATAAGAGATTTTTAACTATTGACTTTCTTCATCTGATCCTAAACCTGGAAAAATATGCCTTAGTAAAAGTTAGTACTTTTTCAATTGCTTAACTATCTTCTTTTAAGGCAATATGATTAACAGTAGACTCCAATGACCATTGTGCCTTGAATGAAGTTATATCAACAGTAACTACAAGCCAGAAAAATTTCTAGGATCTCTTGGGTCTATCACTTCCTTTATATGTATATCCACCTCTCATTTTTGTGTGAATGTGCATGTTTGTGTGGGGGAGCAATGCATGAATGTGGATTGTAGAAAACAGCTTAGGATGTTATTACAAAGGTGTGGTCTCTCCCTGTTTTTCAGACAGGGTATTTTACTAGCTTGCAGTTGGCCAAATAGACCAAGTTGGCTGTCCAGGGACCCTGGGTAATTGCCTAGCCTCCAGTCCCAAGAGCTGTGATTCATATATCAAGCATACCTTTGTTTTCTTTTTTTTAAAACCTGGTTTCTGGAGATCAGTCACAAGTCCTCCTGTTTCCACAATAAACATGTTACTGACCAATTTCAGTTCCATATATCTGTCCATCTATCCATGGAGAGATATTAAGTTTCTAGGACATTCCATTTCTAGTGAGGGATTTATTTCTGGGTTACTGATGTCAGTTTTCCTACTTTGCTATTAAGATCTATTTGTAGTGCAAGAAATAGAGAGATGGAGAACAATAGAGTAAAAGAAGGATAGAACATGAAATAGAGGAAGGAGCTGGCACACACATAAAAATCATTCTCTCTAAAATCGTTTATGAGGAATTTGATTAACCAAACTATGGTTTCACTTTGAAGATGCCAATTCAGATTAATTATTTCCTTGGAATCGGCATCTTCACACAGTAATATGGTAGCACACTTGACTTAAATTTGTGAGTTTGAGGACAGAAAAGATTACAATGTGGGTTAAGCATTAAATTCTTACCAAGTTTGCTACACTTGGCAATGGTGCAACTGACAACAACATGCATGTTGGTCCACTGTTCTCAAAATATATATTTAAGACAAAATTCCATGGCCCTCTCTTGGTGTTTTGCAGCACCGATAAATATGCTGACGGCTCTGAAATTTTCTCTAAAAATGCAGCATTTCATCACTTGCATAACCATGGGGGAGCATGTTTTATTTACTGAAAAATGCTACTATTTTGTAATAGCATTCCAATACTGAAGATCTGATGAGTAGATCTCTGAGGCTGATTTATAATCTACTAGAAGGAGACAGGAGAAAAACAAAGGAAACAAAATGTAAAAATAATTGTACAAAGAATTTGAAAACTTAAGGTATCTTAAATGGACAGTCCTTAGATAAAATATATACAGTGAAAAAATCAGGCAAGTCTTCTCTGAAAAGATTATGTTTGAGTTAAAATTCTAGTGTTGTAAAATAATTAGACAGTCACTATTAAGAGATCTGAAAAAATATATCCCAAATAGGGGAGAGGCTAAAAATTAATGATCTGAGCCAATCCTGGTGTGGTAGGCATGGAATCCCAGTTGTTTGAGAAGTTAAATCAGAAGAATCTCGATTTCATAGTCTTCTCGGATTATCTAGAAACTATTTGAAACACTATGTCAAACATTTTTTCCTCAATATATGTTTTAATTTAAATTAGAAACATGAATGCTTCACATGTCAATCCCAGTTCCCTCTCCCACTCCTCCTCCCTTGTCCCTCCACCAGCCCTCAAGTCCCGCACCCAATCCCCATATCATTCCCCAGAGAGGGTGAGGTTCTCCTTGGAGGGGATCTCCAAAGTCTGTCATTTCATCCAAGGAAGGACCTAGGCCCTTCCCCATGTGTCCAGGCTGAGAGAGCATCCCTCTATTTGGAATAGGCTCCCAAAGCTCATTCATAAACCATGGTGAACACTGATCTACTACCCAAGGCCCCAGTGATTTCTGTCGCCTCATTCATGGAGTCTGAATAAGTCCCCTGTTGGCTTCTCAGCCATCAGTCTGGGATTCAAGAGCTCAGCCTTATCCTGTAAGCTGTCTTTGTGGGTTTCACAATCATGGTCTCGGAAGCTAAGCAGGGTCAGGACTGGTTAGTACTTGGATGGGAGCTCAAACAATTTATTATTGTGCTGAGGTATATATCAGGGATACAGCACAGGTTTAGGAAACAGGAAGCCTTGGATTCAATCTCTAGGATCATGGGAAATGAAAAAAAAAAAGATTGAACTTGTACTGGACCTGACTCATTATAGGAAAAAAGAAAATCAATGCAAAAGGTAAATAAATTAAGACAAGAAAAACTGTTAATTTCTTCATAGTAACTGTAAAGCTACATCCTGTTGCCTTATTTAATCACGAAGAACATATAAGTGGTAAAATAGACAAAAATACTTAAAGAAATATTTTATGAAAAAATGTCTGTAGTTGAATAAGAGAATAATTCTCTGATAAGAATAAAAGACAAGCTTTCTCAAATGATTATTATTTCCCCAATTAAGTTAAACACAGACAATTAAACATCCACACTATAATTTCATTATGATAACTGTTGCATTTTTAAACGACTGAATCCAATTGAAAACTAACAGATTAAAGAGAAACATCACAATAGAAACCCCAAGGAATTTAAAAATGACCAGTGACAAATGTATCACATATTAATATATAAAAATTTAAATCCACTTAATGATACCAAGCTAGCTTTGACTTATATTGTTGTTTTGAGAATTAAATAAGATTATTTCTACAGTGGCATTTACCATATCAACCCTGAGCTTCAGATTTCCTATGTAGCAACATCGATAACCTTGTCAGATTTACTTTTCAAAGCATAACTTGTTCTATTGTGATTCTGTACACCATTATTCATATCTCAACAGCAACACATATCAAAGTGTCCTGGATTTTTACATTAGAATCTTCCAGGTGACACAAACATTATTTCCAGAAATATAATGGTATTTTAGTCAAAAAAGATCTTGTCAATTTAAGTTTGTATACCCTGCTTGAGACTGTGCAGATTAAAACAAATTGTTCAGGAGTCTGCATGTGTATGTTTAGTGCCTTCAAAAAGAACGGTGTTCTACTCAGACTTCTTTTACTAAGTGTATTGTAATGCAGGGCACTTTCTGTTCAGAACTTTAAAGATAACAGGATTTCCTCTGCTTCCTTAAATCTTGCTGTATTATTTTCTTTTTCTTTTTTTTCTCTGACTAGGAACTGTTTCAATAATTAACAGCTGCTGTCTGCTACATCAGTAAAATAGAAGAAAAAGTTCCAGAAGATGGGTCTGCTATAAACAAAATGTTGAAAAAAATATGACAGGAGCAACTATTTCAGATCTCTGTGTGCTAACCAAGAGCTTAGAACAAAGGAATACCCAATCAACACAATGACAATTTTCATGTATTTTAATTTATGCTATTTATGATATACCCATTTCCAGGTCCAGACTTCAATGATAGGTCTGTTTTGGTCTTGCCTTATTTGTAATTTTATTGTTTAAAAATGCATACATGTGTATAATGTGTTTTGATCAAATAGATCCACCTACTATTCTCTCCTTTCCAAGTCCTCTCCATCTGTCCACACTTCTTCTTCCCAACTTCACATGGTCTTTCATTTAAACTCGTTGAATCTACTTAGTACTACTTGTATGTACACGAATGTCAGTACATCTACTATACTACTGGTTACCTCTCAGAGCCCTTATCCCTGGAGAAAACTGACTCTCTCTCTCTTTCTCCCCCTCTGCCCTTCTCTCTTTCTCCCTCTCCCCCTCTCTCTCCCTCCCTTATCCCCCAGACAGCATACATCAATGCTTATAATTCCTTAGTTAGGGTTAGTACTTTATGAGCCGTTCCCCATCCCTGCTTAGAATTTGACTAGCCAGCTTGATCCTTCTTTGGCATATGCACATTAATAGATTTTTATCTCTTAGGGAATTGACTTTTTAATAACCATACAATGACTGTTAAAGTTATTTTATTTTAATTATGTTTGTGTATGCATGTGTGAGTGCCTGTGTGCTGCCCAGCCTGAATGCTTGGAACCTAGGTCTCTATTCCTCTAAAAGTGTAATTCAAACTGAACCACTGAGCCATATCTCCAGTCCCTATTATATCTTTCTTTAATCTTGTTAGCTTCCTTTTGTTGCTCTGAAATTTGATTTTCTAATATTGCTGGTGTTATTCTATCTTTTGAGTAGCATGTGTATAATAAATTTTCTCAAAAGTTTTATGAATTTATCTTTATTGTAGTGTCACTATTATAGCACAGGCTGGCCTGGATTTCACTAGGTAGCCCAGGCTGTTTTAAAACTTGTAGTTCTTCAATTGGTGATCCCTAACTCCTGGGATTACAGTCACAGGGCACCATGTTCATCCAAAAATGTCTGATCTTATTTGTGTTTGTCTTTATATTAAAGGAGGTCTTCATCTAGACAACATATTGTTTAATACTCACTCTAGAAGACTTTAATTTATTTACTTTATAACACCATTAGAACGGACACTGTGATAGACAAATAATAAATAGGACCTCTTGAAACTGCAAAGATTCTGTAAAGCAGAGGAAACCGTCGATAAAACAAAACGCCATCCTACAAAATGGGAAAACATAGTCACCAACTCCACATGCCACAGATGGCTGGTCTTCAAAATGTATAAAGAACTCAAGAAATAAGGCACCATACTACCAAATTATCCAATTAATAAATGGGGTACATAATGAAGCAGAAAATTCTCAACTAAAGAATCTCAAATGGTCAAAATACACTTAAAGAATTGTTCAACATCCCTATCCATCATATAAATGCAAATTAAAATGACTCTGAGATACCACCTTACATCTGTCAGAATGGCTAATACCCAAAACACTGTGGACAGCATGAAGGAATAAGGGGAACACTCCTCCACTGCTTGTAGGAGTGCAAACATGCATAGAACCTTTGGAAATTGATATGGAAATTTCTCTGAAAATTGGGAATCAATATACCTCAAGATCCAGCTATACCAACTTAGGGTTATACCCAAAGGATGCTCAATCATACCACAAGGACACTTGCTCAACTATGTTCACAGCAGTATTCTTCATATTAGCCAGAATCTGGAAGCAACTTATGTGCCCCTAAACTGAATAATGGAAAAGGAAAATATGGTACATTTAAACAATGGAGGATTACTCAGCTGTACAAACCAATGACATCATGAAGTTTTTAGACAAATGGATGGAAATATGGGCAGAAAACATCCTGAGTGAGGTAACTCAGTTCCAGAAAGACAAGCATGGCATTTACTCACTCATAAGTAGATATTAGGAGTAAAGAACAACAGAACCAACCTACAATCCAAAGCCCGAGAGAGGCGATAACGAGAAGGGCCCAAAGAAGGGTCCATGAATTTCCCTGGGAAGTGTAAGTAAAATATAACTGTTGGGCAAATTGGGGTCAAAAGTGGGGAGATGAAAGCATGAGATCTTGATTAGGCTGCATGAAGAAGGCAGGTTGTGGTGGGACTCAGAGGGAGAATAAAGGAGACATCTTGAATAGGGGAGCCTTTTGGGGCTAGGGATTAACTGAATTCCAGGGAAACCCCCATTAATTCACAAGGATGAGCCAATCTAATACTCCTAACAATAGTGGATGGGGTACATGAACTAGATATCTTGTGAAGAAAGGGAGGATGAATTTTACAAGCCACGATTCAAGCCATGAGGCCGGAAAACAGAAAAAGCTGACCTGAGCTCCATGGAGCCATGGACTTTGGACAAACAGGGAACCTGCATGGGACCGACCTAGGTCCTCTGCGTGTGTATAACAGTTATTCAACTTGAACTGTTTTTAAGGTTCCTGACAGTGAAATCATGACCAGTCCCTGGTACTTAGCTTACTTTTGGGAATCTCTTTCATGTTGTTGTCATACTTCCTTACTGTATGCTATGATGTAAGCTTCCTTACCATGTGTTCCCTGCTATGATGTACTAACACCTCTAAAATCACGATTCAAAAAATACCCCTCTATTAATCATTATTTTCAGTTAAGAGTACTGTCACAGTAATAAGATAAATAAAAGATCCATTCTTTAGTACCTAGGTTAAATTGATTTATTATATCTGATAGCCAACTATTAACCATGTCTTTAGGAAACTAAGTACATGTGTTTTTTGTACTAATTTGGTGAAATTGGGAGAAAAGCAGAGTCTTCAATTATGTGACATTTTAAAGGAACATAATATAAAAAGGAGACATAAAGTTTTCTTGTCCAAGTCACTTAAAATTCAATAATCAAAATAGTTAAGTTTGCACCACCAAGAAATAAAACAGTATTTATTTTGATCATGTATATCACACAATCTGGAAACATTTATGCAATATTTAAGATCATATAAAAACTGAGGTTGCTAAGGTGAGTGGAAAATGATTTTCTGGAAGCTTAGAGTCTCTCAAAAAATGAGTACAATAATAAAATTAATGCTTTGAGTTCCATGTAAGGGGGATAAGGGTTTGAATTGAGAATTGATGGATGAAAGATTTTTTTAAAGATTACAACAAAAGGAAGATAATTTTGTACAAAATAGTATTCAAAAGTCAAGTGGAAAAGTTTCTTAGCAGTGTTTTAAACTCATTTCATTATCTTTAACATAGCACCTAAGATCTCATTTGGTTCTTGTCAAGAATAAACAAAATAACTTTTGTAAAATTTTAGGATATTGTCTGCCACACTCAGTATTCAATGGAAACTATTTTCATTGCCTCTATATTCACAGATGCTCTTTCAACACGATAGAATATTTTCTATCACTACTTAGCACTTTAAGACTCAGAAAAGATGAGTGTCTCACTAAGCAATGAGTATACAAAAAAGACATGACTAGAATACAAATGAACAAAACAAAGTAGTTTACTTATTCTGATCAATAATAGGAAATATGCTTTATTCATGCTTCTTTCTATGTAAAAAGAAAAATCTTTCTGCTAATCTCAATATATTTTAAAATATCTGACTTTGAAAGTGTTTGAGATAAAATCACTTTATATTAAAGAATCTCCTGAATTTCTTATTTTCTTATACAAATAATAAATGAATAATTTCTGTTCTGTATTGCTAATTGAATTGCATACCTCAATGGAAATCTGCTTTTTGTTATCCTCTTATCACTTCTTCTGCATCAGAAGGTACTTTAACTATACTAGGACCCTACAGCTTCTTTTATGGGATTTAGAACCATTTCATGTCAGAATAGTAGCTAAGAATACAAATATATATATATATAATATAAATTAAAACACAATAGCATTAAAGTTTACAAATACAAAATACCTACTCTTAAAAATCATATGGTTAGATTTATGCATTATCCAGAGTGTGTCATTTGAATGTTTAACTTACTGTTTACTTCAAAATGTATAATGTCAGACCTATCAACCATTCAATTGGTAGTTCACAAAAGAGGCTATATTACAATTGTTACTGATTAACTTGTGTTTGTTTTAAACTATATCTTTCACTTATTGGCATATACTTCTAATTCTGTACATTAATTATTTTGTGATTCATCAGATAGAAATGTAACAAGATCTGTAAAAATTGGAGATACAAGGAGTAACTTGTGTCTATTTTTCTTGACTTTAGTATTAAGAGTAAACACTTCTCTTTCTGAGGGCCAGAGCTTGCTTCCCATGTTCTATGTTAGGTGAATCAAAACCACCTGTAACTTCAGCTCTAGTCTATTCAATACTCACTTCTTTATTGCATGGACATCAGCACGTGTGTGCACATACTCATCCACCAATATACATACATAATTAAAAAATAATCAATATCTTTGAAAAAATCAACTATGATGGTTTCTATTAATATTGACCACTATTTCCCTAATGGCTAATGGTAATGCATAGTTTATTTTGAAAGCATAATCAAATTTATATCACTTATTCATAAAATAGTGAATATACATATTCCCCACTCCCAATGTAAAACATATCTATGGAAACTAAGTATTAAACAGTGAATAACTTCACATTAAAATAATGATGATTTATTTTTATGCTTTGAATAAGAATGACTCCCATAAACAAACATTTGAATTCTTCATCAGGGAGTGACACTAGTTGGGAGTAAATAGAAGGTATGTCCTGGGTGGAGGAAATGTGTCACTGATGGTGAGCTTTGAGATTTCAAAACCCAAGCCAGGCCCATGGGCTTCTTGTGCCCTGTGGATCTGTATGTAGAACTCCTGGCTATTTCTCTATCACCATGTATGCATTCCAGCAGCCATGCTTTCCACCATGACAGTTCTAGACTAATCCTCTGAAACTGCAAGCAAGTCCCAAGTAAATGCTTTATTTTCTTTTTTAAACTGTTTTATATTTGAATTAGAAACAATCTTGCTTCACTTGTCAATCCCAGCTCCCTTTCACTCCCCTGCTCTCCCAACCCCTACAACACCCTACCCAACACCAACTCCACTCTCCTGGGAGGGTGATGCCCTTCATGTGGGATCTCCAAAGTCTGTCATGTCATCCTGGGGCAGGGACTAGGCCCTCATCCTTGTGTCCAGGCTGAGAGTGCATTCCTCCATGTGGTATAGGCTCCCAAAATCCATTTGGATGCCAGTGATAAATACTGATCTATTGTCTGAGGCCCCAAAGAATGCCAAGACCTCCTCATTGACACCCCCTTCAGGGGGTCTGGATCATTCTCATGCTGGCCTCTCGGCTGTCAGTCTAGGATCCATGAGCTCCCCGTTTTTCAGGTCAGCTGTTTCTGTGGGTTTCACCTTCCTGGTCTTGACCCCTTTGCTCATCACTCCTCCCTCTCTGTAACTGGTTTCCATGAGTTCAGTTCAGTGTTTAGCTGTGGGTGTCTGCCTCTGCTTCCACCAGCCAATGGATGGAGGGTCTAGGATGGCATACAAGATAGTCATCATTCACATTATTGGGGAAGGGCATTTACGGTAACCTCTCCACTATTGCTTAGAATGCCAGTTGGTGTCATCCTTATAGATATCTGAAAATCTCACTAGTGCCTTATCTCTCCTCAAACCTATAGTGGCTCCCTCTATTATGGCATCTGTCACCCTGCTCTCCTCTATTCTTCCCCCAACTCCAACTTCTTGCTCACTCATTTCCTGGTCTCCCCTCTGCTTCGACCCCTCTCTTTTTCCCAGCTCCCTCTCACCTCCCCCCATTCTGCCATTCCCCACAGGAGATCCTGTGCCATTCAAGTTTCTATGACCATGGTGCCTCTTTACAGAATTAGAACACTGACTAAGACAATTGTGTAATAGTTTATGTGTTTCCTAGAGATTGAAAATTTGTTCCCTATTACATTTTCAGATTCATATGTTGAAGTCTAATCCCTAAATATATGTACTCAAATATGGGGAACACGTCAATCTGTATGAGATATTTTGGCACCTTTTGAAAGAGACTCTAGATATCTTGCCCATCCCTTCAACCACATAATGACACAGCATAAAGACGGTAGGTTTTCAGAGTGGCTTTCACCAAACATCAAATTTACTTCTTTCATGTGGCATGTTTCAGGACCCAAAATTATGAGTAATACTTGTGTTTTATGTGAACTCATTCTATAGAATTCTATTAGAATTTATAAACAAACTAAGATAGTGTTACGCTATCATTTGTAAGTAAACAACACATTCATATATCTGTAAATTACCATTCATCTAAAATATAGCTCTCAATATAACAATTTTAGAAGACTTAGTTTTTAATGATGATATTTAATTTGTATAAGTAAGTCATATTAAATGAATATTTACTTCTAATTCATGAACAGCTCTGCTAAATATTTTATTCCTTAAGTCCAAACATTACACAAAACTTTTACTTTGGGTAGTTACTTACTATTTTCTTTTGCTTATATGTTCTTGCATTATTTATAAATATTGTGCTAGCTAGAATTATCTTAACTTGACATAAGCTAGAATGATCTGAGAGGAAGGAAGCTCAATTGAGATAATACCTCCATAAAAGCAGGTTGGAGGCAGGTCTGTAGTCAACTTTTTAATTTCATGATTTGTGGAGAAGGACCTCTTTCATTGTGGCTGATGCATCCCATGGGCTGGAGGTTCTGGGTTTCTTACAGAAGAAACTAATTTGAGTAAGCCATAAGGAGAAAAACCGTAAGCATCACTCCTTCATGACCTCAGCATCAACTCCTACCTGAAGGTAAAGAGGAAAAGTCATACAGACCAAAGATAGAAATGATAAGTGTAAAATAGAACATACTCGTATTTAGCTAGCCCTTCTTTAAAGAAATATACTATGTCCCAAATCAGAAAAATTAAATTGTTGGGATTTCATTGGTTTTCAGCAACACCTCACTCAAAGTAACCACCTAACACTTTCATTATTTATCAACTTCCAATCCAATTCCTTTCCAGAGCAGACAAGCAGGCAGGCAGGCAGAGAGACAGATAGACAGACAGGTGTACAGGCCCCTGCGGGCGCGCACACACACACACAGAAAGAGAGAGAGAGAGAGAGAGAGACAGAGACAGAGACAGAGACAGAGACAGAGACAGAGACAGAGGCAGGGAGGGAGAGAGAGAGATCACAAAAATGAGACTGGTTCTTCATTTATTTCAAAATATTGCCAAACAATTCATAATTTACACCCTTTGTTCATATCACACTCTTAGAACTGTCTCGGTGTTCTTACTAGCCTGGACATAGTGGGTCCTCTTTCTGCTGGGAACAAGTAACTGACTCCTCAAGGCCTTCCAGCTTCCTTTTCTTATAATTAATTGGATATCAACATTTAAAGCTTTTTCAATTATTGACTTTGGGGTAGTCTGATTGATTTAATCTCTAAAAAGAATATCACATTAGTTGTCAATAAGATAGAGGAAGTCATATATATATATATATATATATATATATATATATATATATACCTTACTGCCTATTTAATATAATAATTTCTCAAGAAAGAATCTTGGAATTAATTTTTTCTTTTAGAAAGCTCATTGATATTTTTCACTCAAAATCACATTGACATTCTGAACTGAAAGCAATTTAATTATTTGCTATTATCACACTTCGTCTTTAACCCAAGGGGAAAATTAGAAAGGAAAGCAATAAAGTGATGTGAACTCTAAGTGACAAGTAAAGATGGGAAATTAAAGATATAATTAAATCATGCTTTTGGCATTCAAAACAGCATTTGTGTAATTGCATACGAACAGAAGCATCAGAACACACTGAATCTACATCCTTCAGCACCTACTTCAAGAGAAGATTTAATAAAAGTCAAAACCAGCCAGTTTATTTCACCCATAACCAAGTAAACCTGAGAGCATCTGAGAAACCAGACTTGGGGTACTTTAAATTGGTAAGACTCCTTCAAATATTTCTGAGGGAAGGTATTTCATGTAATTTATTTTGAATTTTTCCTTTAGTATTTAATAAGAAGTTCCCCCCAAATAATATCAGATTAGGTGTCAATAAGATATAGAGATGTTCTCTGCTCTCCTGGTGGTGTACCCCTGCCCCAAGTGTTTTGTTACATTTCTTTGAGAACAATAGAACAATTGCCACAACTAAATAACTCCCCCCAATTGCTCTGCTCTTGGGCAAATTAAAAAACAATTTGCCTTGTACCTAAAAGAAAAATGGGCTGAGAAATGAGGCAGTACATGCTAACCTGGAAACTAGTGTATGAAGGTTGATTTTACTCACCAATTTTACTTTAGTAATTTTCTTATGATTTATTCATATTTAGTTTGAAATCCTGAAAAAAACTTTGCTTAGGATACATTTCAGCTATTGTATAATCCAAAGGCACCTTGTCACTAACAGGATATCTGATTCCATCTTGGTGGTAATATCAACTGCTTCAAAACTTTGTAAGTTACTCTTTGCTTGTGATTTCTTTTAAAAATGCCATGCAAACCAAATTGTCTCTTGAAAATTAAACACTAAGATAGGATCTGCTAAAAATGTATTGCTCAAATAAGTGACTTCAGGTTAAATACTACAATTTCTGTAGTGGAATAAGCATTTAAAGAGAAGTAATTTTTCAGAAGCTCTCAGAACTCATATAGAGGAGTTCATTCAAAATGAACATATGTAAGCTAACCTTGCATCTAAACATCAGAGCAATTAATGTATGTTAGTATAACATAATCTGTAAAATACTGGAATTGCTAATACAAGAATCCTGAATTTTAATCTAATTCATTTTTAATAATATTCTCATATTGAAAACCACATATTAGTGAATTAAATGCCATTTACAGACAATTATTATTTTGTATGTAACTGAATTTATGATCACAATACATGGCAACTAAAATTATTGAGCCCTTCCTGATTACTTGACTTTTATTTAGTCTTCATAACAGTCATATAGAATAGGTTTTCTTAGTTTTCCCATTAAAAGTATAAGTAATAGAGTTTCAAAAAGACTGAATATTTATCTTAATATTAAACAGGTGGTAAAATTTGAGTTAAAATCAAACCAATAGGAATTTAGTCTAGAGTTTTCCTGCGTATTTCCCAAAACTACATTGCTTTCAACTTAAAGAATTCACAGAATATATTCTGTAAATATAACTTGATCTTTTATTAATTCATGAAACTATGTAAAATAAACATTTATGTCTATAGTCATGTAGAATTTATGACTGCTTCATTTATGTTTCAATAAGAATAATGCGTGTTAAATGACAAATGCTGACAATGAGGAAAAGTCTTTAATTAAGGAAATACCAAAATATTTGTAATCACAAACTGTGTCATACAAGATGAATCGAATCTTTATAAGTTTTCCATCTTTGGTGTGTAAAAAATCTTTAAATATCTTGAAGTAATTTCTTAAGAAAAGAAACTTTATTAATTTCAACTATATCCCATGACTCATACATTTATTGTCTTGAATTACCTTTTCTACTCACCCACAGTCAAAGAGAAATGACGATCTTTCATCCAACGTTCTAAGCACCTCCAGGATCTGATAATTACTCCATGTCTATGTAGAAGTTATGTATTTCATGCAATATAAGACATTTTAAGTTAAATAAAATTGTAACTCTTTGCTTCATTGGGGAAAAATGTCCTTGGTATATTATGTGTATTATAATATGCCTTGTCTATCTCTAGAAATTAGAATACAAAGCTTATGTTTCTTAGAAGAAGGAAATGTTGCTTGTGAGTATGAAATGGAGTCAGAAAACCTGCCAAACTACCTGCAGTATCAACAGCTTACTCATCTCCAGAGAAAACTGCATTTCTGTGACCAAAGCCTGTTGTCAGTAATGCTAGCTATATAAGACAACATAGTAAAAAACATTTTGGCAAATTGTATTTATAAGGAATATTTTTGGTGCATAATTTACTGTACTTTAGTTGAACAGACAATGTTTAATAAAGAATCTCCAGTCTCTTTGGTGAATACATTTTTTATTTTTATTATTAAGCAATTCAACAAAAAAGTCACCATTTCAATGTTTTGGGTAACTCCATGATTTTTTTTACTATATTTACATTTCTGCGACAGCATGAGCATATTCTGATTACACAACTTTTCCTCACTCCAATAGAAACCCAGTTCTTTTAAATCAATAATTTCCCACTGTTCTCTCTCCAGTGACCTATAATTTGTCCTCTACATTCTTTTCATGTGACTATATTGGATTTTAACAATTTCCTTGATTAAAACCATCAAAGAATGTGTTTCTTTTATTATGCTTTATAATTTTTGTTTATTCAATAATTGAAGATGTCGTGTTAGACTCAAACTTAACCTGCAAACCATATTTGCCCAAGGACAAAATTAAGTGTCTGGAATGCTGGAAGCTGCAGTTCTAGAGACATAATATATCACATGTTTTCACTTCACTAAATATATTTGTTTGAACCCACTACACCAGACGTGTTTGAGCACATGTTGGCAGGAAATCAGCCAGGATGTATCCTTACTCCTAATTGGAAATCATTGGAAATGCAATGAATTATGGTTTTGCCTTTTAAAAACTACTTCAGGCCATTTTCTAGGAACACAGAAAAGGACCTGGCCAGAGCCCATCTACATGGCCAGAATTTCATTAAAGCTTACTTTAAATTTGGCTCAAATTTGTGGAACTAATTTTTCTCTTGATAATCACAAGACTAACATTTGATGATGAAAAACCACTCCACCCCAATTCTGCTGAAGTTAGATTTTCCACCCCATGATTATGCTTTCTACTCTGCAAATTCCCAAGATGAAGGGTGGCACTTGAAAGGGAAATAGCAAGCATTTTATTTTTCCACCATCACCTGCAGAGGTTTCTTGATTCTGGGTTTGTGGATCCCAATCTTGGGGTGTAGGGGGCCTGATGAGACCGACAAATCCTTTGTCCCTGACAAAGAGAGATGTTCCATGACCCACGGATTATTTATGGTTAATTGGAGATTCAACCAGAACCACCAGTTTTTCCTTTTCTGATCTGCCTTGGAGCCCTGAAGAAGCCCTAATAAGACCAGGGGCCAAGGAACTTAGAAAGGCCTTGTGCCTGGGTGCCCATCAACAGGGTTTCAATGTGTAGGCTAAAGCACAAAGTTAAGGATCCCAGGATACCTCATGTCACTAGGGACCAAGGTGAGCACTTGACGAGGTCCAACATGGGATGTTAGGTGTTCCAGGAGCTAAGAGAACTCAGAGAGAGCTGGCCTCTGGTGGGTTCTTAGCTTCTTGTTCGGGGAGGCTATTTTTAAAAAGCAGCCTCCTATTTGTTAAGAGAATTTCTCCTAGTCAGACTGGTAGACCTCTGAATAACTCCAACTGTTAATGTTTCTGTCTTGTGGGCTTTGCTGTTGTTGGTGTCATTTTGGCTCTGTGTCTATACCTGTCTTCATGTGTTCTGATTCAGGGAACTGGATGAGCAAATGACAAAGCTGATAAGCTAGAGTGCTGATCCAAAGATCACTCCAGAAATGGAAGAACTTTGGGTTTACGGAAGTCAGTGGAAGTATGTGGCAGTTATGTGCACAGAAGGGAGCACAGTGCAGTGTCCAGGGCCAGGCTTGTGCTCCTGGGGGAGCTTTGAAAAAAAAGTCCAGGAGTTTCAAGCAGAAGACCAGAGTCCTCATATGGAAGGAAGTAGGTGGCCTCCAACTGCAGCACCACTGTGCAGCTAGAAATTCAGCTCTATGTCCACACCCTGTAACCACTAACTACAGCTCATAAGGTTACCCAGCCTCCTGTTGCACCAAAGTATTCCATTGTATTCCCTTTCCCCTACAATGCAGACAGACACTATGACCCCTGTTGGCATTGAATTCAGCAGCTGTATCTATGAAGGTGCCCTCCCACCCTCATTGAAATTACAACACTGAAGAAGGTAAGGAAAGTTTTGTCTGTTTTGTGCAAAAAGCTTTGTCTTTTGGGTTTGTGTATATGAATGGGTCTGTGTTTTCTGATATGAGTGTAAGTTTTGTTGTAAACATGGAGGTGAAGTAGGATTGTGTCTGATTCAATTGAATGAATGAGTATGTGATGATAACCACATGTTTATTTCTGACTGATCTTTGAATGTGTGAGTTTACTGTATTTCTTGGTGATAATTTTGCCCTTTTTCTTGCTGCTAGCTGACTGGGCTCAGAATATATCTCTATATATTCTGATCACTGGATTTAATTCAGCAACATTCAAATGCCATTTGGGTATAGATAATATTAAAGTTGTTTTATGCTATTCTACTTTATTGAAAAGCTGGCTGTGGAATTGGGTTGTGGCTCTCCTTTTTACAGACTCAGGCATGCTTTAAAAGTCTCTATGTCAAGGGTCAAGAGCTATGACGGGGAGAAAAAGAAGCAAAGAAAAACAACTAAAAGGATTATTGATTTCATTTAATTGCCAAAAAGTATTACATGAACTCTCTATGTTTAAAAAAATCTATAATATGTGTAATAAAAAGTTGATTTAAAACTTATAATACAGGTTTGGTTTTTGGAAATATGTTCATAAGTAATCTTGAAGGAACTATGTGGCATGATTCCATTTCAGAATACACGTCATACATGGCCTACCACCATGCTTTGACATCCTCCTTTGTTGGGGTTGGAGGGAAAAGATGTCATGTGGTTTCACCACCATCTTGATTAAAGGCAACCATGTAGTGTGGCCCAACCAAGAAGATGGCAATGCATCTCCAAGATACTTTTATTTAAATGTATTTTTGTATGACAATTACTGTCCTGTCCTAAAAAAACATAGTTTATGAAATACAGGCCTTAAAATAATTGTTGTCTACTTATGCATTAAAGCTTCCCCTCCATGTGTTCATATACAAGAACATATCTTGCTGACAGCCACACTTTGTCACATAAGAGTAACTCAGATTGTATTGCTTTTAAAGATATTAAAGCATCATAGAGTCAGCTGAGATCCATAAGACAGGCTGTGTATGCTGTTGAGGGTATGGCCAGAAAATGACCCAAGCCACTTAGGAAAGTCCCAGGGGAATCCCAAATTATTAACATTGAATCATTTGTACTGATAGTGCTTGGTATTGCCTTGTGCAGACTATGGGTGTGTCCTGTATCTTTACTCTTGAAATAAAAAGGGTACTGTAGTTGATTAACAGCAATGTCAAGAAATCAGTCACAGGGTATAACAGACCCATGTGGGAGTTTATTAGGAAGGGAGTGTGAAAGAGGAACCTGTGTTGGCTGACCAGAAAGGAAGGGAAGAGAGGGTGAGGGGCAGGTGGAACTTACTTAAAAGGGAATATTTGAGCATGTGTACAGAGCCTTAAGCCACCCAACACATGATGTAGCCATGCAAGGTATAATGAAGCCAGGCAGCACATGACACAGAGACATATGGACATAGGGCCAGGTGGGCTAAGTATTTGCCTGCATGTCAGTGGACACATGCTGCCAGCTGACTGGGGCAAGCCAGCATAATGCATGGATTGTAAAAATCTTACCTTTTCTATTATTAGAAGGCAAGGGATTATAATGGATACCAGGTGGGATAGGGATGGGGCTACCAAGTTCTCAAGACTGCTTCCAGCTGACTCAGTAGAAATTGACAATCTTTGGGGTACTTGAGAAAGGCGGAGTGATAGGAGCTGTCATTCAGTAAAATATGTCTCTCTTATTGATTGATGAATAAAGCACTGTTGGCCAATAGGGGAGCAATATAGGTGAGACTAGGAGTCGAGGAGGATTCTGGGAAATGTAGTCAAGAGTGGGGAGTCACCACGTGATTCGGGGAGGAAAGGGCACAAGTCTGTCATCCTCGGAAAGATAAGTCCTTATAAAAATATATATTAATAATTATGGGTTAATAATTAAGTCAGAGCTAGCCATTAAAAAACCATAGCAAATGGCCAACAGCTTCATAAGTAATATACCATCCTGCATGTTCATTTGGCACTGACTCGGCTCTGGGACCAGGCTGGCAGAAAGAATGCACATTACAGTGGGGTGCTGGTTGTTTCACTGTTGTCCAGTTTATGTGGAACCATCCATTGTTTCTTGGGCCTGGTAAGATGCTGTCAGGGCAGAAGATAAAGTTAAATTTAGGAAAAATATCTTAGGTCCTGGTAACTGAGCAATTGGGTGTCAAGACTAGGGAAATGGTCTTCTGGTGCCCTGCTTGGAGCCTCCTGAGACCGGCGGACTGAGCACGGGGGACTGAGCAAGGGGGAACCCATCCCTGCCCATCCAGAGTTTGCCAGCTTTATCATAATAGTACCACCTCCACCAACAGCAGGAGGTAAGCATGGCCCTGTTTCCAGCCTATCTTGCAGTGCCCTGCTCAGAGCCCCCGGGGACTGCACACTGGGGAACCTATCCCAGATGAACAGCCCATCCAGAATCTGCCAACATCAAGTGCTAGTCCAGCCTTCAGCCATGGGAAGAGGAGAAACATCAGAGTCTTGGACCTGCTTGTACCCAGCAGAAGAGAATCTTTGACACGTACCTACAAGGAGAGGGAGATACCCCACCAGTACCCACTGTAAGAAGGGAAGAGAAGACTAGAGCATAAGAAAAGTCAACAACAGAAAGATAATTATCATGCCTCCAGAGTCCAGGGACTCCAAACAAGCAAGACCTAAACATTCTAACAGAGATAAATCAGAAGAGACAGACCCTAAAAACAACTTTAAGAAGATGATACTCTCAAAGAGGTAATGAAAAAAATCCCTTAAAGAAATGTAAGAAAAAAATGCAAGACATGAACAAAAAGAAAAACAAAAAAATTGCAAAAAATAAACAAATCTCTTAAAGAAAACAAGGAAAGTAAAGATAAAACTATTAACAACTGAAGGAAGCAATTCAAACAGTGCAAGACTTGAAAACTGGAATAGAATAAAAAACACAGGATGAGGGAATGCTGGAAATAGAAAAGCTAGGTAAATAACAATGAACTACAGATGCAAGCATAACAAACAAAATACAAGAGATGGAAGAGAAAAATCTCAGGTGTTGAAGATATACTAGTAGAAACAGATTCATGGACCAAAGAAAACCTTAAATCCAGCAAATCCCTAATACAAAATATTAAGGAAATATGGGGCACCATGAGAAGGTATAAGAAGCTTACAAAACACCAAATAGAGTGGACCACAAAAAAGGACCCTGGCCACATAATAATCAAAACACCAAACATACAGAATAAAGAAAGAATTTTAAGAGCAGTAAAGGAAAAAGGCCAAGTAATATACAAAGGCAGATCTATCAGAATTACACCTGATTTCTCAATGTAAACTCTGAAATCCAGAAGGTCCTGGATAGATGTTCTACAAACACTAAGAGAACATGGATGTCAGCACAGACTACTATACCCAGCAAAGCTTTCAATCACTATAGGTGGAGAAAACAAGATATTCCATGACAAAATGAGTTTTAAACAATGCATATCCACTAATCCAGCCCTACAGAAAGTACTTGAAGGAAAACTCCAACCTAAGGAAATTAACTACACTCACAAAAACACAGGCAATAGATAACCCCTCTTTGCCAATAGGCAAAAGAAAAAAGGGGTGGAATCCACACACAACACCACTACCATCATCAAATCCAAAACAAATAAGAATTAACAATTAATGGTCATCAATATCTCTCAATATTAATGATCTTAACTCACCTATAAAAAGACACAGGTTAACAGAATAAATACAAAAAACAGAATCCATCCTTCTGCTACATACAAGAAACACACCTCAGCTTCAAAGACAGGTGGTTCCTCGGAATTAAGTGTTGGGAAAAGATTTTCCAATCAAATGAACCCAAGAGAAAAGCTGGTGTAGCAATCCTAATATCTAACAAATTAGACTTCAAACTAAAATCAATCAAAAGAGATGAAGAAGGTCATTTCATATTCATCACAGGAAAAATCCATCAAGATGAAGTCTCAATTCTGAACATCTATGTCCCAGTTATAAAGGCATTCACATTCGTAAAAGAAACATTACTAAAATTCAAACCACATATGAAACCTCACACAATTATAGTGTTTGACCTCATCACCCCACTCTCACCACAAGACAGGACCATCAGACAGAAACTTAACAACCAACCAAAGGAACTAATAGAAGTTATGACTCAATTGGGTTTAACAGATATCTATAAAACATTTCATCCAATCCAAACACAAAAGAATATACCTTCTTCTCAGCGCCACATGGAACCTTCTCAAAAATCAAACACATGCTCAGAAATATAGCAAACCTCAGCAGGTTCAAACAGTTGGAATACCCCCAGCATCTTATCAGATCACCATTCTTTAAAGTTAGAATTCAACAACAACAAAAATTGCAAAAAACCTACAAACTCAAGGAAAGTGAACAATGCCAATTTGCACCATTCCCTGGGTGAAGGAAGAACTGAAGAAAGAAATTAAAGACTTCCTAGAATTGAATGAGAATAGCGATACAACATACCCAAACTTATGGGACACTTTGAAAACTGTGTAAGAGAAAAGTTCACAGCACAACTGAAAGCTCTAAAACAAAATGAAGCAAACTCATCCAGGAGGAGTAGACTCCAGGAAATAACCAAACTGAGGGCTGAAATCAATAAAGAAGCAACAAAGAAGCAATGTAACAAAGAGTTGGTACTTGAAGAAAATCAACAAGATAGATAAACCTTTATCCAAACTAAACAAAAGGCAGAGAGAGAACATGAATATTAAAAAAATCATAAATGAAAAGGGGGACATAACAATGGGCCCTGAGGAAATCCACAGAATCTTCATGTCATACTTTGAAAACCCGTATTTCAAAAATTAGAAAAATTAAAGGAAATGGACAGTTTTCTTGATAGATACTATTTAGCAAAATTAAATTTTGCTGGGTTAATAGCTTATCAGGCTTTTATCAATTCATATTAGTACTATGAATTTTGGAGTCTTACTGTAATAGTAACATAATGAGATAGAGAAAAGAACCTGGAAATTTTCATTCTTTAAATGCCTCAAATCACTTTTCCTCATTACCAATTAGTTTTTTGTCTTTACTTAAGCAGCCTTAAAGTATCTGTTCCTTCCCCACCATCATGTCATCACCCTAATACTAAGAAGACAAAGGCGTTAATTTCTGAGGGCTGTTAATAGTAAAGCATTGTATTAAAATTTGTTTTGTGAGTCTCCTTTTTTGAGTCTGCAGTGTTTTTTCCTCTTACCACCTGGGAACATTTGAAAGTCTTGCACCTCTACCTCTGTGGCTAACAGCTGGTAGTCTTTTAACAACAACTAATTGGTTTGATTAGATGTTTTTAATGAGTCATTGGGTATACATAGGGAGGAGTTGATGAAGCAGGGTGCAATAAGTAGAAAGCAGAGAATGCAGATCAGCCTGTGGGGAGTGAAAAATGATCAGGAAGGAAAGTATATGGGGTTTCCTGTCTATCAGAGTACAAATGTGGGATGAAGTCTCATTCTTCTGAAATTGGAGACAAGGAAGTTGATCTCAGTGTTCTCTAACATTAACGGAGCAGGGTACTATTGGAGTTGCTATTCACGGAGAAGGATGAAATTGAGGAGGAGAGGTGAAGGGTTTGAGATGGGATAAGTGAATCCAATAAAGAGGGTCCTCTGATTCAATCAACACTCAAGCTTAGAGTTGTGGGAGTTACAATAATTTGAAGGGGCCTTGCCATTTAAGGAAAATGGGTGAGGGTTGTTAGCATTAGGGACAGATAAGGACATGATTGCAGATTTTCATTGGAGATGGACAAGGGTTGGTACATGGTTGAGGTAGGGAGTAAGTTTCATAGGAGGGAATGGAGATTATTGAGTAAGAGGGTGAGTAGGTGATCAGAGAGAGGTGAAAATTTAGATGAGAAACCAGGGGTCAAAACTGGGTACCCATACATGAGTTCAAAGAAGAAATGGAAAGGAGTCATTTGGGGGAGATTCTGGAGCCAGAGGCAAGAGTTTAACCCAGTCAAGTTGATGTTCCAGTGACATTTTAACAAGACTCTTTTTAAAGGAGCACTTAATTCATTCTATCTTTCATGAGAACTGGGGGTATTATGGGATATGAAAATGCCAAAAAATGTTGAGAGCTTTATGTAGCATTTGAAATATCTGAGAGGTGAGATCCAATCCTTTGTCTGAACAAACAGAGGCAGTATTTCAAATCAAGAGATAATTTCTCAGAGGAGGAGGTCAGAGATTGCCTGAGCTCTCTTGTTAGAGATCAGAAATGTTTCTATCCATCACGAAACATATCCACTAGGATGAGGAGATATTTGTCTCATCTGACTGTGGGCTTGAGAGTAAAATCAAGTTGCCAGCCAGTTACTAGGAAGGAGTCCCTGGCCTGGTGGGTAGGAAAAGTTAGGGTATTGTACCTGGAATTAAGATCTGACATCTGAGAGGTTTCCCAAGATGCGGTAGTGGTTCTTAAGGAATGCAAGTCCTCAGGAGTGGGCTGGAGGTAAGCTTTGACAAAATGAGACAGATCCAGACTATTAGGATGAAAGAGCTGGTGTAAATAGGACAGAATTTGTTGAGAGTCAAAGTGTGATTGTGGGGGTGTGGGTTGTCGTGTATGAACTCCCTGTGGTGAGTGAGGTGAGTCAGGGCCTTGGATGACTGCAGCCCTAGCTGCCTTGCCATCCTAGTTATTTCCCTTAGAGATAACTGAGTTGTCTTCCTTGTAAGACTGGATGTGAATAATCTCTACAGTTTTGAAGAGATAGGAGGCTTTTAACATGGTCATAATTTGACCTGAGTTAGTTATGGATCCTCCTTTTGTTTTAAGTAGCCTGTACTCTTTCCAGATAGCAGTGTGGGAAAGGAGGATGTTAAAGCATATATGGAGTCTGTGCAAACATTTAGGGATTGTCTCTGTGCCCATTGGAAGGCACGGGTGAGAGCTATTAATTCAACGTGTTGGTTAGAAATATGGGCAGGGATTGCCTGTGCTTCCACCACCCCAGTATTGGACACTGTGGTATAGTCTGCTCTTTGGGTCCCCTCATGTAAAAAGGAACTGAGAATTGTATACCTTGTATAATTGGCCTGGGATAATGTGGCTTCCTGTGTGTGTGAAGAAATAAGCATCAGGGTCAGTCCAGGTGAAAGAAAAGATAATTGAAAGTGAGAGATGAGTGGAATAGAGAAAAAAGATCCTTGAGATCCAGAACTGAGAAATGAGAGGTCTCTGAGGGAATAGTGGAAAGAAGCTTGTAGAGATGAGGCACCATATAATAGAGGACCACTACTGCAGAATTAATGAACCAGAGGTCTGGAACTAGGTGGTAGGTTACCATTATGTTTCTTAACTGCAAGTACAGGATTGTTAAAAGAAGATGATATGGGATGAAGTAGTTTTTTTTCTTAGGAGATCAGATATAATTGGTTTAAGTCGCCTATGGGTCTGGAGTGAGAGTGGGTATTGGGTTTGGGTAATGTACTGTATAGGACCCTGTAATTGAATGACAATTGGGGAATGGTGCTTAGCAACAGAGGGGTTTTTGGTGTCCTAAAATTGGGGGGTCCACGTGGGAGGCTGGCAAAGGAAATGACATATTAGAAGCAGTAATGTAGGTTGTTATGAGGGGGAGGAGGGGAGTCACTTGCAAAACAGGGGTCAAGCATATGGGAAGAGAAAAACAAGTAAAAGCTTCTAATTTGGCTAAAAGATCCCTTCTCAGTAAGAGTACATGACAGGCTGGCAAACCAAATATGAGTAACTGAAAATGCAGTTGATTGGTGGGGTCTGATGAGGTCAGTAAGGCTGTCTGTCCTCTACACCAACAATAGGGAGATGAGGAGAGGTGGGTCAACCAAAATTTCCTCAGGACCAAGTATGTAGATCTGGTTTCCAAGAAGAAAACAGGTCACCCTGATACCATGTTGTCTATCCAGGGATCCCTGTCAGAGAAGACAGTTTTCAGGTCAAGAGTGACCAGAACCCCTCAGTCATCCATGGCCAGGCCTAGAAAGTCTGCTGGAGGGTGGTCTGTCTTTGATTTCTCCATGCCATGATGTACATGGGAACAATCGACTAACCAGTGTCCCTCTTGATGGTATTTTGGACATGGCCTATATTGCCCATGGGTATTAGGGCAAGCCCAGGCCCGGTGACCTTCCTGATTACACTTGAAGCCTCAGGGGCAGTCGCCGTGGCTGGTTGCATATCCTTGGACAGCAACTGATATTTTTGTTCACGAACTTTCTGATCTCTCCCATAATACATCTTAAAGACCAGCACTATACTTCTGCCTGTGGGGTTATGGGCCCTCTCTCCAGGTGACTATGCCCAGCCATAATGTTGGGGAAGGTCTGGGAAAAGAAATGGGTCATAGGGAGCTGTCTGCCCTCTGGATTTTCAGGGTCTATGTCAGTATATTGCAACACGGTCTTTGTGAGGCATGCTAGGAACTGAGACAGATTTTCATGTCTGCCTTGAATGATTTCCTGAAAGTTCTCATATTTCACTGGTTTAAGGGCAACCTTACATAGACCTTTCAGGAACCAGGTTGTAAACTAATCTATAGCTAGAATGCTCCCTGGGGTGTTACAAAGGCATTGAAGGTTGTGATCTGATCTGGGACAACCTCCTCACTGACAGGATGAGCTACATTAGTTTGATAAACCTTGTCTGCATGGGTTTTAGCCTGCCTGATCCCCAAACTCACCTGTGTTCCTCAGGTAGTAGATTGTTAGCTAAAATTATATATATATATGCATATATATGTGTGTGTATATAATATATATGTGTATAATGTATGTATATATATATATGTGTGTGTGTGTGTGTGATGAAAGACGAGACTATAAGTTTTGTAATATATTGGAATTCTTTTATGAAAGTGGTAGGGTTATAAGAACCCAGCTTTTTTCTATTTCGAAGAGTTCTGACAGTGAGAATGGGACATGTACCTTAACCCATCAATCCACTCTAGCCACCTCTCTCGAAGGGAAAACTGTAGACAGATGGGTTTGTGTAAGGAAGGAGCCCATAGTGTCATAAAAATGGGAAACTGGGGGGTTGAAAGTAGGTTCAAAAGTCAGGTTGCTAGAGTGGCCCATTGCTAGAGAGGAAGAAGAGACTGGAGGGGCAGAAGGAATTCATTGAGAACAAAATGGTAGAGGTTTGTTAGTGCATCTAAATTAGTGGAGGATTCTTCTAATTCAGATCGCATAGCTAGAAGGACATGAGATGAAGAATAGGAAGCAAGGAGGGAGTGTTTAGAACTGAGTTAGAATGGATGTATGGTAACTCCGTCCATTTACCCATCTGCTGACAGAAGTTAGAAAGATCCCATAAAATTTTAGAATCTAAAGAGCCAATAGGTCGCCAATTTGAGTTGGTTTCTAGGGGGATATTTGGGCCATTTTTTTAAATATGGAGGTGAGGGAGTCAAAAAGTCTTCACAAATGTCATTAAATGTATAGGCTTTAGGTTTTCTAAAAGGCATCCCAGAGAAGTGGATGGGCTTATATTTTGTCAGCTTGTTTCCCATGACTGAGGCAGAAAGATCCAATGGCTTTCTAGGCCAGGGTCAATGATAATGGCTCAAGTTGTTCAGTGACTTATCAGCTGAAAGAACAAGGGCAAAGGCAATAGGCCCAAAGGATGTTGAATCCAAGAGACAAGAAGGCATGAAGAGTGAAACACTGGAGCCTGAAGGACCTAAGTCTGAGAAACAAAGGTGCAGTTATGGTACTAAGGACATGGAGTTGGAGAGACCAAAAAGCCTCACTCATGGGAAATTGCAGGAGGTGATTGCTTACAAAAGGGACCAACCATAGCCCTGAAGACCGGTGGCTGGGGGTGCTCCTATTTCCAAGATCATGGAGTCGGACTCAGGATGATCTTCTTTCATTGCTACAGGTCCAGGGAATTGTTTATACTGACATATTCAGAATAGCACAGCTGACTGGTGGTTGGAATGTGGGCTGCCATAATGAATCATTCAGGGTCCCTGTGTGCCTCAGACCACCAGGTCATAGGGAACAATGAATAGAGGGAGAGCCTGGCAGAGTAACTTCACCAAATGTAGTTGTTTAGCATAAGCAGCAAGAAATGAGTCACAGAGTAAACTGACTTATGTGGTATTTTATTGGTAAGGGGGAGGTGAAAGGGAAGCTGTGATGATACACTGAGAAAGGAAATGAAGAGAGCTTGAGGGACAGGCAAACACTGTTTACAAAGGAACGCTTGCAAAAGCATACAGAGCCTTACACAGCTATGCAAAGTACGATTTAGTCATACAGTGCATATCATAGTGATATTGCTAAGTATTTGTCTGAATGCTTGTGCATTCATCCTGCCCGCTGACAGAGATAAGCCAGCATAATGTCTGTATCCTAACAGGTACTTTATTTTGAGATTGCAGCATCATAGAGTTGAGAGATTTTAAACTTCTTTAACATGAAATTTTGGACTTTTACAGAAAATTTAGTTGAAAAAAACTGGATATATTTTGTGGAACAGCTTTTAAAATAATTTAAGTTTATAAGCTTATGGGACATTTTAAATGTATAAGATATTTTATACAACGTTTTAAATCTTGATAGATAAATAAAAGGCTAAAATTTAAGACCACATCTATGATCACCAAACACTAAGCACCAGAGACTGAATTATTCCTATCTTATGATGCAGCAAGACATAAACCTACACAGTCTGGGAAAGTCTCTCCTTATGTAAGGTCTATTCAGGCTAACAGAGAATGATTTCAAAATAGATGACTAACTCCTTGTTTAGCTAACATTGGTAAGTTATATTTTGGTAAACTGAGTCATGTAAGAAACTGTGATATTCTGTAGAGGTGCACTATGTAAGGACAAGGAAAGAAAAGTTGCCATTTTTCTATAGAATATATTCAGAATTTAATTTTTTTCTGTTGGTATTAAGAAGACGTTCAATTCAGACAGTATTGTTTTATTATAAACTGTTAAAGATGATTAAGCCTCAATATGTTCAGAACTCTATTTGTAGTCATGCTAAGTGTAAAGAAAACTCCCTGGCATAGGGGACAAAATGGCTATCTATACTAACAACTGCATACACTGGGAAAGTAAGCCCAGATTTGTCAACAGATAGTTTCATTAATTAAAAGAGTTCTACAGTACATCACATGGCCTGCTTAATGAAGAAAAGAAAAAGGTATTAAACGACTTTAGGATGTCTATATATGAATCGTTCTGGATTACCGTCAGGCTGTACTCGAGAGACATTGCAAAATGGGTCTTGAGATAAAATAATATAAATAGGTACCAATCACAAGAGTCAAGGATTTAACTCAGGATATTACTCAAGAGGAAAATATAAGACGCAAAGTTCACCTTTGTAAACTCTACTTGCCCGAGGATAAAATAACTTTCTGGAGTGCTGAGGGCTGTCTGTCATTCTTGGGAAATAAAAATCCACAGGTTATCACTCCCCTAAAGAAGTTTGTTTGAACCAGTTACACTAGAGGTTCTTGATTACAAGTAGGCAGACAGTACTTAGGTAGGAAATACAACACCAGGATGCATCCTTCCCTCTCTTTGGATCCAATGGGAAATGTAGTGAATTGTGCATTTTGCCTTTTTAAACGTTCGCAGAATGTGATTTTTGGGCCATTTCCTGGGAACCCAGAGAAGGACCTAGCCAGAGCCCACCTATCTGACCAGTATTTAATTAACGCTTGCTTTAAATTTGGCTCAAAATTTTGGAACTGTTTTTTCTCACGCAAGACTTAGGCCTAACAGTTATTCATTCCATTTCACTCCACAGTTCCTGTAAACAAGACTATTTTCTGTCCTAATACTATGAAAAAAATCTGTATCAGGGAATATTACTTTTTGTTAATCATGGCTTTGTTTAGTAGAAATTTTTATTTAAATATTACTATAGTATACAAAATATGCTGTGCTTTCATTTAGTCATTAACTAAGTCAGTGTGTTTAATAAAGAAAACTATCAGTACAATTTTTTCAATTGGTTATAATTCAATGGGGGTTTTTGTTCCTTGTATATTTGGAGTCATATTCAATGAATTACTGTATATGGTATAGGGTAAGGAGTCGTCCTTTAAATACTAACACGTGGCTAGAAACCTGGGATCTTGGCATGAACTTCATGAACATTATGTGGAAATGCGTAGCAAATGCAAATTACCACCAACTACATTTATTTAAGCATACACTTTCGATGTGAGACTGAAAGACTGAGCTTTCATAAACCCTCCAGGTGCATGAAAAGAACTCATTTGTTTGCAACCAGAACAGAAATGTCTCAAAAGAATTTTTATTTCATATTCATTTCAGTACAACCCACATTCTAAACCATTCTAAATTTACAAATTAGACCAGAAACTGTTATAAACAATGATTAGTTTCACTTCGATTATTTGAAAAAAGATAGTCGTTGAGGGAAGAGAGCCAACCTAGTACTACTCTTGAATGCAAACTATCAGTTTAATGTCAGGTGTATCTTTTACTGTATTTACCAATAAGAAGTAGGAACAAAAAAGGTTGACAAAGTATTGAGATTCTGCTATGACAAAAATAAGGTGCTTGATATGTTAATGAGTACAATTCCTGATAGCTTTGAAATATATGCTCTATTTTGTAAATGTTTCTAGCACACTTTTTAGCAGGTGGAGAAAAGTGACATTTATATCTACAAGATTTCTACCTCATATCCATAGCCTTTGTAATTGGCACAGATTGGCAGCAAAAATGATTAGCCTATAGCAGCATCTAAATGATGGCTCATTTCCAGTAATAATATATTTCTGACATGTGTGACCTCATAATTAATCTTGATGTTATAGGTTATAAATATTTTAAATGTCAGCATATTAAATATTATATTAAGTAGAGTTGCACAGAATTTAAATGAATCTGTATTTTCTCATTGTTGGTGACTTACATATCCCCAGAAAAGAACTATACTCTAGATTCTCAAATACTTGCCAGGAAAAAATAAATACTAACCGTTCGTTATTCCTCAATGAATTTTAGTGTTTATAGAACCCACAAGAAAATTATACTTTACTTTCAAAGTATCAAACCACATTACATTTGTTACTTATTAAATGATAGACTTAAAGATTGTAAATTTTCCTTTTCTATTGTTTACAATTTATATTTTTAGTGGAACAGAAATTTACTAGATATTATATCATGAGAAGACTAACGATTTGAGATGAACAAAGTTAAATGTGCTAAACACATTTATTAGAGTCAATCTTATTCTATTTAATTAATACAAATCTAAAAGAAGAATGCAGGAAAGTCAAAATCTCAAAATCAAATGCTGAAGATAGTATACATATTAAGTCACACTAGTTCTTTATCAATAGAGGTTTGCTTGCTTCCCTGCTGTAGAATAATTCCTTTGTACCTTGTGAATATTTGTCACTTGGCTTGGCTTAATAGAATGCGAATTGGCTGGTAGTCAAGCAGGAATTATATGTGGGACAACCCAACTAGTGGGTTGATGGAAAGAAGCCTGGCAGAGTCAGGGAAACACCAGCCAGCCACCAAGGAAGCAGGATGGGTCAAAAATATGAGGGAACATGACATAAGCCATGTGGCAAAGCATAGATAAGAAATACGGGCTAATGTAAATGTAGGAGTTAGTCAGCAACAAAGCTCAGCTATTGGCCAAGCATTGATAATTGATATTAAGTCTCCAAGTGATTTTGGAAGCGACTGCCAATTATTTTGGAACAGGCAGCCAGGACAGGAAAACTTGACCTATTCTTTCTTTTCTTAATAGTATGAATTAATTTTAGTCAGTTACATAGGTACCTCAAACAATTTAAAAGGTCAACTTTGTTGTATAAGCCTTTATTGTTAAGGATTCAGAGGCTGACACATGGAGATTACAAGTTCATGGTCTGACAGAGGACATGGTGAGTTCAAGGCCAGCCTGGAAAATTTCATAAGACCCTGTCTCAATTTAAAATCAAATAATAGGTAAGATGAATATAGGTTCAGTGATAGAAGACTGTTTAACACCTTTCCCATAAACAAATACTTTTCATAACTTAAAATGGAAATAATTATCATCAAAAACTAGGTCAATTAATCTATGTATCCTTTGCGTTTTAGCATAGGCACCTGATCTTTAAGAATATATGCATATATATACAGTTATAGAGGAGATTAAAATTTCTATTAACAAATTTTTGGTTATGTTCCCCTTGACTGAATGGCATAATGTTTCTTTCTGATGCTCCAAAAAATAACATGACAGACATACCACTGTAGATATGAAAGAAATCATTGTTTTGTCTCCATATTTTTAAATAGCCATTTATATTTTAGTTTCTCAGAATTTCCCTAGATTAAGAGTGCACTGTTCTGTCAACCTTATTTTTTCTCAAGAAGACATCATTCAGTTGTTGTACATAGATGAAATTCTTCTGTTCAATATAGCGTCACAGGGACAATGTAATAAATTCTAATTGGACTTAATAATAAAAATCCAGAGTCAGATATTAAGCTGTAAAAGTTTAAAGAACAGAGAAGTAAAGCAGTTAGCCACTAAAGTTCTTATGTCTACAAAATATTCAGACTGAAAAGAAAGGGTTGGGCTCCTGTCTCCTTCTGCATTATATTCTTCTCTCTACCATCTTACTACTTCCTGTCTCCAACTTCCTAGTGCTTAGATGAAATGTGCCTACCAAGTACTGGGATTAAAGGCATGAGATCTCAAGTGCTGGAATCAATGGTGTCTGCCACCACTGCCTGGTCTCAATGGTTAACTAGTGGCTAGCTCCACCCTCTGATCTTCAGGCAATGTTTATTTACTAGAGCACATACAAAATATCACCATATTTCCCCTTTTATCTAAAGAAAATTTATATATAATGAGTATAAAATCATACAGGCCATAAATATCACCAATGTCTAATGTATTAGTAATTTTGACAAATGCAGAGAAAATACTCCATTAATTTAAAACAGTCTTATTTTACATACTGCTCCCAGTTACCTAGACCTTATCTGGCACTGGAAACCTAGCAAACTATGTAGTGCTAGTGAAATCGTGGTTATTGGGGGAAGATCTTTGGCTTTACTAAAGCAGCATAATCCCTTAAACAATCTATTATCATTTATCCCTAAAACAATCTGTAAACATTTGTCCTTATACACACAGATGAATGTGGTCTTTACCCTTCATAAAGAATATTTCTCTTTGCAGCAGATGGAGACCACTACATAAAATCACAGCAAATCAACATGCAGATTTGGACCCAATCCCAATGGATACATCTATAAAACACTACCATATCTAAGGGTCAGGGAACATTGCAGAAGACAGTGCAGAAAGATTGTAAGAGCCAGAGGATCACTGAGTCAGCTATGGGGTTGTATCTACTTGTAACATCAAGAATTACACTCATAAGTCTCACCAACGTGACTACTAAAAATAAAGCTGATCTAGGATGATACCAATGGACATGCTAAAGTAGATGTGGAAAAGCCCACGAAACTTCAACCCTACAGAAAGAAATACAGGCAATTGAGAAAAAAAGGCAGAAGGAAATGTTGCTTTCCCCAGGGAAGAGCACATGAAAGTGGTATTCCAGTGCTAAACATTCAACCCTGAGAATATACATAAGTAACATTATATGGACTTAACAGTTTAGATTTAGGAATATATAGGCACGTACCCATAAATATATGCATACAGTAAAAATTTCTCATTAAAGAAGCCACAACTTTGCAAGTGAGCGGGAGATCTTGGAGACAGGAAAGCAAATGAAATTGTAATTATATTATAATCTCAAAATTAAAATACAAAACAACAATGAATGTAAAAGCAAGCCTGACCCAGTTAAATGCTCAATAAATACCAGGTATTAGTACCTGATTCTTGACAACAAATTCCTAACATTGCTCTGTTATCATATTTTTACAAGATAGTTTCATTTCCTCACTTAGACAAATTTATTAAGCATAAAATAACAGTGTACTAAATTAATATGGTAATAATGAAATACATGATAGCCTTTGTGTATACATAGAAATTTTGGTTAATTATTGAAGGACAGTGCTACTAATAGTTTTTTATGATGTGGCATTTAAAAAGAGAAGATTATATATTTTAAACAATTTCTCTCATTTTTCTTCTGTTAACTAATCATTTCCTGACACAATTTTGCCTATATCATTGGTATTTGTAGAGAGATAAGGAAAATTCCAGTGTGGTTTGAATGCAAAGATATATGGGCTTAATTCATGACAATCAAGAGATGGTGTCATAGGTGATATAATTCTTAGAATCTTAGATTACCTTTTTCTTATTAAATCAAAACCACAATAAGACAGTTTAAAATATGAATCTGTCCCTAAGTAATCTGTATAATAATTTATTAGTGTTATGATCCACAACAGTAATTACTCATCTATTGATCTACTCATGCAGAGTTAATATAATGCAAAAGCACTGTGATAAACATTGTACAGAAATATTAGTATGACATGACTTTCTTTCCCTAAAGTTAGTCTAGTGTTAAGATATTTAAAATCATAAATTCCAAATATCTACAAATATAAACACAGAAGAACGAAAAATATGATATGTAATATTTGGAACAAGAAATGTAAAGACATGGGAAGAAGATCAAGGAAATTAAATTTAACCAGTGTGAAATGAAATCAACAGAGAGAAATCACACATATATTGAAGTCTCATTGGTTAAATTTGCATGATTACAGAGAAGGAAGATGTGACAGATTCATAGTCAAATTATCTTGGGCTACCTTTGACCCTTCCCATCTCTTTCTCCCAATCATTTTGTCTGTGCTAACACCCTCTCAAATATCAGGCAAAAATGTGTGTGTGTGTTTGTGGATAACTGGAGAGATAGTTCAGCAGTTAAAATTGCTTGGTCTTCTTCTAGGTTATTTGAGTTAGAATTGCAGCCCCCACGCTGGGCCTTATACAACCATAAATAATTCTATCTCCTGGGGAGCTGATTCCCTCTTCTGGCCTTCTCAGGCACTGCAATCACACAGACATACAAACTCATAAGTAAAGAAAATTTGGTATTTGTATAACTCAACAGAATGAAAACTCTGATTAAATCCAAAGCTAAGAATATCACTAGTTTTCATTTGTGATATGTACCTGCTTTTACTGTCTACTTGATTTTCCTATCAAGGTATTTGAAAAAACATCCCTTGGTTTAGATTTTTTTTTGCTCTGTGACTACAAAACCACATGTAAAACTTTTTACATTGAAGCATGATTTTGGAGACTCAAAGCCAATCACCCTTTACTTGCTTTGAGATGAGAGTTGTGTTTTGCACCAACAACTTGAATGTTTTCCCATTCAAGGGAATTGTCTTAGTCAGGGTTACTATTACTTCAACAAAACACCTGGGGCAAAACAACTTGAAGAGGAAAGGGTTCATGGGGCTCATACTTCAACACTAGAGTCCATCACTGAAGTAAGTCAGGACACAAACTCTAGCAAGGCAGAAACCTGGTGGCAGGAGCTGAAAAAGAGGTCATGAGGAGTGCTGCCTACTTGATTGCTTATCATACATTACTCAGCCTGCTTTCTTATAGAACCCAGAAAAAAACAGACCAAAGATGGAATCACCTACAAGGATTTCACCCTCCCCTATCAAACATTAATTAAGAAAACACCCTACAGTTTGGTCATATGGAGTAATTTTGTCAATTGTGATTCCCTCCTTTCAGATAACTCTAGTTTGTGTCTAGTTGACTTAAAACTAGCCAGCACAGGAGTAAGTTTAGAAAACTGACATACACATCATACTGAAAGGCTGGATGTATTGAAATACACCACATAATTAATGATAAATCTTGATATTTGTAATTCTTAAAATGTGAGAAGATAATTTTGTACTGTAAAAAATTAAAATCCTGCTAAGTTTTTAAGACTAAACAAAAATTTGTAATCTAGTCTCAGTTTTATTAGTAGTCAAATGAAAATTATAATAACAAAATTTAACTCCCCTATTTCTATTATGTATGAGGTACTCTAGGTCTTCCTGTAGAAATTTATTCCAACAATTTAGTGTATTGAAATAGTAACACACTGTTTGATACTGGTCAGGAATCTGATAACGTTTAGCTTTAACATCCAACCATTAAATGCTGATTTTCTAGTCTCTTTACCTCACAATAAAATAGACACAACTTTAATTCATCTCAAGCTTTTCTTTATTCTACTTGAATAAAATGGACAAATAATACATCTGACATAATGAAAGATACATGTGGAAAACTAAATGATGCCCCCAACACACACACACGAATAGAAATGAAAATTTTACCATGTTGATACAAATGCATGGTAATGAGAAGAGCAGAAATGTCGGGGCTAGAAAATAATCATGAGTCAAATGTCACACCTTTGGAAATAGTCACTAGCCTGAGGTCAATTAAAGTTTCTCTGCATATGGAGAAAAGAATGCTGATTTTATTCATTTTCATTGCCTGTCAACTTCTTCATATACCTAGGGGGTCACGGATCAGTCTTTGCCTCTTCGTCAAAGGGATTCTAATACTTATAATGAGATTTGATGTTGAATACAACTTTTGAATTCCTGAAAGCACATAATTTAACACTTTAGTAAAATAATTCCTGACACATATTAGAGTTCATTATCTTACCCCAGGTGCCTAAAGATCATAAAAGCTAGTTACATCAAGAGAGATTTCTGTCTCTCTCTTAAAAAGAAGCAATTAATGTAAACTAAAGCCATCTATCTGCTTTCCAAAATGACTATCTGCATGTGCTGTGACAGAGATCATTCCATTGGATGTGAAGAAGATATACAAAAATTAAATAATTTCAAAACTCCAACTGTGTTGTTAAATACACTAACATGGAATCCATTTGAATTATAAGTACAATGTATTACACACATGCTCACTCAAATAGGCAAAAATATACCTTCTCTATCCCCTTCAATCTGAAAACAACAAAAAGGAATGTTTTTATATTTCTTAATGGAGTTTCTCTACATAGTAATTTATAAATATCTTTTCTCTGCTCATATTTTAATGTATTAATTTGAAATTTCAAATAATGTCTGGAGCCCTGTGTCTCTGTTTTTCTCTTTACCACCACTTCTCATCTGGAGAAAACACAGATGTCAAATGGTTTTGTTCATATTTCTAATGTTATTACCTAAGGATTTGTAGCAGGGGTATGAACTACAGCAAGGAAGAGATAAAAAGCTATGCAGGGAAACTTAATAAATGTATGCACACTTTTCAAAATGAGATATCTTTGCAGATGATGGAAAGCAGTAGATACCTCAAAGGAATAATTCCAAATTTGTATGCTCTCAATAAAACCTACAATTTATTCTGCTTTTCTTATGTCACATTTTCTTTTCCCTTTTTGTTGTTTTATTAATGTGTTTTTCTATTCACCTGTTATTATTTGAATGCTTGTTCCTCTATAACTAGTTGTGTTTAAAATCTAATCACCAATCTTTGGAGATTAACAAGTAGGGACTGTGTGAAGATTGTTTCATGAAAGCAGAATCTTTATAAAAGGAAATGAGACCATTATAAAACAGGCCAAGAGAGTTTGTTGTGTTTTTACTGAGCTAGGATTCATCACAAAATGGTAAAGAAAACTTCAGATAATACCAAGTCTGATGTTGTCTTGGTCTTTTTCAGATTCTTGATAACTATGATGAGTAAAATTCTGTTGTGCAAAACTCTCGTAGTCTATATTTTCTTATGTCAGCCAAAATACATATCCCATCAAGGATACTAATTATAGTAGCTATTATATTTGATTGTCTTATTGTTTGAGATAATCTCTCATATCTTCTATTTTTCTGAGAACTTCACATTTTAGAGAAATGTCGGTCATGTATATTATATAACAGCTAAAAGTTGAGATCAATCTGATGTGTTTCTCAGGCTTTGGATTCACGGAGTATCCTAGTTATTCACTGCAGTAGTAAAGACCATTACTGAAAGCAACCAGGGAAGGAAAGGGTTTATTTGACATACAAGTTTCAATCAGAATCAATGAGTGAGAGAAGCCAAGGCAGGAACTCAACCATGGCCGGAACCCGAATGTGGGAATAGAAGCAGAAACTCCCAAAGAATGATGCTTACTGGCTTGTTCTCCATACCTCACTTATTTCAATTTGTAATAAAACCCAGGACTAAGTGAACAAGGGTGGCACCACTTCCAGCAATTGGACATTCCCATATCAATTATCAATCAAGTAAATTCTCCATGGACTTTCCTATAAGCCAATATTTTGGAGTAATTTTCTCAAATGTAGTTCATTCTTCCCAGATGACTTTGGTTTGTGTCAAGGAGATAAAAGCTAACAAGTACGGAGAGTGAAGCAACTGCAGTGAAGTACCACTTTGTTTCTTTAGATAAGGTCTCATGTAGCCCAGGATCACTTAGAAATATGTATACACAAGTGAAATATTGTACTGGTCTTCTTGAGTCCATCTTCAAAGTGTTGGGATTACAGGCCTACATTGCCACAGCTATTTTTTATACAGTGCCACTTATAGAATTCAGGCCTCCTCCATTCTGGGTAAGCACTTGACCAATGAGGCTACAAACCAAGAATCTGAAGTGACACTTAAATTTTGTAACTTAAACTCTTCCTTTTTCCTTTCCATTGTATATTTTTTAACTTTCGGGAATGAATTTATGCATGGTGAACAGATAAAAAGTTACATTCAATTTCCCTAAAACTGAAGTCTTAAATTATTATACTCTTTTGAAATTAAAAATAGTTAAAACATTCAAACTCATGGCTATTTTAATTATCATTTTATATGTGTAAATGTATTAATATACATACATTAATATGATTTGATTAATCGGTATAATTTTACCAGTCGGTATGTTTCCAGGGCTGACCATTTGGTATTGGTGTGCTCTTTCCTGAGAATTTTAAGTTGCTAGTGTTTATTCATCAAGTATTGAGACCTGGTGAATTTCCCCATTCCATATTAGCTTTTCTGTTGGTATCATCCTTGTGGAAGTCTCATAGGTATAACTTCTCTAACTTTTCTAGGATACACAATCTCACAGCAAATTTCCTGGGCCTCTGGTTCTCTCACTCTTTCTGGTCAATCCTCTGCAAGGATCCTTGTGCCTTAGCTACAGTAGTTGTGTGGTAGATAGATCAGCTGGGTGGGGGCTTCTTTTTTTAAAATTTATTTAACTTTTTACACATGTTACTCTCAGTTGCCTCTCCCTCGCCTGATGCTGCAACGATAAAAGCACACTTACTGAAAGTAAAAATAAGTATTTATTGTATAAATTACTCACAAGAGGCAAACAAGTAACACAGATGAGCCGAGTAGTTTTCTGCTGCCGAAACTGGAAGCCAGAAAGCTGGAAAAGAGAGCTAGACTTCTGCTGTTCAGTTTTTTGTACCTTCCTCTGTAACGCCCCTAGCCAGGCCCAAAATTGGGCCTGGCTAGGGACCTAGTTCACTGCCTATGTCCGTATATGTCTTTATGTCCGTCCATATATGTCTTTAGTCATGCCTAAAGTGGGTGTGGTTAGGGGGTGCAGTAAACCGCCCTTTTACTACCTCATCTGTATGTGCCTCTAATGAGTCACATGGATAATGCTGGGATACTGTTTCCTCCTACACAACCCTCCTCCCCTGGCCCCCAACAACTCACTCCACTCCATCCCCCCTCCACTCCCCAGGTAGGGTGAGGACTTCCATGAGGGATTTTCAGAGTCTGTTATACCATCCAGTGTAGGGCCTAGGTCCTCCCCCATGTGTCCAGGCTGAGATAGTATCCGTCCTTGTAGAATGGGCTCCCAGAGTCCATTTGTATTCCAGGAATAAATACTGATCTACATTCCAAGGCCCCATAGATTGCTGAAGTCTCTTCTCTGACACCCAGGTGGGGTGGCACATGTCTAGATATGCCCTATGCTGTCCTCTAAGTCATCATTCGGGGGTCCATGCGTTCCCCCTTGTTTAGGTCAGCTGCCTCTGTGGGTTTCGCAGTCCTGGTCTTGATTCCGTTGCTCAACACTGCTCTTTGCAACTGGGTTCCAAGAGTTCATTTCCGTTTAGTCGGGGTTCTACATCTCTGCATTTTGATCAGTTGTGTTTTTTCCATGTTAGTTAATTTTACTATTGCTGTGATGAAGTGCCATGATGAAAGCAACTTACTGAGGAAGATATTAATTTTGTTTATGCTTCCATATGATTGTTGATCATCAAGGAATTCAGTACAGGGATTCAAACAGGGCTGGAACCAGGAGACAGCTGATGCAGAGGCTGTGGGGTGTAAAATTCTGCTTGGTGGATTGTTTTCCCTGCTTTGGTCCACCTGCTTAATTATACAACCCATGAATACCAGTCAGGAGTGGCACCACCCAACATGGACTGGGCTCTCTCAAACCAATCACTAATTATCAAAATGCTCAACAGGCTTGCTTGAAACCTGATCTTAATTATTTTGAAGCACTTTCTCAATTGAGGTTCTCATCTCTCTCTCAAATGACTCTACCTTGTTACAAGTTGGCTTAGAACAAGACAGTACATTTTCCACAATGATCTATGAGTATTGGAAAGAGAAACTCATAGGTGTTACAGAAGGTTAGGACTCTGTGAGTGTGCGTGCGTGTGTGCATGTGTGTGTGTGTGTGTAGTTGCTTTTGTTGTTGTTGTCTTTTTTCCACTCTTTAGAGACTTGCACGGTGCCTTTGAAGGTCTTTAGGTCAGTCAGTTCCAGACTTCAGTGTTATTTTTCTGAACCTCACAGTTTTATCAGCAACAGCGATTTGCTTTTCACCTCTAGGGAAACCCAGGACAATAATTATAGCCTATAATGTTTGGGAATCTCTTGAACAACACTGACCAACAACCCAAAAGAGGGCTTCTCATACTTGGTGTTAGAGTTCTTATACTGTGCTGGCTACTTTTATATCATATTGATAAAAGCTATAGATATATGTGTGAAGAAATAATATTACTTGAGACAATGTCTATCAGATTGCAATCTAGGCAATTTTTGTGGTTCATTTTCTTCATTGGTTATTGATAGTAATGGATTCAGACCATAGTACATGGTGCCACCCCTTGAAAAATGGTCTTCAGTGCTATAAAAAAACTTTGTGGAGCAAGCCAGTACTTCGTGATCTCTGCATCACTTTCTGCCTCCAGGTTCATTCCCTGAGTTCTGTCTGAGTTTCATGGATGATGGTCTTCAAGAAGTAAGCTGAAATAAACCCTTTCCTTCCCAAATTGATTTTTCGACATTCTGTATTATCACATCAATATAAATCTTATTTAGGATGGAAATTCTATGGCTCTTGGGATAGGTATTGCCAGAATAGGTGATATGTGTATGTATACACAGACTGGGATTAGTATATGTATGTTTAGGTATCTGTATATTGTTTTATGACTTTTCAGACATCTTTCCTGTTATTTTCCCCTTCTGTCTCATTCATCTCTTTTAAATTTGACCAAGTCTTTTGCTGTTATTCTACATACTTCTCTCTCTATACACACACATGGTTATATGTGTAATCTATGGAGTTTTTATTCTTTATTTAAATAAGAAACAAACTTGCTTCACATATCATTCCCAGATACCTCTCCCTCCTCTCCTCCCTGCTCCACACCAATCCCACCAAGCTCCCACCAAATCTTACTCCATTTTCCAGAGAGGGTGACACCCTCCATGGGGGTGTCCAAAGTCTGTCATATCATCCAGGGCAGGGCCTAGGCCCTCCCCCATGTGTCCAGGCTGAGAGAGAATTGATGGGGAAGTCCTGTGTATATGTCAATAAAGCACTGTTGGCCAATAGGGAAGCAAAATATGTGGGACTAGGAGTCCAGGAGGACTCTGGGTAGGAGAAACACAGAGAGTCAAATGTAACCACCATAGGGGTAAGAAGCCCAGACCCTTTTCTCCAGTAAGAGATATACTTAGATTAACAATTATGGGGTATATATTTAAGTAAGAAACAAGCAAGGCCAACAGCTTCATAACTAATACAGCATCTTGTGTGTTATTTGGGGACTACAACTTGGCAGAGCCCAGGCAACTGGTGGGGAAAAACCAAAGTGGCTGGCAAGTAAGGCTTCTCTCTACAGCGCATTCCTACATGTGGAATGGGCTCCCTAAATACATTCAGATGCCAGGGATAAATACTGATCTAGTACCCGAGGGCCTAAAGATTGTCGCGGATTCCTCATGGACACCCATGTTCAGCGGGTCTGGGTAAGTCCCTTTCTGGACTCTCAGTCATCAGTCTTGGGTCTATGAATTCCCCTTGTTCAGGTCAGCTGTTTCTGTGGATTTCACCTGCCAGGTCTTGACTCCTTTGCTCATCACTACTCCCTCTCTATAACTGGGTTTCAGGAGTTCAGCTCAGTGTTTAGCTGTGGGTGTATGCCTCTGTTTCCATCAGCACTGAATGAAGGCTCTAGGATGGCATACAAGGTAGCCAGCAATCTGCATTGGGGAAAGGCATTTAAGGTAGCCTCTCTACTATTGATTAGATTGCCAATTGTTGTCATCCTTGTAGATCTCTGGAAATCTCACTAGTTCCAGATCTCTCCTCAAACCTATAATGGTTCCCTCTATTATGGCAACTCTTATCCTGCTCTCCTCTATTCTTCAGTGACTCAACCTTCCTGATCCCCATGTCCTCCTTTGCCCTTCTCTACTTCCTGCCACTTTTCCCCAGCTCACTCTCCCCTCCTCCATGCTCTCAGTCCACTCAGGAGATCCTGGAGATCCTGTCCCATTCTGCTTCTCTGGGGTACAATGCATATCTCTCTTAGGGTCCTCCATGTTTCCCAGATGCTCTGGCAGTGGGATTGTAGACTGGCACTCCCTGTTTCATGTCTAAAATTCATATATGAGTCTTTTTGTGACTGGGTTACCTCACTCAGGATGGTTTCTTCTAGTGCCATCCATTTGCCTGCAAATTTCAAGATTCCATTTTTTTTTCTGCTGAGTGGTACTCCATTGTGTAAATGTACCACATTTTCTCTACCAACTCTTCAGTTGAGGGGCATCTAGGTTGCTTCCAGATTCTGGCTATTACAAACAACGTTGCTATGAACATAGTGGAAGAGATGTCCTTGTTGTATGAATGCACATCTTTTGGGTATATGCCTAAGAGTGGAATTGCTGGTTCTTGTGGTAGACTGATTGTCATTTTCCTAAGGAATCACCATATTGATTTTCAAATTAGCTGTGCGACTTGGCACTCCCACCAGGAGTGGAGGAGTGTTCCCCTTTCTCAACATCCTCTCCAGCATAAGCTGTCATCGGTGTTTTTTACTTTAGCCATTGTGACAGGAGTGAGACAGTGTCTCAGGGTTGCTTTGATTTGCATTTCCCTAATGGCTAAGGATGTTGAGCACTTTATAATTAGTTATACAAGAATAGTTGGTTATTTTTAATTAGAGAATAGTTTTGGAAATCAATAGTGAGGTGATAATCTAGATCATTTTCAATGTATTTTTCGTTATATGACCATTAAGAAAAAATGAGCAAGGAAGTATGTCTGTGTGTGTGAGAGAGAGGGGGGTGAGAGGGAGGGAGGGAGAGGGATAGAGAGAAGGAGCCAGAGAGAAACCTCAGGACTGTTTTTTGTAATTAGTAATATGTCTGCATTTTCATTTGCAATGAATACAAAGTTTTCCTTTTCTCATTAGAATTATACTTTCATTATTTAATCAATTTTTGCTAGATACATAATGGTACTTCATTGTTTTAACATGTCCTTTCTACAGTCAAGCATTGAATATTATTTTATGTAAATTCTCATCATCCATCTTTAATAAAATACGCTCGTATAATTTGCTCATTAGTTTTGCTTACTTTTCTCACTTGTTAAGTATTTTTAGTACTTTTTTGCATGTACTTGATATAAAGACATTGTATACATTTTGTGGCTTGCCTTTTCCTTTGATTAAAATTATAATTCACACAGAATAGTCTAATAAAAATTTTTTCTTGTTGGTTAGTTTTTAGTGTGTCCAGAAGCTTATCAACAAACTTACATTTTTGAACATTTTATATGTAACATATATAATATTTTCTTATAATTAGATCTATGATCTAGCTTGTGTTAATTTGGCTTTAAAATAAAATGATAGGTCTGGATGCACCTTTGTAAAAATTGTTCAATTTTCTACATAATTCATTGAAAAAAGAAAAAAATCTACCATCTATTCATGAAATTATGTCACTTAACCGATTGACTGTATTGGTGTGTTTCTGGGATCTCTATTCAATTCTTTTGATATATCTTTAACATATGCCATACCAACTTAATTATTATTGTTTTAAATAAGCTGTGTTTTCAGTAGTTTCAATTCTCAGGCCTTGTCTGTCTTCTATATATAAACTTTATTTTGTATATATCATGATACACAAAGGCTATTTTTGAACCCTTTTGAGGTACTGATCAGGATTGCATTGAATCTACAAATTATGCTTTAAAAGCATATTATAATACTGAGTATATTAATCTATAAATTTCTCTCTAAATATTTTTAACAAGATAGCTTTTGGTTTTAATTCATCTTCATGCTGAAAAATTTATATTTTTCTTTATATTAATAAATCTAACTTATCACGTAGAGTAATGACATAGAGTAATGGGTTTTGTTTTGTCATTTTCATACACTTTTCTAATTGTTCTCATGCCACACTCTTTTCCTAACCCTATCTGGTATCCCACTACTGTTAGTCTTCTTTCTTTGCCTCTTTGCCGCAAAAATTTGAATTCATTTGATATATATTTAGAAGTAGTAGCTGGCACAGAGATTGGATAATTTAACCGGTTTGAGAAATGTCACTCTGATTTTCATAGTGGCCACATTACTTTACACACTAGCAGTTGATCACTACTATGAAAACTCAAATTTAAGCACACCTATCTAAAGATTCAAAGTAACCCTGCCATACGAGAGAAAACATGCTTCAACATAAGACCTAATATACTGAATTTAATATAAGAAATTGTTGGCAGTATTCTTCATCTTTTAGGCACAGGTATATACCTTCTGAAAATGGCATTGGTAATTTATGAATTAAGATTGAAAGTTGACAAATGGGACCTCAAGGACATAGAAAGCTTCTGTACAGTAAAGAATAGCACCATTCAAGTGAATAGGCAGTCTACAAAATGGGAAAAATTGTTACCAGCTATACATCTGGTAGAACATCAGCATTTATAATAATCACAAAAGAAATCACAAAGCTGAAACTCAAGATTATATATTTCAACGGAATATATCATTTACTTAAATCATGTTACCCATGACTATGAATATCCAAAGATGCTATGAAACTTTCAAACTAGAACAGCAACAAATGTCAGCATAAATGTGGTGAAATAAGAACACTTATTCATTGTTAGTGGTAGTATACACAAATGCAGACTCAATGGAAATCAATGTGGAAATTCTTCTAAAAGCTACACCAGTGTTGGAAATGTTGTCAAAGCACTCTAGATTTTGCTACAGAGATTCTTGTTCAGCCATGTTAATTGACATCCTATTCACAATAGGGAGGAAATGTAAACAATCAAGATGTCAGCTGAAAAATGGATAATGAAAACCTGGTACATATGTATATTGGAATATTATTCAACTGTGAAATTTTGGAACAAAATTATAGATCTAGAAATAATCATTATGACTCAGGTAACCATTGCTCAGGAAGTTAAGGGCATTTTTAGCCTACTCCACCTATATGGCACACATTTTGTCATGCTTCCAAAAAGTCAATCTGACTGAGTTTGTGCTTTCCTTTGTCGTGTCTGCCTCTACCTTCAGTGACTAACAAATTGAAGTGAGAAGTGTATGTCCTGTGATTTTATGCTTCTCTTTTCAATTACAGCTGACATCTCCTACCCACTAGTATTAACCTAACAAGACTTCAAGGCAAGGAATTTAATCTGTGCTGACACAGCTTCAGGGAAATTCAGGTACAGATGAATGGAAGTGAGAGAAGTTAAAGCAAAGTGTCCTTTCAGTTTCTATTTTGTTTCCTAGTAGATGATATAAAGATCGGTGCCACTAATGACACCTAATTCATCCAAATTTGAGGGAAGAGGCATATGGGGGCTATATTTTTAAGTTCTTCTAGGTGCTTGGTTATGTTTTATCTTCCAACGAAATTATTGATTTCCCTCACAGTTTGAGGCCTCATTTGTCTTTTTTCCCACACAAAGGATCAATACACTCTCCAAAAGTTTATATAGCACTAGCATAGAAGTTTGCCTAAGGCAAAGTTTCCTATCTCTGGGCAATTATTAATGCCTTATGCATCAAAAAGTAAAGCATTAAAGATGAAAAAAGTAGCAGAGAGCTAATGAGCAGAGTTATCACAATCTAAATAAATTCATTTCTCATTGAATTGTTTTAAGTAATGTGCTTCGGCTGCCAATTCAGATGTGTTGATGTAAGTGATGGTGGTGGTGGTGTGTGTCTGTGTCTATATTTGTAATTGTGTAAATGGTTTAACTCAAGTTTTCCAAAAATTTCCAAATTCTAACTGGATGAATTATCTGAGGAATCCTTCCTAAAAGTATATTCTCTGGAATTTAAACAGAAAGCAAACCACAGATCCTTAAAAAGAGTAGGAGAGTTCTTGCTTTTGATATATTTTTAAATTATTATTTATTTTTAAATTTAAATTTAGATTAGAAACAAGGTTGCTTCACAAGTCAGTTCCAGGTCCCTCTCTATTTTCCTCCTCTCCTCCTGTGACCTCACTGCAATCCCCCCCAATATCCCCTCATTTCCCCAGGGAGGGTGAGGCCCTCCTTGTGGGAATCCATAGTCAGTCATTTCATCCAGGGCAGGGCCTAGACCCTCCCCCAAGAGTACAGGGTGAGGGTTGTTGGATGGGAGTCCAAGGTCCATGTGTATACTCAGGATAAATACTGATCTACTGCCCAAGCCTCAATAGTTTACCTAGGCCTCCTCACTGACACCCCCATTCAGCGTTTCTTGATCACTCCCATGTTGGATTCCAAGGCATCAGCCTGGGATTCAAGAGTTAACCCTTGTCAGGTCAACTGTTTCTGGGGGTTAAACCAGCCCAGTCTTAATCCCTTTGGTCATCAGTCCTCCCTCTCTGTTACTGGCTTTCTTGAGTTCAGCTCAGTGCTTAGACGTGGGAGTCTGCCTCTTCTTCCATCAGCCACTGAATGAAGGTTCTGTTTTCCAGACACTCTGGCCATGGGATTGTAGGCTGGCACTCCCCAGATCTATCTCTAAATTCCATATATGAGAGAATACATGCCATGTTTCTCTTTTTGTGACTGGGTTACCTCACTCAGGATGGTTTCTTCTAGTGTCATCCATTTGCCTGCAAATCTCAGGATTCCATTGTTTTTTTTTTCTGCTGCATAGTACTCCATTGTGTAAATGTACCACACTTTCTCTATCCACACTTTGGTTGAGGGGCATCTAGGTTGCTTCCAAGTTCTGGCTATTACAAATAATGATTTCTTACAGAAAATTCTCAGCATTTATTGTTTCTAAGGATTATGGTTCTAAAACCAGTTAGGTAAAAAATGTAAGACAAGGACTGGTTTCTACAGTAAGAAATCAAGAAGGATGACTCTTGTCAGCAAGCAAGATATTCAAACACATGCAACAGAGTAACTTACATCTTATTCATGATTTACATTTTGTTATCAATTATTTTTCCTTAAAATAGACTGGTTTTCTATTATATTAGATCATAAGAGTAAATGACCTATAGGAAGCAATGTGACAAGAATGTTGTGAGTGGCAGTGAGGTTTAAAACAAACTGCCTCATTTCAGTGATAAGTATATTTGCTGGGAAGTTTTCCTGCTCATTAGAAAACTAATCATTAAACTAATCATAAAGAAAGGAGACTCTTTAAATAAAATTTGAGTTTCATACACACCATCAGAGAAATTTCACTTTGATACCTGGTTATGTACAGTCAAATACATTAATAGCACAATGCTGGTGCCAATATTGGAGAAAATGCTTAAAAGATGAGTTACCATTAAGGATACAGACATGTCTATAATTGTATCTTAGATATTCTGAATTGTAGGCTTTCAAAAAGTTATTTATGCATTAGCCATGTTGCCTTTTCTATGGAGATACTGGTGGATACCTAGTGCCATAATAGTTTTTAACAAGTGAGAGTAAAAGCCTTACTGAAATGCCAGATTACTGTATCATGTTTCTATGCCCCCAAGAGCCCATGAATATTAGAGAAAAGAAAAGAACCTGAGCAGCCCTCACTATAAATAATCTATTCATTTCTGCCTTTCTTTCCTCAAAGAGGTAGTCTGAACATTACTTTCTTCTTATCAATTTCCAGAATTAGAAGCTGGAAATAATCACTCCAACAAATCAAATTATGTAAGACTTTATCTATATTATTTAGAATTCCTTTGTCTTTTTATTTGTGTCATTTAGAAGGTATTCATGCCTTTTTAATATTCTAATACTTCATGACACATTTGCACATCTCTAAATATTGAATATTTTCCTATCTTGTATAATATTAATTTGTTAATTTATTTAGACAAGTATTTTTGACTGCCCTATATATTTACTATTTTAAATTACTATTTATATACAAAGATTGAAGAAAGAGATGAATAACAAGGATGAGTAATGATGGCACAGCAGAAGGAGTTGAATTATGCGAACACCTTGTTGGTGCTTGTTTACCACTCTAGCACTGGTGGGAACTGAGTGAATGGAGGCAATAAATAATGCAGACTAAAGTTTCATGCCATAGTCAACTGTATTCAGAACATAAGACAACATACAATCTGAGGGTTAAGAAGAGTCACTAGAATAAAGTATACGATCAAAAAGACTGGCCTCACTTGGCAAAAACATGTTTTTCCATAGAGGCATATAAACAATCAACAGTAGACTGTTAAATAATCTGAAGTAAACACGCTCCTAGTCACTATACCTGGGAGGAACACAAAAATACATTCCAAGAACAATTCCATGTTTTGAAAAACTGAGGTCACACAAGTCTTTTCTTCTTTTCTTGGAGTCTTCTTACAATCACTCAAAATTCTCCTCACATGACTCCATTTTTGGACCATGTGATAAATGTTGATGAGCAAAGGTTATTCCAAATGTTAATGAATTATAGGAAAAGAACAAACAGTAATGATGCTTCCTCAAGTAATTTTAATTGGATATGTATATGACTAAATGTAATACAACCTATTTCTATATAAATATTGCAATACACATTGCAACGGTATTTATAAGATTTTGGATTTTATTAGCAGTATTTCCTTTTATTTTTGTTCAGGTTGCTGACCTTTCCTTACTTAAAAGGCATTGACCCTGTTTCCCACTTTAGCATTATTCTTGAATGTGATGTCAACATTACAGAGAAGTAAATAGCCAGTTTTTTAAAACATTAATTCAAAAGTAAAAATGTCCCAGACTTTGAAAGTATTGTATATGATTTTGTAACTAAATGTAGCAGTGTTGTATCTCAGTAAGTATAAAACCAAAACACAAACAAGAGATAAAAGACAAGAGAGAAAGTTTTATTACTTACAAAAGGAAATGAACTACTGGGATTTTTTTACAAACCTACACTTTCCCTAAAGAGAGAGTAAAGGGGAATTTAATTAGAGAGACTATATTTAATCACAGGCATGCTCAAAATGGGAAAGACAAATTCCTCAGCATGTTCAATTCCAGCCTTACATTTCTGAGTAGGCTCAGTTCATCACCAGAGAGCTCATGTTCACAAAGTAAATAATATAGACATATTTCTGAGTATTTAGTATTATACTGAGCAAAGTTTACTCTAGATCACCTAAAAATGAGAAGGAATGACTCAACAACCTTAGATTATTCTTTGCTAACACTTTTAAAGGAGAAGCAGTTTTCTCCTACTGTAAATGTAGAAACTTGTCTCTTAATAGTAGCAGTCTCACATAGGAGCTAACAGTATCTACAAATTATTACCCCTAAAATATTTTAAATACAAATGGTCACTAAACAATAGTATTGCAAACCAGTTAAAACTGGCTTTTAGGATTTTATTGATTCTTTAACAGTTCTGCATACATATAATATTTTCCTTAATTATGTCCACCTTAACCTCATCCCCTCTTGTTCCCTTGAACACTCTTCAACATATGCCCCTCCACCTTCATGTCCTCTTCTTTTCTTTTGAAATTTTTTCCAATTTTTTAAAGTTTTCATTCAACCACAGTTTCCTCTCCTTTCTCTCTTCCCCCACCTCCCATCCTTGCCCCTAATACTCCTTTTTATCCCTTCAGAAATTGGCAAGACACCATGGTTGTCACCAAAGAATGGTTTATCAAGTCGAGGCAGTAACAAGCTCCTACCCCTGCATCAAGGCTGGGTGAGGTAACACAGCATGGGAAATAGGTTCCCAAAAGCCAGCTTAAGTGCCAGGGACAGGTCATGAACACACTGCTAGGAACCCCAAAAACAGACCAAGCTATACAACTGTCAAACACATCAGGGGGCCTATTTCAGCCCTGTGCAGTTTCCCTAGCTGTTGCTCTTGATGAAGGGGGATGGCATTTTTGGGTTAGGGAGAGAATAGGTGCCAGGGAAACCCCCAGGCATCTACTAGATTGACCCCAGCTGAATCTCCTAGCAATAATGGAGAGGGTTCCTGAACTGGCCTTCCCCTGTAATCAGATTGGTGACTACTCTAACCATCATCAGAAAACCTTCATCCAGTAACATATGGAAGCAAATATAGAGATCCACAGCAAAGCATTGGGCTGAGCTCTGGGAGCTCTGTACAAGCCATGGGGTTCAAGATCTTTTGAGGATTTTAAACATGGTTGTGATTTTTTTGATCAAACATATTCCACATTTACTCCTCTCCAATTCCTCTCCTAAACCCTTAGCCATGAATCTCTCCCAACTTCATAGGCTGTTCTCATATTCAGTGACTCCACTTATCATGCCTGTATGAGCATGTATGTATATTTCTTTTTTTTTTAAAGATTTTATTTATTTATTACATATACACCAGATTGAATTGTAGATGGTTGTCAGCCACCATGTGGTTGCTGGGAATTGAACTCAAGACCTCTGGAAGAGCAGTCAGTGCTCTTAACCTCTGAGCCATCTCTCCACTTCTACTCCAAGCAGCCATCAATTGGCAATAGTTCTCCAGCTAGAGATGGTACTTAATGATACTCTCATCTACCCATGCTTGGATTTTGGCTGGATTGATCTTTTGCTGATCTTTTGAATACACTATGACTTTTTCTGTGAAATAACCCTGCCACACCCGGCTAACATTATTTCACTGTACACTGCTTCCATGTTAAGCAGGGTTTCTCTGTGTTCTATGAATCATGTGTATGGTATATCTTCATAAATATGATATTACCTAGGTAGAAACCAAGAGGAATAAAAATAGTCTGTAATGTTGGAGTGACCTATGATTTCACACTGACCAATAACTATAAATGTGTTAGCCATGCCTGGCACTAGGCTTCGAATTTGATAGCCTATGGTATCTATAAATGCTCTTTTCCTCATTATAGTTCCACTTCAAGTCTTTCAAAACATATATGTATACATATTAGGAAACTTCTACAGTAGTAGTTGGCTTTTCACTCAAGAATTCCTTTGACCCAAGTGCTGAAAATGTTGAGGAGTATAGTACATGGAAATTAAAGACCTGAAGCCTCAAAACTTCTTTAATCCTACTATGAAAATCAAGAGTCAACAGAAAAGGATAAGCAGTCCCTTAAGAGTTTCAGAAGAACACCAAAAATCTGTCTACCATAATAGTTAGAGGATGCCAAGTTGAAGAAGAGAGGCTGAGGTTGCTTGTGAGATGGAGTGACTGAGTGTGTCAGGTACTTACTCTGTCTATTGCTGACCTAAAGCATTTTCAATCCTGTTCCTGCAGACCATTCAATGTTTCCATTTAAACAATAATATTTCATTGGATTTTTCTGAGGTTACATAACATGCCATCCCTTAAAGTTGCAACAATCAAAAAGGGACTCATGTCACAAAAGATCTACTTAGTAGATCTTGTCACATTTTCCCTAAATACTCATTTTGATAGGAGTGTTATGTATTATATTTAAAGAGATTAGTAGGTTTCACATTTGTAGATTCTTAATTAAGATTTTACAATGCCTTTCAATAACAAAAGTAATATGTTCTTCCTTCACCAGTGGGTTTGATATCCTCATAGAAATAATTAAGACAGGCATATACACAAATTACGAAAGTTTCTCCATTTTCACATTTGCATATGTTTCCTATCCCTACCCAGTGAGCATTTCTCCTATAAGGACATTGTTATGTGATTGAAATTAACTTTATGGAGTTGATTACTATTTCCTTCCTACATTGCTTCCTATAGGTCATTTCCTTTTATGATCTAATATAATAGAAAACCAATCTATTTTAAGGAAAAATTATTGATAACAAAATGTAAATCTTGAATAAGATGTGGGTTACTCTGTTGCATGTGTTTGAATATCTTGCTTGCTGACAAGAGGCATCCTTCTTGATTTCTTACTGTAGAAAACACTCCTTGTCTTATGTTTTTTACCTAACTGGTGTTAGAACCATAATCCTTAGACACAATAAATGCTGAGAATTTTCTGTAAGAAATCATCTGTGGACTTAATATCACGATTTCCCCTTCCCACAGAAACAGAGGTGGAACCACAAGAATAAAGTTTCTCAGGGGAGAAAATCTCTGTTGGTCACTAGCTAGAAATCTCTAAGTTAATAGGTATTTCACACTTGGATTAATTGCCATAGTACCTTACATTTTAAGATATGTCTTTTTCTTTAAGTATTTCCCAACTGTATATGCATGTATCAGATATATTATTCTAAATTGTAATATAATACCTCAGTTTTAGTATGTTTGTTATATTATGTAACAAAAAGCTCTATTTCCATGTTGACTACATATTCAGTTTTACATTTTCTAACTTTGGCATGCAGGCAAACAAAGCAAGTGCTTTCTGTTACTTTAGAATATTAATGGTCAACATAAATAAAGAGTGTTTTTATCATTTCATGAAATTCTCTTCTGGAAGTGACAGATTTTTTAAAATAACTCAGTACTTTATTAGTCAAAAAAGAAGGAAAACTAATCTTTTAAATCACTTAGCAAATTTTCTAATGGTTAAGTATAAGAAATTGTATAAATCGTGTGTCTTTTACACTTTTCATCAAAGTGTGGCTTCTTTCAGGCTTGTTCCTCCTAAGCAGTCTTGAAACTAATTGAGTGGACTCCTCCCAGCTCCCTCCTGTAGGAGTACTCTCATTTATTCCTGTCTCCAGGACTCAAGAAAATGAACATTCTTTAGTTTGGTAGGAACTTGAAGAGGAATCCTCTGAGTGTTTCATTATCACTTGTCAGTAGAAAGGGATTATAAGAGATTCCACATGGAGGATGTCTGTGTTTGTGGCTTGACAGCATCTCCAACAACCATAGGAACTTTTGAAATTGAAAGGCACCTCTATATTGCTGGTAACTTAACCAACAAAACCAACTTAAATTGCATCCATCTCAAATGGATAACTGCATCAAAGTTAGTGAAACAAAGTCACCAAGAGATATTGATTATTATTTATTTATTGGAAAGGAATACTACCAGCTATTTCATCACAAATTATTGAGCTAAAGAATCTTTTAAAGATTTTAAAATTCAACATTTTTATTAAATGAGAAAAGAGACAACAAGTTCCAGAAAGTTTTAAAATCTATTGGTTGTAGAACCTCATAAGGTATTTATTTAATATGTTGTCTATTTCAATAAATGTAATTCATGAAGCTTTTCAAGTAGTAGACCTTCTGCAGTCTACTGATTCTACATTACATTGATTTAGAATAAAGTCTGGTGAGAATAATTTTAAATCAATGAAGATATTGTAAGAATTCATGGTTACAATCTCAACACCATTCTAATTATAGAGCATTTGCAGCTGTGGAATTCTTTTTACTTGTATGGTTTTACAATAGTTTTTTTGTACTGACACATTTTGAGTCAGGGATTTCTTCTGCAGCCTCATGAAATATTTGAAAAATTTCAGAATAATTCTTTAGATTCATTATATACTACCTAAGGTAAATTATTATGCTAATGACTCACTCAGGATGGATCCTTCTAGTGCCATCCATTTGCCTGCAGATTTCGGGATTCCATTGTTATTTTTCTGCTGAATATTAGAAATGTACAACATTTTCTCTATCCACACTTCGGTAGAGGGGCATCTAGGTTGCTTCCAAGTTCTGGCTATTATAAATAATGCTGCTATGAACATAGTGGAACAGACATCTTTGTTGTATGAATGGGCATCTTTTGTATATATGCCTAAGAGTGGAGTTGCTGGGTCTTGTGGTAGGTTTATTCCCATTTTCCTGAGGAATCTCCATACTGATTTCCAAAGGGGCTGTACAAGTTGACACTCCCACGAGCAGTGGAGGAGTGTCCCCTTTTCACCACATCCTCTCCAGCATAAATTGTCATTGGTGTTTTTGATTTTAGCCATTCTGACAGGAGTAAGATAGTATCTCAGAGTTGTTTTGATTTGCATTTCCCTGACAGCTAAGGATGTTGAGTATTTTCTCAAGTATTTATCAGCCATTTTAAGACTCCTCTATTGAAAACTCTCTATTTAGTTCTGTAGCCCACTTTTTAATTGGATCCTTTGGTGTTTTGGAGACTTGCTTCTTGAGTTCTTTGTAAATTTTGGAGATCAACCCTCTGTCAGATATGGGATTAGTGAATATTTTTTCCCATTCTGTGGGCTGCCTTTTTGTCTTGCTGACTGTGTCCTTTGCCTTACAGAAGCTTCTCAGTTTCAGTAGGTCCCATTTATTAATTGTTGATCTCACTGTCTGTGCTACTGGTGTTATGTTCAGCAACCTGTCTCCTGTACCGATTCGTTCAATGATACCACCCACTTTCTCTTCAAAGAGGTTAAGTGTAGCTGGATTTATGTTGAGGTCTTTGATCCATTTGGACTTAAGTTTTGTGCATGGCTATAGACATGTATTCTGTTGGTAATGCTATTATCAGTAGTACCTGACCATTTGCCCAGCTTTTCTCTTTCCAGCCTTTCTTCGGATTGTGTTTTTTTAATTGTCTCTATTTCACTTTTCCACCCTTGCACTGTTTGAATTGTTTCTTGCAATTTTCAGTTTAACTTTTCATTCATTTGTTGCATTTTATGAGAGTTTAGTTTGCTTTTTGTTCCATTTCTTGTATGGTTTGCTTTTTCTTCCATTTCTTGCATTTTTTGCCTTATGTTTTCTTCCATTTCTTTGAGGGATTTTCCTGTATCCTCTTTTAGGGCCTCTATCATTTTCATGAAGTTGTTTTTAAGGTCATTCTCTTCTGTTTCATTCGCATTGGAATGTTGGAGTCTTGCTGGTGTGGAGTCTCTAGAATCTGGCGGTGTCATATTTGTATTTCTGTTGCTGAGTTTGTTTTTGTATTGTCTCTTTCCCATCTTCTCTTCCTCTTGGGTGCAGAAAGAGCCCCTTACTAGTCTGGTGGTTAGGGGACCAGAGTTCCCTTTCAGAAGGTACTAGCAAATCTAATAATCTGGTAGCATCTTTTATTCCCCGTCCTAGTTCTGGTTCCATGGGTAGAGAAGAAGACCAGGAACCTGGAGTGCTTAGCCTACTACCTGGACCCCTGATCCCTTTGGTTGAAAAGAAGACTTGGGACCTGGGGTGCTCCTGCTGGGATGGGAAGCTCTGTTGCAGTCCCCAGTCACTGGAAGGCACGCCTGGGATGTGGGGCCTTCTTTACCTAGATATGCTGTTTTTCTGGTCTCATTGGTGAAACAGAAGACCTGGAATCTGGGTTTCTTGGCTCCTGCCAGGATGGGAAGCTCTGTGCAAATCCCAGGCAATCCACAGGCACTGGAATCTAGTATTAATTTTCTTAACTTTAAAGTTGCATTTAAATTATGTATTTGTTAAATAATTATTTGACAATTTCATGTGTGCATATAGTTCATTCTGATCAATCACTCTGCCTCAACATTTCCCTTTATCTTATTATGACCCTCTCCTGTTTTCATGTGTTTTAGTTTTTTTTGAAATTTAATATTTTTAATGTTGTGTTTATTCAAACTGTTTCATTGATACCTACAGTCCTGTTGCTGAACTTCCTTGGCCAGTTATAAAATGGTGATTTTATTACTCAGCCATATTACCTTTGAAAATTAATAAGCCATAAAAGCTGTTGTGTATACTATTTTCTCTCTTTCTCTCTCTCTCTCTCTCTCTCTCTCTCTGTGTGTGTGTGTGTGTGTGTGTGTGTGTGTTTGTGTTTGTGTGTGTGTGTGTGTCTTGGAAAATATGGTCCCAATTTCTTTTCCTTCTGATGTCTTCCATCCACGATATTTATAACTAGCCTTCTGTTTTTCTCGGTGTCAGGCATACGAGACTCAGGGCATACCTTTCACAAATTTATACTTAACCTTGACTATAATGTTACAGGTATTTTTCATTCCAGAATAGAGGGAGTAGAAAAAAAATGTGTGTAACTTTCAACTTCATCATGATCCTAGATTAATCCATATTATTCCTTCCCATAGTCTGGTCTCATTGTTTTCTATCACTTAAATTACTGCACAAGCCTATAATTTCATGGTAGACTAAAGTAAGTTGTTGCCTTCGAGATCTAGTATCTTTTCCATCATTTTTTGAATTCTTTCCTATTGACCACAGAAAGGTGAAAGCACAAATGATAAACTGAGAAGTAAGATTTACCCTCTGTGGTTGAAAATTATTTTGCCTAGACAAAGTTTACCTTTCAATATTATTTCTCCTCTTTGTTTCTTCAGACATTTCTCATCTTTTAATTTGTCTACAGAAAATATGCATGTTTGAAGCTACACTCCACTCCAAAATTAAAATAGTTATGTTTCTTTAAAAAAAAACTCATGATATTCACACTAAGGGATTTTTGGTGTAATAAACAGCTTACTAATAAATGCCACTTATTTATTATGTTAGGACAAATTTAAAATCTAACATTATATATTATGATTACATACAAACATGAATACCTAAAAGTATAAATGCCCTCACATGTCTTTACACATTTCTTTAACAATTTTTTTGGATACTAACTAAAATAAAAACTTTTCTCATTGTTGCGAACTTTCCTATGCATGTATTATTTAATGCAGATTTTGATAGAGAATCTACCATTTGGTAGCATCTTATACCATGACCTATGTGAGGATGTGAATATTGCTCTTGTCTTCAACCATACACTAAAACTATGAAACTGAAAGATGTGTTTTAAAATTTACCTTTATCACTTCTTAGAGCATGATATAATTTCTAGAGATTTAGTAGATATTCTATAAATATGTTATTTTGTGTTATCATCCATAAGTATGTTTTATTTTATAAGATATGGGAATAAATTTTAATGTGAAGAAAGGGTGAATAATGGTGGTCATATACATAATAGACATTTCATAAGTATTCGTTTAATGAATAGTCTAAAATTTATTCAAAGAATACCAAATAAACCTTAACAATACATCAATATTTTTATTGGGGTTATAAAGACATTTATTGATTTTTCAAACAGATTTCCCTGGATCCAAATTATATCAGTATTAGTAATAAAAAGCAATTTTACATAATCACTACTCACTAATAGGTGTGCATCAGTATGTATTCCATAAATAGTATTTATTTTTATGGTAACTGAATATAGTTAAGACTGACAACTTACATGATGTCAACAAAATAAAATCAGTTTAACATAGATAATTCCATTTTAGCTATGCTGATACGTTTTATTCTAGCTGTTTTCAGTGACAAACTTCCTTTCAGCTCTAATTGCCTAACCACCTATCAAACAACAGATGTACACATTTTTATCTAATCAGTTTTCATGTAGTAATAGGAATTGATTTCTCTTTGTTGACATTCAATCTACTCTAAATTATCTTAAGCATTGGCACTGAACTTTAAAATCATGCCAGAAAGAAACACACCAGACATTTATATTTTCTTTGGAACAATTTAGGTTTTCATGTATAGAAAATTGATCTACATAAGCACATATAAAGAGAGAACAGCATAAGGTCAAAGAAGCTGCAGTTAAAATAGCAAAAAGTACCAGAAAGAGTGACATTGTAGTGCTTACTAATGGAGAATCAGTTCCAAAACCAATTAGCTAAATTAATGAATACTCTAATGAACTACCAATTCTTAGGTAGCAGAAGGCTGCTTTTACAATGATAAAATTTAAAACTCTATTAAAAACAGTTGGATATAAGTTGCTGCAGAGATAGATGCTGTTATTCATAATGACTATGCAAATATGGAATTACGGTGAAAGCAATGGCTGAAGCAGAAAAACTCAGATTTACATCAATTCCTGTGTAAAAATTTCTGAAGTGTGCTACACTGAAACAAAATGTTAGATAACAAAAGTAAAGTATTAGAATAATGCTGATGCTGCAAGTCTGTCAGTCCAGCAGTCAGCAGACTGAGTTAGGAAGAACACATACTCAATGCCAGCCTGAGATACATACAAATTATAGACCAGCATGAAATAAAGTGAATCTCTGTCCCAAACCAATAAACCAATCAACCAAATAAATAAATGCATACACATTTGTATACACCTTGCTTTGAATTCAGGCAAATTTTGTGTCTAGGTGTGAATACAGTATAAATGTTTAATGTCATATATTCTTGAATTCTGAAAAGAAATAATTCAGGAAGCATTGTTTTATCAAAAGGATAAATATTTAACTTAGACAATATGATAAAGTGAAATGTGTTGTAGGTAGGAATTGGGATATCTGAAGTCTCTTGACAGCTCTCTTGTGTGAGTCACTTTCCAGGCAATTGTGTACTGAAATGAACCAAGAACAATCTTATAAACACACACACACACACACACACACAATGAAAATGAATGTTGTTTTTCTCCAATACAGCTAACATGGATTATTGTATGTGTTGAATAATTTGAAATATATTCAAGGTGATAGCTACTCTGAAACAACTTGTAGTAACTTTCCACCATTACTTATATACTTATGCCAGTTGGATTATTTAGAGATAAAACATTGAACTAGGGACAACAGTCCAAGAAGTCTATTGAAGAATGACACCTATGGTGGTCAAGAGAAGTACAAAGGCAGATAAGGAGGAGGTAGAGGGAAGCTGAGGAGGTGGAAGATGAAGAGTATAGTAATAATGGTGATAACTTCCAGTAGCACCAATCAGATATCTACAACCCTTGCAGCAGGGATATCTGTAACAAAGAGTACAATACAGATATGCCTTCTGTTTGACTAATACAATGTGCCATATCTCAGCTTGGAGCTTCTGAAATAAGATTATAAACATAGTTATCATTTCACTTTGAATTAAATGGCTCCAGTTAATACACAGAAGATTGTGACTTTATGTTCAGGGAGAACAAGTAGATATTAGTGGATGAAAGTGGTCAGCTACATTCTTTTTTAAAACTTGGCAAATATTCTTTAAGTAGGTATTGAAGCAGTCTACATTTTGAATTCTTGTGTCTATGGGTCTTTGTGCAAAAAATAGAAATACATTCAAGTCTACCAATCAATAATGTACTCATAAGAGGCAAACTGATGTTTTTCTGCTGAAAGTGATTTATTAGCCAGAAAGAAACTGGCTTGGAAGAGAGGAGGAGATGGGGAAAAGAGAACAAAATGAAAAGTCACAAGATGAGGAGAATAAGGGATGAAGAGTAGTGAGATCTTTATTTTATGAAAGTTGTTCATATGTATTAACACAGTATAATGAGATTCTAAGAATATGTAAGTCTTCACCATTATGTAATTATCAATACTGTGAAAGAGTATACCTCTTCACACTTTCTGCAAACCCTTTGAAAAGGTATAGTCCTCAGATGAACACAAAACTAGAAATTATTCCAACAAAACAGTAAAAGTTATGGTACCATTTGGTATGTTCATCTGTAGGACACCTCCCATCAAAACCAAAGATATTGCCACTGGAAGGAAACCCCTATTCTGGAGTTTCTGAGTAATCTGTGAGTGGCCTAAAGAATGATATAACTCTCACTTAATTTGAAGCATTTAGTGAACTGCTAGCCTTGTTTGGAAGCCAACAACAGCAGAAGTGGTCAAAGCAACTGCATATTAGGGAACCAGTAGTGCAAGTTGGCTCAAGAGAAAATAAGATTATAGTTTCTGGCAAGCAGGAGCTAAAATTTTGGAAGGAAAACTCCAACCCAAGCAAGCTAACTACAACCAGAAAAACATAAGCATTAGAGAATCCCTCTCTACCAACAGCCAAAAGAACAAAGGGATGAAATTCCACACATAATTCCACCAACAAAAACCATTGCAAATCGAAGAAGGATGAACAATCAATGGTCATTAATATCCCTCAACATTAATGGCCTTAACTCACCCATAAAAAGACACAGGCTAGCAGAATGGATTCAAAGACAGAACCCTCCCTTCTGCTGCATACAAGAAACACACCTCACCCTCAAAGACAGACATTACCTGAGAGTTAAAGGTTGGGAAAACATTTTTTAATCAAATGGACCCAAGAAACAAGCAGGGGTAGCAATCCTTATATCTAACAAACTAGACTCTAAAATAAAATCAATCAAAAGAGATGAAGGAGGTCATTACATACTCATCAAAGGTGAAACCCACCAAAATGAAGTGTCTATCCTGAACATCTATGCCCCAAATACAAAGGCATCCACATTTGTGAAAGAAACATTATTAGAACTTAAATCACATCTAAAGCCCCACACAGTTATAGTGGGAGATTTCAACACACCCCTCTCACCACTAGACAGGAATACCAGACAGAAACTCAACAAAGAAGCAAAGGGTCTAATAGAAGTAATGACCCAACTGGGATTAACATCTAAAGAACATTTCATCCACATAAAAAAGAATATACCTTCTTCCCAAAACCATATGGAACATTCTAAAAATCGACCAAATACTTGGCAACATATCAAACCACAGCAGCTATAAAAAATTGGAATAACTCCATGCATCTTATCAGACCACCATGCCTTAAAATTAGAATTCAACAACCACACAAATTGCAGAAAACCTACAAACTCATGGAAATTGAATAATGCTCAACTGCACCATCCCTGGGTCAAACAAGAAATAAAAAAAGAAATTAAAGACTTCCTCGAATTCAATGAGAATGAAGACACAACATACCCAAACCTATGGGACACTTTGAAAGCAGTGCTACGGAGGAAGTTCATAGCACTAAGTGCCCACATGAAGAAACTGGAGAACAGTTATACCAGAGAATTAACATCACAGCTGAAAGCTCTAGAACACAAAGAAGCAAACTCCCCCAGGAGGAATAAACACCAGGAAATAATCAAATTGAGGGCTGAAATCAATAAAGTAGAAACTAGGAAAAGAATACAAAGAATCAATGCAACGAAGAGTTGGTTCTTTGAGAAAATCAACAAGATAGACAAACCTTTGTCCAAACTTACCAAACAGCAGAGAGTGAACATGCAAATTAACAAAATCAGAAATGAAAACAGAGACATAAGAACAGACTCTGAGGAAATCCAGAGAATCATCAGGTCATACTTTGAAAACCTGTACTCCACAAAATACGACATTTAAAGGAAATGGACGACTTCCTGGATAGCTATTATTTGCCAAAACTAAATCAAGAACAGATAAGCAATTTAAATAGACCTATAACCCCTATGGAAATAGAAGCAGTCATCAAAAGTCTCCCAACCCAAAAAAGTCCAGGTCCAGATGGCCTCAGTGCAGAATTCTACCAGAAATTCAAAGAACAGCTTATACCAATTCTTCTCAAAGTTTTCCACACAATAGAAGCAGAAGGGTCTTTGCCAAAATCTTTCTATGAGGCTTCAATAACCTTGATCCCCAAACCACACAAAGACACAACTAAGAAAGAGAACTTCAGACCAATATCCCTTACGAACATTGATGCAAAAATACTCAATAAAATACTGGCAAATCGGATCCAAGAACACATCAAAACAATCATTCACCAGGATCAAATAGGTTTCATCCCAGGGATGCAGGGATGGTTCAACATACGAAAATCCATCAACGTAATCCACCATATAAACAAGCTGAAAAACAAAAATCACATGATCATCTCACTAGATGCTGAAAAAGCCTTTGACAAAATCCAAAACACATTCATCATAAGGTCTTGGAGAGATCTGGGAAAAGAGACATACTTAGACATAATAAAAGCTATATACAGTAAACCAGCAACCAACATCAAACTAAATGGACAGAAACTCAATGCAATTCCTTTAAAATCAGGAACAAAACAAGGCTGTTCACTCTCTCCACACCTTTTCAACATGGTACTTGAAGTTCTAGCAATTGCCATACGACAACAAAGGGGGATCAAGGGGATACAAATTGGGAAGGAAGAGGTCAATCTTTCACTGTTTGGAGATGATATGATAGTTTACATCAGTGATCCAAAGAACTCTACCAGGGAACTCTTACAGCTGATTAACACCTTCAGCAAAGTGGCAGGCTACAAGATCAACTCAAGAAAATCAGTAGCCCTACTATATACAGATGATAAAAGGGCTGAAAAAGAAATCAGAGAAACATCACCCTCTACAATTGCCACAAACAACATAAAATAACTTGGGGTAATACTAACCAAACAAGTGAAAGACCTGTATTACAAGAACATTGAATCTTTAAAGAAAGAAATTAAAGAAGCCCTCATACAATGGAAAGATCTCCCATGCTCTTAGATAGGTAGGATCAATATAGGAAAAATGGCAATTCTGCCAAAAGCAATCTACAGATTAAATGCAGTCCCCATTAAAATCCCAGCACAATTCTTCACAGACCTTGAAAGAACAATAATCAATTTTGTATGGAAAAACAAAAGACCCAGGATAGGCAAAACAACCCTGTTCAACAAGGCAACGTCCGGCGGCATCACCATCCCTGACCCCAAGCTCTATTTTAGAGCTATTTTTCTGAAAACAGCTTGGTAATGTCACAAAAATAGACAGGTAGACCAATGGAATCGAATTGAAAACCCGGATATTAACCCGGAAAACACGTATGAATATCTGATCTTTGACAAAAAAAGTTAAAAATATACAATGGAATAAAGAGAGCATCTTCAACAAATGGTGCTGACATAACTGGAGGCTGGCATGTAGAAGAATGTGGATCGATCCATTTTTATTACCATGCACAAAACTTAAGTCCAAATGGATCAAATATCTCAGCATAATTCCAGCCACACTGAACCTGTTAGAAGAGAAAGTGGGTGGTACCCTTGAACGAATTTGTACAGGAGACAGCTTCCTGAACATAACACCACTAGCACAGACAGTGAGATCAACAATTAATAAATGGGACCTCCTGAAACTGAGAATCTTCTGTAAGGCAAAGGACAGCAAGACAAAAAGGCAGCCCACAGAATGGGAAAAATATTCACTAATCCCATATCTGACAGATGCTTGATCTCCAAAATTTACAAAGAACTCAAGAAGCAAGTCTCCAAAAAATCAAAGGACCCAATTAAAAAGTGGGCTGCAGAACTAAATAGAGAATTTTCAATAGAGGAGTCTAAAATGGCTGAGAGGCACTTGAAAAAGTGCTCAACATCCTTAGCCATCCGGGAAATGCAAATCAAAACAACTCTGAGATACCATCTCACTCTTGTCAGAATGGCTAAAAGCAAAAACACCAAAGACAATTTATGTTGGAGAGGATGTACTGATAGGGGGACACTCCTCCACTGCTGGTGGGAGTGCCAACTGGTTCAGCCACTTTGAAAATAAGTATGGAGATTCCTCAGGAAAATGGGAATAAACCTACCACAAGACCCAGCAACTCCACTCTTAGGCATATATACAAAAGATGCCCATTCATACAACAAAGATGTCTGTTCCACTATGTTCATAGCAGCATTATTTATAATAGCCAGAACTTGGAAGCAACCTAGATGTCCCTAAACCGAAGAGTGGATAGAGAAAATGTGGTACATTTACCCAATGGAGTACTATTCAGCAGAAAAAACAATGGAACTCTACAATCCCATGGCCAGAGATTCTGGGAATCAGAAACTTCATTCAGTGGCTGATCAAAGAAGAGGCAGACTCCCACGTCTAAGTACTGAGCTGAACTCAAGAAAGCCAGTAACAGAGAGGGAGGACTGATGACCAAAGGGATCAAGACCCCCTGAATCTGGGTGCCAGTGAGGAGGCCTAGGTAATCTATTGAGCCTTGGGCAGTAGATCAGTACTCATCCCGTGTATACACACAGACTTTGGACTCCCATCCAACAATGTGAGTTGCACTCTCACCCTGAGCTCTTGGGGAAGGGTCTAGGCCCTGCCCTATATGAAATGACAGACTATGGACACCCCCATGGAGGGCCTCACCCTCCCTGAGGAAATGAGGGGATAATGGGGGGTTTGGGGGAGGGCACTGGAGGAGGAGAGGGAAAGGGAGAGTGACCTGGAACTGACTTGTGAAGCAACCTTGTTTCTTATCTAAATTTAAACTGAAAAAGAAATAAAAAAAAGAAATTTAAAATCTGAATCTACAAACTACAGTAACTAAATTGATAATTCCCTAGAGATGTTTGAAAGTAAAATGTATTAAATATAGGTAATTTTATTTACTAAACTAAATAGGCATAAGAAAATAGAAATAAATGTTAATAGAACCTAATAAACTTGTAAAATACTATTATACTGATTGATATATGCATTCTAGGAATGTTAATAGTAAAGATAGAAGCAAGAGAAAATATTTTGAAAATTCTAACTCAAAATTTATCAAATGTGAGAAATAAAATTATTCCTATTTAACAAATCTAACTAAACTCCAGCCATGATAAACAAACAGACAAATGAATGATTCACATTGTAATCAAAATTTTCAAAACTGAGAGTGAAGGACAATTTTAGAAGCAAACTTGTTACTTATATACAAAAGAGGCTGTAAAATATTATCATCATTTTTTTCTGAACAAAACCCATGTAAGTCAGAAGGGAATGGTATGTATATATAAAACCCTAAAAAATAAGAAAAATCCAGGAATTGTAATTAAAGCAAAGTTTAAAAAACAAGACAAAGGGAAGAATGTTCGTTAAAATCAGACAGACAACAAAAAAGACAAGAGGGCAGTAAGACACAAAGAATTCAGATTTGATATTAATACAGGGAAAGACACATGAAAAGAGAAAAGTACTCCAGAAGAGAAAAATACATAGATAAATCAAATCCTGAGTACTGATACAATTTTGGTATGGGTAGCTTTTCTAAATTCATAAATGAAAAATATTCATTTATTTTGATAGGAATGAACTTACTTATCACACCAGTATATTTTATACTGAATGAGATAACAGAGACACAGAAAGACATACTCTGCATTCTTCCCCTTATTTGAATCTTAGTTCCAAATCTCTAAGAATTTTACATGTGGTGGAAATATAACTGGGCATTCAAGCTGATTATTTAAACTCCTGTACATCTTGTCCAATGTCCACCAAGTTACTAATACCTAGCTGAAGGTGTGATGAAACTTCTAAAAGTTATTCCCTGTTACATGAAACAGCTATTATAGTATGATGGTGAAAAACATATGTTTAGTTAATTCAAAAAATTGGGTTCATATATGAGTGAGTACATACAATGCTTGTCTTTCTGTGACTGGGTTGCCTATCTCAGAATGTTTTCTTCCAGTTCCATCCATTTGCCTGTGAATTTCAAGATTTCATTGTTTTTTTTTTCTGCTGTCTAGTACTCAATTATGTAAATGTACCATATTTTCTCCATTTATTTTTAAGTTGAGGAAGGAATCCAGTTGTAGAGAGGGAGGAGGGAGGAGGGATGAGCAAAGGAGTCAAAACATTGCTGGAGAAACCTAAAGAACCAGCTGACCTGACCTAGTGAGAGCACATGGACTCCAGTCACAAAGCTGGGGAACCAGAATTAGACTGAACCAAACCTTCTGAATGTGGGTACCTGTTAGGAGGTCTGAGAAGTCTATGGGACTACTGATAGTGGAACCAGTATTTATCCCTAGTGCACAAATGGACTTCAGGAGCCCATTCTTTGTGGTGGGATACTATTTCAGCCCAAATTCACAGAGGAGGACCTAGGCCCTGCCCCAAATGATGTGACAGTCTTTCATGAGTCCCCACAGAAGGCTTCACTGTTCTTGGGGAGAGGTTGGGGGTAAGTTGTGGGTTAGTAGGCAGCATGGGAGGATGCTAGGGAGAGGGAACAGAGGGATGGACATGTAAAATGATATTTCTTAAATTAAAAAAAAAGAAAATACTGGGCTAATTTTCACATTTTATTTCATGTGAATTTATCCTTGACCAGAAGCAATATTGTGTAGAGCATCATGATGATGGATAAGATACTTTGTGAAGCTACAGACAGTACTTTTAGAAGAATTAATCATTAGGATGAAAGTTTGTGCTCATATGTGTTTTATTTCAGTAACAACAAAATTGTGCATCTTTTTGTCACAGAAGAGGGGACTCATTAATATGTATAGTAATCCCAAATATCTTTCAGGTAATCTGGCAAGATAATCAGTTTATGTATGCAGAAATATGTCTTGAATCAAGGAGTATGCTTGATCTCTGGAAAAAGGTAAGCATACCTATTGCAAATATCTTCAATAAGTCTACTCTTCTCAGATTAAAAATGAAATCATAATAATGTTAAAAATCATGTAGAATTGCTATGAGAATTTAATGAAATAAAACTGTTCTGCAGTAAATGAGGTTGCTCACTGGTTAAGTGCTTTCTGTACAAGTAAGAAATCCTGAGTTTGAATCCCTAGAGCTCATTAAAACTGTGTGCAGTAACATGCATCTGTAATTCTGGTGCTCTTATGGTAAAACAGGAAGCAGAGAAAGGTAACTTACTAAAAGATTGTGGGAGAGCAATCCAGGCATATGCAGCTCAACATTCACAAATTGAGTGTGTCTCAAACAAGATGGAAGGAGTGGAACAGCATTCAAAGTTGTCTGATCTACACATTGCTCTGTGACATAGTTGTGCTTCCACTCACATGAACACACACACACACATACACACAAACATATGCACACACACACCTATCTATACTCACTGACCACAAAAATGACCAGCAAATGATATGTACAACAGCTCAATTGTGCAATCTAATTGTACTTAAGGACTGCTTAATGGGAAGGGATTCATGTCTAGTGCTGCAAATGTAACAACCAATTATCAATGGCTACTGAGGTCATGGTCCCTAAAGATCCTATAACTGCCATTTTGACCAGCAGAATTCTTAACTGCATTCTAAATACCTATCAAGCATGTAGCCTTATACTTATACATGTAGCATTCACCCTTCATCAAAGAAGCTTCTTATTTTTCAGCAGATGAAGCACATTGCACAAATCCATATCTGATCAAATTTCAGAGAACAGATTACAAGGAACACAGCCCCAAATGATATATTTGCAATACAACTTTTATATGTGAGATTAAGGAAAACATAAAAGAGGTACAGATAGATACTAAGAGCCTAAAGTCAGGGTCGTCTGTTGCAATGTAGTGTTTTCAATATATGACAGGGAAAATACATCCATGAACTTCCCTACCCAAAAATATAGCTACTTGATCATATTGTCAGGTACATGCTAACGTGAATGAAGGAAATGTCTCTAAGTGAAGAGCTACAGGCAATTAATCTCTAGATGAAGATCTTCCAAGAGAGGGTGAACCAGTCTTCTCCAAAGACAAGCCCATTGATAGATTATCCATCAAAAGTGGTCATTCCTAAACACACATATACACACAGAAACACTAAGTGGACAAAATAGGCCGTATTTACAATACTTACTTATATATAAACACACATATATAACAATAGTAAAGGAGAATTCATGAGTTTGAGATATCACAAGTACAAATTAGTGTTGAAGGAATGAGAGGGAGGGATGGAAATATGTAAATACTAAACTTAAGGAAAACTTCTCAATAATTTTCACTTACTTTTGAATGGGTCACTGACTGCTTTTAGTTGGCACTTCTCTTTCAACAACATTTTCATAGGTAACAAACTTGAATGCTATAGATTCTACCTCCAGAATCCAGTACAATAGAGATAATATCCCTTTCTTTAGTACAACCAGGAAAATCATATTTCCTCTAAAATGTTTAGGTTCCCTTGTCTCAGAATTCTATTTCCCTAATTAAATGAATCACATATGTGCAACAACAGACCCTTCAAGAAAATCAATTTTAACTAAATATATGACTGCGTGATAATCTACCATCATTGACTTACAAGATTTCCTTATTACAGTTGCTATAAACGTACATATTGGCATGAAAATTTGGCAAAAATCTTAGATCCTTAGAATTTATTAATACTTACAGACAAACAAGAACAGATAAAGTGAAAGAACATTGTTTCTTATTTAAACAAAATATAGAAACTATTCCTCACTGTTGGAAACACCAACAAAACATCTTGAAAGAGCAGAATTACTTATGTATATGGAGTCAGAATGAAAGAATAAATAAAACATCAACAATTGGCACTAATTTCATCAAAAGAGAGGAAATGTAAGAAAGCTGTCAGTTCTATGATTAGGATCACAATGCAGTATTACTAACCCCTAATTCTATGGTCTGTCAGACATACTTTGCAGGAAAATGTGGACTATAGGTCAACACGCAGAAGTACTAATCCAGTAGAGATATGTGTAGGTGTTTGAAGTAGCCTGAAATATGCCAGTATGATTTAATTTATACTCTAACAAATATTCTGTCTAGACATTTATGTTACTTCAGACTTAAGGACACACAATTTCAGAGTTCATTAACACACTCAGAAATATAAGATGGACTCTTAAGGATCCAACATTCTGGGTGTACAGAAAAAAATTATGTCATAGTTAGATGGTTTAGAGAATATGTGTTTAAAAAGTAAATTATGTGGTTAGAGATTGTAACTTATTTATGGACAGCTAGAGTAGTCATGAAAGGGGCTTCAAGGAAGGAGAACTTCAACTAGACCATGAAGGACATGAATTTTTACTCCAGCACACAACAAAACAAACATTTTCAAAGAGAAATAACAAGAACAAAGAAAAAAAGGAGGGAAGGGAGAAAGGAATGTTCTTGGTATAATAGAAAAACTGGCTTATGTCTATAAGTTTATAATTTTCAGAAGTAGTGAAATATTGCATACATGGATAAGAAATAAGAGGAAATAGAGTTGTATTACATGTAATACTGAAACTATATTTTCCTCAATCATAGTCTCACTGTTCTACAACACTTCTACCCTGTTTCCTTCCACACTGTATGCATCTACCTATAGTTGACATCAAATTTTGTCATATTTCCCATCCTAAAATAAAATAAAACCCTTTGTGAATTTCATATCTCTCTGTAGCTGCTACACCATTGATCTGGTTACCTTTACAATAAAACACAGTGAAGAGTCAGATATTCTCTTCTAATTTTATAATTTACATTTGATTCTCAATACTGTAATAGAAAACAAACCTTTTATGTAAATCATCTATTTCCTATATATTACAGAACATAATTGGAAATTCTCAGCTTTCTGTCTTAAATATAACAGCAGATAAAAACTGTCCTCATTTTCTTTTACCTCAATGGGAAATTTCATATTATTTATTCGTGTTGCTGTATTCTCCAGTGTTGAACAAAGAAGACCAAGAACATTCCATTCCCATATGTTTTCCATTCCTCTATATGTTCTCATCCATTTGAATATTTCAGCCTGCTTATTAGTTTTAAATACAACACAAATCTATAGCCAAAAATTTTATATTTCTAGTATGCAATTCTCTCTCAAGTTCTAGACTAAGATATTAAACTGAGTAATCTACTTGGATGCCAAATGGGTATGTATACTTACTATGTTTAAAAATGATTATCTCTTCTTTTCCCATAAAATTAATATGAGGGGGTTGGGGTAGAATAGGGGGAAGAGGGAATCATAGGATCGAATACAGATCAGGCACCAGAGCGACCTCGAGTGATCTAAAGGGATAACACCAATTGGCAAGCTAAGCAATAGTGGAGAGACCACCTCGAATGCCCATTCCTGATAATGAACTTGATGTCTATAACCATCCGGGAGCCTTCATCCTGTGACTGATGGAAGCAGAGGCAAACACACAATTAATCACTGAACTGAACCCAAGGAACCCAGTGACAGAGAGAGAGGAGTGATGAGCAAATTGGCAAAGAATGGGCTGGCAAAACCAGCAGAGACAGCTGATCTGAACAGGGGAGAGCTCTTGGACCCCAGACTGACAGTTGGGAGGCCATAATGGGACTGATCCAGACCCCCGAATGTGAGAGTCAATGAGTTGGCCTGGGCTACCTATGGGGCCCTGAGCAGTCGATCAGTGTTTATCCCTGGAATACCAACAGACATCATGTGTCCATAGCACAAAGAGGGATGCTCTCTCTTAGGGGAGTGCCGGGATCCTACTCTGAGTGGAATGAAAGACTCTAGATATCCCCTATGTGGAAGGAATTGGCAATATTTTGGGAGGCTGGGGGGAATGGGCCGGTGCGGGAGGAGGGGAGGGAGAGGGAACTGGGATTGACATGTAAAACAAGCTATTTTAAATTAAAATAATAATAAAAAACATTGCTAAGCTGAAAAAAAAGATTTTCTTTATCCATTCATCTGCTAATAGATATATAGGATGAGCCTATATCTTGGCTGTTTTGAATAATGTACTGGTTAATATTGTACATGGTTGTTTTAGCTATCCTGGGTTTTTTGTTTTACCATACCAAGTTGAGAATTGTCCATTCAAGGTCTGTAAACTATTGTGCTTGGATTTTGATGGAGATTTCATTTAATCTCTAGATTGCTTTTGGTAAGATTGCCACTTTTCCTATGCTGATCTTACCTATCTAAGAGCATGGGAGATGTTTCCATTTTCTGGTATCTACTTTAATTTATTTCCTTAAAGAGTCAAAGTTCTTGTCATACAGGTCTTTTACTTGTTTGATTAGAATTACCCCAAGATATTTTATGTTTTTGGAAATTGTAATGGGTAATGTTTGTCTGATTTCTTTCTCAGTCCATTTATCATCTCTATATAGTAGTGCTACGATTTTTTGGTTAATCTTGTATCCTGCCACTTTCCTGAAGGTGTTTATCTGCTGTAGGAGTTCTCTGGTAGAATTTTTGGGTACTTATGTAAACATTCATATCATCTGCAAATAGTGAAATTTGACTTCATCCTTTCCAATTTGTATCCCCTTGATCTCCTTTTGTTGTCTTATTGCACTAGCTAGAACTTCAAGTAAAATACTGAGGAGATATGGAGACATTTGACAATCTTGTCCTCTTCCTGATTTTAGAGGAATATCATTTAGTTTCTCTCCGTATAGTTTGATGTTGGCTGTTGGCTTGCTGTATGATTTAATTACCCAATAGAAGATCTGAATTCTACTTTAATTGCGAATCATCTTGGGAAATTCAGAATTAGGGTGGTTCTATAACACAATAAATACAATATCCTGAGGCATATGTAGGGTTTCAACTTTCAAGCTGAAGATCAGAGAAGCAAAACAGCCAAGCCAATAAATGCTAATTCTACCTAACTGAAATGGTAATTCTGTTCTTATGAATCCTCAGAGGCAAAAAGGCTCTCAGATCCTCTGTCCTCCTGTTCCTTATATTCCTTTCTCTGCCAAGCCATATCACTCATTTCTTCACATTCCTAGTGCTTGGATTAAAAGCATGTGATCCCAGGTCCTAAGATCACCTTTTTGTGAGCTGTTTCCTTTAGTACTGTATCAATTTCATGTAACCATTTTGGCCTTGAACTAACTATCTCTCAATCTTCTGTTCTGGTATTAAAGGTATGTGCCTGACGTCTATGACTAACTAGTATGACTGCTTTGCCATTTTGACCTCCAGTAGCTTTAATAAATCATAAACAATATAACATCACAGGTCCAAATTCCTGCATATTCTATATCCAACTTTACACATGGTATCTTCAGAAACAGTAGCTTAGTCTAAAATCTTTCATTTCCTGAATTATTTCTTTGTATTACATGAAGCTGTCATACATGAATGCTATTTTATCTTCTTTTAAGTTTATGTTTTTAGTATTTACTGCTTCTTTTAGATATTTTTGCATTTACAAAAATATTCAAAATAAAGAAAAAATTATAAGCATTTACTCATGTTTTCCTTTATTGTCTATGAGCAAAATCCAAAAAATGAATTGTTTACTTCCACAAACATGTGAACTTTTACCCAGTTAAGACTAGTAGAATATTAGTTGCATATTTTTGTATGGAAGATGATTCATAGTATACAAAAAATAAATATTTTTTGTCTATAAAGAAGGCAACAGAGCCGGGCGGTGGTGCCTTTAATCCCAGCAACTTGGGAGGCAGAGGCAGGTGGATCTCTGTGATTTCGAGGCCTGGCTGGACAGATAGCCTCCAAAACAATACAGAGAAAGCCTGTCTCGTAAAAACAAAAAAAAGGGAAGGCAACAGACTGATTCCAAAGTGATTTACTTAATTCATCTAAAAGAGGTTTGATTTGTGATTATCTAGGGGACAAATAAATCTTCATTTACAGTTCTGGGTGTACTTAAAGAAGATATATTGTCAGGAGAGCAATTCCTAAATGCAAAACAAGTTAAGAAATTTTTTATGACTTAAATACCTTTAGCACTGAAAAATAGCAAATTAAAATTAGTTTGAAATAATTTCATAGTTATGATCACAAGATTTGTGAGAGTTACCAGAAAGGAATTAAATAAGGGGAATACGTGTAGTGTGGAATTGCTTACTTTTAAAATGCAAGCATGCCTTTACTTACCAGCTTGGTTACAGAGCTGCCTGTATATGCTATACATTATAAAAGCATAGTTTCCTTGTAATTGTTTTCTTCATTTGAATTCCTGGTAACATCTATGTTAGGAATTTCTAAGCTCTCAACCACCAAGTGTGATGTGGTAGATGGTACTTGGCAGAAAATACACTGTAGCTCAAGTCATCTCCAATACTGAGCATCATTTAACTTCTCTGAGTCTGTATTCTCATCTTCAGATATAATAACAGGTTTTGCGACAGTGGATTTCTGCATAGATTGATACCTTTGGAAATGAACAGCAGTGTCTTTTTAATTCCCTACTTTGTTGTACCTATTCTTTCCTAGTGTAATATGCCTTACAAAATATTGCAAAAACAATTCAGATAAATGACTGTGTGAACTATTTTAGTAGGGTGCTGTGGTTCACAAAAGGGTACTATGCTCTTCTATGCTGACACACTCAGTTTGGAGGAGGAGGGTAGTCCTAGAAATAAGCACTCTAGCTGTATACCTTGGAGCAGACTGCATGCAAAGGGAAAAGAATGAAGTATACTCAGTCACAAAAATCTTCCTCTGCATCTGTCTTCACAGATATTTTCTCCTATATGGAACATTTTCTCTTGATTGTTAGTAACAACATTGTCAGACGGAAAATGATTTTTTTGGTTTTCACATAAATGCATACACAAAATAAATTAGTTATTTCCCTAACCTTAGCACTATTGAAGAGTTATAAGGTAAGAAGATAGAATAAGTTTCTTCTTATTAATTCACTGTTACCAAGTTTAGATCTGGATCTTCTTCTCATTAAAATCAGGAAAAGAAATCATATTTAGTGTTTGACTAGCTCTGTTATTTATCAGCTTTTACACTGAGTAATAAAAAACTGTTTTATATGGGATCAGTGAGTGTTTGATACTTGCCAGAAAAAAGCATCTGGGGTTTATTGACATAAATTCAGGCACTGGGATAAACACCAGTTTCATCTTCAGTATTACCACCTAGTAATCAATTTTTCTGATTCAGTTACCTCCTCTGTAAAATACAACTCTTTTTCAAATTTGAAGGAACTATATAATACGTGAAAAAACATCCTGTATGCTGTTTGTAAATAACAGCTCTAAGAGAGAGTTGTGATTTCACTGTTATTAGAATAAAGGAAATTCAGTCGTGTGAGTTTTATGAAATGGCATTTTCCTGGTAATGAAAGATAGGAGAAATCTGAATAGGGCATCTGTGTGTCATTTTCATGGTGTTCTACACAAAACTAAAATCCTATGGGACATATACTAAGCAGAAACTGCAATAGCTAGTTTCAACAGGAATATCAACAATTGAAATATAATGCTGCAATAAGACTAGTGTCAAAAAGAAAAAAAGCAGCCAGTAACACAGAGAGAGAGGACTGATGACCAAAGAGATTAAGACTGGGCTGGTTTAACCCCCAGAAACAGCTGACCTGACAAAGGTTAACTCTTGAATCCCAGGCATCAGCCTGGGAATCCAGCATGGGACACACCAAGACCCCCTGAATGTGGGTGTCAGTGAGGAGGCCTAGGTAATCTATTGAGCCTTGGGCAGTAGATCAATACTCATCCCGAGTATACACACGGACTTTGGACTCCCATCCAACAATGTGAGATGCACTCTCACCCTGACCTCTTGGGGGAGGGTCTAGGCCCTGCCCTGGATGAAATGATAGACTATGGACACCCCCATGGAGGGCCTCAGGAGGAGGGGAGGGAAAGGGAGAGGGACCTGGAACTGACTTGTGAAGCAACCTTGTTTCTAATCAAAATTTAAACTGAAAAATAAATAAATTAAAAACACTGAAATGAAAAAAAAAGAAAAAAGTAAATGGACAAATTCTTCCCTTTCCTCATAAAACTTAACACAACTTCATAGTATTTATAATATCAACAGTATTTGAAGCTTGGAAACATACTCTAGTGGCATTAGTCAAAACATGCATTCTTGGTTCTTTAAGAAGCATGTGTTTATATGTGTGATCAGTTAGTTTTTTATATCACTTGATATTTAGAATAAAGACACCATTAGATACACATTTGTAAAAGCCATATACATAAGAGACATTGCTAATTGATATCTGACTCTCAAACCCAACCTTGATATAGATCATGAAAATAAGCAACTCGAAGCATCTGCTGCTACAATGAATTAAATGGCATGATCCAGATGGAAGCCATGAGTGATGCACATTAGTTCATATCAACTCTCCTCTGTGGATTCCCAAAAATAGTGACGGGAAGAAAGCTGAAAAGTTGTGCATTGATAAGATAGGGTGTAAGCAGGACAAGAAGAAATTTGGAATATTATTTTAAATATATGTTTTTATTATTTATAAAACTTCCATTATGGAATGATATGGCCATGTTTTATGTGTTATAAGCCTAGCAATGTTTTGGCAGTCATCAGGACTTTATACATCTGTAGTTTAACCAGGCCTCAAACTCTCATGTAAATTTCAGCAGTCTTTTGATTTCCTGATTATTCACACTAGTCAGGCATATTGAAAGTGATAGTTTATTTGGAAATTTCACAATCTTTCTCATCCAAAATCTACAGTCATTACTATCCTGTGGACTGTCATCAATTATCAGCATATCGTTGAACATTGGCACTAAAAAAATCATTGATTACATTAAGTCTCATTTGTTTAATGTCACTTTGAAAAGTAAACGTATAATCTCTTAAAAAATAATCACACTGCTTTAAAAAATAACTGATTGTTGTATTTCTTCATATGTACACAGGCCATGGAATTTTATTGGTGCGGAAACATTCTCCAAAAGGTGTATGTTGTCCAGGGTTTAAAATTTGTGAGGTGGATCTTTATTCATACCTATGCAATACAAGTCATAAACAAAAAAGGAGCACATTTTTACAACCAATGTGAAGAGTAAAAGTTTGCAAGATTAAATTTGTTCCTGCCTTGTTTTCCTTTATTTTTCACCCAAGGACATTTTGAAATTACAATAATGCCATCTTCTGGTCTGTCTACTCAGTGAGAAACTATATGAAAGTCTGTCTCCATAGAAATACCTAACTCAAAATTCAAAGCAACACAGGGAAAAAATGCCAACTACTCTCACATTTTATATTTACCAGATTTTGTTAAATGCAAACTTTGACTATGAAAATTTTCTACTTAAGTGAGATGTTTCTTGTGTAGTACAATTTTCAATAAATTAACATTCCACCATGATGGGATATTTGAAACAGTGAGCTCTCCAATTGTGTTCATATTCTGTGAACTACTGAAAATAAATATCTGTGCCTACTTCTTGTGATGGCTGAGACTATGATTGCTAACATGTGAGTTAGATTAATACATAGAAATAACACCTGCGTCAAATGTAGCAGTTTAACTCCATTTTAAATGTGTTGTCTATTCAAAAGAAGTGAGTAGCATTAAAGATGAAGTAATATTGAGAAACATTCCTCTAATTTTGATAGGGATACTTTTTCTCTTTGAATTCCAACCTGTAAAAATAGAGACATCATTCTATAATTACATTATTGCCTTCATTTGCTTAGGTTTTATTTCTATTATTTATAATCATTGTGTGATTTTTTTTCCTTTGGAGATATGAGCAAACATCTGCTCACCCAGCTAGGACACTCTCAGTTAAAGAAACAATTCTATTCAAGTCTAACTTATTTAATCAGTGAATTTATTTCAAGTTACATACAGAAATACAGATGAGGGATATATAACAGCACCTTTGGTGACTCAGAGGCAGCTGCATCACAGAAAATCCTTCCCCAGCATTGATGACACTCACCAAGTTGCATTACTTAAGCTCCTCCATGATGTGTAGGCAGATTGGGCAGTCAGAATCTCCACTCTCCGGATATATATGTATTCCTTGGAGTGGGGCCTTGTGAATCATCTAATTTTCAGGAGCTGGGGCTACAGGCAGCTGTGAGGTATTCTGTGGGATCTGTGATTCAAATTCTAGTCCTCTGCAAGAGAAAAAGTGTTCTTAACTGCTGGGTCATCTCTAGTACTATTTTAGGAATTTTTGATCTTTCTGAACTTATCTGTTTCCTCCATTCTACTCTTTGATGTTATGAATTTTACTACTTCATGGATATCACATAATTGCAATCAGGTATTTTTATTTCTTAGTCTGACTTATTGAACTTAGCTTGATATTCTCAAGTTTCATTCACAGTATTGAGTACCGTAAATTTTCTGACATTTTTATTTAAATTAGAAAAAGCTTGTTTTACAAGTCAATCCCATTTCCCTCTCCCTCTCCTCCTTCCCTACCAACTACTGACCCCTAACCCATCCCCTTTATGCTCCCCAGGGAGAGTAAAGCCTTCTATGGGGGATCTTTGAAATCTGTCACATCTTTTACATCTAGGCCTAGACCACACACCATATTTCTAGGCATAGAGAGTATCCCTTTTTGTGTAGTGGGCATGCAAAATCCACTCATGTACTAGGGACAAATACTGATCCACTACCAGAGGACATATTGATTATCCCGACCTCAAAACTGACATAAACTTTCAGAGGGGGCAGGAATAGTCCTATGCTAGATTCCCAGCTATCACTCTGGGGTCAATGTGCTACCCCTTGTTCAGATCAGTTGTTTCTGTGGGTCTTTCCAGCCTGGTGTTGACCCCTTTGCTCATCACTCCTCCTTTTCTGGAACTGGATTCCAGGAGTTCAGCACAGTGTTTGGCTGTGGGTGCCTGCTTCTTAATCCATCAGCTACTGGATGAAGGCTCTAGGATTGCATAAGAGTTGGTCATCAATCTCATTATCAGAGAAAGGCATTTAAGGTACCCTCTCCACTATGGCTTAGATTGTTATTTGGGGTCATTGTAGATCTCTGAACATTTCCCTAGTTCCAGATTTCACTTTAAACCTATAATGACTCCCTCTATTATGGTAACTCTTTTGTTGCCCTCCTCTATTCTTCCCCTGATGTAAACTTCCTATTCCCTCATGTCCTCCTCTTGCTCCTATTCTCTCTCCCATTCTCCTTCTCCTAAGTCCCTCTCCATTACCCCATGCTCCCAATGAGCTCAGGAGGTCATGTCCCATTCCCTTTCTCTGGGGGACAATGTAGGTCTCTCTTAGGGTCTTCCTTGCTTCCTTGCTTCTATGGCATCATGGATTGTAGGCTGGTAATCCTTTGCTATATGTCCAAAATCCATATATATATATATATATATGTATATGAGTACATACAATGTTTTTCTTTTTGTGACTGCATTGCCTCACTCAGGATGGTGTCTTCTAGTCCAATTACAGCCAAATTTCAAGATTCTCTTGTTTTTTTTCCCCACTGAGTAGTACTCCATTGTGTAAATGATGACATTTTCTTTATCCATTCTTCAGTTCAGGGGCATCTAGATTGGTTCTAGATTCTGACTATTACAAACAATACTGCTATGAACATAAATGAACAGATGACCTTGTTGTATGAATGTGCACCATTTGGGTATACGCCTAAGGATAGAATTGCTGGATCTTGTAGTAGACTGATTCCCTTTTCCCTGAGGAACTGCCATAATGATTTCCAAACTGGCTGTATGAGTTTGTACTAACACCAACAGTAGAGGAATGGTCCCCTTTCTCCACTTCCTCTACAGCATAAACTGTCATTTTTTTAGCCATTCTTATAGGAGAAAGATGGTATCTCAGAGTTGTTTTGATTTCCGTTTCTCTGATGGCTAAGGATGTTGATCGCTTTATTAAGTGTCTTTCAGCTATTTTAGATTCCTCTGTTGAGAATTCCCTATTTAGTTCTGCACCACACTTTTTAATTGCATTGTTTGGTGTTTGGGTCCCTAGCTTCTTGAGTTCAATATATATTTTGGAAATCAGCCCTTTTCAGATATGGGGTTGCTGGAGATCTTCTCCCATTCTGTGGGCTGCCATTTAGTCTTGTTGACTGTGTGCTTTACCTTACAGAAGCTTCTAAGTTTCAGGAGGTTCCATGTATTAGTTGTCTGCCTCAGTGGTTGTGCTACTAGTGAATGTTCAAGTTCAATTCTCTTAGGTTTGCCTTTATATGTTACTTGGCCTTTTGCTGTTCTTAATATCTTTCTTTATTCTGTATGATTGAGGTTTGATTATTATGTGGCAAGGGGACATTTTTGCATCCACTCTATTTGGTGTTCTGTAAGCTTCTTGTACCATCATTTACATGTCTTTTTTTAGGTTGGTGAAGTTTTCTTCTATGATTTTGTTGAATATGTTTTCTGCACCTTTGAGGTGTGTTTCTTCGCCTTCTTTCATATTAATCATTCTTAGGTTTGGTCTTTTCATGGTGTCCCATACTTCCTGGATATTTTGTGTTAGGGATTTGTTGGACTTAAGATTTTTTGATCGATGAATAAATTTCTCCTAGTGTATCTTCAACACCTGAGATTCTCTATTTCATCTCTTGTATTTTTTTGGTTATGCTTGCATCTGTAGTTCCTGATAGTTTACCCAGTTTTTATGTTTCCAGCAATCCCTTAGTTTGTTTTTCTTTATTGTCTATATTTCAGTTTTCAGGTCTTGAACTGTTTGAACTGTTTCCTTTGTCTGTTTGATTGTGTTTTTCTTGGCTTTTAAAAATAGATTTGTTGACTTCTTGTATTTTGGTTTGTTCTCTCTTCCTTTTCTTTAAGGGACTTTCTAATATCTTCTTTTAGGGCCTCTATCCTTTTCACAAAGTTGTTTGCAAGTTCATTCTCTTCTGCTTCATCTCCATTGGGATGTTCAGATCTTGCTGGTGTAGAGTCCCTAAATCCTGGTCATGTCATATTGGCTTTTCTGTTGTTGAATATATATATATGTTTTTACTGTCTTCTACCCATCCCTTCTTCCAGTGGGTGCAGGTGGAGTTTCTTCCTCTCCTGGTGGGTACAGGTCGATGGTTCCCTTCCGGTGGGTGCAAGCAGGTTCAATAATGCAATGGCGCTCCTCTTCCCACAGGTGGAGACGGGACTATTACCGGGATGTTCGCAGACCCTGGGTGGACTGTTGTGCCAGGGTGGTTTCCCCCCAGTGTAGGCCCCAAACCTCAGGAGGCTTTGAGCATGGCACAGGAAGAATAAGCTGTATTTTATTACAAATTACTTAATTCATGTGTCATATTTTCTTTATTTTTATGTACTAGTGGGTATATATGGTTTCAAACATGTATGACATTGTTAATAATGCTATAGTAATATAAGATAGCAATGATTGTTTGCCATTTTAATTCTTTTAGAAATAATCCAGAAGTATGAATGATGTAATACATTGTTGTATTTTTAAATTATAGAGGACCTTCCAGACAGTTTAATAGAATTATTTCACCAACAATACTGAATTAATCCGGTACTGTATTTCCTGAATGTGTTACCATATTTTAATTCAGGTATATCATATATAGAGACTATATTCACACTTCCAGAACCACCCTTTCCCCCTCATCTTTTGCTTCTCCTGCTAGCCTTGTTCCCTTCAGTCTCCCATTTCTGTTTATGTAACAGACACACACATACAGACACGCAAATTAGCACTGTATACACATATGACCTTATGAATCTTGTGCAATTGTAGGATCAAGAAATGAGAAAAAATGTCCAATATTTGCCCTCATGAGTCTGGCTTATTTTGGCTAATACAATTATCTTCACCTGAATCAACTTCTAACAAGTATTTATATTCCTTTGTATGACTGAGTAAAACTGCATACAATATACACATATTATCTCTTTCTGTACTCACCTGTTGAAAAATTAGGCTGATTCTACAACTTGACTCTTGTGACTAGAAAGCTACACTAAAAATAGATGTGTAGGTATTTCTGTGATATGTTGACCTATTGTCCTTCAGGTATAAGTAGAGTAGCAGTGTAAGTGGGTCATATGCCAGTTCTCTCATTGGTTTCTTAAGAAGCCTCCAGAGGTAAATATGGTGACTACACAAGTTTACATTCTCACTAGTGATGTATAAAGTTTCCTCTCACAAGAGTTTCATCAGCATTGGCTGATTTTTTGTTCACTAAATTATAATGATTCTTGCTATATTCTTGTTTTAACTTTCATTTTGCCTTCGTCTAAGGTCTTTGAATATTGTTTTTTTATATTTATGGTCCATTTAAAAGTTATCTTTTGAGAACTATTTGTTTCACTTAATAGCTCATTTATTAACTGAAGTGTTCCAGTTTTAGGTGTTTGTGCTTTTAAGTATTCATTCTTCATCCAGTGTTTTCAATATTTCATTGCAGATGTCAATTCTAGCTTGTTTTCTATTGCTTTGATAAACAGGAATACTAAAAGCAATAAGGGAAGGAAAGAATCTATTTGACTTACATGTCCCAATCCCAGTCTATAATTTGAGGAAATTCTGGGCAGAAGCTCAAACTGAAACTGAAACAGAACTTTGGAGGAAAGCTTCTTATTGGGTTGTTGGCTCAACTTGCTTTCTTATACAACTTCTGGATCACAGTGTTCTGGTACCCAAACCACAAAAATAGCCAACATGGCAAGATATCCCTAAAGGTGTAACAGAAGTATAATTGAGCTCACAGTCCAGTTAACAGAAAGGAAATAATTCTAGTACTGTATATCTAGCCAATTACAAGTCGTTAATGATTCCATCGATCTTAGAGGAAGAGTATACTATTGCCACCTTCCCATTCCAATGCAGTTTTAACTTCATTCCAAGTACATATGCATGACTCCCTAAACAAGACCTGGAAAATTCCAACAACTATTGATATCCTGATGTAGGTAGAAGGAAATGTACAGGGTCTCACACTGAAGTGACAACTGATGAGAGAGAATAAGTGTTCCTCAAAGTATAGTCTTTTGAATGCATGTCCAATACCGTGTGACCAGTCCTAGAAATATATGCATGAAGCAACACTGAATGCATGCAGGAGGTTGTATTTCAATGTTCATTCATTTATATGAATATGAAAGAACAGTGTTTTTTTAAAGAGGAGGAAATGGATTGGAAGAGAGGAGGATCTGATTTTGGAGAGATAGGTGAAAATGAAGAAATTATGTCATTATATTTTAAATTTTAAAATACCCCACAGATATGCCCAGAGGACAGTCTTATGGAGATACTTCTTCAACTGAGATTCTCTTTTTCAGACATGTTTGTGTCAAGTTGAAAAACAAAAGCCAAATAACAACAAAAATAAAATAGCAGCAAATGAGCACACGGTCATTTACTACTTTGTGTATCTCCCATCATCTCGGATATAGAGGTAGAAAAGACCTTATCATAGTCTTTACATGATTATATCCTTCATTGTACAGAAAAATTTAAATTTCTTGCACTTCTAATTGAAAATTCTTGATATTATTTCATAAGATATCAGAGTATGTTTCAGAAAACCCTGGCAGATGCCTGTCACTTAAAGTGCTTTCTCTTTGATTTCTGCTTAAAGTCTCAATTTCATTATCAGGGAAGGGCATTTAAAGTAACCTCTCCACTATTGCTTAGATTACCAGTTGGTGTCTTCCTTGTATATCTCTGGAAATATCACTAGTGTGAGATCTTTCCTCCAACCTATAATGACTCCCTCTATTATGGTATCTCTCATCCTGCTCTCCTCTATTCTTTTCACCACGTCCTCCTCTCCCCTTCTCCTCTCCCCCTCATTTTACCTCAGCTCCTTGTCCTCTCCCCCCATGCTCCCAGTCCACTCAGGAGATCCTATCCCATTCCCCTTCACTGGGGTGCCATGCATATCTCTCTTAGGGTCCTCCTTGTTTCCCAGACTCTCTGGGGATGGGATTGTAGACTGACACTCCCCTGCTGCATGTCTAAAATACATGAGTGAGTACATACCATGTTTGTCTTTTTGTGACTATGTTACCTCACTCAGGATGGTTTCTTCTAGTGCCATCCATTTTCCTGCAAGTTTCAAGATTCCATTTTTTTCCACTGAATAGTACTCCATTATATAAATGTACCACATTCTCTCTATCCACTCTTCAGTTGAGGAGCATTGAGGTTGCTTCCAGGTTCTGGCTCTAACAAATAACGCAACCCTTTTCCTTTCCATTTCTATGAAATATAGCACTGGAGGTTTAGGTCCACTTAATCTGTAAATTGTCTTTAGTAGCATCAATGTTTTCACAATATTAAGTTGTTCTAATCTGTGAACATGGAATGGCTTTCCATCTTCAAGTGCCTTTAATGTCTTTGCTTGGTATTGTAACTGTCTTTTACGACTTCCTTATGTATTGTGGTCGATTGGATGAGAATGACCCCCAAGGTTCATATATTTAAACACTTGGTCTTCTGTTGGCAGAATTGTTTGGGAAGGCCTAGTAGATGTGGCTTTGTTAGAGAAGATATGTCACTTGGGGTAGGCTTTGAGCTTTCAAAAGCCTCTGTCATTCTTAGTTAACTCTTTCTGACTCATCTTTATAGAGTTCAGCTCATTGCTTAGCTGTGGATCTTTGCTTCTGATCCATCAGCTACTGGATATAGCTTCTATGACAGCATTTACAGTAGTCACTATTCTCATTATAGGGACAGGACATTTAAGGTGGCCTCTCCACTATTGCTTGCATTCTTAGTTGGAGCAATCCTTGTGGATACCTGGGAATTTTCCTAGTTCTGGGTTTCTCCTTAAGCCCATAATGGCTCCCTCTATTAAGATATCTTTTCTTTCTCTATCCTTCCCCCAACTTGGCCTTCCTGATCCCTGTTGTTCTCCCCCCTCCACTTCCCCTTCCTCTTTCTCCTACTTCTGTCCTCCCCCCATGTTCCCAGTTTACTCAGTAGATCTTGTCCCTTTTCCCTTGCTGGTGGGTCCATGTATGTTTCTCTTAGGGTCCTCCATGTTTCCTTTCTTCTCTGGTGGTTTGGATTGTAAGATGGTTACCCTTTGCTTATTGTCTAATTTCCACTTATGAGTGAGTACATACATATTCTTTATGTGTCTGGATTAACTCACTCAGAATGGTTTCTTCTAGTTCCATCCATTTGCTTGAAAATTTCAAGATGTTATTGTTTTTTTTTAACCAGTGAATAGTACTCCGTTGTGTATTTGAACCACATTTTCTTTATTAAGATCAGTATTCTTAACCACCAAAGCATCTTTCCAGCCACTTATTATGTTTACATAATGGAAAGCATTTATTTATCCTACAGCTATGACAGATTTGCTAGGTGAAGTAGTTTGGGTGGTAATGTGGTCTTTTAAAAAAATTGAGTACCCTGCCCCAAACTCCTTTGACTATTAACATTACCATTGAAAACCTGTTTTTCTCAAAAGTTTGCTTTTATATGTGATTGTAACTTTCAATATTCTTCCTTTGTTCTGTGTATGTAGTGTTTTCACTATCATATTACAGAGAGCTGTTTTCTGGTCCTATCTGTTGGGTGTTCTCTGTGTTTCTTGGATCTGAATGGTGACTGTTTTTAGTTTGAGAAAGTTTTCTCCTATACTCCAATTCAATATATGTTGCATGCCAATTATCTGGCATTTCATAATTCATAAATTGTTTTCCAAAATGTCACAATATTTCTGAAAGTTCTTTGTATTTTTAATATTTTTATTTTATTTTATTATTCCAATAATTTAACATTGTCTTCAAGTCATTATATGCTGTCTTCTGTTTAATTTAGTTTCCTGGTATGTATTTCTACTGAGTTTTCTAAAAGAATTACTAATTTTTCACCTTTATCGTCTGTTCATATCATGTTTTGTTCATTATTTTGATGTACACGTTATATACACTTTTCCTATCCTGAATTGATTTCATTATTTCATTCAGCTGTCTCTTTACATTTTCTTGAACTGATATCAGAAGTTTACTTCTGTCCAATTAAGTTCATTCAGATGTTTGTTCATTTCCTTTTTAAATCCCCTTTGCTCTGCAAAGGATTATATTTATTTGTTTCTATTTTTTCTGAAAATTTCACTAAAAACATTTTGTAATAATCTTTAAAGGTTATGATGAGCTACAATTTTTGTCTATTTTATGAGACAGCATCTCATGTAGCACAAACTAAACTTTAAATCACTATATAGCCAAAAATTATCTTTGAACTCTGGCCCTCCTTCCTTAATCCAGCAAGTGCTAGTATTACAGGCATGTAAGGCCATGACTGACTTCTTAATCCTTTTTATATTGTTGCTTTTACTTTTGACAATTTAGTTACAATGTGTTTTATTGTGATTATATTTATCTCATCTTATTTGGTCCTTATATTATTTGAGCCAACAATCAGTTATTGCATTTTCTGTTTATTTTTTTGTTTAGAGCTCTCTTTTGCTTATTTGTCTTATATTTGTTTGTTTGTTTATTCATTTGAAAGGGAGAGGCATGCACTCCCTACACTCCTATGGAGCACATACATAGGTTAGAGGATAGCATGACAGTGTTTCTTCTTACACTGTATATCTTGGGTCTTAAACTCAGGTTATTAGGTTGAGAGAAAGGGTCTTTATCTGCTGAATCATCTCCCTGTGGCTGATTCTTCACATTACTTGATTCAATGCATCAATAGCTGATGGAACAAAGCTATTTCTCACTATTTCCATGCATTGAGCTTAATGAGAGGGAGATTCCCAATAAACAATTTTATCACAAATTCTTGGAACAGCTATCAAGTTTCTCCTCTCCAAGAAGCAAATACATATGGCCTTTGGACAGTGGCTCTGTGAAAGTAGCTTGAACTACCTTGTTCTTTTATTGTCAGAGAGCAACCCAATCAGTTAAAAAATTCTCATAGGGTTGATCTCTGGACAGTCCTAGTTAGAGCTAGGAGGATTTTTCTGATTATTTCATGCTGTGTCATGTTGGATTCAGTCATATAGTTTTCTGGTTTCAGTTAAAGACATCCATTAATTACTTTCTGATTTTTCGCATAAGGAACTGCAAATCATTGGTTTTCAGCCAGTCTTTCTGTGAGAAGGAAGGGGATATTTAATTTCTCTCAGACCTATCATCTTGCTGATGCTTCCCATCTCTTTGTGTTTTTTGAATGCATGCATAACATTATCATGATTTCACTGTTTTAAGATTCACTTTTCTAATCACCATTATAATTTCTACATGCAAGAATAGTAACTTAAAGCCAGGAGGTGAGGTGCATGCACTTAATCTCAGCACTTGTGAGGCAGGAGCTGGCAGACCTCAGCATGTTGGAGGTCTGCCTGGTTTACAAAGCTAGTTCAAGGACAGCCAGGACTGTTACACAGAGAAACCCTATCCAAAAACAAAAACTAAAACTAAAAGTAAAACCAAAAAACAATATAAACAATTTTTGTCAATATTAACAATGAATATTTGTGTGTGCTATGCCACTTGATACATATGTAGGACATACTCTTAATTCAAATTGATAGATCAGGAGATATAATAATCTTCAGCTTGTCTGAGCATTTCCAAGTTATTTCAAATGAATTGACGTGATTACTCACCAAGATGTCTTGTTTCAAATTTTCACTAAAATTCTTTCTAGTCTGATTTCATCATATTATTGCTGAGTGCATTGCTCCACTGATTCTATTGCAATTCTATTGCTACTTACAACACTACAATTTTTGAGTAACAGCTTTTAGTCGTTGCTGTTTGCTAAGCACTTTTCATGTCAGTGTTTCATGCACTAGTTAACTTACAAACCTCACTCATTTATTTATTTATTTATGCTTTTCAGAAAAATTAGATGAGAAATGTAAACTATGAATATGCAGGAAATAGTACTTCCTTGGTTTCTGATTATAGCTCTAATCAATCTAATATTTCTATGTGTCATTGGAAGAAACTGTGCCTGGAGTATAATAACAGTCAGTACTATATCATAAAGGTTTAATTTGAAATAAATACTCAAAACCCCTAAAACATAAAGAAAACCAGTAGCATTTTACTAGGAGAAAATATAAATGTCTTACCTTACTGCTGTCCATTAGTCTGCAAGATTGGCTGTCAGTGAGCACTTCTATTTTAATTGAGCATACATAAAATCAATTGGTTGAAAAATTGCAGATATTGTTGAGGCACTATGAAAACTAAACAGTAGGGATGAAACTTCCAGGTCAGTAACAGCTTACTATTTTCATGCTCTGTGTTTTAAATGTGTGGTATCTTCACCAATAGGATCTTACCTTCAAGTTCTGGAGGGTAACTGATAGAGTTTAAAATATCTTGTGATTTTGGGGGATCACATTGACTTGATATAGAAATGAATACTTTTCACTGATAGGGATTTTTGATAACTGATAAAAATTTAAGGTCAATTTTATTATATGAATATTTCTACTCTTCTTTGGGTATTGTGCTTATATGGTTCTTTAAAAATATAATGTATAATTGAATCTTGAAATTTGCAGGCAAATGGAAGGCACTAGAGGAAACCATCCTGAGTGAGGTAACCCAGACACAAAAAGACAAACATGATATGTACTCACCCATATATGGATTTTAGATATGGATCGGGGGGGGGTGTCAGAATACAATCCCAGTGCCAGTGAGTCTGGGAAACAGGGAGGTTCCCAAGAGAGATGCATGATAACACAGAGAAGTGGAATGAGGCAAGATCTCCTGAGAAGATTGGGAGAAGGGAGAGGGAACCAGGAAAAAGAGAGGGGGATAAGAGGAGGGGAGAAGGCATGGGGGAGCAGGAAGGTTGGGTAAAGGTAAGAATAGAGGAGAGCAGGATGAGAGATACCATAGATTGGGTCATTATAGGCTTGAGGAGAGAGCTGACACTACTGAGATCTCCAGAGATCTACAAGGATAACACTAACTGGCAAACTAAGCAATAGTGGAGATACTACATTAATAGCCCCTCCATGATGATAAGTTTGATGACTACCATATATGCCATCCTAGAACCTTCATCCAGGGATGGAAGTAGAGACAGATATCCACAGCTAAACACTGAACTGAACTCCTGGAACCTAGTGACAGAGATGGAGGAGTGATGAGCAAAGGGATCAAGACCATGATGGTGAAACCCACAGAGACAGCTGACTGGATAAGGGGGAGCTCTTGAATCCCAGACTGATGGCTGAGAGGCCAACTGGGGACTGATCCAGACTCCATGAATTAGTGCCAGTGCTGAGGCCACAGAAATCACTGGAGCCTTGGGTAATATATCAGTGTTTACCATGGTGTATGAATGATCTTTGGGAGCCCATTCCAAATAGAGGGATGCTCCCTCAGCCTGGACACATGAGGAGGGGCCTTAGTCCTGCCCTGGATAAAAAGACAGACTTTGGAGATCCCCTCCAAGGAGGGCCTCACACTCCCTGGGGGATGATTGGGGATTGGGTGGGGGACTGGGAGGCTGGTGGAGGGACAAGGGAGTAGGGTGTGAGAGGGAGCTGGGATTGACATGTGAAGAATTCATGTTTCTAATTTAAATAAAAACATATATTGAAGGAAAATGTAATATATAATTAAATACAGATTATAGTCATCTATAATAGTAAGAACATATAATTATGTTAGGTTTTCTTGATATACACAGATGTATTTCAAATGGATAGGAATTCTTCAAAACCTTAACACCTGGCAGAACCACCTGAGGTCTGGGACTGCAGAGTGTGGATCCTATCTCACAGGGTCCAGCTCACCCAGAGACTGCAAGCATCTTTGTCCCTTTCTCCATCCATAGGACTGGTGAGGTAATGGTGGGCCTGTTTCATCCCTGCCTCCTGGTGCCCTGTGTGGAAACAGCTGAGGCCTGTGGACTGCACACTGCAGGTCCCATATCAGCAGGATCCAAACCTCCCAGAGATTCCAACATGCTAGTCCCTTTCTGCACCCATGGAACTAGGTAAGCCTGGGTCTGTTTCTGGCCTGTCTTCTGGTGTCCTTCACAAGCTCACCTGATGCCTGGGGACAGAGAACTGCAGATCCCATCCTAATGGGTTCCAGCCCACCCAGAGACTGCCAAGGTCCCAGTACTAGGACTGCCTCCATCCACGATAAAAGGAGAGCCACCAGGGTATTGAACCTGCTGGCACCTACATGAAGGGAATATTGGTCACATACCAACCAAGAGAGGAAGAGACTTCTGCACCCACTGAAAGAAGAGATGGGAAGAAGACAATACAGAAACACACTCAGCAACAAAAAAGCCAATATGATACCACCAGATTCTAGAGACTGTACCAGCAAGACCTGAAATTCCCAATTGTAGGCTTCAGTGGACGCTGTAACGATACGCGACACACAATTACTGACAGTAAAGCTAAGTCTCCCGTGGAGGCGTGGGTTCGAATCCCACTCCTGACACCATTTTGTTAAGAGAAGCTTTTTCTTTGCTAGCCACTTTGGTATATCCCCTGCCAGCCGCCTGGGCTCTGCCACATTCTAGTCCCCAAATAATCACACAAGACGCTGTATTAATTATGAAGCTGTTGGCCTTGCTTGTCTCTTACTGGCTAGCTCTGACTTAAGTAATTACCCCATAATTGTTAATCTGAGTATGTCTCTTACCGGAGAATAGTTCCGGGCTCCTACCCCAATGGCGTTACATGTCGACTCTCTGTGTTTGTCCTTCCCAGAATCCTCCTGGATTCCTAGCCCCACCTATCTAGATTCCCATTGGCCAGACAGTGCTTTATTAGCATAAGACTTCCCCAACACCCAATGCATACAGAGCAGAAGAGAATGACTTAAAAACAACTTCATGAAAATGATAGAGGTGCTCTAAGAGGATATGAGAAAATCCCTTAAAGAAATGGAAGAAAAGCTAACCAAAAATTTAAGAAATGGAGGAAAAAACAAAGTAAACATTGCATGAAACAATTCAAACAGTGCAAGGGTTGAACGCTGAAATGGAGACAATAAATACAACACAATTTGAGGGAATGCTGGAGTGAGAAAATCTGGGGAAATGGTCAGGTACTATAGATGCAAACATAATCAACAGAATACAAGGGAAGGAAGAGAGAATATCAGACATGGTAGTTACACTAGGAGAAATAGATTCATCTACCAAAGAAAATCTTTTTTTTTTAATTTTATTTTCCAGTTTAAATTTAGATAAGAATCAAGGTTGCTTCACAAGTCAGTTCCAGGTCCCTCTCCCATTCCCTCCCTTCCTCCCGTGCCCTCCCCCCCCCCGTTATCCACTCATTTCTCCAGGGAGGGTGAGGCCCTCCATGGGGGTGTCCATAGTGTGTCATTTCATATAGGGCAGGGCCTAGACCCTTTCCCAAGAGTTCAGGGTGAGAGTGCACCTCACATTGTTCTATGGGAGTCCAAAGTCCGTGTGTATACTTGGGATGGGTACTGATCTGCTGCCCAAGGCTCAATAGATTCCCTAGGCCTCTTCACTGACACCCAGATTCAGGGGGTCTTAATTTCAACAAATCCCTAACACAAAAACGTATTCAGGAAATATGAGACACCATGAAAAGACCAAACCTAAGAATAATAGGTACAGAAGTTGAAGAAATCTACCTCAAAAGGGAAGAAAACATATTCAACAAAATCATAGAAAAATACTTTCCAAACCTAAAGAAAGTCATACCAATGAAAGTACAAGAAGCTTACAGAACACCAAACATACAGGATACAGAATGAATATTAAGAGAAGCTAAGGAAAATTGTAAAGTAACATACAAAGGCAAACCTTTCAGAATTACACCTGGCTTCTCTGTGGAAACTCTGAAAGCCACAAGGTCCTGGATAGATATTCTACCAACACTAAGAGATCATGAATGTCATCCCAAACTACTATACCCAGCAAAGTTCTCAAATATTACAGGTGGATTAAAAATATATTCTGTGACAAAACCAGATATACACAATACATATCCATTAATTCAGGCATATAGAAAATTCTGCAAGGAAAGTTCCAACCCAAAGATATTAACTACAACCAGAAAAATATAGGCAATAGAGCCGGGCAGTGGTGGCGCATGCCTTTAATCCCAGCACTCAGGAGGCAGAGGCAGGCAGATCTCTGTGAGTTCGAGGCTGGGCTGGTCTGACAGCCTCCAAAACAATACAGAGAAACCCTGTCTCATTAAAAAACAATATATATATATATATATATATATATAGGCAATAGATATTCTCACTTTACCAACAACCAAAAGAATAAAGGGGTGGAAAACCACACACAATTCCACCACCACAAACAAATCCAAAACAAGCAAGAATGAACAATCAATGGTCATCAACATCCCTCAATATTAATTATCTTAACTCACCCATAAAAAGACATAGGCTACCAGAATGGATTCCAAGACAAAATCCATCCTTCTGCTGCATACAAGAAATGCACCTCAGTTTCAAAGACAGACATTACCTCAGAGTTAAGGGTTGGGAAAAGATTTTCCAATCAAATGAAGCCAAGAAACAAGCTGGGGTAGAAATACTAGTATCTAAATAATTAGACTTCAAACTAAAATCAGTCAAAAGAAATGAAGGTGGTCACTTCATACTCATCAAAGGAGAAATCCACCAAGATGAAGCCTCAATTCTGAACTTCTATACCCCAAATACAAAGGCATTCATATTCATAAAAGATCCATTACTAAAACTCAAACCACACATAAAACCTCACAAACTTGTAGTGGGAGTTTCAACACCCTGCTTTCATGACTAGACAGGACCACCAGACAGAAACTTACCAAAGAAACGAAGAAACTAACAGAAGTTTATGACCCAATAGGGTTTAACAGACATCTGTAGAAGATTCCATCCAAACACAAAAGAATATAACTTCTTCCCAGCACCACATGGAACCTTCTCATAAATCAACCATATACTTGGCAACACAGCAAACCTCAACAAGTACAAAAAATTGTAATAACTCTATGTACCTTATCAAACCAACCTGTTTTAAGTTAGAATTCAACAAGAACACAAATCGCAGAAGTCCTGCAAACTCATGGAAATTGAATAATGCACAATTACACCATACTTGGGTCAAAGAAGACATAAAAAAAGAAATTAAAGACTACCTAGAATTCAATGAGAATGGAGACACAACATACCCAAACTTGTGGGACACCTTAAAAGCAGTGCCACAAGGGAAGTTCATAGCAATAAGTGCTCACATGAAGAAACAGGAGAAAGCTCACAGTAGAGAATTAGCAGCACAACTGAATGCTCTAGAACAAAAAGACATAAACTCACCCCAGAGGAGTAGATGTCAAGAAATAATCAAATTGAGGGCTGAAATTATTACATTAGAAACTAGGAAAACAATACAAAGAATTATTGTAACAAAGATTGGTTCTTCAAGAAAATCAACAAGATAGACAAATGTTTATCCAAACTTACCAAACAGCAAAGTGTGAACATGCAAATTAACAAAATCAGAAATGAACAGAGGTACATAACAACAGATATTAAGGAAATCCAGAGAATCATCAGGTCATATTTTGGAAATCTGTACACCTCAAAATTAAAAATATCTAAAGTAAATGGACAATTTTCTGAATAGATATCACTTACCAAAATTAAGTCAAGAACAGATAAGTAGACCAATAACACCTAATAAAATAGAAAGAGTCATCAAAAGCTCCCAACAACGACAACAACAAAAAGCCCAGGTCCATATGGCCACAGTGCAGGATTCTACCAGAAATTCAATGAACATCTAATACTAATTCTCCTCAAGTATCCCATGCAATAGAAGGAGAAGGGTCATTGACAAACTCTTTATGAGACTTCAGTAACCTTGATAGCCAAGGCACATGAAGATGCAAGTATGAAAGAGAATTTCAGACAAATATCCCTCATGAACATTGATGCAAAAATACTCAATAAAATTCAGGCATATTCAATCCAAGAACACATCAGAAAAATCGTCCACCATGGTCTATTAGGCTTTATCCCAGGGATGCAGGAATGGTTCAACATTCAAAAATTCATCAATGTAACCCACCATATAAAAAAGCTGAGAAACAAAATTCACATGATCATCTCACTAGATGCTAAAAAAGCCTTTGACAAAATCCAACACCCCTTCATGATAAAGGTCTTGGAGAGATCTGGGATAACAAGAACATACCTAAGCATAATAAAAGCTATATACAGCAAACCAACAGCCAACATCAATCCAATGAGAGAAACTCAATGCAATTCCTCTAAAACCAGGAACAAGACAAGGCTGTTCCTACTCTCCATATCTCTTCAATATTGTACTTAAAGTTCTTGCTAGAGCAGTAAGGAAACAAAAAGAGATCAACAGGATCCAAATTGGAAAAAAAGAAATCAAAATTTCACTATTTGCAGATCATATGGTAGCTTGCCTAACTGACCCGAAAAACTCTACCAGGAAACTCATTCAGCTGATAAACACTTTCAATAAAGTGGCAGAATACAAAAGCAACTCAAAAAATCAGTAGCCCTACTATATATAGATGATAAAATGTCTGAGAAAGAAATCAGAGAAATATCACCCTTTACTATTACCACAAACAACATATAATAGCTTGGGGTAACACTAACCAAACAAGTGAAGCATGTATAGCAAGAACTATGAGTCTTTAAAGAAAGAAATTAAAGAAGACCCAAGAAAATGGAAAGATCTTCCATGCTATTGGCTAGGTAGAATCACCATAGTGAAATTGTTAATCTTTCCAAAAACAATCTACAGATTCAATGCAATCCCCATCAAAATCCCAACACAATTTTTCACAGATCTTGAAAGAAGAATTGTCAACTTTATATGGAAAAAGAAAAGACCCAGGTTATCCAAAACAACCCTGTGCAATAAAGGAATGTCCTGAGGTATCACCATCCCTGACTTCAAGCTCCATTATAGAGCTATAGTCCTGAAAACAGCTTGGTATTGGCACAAAAACAGACAGGTAGACCAATGGAAGGAAGACCCTAAGTAAGATAGACATACGTGGTCCCCTGGAGAAGGCCAAAGGGACAAGACCTCCTGAGATAATTGGTAGCATGGATGGAGGGGAGAGGGAGATAGAACAAAGAGAAGGGGAGAATAAGAGGGCAGTGGAGGATAGGAGAGAACAGGAAGATCTAGTCAGGGGAATAATACAGGAGAGCAAGAAAAGAAATACCATAATAATAGAGGGCATCATTATAGGTTTAAAGAGAAATCTGGCACTAGGGAAATGTGCAGAGATCTACAAGGTTGATCCAAACTAATAATCTAAGAAATAGTAAAGAGTCTATCAGTATTTATCCATAGTACATGAATGGACTTGGGGAGTTCACTACACATAGAAGGATACTCTCTCAGCCTAGACACATAATGTAGGGTCTAGGCCCTGCTCCCAATGATATGACAGATTTTGAAGATTCCACTCGGAAGCCCTCACCCTTCCTGGGGAGCAGAAATTGAATGGTATATGAGGTCAGTGAGGGGCAGGGGAGGAGGGGAGGGAGAGGGAACTGGGATTGACATGTAAAAGGACCTTGTTTCAAATTTAAATTTGAATTTAAAAAAAAGGGAAAAAAACCTTAACACCTACAGAATATGGACTTAAAATGGTTTATTAGGGTTTTTCATGACAATGAGACACAACTTCTCCTGGGAATAAAAGAAACTCATTATGGAGTTTGCTTTCAACATGACAGAAATAGCCATTTTGACAAGAAACTGCTCTTGACTGGGCTGCTTGACAGTATGCTGTCTAAAGCAGGTTACAAAGAAGAGTAACTGACTGATGATCTTGCCAATGAACAGATGTTTCTTCAAAGTTTCTGCCTCAAGAAAAAGTCTGGCAGACATTCTGGGCCTATAGGTTGAAGATGCCCCAACATTACACAGGAACTTTGGGTGAATGTCCAGGCAGTGAGATGTCTCTGTCAATTTTAGAATTCACATATTATCTTTCTGGGGTACCTGATGGACATGAAGACAGATGGTTATGGCTATGGTTTTGCTTAGTTATGATAAAAGATAACTTGCATATAAAACTTTAGACTCACAAAGATAGGATAGATTTTAGAATATTTTCTTTAAATTTTGACAAATGATTATGAACTAAATAATATTACTATAATTCCTGCTGTATAACTGTTTTGTTATTTATAATTTTACTATGCTAAATTAAAAAACTTTTTATTTATACAGAAAAGAGGAGATGATGGGGGAGGTCCTTCTTTATGCTGTAAATACGTGTTGCTTTATTTGATTGATGAATAAAAATGTTTTGGCGAAGGGACAGGCAGCATTTAGCTAAAGTAGAATTCCAAACATAGAGGCAGGGAATAAAGACAAAAGGAGAAGCCATGTAGCTAGCAGGAAGGTTGTTATCCTTTCTCTACTACCTCTGACATTATTTTTAAAACTAGGATTTTTACGTTATTTTGAGGGAGGGAGGCATACCACAATATTTATAGAGGTTTGAGGACAACTTGTAGGAGTTAGTTGTAGGAATCTCCTTCACCACATAGGAATGAAACATCAAAATCAGTTCATCAAGCTTAGTGAGAAGTGCTTTCACCTGCTAAGCTCATCACTGGGAAATCTGATACCACTCTTCTTCCTCTCATAAAACATATGTTCTACAACTAATCTCTAAAACCTCTCATCTGTGCTTTAAACAACTTGTCCAAAATGACAGAGTTTAGGGCATTGCTTTCATTAAAATTTTTGTACACATTGAATTTCTGAGTAATAAAATGATCTGCTTTTCCATAGTAGATGAACTAGGTGCAAATTATTGATGGTAGGCTCTACTCTGAGTTTAAGGAATCAGACTCCTAGGTAAAGAAGTATGGGCATGTGTATTTCATAATATCCTTGGATAATTATTTCATACAATAACATTTGGGACATACTTTTGATGAAAACACCATTAATGCTATAACAGAAAAAAAACCTGTATTTTTACTTAGCTTTACAAAATACCTGACCAAAGAAAAATATCAGAGGAAATGTTTATTTTGACTCGTGTTTCTATGGTTCAGTTCTTTGATAATTTAGACTAGTTTTCATTTTCTTTTTCTCTTTCTCTATTTGTAATACATTAATTATATTTTAACATGCTACTGTAAAAGAAATTCAGTGTTTTCTACCTCATTGATTGTATTTGATCAGGATGTTCAAATATGATGTGCCTACGAAGGTCAAAGTGAAAACATTAAACATGTTTTCAAAACAATTTTTCTTTTTTTAAGATTAGAGAACACGGGCTTAGAAAAATAGATTGTGGTGAAAGAACCAAGTGTAACAGGGACAAAAATCTTCAGAAACCAAGAGATTACCCCAAATCAAGCATCTATTGCTAGCATTAAGGAGTGATGTGAAAACTAATTCCCAGTTGACACTTTCTAAAGAGACCATCATACTACACCAACTGGATTATCATTTGTCATTCATTAAGGTGAAGTTGATCTGAACTCATAATTTACTATTTAGGCTGACCAAAGACCCTGTCCAAGAGAGAAGCGGCCCCTTCTAGAAATGAAGACTATACATTATGCATGTCTCAGGACTCTGATCCAAGACCACCAATGCATCCTGCTATGACCAGGGGTTCCCTATAAGAATTTCTGTTTACAGACAATCTCTTTATTTGCAGCATTTCCCTCCCCCATAATGCTCTCCTGCCACTCTCTCAATCAACTTATACCATCCTATAAAAACCCAATTTCCTTTGGCTGGGGTTTACTTCCCTTTTTGCAGACACATGCCTCTGTCCTTTGTCCTCAGTGCAACTCTGTAAGTCTTGCTATTTAGTAAACATTAAATTATTCAAATCCTATTTAATTTATTTTGAATGGAGAATTTCTTTCAAAAGCTAGTTACTAGAGGGAATAATGTGACATAAGAAAAGGAACAATCTTTATCTTTTCACCTTTAGAATAAAATTATATTCAGATCTATGAAGACAAAATGCCTGTTTATGGAAATACAAATCAAAACAATTCTGAGATATCATCTTACACCTGTTAGAATGGTTAAAATAAAAAACACCAACAACAGTTTATGATGGAGAGTATCTGGTGAAAGGGGAACAAGTCTCAACTGCTTGTGGGAGTGCAAACTTGTACAGCCACTTTAGAAATCAGTATGGCAATTTCTTCAGTAAATGGGAACCAATATATCTCAAGATTCAGCAATTTCATTCTTAGGCATTAAATGGGAACCAATATATCTCAAGATTCAGCAATTTCATTCTTAGGCATATACCCAAAAAAGGCACAATCATAAAACAAGGGCATCTGTTCAACTATGTTCATAGTAGCGTTATTCGTAATAGCTAGAACCTAGAAGCCCCCTAGCCAAAGAATGGATAGAGAAAATATGGTACATTTACACAATGGAGTACTACTCAGTGAAAAAAAACAATGGAATATTGAAATTTGAAGACAAATGGATGGAACTAGAAGAAATCATCCTAAGTGAGGTAACCTAGTCACAGAAAGACAAACATGGTATGTACTCACTCATCTATGGATATTAGACATAGAACAAAGGATTGCCAGCCTACAATCCACCCCTCCAGAAAAGCCAGAAAACAAGTGAGACCGTAAGAGAGACATACATGGTCCTCCAATGAAGCAGAAAAGACAAAAGCACCTGAACAAATTGGGGGCATGGAGGAGGGGGGAGAAAGGTAGGAGGAAAGTGAGGGGAGAAGAGGAGGGTAGAGAAGAACATGAGGGATCAAGGTGATTGAGTGGGGAGAGGAATACAGGAGAGCAAGAAAAAAGGCACATTAGTAGAAGGAGCCACTACAGATTTAAGGAGAAATGTGACATCAGGGAATTATACAGAGATCCACAAGGATGACCCCAACTAGGAATCTAAGCATTAGTGGAGAGGCTACCTTAAATTCCCTTCCCCTATAATGAGAATGGTGACTACCTAAAGTGCCATCCTTGAGCCTACATATAGTAGATGATGGAAGCAGAAGCAGAGATCCACAGCTAAGCACTGAACCAAACTCTAGAATCCAGTTTCAGAGAGTAAGGAGTAACCAACAAAGGGATCAAGATCACACTGGGAAAACCCATAGAAACAGTTGCCCTGAGCAAGTGGGAACACTTGGACCCCAGTCTCACAGCTAGGGAACTAACATAGAATTAAAACAGGACTCCTGAACATAGGCATCAGCTAGGAACACTGAATAGTCTATGGCACTGGAACCAGTATGTATCCCTAGTGTACTAACACATTTTAGGGGCCCATTTCCCATGGAGGGATACTCTATTAGCTTAGATACACAGGGGAGGTCCTAGACCCGGCCCCATATGACTTGAAGGATTTTGTAGATCCCTCTTGAAATGCCTCACCTTCCCTGTGGAGTAGATCAAGGATGGGATGGGGGTGTGGGTGGGGGGCATGGGAGGATGGGAGGGAAAGGTAACTTGAATTGATATGCAAAATATGATTGTTTCTAATTTGAATAAAATTTATAAAAAAGAGAAAAATGCTGGTTAATGTACCACTTACTTGTCAGTGAATTCCATGAAAATAATATGTGAATATATGCTAATTATATTTGTCATATATTAATACCCTAAATTTCCTTTAATTGACTTAAGCAATTTGCATTTTAAAGAAAATAACCATACAGCCAACTATCAACTTTAGAACACCTTCACCTCTCAAAGTATATATCTCCCCAGAAGTATCAAATAGGAAAAGTGAAAAAAATAGCATGAAGTATATAATAATCTCAGTATCTCCAAAAGGCAGCATTTGATTTTTCCCAGCAGGAGCATCCTGCTTCTGTCTACTTAGTCAGGTATACAGCAGCATCATTAACTAATGCTTCCTTACTGCTCACAGATACTCACATATACAGATTGAAATACTCTCTGTGATATTTTTGCTCTTTGGCAATGACAAACACATTTTGAATCATGGCACCATTGGATCTTTTATTAATGCCACTCCAATTCCCACAAGTATGTTTCCTTTATTATCTCTTTGCTATGGCCCACAAAAGTTGGAGAACTCTGGTATTTGTTATCTTGTTCCTTTGATTATACCTTCTCTATTCAGGAAGGAAATAAAATTTTTATTAAAAAATAAAACGTGCGATAAATATGAATTATTTGTCTCTGAGATAAAATGGTATTATCCTCATGGTTACTACTATATTTCTCATATTTGTCGTAAATTTTTATCAATTCTCTTCACCAGAATATCCCATCAAAGGAGACATTCTATGAGTATGCACTTCGAAATACATGTACAAAATAAAGAAGGAATGGATACTTTAATTGACATTAATTTAAATGACAATAATAGGTCTGCATCTCCACTACATACTAGAGAATTATATTTGAACATACAGTTAATTTCACAGAGTAATATCAAAGCATCACTTACAAATACACCTGTATATATTGATGAGCATATTACCCCATTTTCCTTGTTCCAAGGGAAAAGGAATTTTCTTTAAATAGCTAAAATTTTATTTTAAAAGTGAGATTGTAATCGATGTTTTATTATTTATAAAATGTAGACTGTTTAGGATGCAGTTAACTTTATTTGTTGGACATACTCTCACACTAATATACATATGGTCTGCTTGTATGCATATACACACAAACATGCAACATATACATACATGCTATTCATTATTGAATGGTGGAAAACATGATTTAGGGGTTGAAAAGTTGACCCCTGCTTTGCTTTCAGCAGTATTTCTATTGATCTGAAATCATGATATAAAGGGAAAGTCTTAAGATAAGACAGAATCTGAGACTATCTTCTCTGCAACTATACCCACCAGGAATTTAATGCAAAACTTGCTGAAATTGTACAATACAAAAAGGACTGAACTATGCAAAATAAATTTCATTATAAACCTTGTAAGGAATTTTGGGAATCTGTGTATCTCCATGAGTTATTTGTGTTCTATTAAAGGGAATAATAAAATTTATTTCTGGAATAGGTTCAATATAATTTATCTCATTCTCAAGGATATATATATGTATATATACATATGTATATGTATATCTGTACATGATTTAAGAAAGGTAAATAACCATTACTTGAGAGGAATAGCAATTGTAAAATATAAAGGAAAATAATTGAGCTCAAGAAAATAAATGTAGGATAAATGTCTTGGTGAGATCTGGGATAACAGGAACATACCTAAACATAATAAAAGCTATATAAAGCAAACCAACAACCAACATCAAACTAAATGGACAGAAACTCAATGCAATTTTTAAAAAATCAGGAACAAGACAAGGCTGTCCACTCTTTCCATAACTTTTCTATATTGTACTGGAAATTCTAGCTAGAGCCATGAGACAACTAAAGGAGATCAAAGGGATAAAAATTGGAAAGGATGAGGTCAAACTTTCACTATTTGCAGATGATATGATAGCTTATATAAATAACCCAAAGAACTCTTCCAGGGAAATCTTACAGCTGATTAACAACTTCAGCAAAGTGGTAGGCTACAAGATCAACTCAAGAAAATCAGAAGCCCTACTAAACACAGACGATAAAAGGGCTGAGAAAGAAATCAGAGAAACATCACCCTTTACAATTGCCACAAACAACATAAAATACCTTGGGGTTATGCTAACCAAACAAGTGAAAGACATGTATCGCAAGAACTTTGAGTCCTTAAAGAAATTAAAAAAAAACATCAGAAAATGGAAAGATCTCCCATGCTCTTGGATAGGTAGGATCAATGTAGTAAAAATGGCAATCCTGCCAAAAGCAATCTACAGATTCAATGCAATCCCCATTAAAATACAAGCACAATTCTTCACAGACCTTGAAAGAACAATAATCAATTTTGTATGGAAAAACAAAAGACCGAGGATAGCCAAAGCAACCTTACTCAACAAAGCAACATCTGGAGGCATCACCATCCCTGGCCTAAAGCTCTACTATAGAGCTGTAGTCCTGAAAGCAGTTTGGTATTGGCACAAAAATAGACAGGTAGACCAATGTAATGAAGTTGAACACACTGAAATTAACCCATTCATGTATGAAAATCTGATCTTCGACAAAGAATCTAAACATATACAAAGGAAAAAAGAAAGTACCTTCAACAAATGGTGTGAGCATAACTGGATGCTGGCATGTAGAAGAATGCAGATAGATCCATGTCTATCGGCATGCACAAAACATACGTCCAAATGGATGAAAGAACTCAACAAAAATCCAGCCACACTGAACCTCTTAGAAGATAAAGTGGGTGGTAACCTTGAACTAATTGATACAGGAGACAGCTTCCTAAACATAACACCAGTAGCACAGACAGTGAGGTCAACAATTAATACATGGGACCTCCTGAAACTGACAAGTGTCTGTAAGGCAAAGGACACAGTCAGCAAGACAAAACGTCACCCCAGAGAATGGGAAAAGATATTCACTAACCCCACATCTGACAGAGGGCTGATCTCCAAAATTTATGAAGAACTGAAGAAGCAAGTCTCCAAAACACCAAAGGATCCAATTAAAAAGTGGGCTACAGAACTAAATAGAGAATTTTCAATAGAGGAGGCTAAAATGGCAGAGAGGCACTTGAAAAAGTGCTCAACATCCTTAGCAATCTGGGAAATGCAAATCAAAACAACTCTGACATACCATTTTACTCCTGTCAGAATGGCTAAAATCAAAAACACCAAAGACAGTTTATGTTGGAGATGTTGTGGCGAAAGGCGAACACTCCTCCACTGCTGGTGGGAGTGCCAACTTGTACAGCCACTTTGTACATCAGTATGGAGATTCCTCAGAAAAATGGGAATAAACCTACCACAAGACCTAGCAACTTCACTCTTAGGAATATACCCAAAATATTCACACTCATAAAACAAGGACATGTGTTCCACTATGTTCATAGCAGCATTATTTGTAATAGCCAGAACTTGGAAGCAACCTAGATGTCCCTCAACCGAAGAGTGGATAGAGAAAATGTGGTACACATACACAATGGAGTGCTATTCAGCAGAAAAAAAAACAATGGAATCCTGAAATTTGCAGGTAAAGGATGGCACTAGAAAAAATCATCCTGAGCATGGTAACCCAGTCATAAAAAGAGGAACTTGGAATGTACTCTCTCATATACGGATTTTAGACATAGATCTGGGGAGTGCCAGCCTACAATCTCATGGCCAGAGAGTCCAGGAAACAGAACCTTCATTCAATGGCTGATGGAAACAGAGGCAGACTCCCACAGCCTAACACTGAGCTGACAGAGAGGGAGGACTGATGAGCAAAGGGGTTAAGACTGGGCTGGTTTAACCCCCAGAAACAGCTGACCTGACAAGGGTTAGCTCTTGAATCCCAGACTGATGGCTGGGAATCCAGCATGGGACTGATTAAGACCCCCTGAATGTGCGTGTCAGTGAGGAGGCCTAGGTAATCTATTGAGCCTTGGGCCATAGATCAGTATTTATCCCGGGTATACAAATGGACTTTGGGCTCCCATCCAACAGTGAGAGATGCACTCTCACCCTGCACTCTTGTCGGAGGGTCTAGGCCCTGCCCCGGATGAAATGACAGACTATGGACAACCCCATGGAGGGCCTCACCCTCCCTGGGGAGATGAGGGGATATTGGAGGGGTGGTGAGAGCAGGGGAGAGAAAGGGTGAGGGACATGGTACTGACATGTGAAGCAACCTTGTTTCTAATTTAAATTTAAAATTAAAAAAGAAAATAAATGTAGGATGTATGTGTAAAATTTGAAAAGAAGGAGACACCAGGGAAACAAACCTGCATAAATCTTGACAAAGTTTTTGTTAACTGTTAAGTAGAAACCCTGGGTTTCTTTTCTTCTGAGATCTCTGCTTTGCCCTGAATGATGTTATATTTGTCCCCAGTTGTATTATTTGTACAAAATAACCTTGACTCAATTCCTCTTATCATTTAGTTCACCATGTTTTTTGGTCAGTTATCAATTTCTTGTGGAATTCATTTATATTACTAATCATGGTTAGAATTTTTAATTTTTTAATTTAACAAATATGTAGAATGGTGAAATAATTAATATTGTAAAAATTGAAAATGTGATATAATTACATTTAATTTGACTCATTTATAAATATATTTATTATATTCCTGCATAATTTTAATGTGAGATGTGATGACAATTATTAGCATGAAATTATATCAATCAACTAATTTAATTCCAATTATTTTGCAATTTAATCAATATGTTCATTAATGAAAACATAAACTACATTTTAAACCTTATCTGACTATTTAATTATTTGTTAAAATCTTGACCCTTTGATGTTCTCTCTTCTGAAAAATAAGACAACCAAAGCAAATATACATTTGTATTTCTTTTAAATCAACTAATACTGTCATTATATGTTTATGCATGTATTGTAGAATACATACATATATGCTATTAAACATGCTGCAAATGAATCTAGTTTTAAAGGTTTCTGACAATGATTTTTTAAAATGCATCCTACATTTAGGAAATGAGGTATTCCTTTCAATGATTTCTTATAAGTTGTATTTATTTAAATTATTTGAATTTATTACATATGCTACTTGCAGTTACAGACCATATATTTTTATAATGCAAAATCACATAAGAAATTTGTTTTTAATAAGCCTGGACTGAGCTATGATGACATTGCATCTGTTTTTGGATACAGTTGGGTCGTGGAATCCCAGCTCTATGTTATATATGCACAAACACTTCTTTTGAGCTACTTTTGCTCTCTGGAGATTTTAAAAGGTCAGATTCCTTAGAAGACGACTATTTGTCATAATAATTGCTTTGAATTCTCATACATAGACAATCACACACAATATTAATATGACATTTGAAGCAAAGTTTCCTGACCCGCAGAACCATACCTTTATAACTAGACACATCAAATCTTAAAATATTATGGAGTTGCTTTTTCTGGCTGAATGTTTGAAGGAAATCACTAAATGTTTGCAAATTATCTTTCTTAACTGGATATGATGCATTTCATTTGATTGTGCAATAGTGTATTATCCTTTGAAAACTGATCATAAAACTCTGTCAATTATAAAGAGTATACAGGGTACTGAACTGCTCTTCACTGTTTGTTTGTTTGTTTCACTTCAACTTTATTTAAGTAAAATTGACAAACACGTTTTCCCTTATGTGTGGCTTATAGCTCTAAATGTTTAGAAAATATAACCTGAAGTAATCGTAGAATGTAGAAAACTAGAGAACATTGTAGAGAACATTTCCATGTTAGTTTACTATCGTTTCTTTGAATCTACATGGTTGAAATACCACTACTACTATTTCCCTGATTTCTATGAAGAGCCATAATGGTTCTACAAAATATATCTCACCACTTTGTTTATAGATACACACAATCATCTATACCAAAAGTGTGTACCTGGAAGCAACTATATTCAATATCAACATTATATATAAAATTGAAACCTTAAATCACCTTAAGAGAAAGACAATTGCTGCATAAACATGGTAGATATAATCTGATACGCATGCAAATTCTGATATGACATCACTAGAAAAGTATGAAAAAGGTAATAATTCATGTCTAGATGAAAACAACTTTCTATAAATGATTTATAAATACAGTGATAGTGAAAAAAATTAAAGACGAAATCTTTTAGATTACTATAAAGAGGTTCAGTGTGATATAGAAGAATAAAGATTATTGAACAAAGTTTAAAAAGTATTTCATAGCCACAATGTAAAATTTTAGCAAAAGCATATTTTGAAAAACAAAAAAAATCCTTGCAAAGGAAATATACAATTAGTCAGCCAAAAATGCATATCATTGTTCGGTACTGTTTTCTTCATTGTGCAGAATGTGTATAATTTCATACACTTCCTTTATCACTTCTTGTCATTAAATCCTGAGACATTTGCCTGCTACTTAAAAACTGATGGTCTATACCAAGATCTTATAGTGACTCCCCTATTTTCCCTAAGCTTTTATCCATTTTTATTTTAATTCTTATATAAGATGTAGGGAGATCAAATTTAAGTATTTTCCTGTTTTCCCAGAACTACTCATTGAAATATATCTGCATAGTTTCAAATCATACTTGTGATTATTTTAAAAGAAAGTTAACTATAATGCCATATCCCTATTTTGGAGTCTTTCATTCTTGAACAATCTGTCACTTTTGTGCCAGTATCATGCCTCTGTTTACCATAATTTTTTATTATATTTTGAAACTGGTTATTTTGATTACTCCCATGTTGCTGATTAGCAATCTTTATTTGCCCTTTTGGCATTCCATGTATATTTTAGGAATGGTGATTAATTTCATGTAGAATTCCATTAAAATTTGATAGTGATTGCACTGAATCAGTAGAACACTTCTTGTACTACAGCTATACAGGATAGCAATAATTTTTCTTATTTCTACCATCTATTATAATTTAATTTTTTGGTGTACCTTATTAATAGTTTCACAATAAATGTCTCTTGATGATTAGTAGAGATTAGAGATGTCTATAGAGTGGGGAAAAGTGATTTCTGCTCTATTTTAAATAATCAGTTAAATTTAAGAGATACTTCTCAGATGATGAAATATAAATGGAGGACAATTTCTGGGGAAAAATTCAGTATTTTTACCTGTCTGGTGAAGGAAAATGAGGACATGACTGCTGCAAGGCATGGTTAAGGAGAAGGCTTTTATTGTAGATAACGGGAGAGAGAGAGAGAGAGAGAGAGAGAGAGAGAGAGAGAGAGAGAGAGAGAGAGAGAGAGAGAGAGAGAGAAAGGAACCAGGAGTCAAGAGTGGAAGACAAAGAGGGCAAAAAGCCCATGTGGTTGAAATAGCAGCCTTCTATAGGAATGGGAAGTGAAGCTCAGAGGCTGGAGAGGTTTAGGGTTGGGGGCTGGGGTGAAAAGTGTTGAGTGGGGCCCATTTATACTGTTAGACATCACAGTTAGCCATTTGTCCAGAGTTTTTTTAGAACCTGACAATTGGGAAATTAAAATGAAGACCATACTATGATACTATCTGATAACAGACAAAATGATTATCATCCTCATAAAAAAACCACTACAACAAAGAAACAAACAAAAAAATTCAAATGTGCATAAAAGGAATCAAAATACACCACTGATGATAGGGTAAATTAGTTTTACCTCTGTGTAGAGGTGTAAAAATTTCAAAAAGAAATTTAGTATGACCTACTATGCAAAAAAGAAAGACTACATGGTACAAAGTTACCTGTATGTCAGCATTAACCAGTACATTATTCAAAACAGCCAAGATATAGGCTCATCCTACATATCTATTAGCAGATGAATGGATAAAGAAAATCTTTTTTTTCAGCTTAGCAATGTTTTTTATTATTATTTTAATTTAAAATAGCTTGTTTTACATGTCAACAATCCCAGTTCCCTCTCCCTCCCCTCCTCCCGCACCGGCCCATTCCCCCCAGCCTCCCAAAATATTGCCAATTCCTTCCACATAGGGGATATCTAGAGTCTTTCATTCCACTCAGAGTAGGATCCCGGCACTCCCCTAAGAGAGAGCATCCCTCTTTGTGCTATGGACACATGATGTCTGTTGGTATTCCAGGGATAAACACTGATCGACTGCTCAGGGCCCCATAGATAGCCCAGGCCAACTCATTGACTCTCACATTCGGGGGTCTGGATCAGTCCCATGCTGGCCTCCCAACTGTCGGTCTGGGGTCCAAGAGCTCTACCCTATTTAGATCAGCTGTCTCTGCTGGTTTTGTCAGCCCAATCCTTGCCCATTTGCTCCTCGTCCTCTCTCTCTCTGTCACTGGGTTCCTTGGGTTAAGTTCAGTGTTTAACTGTGGATGTTTGCCTCTGCTTCCATCAGTCACTGGATGAAGGCTCCAGGATGGTTCAAGACATCAAGTTCATTATCAGGAATGGGCATTCGAGGTGTTCTCTCCACTATTGCTTAGCCTGCCAATTGGTGTCATCCCTTTAGATCACTAGAGGTCACACTGATGCCTGATCTGTCTTCTAACCTATGATTCCCTCTTCCCTCTATTCTACTCCCCCCCACTCAACCTTCCTCTTCCCCCATGACCTAGACTCACTTACTATTCTCACCCTCTCTTCTTCCCAGCTCTTACTCCGATGACCCCTTGCCTTGCTCCCAATATGTTCAGAAGATCATGCCTCATTCCTCTTCTCTTGGGTACCATGCATATCTCTCTTAGGTTCTTTCATGTTTCCCAGACTCTCTGTGAGTGGACGTGCAGACTGGCAGTATCCTTATCCATGTCTAAAATCCATATATGAATGAGTACATACCATGTTTGTCTTTTTGTGACTGAGTTACTTCACTCAGGAGGGTTTCTTCTAGTGCCATCCATTTACTTGCGAATTTCAAGATTGCATTATTTTTTTTCTGCTGAGTAATACTCCATTGTGAAAATGTACCACATTTTCTCTATCCACTCTTCAATTGAGGGGCATCTAGCTTGCTTCAAGTTTCTGGCTATTACAAATAATGATGCTATGAACATAGTGTAACACATGTCCTTGTTGTATGAATTTGCATCTTTTGGATATATGCCTAAGAGTGGAATCGCTGGGTCTTGTGCTAGATTGATTCCCATTTTCCTGAGGAATATCCATACTGATTTCCAAAGTGGGTGTACAAGTTGGCACTCTCACCAGCAGTGGAGGAGTGTTCTCCTCTCTCCACATCCTCTCCAGCATAAATTGTCTTTGGTGTTTTTGATTTTAGCCATTCTGACAGGAGTGACATGGTATCTCAGAGTTGTTTTGATTTGCATTTCCCCGATGGCTAAGGATGTTGAGCACTTTCTTAAGTGTCTCTTGGCCATTTTAGCCTCCTCTATTGAGAATTCTCTATTTAGTTCTGTACCCCATCTTTTAATTGGATCCTTTGGTGTTTTGCAGCCTTTCTTCTTGAGTTCTTTGTAAATTTTGGAGATCAGCCCTCTGTCAGATATGGGGTTAGTTAATATCTTTTACTATTCTGTGGGCTTATGTTTTGTCTTGCTGACTGTGTACTTTGCCTTACAGAAGCTTCTCAGTTTCAGGAGGTCCCATGTATTAATTGTTGACCTCACTGTCTGTGATACTGGTGTTATGTTCAATTAAAAAAAGAACATTCAGCACACTTCTCCCATGAATCATGGACAAGTCATGCATATCCAAGGACAGGAGGATCAATTGTACTCCAAACAGGTCTGATAAAAAATTATGCTCCATACAATGTTTTATGGTAATGGTCAAGCTCTCAAAGTTATCAGCAGAGACGTAGTTTAAAAACCTCACCATGAATGTATCAAGCACATTTGAAATATACTTTCATAAGACTAAGCATTTTTCCTTAACAGACACTCTAAAGGTCACAAGGAAATAGAATGTCACAATATAATTTATGAAAGAAATCAATAATCAACCAAAAGTCATATACCCTGCAAAATTATATTTCAGAAATTAAAGAATGATAAAGAATAAGAAAACATGAAAGATTTACTAACAACACCAACTTTATACATGATGCAAAATGGAATCCTATATGCGCAAGTAAAGGATTCAAAATTAATATCATTGAAACATATTAAAATATAATACTAAATGTCAATGTATACCTGAAAAGAGAAATAAAGAAGATCCATTCCATATAAGTACATGAAACAATACAGTCCCCAAGAATAGAGCTGCTGAGGTTTAAATATAGTTGCCACATTAGCCTGACATCTTAGTTCCATACCAGGTCACTCATAGAGGTGAAAAGTGAGAACTGACTTCATGGGGTATTCATCTTTCTTCCATAAAAGTGTACACACATACACACACACACACACATACACACACATATATATGTATGCATATATATACAAATCATAATGTTCAGAAATAAATAGCCTATAAAGATGAAGAATTAAGATGTCAAAAGAACAAAACAACACTAATCAGAAGCCAATTAAACAAGTAGGACTAAGTCATTTCATATCAATAATAGTTCTGAATACATAAGATTAATTTCTTCAATTATAGGACTCATATTAGTTCATGTATCAAAACAAGATCTAAGAATATGCTGTGCAACTGACTTACTTCACCACTACACATATACAGAAAGGAAAACAAAAGAAGAAATGAAGAAAAAATAATCATTTTCTTCCCTTAAACTACCAGGAAAAGGAATCAGTTCTTCAGGGAAACAAATACCTTTCATAGCAAAGTATAATTGCATTGTCAATACAGGAAGATTTTTGGTTCTGTGTATTTGTGTATTTCTCTTTTCTTGGTCATAAAAATGTTCACTGTGCCATTGTGAAATATCATACATGTGAAATAAACTTTTTAAAAATACAAACAATAGAAAAAACTTTATTATTCAGCAATCTATGGATAACTTGTATTTATATTACATCCTAAATATTATTTAGATTCAACTTTCTTTTAGTAAGTTGACAAAATTTTTTCAATATACCTCAAGATATTAAACATATAAAAGGAGAATCTATAAGAAGGATGAAATATTTAATATGATGTAAATATGAAACAAATTTATAAGAAGAAGTTTCTGCATGGTAAAATAAGAACAACAAATCTAGCAAGTTTAATCAGATCACAAAGTTCTGAATAAACAACACTAGGTTCTTAGAAAGTAAAGATGATTTACTTATGCATAGTATAGATAGCTGATCAAAGTTTAACTTTAGTGTACTAATATGAAACCTCTCTTTGAATCCATCTGAATCATATAAGCTATTGATCTCCTTTTCTTGAAATATATTAAAGCTTACACACAAACACACACACACACACACACATATGGTGAATGATTTATCTCATGTGCTCTTGGTTTCGATTTGCCTAGATTTTATTGAGTATATTTGCATCAATGTTCATGAGGGAGATGGGTTTGTAGTTTTCTATCTTAGTTGTGTCTTTCTGTGGTTTGGTTACCAAAGTAATTGTAGCCTTCTAAAAAGAGTTTGGCATTGACCTTCTGCTTCTATTGTGTGGAAAAAAAGACAAATAATGGTATTAGCTCTTCTTTGAATTTCTGGGAGAATTCTGTGCTGAAATCATTTGGCCCTGAACTTTTTTGGTTCAAAGAATTTTGATGACTGCTTCTATTTATTTAGGTGTTATAGGTCTATTTAAATTATTTGTATGTTCTTGATTTAATTTTGGTAGGTGATATCTATCCAGAAAATCATCCATTTCCTTTAAATTTACATTTTGTGGAATACAGGTTTTCAAAGTATGAGCTGATGATTTTCTGCATTTCCCCAGTGTCTGTTGTTATGTCCCCATTTTCATTTCTGACTTTGTTAATTTGAATGTTCTCTGCCTGCCTTTTGGTTAGGATGCTTAAAGCTTTGTCTATCTTGTTGACTTTCCCAAAGAATCAGCTCTTTATTTCATAGATATTTTTATTATTTTCTTTGTTTCTACTTTACTGATTTCAGCTCCCAATTTGATTATTTTCGGGCATCTACTTCTCCTGGGTGAGTTTGCTTCTTTTTGTTTTTGAGCTTTCAGGTGTTCTATTAATTCTCTAATGTGGTTATTCTTCATGTGAGCACTTAGTGCTCTGAACATTCCTGTTAGAACTGCTTTCAGGAAGTCTCATATGTTTGGGTACATTGTGACTTCATTTTCATTGTATTCTAGGAAAGCTTTGATTTCTTTCTTTATTTCTTCCTTTACCCAGGGGTGATGCAAGTGAGCATTTTTCAATATCCATGAGTTTGTAGGCTTTTGGCAATTTGTGTTGTTGAATTTTAATTTTAAGCAATTGTGGTCTTATAAGATTCAGAGGGTTATTCCAATTTTTTTTACATCCGTTGAGGTTTGCTTTATTGCCAAGTATGTGATCAATCTTAGAGAAGATTCCATGTGGTGCTGAGAAGAAGGTATATTCTTTTGTGTTTGGATGGAACAGCCTATAGATATCTGTTAAACCTAATTGGGTCATAACTTGTGTTATTTCCTTTGATTCTTTGCTAAATTTCTGTCTGGTAGTCCTGTCCAGTGGTGAGAGTAGGGTGTTGAAATCTCCCACTGTAAGTGTGTGGGGTTCCATGTGCGATTTGAATTTTAATAATGTTTCATTTATTAATGTGGGTAGCTTTGTCTTTGGGAAATAGATGTTGAGAACTGAGACTTCATGCTGATGATTTTTCCTGTGATGAAATTGAAATGACCTTTTTCATCTTTTTTGATTAATTTTAGTTTGAAGTCTAACTATTAGGATAGATACACCTGCCTGCTTCTTAGGTCCATTTGAATGGAAAATATTTTCCTAACTCTTATCTCTGGGGCAATGTCTGTCTTTGAAGGTGAGATGTGTTTCTTGTGTGCAGCGGAAGAATAGATTTTGTTTCATCTTCATTCTGTTATCCTGCTTTTTTATTGGTGAGTTAAGACGATTGATATTGAGGGATATTAACGACCACTGATTGTTGATTCTTGTGTGTTTTGTATTTGTTTCTGGTGGTGGTATTGTGTGTGTGTGTGTGTTTCCCCAATTTCTGGATTTTAGTAAAATGAGATAATCTATTGTCTATGTTTTGTGAGTGTAGTTAATTTCCTTGGTTTGGAGTTTTCCTTCCAGGACTTTCTGTAGGGCTAAATTTGTGTATATGTATTGTGTAAATCTGGTTTTGTCATGGATATCTTGTTTTCTCCAATGATATTGATTGAGAGTTTTGCTGCGTATACTTGTCTGGGTTGAACTCTGTGGTCTTTTATTGTTTGTCTACAAACAATGTTCTAACATCTATCCAGGGCCTTCTGGCTTTCAGAGTTTCTATGGAGAAGTCAAGTGTAATTCTGATAGGCTTGCCTTTATATTACTTGATCTTTTTCTTTCTCTGCTCTTAATATTCTTTATTCTGTATGTGTGGTGTTTTGTTATTATGTGGCAAGGGGACTTTTTTTTAAAGTCTAGTCTATTTGATGTTTGGTAAGCTTCTTGTACTTTCATAGGCATATCCTTCTTTAGATTGGGAATGTTTTCTTCTTTGATTTTATGTTGAATATCTTTTCTACACATCTGAACTGGGCTTCTTTGCCTTCTTCTATACCTGTTATTCTTAGGTTTGGTCTTTTCATGGTGTCCCATATTTCCTGAATATTTTGTGTTAAGGGTTTGTTGGATTTAAGATTTTCTTTGGTAGTTATATCTGTTTCCTGTAGTTTATCTTCAGCATCTGAGATTCTGTCTCCCATCCCTTGTATTCTGTTGGCTATGCTTGTATCTGTTGCTCCTGATCATTTACTCAGCTTTTCTATTTTCAGCATTCCTTCAGTTCGTGTTTACTTTATTGTCTCTATTTCGATTTTTAGGTCTTTAACTGTTTCAATTGTTTCATTCATCTGTTTGATTTCTTTTATTGACTTCAAGAGATTTGTTGATTTCTTGTATTTTTGGGTTGTATTTTCTTCTATTTTAAATGGATTTTCTCATATCTTCTTTGAGGGCCTCTATCTTTTTCTTGAGGTTGTTTTGAAGGTCATTCTTTTCTGTTTCATCTGTGTTGGGATGTTCAGTTTTTGCTGGTGTAGAGTCCCTAGACTTTGGTAGGGTCATATTGGTTTTTATGTTGTTAACTGGTTTTTTTTGTATTGTCATCTTCCCATCCCTTCATCCAGTGGGAGCTTGTTGGGTCTCTTCCTCTCCTGGTGGTTATAGGTCTAAGTTTCTCTTCCAGTGGATTCATGCCGGTCCAATACGCAGATGGGTTTCATGATTGGTGCAGGTAGGTCTGAGACACTCTAGGTGAGGGGCAGGCCCAGGAAGATAAAATATGGGGGACTTAGGGAGTTAGGCCCTGAGAACAGCCCACATTCACCTCAAGCAGAAAGGGGTGAAAACTGAGGTGTGGCAGGACTCAGAGTGGTCGATTCTGGTGGGGCAGGTCCACTCTATGTACAGAGCATACCCAGGAAGATCAAACCAGGAGGATGTTTGGAGTTGGAGCCCTGACCAGAGCAAACTCTCATGTCACTTTTGAATACCTATTTTTACCCATTCTTTCCTCATTTTGCGTTTGTTGGAAACTTCTATTACAACTTTGTTCTCTAGTGTCATAAATTTTAGTATAGTTACATTTTTTTCTCTTTCCTGTTGGTCATGTGTGTGTGTGTGTGTGTGTGTGTGTGTGTGTGTGTGTGTGTGTGTATGTGTTTGTGATACTATTAGTCACATTAGATTTACTTATAGGGAAAGTAAATGTGGGTAGCTGAGTAGCTGTGAATAGGAAACAGTTTTACAGGAATAGGAGTTGAAAGGATTCATTAACTGTTAAATGACACTGGTGTATACACTCAAGATACTACATATAGATAGATAGATAGATAGGTTATGAAAATGTTATAAAAAATTTCTTGTCACATGCAAATAAGGACATTTAAAAGTTATTTTCTCTAGTTGTATTGAACATATTTTTCATGCTTAATTTTGATACAGAAGACTGAAGAAAGAATAGGTATAAGGACCATTCTTTGTGGATTCTGAGTTCTAAAAATAGTGTATATACATAAATGGGTGATTAAAGTTGTACTCTCTGGGGCTGGAGAGATGGCTTAGTGGTTAAGAGCACTGGCTGCTCTTCCAGGGGACCTGGGTTCAATTCCCAGCACCCACATGACAGCCCACAACTGTCTGTACCTCCTGTCCCAGAGGATCTGCCACCCTCACACACACATACATGCAGGTAAAACATCAATGTACATAAATAAAAATTGTTTTTTAGAAAAGTAGTGCTTACTATACATAATGGGAAGATAATGGGCTGGAATCTAGAAGAAGAGACAGACATTTTGAGACTAAAATCTAAAATGATGAAAGAAACTAAATGGAAGAAGTATTGCAGACAAAAAAAGTATGCTAAAAGGCCCAAATTTCTGAAACTTTCTTAGTCTTATTCATGACAAAATATCTAACAATGTAGAAAAACATCACTTTTTGATCATATCACAAGGCATCTGAATTTAGAACACTGGTTATTGCTGAAAGCGTAGAAATTCATTGAACCTAGACAATTTGATTGATCCAATGGCAGCTTGAAAGCAATTTTGTCTTACAGAAGTTAACCAAGTATAAGAAAATAAAACTTCAGTACTCTTTGCTGAATTGTTGTGATTTTATTTAAGATTTTGGAATTTGATGCATATGAAACATGCCTTAGTTGTACATGGCTGATTTTGCATTGCCAATTGCATATTAAGATTACCAAGAATTCTGTTTAGAAAATTTCTTGACAAATTAATATATTTAGAATCCAGTGTTTCTAATCATAAAATTGCAGAAAATAACATAATGTTAAGTCCTGTGTATACAGTGATATTTCTTAGCCTTTGCATTATTCCTGACTATTTGGAATTGTGAAAGAATATCTTTATCATACTGTTGCAGCTTAAACTTAGATCAATTTATCAATAATAATGTTAATGTTAATTTTGGATCTACAATGAGATGTAGTCAGCAGTGTTATTTTTATTTGTTTACTTGAGTGAGTTCTCAAAAGTCCAATAATCAGGGCGTCATTATTTGTGGTTGTGGTTATTTGCATATTTCTGGAAAATATCAGAATTTGATCAAATATGCTATGAAATAAGATATATGTGAATAATCATCCTAAAACACACTACAGAGTCAGGAAAAAGAAAAAGACGGTGGTAGAGTTGTTTCCAAAAGTATGTGGTTTTACTCTCTGTGTTTTTTGTTACATGTGGTATCTTATCTATTACAATGATAACTTTAAAATATTAATGAAAAATTTCACAAATAGTGGCTGCAGAGATTGCTCAGCAGTTACAAGGTATACTAATCTTGCTGAAGATCATAGTTTGGTTTCCAGCACCCACATCAGACAGTACATAACCAGCTCTAAGTAGCTCTGAGGGTCTGATGCCCTCTTTTGACATCTACAGAATCCTACTCTAAACTACACATATCCACAAATACATAATTAAATCTATAACATTAAAATTCAATAAAAAGCCACATATGGTGGCACATCCCTTTACTTCTAGCACTTGGGATTCAGAGGCAGGAGGATCTCTGAGTTCAAGCCTGCCTGTTATATAGAGTGAGTTCCAGGACAACCATGGCTACCAGAGAAAGACTATCTTGAAAAACCAAAATGAAAAAATCTGTAAACAAATACATGTAAGTTTTATAACATTCACTGTTCTGAGTAGCAAACCGAAATGTTGAGCTGTTCAAAACTGCTTATGATATGAAAAACTTCTGTGTAGTGTACACACAGTATAACCACTGTCTACACACATTGTGTAAGACTCAACTCACTTATCAGATTAACTTTTGCAGTACCACAGTACTTGAACTCAAGGAACTTCTTTTTTACTTTGCCATAAGTCTAACCCATAAAGATAAGCTATGAAGTCCTCATTTTATGTGCAAGGATGTAGATTTGTCAATATATAATAAAAGAAAAGCACAGCTGGGTTCTACTATCTATAATGAGAATAAATCTATTACTGCAATTCTTAAAAATAAAGAATAAATTGATATTTATTGACAAATTTTTCAAAGAATAAATTAATAATAACAAGTAAAACTAGAAATTTCAAGACTTAATAATGAAAATAAAATGTAGGGACACTGGTGACTTTCAGCAGAAATACTGGTGTGTTATCACATCAGATCTTTGGTCTTTAAATCTAATATTGTGTTAAAATACATGCATATATATTGCAATAATTAATTGGTTTAGATATGGAATTAACCAATTATTTGTGTATCATAGTAGTTAATCAATCTTGATAAAGTTAATGAAAATATTTTAGTGCATCAACATGAATCCTATTGTGAATATTTGGCTGTTCAATGCAAGATACAAAAGTTATTATTATAATTTGTTAACATGGAATTGTTTAGGTATGATCATACAGGGAAATGTTAAGTGTGTGGAATTTGGTATAATTTGTGACTTTATGAGTCTACTAGGGTTGTTTGAACATATCATACCCAGAGAAGCAGGGGATTACTGTACAACTCAAATGACCTTGAGGAAGATACAGTTTGATGAATTACAATATTTTCATTAATTAATGAGGTCTTGCCCTGACTCCCCTCAAGGATGGATTGTGACCTGGGCATTTTAAGAAATAAAATTCTTCCTCGTCAATTTGCTTTTAGTCAAACAAATTAGGATAGAGGAAAAATAAACTTTCTAATCAGGTAGAACTGCCCTCATTTACAGTGACTGTTCTTCAGTGTTTATATCATTTTACCATACATATACTACAAGCTGAGCTGCAATAATATTTGCTTTAATGCCAATGAATGTCACATACAGGCACATCTAGCTAGCTTTAAAATATGGGATGAATTCTGAAGACACCCTAGAATTTGGGTAACCACAAGCATAGATCTAGCTACATATTCTGCAACCAGAGGGATTTCAAAGCAAGAACAGGAGACAAAATAACCAGAAGTTTGCATATTGAAACTGTCTCAGCAGTGTACAATACAGTAAGTTGGTCTTGTAATGTTGACAGTATTTGATGATACAGAACATTCAGAATCAATTTACTATTGATTCAAGAACCTCTCATAAGTAAACATATCTACTGCTTTCAGCCGTCTGTTGGAAAACTGCCTTTTATTCTCTAGAGCTTTTCAGACTCAATAACACATACAGGGCATACTCAAAAGAAGCATATATTTATAGGATCCAGAAGTTTTATTATTTTGTTTATACACATACAATTAAATATCTGCATTACCACTTCCACAACACTGATAAATGATGTATTAAATGATACAGATTGGATACTGTGCTGATTAGGGTCATTTTAAAGATATTTATGAAAACATATTTAAAAGAAATGCTCTGTGAAATGTTTGTGAATAGGTAGGATGTGTGATGGTTAGGCAAGAAAACATTTTAAACGATCTCAGGTCAGATTGCATGTGTGCTGTGGCAAGAGGAGCAGCTATGAGTAAGGAATGTATGAGGTAAGGCAAGCATGAATTTGATCAAGGATTATGGTCCCATTTATGGGTTTAATTACAAAATTTTCAGCAAGTCCTTTGCTATTTGAGACTCAGTTTTCTTATCTGTAAAATGAAAGACAGTAATATCTCTTTCCAAATGATTATCATGAGAACCAAATTAGACCATGTAGGTAAAAAATTCTAGCACATGGTTTAGCATTTGGAAGACTCTCACCACATGTGGATTTTCATCTTCCCTGTTTATCTCTCTTGGAAGTGAACACTACCAGATGGGGAGAGTTAATTGAAAAGAACATTAAAAGGCAAACTGTATATTTTGAACTTGCTATGAAAGCTGATTAAAAAACCCAGTTGCTCTTTTAGGAAGTATGTGACCTATTTATAAGTAAAGTATCTATAAAAATTGCACTGTATGTGGGAAATGTTCATTAAACAGGCACTTTCAAAAGTAATTATGGAATGTAAATTGTGGTATGTGATATAAAAAATAACAAGGCTAAATAAAAGAAAAATCATGGGGGTTGCATAGTTTAGAATTGAAAGAGTAAAGATAGTCTTCCTGTGAATGTGACACTTAAATGGTAGTAGAAAATTGAGTATTGGAGATGAATTAAAAGAAACAAAATGCAATGGCTGCAGAGAGAAAGGTACACAATGCTCCAGTGTGAGATAGTGTTTTATTCACTTAAAGACCTGAAAGAATGGAGCAATTAAAAGTAATACATGATGGACTGGAGAGATGGCTCAAAGGTTAAGAATATTGACTGCTCTTCCAGAGGTCCTGAGTTCAATTCCCAGCAACCACAGTTTGGCTCACAACCATCTGTAGTGAGATCTGATGCCTTCTTCTGGCCTGAATGCATATATACAGGCAGAACAATGCATACAAAATAAATAAATACATTTTTAGAAAACAAAAGTAATAGATGATAAAAGAAAAATGAGGTCACAGAAGTAAGCAGTGAGGATACCACTGCTATCGAAGAGACTTAATAGGGAGTGTTTATAAAGCTTAATTTCCTTAATTTCAACCAATCAAAAGTGAGAGTGAGCAGATAAATTAGGAATTTATTGCAGTAGGCTAGTGGAGGCAGTGACAGAATATACTACACAGATAAAAGATTAAGCTCTATTTTGAAGAGTGAAACTTGATGATAAATTTAATATAGATGGTAAAAGCAAAATAGTTTGTGGATGATGTGTAGAATTGGGGACTAAAGAACTACATCAGCTGTGATAAATTTATGATTAAAACCTTTGTAGGTAGAGAACCAATAATTATTCTTGCATAGAGCTATTATTAATATATGAAAGACTCAAATGGAACTGCCTGGTCAGAAGGTATATATGTACGATAGTTATATCATGTAAAATATGTGTTGAATCTAATAAATGGGAAACTGAGCTATCATTTTAAAATTGTATTTTTAGATTTCTTTCTATAAATATTCTAGAATTTTTATGTATTTATTTGTAGTTGAGAATTATTATAAAGCAATATCTCTAAAATTTGTTTTAGATAAAACCTATGCATTCAAAAATAATCCTGGGGCGAACCCAGCTTAAGGTGAGATTGGGTCTCTGGAGGGGGGACACGCCCCATCCCCTGGCCAACACCCATCCCCTCGATCTTCCGGGGCCAATCCTGGAATCAAGAAAACCCGCCCACACAGGAAAGACATCAGCCCTTCCAGGCCCCAACATCCGGCAACCCCAGCTTCAGCTTAAGCTTCAGTGTCAGCATCCCCAGCTTCAGCTTCAGGAAGGAAGGAGACCAGTGGAGACTGAAAGACCCCACCAGCACCCACTGGAAGAAGAGATGGGAGGAAGACAGAATAAGAGCTCACTCAGCAATAGAAAGACAAACATGACTCCACCAGAATCTAGGGAACCAACACCAGCAAGACCTGAAAAGTACTACATAGATGAAGCAGAGGAGACAGACCTTAAAATTATTTTATGAAGATGATAGAGACCCTCAAAGGAGAAATGAGGAAATCCCTTAAAGAAATAGAAGAAAAAACAAACAAAAAAACCCATGAAATGGGGAAAAATTCAAGAAATAAACAAATCTCTCAAAGAATTTAAGGAGCATCAAGAAAAAAACAATCAAACAAATGGAGGAAACAACTCAAACAGTTGAAGGATTGAACGCTGAAATAGAAACGATAAAGAAAACACACAACGAAGGGATGCTGGAAATAGAAATGCTGGGTAAATGATCAGGAAATACAGATGCAAGTATCACCAATAGAATACAAGAGATAGAAGAGAGAATCTCAGGGGTTAAAGACTCCTTAGAGGATATAGAGTCGTCAACCAAAGAAAATCTCAAAACCAACAAATCCTTAACACAAAATATCCAGGAAATATGAGATACTGTGAAGAAGCCAAACCTGAGAATAATAGGTATAGAAGAAGGTGAAGAAATACAGCTCAAAGGTACAGAAAACATATTCAACAAAATCCTAGAAGAAAACTTCCCTAACCTAAAGAAGGTTATGCCTATGAAAATACAAGAATCTTACAGAACACCAAATAGGCTGCACCAAAAAAAAGTCATTTCACCATATAATAATCAAAACATCAAACCTACAGAATAAAGAGAAAATATTAAGAGCAGCTAAAGAAAAAGGCCAAGTAACATATAAAGGCAGATCTATCCGAATTACACCTGACTTCTCAATGGAAGCTATGAAAGCCAGAAGATCCTGGATAGCTGTCCAACAAACCCTAAGAGAACAAGGATGTCAACCCAGACTACTATATCCAGCAAAGCTTTCAATTAACATTGATGGAGAAAACAAAATATTCCATGACAAAGAGTAAAGGGTTAGGAAAAGATCTTCCAGTCAAACGGTCCCATGAAACAGGCAGGTGTATCAATCCTAATATTTCACAAACTAGACTTCAAATTAAAATCAATCAAAAGAGATGAAGAAGGGCACTTCATATTCAACAACGGAAAAGTCCATCAAGATGAAGTCTCAATTTTAAACATCTATGCCCCAAATACAAAGACACCTACATTTGTAAAAGAAACATTACTAAAGCTCAAATTTCACATAAAATCTCACAAACCAATAGTAGGAGACTTCAACCCTCCACTCTCACCGCTAGACAGGAACTCCAGACAGAAACTTAACAAAGACACAAAAGAACAAATTGAAGTTATGACCCAACTGGGTTTAACAGACATCTATAGAACATTCCACCAAAATACAAAGGGATATACCTTTTTCTCGGTGCCACATGGAACCTTCTCTAAAATTGACCACATAATAGGAAACATAACAAATCTCCACAGTTACAAAAAAAATGGAATAACCCCCTGTATCTTATCAGACCACCATGCATTAAAATTAGAATTCAACAATAACACAAATCGCAGAAACCCTACAAACTCACAGAAATTAAACAATGCACAATTGTACCATCCCTGGGTAAAGGAAGACATAAAAAAAGAAATTAAAGAGTTCCTGGAATTCAAGGAGAATGAAGACACACATACGCAAACGTATGGGACACTTTGAAAGCAGTGCTGAGAGGAAAGTTCATAGCACTAAGTGCCCACATGAAGAAACTGAAGAACAGTCATACTAGAGAATTAATAGCACAGCTAAATGTTATAGAACAAAAAGAAGCAAACTCACCAAGGAAGAGTAGACGCCAGGAAATAATCAAATTGAGGGCTGAAATCAATCAAGTAGAAACCAGGAAAACATTGAGAAGAATCAATGAAACAAAGAGTTGGTTCCTTGAGAAAATCAAAATAGACAAACCTCTGTCCAAACTAACCAAAAGACAGAGAGAGAGCATGCTAATTAACAAAATCTAAAATGAAAAAGGGGACATGACAACGGACTCTGAGGAAATCCCGAGAATCATCAGGGCATACTTAAAAATCAGTACTCCAAAAATTCAAAAATGTAAAGGAAATGGACAATTTCCTTGATAGATATCATTTGGCAAAACTAAATGAAGAGCAGATAAACAATCTAAATAGTCCTATAACCCTTAATGAAATAGAAGCAGTCATCAAAAGTCTCCCAAACAAAAAAAAAAGCCCAGGCCCAGATGGCTTCAGTGGAGAATTCTATGAGAAAATCAAACAAGAGCTAATTCCAATACTCCTCAAAGTACTCCACACAATAGAAGCAGGAGGCTCACTGCCAAACTCTTTTTATGAGGCTACAATTACATTGATACCCAAGCCACACAAAGACACAACTAAGAAAGAGAACTATAGACCAATTTCCCTCATGAACATTGATGCAAAAATACTCAATTAAATACTCGCAAACTGGATTCAAGAACACATAAGAAAAAATCAACCACCATGATCAAGTAGGCTTCATCCTAGGAATGCAGGAATGTTTCAACATTAGAAAATCTATCAATGTAACCCACCATTATAAAAAAACTGTGAAAGAAAATCCACATGATCATCTCACTAGATGCTGAAAAAGCCCTTAACAAAATCCAGCACCCATTCATGATAAAGGTCCTAGAGATATCAGGGATAACAGGAACATACCTTAATATAATAAAAGCAATATACAGTAAAAGAACAGCTAACTCCAATCTAAATGGAAAGAAATTCAAAGCAAGTCCTCTAAAATCAGGAACAAGACAAGGCTGTCCACTCTCTCCATATCTCTTCAATATTGTACTTGAAGCTCTAGCTACAGCAATAAGACAAAAAAAGGAGATCAAGGGGATACAAATATGAAAAGAAGTCAAACTTTCACTATTTGCAGATGATATTATAGCTTACATAAGTGACCTGAAAAACTCCGCAAGGGAACTCCTAGAGCTGATAAACACCTTCAGCAAAGTGGCAGGATACAAGGTAAACTCAAAAAAATCAGTGGCCCTATTATATACAGATGATGAAGTGACTGAGAAAGAAGTCAGAGAAACATCACCCTTTACAATAGCTATAAACAGCATCACATATCTGGGGATAATGTTAACTAAGGAAGTGAAAGACCTGTATATCAAGAACTTTGAGTCTTTAAAGAAAGAAATCAAAGAGGATACCAGAAAATGGAAAGATCTCCCATGATCTTGTATTGGCAGGATCAACATAATAAAAATGGTAATCTTGCCAAAAGCAGTCAAAAGATTCAAAGCAATCCCTTTCAAATTTCCGGCACAATTTTTCAAGGACCTGGAAAGAACAATAATTAACTTTATATGGAAAAACAAAAGGCCCAGGATAGCCAAAACAACCCTATACAATAAAGGAACTTCAGGAGCCTTCACCATACCGGACTTCAAGCTCTATTACAGAGCTATAGTCCTGAAAACAGCTTGGTATTGGTTCAAATATACCAAGGAGGTAGAACAATGGAACCACATTGAAAACCCTGATTTTAACCCACACACCTATGAACACTTGATTTTTGACAAAGAAGCTAAAACTATACAATGGAAAAAAGAAAGCATCTTCAACAAATGTTGCTAGCATAACTGGGTCCTGGTATGCAGAAGACTGCAGATAGATCCATATTTATCACCTTGTACAAAACTTAAGTCCAAATGGAACAAAGATCTCAACGTAAGTCCAGCCACACTGAAACTTTTAGAAGAGGAAGTGGGAGATACTCTTCAACGGGTTGGTACAGGAGAGCACTTCCTGAACATAACACCAGTGGCACAAACACTGAGATTGACAATTAACAAATGGGACCTCCTGAAACTAAAAAGCTTCTATAAGGCAAAGGACACAGTCAACAAGACAAAAAGGCAGTCCACAAAATGGGAAAAGATATTCACTAACCCCACATCAGACAGAGGGCTAATCTCCAAAATTTACAAAGAACCAAAGAAGCAAGATACCAGAACACCAAAGGATCCTATTAAATAGTGATGTACAGATCTCAAGAGAGAATTCTCAATAGAGGAGGCAAAAATGGCAAAGAGACACCTAAGAAAGTGCTCAACATCCTTAGCCATCAGGGAAATGCAGATCAAAACAACTCTGAGATACCACCTTACTACTGTCAGAATGGCTAAAATCAAAAGCACCGAAGACAATTTATGCTGGAGAGGATGTGACGAGAGGGGAACACTCCTCCACTGCTGGTGGGAGTGCCACCTCGTACAGCCACTTTGGAAAGCAGTATGGAGATTCCTCAGGAAAATGGAAATCAAACTACCACAAGACCCAGCAATTCCACTCTTAGGCATATATTCAAATGAGCCAAATTCATACAACAAGGGCATCTGCTCCACTATGTTCATGACAGCATTATTTCTTTTTTTTAAAGATTTATTTATTTATTATGAATACAACATCCTGCCTCCATGTATGTATGTCTACACATCAGAAAAGGGCACCAGATCTCATTATGGATGGTTGTGAGCCACCATGTGGTTGCTGGGAATTGAACTCAGGACCTCTGGAAGAGCAGTCAGTGCTCTTAACCTCTGAGCCATCTCTCCAGCCCCCATAACAGCATTATTTCTAATAGCCAGGACCTGGAGGCAAGCTAGATGCCCCTCAACTGAAGAGTGGATAGAGAAAATGTGGTACATTTACACAGTGGAGTATTACTCAGCAGAAAAAATAATAATGGAATCTTGAAATTCGCAGGTAAATGGATAGCACTGAAAGAAACCTTCCTGAGTCAGGTAACCCAGTCACAAAAATAAAAACATAGTATGTACTCACTCATATATGTATTTTAGACATGGATCAGGATAGTGCCAGTCTGCACTTCCACTGACAGAGAGTCTGGGAAACAGGAAAGAACCTAAAAGATATGCATAGCACCCCAGAGAAGAGGAATGAGGCAAGATCCTCTGAACAGATGGGGAACACGGCAAAGGGTGGGGGGAGTGGGAGCTGGGAAGAATAGAGGGGGAGAAGAGGAAGTGAGAGTAGGTCATGGGGGAACAAGAAGGTTGATTGGGGGATAGAATAGGAGGAAGAGGGAATCCTAGGTAAGAAGACAGATCAGGCACCAGTGTGACCTCTAGTGACCTAAAGGGATGACACCAATTGGCAAGCTAAGCAATAGTGGAGAGAACACCTCGAATGCCTATTCCTGATAATGAACTAGATGTCTATAACCACCCTGGAGCCTTCATCCAGTGACTAATGGAAGCAGTGGCAAACACCCACAGTTAAACACTGAACTTAACCCAAGGAACCCAGTGACAGAGATAGAGGAGCAATGAGCAAATTGGCAAAGAATGGGCTGGCAAAACCAGCAGAGACAGCTGATCTGAACAGGGGAGTGCTCTTGGACCCCAGACCGACAGTTAGGAGGCCAGCATGGGACTGATTCGAACCCCCTGAATGTGAGTGTCAGTGAGGAGGCCTGGGCAACCTATGGGGCCCTTAGTAGTGGATCAGTGTTTATCCCTGGAATACAAACAGACATCGTGTGTCCATAATACAAAGAGTGATGCTCTCTCAGCCTGAACTCTTAGAGGAGTGCCTGGACCCCACCCTGAGTGAAATGTGAGACTCCAGATATATCCTATGTGGAAGTAATTGGCAATAGGGTGGGAGGTTGGTGGGTTAGGGGGTTGCTGGAGGAGCGAGGGAGAGGGAACTGGGATTGACATGTAAAACAAGCTATTGAAAATTAAAATAAAAATATGAAAATGTAATTTATTGCAAAAAAACAAAAATTAATCCTTCTGTCATATTAGACTGATGTTTGTTTTATTATTATATTATTATCATAAACATACTAATATTATTTCCTTATCAGAGTGTAATGTATACTCACAAGTTCAAATATGGAAAACACCTTTAGATCCTGTATATAAAAGATATGGGTCAATATCACACTTAAGCAAGTAGAATTTTCTTGACAAAAAAACAGTAGATCTTTATCCTCTGACTGTGTATACACTAAAACAAAAATAAACCTTTAAAGGTATTATTGTTAAGCCAATCGCTTCTTATATATTTAGGAGAAAGAAGAAATTATCCTCCACAAGAAATTGTAATCTAGACTTTTACTAGCCTGAGAGAAATTTAATAGACTAAAAAAGAATGTGTAGTCTATAGGATCAAGGCCAAACAAGTACTGTCTAGGTTGAATTTTAGTCGTATGAATTTATTGCATATATTTTCAAATATAAAAGGCAGTTAACAGTGAGCCTTCTTTTAAATTCTCTTGAACTAAAAATACAGGAAAATTCTAAGGCAAATTTACTATCCCAAAAGGAATCATGATATAAACTGTGTACACATAAATAAGTAACATAAACTTTCTCTGTCTCAGTCTCTTTAACCCCAAATAAGCATATTGCTCTTAAAAAATCTATCCCAAATTTAGAATGTACAGATTTCTCCCAGTCTGCTAGGGCCTGTTTTTTCAGAAATGTGTCTCTGTATTCTATGTTCACATAACATAAATTGAAAGATTCCCTGTATTTCAGAGACATTGTTATGCCTGAATATTTTGAACTCATTTGCATATCATGTTTTCTGAAGTGAACTATTTTTTGTTCTAGACAATTGAGAACTTGATTTTACAGTAGACTAATTTTATGAAATTTCTTTTATGAAAAGGAGTCTGACCATTTTTAATGACCTGATAAAGATGTTAATCAAACGGCTTTTGATGATTCAGTAATACTCCTTAAAATAATTAAGATGTTGATTGTCCAGAAGACAGTGATGCACATATAATTCAACGGGAGTTACTAGAGCAATCACTGTGCCATTTGTTTGAGAAAATTAGACATTGGTTCATTAGGGCCAATATAATTTTAGTTTAGATTCTCCAGATCTGTAATAATCATGCCCACTGAGACCTATTTATTCTCTGTACAAGTAGTATTATAGTTGACAGAAGCGAAGGAGTTTCATTTGCTAGTTTTTTGTTCTTGACATTTTAAAATATCTGAACTATTCTGCATTCATGAAACTATTCTGCACATGAAAATAAAAGCACACAAAATTTCCTAAGTTGAGCTTTAAAGCTTCTGGGGGAAAATGTAAATATATATGTGTTTATAATTGTGAAGAGTTTTTATCTTTCATAATTGAAGTATATGGACTCATCACATATAATTTAGTTTCTTTTACTATAACTAAATGTAAAACTAAAACTTAGAGCATGGAAATAGTAAAATAATACCTTAATTTTTTTTTTTTTGGTTTTTTGAGACAGGGTTTCTCTGTAGCTTTGGAGGCTGTCCTGGAACTCAATTTGTAGACCAGGCTGGCCTCAAACTCACAGAGATCTGCCTGCCTCTGCCTCCCGAGTGCTGGGATTAAAGGCGTGTACCACCAACGCCCGGCAAAATAATACCTTTAATTAGGAACTACACAAGGTAAAATATTATGACAAGTTGTTTATGTGTAAATGTTTATGTCTAAATATTTATTCCAAGAAAATGATAATGTACATTTAATATAGCATCAGTAAATATTTTATATGGCATATGTAATTTAGCATTCAGAAACATTTATGAGATATACAAATATTTGTAAAATATTTTCTGAATTGTCATTGATTTGCTTAAACAGTATTTGTTAAACAACATTCACAAGAAACATCATCTAAAATATATATATATATTTTACTCTAGGTGATAAATGATAAAAGTAATGACCAAAAATTCTGTGCCCCTTTTTTGATATATAACCTAGCATATGTACATGTCTATATACTGATTTCTCTAAATTATAAGGAATTTAACAAGTAACATGTCATGAAATAAGTGAATGGATCTCTATTGATAGAAATAAGGGATAGATTCCATCAAACCAAACTGTAAGGACAGGTCTTACTGAAATCTGTATTGCTGAAACCTGAAGAATGAGAATTAAGCAAGACACAGGCATGATAATTCTCAACTGAGTACAGTTCAGAGCATAGAGGGCAAAGCACTTATAACAAAGTGATTCTAGACATTGAACTTCTGACTGACTGGTCCTCCTTCCTCCACCTCCCTCCTGTAGTATTGTAAGTGTGATAAGCCATGATTAAAGGTAATTCTTCTGAAATTATAAATACATCTCTGCAATGTTATATTTTACATTATATCATAAAATAATACACATGAATACCTCCAAGAACTTGTAGGTAAGTCCCTATTGCTGAAGACACCACACATTTTGAATACAACATAGAAAAATAGAGGTGGAACTAACCTGGACGCCTCCTTTCAGAATAGCTCTCAGAATATTCATAAGTACTATGCAACCTTCAAGGAAATTTGATATTTATACACATCTATAAAGCCTACACATAATAACCACAAAGACCAGGAAAACAAAATATCACCATAGGTTCAATAGTAGACTTTTACCCTGAAGGTAACCAAGCGACATCTAAGTGGATTTAAGGCTCACTCAATAGGAGTGGAATTGAAGCTTGGTATTGTAAACATTGGTAACTACCACGGGCTGATGAGGTCATGGACCCTAGAGGAGAAGCCAGTACTACCCTTTATTGATCGTGGGAGTGCCAACTTGTTCAGCCCCTTTGGAATCAGTATGGAGGAAATAAACCTACCACAAGACCCAGCAACTGCCCTCATATGCATATATCCAAGAGATGCCCAATAAAGGAGTGTTCCCCTTTTCCGCATCCTCTCCAGCATAAATTGTTGTTGGTGTTTTTGATTTTAGCCATTCTGACAGGAGTGTGATGGTATCTCAGAGTTGTTTTGATTTACATTTCCTGGATGACTAGGGATTTTGAAAACTTTGTCAAGTGCCTCTCAGCCATTTTAGACTCCTCTATTGAAAATTCTCTATTTAGTTCTGCAGCCCACTTTTTAATTGGACCTTTGATGTTTTGGAGACTTGCTTCTTGAGTTCTTTGTAAATTTTGGAGATCAGCCCTCTGTCAGATCTGGGGTTAGTGAATATCTTTTTCCATTCTGTGGGCTGCATTTTTGTCTTGCTGACTGTGTCTTTGCCTTACAGAAGCTTCCCAGTTTCAGTAGGTCCCATTTATTAATTGTTGATCTCACTGTCTGTGCTACTGGTGTTATGTTCAGGAAGCTGTCTCCTGTACCAATTCGTTCAAGGGTACCACCCACTTTCTCTTCTAAGAGGTTCAGTGTGGCTGGATTTATGTTGAGGTCTTTGATCCATTTGGACTTAAGTTTTGTGCATGGAGATAAACATGGATCGATCTGCATTCTTCTACATGCCAGCCTCCAGTTATGCCAGCACCATTTGTTGAAGATGCTTTCTTTATTCCATGGTATATTTTTAGCTTCTTTGTCAAAGATCAGATGTTCATACATGTGTGGGTTAATATCTGGGTTTTCAATTAGATTCCATTGGTCTACCTGTCTATTTTTGTGCCAATACCAAGCTGTTTTCAGGACTACAGCTCTATAATAGAGCTTGAAGTCAGGGATTGTGATGCCTCCGGTTGTTGCCTTGTTGAACAGGGTAGTTTTAGCTATGCTGGGTCTTTTGTTTTTCCATACAAAATTGATTATTGTTCTTTCAAGGTCTGTGAAGAATTGTGCTGGGATTTTAATGGGGATTGCATTGAATCTATAGATTGTTTTTGGCAGGATTGCCATTTTTACTATATTGATCCTGCCTATCCAAGAGCATAGGAGATCTTTCCATTTTCTGAGGGCTTCTTTAATTTCTTTCTTTAAAGATTCAAAGTTCTTGTGATACAGGTTTTTCACTTGTTTGGTTAGCATTACCCCAATGTATTTTATGTTGTTTGTGGCAATTGAAAAGGGTGATGTTTCTCTGATTTCTTTCTCAGCCCTTTTATCATCTGTATATAGTAGGGCTACTGATTTTCTTGAATTCATCTTGTAGCCTGCCACTTTGCTGAAGGAGTTAATCAGCTGTAAGAGTTCCCTGGTAGAGTTCTTTGGGTGATTCATGTAAACTATCATATCATCTGCAAATAGTGAATGTTTGACCTCTTCCTTCCAAATTTGTATCCCCTGATCCCCTTTTGTTGTCCTATGGCTCTGGCTAGAAATTCAAGTACAATGTTGAAAAGGTATGGAGAGAGTGGAAAGCCTTGTCTTGTTCCTGATTTTAGAATAATTGCATTGGGGTTTTGTCCATTTAGTTTGATGTTGGCTGTTGGTTTGCTGCATATATCTTTTATTATGTTTAGGTATGTTCCTGGTATCCCAGATCTCTCCAAGACCTTTATCATGAATGGGTGTTGGATTTTGTTCACAGGCTTTTTCAACATCTTGTGAGATAATCATGTAATTTTTCTTTTGCAGCTTGTATATATGATGGATTACATTGATGTATTTTCATATGTTGAAACATCCCTACATCCCTGGGATGAAACCTACTTGATCGTGGTGAATGACCATTTTGATGTGTTCTTGGATCTGATATGCCAGTATTTTATTAAGTATTTCTGCATCAATGTTCATGAGGGATATTGTCGCACCTGCTGTGCGGCCTGCATCTGAGAATGTAGCCAGGTGGTCGGGATAGATGACACAGAGACCAGTGGGGTGCTTTAAGAAAAACTTTATGCTTCCCAAGTCAGCTTAGGAGGAGATTCCAAGTCCACTTAGGAGAGAGAAGTCTCTCCAGGAAAAAAGAGCTTCCCTTTTTAAGGACTTCTGTCATCCATCTACATACAATTCTTTCCAGACTTCTCACCCTCCTGGCTGGTGGTTTAATCTCTGGCCCCAGAATCGGGGAGACACAGCAGGGGGGACAGGAAGAGGCATCTAGCCATAGGGGGTGTGAAAGTCATGGTATCTCAGTGAGCAAGCCCTTATCTGAGCCCTATCCAGAGCTTTAAAGCACTGAATTGTTTTCAGTAAACATTACACAGCTGCCTGCTTCCAGGCTGAAGGGGAAGTGGGTATCTGCTCAAGGTCTGGTGTCCCCACAGGATATTTGTCTGATGTTATCTTTCTTAGTTGTGTCTTTGTGTGGCTTGGGGATCAAGGTCATTGAACCTCATCGAAAGAGTTTGGCAAAGACCCTTCTGCTTCTATTGCGTGGAATACTTTGAGAAGAATTAGTATAAGCTTATCTTTGAATTTCTGGTAGAATTCTGCAATGATTTCATCTGGACCTGGGCTTTTTTTGGGTTGGGAGACTTTTGATGACTTCTTCTATTTCCATAGGGGTTATAGGTATATTTAAATTGCTTATCTGTTCTTGATTTAATTTTGGCAAGTGATAGCTATCCAGGAAGTAGTCCATTTATTTACATTTTTTGTATTTTGTGGAGTGCAGGTCTCAAAGTATGACCTGATGATTCTCTGAATTTCCTCAGAGTCCTTTGTTATGTCCCCCTTTTCATTTCTGATTTTGTTAATTTGCATGTTCACACTCTGCTGTTTCATAAGTTTGGACAAAGTTTTATCTATCTTGTTGATTTTCTCAAAGAACCAACTCTTCGTAGCATTGATTCTTCATATTGTTTTCCTAGTTTCTACTTCATTGATTTCAGTCCTCAAGTGGATTATTGCTTGGCATCTACTCCTCCTGCGGGAGTTTGCTTCTTCATGTTCTAGAGCTTTCAGCTGTTCTATTAATTCTCTAGTATAGCTATTCTCCAGTTTCTTCATGTGGGCACTTAGTGCTATGAACTTCCCTCATAACACTGCTTTCAAAGTGTTCCATAGGTTTGGGTATGTTATGTCTTCATTCTCATTGAATTCTAGGAAGTCTTTAATTTCTTTTTATAATTCTTCTTTGACACAGGAATGGTGCAGTTGTGCATTATTCAATTTCCATCAGTTTTTAGGGTTTCTGCAATTTGTGTTGTTGTTGAATTCTAATTTTAACGCATGGTGGTCTGATAAGATACATGGAGTTATTCCAATTTTTGTACCCGCTGTGGTTTGATATGTTGCCAAGTATGTGGTCGATTGTGATTTTTTCATTGTCTCTATTTCAGTTTTCAACCCTTGCATTGATTGCATTGTTTCTTGCTATTTTCAGTTTATCTTTTCATTCATTTGTTGCATTTCATGAATTTTTTGGTTTCTTCTTTCTTCCATTTCTTGCATTTTTTTTGGTTTGCTTTTTCTTCCAGTTCTTGCATATTTGATTAGTTTTTCCTTCCATTTCCTGCCGTTTTTGGTTTGATTTTTCTTACATTTCTTGAATTTTTTGCTTTGCTTTTTCTGTCATTATTTTGAGGGATTTTCCTATATCCTGTTTTAGGGCCTCTATCATTTTCATGATGCTGGTTTTATGGTCATTCCCTTCTGCTTCTTTTGCACTGTAATGTTAGAGTCTTGCTGGTGTAGAGTCTCTAGAATCTGGCAGTGCCATATTTGTTTTTCTGTTGCTCAGTGTGTTTTTGTATTGTCTATTTCCCATCTCTTCTTCTAGTGGGTGCAGAAAGAGCCCCTTACTGGTCTGGTGGTTAGGGGACCAGAGTTCCCTTTTGGTGGCTGCTAGCAAGTCCAATAATCTGGTATTTTTCTATTAGTCATCCTTGTTCTGGTCCCTTGGGTGGAGAAGAAGACCAGGAATCTGTGGTGCTTAACCTCCCACCTGGTCCCCTGGTCCCTTTGCTGGATCTGCTGGTTTCCTGGTCTCATTGGTGGAAGAGAAGACCTGGAATCTGTGGTGCTTGGCTCCCGCCAGGAATGAAAGCTCTGTGCAGTTCCCAGGCAATCCCTAGGCACCTCAATGCACACCCGGATGCAGGGCTTGTTTTACCTGGTTCCGCTGGAACAGATGGTCCCCTGGTCTCCCTGGATCTGCAAAATAAATAAAACTTCAAAAAAGAATATTTTTTACCTGTAGATTGAAACATATCCTTGCCTCTTCCATTGAGAATTAATCCAGTTGATTATGACAAGTGTCACACTATGTTATCACCCTTCAGGACATTGGGACCATTCCTAGGAAGGTAGATTCACTTCAGACAATGTAGTTTTTCTTCTAATAATATCCCTTCCAGTGTATTCCCTATTAGACACCAAGGGGTTTCATATACATCTGACTACCTGTCTGTGTCCTGACTCAGAAGTGCAGAACTTACATTTTTTTCTCTGTTGCATTCTTTTGGATGTTTTCCAGAACCTGAGTATTTTTCAGTCACCCTGCTACTTTGAGCTTCCTTACTATGTTTTCCCTGAAGCTCCTGTCCCAGATGTGTGGCTGCATGTTGCCATGTGCCTGAACTTTATGCCATCTTATCTCAAAGCACATCCTTTTTCTTTCTCTTCTCCATTTTCCTCCTGTAGGCAGATCTGAGATTTACAGTTTGCCTTCTCTGTATTTGTTTTTTGTTTGTTTTTAACTCTAATGGATTGTCATGGAGCCAAAATAATAATAGTTTATATGGACAGAAACAAGTGTCCAATAAGGATAGTGGGTCTGTTGGCTAAAGATAAACTGACTGGAGCAATAGTGAAATAAATGATTTCCACAGGCAAATAGAAATGAATAGTTTATAGTTTATCCAATGTAGAAAGCAATGTTGAGAGAAAAGGTTTTCCATCTATGTTTAAATTAGTATGACCACTTTGTAAATCTTCAAAAAAAACTAACAAAGTGTTAAATGCATTGTACTCTCTGAACTTGGATTCTTTGACTGCAGCTTATTTCATGTCTAAGGTATTATACGAGCAGGAAGATTTAAGCATGAATAACAAATGCTGTGTATTTAAAACATGTGAAATTATATCTTTTATTCTATTTAAAATTATGTATTTTTCCAATGATTTTCTTGAGTTCATCTTGTAGCCTGCCACTTTGCTGAAGGTGTTAATCAGCTGTAAGATTTCCCTGGTTGAGTTCTTTGGGTCATTGATGTAAACTATCATATCATCTGCAAACAGTGAAAGTTTGACCTCTTCCTTCCCAATTTGTATCCCCTTGATCCCCCTTTGTTGTCGTATGGCAATGGCAAGAACTTCAAGTACCATGTTGAAAAGGTATGGAGACAGCGGACAGCCTTGTTTTGTTCCTGATTTTAGAGGAATTGCATTGAGTTTCTTTGCATTTAGTTTGATCTTGGCTGTTGGTTTACTGTATATAGCTTTTATTATGTTTAAGTATGTTCCTGTTATCCCAGATCTCTCCAAGACCTTTATCTTGAATGGGTTTTGGATTTTGTCAAAGGCTTTTTTCAGAAACTAGTGAGATGATCATGTGATTTTGATTTTCAGCTTTTTTATATTGTGGATTACATTGATGGATTTTCGTATGTTGAACCATCCCAGCATCCCTGGGATGAAACCTACCTGATCGTGGTGAATGACTGTTTTGATGTGTTCTTTGATCTGATTTGCAAGTATTTTATTGAGTATTTTTGCTTCAGTGTTCATGAGGGATATTGGTCTGAAGTTCAATTTCTTAGTTGTGTCTTCGTGTGGCTTGGGGATCAAGGTTATTGAAGCCTCATAGAAAGAGTTTGACAAAGACACTCCTGCTTCTATTGTGTGGAATACTTAGAGAATTGGTATAAGCTGTTATTTGAATTTTTGGTGGAATTCTGCACTGAGGCAACCTGGACCTGGACTTTTTTGGTTGGGAGACTTTTGATGACTGCTTCTATTTCCATAGGTGTTATAGGTCTATTTAAATTGCTTATCTGTTCATGATTCAGTTTGGCAAGTGATAGCTATCCAGGAAGTCGTCCATTTCCTTTAAATTTTCAAATTTTGCGGAGTACAGGTTTTCAAAGTATGACCTGATGATTCTCTGGATTTCCTCAGAGTCTGTTGTTATGTCCCCTTTTCATTTCTGATTTTGTTAATTTGCATGTTCATTCTCTGCTATTTGGTAAGTTTGCACAAAGGTTTGTCCATCTTGTTGATTTTCTCAAAGAACCAACTCTTCATTGCATTGATTCTTTGTATTGCTTTCATAGTTTCTACTTTATTGATTTCAGCCCTCAATTTGATTATTTCCTGGCATCTACTCCTCCTGGGGGAGTTTGCTTCTTTGTGTTCTAGAGCTTTCAGCTGTGCTGTTAATTCTCTAGTATAACTATTCTCCATTTTCTTCATGTGGGCACTTAGTGCTATGAACTTCCCCCGTAGCACTGCTTTCAAAGTGTCCCATAGGTTTGGATTTGTTGTGTCTTCATTCTCATTGAATTCTAGGAAGTCTTCAATTTCTTTTTTATTTCTTCTTTGACCTAGGAATGGTGCGGTTGTGCATTATTCAATTTCCATGAGTTTGTACGTTTTCCGCAATTTGTGTTGTTGTTGAATTCTAATTTTAAAGCATGGTGGTCTGATAGGATGCAGGGGGGATATTCCAATTTTTGTAGCTGCTGAGGTTTGATGTGTTGCCAAGTATCTGGTCGATTTTTGAGAAGGTTCCATGTGGTGGTGAGAAGAAGGTATATTCTTTTCATGTGGATGAAATGTTCTGTAGTTTTCTGTTAATCCCAGTTGTGACATTACTTATATTAGACCCTTTCCTTCTTTGTTTTTTGTATTGTCTCTATTTCAGTTTTCAGCCCTTGCAGTGTTTGCATTGCTTCTTGCAATTTTCAGTTTATCTTTTCGTCCATTTGTTGCCTTTTATGAATTTTTTGGTTTGTTCTTCCTTCCATTTCTTGCATTTTTTGGTTTGTTTTTTCTTCGATTTCTTTGAGGTACTTTCCTATATCCTCTTTTAGGGCCTCTATAAATTTCATGAAAGTGGTTTTAAGGTCATTCTCTTCTGCTTCGTTTGCACTGTAATGTTGGAGTCTTGCTGGTATGGAGTCTCTAGAATCTGGTGGTGTCATATTTGTTTTTCTGTTGCTGAGTGTGTTTTTGTATTGTCTCTTTTCCATCTCTTCTTCTAGTGGGTGCAGAAAGAGCCCCTTACTGGTCTGGTGGATAGGGGACCAGAGTTCCATTTTGGTGGGTGCTAGCAAGTCCAATAATCTGGTGGTTCTTCTATTCCTTGTCCTCCTTCTGGTCCCAAGGGTGGAGAAGAAGACCAGGAATCTGGGGTGCTTAGCCTCCCACCTGGTCCCCTGGACCCTTTGCTCGATCCTGTTGTGCCTGATCCTGCAGGAACAACTGCTCCCCTGGTCTCCCTGGCTCCTCTGGTTTCCTGGTCTCGTTGGTGGGAGAGAAGTTCTGGAGTCTGGGGTGATTGGCTCCTGCAGAGTTTGGAAGCACTGTGTAGTTCCCAGGAGATCCCCGGGTACTGGAACACAGGCCCAGGATCAGGGCCTGTTGTACCTGATCCCAGCGCCACTGGAACAGCTGCTCCCCTCTCCATATATTTTTTATTTAACATTTTACGCATGTCACTTTCAGTTCCCTCTCCCTCCCCTCCCGCTCACCCCCCAATCCTCTCAACCCATCACTCCCACTCCATCCCCTCTCTGCTTCCCAAGGAGGGTAAGGGCCTCCATGAGGGATTTTCAGGATCTGTCACATCATCCCGGTAAGGGTCCAGGTTTTTCCTCATGTGTCCAGGCTGAGAGAGCATCCGTCCACCTGGTATGGGCTCCCAGAGACCTTCTGTGTGCCAGGAGTAAATACTGCTCCACTCTCCCATGTCAAAAACATTGCCAAGGCCTCCTCTCTGTCACCCAGGTTTGGTGGGAGGGTTTCTGGATCAGTCCCATGTTGGCCCCTCAGTCATCAGTCTGGGGTCCATGGGTCAGCTGCCTCTGTGGGTTTGCCAGCATGATCTTGATTCCTTTGGTTATCACTCTTCTTTGCAACTGGGTTCCAGGAGTTCAATTTGGTTGACAGCTGTGGGTGTCTGTCTCTGCCTCCATCAGCCATTCGATGAGATTTCTAGGATGGTATATAAGGTAGTCAACATTCTCATTATCATGGGAGGGCATTTAAGGAAGCCTTAATGCCAGTTGGTGTCATTCTTATAGATCTGTGTAGATCTCACTAGTGTCAGATCACTCCTCCAATTTATACTGGCTCCCTCTTTTCTGGTATCTCCCATGCTTTTCTCCTTTATTCTTACCCTGGCTCAACCTTCCTGCTCTCCCATGTCCTCCTCTCCCTTCCTCTTTTCTCTCTCCATTTCTCCCATCTCCTTCTACCCTCCCTTCACCCCCCGTGCCCAATCCAATTAGGAGATCGCATCCCCTAACCCTTCTCCGGGTTAACATGCATATCTATCTTAGGGTCTTCCCTGCACCCTAAAATCTCTGGCAGTGGGGCAGTTGGCTGGCAATGCCCAGCTCCATGTCTAAAGTCCATATATGAGTGAGTACATACCATGCTTGTCTTTTTGTGACTGGGTTACCTCCCTCAGGATGGTTTCTTTCAGTACGATCCATTTGGCTGTAAATTTCAAGATTCCATTTTTCTGCTGCGTAGTACTCCATTGTGTAAATATACCACATTTTCTCTATCCACTCTTCAGCTGAGGGGCATCTAGGTTCTTTCCAGGTTCTGGCAATTACAAATAATGCTGCTATGAATATAGTAGAGCAGATGTCCTTATTGTATGAGAGTACATCTTTTGGGTATATGCCAGAGAGTGGAATTGCTGGATCTTGTGGTAGACTGATTTCCATTTTTCTGAGGAATCTCCATACTGATCTCCAAAGTGGCTGCACTAGTTGGCATTCCCACCAGCAGTGGAGGAGTGTACCCTTTTCTCCACATCCTCTCCAGCATAAACTCTCATTATAGTTTTTGATTTTAGCCATTCTGACAGGAGTGAGATGGTATATCAGAGTTGTTTGGATTTGCATTTCCCTAATGGCTAAATATGTTGAGCCCTTTCTCCAATGTCTGCCATTTTGTACTCCTTTATTGAGAATTCTCTATTTAGTTCTGTACCCCATTTTTTAATTGGATCATTTGTTGTTCTGGAGTCTTGCTTCTTGAATTCTTTGTAAATTTTTGAGATCAGAGGTGTCAGATGTGGGCTTTGTGTATATCTTTTCCCATTCTGTGGACTATCATTTTGTCTTGTTGACTGTGTCCTTTGCCCGGCAGAAGCTCCTCCGTATCAGGTCCCATTTATTAATTGTTGATCTCAGTGCTATATTCAGGAAGCATTCTCCTGTACCAATTCATTCAAGGGTACCACCCACTTTCTCTTCTAAGAGGTTCAGTGGGGCTGGATTTATGTTGAGGTCTTTGATCCATTTGGACTTAAGTTTTTTGCATGGTGATAGATATAGATCTATTGTTGTCTTTTACATGCCTGCATCCAGTTACTCCAGCACCATTTGTTGAAGATGCTTTTTTTCCCATTGTATAGTTTTAGCTTCTTTGTCAAAGATCAGGTGCCCCCTTTCTCCTTTTTATTCACACTAGTTACAAGATCACAGCTTTGACATGTCTTCCTAATTTCATTAAAGACATCTCCAAATATGAATGCCTGTTAACTGTCTCATCCATGATTCTGTGTTCTGGCAAGTTGTGAAGCAAAAATAGTCATCATAATTTGGATTTTAGGCATATGTATAGACCTGTAGGAATGGATAATATGCTGAAGTTATCACAAATTTATTACTAGGTAATTATTTAAACTTGATTTCGTCAGCATTAAACTTTATTGTATTATTGTATGGCAGGAGGCTTTTGGACAAAGAAAAATATTTGTCTGACCAAATCGTTCTACCAAGACCTGTACAAAATAACCACCCTCAGAAAATATTTGTTTTCCCAAAAAGTTGGAAATAAGTATAAAGAGATACTAAATACATAGAGAGACTGTTGTTTCTTTGGACATTTTCCATATTTAACCTTTGATAGTGTGCTCTAATTTACTACATGAAACACTGCAACATATCTTCTACACTGCTTTGTCATTCTCCTGTGGACTAGCTTACAAGGGCTTCAGATTTGAAGATTGTTAAAACTTATATCCTTGCAACAATTGTATATCACACCCCTATGAACTTAATATGTGTACACTTTTCTATGAATGACATATATGCCATCTGTAGTTTATATTTATATCAATATAGATATGTCATCCTGAGCTTGCAATCTAAGGAAAAATTGATATTTCCTTAATATAAAAAGAGAATTCTAGTAACTTTGCAAGACTAAAATATTAATTGTCAACATTCTGTGAGAACTAGACTTTTGGGCCACACTATGCCCTCTCTGGATATATATTGTATTATGTTGTATAATCTTATTTGTCACTATTGTTCATTAAATTTACCTACAAAAATCTATGAACTATCAGACTCTGTCCTTGGTGCAAGTATACTGAGTTTGAAAACCTAATTAACATGTTAAGCAGAAATCTAGTCACTCTGAAAAATATGGCCAGTGCTTTTAAAGAATATATATTATTTGTTACATTTTTAAAACTCCTGACCTCATATCTGATACTTTCATTTGTATCTTGACTATCAGATAAGATAAAATATTTTAAATGAATATTTATTGTTTTCATTTTGAAATACAGTGTAACTAAATACATCCAAACAGAAAATTCTGAGTTCTCTTTGGAAAACGTACAATTTCCATCGACCTTGTAGGAGGACTGAAGAATATATTATATATTATGACTATCCCTGTCAGTTTGTGGGGAAATGAAGCAAAATGTCATTTCACAAACAGGACTTCTTCAGGGTAGATGATAACAAAGTACTATCCAATAATTCATAACAGTAATTGTTATAATTTAAGAAAAGCGATGCACAAGAGAAAGATGCCATGAAACAGGATTTAAGCAGAGGCTTTTATTTTTTATTAGGGAAAGAGATCATAAAAGGGGAAAGGGAAGGAAGTAGGCGACTGGCCTCTAGAGACAGGAGCAGCAGAAGACAGGAGAAAGGAAAGAGGGGCAGAGAGAAAGGGGGAGAGAGGAGGGGGAAGAGACAGAGAGAGGGAGAGAAAGAGAGAGAAAATGATGGAAGGAGGCAGGACCCTTTTAAAAGGAACATAGTGAATATTCACAGGTGGTGCACTTAGTGACTGCATTTTAGAACGTATCCAGTCAGAACCCCAAGGACAGGGCAGTACAGATAGCAGACTACTACCAGTAATATCACTTGATAAGATTTCATATTTTCATGAATAATATAAGGTGAATAACTACTTACAGAAAAAAATTTTGGTTGTTTTCTACTTTTGTTTTTGTTTCTTCTTTCATTGTATTTGCTAATTTCATATATGTATACCATGTTTACAACATTTCACCTCTATTCCTTCTGACACATTTCTGTCCCTTTCCTTTGCCATCTCATATATATACATATATGTGTGTGTGTGTGTGTGTATATATGCATATGTGTATATACGATATATAGATTTGTGTATAAATATAAATATAAAAATACAAATTTCTGAGCCCATTTAGTGTTTCATGTGTATATTTTTTCAAGTTAACCATTTGATATAAAACAACCTTATAGGCAACATATTTCTATGTAAGACAAATTCTTCCTTGCTTAGGAAACATTAATTAACTGTGACTGTCCAACAAGGGGTGGGGCTCTAGGAACTTTCATTCATCCACTTTGGCATGTCTCTTAGTATTTAGTCATTTGTACTGGCCTGCCTTTGGAGTTCTTACAAGAAAAGCAATCAGCTGCTGCCACTAAGAACATCACTTGTGCCTATTCGCTATGTTCCCCAACTTACGATCTCACCACCAGAAAGTCTGAGAAACAGGGAGGATCCTAAGAGAGATATCCATGGTACCCCAGAGAAGGAAAATGGTACAGGATCCCCTAAGGGTATTGGGAACATGGGGGTAGGGGTGGGGAGAAGAAGCTGGGAGGAGGAGAAAAGGAGGGGAGAGGAGGGCATAAAGGAGCAGTATAAGGTTGAGACAGGGGAAAAATAGAGGAGAGCAGGATGAGAGATACCATAATAGAAGGAGTCATTATAAGTTTGAGGGACTAGTGAGGTCTCCAGAGATCTACAAGTATGACACCAAATGACAATTTAAGCAATAATGGAGAAGCTACCTTAAATGCCCTAGCCCAATAATGAGATTGATGAATACCTTATATGCTATCCTAGAGACTTCATCCAGTGGCTGATGGAAGCAGAGGCAGACACCCACAGCTAAACACTGAACTGAACTCCTGGAACCCAGTTGCAGAGATGGAGGGGTGATGAGCAAAGGAGGCAAGACTTAGCTGGTGAAATCCATAAAGGCAGCTGACCTGAACAAGGAGGAACTAATGGACTCCCAACTGATGACTGAGAGACCAGCATGGGACTGATTCATACTCCCTGAATGTGGGTGTCAGTGAGGAGGCCTCAGCAATCTATGGGGCCTTGGATAGTAGATCAGTATTTATTCTTGGCATACAAATGAACTTTGTGAGCCCATTCCACATGGAGGGATGTTCTCTCAGCCTGAACACATGGGGGAGGCCTATGATATGACAGACTTTGAAGATTCCCCAAGAAGGGTCTCACCTTCCCTGGGAAATGAAGGGGGAATGGGGACTAGGGGGGAGGGGATGGTGAGATAACTGGAATTGACATGTGAAGCAAGTGTTTTTCTAACTTAAGTTTAAAAAAAAGAAGAACAAAAAAAGAAGAAATCACACTTAAAAGGATTAGATAGCAAGAAATAACCAAAGTCAGGCTGAAATCAAATTATAAATAAACAGAAACAATACAAAAAAACCCAAAAGGGCCATGCCCACCTCCCATTCCCCCCTCTCTGCTTCTTACCTCTCTCTTGCTGCTCCAGGTCCAGAGGCTGATCACTCTTCTCCCCTTCCCCTGCTTTTTACAATCCTTTCCCCTAATAAAAACTCCCCTGTTTGAACTCTGTTGCTTGATATCATTCTCTCTTGAGCTGAATTTTTAAAATTACAACAATGCCAACTGGAATTCTCTGGTTGACTTCATTTTTAGGCATATATATATAATTGAGAGTTCAGGGGTAAACCTTCCCTATCATAGAGCAAATACTATGCCATCTCCAGAGGTCCTGGTCCTCTAATTCAAGACGATTCTGTGCTCTCTCCTGTGATATTCACTGAGCTCTAGGTGATTACGTTATATTATAACTGAATTAATTGGAGCTAACATATTTTTATAAGCACAGTGTTAAACAGTGAATGAATAGTCTGAAAATTAAGTGTAAGCCAATTACATTATTTATTTTCTGTAATCTGTTGATAGAAACCTATGATGATTTCATAGTTTGGCTTTTCTGAATAAATTGCAATCAGCATAAATGTGAAAGCATGCCTGTAATATTCTGATTGTGATTCTTTCTGATAGATGCTTAATAGAAGTGCTACTTTATCTTATGTTGGGTTTAGTAACTTTTAATTCCACCCAGAGTGTAGAAAAAGTATCTTTTCTCTCATATTTCCCATTAGCATTTGCTAATCCTTGTTTTCTTAATGGCAGATGTGATTGGGGAAAGAGAAAATCCCAATTGTTTTAATTTTCACAGCCTAAATGTGGAAATGTTTAATTTCATTTATTTTATTTTATTCTGTTTAGAAATAGTTTCACTATGCAATAGCACAGGTCATCATAATTCTTGCAATTACCTCTGTGTACCACAGTGCTTGATTAGGAATTTGCATTTCTTCATTTGAAAGGTACATTTGCATCTGAGTTGCCTGGTTTTCTTCACTTAAATTATTTTCTTTTGTCAATAAACTTTTAAATACTTTCTGTAACCTACATATTAGTCCTTGAGTGAATGGCTAACTGGCAAAAATAGTCTCATTTCAATATAATTGTTTATTTGGCATTGCTTTATAACTTCATGCAACTCCATCTGTTATGTCATTTTTCCATGTGTTAGTTTTTATTGCTTTCTGAGAAATTATTGTCTTATTTAGAATATTTGTTATGGCATTAATTATTTCATAGATTTGATAAAACACAGTTGTTAAGAGAAGCTTTTTCTTTGAGTGAAGCCTTCCCTCCAGCTTGGTTCCAGAGCCGCATCAGTCCCAAATAAACACACAGGAGGCTATATTAATTATGAAGCTGTTGGCCTTTGCTTGTTTCTTACTGGCTTGCTCTGACTTAAGTAATTACCCCATAATTGTTAATCTAAGTATTTCTCTTACCGGAGAATAGTTCCGGGCTCCTACCCCATGGCGTTACATCTCGAACTCTCTTGTGTTTCTCCTTCCCAGAATCCTCCTGGACTCCTAGTCCCTCCTATCTTGGTTCCCTATAGGCTCAACAGTACTTTATTGACAAATGCACAGGACTTCCCCCAACACACAGTGACTGAGGAAACTTAGAGAAGGACTTCTTTGGCAGTTAAGTGGCAGGCAAGGCAGCAGGAACAGGATCTGGGAGCTCATATCTGAAGCCCCAAAGAAAAGCAGATAAAGAACAAGCAGGATGTAGGGTGAGGCATTAAACTTCCAAAGCTCCCAGTGACATAACTTGGTCCAACATGGTCTCACTTCCCAAAACTCCCTCAACAGCCCCCGAATGTGGACTGACTATTCAAACACTGGAGCCTTTGGGACATATTTCACATTTAAATGATCACAGCCACAATTGCCACTTATCTTGGTGTGCTGTACTTATGTTTTCACATTTTCAGATCTTACATCAAATTTGTAAGCAGATGAGAATTAAGGATCAAATTTCATGTCTTTGTGTGTATGTCATTGCTCTAGTGGCATTTTAAAAGAGACTATGTTTTATTCAATAAGTGTTTTTGTCATTTTTGTCAATGAACAGACATTCTGAGTCCTATATTTAATTCTATTTTAATACTTGTCTGTTTTTGTTTCTGCACTGTTATTGTTTTGTTACAAATGCTGGATAGTACAATTTAATTTTGGACACTATATTTTGTTTTGTTTTCTTCTTCTCAACATTGTTGTACTAGCTGGTTTTGTGTGTCAACCTGACACAAGCTAGAGTGATCAGAGAGGAGTCTCAGTTGAGAAAATGTCTCTATGAAACCAAACTGTAAGGTATTTTCTCAATTAGTAATGAATGGGGAGCACCCAGCCCATAGTTAGTGGTGCCATCCCTGGGATGTCAGTCTTAGATTCTATAAGAGAGTAGGCAGAGCAAGTCACTGTGAGACAGTTAATAAGCAACATTCCTCTGTAGACTCTGCATCAGCTCCTCACACTAGATTTGTGCCTTGACTTAATACCTATCCTGACATTCTTTGGTGATGAACAGCAATGTGGAAGTGGAAATCTATTAAACCCTTTCCTCTCCAACTTTGTTGTTGTTGTTGTTCCATGGTGTTTTCTTGCAGCAATAGAAACACTAACGAAGATAATTGATTTGACTATTTGGGATCTTTTGTGATTCCTATGAACATATGAATTTTATATACTTTTTCTAGTTCTGTAAGAAAGATCACTAGGATGCAAAGAAGGATTTACTCGCATCTATACTTCGCATTACTACTCAAAATGTTTCTGTTATTAGGAATTGTAAAAAAAATATTGAGAAACTCCAGTAAACAGACTACACAAAGTTGCACATGGAAATGAGGGAGTACTTTGTTCCCAGCTTGTTTTGTTAGTATTTTGGTTTTCTTGGTGAATCATTTATTAATCATAACAACTCTTTAAGTACAGCAATCAGAAAATTATAGAACCACAGAATTAGATTCTCCAGGAAACAGTCCTGTGTCTTTAATATCTTTACTATTTACAGAGTGAGGTGCTATTCTGACTCTGCTAAAACTAAAGTAACAAATTTATGAAAAGCAACAACAAAAAGAAATTCATTGACATGGAATTTTAATTTGACATATGGTCTAAATCAAAAGTGTCTTTCACATGTTTGTTGAAGTCTTGATTCCTAATTATAGCAGCATTCAGAAATAAAGACTAGCAGTTGTGATTGAATCTTAAGAACTGTAATATTATCAGTGAATTATTTTGTTGAAAGGTTCAGAACTTAATGAGTTCTTGGGGAGGAAGCAGTTTGGGGAATCTCTATAATTTTACACTCATTCTCCCTTTCTCTTGATCTTTCTCCTTTTTGTTTCCTGGCCACCATGGGATAAGCAGGTTTATTCCCCCAGATTCTTCATACCATATTGATTCTGTGTTGCCACAGGCTAACAAACAGTTTAACTAAGTGACCTTGGACTGAATTCCTCAGAAATTGAGAGTAGTAAGTGGTTTTTAAATTGTGTTTTTAAAATATTTTGTCATTGTAACTGAAAAGTGACTCACCCACCTAATTTCAGAGAACATAGGAGAAACAAACTACAACCACATTGGCTTCTGAGTTCCATTGTTTAGGCATTCAAAAATGGCTTCATCTTTATTTTGCTAAAATCTGATAAGACTATTTTAATTGAAATTGTAAATATGTTTAGTTTTGATATTCTGAAGCTAATCTTACAACTGTGTTATATAAATAATAACAACCTCTTATACATTTGATAGGAAAAAACACATGTGAATTATCTACCCTTTGAATTACATTAATCAACACATTTAAGTTGTCCAAACAAAGATAAGTCTTATTATCATCAACTTTTTCACAAAAATATTTTTATTTATGTGCACTTTGTGTGAATGTATATCATTTGTACCTTGGTGCTTTCAGGGACCAAATAAAAGTGCATGGTACCCTGATAGCAGTTGTGAGATGCTAGCTGTGGGTAGTGGAGATCAAACTCTGGGCTGTACAAAAGCAAGAAGCACTCCTAAGCACTAACATGTCTCTCCTGCTCCCCTTTAGTTAACCTTTAAATAAGTGTGAACTTTAAGGCAGAACAGTTGGTAATATGTGTGATATTATAGAAATATAATGTGTTATTACAGGTGATGCAAGAATATCTGTGTATTTACACAGACACACACACACACAAATAAGTAAAAATATTTAAAAACATAAGCACATGTTTTCTTTCAATCAAGATTTTTGGATATTGAAAGCATTCCATGAAGGATACAAATGGAAAAATCAAAATCATTAATTACTGAAGGAAGGAAGACAGAATGAAAGGGATAAAGAAAGAAGAACAAGAAAGAAAAGAAAGCAAAGGAAATGGAAAGGAAGAGAAAACAGAAGGAAGAAAATAAATAGCATTAGATACTCTCTAAAAAGAAAGATAAATTATGAACAGACATCACATCAATGAATTTTTAATTTACATATTTTAATATATTTGTTCTCAATAAAAAGTTTCATTAAATTTAATGCAGTAAAAGGAGTTTTGTCTTATTTTTTCCATAATTACTCTCTTTTTTCTAAGTGTCAGTATTTTCATGAGGTTTCTCAAGAAATGTGCAATGGGATTCTAAAAAGTTGAAAGCCTGGGGTAAAATAAAATATAAGAAGTAAACAAAACTGAGAAATCCTGGGGAATAATAGTTTCCAGTTCTGATTGTTTTCTCTACTGTAGTTAAGAAAAGCTGAAATGTATTGATTTTTTTAAAGAGGCAGTCTTGTCAGCTTCTGGGTAAAATATGACAAAAGAGGCTATGTCTTATTGTATTATAAAAGAAGATCATAAGAAAAAGCAAATTCTTTATAAATAATCACAATTTGTTCATATCTCAATTGGGACATTCAAGTATTTTGGGCAATAAGCCAGTAAAAGTTTCTATTTAAAGTTTATTTGAGATTTGGAGTGAAATAATACAGCTCAGGAGCCATTATATACTGAAACCAAGTCTATTACAAATAAATACCACAATAATAGTACATATCCTTCAGGAGCACTCTATAAGTAACACTTCCGATCCATCAGGAATATATTTTGAGCTGTCTACCACCCATCCCATCTTCTACAATGATTTCCAGAGTCTTGAGTGGAGGAGTGTGATCAAGATAGCTTAATACAGGAAACAATTGTAGGTTTAAAGAGAAATCTGGCATGAGGGAAATGTCCAGAGATCCACAAGGATGACCCCAACAAAGAATCTAAGCAATAGTGGAAAGGCTACCATAATGCCCTTCTCCTATAATGAGATTGATGACTAACTTAAATACCATCCTAGAGACTTCATCCAGTAGCTGTTGGAAGCAGAAGCAGACACCCACAGCCAAGCACTGAGATGAACTCCTGGAATCCAGCTGTACAGGGGGAGGAGTGATGAGCAAATGCGTCAAGGTCATACTGGATAAACACAGAAACAGGTGATCTGAGAAAGTGGGAGCTCATGGACTGCAGTTGTAAAGCTGGGGATACAGCACTGGACCAAACTAAGCCTGCTGGATGTGGGCGTCAGTTAGGAGGCCTGGACAGTCTATAGGACCTCTGAGAGTGGAACAGGTATTTATCCCTAGTGCTCAAATGGATTTTGAGAGCCCATTCCCCAAGAAGGGCTAGTCTCCCAGCCTAGTACATGGTGGGGGGCTAGGCTCTGCTCCAAATGATGTGACAGACTTGGATGATCCTCCATGGGAGGCCTCAGCCACCTTGGGGTGTGGAAGAGGGGTGTGATGAGGAGATAGGGGTATGGGGGGGCTTGATGGCAGGAATGGGAGGGAGAGGGAACTGGGATTGATATTTAAAATAAGATTGTTTCTCAATTAAATTTACAAAAAGACATTCTATGTAGAGTTGAGTATTCTATGCATGGCATTCAGTTGTTGATCTCTATGTTAATTACCTTCTACTGAAAGAAGAAACATTCTGATGAGGGTTGAAGAGTGTATTTAGCTATGCATATAGAAATATATCACTAGAAATTGTTTCATTGCTATGTCCAATTAGTAGAAGCCTAGAAGGAAAATCGCTTTACTTGAGTAGTGACACAAGAGTAGTTGGCCAGCACTCATTGAACTCAGTGTTTTGTTAGGCTTTTGGTTTCTTTGTCTTGGTTTGGCTTTCATTTTATTTGTTTGTTTGATGTTGGATTTTTTTCAAAGAGAGAACAAGAAGTTGAATGGGTAAAGAGGAATGCACAGATCTCAGAGGAGTTGAGGGAGGATAAGCATGATCAATATATGTTGTATGAGAATTAAAAAGTAAAGTAAAACTAAAATAAATATGTTTCATTTTGGAATTTCATAACTGCTTTTAATAAAGTATGATCTTTGTTCCTTTTTCATGAAGGTATTTTTTGAAACAGAAAATGGTATTTTATTTGGTTTCTGAACTTTTAGAGAATTAAAACAAAGTGCTTAATAAGATGAATTTTCCCCTTAATTTGGTGAAGGATTATTATCTTTCATTCATGAGGTACTTTATGATAAGAGGTGAATCAAACATTTTAGAAAATAAGATCTTAGAAAGGATAGATAACTTGAACAGGCTGAAGTGATAAATAGTTTTCCATCATTATTCCTCACATACAAAGAAGAAAATAATGCTGGAGAAAGGGTAGTATAGTTGGGTCTTCTGGGAAACAGAAAACTCGTGGTTAATAGTACATATTCAGTATGAGATAGTAAGACCCACATAGTATGTCTTCTTTCACTTTTCCATCAAACTTCAGCTCATATTTTGAATTTCAAATCATCCTACTCTACTTTTATACCTTAGTAACTGTTAGCAGTGACTACTAACCAATTCACTACAGTACCATACATAACATGATACTTTATATTCCAAGAAAAAAATCCATTCTCTTTTGAAACATTACAAGTCACAATGTAACTCGACTTTCCTGGCTATAAAGAAGTATAATGTGCTGACCTTTAGAGGTAAAGCAGGACACAGTTTCATCACACAAGCTAATCATATTATTTTAATAATTTATTGTCTACCTTCTGAGGATCATCCAATGCCTTATCAAAAGCACACTTACTTTTATATTTAGTATATGACATGTTTGCCTTGAGGTTGTGGTGTCTCTGACTCTTCAGTTATATAATAACTACAGATAATAATAAGGGCCCTTTCAAACTATGGTGAGTAGGTATAGTCCCTATATCTAATATGGACTTGCAGAGATTATATGTGACACTGATTTACTCTTCAAACTTTATTAGCATATATTGTAGCTCTTCCTTTTATAGATAGTCCTAATAAAAATTAATGTCAGGAAGTACAGTTGGAAACAACAAAGTACATTATTAAACTCCTTGAAAAGATGATTCATTTGCAATTTCCAGTTTATTTTTCATTCAGGTTAGCTATTCTTCCTAAATTCCTGTTTTCTAAATTGATATATTCATCTTTTATAATAAAGTACTCATTAATTTAAGTGTTTTGTTTTTAAATCTGTACAAATTATTCCATTATTGATCCTTTTAGGCTCATTTATGATAATACAAGTTTTATAATATGGCATACACTTATAAAGAGAATTAGTAATGCTACCAACATTCATCACAGTAAAAAAGAACCAGGTCTTAGGATCTTCAAATATTAATCATGACATTATTCTTATCATATCTTTTCAGTTGATGGGCTTGACCCAGGGTTCTTTGTGTCCTTCCACTAATGGTGTAGTTCTGAAGCAAAAGATGTTCTGAAGCTACTGAGGCTACATTAACTCTGAATAAAAAAATTAGTGAATAAAAGCAATATAATGTGTAAAAGTAAAATACTCAGGTTAGTGGCAGTTCCAAAGCAGCTACCAAGACAATTATCCAAAATGTTGTTAGCCAACGTGATAGAGACATTAACATACATTTGCATTCTTGGTGCCCAATATATTACCGAAGATTTATGTTAAAATTGAAATTCCATCTTATTATGAAGGGAAATGTAAATAAAGTATACTAAAAAGATTATTATGTATAAATTATAGTGCCTTATATAATCCTCTAATACATTTTTATTTAAATTAGAAACAAGCTTGCTTTACATGTCAATCACAGCTCCCTCTTCCTCCCCTCCTCCCGTGCCAAACAACAACCCCCCAACCCCTCCAACCAATCCCTACTCTGTTCTCTGCAGGGCCTAGGCCCTCACCGATGTGCCCAAGATGAGAGAGCATCCCTCCATGTGGATTGCGCCCCCAAAGTCCATTCTCATGCCAGGGATAAATACTGTTCTACTCCCTGAGGCCCCATAGATTGCCAAGGCCTATTCACTGACACCCAAATTCAGGGAGTCAGGATGAGTTTCATAGTGCTGTGTCAGTCATCAGTCTGTGGTTCATGAGCTCCCCTTTGTTCAGGTCAGTTGTTTCTGTGGGTTTCACCAGCCTGGTCTTGACCCCTTTGTTCATCACTCCTCCGTCTCTGCAACTGGGTTCCAGGATTTCAGTTCAGTGTTTAGCTGTGGGTGTCTGCCTTTGCTTCTATCAGTCACTGGATGAAGGGTCTAGGATGGTATACAAAGTAGTTGTCAATCTCATTACTGGGGAAGGTCTTTTAAGGTAAACTCTCCACTACTGCTTAGATTGACAGTTTGGGTCATCCTTGTAGAACTCTGGAAATCTCAATAGTTCCAGATATCTCCTCAAACCTATAATGACTCCTTCTATTAGGTGTATCTCATCCAGCTCTCTATTCTTCCACTGACTCAAACTTTCTACTCCTGCCTGTCCTCCTTCCCTCTCCTTTCTCCCTCTCTCTTTCTTCCTGCTCCCTCTCCCCTCACCCCATGCTGGCAATCCTCTCAGGAGAGCCTGTCCCATTCTCCTTCTCTGGTGTATCATACAAATCCCTCCCTTTTTCCAGACTCTGTGGCAGTGAAATTGTAGGCTGGCATTCCCCTGTTCCAAGTCTAAAATCCATATATGAGTGAGTAAATACCATGTTTGTGTTTTGTGTCTGGATTCCCTCACTCAGGATGATTTCTTCTAGTGTCATCAATTTGCCTGCAAATTTCAAGATTCCATTGTTTTTTCTGATGTGTAATACTCAATTGTGTAAATATACTCCACTTTCTCTATCCACTCTTCAATTGAGGAGCATCTAGGTTGCTTCCAGGTTCTGGCTATTACAAATAGTGCTGTTATAAAACTAGTGAAACAGATGTCCTTGTTGTATGAATGGGCATCTTTTGGGTATATGCCTAAGAGTGGAATTGCTGGATCTTGTGGTAGACCGATTCCCAATTTCTTGAGAAATTGTGATACTGATTTCCAAAGTAGCTCTACGAGTTGGCACTCCTACCAGCAGTGGAGTAGTGCTCCCCTTTCTCCACATCTTCTCTAGCATAAACTGTCCTTGATGTTTTTGATTTTAGTCATTCAGACAGGAGTAAGATTGTATCTTAGAGTTGTTCTGATTTTTATTTCCCTCATGACTAAGGATTTTGGGCTCTTTCTTAAGTGTCTGTCAGCCATTTTAGACTCCTCTATTGAGAATTCTGTACTTAGATCAGTACCCCCAATTTTTAATAGGGTTATTTGGTGTTTTGGAGACTTGTTTCTTGAATTTTTAAATAAATTTTGGAGATCAGCCCTCTGTCAGATGTGGGGTTAGTGAATATCTTTTCCCACTCTATGGGCTGCGGTTTTGTCCTGTTGACTGTGTCCTTTGTCTTACAGAAGCTTCTCAGTCCCATTTATTAATTGTCAATCTTAGTGTTTATGCTTCTGGTGTTATGTTCATGAAGCAGTCTCCTGTACCAATTCATTCAAGGATACTCCCACTTTCTTTTCTAAGAGGTTCAGTGTGGCTGGATTAATGTTGAGGTCTTTGATCCCTTTGGACTTATGTTTTGTGTATGGCGATAGACATAGATTTATCTGCAGTCTTCTACATGCCAGTATCCAGTTATTCCAGCACCATTTGCTGAAAATGCTTTCTTTTTCCAATGTATAATTTTAGCTTCTTTGTCAAAAATAAAAAAATATGGAACAGTCCACGAATTTGAATGTCATTCTTTCTCAGGGGCTGTGCTATTCTTCCCTGTATAGTTCCAATTTTATTATATGTTCTGCTGAAGTGTGCACACTCAAATACATTTTAATGTAGAAAAATGCTGACAGCAAAATATAGATCCTTAACAATCTATATGTAAATGTATATGAATTAAAATCCTAAATAAAATCTTCATTGTAACTCAATCTATTGTTAAAATTACATGTGTTTTAAAAAAGCTTTTCCATTTTCCCAGCAACTTGAACTAAACAAGAAAAAAAATCTGACAAAATTTGATAGGGTAAGTCAATGTTAAAACTACTTTTATATAACATAAAAGTAAAATTTTCAGCAATTTATTTGATAATGCCTATCATAAGAGATGTTCTGCAAGGATATTATGAATCATTGGCTATGTTACTAATTATATAGGAAATAAACTGTTAAGTCATCAAACGAGCAGTTGTCAGATGATGAGTGATTAAAATTAACATACAGTATTTTCAAAGTACAAGCGTTTGAAGTATAAAGGATTATAAAATGTAACAGAATCAGTATGAAATACTAAGAAAAATGTCTTAAACCTCAAAGTTTATTGCACCACACAGTCAAGATATAATTAAAGGAAGTTCTTGCTAAAGCATGACTAATTACAAATTTCAAGCAATTTATAAATCAAGTGATAAATATAGATACCCATTACCTCAAGCATATATAAATCACGCATCATTTGATTTTTTACATGGCACTACTTAAACTAATCTCTAAGGGACTGTCTAAGATGCATGAATAAACCCATACAAAGTTCTTTCAACTGAGAAATCATGGGAAGTATGAGCACTCTTGTACATTTACACCCCAAGCAATATTAAACTTTAACATAGTATTTAAGTGACTAAGTGCCATTTTTAGGGCCTGACACTTTTCAACCGCAAAGTTTGGGTACTATTTTGGTTTGTCTGTGTGTGGTGGTGGTATGTGTGCACTATATAATATTGGTGTGTGCATGTGACATGTCCCTATGCACACACATTTCTAGATCAAAGGAAGTTATTGGATGTCTTTCTCTACTACTCCCAACATTGTTGCTTTGAGATCAGGCTTCTCACTGTATTGGAAGCTATCCACTGTGTTTATGTAGGCTGGTCAGCAAACTTCAGCTACCATTTCCACCTCCCAATACAAAGATAATAGTCACTCAGCCATGCCCAGCCTTTAAAGTAGATGCTGGGGATCTGAACTCAGGTTCTCGGGTGTGTAAAATCAGCACTATTAGTCACTGAGCCATTTTCTCAGAACCTTGCTTTGATTTTCAACATTAGCAGCTTTATTTTCAAAGGGTGGTCAGAGACAGGGTTCCTCTGTGAAACAGTGCTGGCTGTCCTGAAACTCACTCTGTAGCTCAAGGTTGGCCTCTAACTCACAGAGATCTTCCTGCCTCTGCCTCCTGAGTGTTCGGATTAAAGGCATATGCTACCACAGCCTTGTTAGCTTTCTTTTTTTAATGAACTGAAATTTCCAAGTCTGACAAAAAGGACTATTTATAGATGCTTAAGGATATCAATGAGGAGTAGCTTCATTCTTTCATCTGTTTCTGCCAACACCACTGCAAATAATTATATGCTCAACAAACATGAAACAAAGTCTGATGATATTGCTAAGCCTCATTTATGTTCTTGTTTTAACAGGGTATTTCTTCAGTACTTTCAAAGAGTAATAAATTCTGAGGAAAAATACTGCAATTGATAGAAAAGGTGAAAAGTGATTTTTGCTTTGTATGGTGTGATAAATTTTGGTGTATTTGATGAGTTTCGAAAAGGGTATATAGGATAGGGGAAATGCTACAAAAAATCATCCTTGCAATCATGAGGAATATAGCATGCTTGAGAGAAGGAAGAATTGTGGGGAGCGGAGGAAGCTATGAGTTAATGACTAAGGAGCAGATGAAGTCCTGAGTGAATGTGTATTGTTTTTGGTTTTGTTTTTCATGACAGGGTTTCTCTCTGTAGTTTTGGAAACTGTCCTGGAATTTGCTTTGTAGACAAGACTGGACTCAAACTGACAAAAATATGCTTGACTCTGCCTCCCCAATGCTGGGATGTCGCACCTGCTGTGCGGCCTGCATCCGAGAATGTAGCGAGGTGGTCGGGATAGATGACACCGAGACCGGTCAGTTGCTTTAAGAAAACTTTATGCTTCCCAAGTCAGCTTAGGAGGAGATTCCAAGTCCGCTTAGGAGAGAGAAGTCTCAGGAGAAGTCTCTCCAAGAAAAAAGAGCTTCCCTTTTCAAGGACTTTTGTCATCCATCTACATACAATTCTTTCCAGACTTCTCACCCTCCTGGCTGGTGGTTTTATCTCCGGCCCCAGAATCAGGGAGACACAGCAGGGGAACAGGAAGAGGCATCTAGCCGTAGGGGATGTGAAAGTCATGGTATCTCAGTGAGTGAGCCCTTATCTGAGCCCTATCAAGAGCTTTATAGCACTGAATTGTTTTCAGTAAACATTACACAGCTGCCTGCTCCCAGGCTGAAGGGTAAGTGGGTTTCTTCTCAAGGTCTGGTGTCCCCACACTGGGATTACAGGCACGTGCCACCATTGCCTGGTGTGAATGTGTATTGCTGACATGAGAATGACCATGCTAAGCATCCAATACATCAGACCCATGAGGATAGCAAAGCCTCCCCTGAATCAGAATATGAGTATTTATGAGTGACTGACTAGTTACTAGTGTACCTAGAAAGTATAATAAACCACAGTTTCCTGCTCCCAGATGACTACAAACAGAAACTGCTACCTATAAAGATCTCCTACTGAGATTAGCTGAACTTGCCTTGTTATTCAGCAGTAAGCAAGAGATAAACCTATCTCATTTCAGATGCATAAAGTAAACATGTTCAGGCCACAGAATCAACTAAGCAGGACTTATAGAGGCTCAGAGAGTGAGATGGCAATTGAGTTGTCTAAATGGGTCTGCACTGGGTACTCTGCTGTAAATGGAGTCCTTTATTGATCTAGATAATAAAAGGCTGGAGTCAGATATAGATGGAAATGCCGAGAAATCAGAGAGGAGAAAGTCACAGCACACCTTACCTCCTAAGTGTGTCCACAGAGAATAATAGAGAAATTTCCTGTTTGTCCCTGGTTAAATACTGTTACTGCCCAGCTATGTCTATACCTGCCTCTCTGTAAAGACCTCCAAGCCTCTATGGTAAGCTAGTGTCAAGCTCCATTCTCTTATCCACAGACAGGCTTTATTTGTGTAAGAAAGATATAACCACTTGTCCCTCTTTTTTGTCTAAAATACATGTATAACCAATATGAGAAAAGCTATGCGCAAGAAGAAAAATAACTATGTATAATATATACATGTCAATAAATACAATGTCTAGTCCAAAAGCATATTACAAATGCCTAGAATATACTCTATCATCTATTCTTTCCTGATGAGTCCAAAATCTAATTTACTTTCTATTCTAATATGCATGTCGATTATCTTTTATTGTCTTTACAGCCCATTACACTTAATATATCTATAGTGAGTTTCTTTACTGATTCTGGTAAACAGGGAAAACTATACCCATACTATTTAGTCTTCAACTCCCTCAGATACCCAAGAAGGAAATAATATTAACTGAGTAAACAGGAAGTGCGAGCAAATGACTTCCAAAGAATGAGAGAAATGACAGAAATAGCAGTCTGCCTAAACAGTCACCCAAGATTGCTCTGCAACACTGGGGCATCCATCTTTAGCCAATATGCCTAGCACATCTCACAGACATTCTGTGAACCAGGATAACCTGAAGGATTGAACCACCTTGTCCTGGTAAGGTTTGCAGTCACTCTTTTTTTTGTGTCTTGTATGTCCAATTTGGACAGCAAACTGCCAGCAGTCAAGGTAAGGGCACTTTCTTGCCAAGTGTCTTTCCTTTACCACAAATAATTCAAACTCCATGTGAACTTTCTTCAATGCCCATCATCTTCTCTTATGTAGATTGGTGCTGCCAGGAGCACACATATTTCATTGTCATAGCATAATAACCAGTTATTAAAACATGTTAAATGCCATATTCTGTAGATATCAGAAGTGTTTGAAGATGACATGTCTTTCTAATATATCAGTTTGATGTTGAAAACCTACCTAAAGTGACTACACGTTTGATTGTAGTGGTTGACTCATTAGTAAATTACACTTTCCTAATTGTCTTATATAGTTGATAACAATAACTTTCAAGGACTAGAACTTTGTATTGCATAGTCAAATGAGTTGTATAAATACAAAACCTAGAATATTGGAAACACAGAAAAATTAATCTCAAGTTTGTATCAATATACAACATTTGTATACAATATACAGATGTCTAGTCCAATGTAAAGTGTTTAAGGCAAGTAGTTGCTTTTTAAGAGTAGATTCAATAATCTACTTTTTCATCTCAGCATCTCTATATCCTTCCTTATTCTTTTCAGTGTAGATTCTGTAATCTACCCTTTATATCCTACAATATCTGGATTCCTTTCTATTTTTATCAAAACCAAACCTTGAATAAAATCCTTTTTGTTCAACTTTCTTCCTGATCATAAGCAACAACATTTTGTAACCAATCTCCCTAAACAACAACAAATATCCTTAACCCAAAGAGTAACCAAAAACCACAAACCCCATCTTTTGGGAATGTGGGCATTGTGTTCTTAAAGTTACTTCACACTGTCTGTGGGCAACAATATCGTTAGGGGATACTGAAAAGAAAATTTTGGTTAATTGTCAAACTGTATCATTTGTTGTCCAGTCTCTGTATAATGGGCAAATACAAAGCTTGTTTAAAGGAATCTGTGTGGCTGAATCACCTTAGCTAGCCACGTCAAAACTGTTCCAAGTAGTGTCTGTGAGACTGCATCATCTCAAAAAGTCACCTCAAAATTGTTATGAGCAGGTTTTAGTCCAAAGCTGACCTTTAGTTTGTGTTGTTCAGCATAATGGTGTTGTGATAGTCTTAGTGAGGCCCCATCCTGCTTATATACTGTTACTTCCCAGCTACATCACTTCCTGCCAGTCTGTATAGACTTCTAGACTTCTATTGTTAGCTAGTGGCAGTTTCTGCCCAGATATATCACTTCCTGCCTTTCTGCACAGACCTCCAGACCTCTATGGCTAGTTAGTTGCATGTTCCATTCTCTGACCCCTAGACAGGCATTATTGGTATAAGAAAGGTATCACCACACTCTGTGTATAGGCTGTAGTTGTTTAGCTTGAATATTTTTAGGACTCCTAACAATAGAAGCGGGAGTATCTCTGAGTCGTTTGCCTGCTTTGGGGCCCCCTTTACTCCTACTGAGTTGTCTTGTCCAGTCTTGACAAAAACATATGTTGCTAGTTTTATTGCAACTAATTATGCCATGTTTGATTGGTATACCTGGGAGACATGCTCTTTCCAGAAGGGAAACTAAGGAGCAGTGGATCTGGGGAAGAGGAGATGTGGGAGGTGAGGTGAGAGGATGGCAGGAAGGGGAGAGTGCAGTCAGGGTATATTGTATGAGAAAGAAAAATAAATAAAATGAAAAAATGATTTTAATTTTTAGGCTTCTGCTGGTGTCACCATTAAGATTTTGACCAAACTGATCCCAGATTTTCTGTACATGTGTTTGTATGCATGTCCTTTCTACCTTTCTAGCAGCCTGAGTTAGGTCAATTTTTAAGCTGTGCATGTTATAACAAGAAACAGACCCAGAATAGTTTTAATATCAGACAACACACACACACACACACACACACACACACAAACACACACATTTCAGCTTATTTTTGCCAGGTACACAAATGTGAGAATGACATCAAAATATATGGCTAAATTAATTAAATATGCAATTTTCCTAAAGTTAATTAATATAATAACAGATGTTACTGAAATTATATGCCAGTAAATATGATAGGTTGCATGGAAAGGAGAAATTTCAAATATGATTATATTAAGAATGTGCAGATAGAGATTTATATAATCTTGATGAACACAGTAGAACCAAAATGGCTTTCTATGAAGGAATCAAATGGTGAGAAAAAAAGAAAATGTAAGAGCAGCCTGGTAAAGTGTAGTGGCATTGTTGGTTGAGAAGATGGAGGAAGAGTTACACCATATTTGGTTCTTGATTTTAGACCTAAAATGCCATTTTTAATATCAGTTCTCCTGGAATGTACCAATAATTGTTACCTTATTTTTCATTAGCACATGTGAATGTTCATGAGAATCAATATTAATTAGTTTCTATTTTTCTACCATATAGTTTATGGGTATCAAACACATCTCATCAGGGATGGTAACAGGCAGCTTAGTCTGTTGAAATATTGCACAGGCCATTGCTTTTATATTTCTTTAAAGTTTATTTTGTAAGCATTTATACGAAAACATCATTGTTTAGTTTCCATGCACTAAAATTTCCTGCAACTCATTTTCGCTATGAACTTCTAATTATATCTCTATTCCTGCCTTGCAATTGAAGGCATGATACTAATATATTTTTAATTTCCTACAGTACATATTTTCCATGTCACATTGCAGTTGTGTAATTTATGATCTTTCTATATCCTCTGTATTTTCTTTTTTTTATTGAAAGCTCATATTGTAACCATGGTTCCCCTTCCTCACATCCTACCAGATCTTCCCCAGGAATCCAACTCCATGCCTTATTGCATTCTTTAAAAAAGAAAAAGGCAAATAAATCAAACCAGAATTTTAAAAAAGACACTGAAAAAAAAAACCAAGAAACACACACACACACACACACTCCATATAAAAACACAAAATTGGAAATCATAATATACAAGCAAAAATCTAGTAAGATTAAAAAATTGCACAAAGCAATTTTGCACAGAAAAAAGTCTACAAATACATCAATGAGTTTGTTTTGTGTCAACCATCTACTACTGGTGCTGCGGCATGTCCTAAGTGTGGTTTTTATACCCAGTGATTCTCCATTATAGAAAACTAAGTTTTCCTTTGCAAGAAGTTGTCAGTTTCATAAAACTTATCATTTATTGATGGGAAGAAGTGTCAACTTCCCCCTCTCAACACGGATTTCCTGTCTAACTTGAAACCTGGCCGGCTCTATTCATGAAGCCACATTCTCTGTGAGTTTAGATGTGCATCTGTCCTATTGTATCTGGGAGACACTGTTTCCCCCAAACAGCACAGGATACTGTCAAGGCAATTTGTTGTTCTACACAAACTGTTGCTAAGGATCTATTCATGAAAACAACACCCACAGAACTCATTGAAAATGGAGAATCTGAGATCTGCCTAACTAAAGCCTTCACCCCTACAGACTAGTGGTCATAGCATTGGAAAGTACTCTGCACAGTACCATAGGAGAAAGGTAAATACTAACTCAGCCATAGACCCTGCAATCTACATTGGTGATCTGCCTGCATGCTGCACTGATGCAATAGTGGCACAAACACTGTGCAAGTAATCAACCACTATATGATTGGATCTTAGGCCCACTCTCACTGCTTGAGGTAAAACACATGCCTGGGACTGATAAAGTGGTCAAGAACCTGAGACTAAATCGGCCATGGTCCTAGAGGTAAGCAAATACGATTGTTCTGCTAAAGGAACACAGAAAAAAATGATTCCTAAAAACCGTTTGTTTGCTATACCAATAGATGGTGTCTTTCTCAGGAATCATTATAGAAGTTTCCTTTTCCAGTAGATGGGAACAAACACTGAGAACCACACCTGGGGAATGTACAGAATATACAGAGACACCTTGGAACAATCAATCCTAAATGTGATGCATGCATCAGTACATTCCCCTCAGGGATCAGGGAGCTTTGCTGAAGAGGAATGGTTGTAGGAGCCAGAGGAGATGATTGGTATCCTCTGTACTTTCTATAAATGTATAGTTCAGTTCTTTATTTTCTATAATAAGATATTTAATAAGTAATATTCCAGTCCCAGTAAACCTTGGTATATTATCATCTCTGTAGAGTCATATGGCTTTAAATATGTGAAAAGAAATGAAAGATTAGTCCAAATCTAAAAATTGTGGACTAAATGAAATGAAAGTTACGTAAGTTGCTTCAGTAAAAAGTACTTTATGAAGCATCGAATGTGATATATCCCAAATGTATCAGCTTCCTTGTCAAGAATCAAACCAGTATAAATGACAAAAACAGTAAATTTTACAAAGAAAACTTCTTCTTTCTGTATCTCAGTTTTATAATAAACATCAATGTGCAAATAAATTTTCATAACAAGCTAGGTAAATACAATTTGATGTTGTGTTTATTTATGGAACTTGAGGTCAGTATGTATGTACATACTCTTATATTTATGATTTCAAAATAAAGTGCAAATTAAGACCACCAGAAAATTTACTTTTTCATCTAGAAATTGGTTTTGGTAAACTCTGTTAACTTCTCGTGATTTCAGTGTTTTTCTTTGTTTGCTTGTTTGCTTTGTCTATAAAATTAAGGCAACAATGGCAGAAAATATTTGAAAATATGCACAGGAAAAGAATTTACTGACAATGTCTAATAATGTGAAAGCTGAAAAACAATTATTCATAATGTACACAACAAGATAAGAATATGTATGTAAGTATATGACAGTGTTAGAACATTGCATATAAAGCACGCAAAGTTGAGGGCACTTAGTGAACAATTTCTGCCAGACATATGACAGAACTTGATTAATTTTAATTTCCATTAACTGATGAATTTCTAACAAAAACATGATATATATACACAATAGAATTATATTCAGCTATAAAAATGAAATCATGAAATTTGCAGGTAAATGGATGAAAGTGGAATGAAGTATCCAACGTGTACTGAGGAATTTAAGATTTCCAAAAGTAGTTTTTTTTTCTTTCTTTTTTTATTTAAGTTAGAAACAAGCTTGTTTCACTCCCTCTCCTTCCCCTCCTCCCCTGCCCTCCCCGGCAAGCCCCCCCCCCCCCAGTCTCCCACCCAATCTCCACTCCATGGTGGATCTCCAGAATATGTTATTTCATCCAGGACAGAGCCTAGGCCCTCCCACAAGAGTCCAGGCTGAGAGAGCATCCCTCATGTGGGATGGGCACTCAAAGTCTATTTGTACACCAGGAATAAATACTACCCAAGGCCCCATAGATTACCTAGGCCTCCTCACTGAAACCTGCATTCAGGGGGTCTGGGTCATTCCCATGCTTTCCACACAGCCCTCAATCTGGGGTCCAAGAGCACCCCTGTTCAGGTCAACTGTTTCTGTGGGTTAAACCAGCCCACTCTTAACTACTTTGCTCATCAGTTCTCCCTTTCTGTGACTGGATTCCAGGAGTTCAGTTCAGTGTTTGTCTGTAGGTATCTGCCTCTGCTTTCATCAGTCACTGGATGAAGATTCTGTTTCCCAGACTCTCTGCCAGTAGGACTGTATGCTGGCACTCCCCTGATTCATGTCTAAAATCAATAAATGAGTGAGTACATACCATGTTTCTCTTTTTGTGACTGGGTTACCTCATTCAGGATGGTTTCTTCTAGTGCCATCCATTTGCCTGCAAATTTCAAGTTCCATTGTTTTCTTTTTCCTCTGAATAGTATGCCATTGTGTAAATATATCACATTTTGTCTATCCACTCTTCAGTTGAGGGGTATCTAATTTGTTTCCAGGTTCTGGCTATTACAAATAATGCTGCTATGAATATAGTGGAACAGATGTCCTAGTTGTATGAATGTGCATCTTTTGGGTATATGCCTAAGAGTGGAATTGCTGGGCAAAGATAGCTTTCAAAAAATTACAAAACAAATAAATTTCCAGAAAGCTTTGAAGACATTTTGATGACTGAACTCAGGTTCTTGGCCACTGTATTACAATTTATACTCACCAATATTCACACTTTAAAGGAAAATAGAATAAACTGTCTATATTGTTTTCAACTAATATTTTAACTAAATATCCTAGGAAGGTTTTATATTCTGAGATTCAAACCAATGAAAAACTAAGGCAAATCTTTACATATGGTCACAATTTGGATGACTATTTGTGTGTGTGTGTGCACATGCTCGAGTGTGATTGTGCACACGTATATGTATGTGTGTTTGTGTGTGTGTGTGTGTGTGTGTGTTATATGTAACACCTGAGAGAGACACTGTAGATGAAAGAAAGGTTTATTCCTCACAGTTACACAGACTGGAGACCATGGTCATCTTCCCTGTTACTTCTGGGCCTGTGATAAAGCTGACCATCATGGTGAAATCTCAGGGTAGGTTATAACTGCTCATTTAATGAATACCAGGAAACAAAGATTCAGAGAAAATAGAGCCCAGGATAGTATCGGACCCCTAAGGTCATCCCTAAAAAAATTACTAAATCCAACCTCTAAGACAGAGTCCTCTTGATCCATTCCGCTATTAATGAGTACATCTACTTAGGATCATGCCTTCAGCACATGAACCTTTACATTGCATAGAAATTACATCCATTTGACAAATAGAAATAATATGATCTTTGAAATTCTTGTATAGTAGGAATAAAATTGTACTAATTAGTGCACCAATAATTTTCCTGATTCCCACTGACTTTAAAATTAAGGACTGATAATCAAATGAGTAGACAAAATCAGAGTTATAGATAATTAAGGAACATGATCGATAATAGCAAGTAGATAAAAGAAAATGATAGCTTTCAAACCAAAGTTCAATAGAAATGTAATCAAGTGGCTGGAAATGGTTCAGTGTTTAAGACAACTTGATGTTCTTGCAGAGGAATGGATTTCAATTCCCAGCACCCATACAAGGCAGCTCACAACTGTCAATAACTGAAGTAATAGAAAATCTGACATCTCTGGCCTCCTCAGGCACCTGCACACATCCACAGTGCAGACACATACACCGGATTAAAAATAATTGAGAAGTAAATATTCATTTAAAATCAATCAAAATAGTATTTACTTAAACAACTAATCAAAATTAGGGTTAGAGTTATCAAGCCATTCTACATTTTTAAATATAATCTTACTAGTAAAATATCTTTTGGATTTAGCCAAATGATGAAAAATTCAGTAAATTCAATATTTGTATATACAATGAATAAAAGGTTTTTAATGTAGCTTTGCTAATCTCATTAAAGTGAGAAAACAATGGTCAGAGAGATCACTTACTTAATGAGTGATGAATAAACATAAAAATAAATAATAAGATTCAATTTTCCACTATTTACAAGTAATCTGTCTCATAAATCTAATGGGAATGATAAATGACTCACCTAGATAAATTTTAAAATGTTTATGGCAATAATGACTTGCTGAGATTAAAATATTCATTATGCCCTACCACATGGTGTCTTTAATACAACTTGAAGATGATTAAAGCTTAAACAAATTCAAATGTGACAAACACAATATTAAACATGGCACGTGATGATATTTAAAAGCTAGTTATGGCTTCTTGGTCCATTTTATAACTAACAGATATATCAGTAATGTCAATTAAATAAACCATTTAACTAAACCATAGATATGATACTCTTAAATCTTTCCATTTTGTCTATAGGTTTTCTCAATATGCACTTCAAAAAAGTAATATATCTCTGATTGCATATTGTGAGCGCTTTAAAATGAATCACTTTCAACTATTTGCACATTCTATTTTCCATATAATATATACTACTTTACTATGTTATATAAATGTGCTATACACTATGGTGTATAGGACATATATATTTCATTACATGTGTAATAAAATGCACTGAATATAAATTATATTTTGCACATTATACATATTTTATTTCACCTTTATTTAAATATAGGCTACAAACCAGGAAGTACATGCTTGGCAGAAGAAGAACTTAAAGAAGTCATAAAAAATATAACTGAATATGAATTGCTTAAGAAGTATCCCTATAAGCTGGGTGGTGGTGGTGTGGAACATGCCTTTAATCTCAGCACTCAGGAGGTGGAGGCAGGCAGATCTCTATGAGTTCAAGGCCAGCCTGGTCTGCAGAGTGAGTTCCAGGACAGCCTCCAAAGCCATAGAGAAATCCTGTCTCGAAACCGCCTCCCCAAAAAAGAAATATCCCTAAAAATAATTATGGTTTAACTTTTTATTATTTAAGATAAGAAGGTTATGCTTCATATTAACAGGAAAATTTATAGAATTTAGCATATAGAAGAAATAAATTCTATCTCTATAAGGGAAATTATTGGGTAAGTTAGAGTTAAAATAATACTGTAAAACTAAAAACTGAATGACAGGTTTTTGTACTTATTGATAAATGGATTAAGCTTAAATTTTACTTATGACTGAATGAAGCAGTTAGTTGGTATATAGTTTGAGAAAATATAAATACCTATGCTTAAGAACTCCAGCTGACTGTGCTCACTGAAACCAAATGTTGAATACAGTCTTTTGGAATTATCATGGTAGTTATTTTCTCAACACAAGGCCTTCATTAGTTAGAAGTCACTCTCTCGATCAAGAACCTAAAAAAATAGAAATCTCTTTCTTGGCAAAAACCTTGTGATTTCAGGGTTGCTTTCCTAGTTGGAAGGGATTCTGTATTAAATTGCACACTGTACTATAATGCTACCAAACCAAATTCTCTTAGAAAATGCTATTCTTAATTATTTTGAAAATTTATACAGATATACAATGAGCTGAGATTATATAGTCCCTTCATTTCCCTGCTCAACCTCCACCCATATCCCTCTCACTATTTCCTTTCTCATGTCATATTGTTCATGTTTTTAATAACTCACTAAATCCAGATAGTGCTGCCCACATTGCAGGGGTGTGGCGCCATCCAATGGAGCATAGTTAACCTGTCAGAAATCACATACTCTATAAGTACCCACATTTAGGTTCTGGGCCAAGGTCACTTGTTATGACTGTGAGGAATGAAATCAGGCCAGTTTGGAGGGGGTCACACAAAAAATGGGGCTGTGACAATTTTATTGAGAGCAATCAGACTTTTTATACCTTTATCAGAAACAGAATATAATGGCAATTGTCAGTATCAGTACAATTGTAGTTGCCAGGAGACAGTGAAGTTTGCAAGCCATATAGGGTACAGAAGACTAATGTCTAACACCAATTGTCCTTTCAAGGTTCCATGCTTCCTTGACTACTAAGGGAAGATACAGAGAAACACAAAGGAGCCTGAACATTCACTGTCTGAGGGATTGCATCAGTCTCTCAGGAGCTAGAAGATACATTGTGTCCCAGGAGCCATGGACTCCAAACTGAAAAATGTATGTCATATGCCAACTGCATGATTCCCTGCAATCATCCATAAAGAATTATCCTCACTTCACCAGCAGCTACCAGCTACTAATAGCTCCCCAGTAATAGTAGGAACTGGAATCCATCCAACCACATCTATGTAAGGATACTGATTGTTTTGATCTTATGTAGGTCTTTTGCAAGTAAGGTAAACCAATGTGAGTACATGATTTTAATAGCTATGACATATACAGAAGACAATATTTCATAGTCATCCTCCAGCTCTTATATTCTTCCTACCTCTTAAACAATGTTCCCCTATCTTTGATGGTTGTGGGGTTTATGTTGATGTCCCATTTAAGAGTGAGCACTCAGTCTCTTACTTTCAGCTCTTTGATCATTTATGCATCTCTCCACCAACTGCTATGCAAAGCAAGAGGAAGCTTCTCTGACTGTGGTTGAGAACAAGTCAGGAAGTGGGTACAGCAAAAAACATTTAAGAGATAATTTTACAATGCAGCCATTTAGCAAAATAACAATAGGACAGATTCTGTGTGTTTGGAGAGGAAAAGAGTAATAGAAGAGTATAATTTCAATTAAGGTGTATTCTGAAAAAGAAGCATTTATTGTTAAGATTAACATAGTTAAGGAGACATCTCCAGCTCTGTAAATGAGAAATATCCCTAATAATCTCAGGCATGTGGATACTTGATTTCCAAGGAATGGTGGTGTATTTTGGAGGAGATTTAAGAGATGTAGTCTTGATGGAGGAGGTACACGACTGGGGGCAGGTTCTGAGAGTTCATAATATCACTCCTGCTCTCTTTCTGCTTCATGTTTATGGTTGCCGATGTGAACTCTTAGCTTCCTTCTCAGGCTGCCTGTTGCCATTTTGTTCTCACTAATGTTGAATCCCACTAATAATGGGGACAAGTTCCTCTTCCCCAATAACTACATCAGTATTTTGTTGTAAGTATTATTTGTGATGATGATATTTCTTACATGGGTGAGATGGAACTTATATTAATCTGTATTTCCCTGAGAACTAATGATGTGATTTCTTTTTGAAGTGTTTACTAGCTGACTGCATTTCTTCATTTGAGAACTTTCTCTTAAGTTCCACAGTCTAGTTTTATATTAGGATATTTCATTTCTAGATGTTTACTTTTCTGAGTTCTTTGTACATTCCAGACATTATTCCTCTGTAAGATGTATGGCTGGCAAAGCTGTTCCTCAATTGTATATGTTGCCTCTTCATTTGGTGGACAGTTTCCTTTGAAATACAGAAGCTTTTTAGTTTTAGGAGATCCAATTTGTTACTTGACGATCTTATTTACTGCACTACCAGAGTTCAATTCAGAAAATCTTGTACCTATGAGTTGAAGTCTACTTCTCACTTTTTCCTCTAGCACAGCAGTTCCAACCTGACTAACGCTACAACCTTTTAACACTGTTCCTCATGTTGTGGTGACCCCTAACCATGATATTATTTTTATTGCTACTTCATAACTATAAGTTTGCTACAGTTATGATCTGTAATATAAATATGTGATATGCATAATATCTTATATGAACCCCCTGTGAAAGATCTTTTAACCCTCAAATGTCATGACCCACAGATTGTGAACCACTGCTCTAGTTCTGAATATCAGGTGTTATGTTGTTGTGTTAACTAGAGGCTTCTTCTGGATCTGTTAAACGTATACTAAACAATAAAAATGCTTGTGAGTCCTTCACTCCTTGAAGACAGACTGCTTCTCTGACTTTTGTGGTTTACAAACAGATACTGTTTCTTTCAAGGATTTTTTTCATATTTCCAACCTATAATGGTACAGAATGTACATTACCATATAAAAAAGAAGTCATGCAGGCATAGTGAAAATGGTGGCAAAAGCAACTGAAATTTACCAGGGGAAAAATTGCAAATCCTGCAGATACATCTATGTGTAGTGTCAGGGACTTTAATTGCTTAGGGCTCAGATGGCTCCACTCCTACAGGTTTCTTGCCTGCAACATCTTTCTTGGGCTGGTTCCATTCCCTGTATGTAGCTTTTTTTGGCAAATATTTCAGAACTCTGGCATCTCCAGTATGTCTTAGGGTTTCTGGTGCAACCCAGGTTTCACTTTAATAACTTCATGTAATGGACTCACACAGGGATTGCCCTGGCAACTGTACCTGACCTCAATGGTGCTCTGAAATTGCAGAAGAAAAATATACAAACCCTTTACTCTTTCATTTTGCATGCCACTCAGGCTAGCACCATGCATGTGGCCCTGCATAATTTTTCCATTAGCTTGCAATGAACCCTCAACTCTTTGTACCATATTAGCAGCAGCTTTTGCTTTCTGTTGCAGTCTAGCAGCAGAAAACTCTTTTTTAATTTATGTATTTAATATAGAAACAATCTTATTTAACATATCAATCCCAGATCCCCGTCTCTCCCATGCTCCCATGTCCCCCACCTACCCCCCAACACACATCCACCAGCCACTCTCTGGGGAGGGTGAGGCCTTCCATGACGGATCATCAAAGTCTGTCACATCATTTTCTGGGGGAGGTAGGTCCTCCTCCATGTATCTAGGTGAAAGACTATTCCTCCACGGGGGATTGTCTCCCATAGTCCATTTGTGCACTAGGGATAAATATATATTCCACTGTCAGAGGTCTCATAGACTGTCCAGCCCTCCTAACTGGCATCCATATTTAGAGGGCTTGCTTCAGTCCAATGCTGGGTCCCCAGCTCTATGACTGTTGTCTGTATGCTCTCGCTTGCTCAGGTCAGCTGTTTCTGTGGGTTTTTAAGCATGGGGTCTTGACACCTTTGCTCACCCCTCATTCCTCTCTACAACTGTATTCCAGGAGTTTGACTCAGCACTTAGCCATGAGTGTCTGCTTCTGATTCCATCAGCTACTGGAAGAAGGCCGTAGGATGGCATTTAAGGTAGCCATCAATCTCATTAAAGGGGAAGGATACTTAAGGTTCACCCATGTTCATAGCAGCATTGTTTGTAATAGACAAAACCTGGAAGTAACTTAAATGGACCTCAACCAAAGAATGGATCGAGAAAATATTGTACATTTACACAATGGAGTAATATGCAGCAGAAAAAAAACAATGGAATCTTGAAATTCACAGGCTAATGGATGGACCTGGAAGAAACCATCCTGAATAAGGTAATCCAGCCACAGAAAGATAAACATGGCATGTACTAACTGATATATGGATATTAGACATAGAGCAAAGGATAACCACCTTACAATCCACCCCTCCGGAGAAGCTAGGAAACAAGGAGGACCCTAAGAGAGACATACTTGGTCCCCCAGAGAAGGGGAAAGGGACAAGAGCTTCTCAGCAAATTGGGAAAACAGGGGGAGGGGGAGGGAGATAGGAAAAAGAGAAGGGGAGAAGAGGAAGGGGAGGAGAACAGGAAGACTGAGTCAAGGGAATAATAGAGGAGAACAAGTAAAGAGATACCTTAGTAGAGGGAGCCATTATAGGTTTAACAAGAAATGTGGCACTAGGGAAATGTCCAGAGATCCACAAGGATGACCCAAACTAAGAATCTAAACAATAGCAGAAAACTTTTTAAGCTTTCTCTCTTCACAAAGAAGTCTTGATGGGTGGAGTCTTGCCCTGAGGGTATCCTTCCTTTTCCTTTCCAGTGCAGAGAAGGAAGCCTATCCTGAATAGCCCTGACCTTCTTATCTCTTTCACAACTGACCTTGATTGTAACATTAAGCTTAGCGGTGCTCTTTTCCCCCCTTAAACTGTATATTTTGTATTTCTTTATACCATGTTTGTCCTTTTTAATTATTGATCTGATTAAGAATCGTTAATAATAACCACACAACAGATTAAATATTTTGCTGTCTTGAAACTGCCTATATATAAGAAATTAGTCTTATGGAGAGGGAGAGCAAGAAAAGAGATATCTTGATTAAGGGAGTCATTATAGGGCTATCAAGAAAACTGGCATTAGGGAAATTCCCAGGAATCCACGAGGATGACCCAATTAAGACTCTAAGCTTTAGTGGAGAGGGTACCTGAACTGGCTGTCTTCTGTAATCAGATTGATGACTACATGAATTATCCTCATAGACCCTTAATCCAGCAACTGATGGAAGCAGGTGCAAAGATTCACAGGTAAGCACTTGGCTGAGCTCCCATAGTCCATTTCAAGAGAGCTAGGAGTCATAAGGTAAGCAAAGGGTAAAGAATTTTTTGGGGATAACCAAAGAGACAGCTGATCGGAGCTTGTGGGAGCCCACTGACTCTGGACTGAGAGCAGAGGCACCTGTATAGGACCAGACTAGGCCCTCTTAATGTGAGTGATAGTTGTGGTTTTAGCAGTATGTGAGCTACTGGAAGTGAAACCAGGATGTATCCCTAGTGCTTAACTAGCTTTATGGAGCCCATTCTCTTTGGAACGATACCATGCTCAGCCTAGATATTGTGGTGGGAGGCTTGGTCCTGCCTCAAAGTGATATGCCAGACTTTTATTAACTCCCAATGGGAAGTCTTACCCTCTCTGAGAAATGGATAGGGTGGGTGGAAGGTGGGGAAAGCAGAAAGAAGGAGGGAGTGAGAACTGGTATTGGTATGTAAAATGAGAAAAGATTCTTTTAAATAGAAAAAGAAAAAAATTAAAAATTAGTCCAAAACATCTTTTGAGAATATATTTACTTCTTTTACTTGACTTCCCTCCCTCCAAACGTGTTCCTTCAAATTCATGGCCTCGCTTTTTCATTAATTATTGTTGCCTAAGTATATACTAATTTAGCCTCAGACAGGTTCTTAGTACACAAGCAGAATACAGCTAAATTCTATTGCTTCTAGCCCAGTTACTAATATTGTTATTAACCTCTTAAAGAGTAGTTCTTAACCTGTGGGTCGTGACCCCTTTGTGGTTCTAATGACCCTTTCACAGTGGTCACATATCAATTATCGTGAATATCAGATATTTACATTATGATTCATATTGTAAGCAAAATTACAGTTATGAAGTAGCAAAGAAAATAATTTCCTGGTTGTGGGTTATAACACGATAAGCTATATTAAAGGATCACAGAATTAAGAAGATTGAGAACCACTTTCCTAAAACAACTTGATCTGGGTCTCTACAATCCACGTTGCTCTCAGGGGACCTACTAAAAGGGCCCTTTACACTCTGGTTACACCATTCAACTAATTTTCAAATCTTAAGTTCCAGTGCCTTCCACATTCCTCAATAACAAACAAACAAATCAATAAAATAAACAACAACAAACTCCCAATATGCTCAGGCTTTCCACAGCAACAGAAAACTCACTGGTACTAACATGTATATGAGTTATTTTTCTGTGGTTATAATAAAATATAATGACAAAGGCAACTTGAAGAAGAAATAATTTACTTTTTGTTCTAATGGGACAAAATTCCAAAATGGTGGAGAAAGTATAGCATGAAGCTGCAGAAACTGGACACTGACAGTTCACATACAGATTTACCAGCACAAAGCAGAGAGAAAGAAATGGAAAAAATGTCTTGAGACTTTAAAGTCCCAAAGCCTGTCTCAGGTGACATACAACTTCTAGCAAAGCTGTACTTCCTAAACCTCCCTAAACAGTGCCTCCAACTGGGATTCAAGTGTTCAAATACCTGGGACCGTGAAGCACATTTCTTATTCAAGTTATCACACTACCTCTTCATTGTGGTAAATGGGTCCATACTGACATCACGTACTGACAAGCAAATGTGTAGACTTTGTTAGGATTAGTCATTTGAATAGGATCTAAGGCATTACATGAGTAATCAACATTAGCCATTTCTTGTTATAGAATTACAAATGAAATTAATGCAGCAAAATTACCTATAATTATTTTAAAGTTATCTTGGTCACTTTGAATCAGTTTTTGAAGAAAATAAAGTAGATGTGGTAAAGCCTCTTACAGGTCATGGCAATTTAGTGGAAAACCTCTATTTATACCTAAGTAATCCGGTTGCCCCACTACGTATAGAAACAACCTAGCTGCTTGTCAGAGATTATTATTATTTCAAAGATTTACATCACTTGACCTATTGATGTTCCAATGTTGAAGTCAGCAACAAGGAAACGATCTACTTAATATCAAGCACAAATCTTCCTTGTCAATATGTTGTGTAAGAACTCAGATATGTAATGTACCAATTCTCTTAGATCTTAGGGTAGGACTAGAGTGTTGGACAATAGCCAAAAGGCTACAGATGATTAGTCATTTGCTATTGTGATATTAAAGAGACTATATCATAGGGAGCATAGACTTAACCTCATAGGCTTATCACAATACAGTTTATTCATTATGCAGTTAAACTCATTCGGAAAAATTAAAAAGTAAAAAGAAAAAATTTCAAATTCAGTTATTCTTTCACTAGAAATAGAATAGGAGCAATTCCACTTTATGAGAAATTCTCTCATGGGCTTCTCAAGTCTCAGACATCTATTGCTGTCGCTCAAGAAATATGGAAGATTTTAGTATTACAATGAAGTAAGGAAGAAGCATGCTTAAGAGTACTCATAATCTTAAGTATGTCTATGAAGATGAAAAATGCTTCCTTGAAACAGCTATATAAGTAAACAAATATCATATATGTATAAACCAGGGTTCAGGTATCAGATGTATAAACTGAGGACATTACTACTCCAAGGTATAGTTGAAGGATAGGTTTTTATTTTAGATAACATGGAGAAAATAGCCAGAGGCATCTTGAAGAATCCAAAGCAAGGGAAGAAAGTAATACAATGAACATGGCCTTTTGTTTGTAATGTTTGTTATGCTTTTGGCTTTTTTTGAGGGGGCCCACCACCCAGCTCCCAAGTAAATCATGTACAGAGGCTTATTGTTAGTTATGAATGCCTGGCCCTAGCTTGGCTTGTTGCTAAACAGTTTGTCTTATCTTACATTATCCCATATACCTATTTCCTATGAGTTTATATCTTTCACTATTTCTGTATACCTTGCTTTACTTCTTTCTCCGTGGCATGCTGTATAGCTGGGGGACTGGTCCCTGGTGTCCTCCTCTCCTTCTTTTGTGGCTCCTCCTCCCTGGTTTTTCCTTCTATTTATACTCTCTTACTGACAGCCATGCCTATCCTTGCTCCTGCATCACTATTAGCCATTTGGCTCTATATTAGTTCCAACAGGTGTTTAGACAGGTACAGTAACACAGCTTCCCAGAGTTCAACAAATACAACATAAACAAAAGTCACATACCTTAAAATAACTTTCACCAACATGGCCAGCACACTGGGCCAGGCTATGAATAACATAAGAGGGGGAGAACCCTATGAAGACCAAGAAAGAGGGGTTCAGGAAAGGATGATAAAAAAGGGGACCAAAAAAGTACATAGTCAAAATGGGGGGTGTATAAGGGAATGAGAAGCTAGGGGAGCACGCCCATGAGCTGGAGAAGTTTAGGGTAGGGAGTTGGGTTAGAAGAGCTAAGAAGAGGCATAGGTATTTGTGACACTAAATGTCTTAGTTAAAGTTTCTATTGATGCCATGAAACATCATGACCAAAAGCAAGTTGGGGGGCTCATTTAGCCTATAATTTCAGAGCACAGTCCATAATTGGAGAAAGTCAAGACAGGAACTCAAATAGGGCTGTAACCTGGAAGCAGGAGCTAATGAAGAAGAAATGGAGGTATGCTTTTTATTGTCTTGCTTCCCATTGCTTGGTCAGCCTACATTCTTGTAAATATCAGGAACACCAGCCAAGGGATGGAAAGTCAGACAATGAGCTAGGACCTCCTACATCAATAACTAAGAAAATAATTTACAACTGGATCTCATGAAGGCATTTTCTCATTTTGAGGTTCCCTCTTATGCATAACTCAAGTTTGTATGTTAAGTGATGTAACACTAGTCAGTGCAAATGATCCCTTGTCCACTTGACATAAAAACACATCACTACTATGCCAAACCTTTTCTTTCTTATTCATCCCCAAGATCTCATATTAAAAATATATCTTTAAATATCCCACCATCTTTATAAATTCAAATACTTTAAAAGTTCAATATTCTGTGCATGACCCCTTCAATCCTAGGTCTTCAATTGCCACCCAGGTTGCACCTTCACCAATACCTGTTCCTGGCCTTTCACAATTCCAAGCTTCAGCTGTTATTCATGACCACTGCATGTACTCAAAGCCAGTACTACCAAGTCTGACTGCCAGCACAAGGCCACAACTTTTGAACCACAGCTTCTGTGTGCTGATCCCAAGGAAGCACTTGCAAGAAGATTCCACCTCTGTGATGCTGGTCTTTTCTCACTGCTAATTTCTTAGCTCCAGCTAACCAGTATCATGTGTCTCAATAACACAAAGATTTCACTACAGTGGTTGGATGTTCTTGTTAATCATGGCTGACTCTTCAACTCCAGCTGAACAGAGTGAGAGAATCTTAATTCAAAATAGCAAAAGGCTCGGATAGAATCTTTAATTTTCCCTTTGAAATTTTATCAGCCAAGCCTCCATCTTTGGCACTGTTCTCAACATGCTTATCTCCCTGGCTCCTACAAAACATCCCAATGAGCTCTCACATCTCAATGGGTGTTCCAGCCCAAAGTTCCATAATCCTTCCACAATACTGTCCTTCCTGCAAGGCATGCTGGGGTAATGGTGGTTTCAGAAATTATGGTAGTGGCTAACCAATGTCTGATCTAAATTGATGCTTACTCCATGAGGGGATGCCTATGCCATATTCTGCTTGGGTGAATAATAACCAGAGACTAGATAGCCCAGAGACAGGATAGAACCAAAATCAACTGGAAAAAAAAGAAAGAAAAAAGGAAAAATAAATCATTGAAAGAATTCCTAAATACATTATGGGATTCTAGTAGATCTGTGCTTTTTGTCCAGTCATCAACAGAAGCTTCCTCCTGCAGCAGATGGGAACAGGTGGAGAGATCCACAGCCAAGCATAATGTGGAGAGTCTACATTGGAGATCTCCATTGGGCCCCTCTTACTGGAGCTTTAGGAACATGATGGAAGACAGGAAAAAAGGATTATAGGACAAGGGAATGGAGAAACATGGGGCACTGAATCAACTAAGCAGGGCTCATACAGACTGAAGTGGCAATTGCACAGACTGCATGAGTGTGTGCTAAGTCCTCTCTCTATACATATATGTTTTGTCTGTCAGATTGGTTTTTTTTGCGGGCCTCCTAATGGTGTGAGTGGGTGTTTCTGATTCTATTTCCTGCTCTTAGGACTCTTTTCCTCCTACTGGTTTACCTTGTTCAACCTTGATATGAGGGCTTTTGTCTTTCCTTCTATATCTTGTTTTGCCATGTGTGGTTGTTGTTTCTTGGAGGCCTGCTCCTTTGTGAAGGAATATGGAGGGAGAGTTGATCTGAGAGAGAGGAGGGGTAGAGATTGGAGGAATGGAGGGAGAGGAAACCCTTGTCAGGAAGTATTCTATGAAGAATCTAATTTCAGTTACATTAAAGGAGACTTACAAATGACTGAAAATATTAGCAAGCCTTATAATTCAGAATTTCTAATGTCTGAAAGACACATGTTTAAAACTCATTGGAATCATTTAATAAATGATGTTTTGATCTAAAAGCAAAGGATCCGCTTGTGTTTGAGTAATTTGAAACTGTTCTATATTCCAGCTCATGCTTACATTATTATAGAAAATAGTGTTAAAAGGTGGTTATAGTTTTTGACATGGAATGACTGAGTACCTTTGATATATAATTGGGGAGCAATATAATATAATAAGTTTTAATTTCTTGTGCAGCTGGAAAACAATAAAGAGGAAGCTTGAGAACAAATTAAGCTTTATATAGGTCAATCATCCTATTAGGACTCTTCAGAGAACACATATCTAATTTGCATAATTGTGTTTCTATAGCTGCCAGACTAGCTGCTGTGAAGATCCATGTGTTTGGTAAATTCAAAACCTAAGGAATGTTTTGTTTTTATTCTGACAGTTGAACAAGAGGACTATCATTAACTGTGTATGTACATATCAACATGTTTAACTTAATAATAATATTGAAATATTTGCACATTTGGAACATACCCATTAATACTACATTCTAATAATCCCCTTTAGGAAATGGTAACATATACAAAATTTACACGGCATTGAACTTTGGAAAATAATTCATGTCACTAGTATTTAAATAAGCTTCTCAAAATATTACTCATTATAAAAGTCTGGCAAAATATCCCATGAATCTTAAGATAAAACTACATTTTTAGATACCCTATTGAATTTATGTATTACTGATTAAAATTACATCAGCTCTATCCCAGATTATACTATGGTAATCAGAAAGTAAAATTGGAGAGTTTATATCTTTGATTAATTACTGTGAGGATCCAAGGTATTATTTTGTAATGATTATTATTCTAATAAATATTCATAGAGTTCATGAGTAGAGGAAAATTATAAGTCTAATGAAAGTTCACCAGACTTTTTTGAGAATGGTTCTCATTATTATGAACCAGACTAGGTTTGAACTCATAGATATACATCTACCTCTGCCTCCAGAATTTTGCAATTAAAGCTATATGCCACCATGCCTGGTATCACCAGAGAATTCTTTTTAAAAAATTATGGATTTATTTTTATTTTAGGTACATTGTTGTTTTGCCTGAATGTATGTTTGTGTTAGGACATTAGATCCCCTGGAGTTAGAGTTGTAAGCTGCCTTGTCAGTGCTGGGAACTGAAACCAGGTCCTCTGGAAGAACAGCTAGTGCTCTAAACTGCTCTCGTCTCTTTATAAATAAGTATTTTTTTCTGTTTCTTTGGGTGTTGGAACTGTATTTTTATTAATTCTTAAATTATTATCTTTTTACACATGTTATTCCCAGCTCCCTCACCCTCCCCTCCTCCCCCACATCCCCATCTTCACTATCCCCCACTTTATCCCCTCCTCCACTCCCCAGGGATTTTAGACATGGAGCAAGGGATTGCCAGATTACAATCCCACTGCCAGAGAGTTTGGAAAACAGGTATGACCCTAAGAGAGATATGGATGGTAACATGAAGAAGGAGAATGTGACAAGATCTCCTGAAGGGATTGGGAGCATGGGGGGAGGGGATGGGAGAGGGAGATAGGAGAAAGAGAAGGGGAGAAGAGGAGAGGTGGGAGCATGAAGGTTGAGTCAGGGTAAGAATAGAGGAGGGCAGGATGAGAGATACTATGGAACTCTCTTTATAAAACAGGCTGACCTCCCAAGTGACAGAGATCTGCCTGCCTCTGTTTCCCAAGTGCTGGGATTAAAAGCATATGCCACCCACCATATCCAGCCCACCAGGAACTTCTTGAGTGTCCATTAATATTTATATTATTATCTTTATTGTATTGATTTGGAAGTATAAATATGTATTAATATTTTTTATTTTTATTTATTTAAATTAGAAATAAGCTTGCTTCACATGTCAATCGAAGCTCCCTTTCCCTCCCCTCCTCCCCTGCCTCCAACTCCCCAACCCCCCATCCAATCCTCACTAGACTCTCCAGGGAGGGTGAGGCCCTTTTTGGGTGATCTCCAAAGTCTGTCATATCATCCAGCGTATGGCCTATGCCTTCCACAATGTGTCCAGGCTGTGAGAGCATCCCTCCATGTGGAATGGACTCCCAAAGTCCATTCAAATGCCAGGGATAAATATTGATTTGGTACTCGAGGCCCCAAAGCTTGCCCAGGCCTCCTCACTGACACCCACTTTCAGGGGTTCTGCATCAATTCCATACTGGCCTCTCAGCCATCAGTCTGGGGTCCATGAGCAACCCCCTGTTCAAGTCAGCCATTTCTATAGGCTTCACCTGCCGGGTCATGATTCCTTTGCTCATCACTACTCCCTCACTGCAACTGGTTTCCAGGAGTTCAGTTCAGTGTTTAACTGTAGTTGTCTGCCTCTGCAGCTTTGTAAAGGCATAAGCAGACTTAGACACTCCAGCTTCGCCCAGAGAGGTGCATTATATCAAGAATCCCCTATGCTTCTACACAAAGAACAGTGATTTCTTCTTGCCTTAGGCACCAAGGGTATGGAAGGGATAAGGCGATGTGGTCACCACTGATGTGAACCCTAAACAATGATTTATTTCCTCTTTCCAAGTAGAAATGACTTCTGAGTGGTATTTCATGTTTTTCGCACGACCTTTCAGATGATCCTTTCTTATCGTTAGAGCCATTCTTTTGAAGTCCAAGAAAGAAGATGAAACTGAAAGAAATGTTTATTTTCTCCTGCTTTTATTATTTGCTTAATTTAGTAATGAAATTTTCATGGTCATGGTCAAAGAAAGAACATTCTTCCTAACAATAAATAGTAGCAATTCTCAGTGATACTATAATAAGCCAGGATTCCCATATAAGATAATACATGTGGGGCCTGTAATTCTGGGCCCTCGTTACCAAAGTTAGTACAATGTTTACAAGTTTCATCCTTTTATTTGCCAATTATTCCTTCCAACTGAATGAAGTCCCACTGCGCATGTACATTCCCATTATCCATTCATTATGTGAAGTGTATCTAGACGGATATAGATGTATAGGTACTGTAAATCAGTCGACAATGAGCACAGACATACAAGTACCTGTGTAATACGATGTAGATTCTTTTGCGTACATGCTCAGATGTGGTACAGCTGCATCATATGATACTTTCAATTTACTGACTTTTGAAGGTACTACTTTACATACTCACTAACTGAAAAATCTACACTTTCCCCTTTAGTTATACTAATATTTGCTGTAAGTTCTATTCTATTTTAATATATAGTAATTGAAACAGAATTGCATCATTTTCCTTCCTCTGTTTCCGAATAACTCTACCTCAAATCTCTCCTTTGCCCCACTGCAACTCTTAAGGGGATAGCTTCTTTTACATTCATTACTTTTTTATCATTTTTTATTTTAATTTTAAATAGCTTATTTTACATGTCAATCCCAGTTCCCTCTCCCTCCCCTACTCCCACACTCCCCTTCCCCCCCCCCAGCCTCCCACCCTATCGCCAATTCCTTCCACATAGGGGATATATAGAGTCTGTCATTTCACTCCGTGTAGGGTCCAGGCACTCCCCTAAGAGTCCAGGCTGAGAGAGGATCCCTCCTTGTGCTATGGTATTTGCAGATGATATGATAGTTTACATAAGTGACCCAAAAAAACTCCCAAGGTTACTACTAGAGCTGATAAACACCTTCAGCAATGTGGCAGAATACAAGGTAAACTCAAAAAAATCAGTGGCCCTATTATATACATATGATGAAGTGACTGAGAAAGAAATCAGAGAAACATCACCCTTTACAATAGCCAAAAACAGCATCAAATATCTGGGGATACTGTTAACCAAGGAAGTGAAAGACCTGTATATCAAGAAATTTGTGTCTTTAAAGAAAGAAATCAAAGAGGATACCAGAAAATGGAAAGATCTCCCAAGCTCTTGGATTGCTAGGATCAACATAATAAAAATGGCAATCTTGCCAAAAGCAGTCTACAGATTCAATGCAATCCCTACCAAAATTCCATCACAATTCTTCAAGGACCTGGAAAGAACATTAATCAACTCTATATGGAAAAACAAAAGGCCCAGGATAGCCAAAACAACCCTATACAATAAAGGAACTTCAGGAGGCATCACCATACCTGACTTCAAGCTCTATTATAGACCTATAGTCCTGAAAACAGCTTGGTATTGGCACAAAAATATGCAGGTAGACCAATGGAACCGAATTGAAAACCCTGATTCCAACCCACACACCTATGAACACTTGATTTTTGACAAAGAAGCTAAAGCTGTACAATGGAAAAAAGAAAGCATCTTCAACAAATGGTGCTGGCATAACTGGGTACTGGTACGCAGAAGACTGCAGATAGATCCATGTTTATCGCCTTGTACAAAACTTAAGTCCAAATGGATCAAAGATCTCAATATAAATCCAGCCACACTGAAACTTTTAGAAGAGAAAGTGGGAGATACTCTTCAACAAGTTGGTACAGGAGACCACTTCCTGAACATAACACCAGTGGCACAAACACTGAGATCGACAATTATCTAATGGGACCTCCTGAAACTAAAAAGCTTCTATAAGGCAAAGGACACAGTCAACAAGACAAAAAGGCAGTCCACAGAATGGGAAAAGATATTCATTAACCCCACATCTGACAGAGGGCTAATCTCCAAAATTTACAAAGAACTCAGGAAACAAGTCTCCAAAACACCAAAGGATCCAATTAAAAGGTGGGGTACAGAACTAAATAGAGAATTCTCAATAGAGGAGGCTAAAATGGCCAAGAGACACTTAAGAAAGTGCTCAACATCCTTAGCCATCAGGGAAATGCAAATCAAAACAACTTTGAGATACCATCTTACTCCTGTCAGAATGGCTAAAATCAAAAAAAAAAAACAAAGACAATTTATGATGGAGAGGATGTGGAGAGAGGGGAACACTACTCCACTGCTCGTGGGAGTGCCAACTCGTACAGCCTCTTTGGAAATCAGTATGGAGATTCCTCAAGACCCAGCAATTCCACTCTTAGGCATATATCCAAAGGAGGCAATTCCACTCTTAGGCATATATCCAAATGAGGCCAATTCATACAACAAGGGCATCTGCTCCACTATGTTCATAGCAGCATTATTTGTAATAGCTAGAACCCGGGAGCAACCTAGATGCCCCTCAACTAAAGAGTGGATAGAGAAAATGTGGTACATTTACACAATGGAGTATTACTCAGCAGAAAAAAACAATGGAATCTTGAAATTCACAGGTAAATGGAAAGCACTGGAAGAAACCATCCAGAGTGAGGTAACCCAGTCACAAAAAGACAAGCATGGTATATACTCACCTCACATATGGATTTTAGACATGGATCAGGATAGTGCCAGTCTGCACTTCCACTGATAGAGAGTCTGGGAAACAGGAAAGAACCTAAAAGATATTCATATATGCATAGTACCCAAGAGAAGAGGATTGAGACAAGATCCTCTGAATGGATGGGGAACACGGCGAGGGGTGGGAGGGAGTGGGAGCTGGGAAGAAGAGAGGGGGAGAAGAGGAAGAGAGAGTAGATCATGGGGGAACAGGAAGTTGAGTGGGTGGGGGTAGAATAGGGGGAAGAGGGAATCATAGGTTAGAAGACAGATCAGGCACCAGAGTGACCTCAAGTGATCTAAAGGTATAATACCAATTGGCAAACTAAGCAATAGTGGAGAGACCACCTCGAATGCCCATTCCTGATAATGAACTTGATGTCTATAACCATCCTGGAGCCTTCATGAAGTGATTGTTGGAAGCAGAGGCAAACACACAATTAAGCACTGAAATGAACCCAAGAAACCCAGTGGCAGAGAGAGAGGAGTGATGAGCAAATTGGCAAAGAATGGGCTGGCAAAACCAGCAGAGACAGCTGATCTGAACAGGGGAGAGATCTTGGACCCCAGACCAACGTCTGGAGGCCAGCATGGGACTGATCTGGACCCCCCAAATGTGAGTGTCAGTGAGAAGGCCTGGGCAACCTATGGGGCCCTGAGCAGTGGATCAGTGTCTATCCCTGGAATACAAACAGTCATCGTGTGCCCATAGCACAAAGAGGGATGCTCTTTCATTACTTTTGCGTGTGTTTTTGTTTTATACAAATGTATATATACAACCTGATTCATCCATTTTTGTTGGTGGTATGCATGGGGTCTGAAGACCAGACACGTTGCTTCGTAAAATCATTTAGGGGCTCAACTCCGTGAGATGCTAATTCTTTTCCCCCTCAGAAGCCTTAATTGTATGTAGCTCTATACGTAAAGGCGGACACCATGAGATTTTCCCCTTTTGTGTTAGCATATCTATTGATGTCATCAATGTTTAGGTTTTGTTTATGCAGCCATTTCTAGGAAGGATGGTTTTATATCAGGCATCCTTGTATTTTGGTACTTTTAATCCTTCCAACTACTATTCTATGATCTTCCCCGAGCCATAGATTCATAGATCCAGGGGCTGTGGTATAGATGTATTTTGGGGGCTGGGCTTTCCACAATCTGTTGATTTCTGTACTATGTTTAGTTGTTCTTTTCTGTGATGATCTCCATTTTCTGTAAGGGGAGGCTTCTTTGGTGAGGAGCGGCAGCTACATTTTTCTGTGATTATAAGGATAAAATCAGAATGTAGTGAGGAAGTATGCTTCTTTAGCAAAGCAGTAGTGGTATGTTCTTTTTTAAGGCCCATGATCTTACTAGCCTGAGAAAGTTGGCTAGGTTTCCAGTACCAGACATGATTTCCCTCCTGCTCAATGGGCCTTCAATCTAATTAAAGAGATGTTGAGAGCCACTGGCATGGAAGTGCCACTTATTACACCTGTATGTTTATCTTGCCATGCTGATAATTGTCGTGGTTCATAGGTGCTGCAGCTAGGTAGAACTGTTTAATTGCTCTCTTCCTTTGGCAGCTTGCATAGTATTAAATTCCTCATGATGGTTGTTTTTACTGGGGTGAGATGGCACCTTAAGTTAGTTTTAATCAGCATTAGCCTAGTAGCTAAGGATGATGAACACAACTTTTCATGTTTAAAACTCAGTTATGTTTCTTCTTTGGAGAACATTTTTCTTCAATTCCCTAGCCTAATTATAAGTGGATTTTTTAAATTTATCCATTAGTATATGTTCTTTTAGATGAATAGCTTACATGATTTTCTTTCACACTGTAAGCTATCTATTTACTTATTTGAGAGGTTCCATTACTGTGCAATGGTTTTCTAATTTTTATTGAGACCCAATTTGTCAATTACTGGCTCTTATTCCCTATGCTACTGTAGTCCTATCCCAAATGTACTTAACTCAGTTATCTCTATGTTGAAACATTTTCCTCTTGAACTTTCAGAGTATCAGGTCTTTGGTTGAGGGTTTTGGTCCATTTGGAGTTGAGTTTTGTGCAGTGGTTGATGGAGGTCTGGTGGTCTTCTTACATATGGAAACCCAGGTTTCTCAGCACCATTTGTAGAAGAGTAGAAGAGGCCATCTTTTCTCCAAAGTATTTTTTGGCATTTTTGTCAGAAATCAGGTGCCTATAACTGCATAGACTCATATATGGGTCTTTTTTCTAGTCTCCTCATTTCATCAACTTTTTTTGTGCCAGTACCATGCTTCCTTTACTACTATAATTTGAATTAGAAATTGATCTCAGGAATGAGGGTGATACTAGAATTACCTGTTTTGTTCAGTATTACTTTGGCTATTTGGGGGCTTTTTTTGGTTCCATGTAGATTTTAGGAATTTTTCTATGTCCATGTAAAGTGGCCATAGAATTTTAATTGGGAATGCTTTGAGTCTGAATATTGACTTTGGTAGAGTGGTAATTTTCACAATATTGATACTTCTTATGTATGAGTATGTACAGTCCTTCCATCTTTTAGTGTATTTCCTAATTTCTTTCTTGAGTGTACTAAATTTTTTATTGTATAGGTCTTTTGTTTCCATGATTAGGTTTTTCCAAGTCATTTTATATGTTTGTTTTGGTGGATATTGCTAATGTTCCAATGATCTCTTTTTCAATATATTTGTCACTATTATATAGTAAGGTTACTGAATTTTCTGTTAATTTTATAACTGGACAGTTTGTTAAAAGTGTGTCTCTACTCTGAGTATTTTATTGGAATTTATAGGTTCTCTTAATATAGACAAACATGGCATGTACTCACCCATAAGTGGAGATTAGCTGTAAAGGATAACTATGCTGCAATCCACAGACGCAGAGAAGCTATATAGCAAAGAGGGCTCAAAGAGGGACACAGAGATTTCCCTGGGAAGGAGAAATAGAATAGATCTCCCAGGTGGACTGGGGGAAGTTGGTTATAGGAACTTAAGGGATAGGGTTAGGGGTTGGGTGGAGGGTACTGAAAGATACAACTGGAAAGGGGGACTTTGGATGGTCAGGTAGAACTAGATGCAAGTGAAACTCGCACAAGTCTAAAATGTCGACCCTAGATAATACTACTAGCAATAATGAATAGGTAGTCTGAACTGGTCACATACTATAATCATACTGGTAACTACCCCAATTGTCATCAAAGAGTCAAGCACTGGAAGAAGCTCCAGCAGTCCTGTTGAAGAGAGGGAAGAAGGATTTTATGAGTCAGGGGAGGTCAAGATCATGACAAGGAAACCCATGGAGACAGCTGACCTGGGCTGGTGGGAGCTCACCGACTCTGTACAGACAGTGAGGAAGCATGCATGGAACCGACCTAGGCCCCATGCATGTGTGTGACAGTTGTGTAGCTTGGTCTGTTTATGGGACTCCAAGCAGTGGAATCCGGACCTTGAGTTGGCACATGAGCTAGCTTTTGGGAGCCTATTTTCCATGCTGGGTTGCCTCACACAGCCTTGATTCAGGGGAGGAGCTTGTTCCTGCCATGACTTGATGTGCCATGCTTCATTGGAGCTCATGGGAGACCTGCCCTTCTCTGAAAGGAGATAGATGAAGAGTGGATGTGGGTGTGTGCTAGAGGGAAAGCAGTGTGGGGGAGGGAATAGGAGGAAAGAAAGAAGAGGCAACTGCCATTGGAGCATAAAATAAATGAAAAAATAATCACTCAATAAGAATGTAATATTAAAAATATAAAGAAGAATTATATCACCTTCAAATAGAGATCCTATTTTCTAATTCAGACAACCTGTCTGATTCCTTTTCTCAAATGTATACTTTTATTTTAAAATGTGTGTGTATTTATGGATGTCTGTTTGTGGTATGAGCTCTTGCTTACAAGTGTCCATGGGTCTAGAAAAGGGTGTCAAATGCCCTGAAGCCATATGCAGTTCCTGGCTATTGCCAGCCAGCCAGAATGTACAATAAGATCTGAACTCATGTCATCAGCAAGAGAAGACCATGGTTTTATTTGCGGAGGCATGTCTCTGAGGTAGGATGGTGAGACATGTGTGGAAAAGATTAACAGTGGATGTTTCTGAGGTAGCAGAATGCAAGGCAGGGTGTTTAAGATATCTTACCATGTGAGGCAGAGTAGAATATGGTGCCTAATATGACTAGAGGTTCTTTTGTGTGTGAAGGAGTAGATAGAAATGAGACTTACAGAGCTGGGGTGCTTCTCGGTCTAATACCATGTAGGCCACTTGAATGGGAAAAGTGTGAACGGTTTCTAAAACAATGGAGTAGGGTTTTCTGTTGGATAGGTGTGGGAATAGAGTGTTTAAGTCCCTTATCCTGTAGGCTCATAACAGCAGAGGCAATTCTGGAGGCATAAAGTAGAAGCAGTTCAGGCCTTTTGCACTGACTGCAGGTTCCATAGTTAAAAATACCAGGATACTTCCTGAGATTGTTTGCCACGATGTCTTGGATCTTATTTCCTATGAAGCTTTTGGGAGTAGAGGCATAGAAGAGGTTCCTGAGGCAGTGTGTTTATGTGGAGGGAAAGCGGGGTTAGGGTGTTTTGCCTGATTTTCTTGCCACAGCCTGGAGCTCAACAGCAAAGGTGTTTCTCAAGGGGATGGGGTCCGAAGTGGGTTGCTTTTTGTCTTTTACCTTGATGGTCAGGTAGAATGAAACAGCAAGAGAGGCTCCCAAAGATACAAATGAGATTGCTGAGTCAGTGGGAGTCAGGCTCAGGGAGTGTGGAGATTTCTACCTGAACTGGACCAGATTAGCAGACCAGGTTGTGAGGCTATGTAATAATTTTTTAAAAATTCACCTCACTTGATTTCCCAGTTTCAAGACATTAATGAGTTTAGATTGATAGTATTTCTTTAAATGATTTGGGCTGAATGTTGCCCACTGAAGTAGCAACCTCTACTTAACATTTTTAGCAACATCTATATTTCTCTTATAGTAAGGATACATTTGGAGTTTAAAACTAAAGCCTATCTGGCTTCAGTATTAAAACAAAAATAATATCTATCTTGGGATATTAGTTTAAAATTATTTGCAGCAATATGTGCTATTTTCAACAAACCCTAGATTAGTAACACTATTATAAATAATTGCTGCATTATGAATTCACAGGTTTTGGCATCTGTAGTTCACTCATCTCCATTGGAGGGAGGGAGGGAAAATATACTAAATATTTTTATACAAATGAACTTTCATTGCAGTCTTTCCTCTCACCCGCAAATGCCTGAAGTTACTACATTCAGATAATTGATGCATAACTTGCTCTGCCTCTCAAATGCTCTCTTTAGTTTCTTTGCATTTCTTTTTAAGTTCCTGTATAGCGGCTCTCTGGATTTGACTGTTTTCAAATTTCAAAAAAAATAACATGAGACATATAATCTGTATATAGTGACACCTGAATAGGTTTATATTCCATATAAAAGTGACTGGAAATAAGAAAGCAAATGTAATGGTGGTGATACATCCAGTGCAAGAGACAAATTTAACTCAATTAGAAATGTAAAGATTCAGGCATTTAGCTGGCTTTTCCCTGTCACATGGCAGAATGCACTCAGGCACTACCCTGGTCAGTCAAGAATTCCATGATACCCACATGAGGAGGCCTAGGTAATCTATGGGGCCTTGGGTAGTATTTATCCCTGGCGTACAAATAGACTTTGAGTGCCCATCCCACAATGAGGGATGCTATCTCAGCCTGGGCTCTTGAAGGAGGGCCTAGATCCTACCCTGGATAACATGACAGACTCTGGAGATCCACCATGGAGGGCCTCACTCTACCTGGGGAATGGAAATTGGGTGGAGGACTGGGGGACCTGGTGTGGAGGGATGGGGAGGAGAGGAGGGAGAGGGAGCTTGGATTGACATGTGAAACAAACTTGTTTCTAACTTAAATTTAAAAAAGGAAAAAAAAATAATTCCATGACTACTAGCCTGCATGTAGGTGCAAAGAACCCCTTTTAAAAGAGAGACCCCTGTCCACTTATGCTGCCCTCTCCCAACCTCAGTCTTTCCTGGGGTTCCCCTGGGGCAGACAGGACTTTTCCTGTCTCCCTCTTCTCTTCTGTCCTTTTTCTGTCCCTGTGTCTCATTATCTCTTTTTTCTTTCCTTTTCCCTTCCCTTCTCTTTCTAATAAAATTTCTCATTTAAGCACTGTCCCCCTGGCATTTTTGTCCCCCATCTCGGTCAACCTCACCTGCCATGGAATGCACCAAGGTTCCCCCTCATGCTTTATCATAACAGGAAAATCATGAATTTTCCAATTATTGCTGATCCCTTTTGTATTCACCAATAAATGGTGACTTCGCCAAAGAGCACTGTCTCATAATACGGGAAGACAGGTATTTTAGTCATCTGCCCAGGCACTAGGCCAACAAAGGAGACTTCTTCTTTACTTGTGAGAAATACGTCTAATCCATCTTGAGAAAGCGCTCAGCAGGTCAGTATGTGCATTAACTTTTGTTCTCCCTCTCTGAAAACAACTGTATCTTACTCACTTTCTAAAGCATAACAAAAATATATAGATACATGAAAAGTCTTGCTTTGTAGTCAAAATACAGTTATTGTTTTATTTACAAACATAAAATATACTTATATATTTTGGGTTGAAAAATATATCCTTCAAAATTTCTCCTCGTCTAACAATTTTCATCTTTATGTTAATACATCTCTTGGAGGTGTTTACACCACTTCCAACTTCCATTTTTACTGTACATTTGTGTTCTATTTTTTCTAAACATGCTTGAAAATAAAGTTTAAAATAAATAGATCAAGTGAGGGTCTGCTTTGCTACCATAACAAATAAATTCTTAATTTTGTGTGGTTTCATAGAACAATTTTATAACTCATATAGAATCATATTTGAGTTGAGCCACCCTCCTATATCTTACAGATACTGTGTTTGGGGTTCTAAAATTATAAGAGAGGACAGTAAAAAGTAAGTAGATTTGATGTAATACTGACACATGCAATCACAACCACTAGCCAAATTCAGTGTCTATCACTAACTGCCCAGAACTGTAAAAGGAGCATTTACAATGTCTGTCATAATCAACACAAAAATCATCACAAAATATTATCCAAAGAGAGAACTGAATCTATGAGATGTGTATAGAGCAAGGGGATGATGTGTTCACCCTTGACAACACTATCCCAATACTCTGCATGTTTTTCATTAAATCCTTTTCTCATATGAAATATTTATTCTGACATATGAGGTAATTAATAAAAAGAAAACACACACCTGTTTTTAATCTGTGTCCCAACATTGATTATAATGTTTGTTAGGTTGCTATATTTATTACTTAATAAAAACATCAAGATTATAAGAAGAAAAAATAAGACTTAATACTGAAAGTTAAATAACTGAAAATAAATAAATTAAAGAATGACTTAAAGAAAGCCAGTGATTTTTGAAAGCTTAGATGAATCCTCTAAGGAACATATTGATAGTGTGACAAATTCCTATTTTTTTAAAAAACTACACCAAGAGCATTTGTTTATTTTGTGCATGATAGAAAATGCAGTGGTTCACCTATCTTTGACAATATGGATTTATGCACATACCCATTCATTTCACGATAAAGCAAAACCAGATAATTAAAGAAAACAACACTACCCAGAGAGCCAAAAGCCTTATGCTAAGGTTTGATTGATATATTGATATAGAGAACCCATAATCTAATGGGCCCAATGTAGTTTTATACTTTACATGTTATCTATGAAAAATTTATTTTGGAATTTAACTCAGATTGCTTCTCATCAGTCTCACTATAATATTAATCCATGTCTAATATCATTTATTCACTTTTACACTATGAATAAATTTTTATTGAAATATGCTTGGAAAACTTATGTATTGAAATTGTAATGGTAAAGGTATGTAAGGCAGTGCTTCCCAAATACAAATATAATCTCAGTTTTAACAGATAAGTGTGGTGTGAATTCACTATAATTGCTATTCACTTCTCAAGCAGGATAAAAGTAATTCTATTTTGGTTGGAAATACAGTATCATTCTTATTCTAAAGACTGTCTCATTGGTTCTTAAAAATAAAGCAATTTTATATGTGAGTTCTTCTTTTGCATGAGTGACCTAGCTTTCCTCCATTTACAATATGATTTAATTAACTTATACTAACATTTCTAATAACAATGATAAAAAACCTACTGTTTTATACATATAAGTTATACATAATATGCATATATTACTTCATAAAGCCCTATTATAAGGACATGATATATTCATATTTAAATGCATTTTCCCCATAGTGATGCTAAAAATAACTGAATTATAGAGTAATTCAACAATTTGAACAAAGCTATGCTGTTCTGAATTACAATGCAGAAATATTAACACACAATACAAAGTTCCTCTTTTCATATTTATGTGGTAATTCTTTTCTGTATAGATTTAATATGTCGAAAAGGTTGATTTCTGATGATTTTTATCAAAAAATGTTACCCAATTTTTTTTGTGTTGTCGCTTCATTCTTGCAGATATTATAGCATGTATTTTCTGAAATAACCTTGGGATAATGCTTTCAGAACTGGGGAATTTATGACAACGAGCAGCAATAGTCTTGCATTATTTTAGCTCTTAAGCTTTGGTGAATTTAAAAGGTATCTGGAGTAATGTTTGAGATTGCAGACTCATGGCTTCTAATTTAATAAGCATGAAATGGTGCTGCCAGACTGTATTTTAAACAAGCACTTTGGGTACTTTGGACATTTGGTTTGAATATTCCACTTTCAGAATACTAAAGCATGTCAATGAAGCACAGTTGACCTTCAGAATAAAATTTTAGCAGTGTAGCTATTTTTAATTTGTGATCCACATTTATCTATAGTTGAAGTTTGATTATACATTTTCAATATATTTTAGTGACAACAGCTACTATATGAACCTCTATAGCAAATCCTTCATAAAATCTTACGCTGGCTGTATCTTTCAGTTATATACAGCTTTGTACACATAGGAATATTGCCCAAAACAGTATAAGGAAGCACTTTAAAACTTCAGTTGAGTAGATTTTCATGTCTTAATCTGCTGTTAACTCATTTGCATATATCTAATGAAGTGTGTTTCCAATGCTAATGATGCACAAATGGTCATTTTTCCTTGCCACCTTGTGTTCAGAGCAGTACAACTTGCTGCAGAAAACTCCCTGGTTTGCAGTGCATTGCTAATATACACAGTCTATGTTAATTACTCCCCTTACACCTGTTTTCACATGGTACAGTGATTCTTTCATTTTCTGTTTTCAGATGAAGTAAACTAGGCTTATTATGAACACTTCTGTTAGCATACTGTGAGATTTCATGTGACTTTACAGTTTTATAGTGCTCACTGTGTTTGAACTAAACTTGAAAGCAAACCCATTGCTCTAATTCTTTTGGCTTCTATTATCAAAAATACACATATATTGAATGTTTTAACTTTTCATAAAATTTGCACTGTAGCTGAAATCAGGATTTTGTACTATACATTGATGAGAAGTGTGCATAACAAGAACAAATGGACTATGTATCACTTGTAATCCAAATGCATCACTTTACATGAAAATTTCGGGAACTAAAGATTTTTTTCTCTTCTCACCCCTTTCTAAGACAAGGCAAGTTTTTGCTATGTAGCTTTTGGCTAGCCTAAGTAGCCACATAATTTTTTATTAATCCTTTAAGCTGTTTCCCAAAATTCTGTGTTATGGAATTTAAGATATTTAAACACAACTAGAAGTTTATAAATCTAAAAATTGTATGCATTTATTTAGTACTATGTTACACTAAGCTTGGAATTCCTGCTTTGTTTATATGCTAATAACTAAGAAATCAACATTCTTACCATACCTTAGCAATGAAACAGAAATCCAATGTTGCCTAGCTACTAATAGCAGAGAATGCCACAAAGGACAATACATCCTCAAATGTATTGCTTTAACCTATTCTGCAAATAGGTTCACCCCCTAAAGCAATAATGTAACAATAACAAGGATAAGTAATATAATTTTTGAAACCTGGGAATTAACTATATACTTTTCTTTAAATCTCAAACATACTGAACAAATAGTTATTAGAAGGTTTTTATTAGCATATTTTGTTGACTATTAATTCACAATCAGGTGCTTATTGAAATAATTGTTCATCATGTTTTCAAGCTGATTCTTTAAGAATGTCAAAGCCAACCATACTAAAACTGGAACCTGAATAAAATGAAAGCTTTGTCATCTCTCCAGTGCATTCTATCAAGAAAATATAATAAAGAATTTAGTATAAAACAAAATGAATGACCATTCCTTGCTAGGGACAAAGTGGGGAAAACAAGAGACAACTATCTAAAGTGAACTTGTGCATGTAGGATATGGTGACACTGAATTAAGAGAAAAGAGGAAGTGGAAGAAAATACTGATAGTTAAAACATTGTGCACCCTATCCAACAATGAGAGATGCACTCTTAACCTGGACTCCCAGGGGAGGGTCGAAGCCCTGCCCTGGATGAAATGACAGACTATGGACACCCCCATGGAGGGACTCACTATCCCTGGGGAAATGAGGGGATATTGGAGGGACTGGTGGGAGGGCGTGGGAGGAGGGGAGGGAAAGGGAGAGGGACCTGGAATTGATATGTGAAGCAACCGTGTTTCTAATTTAAATTTAAAAATAAAAATTAAAAAATATCAACCATTAAAAAAAACATTGTACACCAAAGGCACAATGGGAAGTGAGAAAGCAAGAACTTTTCCCAGGTTAATTCAATTATAGTATCTATTGTATTTTCATATGCAGACATCATTACATGATAAATTATCCTTTCCCAGCTTTACTAAAGTTTGTTTCCATGCCCCAGTTTACAGTTTTATTGACATTCCATGCGGATACATTAAATCCATTTCATTTCTTTTCCTCTCATAGGTAAAGAGAATACTTCCAAATGCATATTTAATTATTTTGTTTACTTATTTATGAAGAGTTGAAATTTTTATTAATAATATATTATTTTACTTTATCTTATTTTAATTTCATCAGTTCTTTGAAATTATTTTTATTTATTTTTAAGTTTATAAACAAGGTTGCTTCACAACTCAGTTCCAGGTCCCTCTTCCTTTCCCTCCCCTCCTCCCGCGCCCTCCCCCCAACTCTCCGCCATTATCCCCTCATTTCCCCAGGGAGGGTGAGGCCATCCATGGGGGTGTCCATAGTCTGTCATTTCATCCAGGGCAGGGCCTAGACCCTCCCCCAAGAGTTCAGGGTGAGAGTGCATCTCACATTGTTGGATGGGAGTCCAAAGTCCATGTGTATACTTGGGATGAGTACTGATCTACTGCCCAAGGCTCAATGGATTACCTAGGCCTCCTCACTGACACCCACATTCAGGGGGTCTTAATCAGTCCCATGCTGGATTCCTGGGCTGATGCCTGGGATTCAAGAGTTAACCTTTGTTAGGTCAGCTGTTTCTGCGGCTTAAACCAGCCCAGTCTTAATCCCTTTGGTCATCAGTCCTCCCTCTTTATTACTGGCTTTCTGGAGTTCAGCTCAGTGCTTAGCCATGGGAGTGTGCCTCTTCGTCCATCAGCCACTGAATGAAGATTCTGTTTTCCAGACTCTCTGGCCATGGGATTGTAGGCTGGCACTCCCCAGATCTCTGTCTAAAATCCATATATGAGAGAGTACATACCGTGTTTCTCTTTTTGTGACTGTGTTACCTCACTCAGGATGGTTTCTTCTAGTGTCATCCATTTGCCTGCAAATCTCAGGATTCCATTGTTTTTTTCTGCTGAATAGTACTTCATTGTGTAAATATACCACATTTTCTCTATCCACTCTTCAATAGAAGGGCGTCTAGGTTGCTTCCAAGTTCTGTCTATTACAAATAATGCTGCTATGAATATAGTGGAACAGACATCCTTGTTGTATGAATGGGCATCATTTGGATATATGCCTAAGAGTGGAGTTGCTGGGTCTTGTGGTAGGTTTATTCCCATTTTTCTGAGGAATCTCCATACTGATTTCCAAAGTGGCTGAACAAGTTGGCACTCCACCAGCAATGGAGGAATGTTCCCCTTTCACCACATCCTCTCCAGCATAAATTGTCATTGGTGTTTTTGATTTTAGCCATTCTGACAGGAGTGAGATGGTATCTCAGAGTTGTTTTGATTTGCATTTCCCGGATGGCTAAGGATGCTGAGCACTTTCTCAAGTACCTCTCAGCCATTTTAGCCTCCTCTATTGAGAATTCTCTATTTACTTCTGTAGCCCACTCTTTAATCGGATCCTTTGGTGTTTTGGAGCCTTGCTTCTTGTGTTCTTTGTAAATTTTGGCGATCAGCCCTCTGTCAGATGTGGGGTTAATCTATATTTTTCCCCATTCTGTGGGCTGCCTTTTTGTCTTGCTGACTGTGTCCTTTGCCTTAGAGAAGCTTCTAAGTTTCAGGAGGTCCCATTTATTAATTGTTGATCTCACTGTCTGTGCTACTGGTTTTATGTTCAGGAAGCTGTCTCCTGTACCAATTCGTTCAAGGGTACCAACCACTTTCTCTTCTAAGAGGTTCAGTGTGGCTGGATTTATGTTGAGGTCTTTGATCCATTTGGACTTAAGTTTTGTGCATGGCGATAAACATGGATCGATCTGAATTGTTCTACAATTTCTTACAGTGTATTTTCACCACATTTACTCCTTTCCCAAACTTTTCCCAGAAATATTCCTGCCAATATCCAGCCAACTGTGTGTTCTTTTAGTGTTTTGTAAACTCATCAAGCCAAATTTGTGCTGTTCATATACTCCTGGATATGGGACTTTCTATTAAAGAATAATAGAGTTATCTGGGGCTACATTATTAAACAAAATCAACTGTCTATATCCAAGAAGCAATCAATTACCAATAGATCTTTGGCTAGATGTAGACTTTTGTGTTACCTCCCTTCTCTTTGTTGGCATTTGTGTTGACTTGATCTTCCACAGGGATTATGCATGATCTTGTGACATTTTATTTTGTTTTGTTTTACGGGACAGGGTTTCTCTGTATTGTTTTGGAGGCTGTAGGCTGACACTCCCCTGATCCATGTTTAAAATCCATATATGAGTCAGTACAAACCATGTTTGTCTTTTTATGACTGGGTTACCTCACTCAGGATGGTTTCTTCTAGTGCCATTCATTTGCCTGCACTTTCAAGATTCCATTGTTCTTTTTCTGCTGAGTAGTAATCCCTTGTGTAAATGTACCACATTTTCTCTATCCACTCTTCAGTTGTGGGGCATATAGGTTGCTTCCAGGATCTGGCTATTACAAATAATGCTGCTATGAACATAGTGGAATAGACATCCTTGTTGTATGAATGGGCATATTTTGGGTATATGCCTAAAAGTGGAAATTCTGGGTCTTGTGGTAGACTGAGTCCCATTTTCCTGAGGAATCTCCGTATTGATTTCCAAAGTGACTGCACAAGTTTGCACTCCCACCAGCAATGGAAGAGTGTTCCCCTTTCTCCACATCCTCTCCAGCATAAGCTGTCATTGGTGTTTTTGATTTTAGCCATTCAGATAGGAGTAAGATGATTATCTCAGAGTTGTTTTGATTTGCATTCCCCTAATGTCTAAGGATATTGAGCACTTTCTTAAGTATCTCTCAGCCATTTTAGCCTCCTCTATTGAGAATTCTCTATTTAGTTCAGTCCTCCAATTTTTAATTGGATCCTTTGGTGTTTTGGAGTCTTGCTTCTTAAGCTCTTTGTAAATTTTGGAGATCAGCCCTCTGTCAGATGAGGGGTTAGTGATATCTTTTTCCATTATGTAGGCTTCTTTTTTGTCTTGTTGACTGTGTCCCTTGCCTTACAGAATCTTCTCAGTTTCAGGAGGTCCCATTTATTAAATGTCAATCTCAGTGTTTGTGCTACTGGTGTTATGTTCAATCTGGGATCTTTCTTTTAAAGGGGTCCTTTGCATCTGCATGCACACTATGCAGTGATATAGCAGCCATAGAACCCTGGGCTGACAAGGGTACTTCCTGAGTGCATTCTGCCAGGTGACAGAGGCAGGCCAGAATAATGCCTGAGTCCTGACAGAAGCTACTTAGTAAATGTCTACATAGTAAATGCCAGTCTTCACTAATTTTTGATTGATAGTTCTGTTAAAATAAGCAACATACCTTTAAATTTTATGAAAAAATAAAGGAAATGAAGGAGAAATGACAATAATAGGAAAGAGATGCAATGGAGCATGAGAATGCAAGAGCTTGTGAGTAACATTTAGAAATACTACCCAGTTACCAGCTATTTTACTGCTAAGGATATACTGAGTGAAACACATAAAGTTTATACCTGCATGCAAGATTATTCACAGTCACTAAGGCATGTGATCATCTTATGGCCCCAGTGGTAAACAAAAGGAACTTAAGAAGTTTGTTTATATTTAATGGCTTAATATACACCATAAAAATAAAATCCTGTCATTTCCAGAACTATGAATGGAACTGGAGATAATCAGGCTAAGTGAAATAAATCAGGAACAAAAAGAAAAGTATCATATGATCTCATTTATATGCAGAAAATATGATGTTGATCTTATAATATTAAAAAGTAAAGCAGTGTTTTGGCCCAGTATTCTGGAAATAATTGTGGGAAGGAAAATGAAGACAGGCTGTAGAGAAATCTGTGTAAGAAATCTGATTTCTAATTTTCTCTACCACAATTGCACAACTAGAGTTGATAATGCTTAATTGTATGCTTGTAAATAGCTAGTTCACAAAATGTGTAATGTTCCAGATATAAAGAGAGATTGTAATAAATACTTGAGTTTGGATAATGGGTCAGTAGATAAGGAAACTTGAAGCAGACCATGGAAGGCCAGCTACCACATCTGGTCCATGGTAATAAAGAGAAAGCCTCAGAGTAGTGGGACTAGGAAACATTCTTATCTGAGGAATGTTAGACTTTTCTATCTGAGGGAAAAATAAGTAAACACATGCTTTCTGATGGCAACCTTCTCTTTTACATCAACTTCAATAATCTCTCTTTACAGTTACAGTTTACATCTATATTCACAGGGCCACACATCTTACTTTTACCTGTACTTGTCCTGTACATCTCTTTTTTACACAGCTTCATCTTCCTTGCCTCCTTACAGTCACAAATCACACAGCCCATCCTCAGTGATATGTGTGCCCAACAAGTATAAAACACACCAACAAAGGGCTGTGGAAAGAAACCCACAGCTACTCTTATTAGGAAGGCACAGCAATGGCATCCAAGAAAGTTACAGGAACTACCAGTGATCCAGCCAAATAACTCCATGACTTTGCCAAATGGAGCTCCCCAAGTGGTTTGACTTGTTAAACACTAGTTGTTACTGTTGCAGTCCCAAGGTCCTCTGCAGAAACTTTTCACCAAGCCTTATGATTTTAGTCCAACCCAGTAACATGTAGGGAAAAAGAAGATAAACAATTCCAGCAAGCTGTCCTACACACACACACACACACACACACACCAATATAAAAATTTTTAAAGGTAAATATTTGAGATGAAAGATAAAATACCACACTATATATATATATATATATATATGTTTACATAAAATGTGTCTTTAGTGGAGAGACTACATTAATAACCCCTCCTTGATTGTAAGGTTGATGACTACCTTATATGGCATCCTAGAACCTTCATCCAGTGACTGATAGAAGCAGAGACAGATACCCACAGCTAAACATTGAACTGAACTCCTGGAACCTAGTGACAGAGATGGAGGGTTGATGAGCAAAGGGGTCAAGACCATGATGGTGAAACCCACAAACACAGATGACCGGATAAGGGGGAGCTCTTGAATCCCAGACTGATGGCTGAGAGGCCAACAGGGGACTGACCCAGACTCCATGAATGTAATGTCAGTGAGGAAGCCACAGAAATCACTGGGGCCTTGAGTAGTGTTTACCTTGGTGTATGAATGATCTTTGGGAGCCCATTCCACATAGAGGGATGCTCTCACAGCCTGGACACATGGGGAAGGGCCTAGGTCCTGCCCTGGATGAAATGACAGACTCTGGAGATCCCCCACGGAGGGACTCACCCTCTCTGGGGAATGGTGTCGGGATTGGGTGAGGAGTTTGTGGTGTGTGGTGGAGGGCCAAGGGAGGAGTAGTGTGTGAGGGAGTTGGGATTGACATGTTAAGCAAGCATGTTTCTATGTTAAATAAAAACATATACAAAAATAAAGAGAAGAAATAATACCTCTAAAAATAAAGACCCTGCCCACTTATACTCTCATACTCTCTTTCTACTCTCTCTTTCCATTCTCTCTTTCCTGCTCTATTTCCCACTTTCTATCCTGGGGCAGACGGGATTTTTCCTACCCCCCTCTTTCTCTATAGTTCTCTCTGTCTCTGTGTCTCTTTCCTTCGCCCTTTCTGCCTGGCATGGTTTGTCCCTCTGCCTTGGTCACACTGTCCTGCCATAGAATCTGACTAGGGTCCTTCTCTTGTTATCATAACAGCTTCAAAAAGCTAAAATCAGCCCATTGCCCCAAATGAATAGCTATTTCCTATATTACAACTAGGTTTCTCCCTCCCACGGCTGTGTTGCTCCCCCAGCTCCTTCACTCCAGCTCTGTCTGCATGGTCATAGTGGTTACCCTTAAGTTACTTCTGTTGCCTCCTGTCAGAGTGTCCCTGCATATACTGTATGTTACCTGAACAGTGACTTCATCATTTCAAACCTTTTGACTCCTATATTGCTTTTCTTATCTGTATCTTATTTCATCCTCAGGGAATCCTCCTTTGGTTCCCTTCATATGTTACATTCTGTTTTCCAATACAAGTTCACAGGCACAGTGAATCCTTTAGAGTGGTGGTTCTCAGGCTGTGGGTTATCACCCGTTTAGAGGTGGCATATCAGATATCCTGCTTGTAAGATATTTACTTTATGATTCACAACGTTAGCAAAATTACTATTATGCAGCATTATCTACAAAGTGAGTTCCAGGACAGCCAGAACTGTTACACAGAGAATCTGGGTCTTGAAAAATCATTTAAAAATGACAATTATGAAGTAGAAATGAAATATTTTTATGTGTGAGGCTCACTACAGCATAAGCAACTGTGTTAAAGGGTCACAGCATTAGGGAAGTTGAGAACTACTACTATAGAATCTCTTTTAGCCTTAATTTTACATTAAATATTATGTATATTCTTTTGGATTTTCATTCTTTGCAAGACCGTGGACCCTGGCAGCAGGGAACATGTTTGGTGTCTGTTTTGTTCATTATGTACCAATCAACTCTATTACTATATAGATGATAGTGGCTCTATCTAATGAGTGCAAAAAAGTATGAATTAAAAACTAATAGCATTCTGTGGGGTTCCTCTTTGTCCACTGACCATCAGTCCACAAAGACAAAGGGGAAGAAGCAAGGAGAGAGATGCTTGTATGACTCGTGAATATAATGGAGACAGTCCTTCAGGAGATAGACTTGAAGTGAATCAGCTCAACTTTATTCCAGAGTATAATTGGGGAGCCTGGGGAAAATTCCTTAGTCTTAAGGGGCATACTCTTATCACATGGCTTCGTATGTGGCAGTAGGTTCTTGTAACACAGCTCCAGCATAACTTTTATAGCAGGGATCTATGCCAAGAGTCAAGCTAAAGATAAATCAGGTATCTTCCTTATAGATTACTTTCATAAAGTCAGTCCTCCAGGCCCAGGAACATTCTGTAGATAAGGACAGGTAGAGAGAAGGACGTTTGATTAGGGAGGGAGATAGTACTCTTGTCTTGGAGTTTGTGGAAAAAGCTTCCAGGCCATGATAGACTGTAACTTCTAACCAGCCAGCAAGGACTTCCAACAGCATTTAAATCCCTTACCTTATCATCAAGCTTTTATCTAGTCAAAATCTTAAACTACGTATATTTGAAAACAATTGCAAAAGAATACTCCCATGGGAAGTTAGTACTACCCACTCTAGCATCAAGTTAAATAGCTCTTTCCTCTTTCTTCTGTCTTTAAAATGTAGTCACCTTGCTTTATTCCTTGTATGGAAGAGTGTGTGTTGCTGCTATAGGATAATAGCTTGACACTGAATAAACTAAGCTTGCATGCACACTTAATTGGTGACCTTATTTAATGATTGCTAGTTGCTTTCCCATTTAGAAATTTTGTGTTTTTTTGTAAAAGAGCAGAAAGAAAGAGATCAAATAAAACTTTGGTTACAGAAAAGGAAGGAGAAAGAAAAGGGATAACAACTTGTAACAACAAATTACTTGCAGATTGCCTGCACATGTAAAAAACAAAACAAAACAAACAAACAAAAAATTGTTGTGAGGTAGAGATCAGAGGGTAACCAAAAGGAACAGCTTTCAACATTGAACAATAGTTTAGAATAACCTAAATAACCTTGTCTAGAAATAAAATGCTTTGTATAGTTTCCACATAGGAGAAACTATAGTAAATTCAGTAATTTTACTTTTCTTCTGATTAATATATCATGCATTATATGGGATTGTTATTAAGAAGTCTTGTACATCTAAATCTAAGAGGTTCATAAATTGATGTTTAATGATGATACATAAATTACATATCTTATATACTATTTCTTTTTTCTTCTGCAGTATGCCAATTAAAAAATTATCAGTTAGTAGAATGCTTGTCTCTCAAGCATGAGTATCTGGGTTCAACTCCACCCCTAACACTTACTGGGTATGATAGTGCATGACTATGTGGTCCTAGAATTTGGGATGTTGAAACAGAAATAAGTTCAAGGTCATAATGTAACACAATGAGTTCTAGGCCTAACTACGATTAGGAGTTGAAGTTTAAAAATAATAATAATAAAATAACATATTTAAGCAAACTCTAGAACACAGTCAGCTGTAGATAACACCCATTCACTGACATATAATTTTTTCCTTTAATGAGGCCATGCTGCTCTTCAATGGTGTTGGGATAAAATGGATTGATGAAGCCATTATTTTATTTATATTTATGACAATCACTTATTAATATACCAGGAACAACTAGCTATCATGGTTATAATTAGCACTGTGCAGCAAGTCATTCTTTTCTCTAACAGCTTTTGGCAAGCTATGAAACTAAAATGTCAGGACTGCTCTTGGACACTGGCCTGTTTTCAGTGAGATATGATCCTTGTTGCTTCTTTTTCCCGCCTTCCAAGCTGTAGAACATTGAACATTAGAGTAGCTGGCGTTTAATTACCATTTTTATTTTTACTGTTACTGTGTATGTTTCAACTCTCACTTTCAATTAAAAAGTTGAATGAATCATTTTCATTTTTAATAAAAAGTGAAATACATGCTGATTTAGGAGCTGATCAGGAGCTAATTAAAGCCACAATTGTTCTCACAAGTTCAAATTGCATCTTTGTCAAATGTAATTATTCTTAGGGTTTTAGCACAGTTTACAATTTGTATTATCTTCAGCAAGAGACAATTCTAGTTTCATGTTATTGGTGCTCTATAATGTCAATCAAATTCACTTTAAAATTGAATGCTTTCAAGGTATTTTAAGTCCTCATTGTGAACAAAGTGTATCAAAATCGTAAAAACTTTTTTTTTAAACATCTGGGTGTTTTTATTGGAAAACAAAAATTTTTTTGAATGTTTACTAATCCAGACATGTGTACAATGAATTGTTTTCATAATCTCAATTTTTATAACAATAGATAATATAATGTTTCTAATTTTTGGTGGACAAAACATAGAAGAATTCAGTAAGTTACACAGGCAATAGAGCTACCAAAAGTGATAGCTGGATTCAAACCCATACTCATCTTTCCTCAGAGTATATAATCCCTTCAATTACTATTTTATGTTGATCCAATATGCACCTTAGGCTAGGCTGCTATTAAAACAACTATCAATCTTCAGTAAGACTGTACTGATGATTAATTTTAAAAATTATTTGCCAAGAGAGGTATTTCATTTTAATTGTATTACCTTCTTGCTTTTCTATTCCAGTATGTGTATTTTTTTTGAGAAAGGTATTGCCAAAAGAAATTTATATATTATACATGTTCATTATTGAATTTAAGTTAAAAATCAACATGCCCTTTCAGAGTATTGATTTTTTAATGCATAACTGAGACGTCTCTCATGAAAGCTTTCTACAGTGTAAGTGTTATATTAAAAATGTCAAATGGCCTTCAATAAGGTTCTCATTGTACTCACAGATGAGTCACATCTCTGTAGCTTCACCAGAAGTGGATTATAGAATGTATGAAGAAAAAAGTTTATTATTATATTAAAGTGAATGTCAGGGGCACAGGATGCGGTTTATTTTTTATGAGGAGATATATTGTTTCTTTGTCAAAGAATCAAAACACCTTTTTCATAGTGCCAATAAACTATGTATGATGATGATTTTGAGTACCCAGTGAAATTTGATATGACTGCTAGTATACTTGAGACAAAGTATCAGATAACATGAAAAATAAACATTTGTTTAAATGTGACCCATGGCCTACTGAATTTTTATAATGGTGATAATATTATTTTATTTTCTAATAACATTTCTGTACATGTCTGAGTCAAGTAATAAATTTGAAAATATCAAAGTAGAAAAAATAGAGTTACTGCTTCCTGTATCACTAAGCTGGTCTGAAGTATTTAAAATTAGCAAACAAAAACTTGTCAGCAGTATGGGATCTGTTTTGGTAGAACTCAAGATTATAATTAAAGAAATTTCAAAGTTTTAACCCTTTGTCTCCCTTTTCCAAGGCATGTATACCTTGTTTATTTACTAATTACTCAAACTCAGTATCAGTAAGCATTATTCTGCAGATTCCTTTGCAGGGGTGTTTTTGTATTACTGTAATTATTATTAATTTTTACATTTAGTTTACATCCCAACTGCACTTTCCTCTCCCTCCTCTCTTCCTCTTCCTTCTGTCCCTCCCCCATCCACTTCTCCTCTGTCTCCTTTAAGAAAGGGACAGCCCTTCCCCCCATAGGAGTTAACAAAGCATGGCATATCAAGTTAACTATGACTAAGCACCTGCCCCTGCATCAGGGCTGGGCAAAGCCATTCAGTATGGGAAACAGGTTCCCAAAAGCCAAGTGTTAGAGACAGGCCCTGATCCCACTGCTAGGAGCCCCACAAACAGACCAAGCAACAAAACTGTCAGATACATGTGGAGGACCTATGTTAGTCCCATGTAGGCTCCCTAGATTTAGGCCCAGAGTGTGTGAACGCCTATAAGTCCAGGTTAGCTGTGTCTGTCGATTTCCTTGTGATGACCTTGACACTCCTGGCTTTTGATCTTTGCATCTGATTCCATCAGTTACTGGATGGAGGCTCTCTGATTACAATTATGGTAGTCACCAATCTGGTTGCAGGAGAAAGCTGATTCATGCTACCTCTCCACTATTAGGAGGAGTCTTAGCTGGAGTCATTCTTGTGGATTCCTAGGAGTTTTCTACAGGGATGTTCTTAATACTTTCGAATAACCCATATTACCCTGTTGGGATCACTTGATATTCAAAAACATGTTAAAGAAATGCTGCATAGTTGCTACAAGGCATTATAACAGAAATGCAGAGTAACAAAAATTCACTGAACACCCATTTTATGACTAAAATTTTCATTTAAGGACTCAACATAAAGAATCTTAAATTCCACCTTACCGGAACTCACAATTAGGGGAAAAGTAAGACAGATTAATAAATAAGTAAACACTGTGAGAGTTGATATAATTTATGTAAAAAAGGTATGTGGGATCACATGACAGCTGAGATGTTTTATAGTATAAAATCCACTCTTGCTTTTAGGATTCAATTCTGTTTGTGAAGTACTACTTGGTGAGTTCTACTTATATTACCAGTATACACACTGTCTTCTATGCTAAAGTCTTGTCTTTCAATCATTTGTATTTGTTTAAGACATATTACTGAAAACAATTATTCTAATGTAAATGAAAATTATGATATGTAGATTCTAATTTAAAACTTTCTGAAAGTAAACTGCATCTGAACTGTATATAGACTATATACAAACGCATATTGTAAAATGTTACTGACTACATTGTTATCAAATTTAGAGGTGTCCCTGCAGCCAGATTCAGCCAGTCATAATCGATAATACAGTTAAATGAGTCAAATTAATAGGAGAAAGAAGAAAAAGGAGATTTATTTGATATGGACACACTGGGCGGTGGGACAAAAAGATCACCAGCAAATCCCTGAAGTTCATCTTCAGTGGTCTTGATATGAGATTAAAATTTAAATGGAGAATCACAGATGTATACATCTAAGCAGTCCTGAAAGAAATGTGGTTCTGCAAACTACTGACCCTTCTTTATTAAGCTTCATTCTCATATTGTAAGGTGGTCTAACAAGCTGTTAGAATGTGTAAAATCTCATCCAGGGGAAGAAACAATGCTCTGCATTTCCCTTCTTGCAATGTCAAATTCCTGGGGAGATTACCATTTCTTTAAGGTTCATTGATTGTCAGATTGAGAGAAGTATGTCTCCTTAGAGTATCTTCCTTTCTGCCCAGGCAGTTACAATTCATCACTGAAAAGCTCCCAGACAGATTCTTTAATAATGGAGTATGTTTGAACTGAAGAGGTGGCTCAACAATTAACAATAAATGCTAGATGCTCTTACATATGACTGGGGTTTGATTTCTAGTACCCACATCATGGCTCACAACTGTCTGCAACTCCAGTTCTAAAGGGATGATTAACCTACTGACTTCTGTGGAAACTAGGCACTCTTATGGCTCATAGAAATACATGCAGGCAAAATACCCAGTTGCATTAAGAAAGAAGAGAATAGGAGAAAAGAGAAGGAGGAGGTAAAAGAGGAGGAAGAGGAAACCTATTTGCTGAATCACATCCAATCCAGGAGACCTGTAGAATTGTTCCATGGCTTTTAACCGAACTCTGAATCTGAGTCAGTCTATCAGTTTAAAAACATGAAAAAAAGAGAAGAAAACACAAAAGGACTGCATGGTAAGATGATGCTTTCATGTGACTCCACTAAGTAGAAGTATAAGACAGTATAGAATATGTTCAGAGGAATATGAAGAGTTTAGAAACCTGAAGGTTTGACACAACAATGGGAAACAAAGGGGAAAAGACAGGTTACATGGAATAAAAACTGCAAAGAGAACAGTTTCTTCTATGTGCCTCCCTATTATGTGTTTTGGGGATTGTGAGGAGTAGGTGCAGGGTAAGATGGATACAGAAGCCTCAGTCACAAGGCAAATTTTGTGACGCTTCTCAAGTCATCTGTACTCCTACCCTCTAGGCAAACACAAAGCCTTGGCAAGCTTCAAATTCTTGACTCTGGCAGAAAAGTTAGGAATATAAGACTAGGAGATCTATGTGGCAGCATGCTAAAAAATGCAGTGAACAAGGACTCAGCTAGGTCGCCAGAAGTAGATGCCATCAACTGAGGATAACTGAGTTTTGGTAAACCTGAGCTGCAAGCCAACTAAAGATTCAAACCCTGGAGCCACCTCTCTGCCTTCTGGCTTCAGGATTGTTATTTAGGGCATTTTTAATAACTCCCCTGACCCCAACTGTAGTGTTGTCATTGCTCCCCCATCCCCAGTGCATTTGGAAGATCCATGACAACTAGAACAGTAGCCACCCCAGAGGGTGCAATCAGGATTTTCCAAAGAATGGGAAAACCTATCCAATAAGCAGGCTATAAAGCTAAGTATCATCACTTGATGCAAAGAAAAGAAATAACAACAATAAAGACATCTCAGGCAGATTGAAGATATTTCACAAACACAAGTCAACACAAAAGACAAAAATCAACAGATTAACCTGCTCTTCGATTTTCCACCTATTCATGATACTGGCAGTCTCAAGATTTCAAGGATTTAGAGACAAGTTAGTCCCCCACTTCTTTTTGTACTTTTTATTCAGATTTACTTCTTCTTTCCATCTCTCTTTTCCTTCTTTATCTTTCATCTTTCTTATTCATATATTTTCCACTTTTTTCTTTCATAATATTTTTGAACAGTATATTATTATTTTTGTTTTCCTTTCTACATCCATTAATTTTTATATAATTTTTTGCTACATCTAGATCTTTTTAACTTCATTCTTTTTCATCCTTCCTTTTGGGAGGTATATGCTTCTATCTACCATAAGCATTAATTTACATTTATATTATTGTTTAAAGAAAATGAGTCTGCTGAATATTGGGGCACATATTTGTGACACTAGCACTTGAACATTATAGGGAGGAGAATCTGGAATTGAAACTCATCCTTGAAAACATAATGGGTTAAATGTTAGCCTGGCAATAGGAATCTATGTCTCAAACAACATAAAAATCCCATAGATTTTATGTTTTATCTTCTTTATGATACCTATCCAATTTTGCTCTTGAAGTTTTCCATTATTAGAAAAAAATGTTTATTCAATTTTCTTTTTCCCTTATTTTTTCTTTTGTCTTGCTCTTTTATCTATTTCTTCATTGCATCATTTCTTTTCTTTGAATATTTTCAAGCACCTCTGGTGGCTTACTAGGTAAGATTCAGTCCTTTCCAATTTACTATTGTCATAGTTACTCCAAATAATGTTTAACTTTATAGGTCATTCTGTATTTGCTTTTCCATTTCTTCTGTAATTGCCAATGGTGATATTTTAGTGGGATTCAACTAATTTTAGGCATCTTTATATCTTTTATGGTTTGGCAGTTTGTTTTGTCTTTACTGAGTTGTACTGGAGATTGAGCACTCAAGAGAGGTTATTCATTAAAAATCCGCCCCCCATTAAATATAGAAGACATGATCCTAAAGACTAGCTCCAGGCTTAAGATCCATTAGTACTCTTTGTGAAGAGACACCTTTGCTAATTATGTTTTTTTTGTCCATCTGTCAAAAGGTCCCTCATCTTTTTTTCATCAGCATACCAAGAGACCTAGACACAAACTTGTGGCCCTTGAATCCTCATTAATTAACAGGCATTTTTCCTGGATAAGTCATTTTTTTCTCTTTCCAATTTTTGGCCTTAACTGTTGTCAACCACACAACTTTAACTGAACTGCAGATTTAGGGCTTTCAAACATGCATTGTTTGTAAGCCACCTTTTACTGGTGAGACCTTTTATTTCCCTTCTCCTATCTTCCCCTCCACTGTCTCCTATCTTTATATCCATAGGCCAAGCTTCAGACCTGTGATTTTGGAGTTCTGCTGGTTGGAATGAAAATGGTCCCCATAGACCCACAGGGAGGGGTGTGGCCTTGTTGGAGTAGGTATGGGCTTGTTGGAGGAAGCATGCCATTGTGGGGGTGGGCTATGAGGTCGCAGATGCTCAAGCCAGGCAGTGTCTTACTCGTTTTCTGATGCATGCATATCTTGATGTAGAACTCTTAGCTACCTCTCCAGCACAATGTCTGCCTGTGTGCCTTCATGCTTCCTTCCATGTTGATAATGGACTAAACCTCTGAACTGTAAGCCAGTCCCAATTAAATGTTTCTTTATAAGAGTTGCCATGGTCATGACATCTATACATATCAATAGAAACCCTAATTTAGATAGGAGATGTCTCTGTTTGGACCAATAAAACAGCACATGTACCAGTATTACCTGGTCCAGCTCCAGTCATGCAATCATGCACTGGCACATTAAAAGTGCCAGCAAACATCACTCAAGTATGTGTATAAACTCATTGAGAGTAGATAACTCATTTTGAATTATGAATGAATCTAAGAAGAATTCAAGAAGGAAATAAAAATATTCTTGAGTCTAAATGAAAATGGAAGTATAACACAACAAAATCATTGGAAAACTTGAATAGATCTAAGAGGTAAGTTTTTAACCTTTATTTCCTACATTAAAAAATCAGAAAGAATATAAATAACTGACATTAATGATACAATGTCAAAATTTAGAAAACAAGAAGAAACTTAAATTAACATAATAGAAGTCAAGAAATAACAAAATACAAAGCTGCAATTAATGACACAGGAACAAAGAAAACCATACAAATATTCACTGAATCTAAGAACTGGTTCCTTGAGAAGATAAAAAAGATTGACATAGGTGGTACATTTTTCTTCAAATTGTGCATTTTTGTTTCTTTTTACAATGCTTATTATTTTGCATTGTAGATCTATATAATAGCTATTACTAATAGCCCTTGGGAAAATGTCAGTATGGCACTATTTTTAAATTTCTGTCAAAATAATTAGTCTATTGCGTTTTATTTAATCCCAGTGAGATTTTTAAAGAATGGGGAGAGGAGAAGGAAGCCACATTCTTTCCCAAAATATGATAAGAGTGATCTCTAGCACAGTTGATCATACTATTTGAAACCTATTGACCCAGTTTCCCATAGTCCCTATTTGTCTCAGCAATGTTGTGTCTCATGCTACTAATAAGAATTTCTGTAAAGCCCCTGTCATAGACTTAAATGCATTTCCTAGTCAAAAGTCATAAAGCCTTCTTCATTCAAAAAACTATTCAAGCCTATAATAGCCCATTGTCTGATACTCTCTTCTATCTTGATTAATTTTATTGCTATAGGGTTTTTTGTGTTTTTGTTGTATTTCCATACCATGTTGCTTTATGTAGCCATGGCTGTCCTGAAACTCACTCTGTAGACCAGGCTAGCCTTGAACTCATAGAGCCTCTGCTTCCCTATGTTAAGACAACATAACCAAAGCAATGAATAGAAGAAAGTGGTTATTTGTGGATTACAGTTTCAGAGCATTAGAGTCCATGGCCGTCATCAGAGGAAGATCCAATTGGGGAGAGGAGAGACAGTTCTACATGGAAAAAGAAGTTGGAAGGGGTGACTACACCAAGATTTCTTTTTAAATAAAGCCTTGAGTCATATTATTTTATATTTGCCTAAAATGAAGTAATATAAATAATATATATCACAAATATATATATTGTAAATTAAGCCATGCCACTAGTTTTACACTGTTCTTAATGAGAAACATACACCAAGAAAAACCAAATACCAGATATGATAAATCTCCTTTTGAATAGTAGTTGGTCAGAATGATTGGTCAGGCTAGTTCAAGTGATTTTGAAAACAATGTAATTTATAGCTATTACCCTTGGTTGCCTCTCAGAGGTTGAAGGTAAGGCACTATTACACTTACAATACAATGGGATCTAAAACTAACCTGACAGCCTCATTCCTGATATATAGCTTTCATAGTACCAGAAAATCCAGTGAAAACTATTCAGGGAGAGAAGAAATTAGTAGTTCTATCCAATTCTAACACATATGAACTACAACAATGAATAGCATGATGACATGCACATAAGGTGCAATAATTGGCCCTCATTTCCTCATGTGTTGGTAGCAAAGAAATGTAATTAACTCGAGGTTTAATAGAAACCCATGCAAATTGCTTCAGTTAAAAACTACTACCACCGGATGGGTAAGGATGTTGAGCACTTTCTCAAGTGTCTCTCAGCCATTTTAGACTCCTCTATTAAAAATTCTCTATTTAGTTCTGCAGCCCACTTTTTAATTGGATCTTTTGGTGTTTTGGAGACTTGCTTCTTGAGTTCTTTGTAAATTTTGGAGATCAACCCTCTGTCAGATGTGGGATTAGTGAATATTTTTTCCCATTCTGTGGGCTGCCTTTTTGTCTTGCTGACTGTGTCCTTTGCTTTACAGAAGCTTCTCAGTTTAAGGAGGTCCCATTTATTAATTGTTGATCTTACTGTCTGTGCTACTGGTGTTATGTTCAGGAAGCTGTCTCCTGTACCAATTCATTCAAGGGTACCACCCACTTTCTCTTCTAAGAGGTTCAGTGTGGCTGGATTTATGTTGAGGTCTTTGATCCATTTGGACTTAAGTTTTGTGCATTGCGATAAACATGGATCAATCTGCATTCTTCTACATGCCAGCCTCCAGTTATGCCAGCACCATTTGTTGAAGATGCTTTCTTTATTCCATTGTATACTTTTAGCTTCTTTGTCAAAGATCAGATGTTCATACGTGTGTGGGTTAATATCCGGGTTTTCAATTCGATTCCATTGGCCTACCTGTCTATTTTTGTGCCAATAACAAGCTGTTTTCAGGACTATAGCTCTATAATAGAGCTTGAGGTCAGGGATGGTGATGCCCCGGACATTGCCTTGTTGAACAGGATTGTTTTGGCTATCCTGGGTCTTTGGTTTTTCCATACAAAATGATTTTAGACATAGATCTGGGGAGTCCCAGCCTACAATCCCATGGCCAGAGAGTCTGGAAAACAGAATCTTCATTCAGTGGCTGATGGACGAAGAGGCACACTCCCATGGCTAAGCACTGAGCTGAACTCCAGAAAGCCAGTAATAAAGAGGGAGGACTGATGACCAAAGGGATTAAGACTGGGCTGGTTTAACCCCCAGAAACAGCTGACCTGACAAAGGTTAACTCTTGAATCCCAGGCATCAGCCTGGGAATCCAGCATGCTACTGATCAAGACCCCCTGAATGTGGGTGTCAGTGAGGAGGCCTAGGTAATCCATTGAGCCTTGGGCAGTAGATCAGTACTCATCCCGAGTATACACATGGACTTTGGACTCCCATCCAACAATGTGAGATGCACTCTCACCCTGAACTCTTGGGGGAGGGTCTAGGCCCTGCCCTGGATGAAATGACAGACTATGGACACCCCCATGGATGGCCTCACCCTCCCTGGGGGAATGAGGGGATAACAGGGAGGGAGTTGGGGGAGGGAAAGGGAGAGGGACCTTGTACTGACTTGTGAAGCAACCTTGTTTCTAATCTAAATTTAAACTGAAAAATAAATAAATAAAAAAACTACTACCACCACTGTAGCATGAATTCTAATAGGTCTTAATAATAAAAACACGGAATTAGATATATGGGTAAGTACTGAAAGGTCATAGAAGTAAAGGTGCCAACCACAAGACAGACCTCTTACCTCTACTGAATCCCCAGACCAAAGGGTTGCTCCTGTCCCTAAGAATCCTCAGACTGAATGCTGTCTCTAGGAAACCTCAGAATGAATGCAATGAGCTCCTGTCATCTCCTGCCTTATATTGCTTTCTTCCCCAGTCATAACACTCTGATCTCCACATCCCTAGTACTGTGATTAAAGATGTGTGACTCTCAAGTGCTGGGATTAAAGGTGTGAACTCTGTTTCTCTTTTAGACTGGATCAATCTAGAGTAACCCAGGGTGGCTTCAAATTCACAGGGATCTGATTTCCTCTGCCTCCCAAGTGCTGTGACTAAAGGTGTACACCAGTACTGCCTGGCTTCTATGGCTGACTAGTGGCTAGCTCCATACTCTGATACTCATTCAAGCTTTTTTTTGTTAAAGTGTAAAGAAAATATCACCACAACCACCAGCAGCAACAGCAAAAACCTAGAAAACTAGAGACTATATTCAAATTAATAGATGAACAAACCACATGAATATGAAACAAGAAAATAAAGGCAACATGAAAGCTCCTAAAATTTCTAATTCCTCATATACTGAGTTCTAAGAATTAGGTAAAATGTGTTTACTAGTAAAGGGTGCCAAATCACACCAAGGAGATTGCCAATACTCAAGTTCATTCACTTTAGGACCTGGGAAGAAAATGTTACTTCAGTAATGAACTGTCATGTGGAGCAAACTGCAAGTGGAATAACCCTTTTATCACCATGCTTGAAACCCTAAGACATGCTCACTGCAATTGTTCATCATAATGCTTAATATCATTCTTACTTACAGCAAGAAGGCAAAACTGAGTAAAATGGATACAAATAAAAGAGAAATGTTAATTATCCATATTTGCAAGTGACATAATATTGCAACAGAAAATCCTTAAGGCATAATAAACAGATATTGGAGGATATAAAATCAATACAGTATTCGGCATTTCTATGTAGGAATAATGAAATTGCTGAGAAATAAATCAAGGAAAAAACTCATTCACAATAGCTTAAATTTAATTAATCAATTGATTAATTTAATCCTCAGAAGTATAATCAAGGCAATGAAAGACCCTACAATGAAAATGTGAAAACACTGAAGAAAGATTACTACCCCAGAAAATGAAAAAGCCTTCCTTTTTCATGAGTTGGTAGAATCAACATAAAAATGACTATCTTTCTGAAAAGAATCTAATTGTCCACCTAATCTTCATAAAATCGCAAATACATTCTTCACAGAACAAAGAAAACAATTTTAAAACTCGTATGGCACAAAAGACCATAAGTAACCAATAGTCAAATAATTGTAATCAGAAAGAGCAACGTTGGGGACATTCCAATATGTGGCCTCAAAGTCTAATAATTTCACACAACCAAAAGACTTACAACTGTGCCAGAAACATACTTTGGAGGAAGACAATCTCTTCTACAAGTATTTGAAACCATGAATACTTACATGTATCTATGGTAATACCTGGCCTAGGTGATGGTGGTGCACACCTTTAATCCCAGCTCTAGGGAGGCAGAGGCAGGCACATCTCTGTGAGTTCATGACCAACCTGGAATATAAGGGCTATTTCCAGGACAGCCTCCAAAGCCACAGAGAAACCTTGTCTCAAAAAACAACAACAAAAAAATTGTAATACCAATCACCTGCTTGTTAAAGCTGCACTTAAATTTTTGATGTGTGACACATATTTTATTAGGCATTAAACAGTGACAGAACAAATGAATATTTTAAAAGAGGTTATTAGTATAATTGTACAGACACCATCAACGAGGATGTACATATAATATCAGTGTTTTATTTTACTGCTATTGCTGATATTTTGAGATAGGCTATCAGGTACTGGAGACTGGCCCCAAATTCTTTCTGTAGTCAAAGCAGTCTTTGAATTCCTCATACTCTTACCTTCATGTTCTGTGCTCAAGCACTGTGATTATAAGACATACAACACCAGGTCTAGGCATAAAATTCAAGCCTTAAAGGAAGCATAGAGGAAAGGACTATCAGCTATAAGTACATGAGATGGCCACACAGGAAAAATTTGAAGAGAAAATTAATGTTTTGTCAATCTATCAATGAGATATTTCTTTAAGAGTAATTTCTCTAAGGACATTGCAATAAGGAAATGAGGTTAATTTCTCTAAGAAAAATATTTTACATGAAGCATTAGGGATCACATTCAGTACAAAATACGACTATATATTTTCAATTATTTGTAAGTATATTACAAAAACCAGGGAATTACAATTTTCAAATGAAATAGCATGTGCATCTCATGTTAACCTATAACTAACAAGAGCAATTTATAATGAAATAAAATTTCTGCTATAAAGTACATAAATATTTATGCCAAGTAAAATATGTAGAAATAGTGACACATAGTTCATGTCATGTTTTATTACCAAATGGATTTGGTGGATTTCAGATTCCATAATGGAAATTTGTGTGTGTGTGTGTGTGTGTGTATGTGTGTGTCTGTAATTTTTAGCACACCTATTGGTTCTTTCAGCTAATTGTTGATTTCATAAAATTCTTGGATGCTGAATGGAGAAATATTTAAAATAAGCTCTGCAGTCTAGTTTTGGTACTTTATGTAAAGGCAATACAGCCATAGCTAAACAGGAATAATTGCCAACTACAACAAACTAAAATATCTGCATGTAAAAATTCTAATTATTACACCTGAAAGAATAACAGAGCTGTAAATTTCTTTTTTTTTCCAGTTTAAATTTAGATAAGAAACAAGGTTGCTTCACAAGTCAGTTCCAGGTCCCTCTCCTTTTCCCTCCCCTCCTCCCGTGCCCTCCCCCCAACCCCCCCCCCCGTTATCCCCTCATTCCCCCAGGGAGAGTGAGGCCCTCCATGGGGATGTCCATAGTCTGTCATTTCATATAGGGCAGGGCCTAGACCCTTCCCCAAGAGTTCAGGGTGAGAGTGCACCTCACATTGTTCTATGGGAGTCCAAAGCCCGTGTGTATACTTGGGATGGGTACTGATCTGCTGCCCAAGGCTCAATAGATTACCTAGGCCTCCTCACTGACACCCAGATTCAGGGGGTCTTGAAAAATCCCATGTCGGATTCCCAGGCTGATGCCTGGGATTCAAGAGTTAACCTTTGTCTGGTCAGCTGTTTCTGGGGGTTAAACCAGCCCAGTCTTAATCCCTTTGATCATCAGTCCTCCCTCTCTGTTACTGGCTTTCTTGAGTTCAGCTCAGTACTTAACCAAGGGAGTCTGCCTCTTCTTCGATCAGCCACTAAATGAAGTTTCTGTTTCCCTGACCCTCTGGCCATAGGATTGTAGGCTGGCACTCCCCAGATCTATGTCTAAAATCCGCATATCAGAGAGTACATGCCATGTTTCTCTTTACCTCACTCAGGATGGTTTCTTCTAGTGTCATCCATTTGCCTGTGAATTTCATGATTCCATTGTTTTTTTCTGCTGAATAGTACTCCATTGTGTAAATGTACCACATTTTCTCTATCCACTCTTCGGTTGAGGGACATCTAGGTTGCTTCCAAGTTCTGGCTATTACAAATAAAGCTGCTATGAACATAGTGGAACTGACATCTTTTCTGTATGAATGGACATCTTTTGGATATATGCCTAAGAGCGGAGTTGCTGGGTCTTGTGGTAGGTTTATTCCCATTTTTCTGAGGAATCTCCATACTGATTTCCAAAGTGGCTGAATCAGTTGGCACTCCCACCAGCAATGGAGGAGTGTCCCCCTTTCACCACATCCTCTCCAGCATAAATTGTCATTGGTGTTTTTGATTTTAGCCATTCTGACAAGAGTGAGATGGTATCTCAGAGTTGTTTTGATTTGCATTTCCCTGATGGCTAAGGATGTTGAGCACTTTCTCAGGTGCCTCTCAGCCATTTTAGACTCCTCTATTGAAAACTCTCTATTTAGTTCTGCAGCCCACTTTTTAATTGGGTCCTTTGCTGTTTTGGAGACTTGCTTCTTGTGTTCTTTGTAAATTTTGGAGATCAACCCTCTGTCAGATGTGGGATTAGTGAATATTTCTTTCCCATTCTGTGGGCTGCCTTTTTGTCTTGCTGACTGTGTCCTTTGCCTTACAGAAGCTTCTCAGTTTAAGGAGGTCCCATTTATTAATTGTTGATCTCACTGTCTGTGCTACTGGTGTTATGTTCAGGAAGCTGTCTCCTGTACCAATTCGTTCAAGGGTACCACCCACTTTCTCTTCTAAGAGGTTCAGTGTGGCTGGATTTATGTTAAGGTCTTTGATCCATTTGGACTTAAGTTTTGTGCATGGCGATAAACATAGATCGATCTGCATTCTTCTACATGCCAGCCTCCAGTTATGCCAGCACCATTTGTTGAAGATGCTTTCTTTATTCCATTGTATATTTTTAGCTTCTTTGTCAAAGATCAGATATTCATGCGTGTGTGGGTTAATACCCGGGTTTTCAATTCGATTCCATTGGTCTACCTGTCTATTTTTGTGCCAATACCAAGCTGTTTTCTGGACTATAGCTCTATAATAGAGCTTGAGGTCAGGGATGGTGATGCCTCCGGACGTTGCCTTGTTGAACAGGGTTGTTTTGGCTATCCTGGGTCTTTTGTTTTTCCATACAAAAGTGATTATTGTTCTTTCAAGGTCTGTGAAGAATTGTGCTGGGATTTTAATGGGGATTGCATTGAATCTGTAGATTGCTTTTGGCAGGATTGCCATTTTTACTACATTGATCCTACCTATCCAAAAGCATGGGAGATCTTTCCATTTTCTGAGGGCTTCTTTAATTTCTTTCTTTAAAGATTCAAAGTTCTTACGATACAGGTCTTTCACTTGTTTATTTACCATTACCCCAAGGTATTTTATGTTGTTTGTGGCAATTGTAAAGGGTGATGTTTCTCTTATTTCTTTTTCACCCCTTTTATCATCTGTAAATTTCTATTTTGAACAAATTATCTATTGTCTTATGAGTTACTAAAAAAGTAAATGTGTTACATTGGCAAGAAATAAGCCATAATAACATATTTAAGGATATCACAGTCCTTTTATTCAGTTTGTTATAAGGTGAAAATATATCCTTCTTGAAAAATGGGATAATTGAGTCATTTATTTTCTTCACCAGTAAACTCCAGTAAATGACATGAATGCTTATAAGTATGACTGAAGAAAAGGGAGTGAAGATAGAAACATGTTTTCCAGTACTCGTACTCAACAACAGTAGCAAACATACTAATGTGTGAAAATTATAGTACACTGGCAAATGAGATGGAAAGACATTAAAAATATACTACATTTTCTTTTTCCACGTTCACACGAAAGTGGTTTTCTCTTGATTTCTGTTTATATTTGACACATCTGCTGTAGGATACATTATATAGAGTATTTAATTATTTGAATGAGCTCCTCTTATAGTTGACTGATTTCCTTCCAGATTAGGAAGTAAATCCTCTTTATTTAAGTGACTAAACGCCACTGTACTAACTGGGTGCCTCCACCTAAAGCACATGTAAAGTACACAGAAAACACAAAGGATATTTTAATGATTATATTCATAAAAGCAAAAAAGAAAAAGCAATGAAATGAAAAATGTGTTATAAATGTGTTATCAATAATTTCAATTCAAATTATTTATATGTCTGGATATCTGGACCAATGTCATATAGTTTTTTCCAAATAAAGGCTATGAGGCTGTTAACGTAATTGCATTCCACATTACGGTCATGTTAATGCAACACAGGAATAGGGATCAGTGGCTACTAAATCCTGTGGAATGGTATTTCTTAAATTTGAATGTACCTGCCAAGAGGTTTCTACAGCAACAAATGATCAGTTATGAAGTGCTTTCACATTTTATTTTATTTTCTCAAGTCATTCTCTTTATTTTCCATATTTTCTTTTACTTTGTTATCTTTAATATTAAAATTTACACAAAAATCTATTATTTCAGGATATAAAATACACAGATATCACAGATTCACAAGTTTATATGCACACGTTCTGAGAAAGTTGTTCAATTCACTAAGGTGTATCACATGAAAAAGAAAGTTTTCTGTCTATAATAAAGGATAGGAATACTTTAAAATATTTAACAAGATTTTATTGAAAAAGAAATGGGAACCACGTGTAATTCACCATTCCCTACATTATGAAAGGAGATGAGGGAAGATGATATTTATTTCTGTTCATTAAAAGTCAAAGTTTCTGCATCAGTGGGATGGTCTTGTGTCAACTCCACCTATTGCTATCACTAACTAGTTAAGTCTTCATATTTGAGTGCCTGCAATTTTGGAAAAATAATCACCAATGAAAGTCTTTCAAAGTGATATATTTATAAGATGAAGTAAATTTTACAATTATCTGTTATTAGAAACTACGTTAACTAGACTACTTACTAAGGAATAGAAATAAATATGAAGAAAAACAAGTCATCATGACGAATACGATACTAAACATTTACAGGGACATCTCATTAAAGTAATAACACATTTGATTCTTAGTTCTTTTCTCATTAAAGAAAATGCTAAATAAAATGGAATACAAATATCTTCAACCATCTACACTCTTCAGGAAATTATTCTAATAAAATTCTGCTTCCATAACTATTACTGTTCCTGTGTGCCTATTAAAATGGTTTTATAATGTAATGAATAACTAAAACTAAAAGCATTACTGACTTCCTTTCTCTGTACTCCATTGGTCTATTGGTCTCTATGCAAGAAAGTAAACAAATGAATAACTAATTCTAGCAATTAGCTCATTAATAAACCACGCAAAAAAGTAAAGTCTTGAATTTTGTCACAATGACTACAATTTCATTTTTATTTTGTGATATTTTTATTTAAAACATTTTTAAAATGAAAATAGAATTGCACAATTTTTCCTTTCTTCCTTCTAGTCTCTCATTTAACCCACATAGTTTATTCTCAAAACATTGATCTCATTTTAATTACACACACACACATGTTTACATATCATACAAATACAGTTTGGGCTCAGTCAGTTTAATATTACTTGTATGCATACACTTTCAGGGCTGATCACAGTATTGAGTAGCCAGTTAGGGACACATCCCTGGGAAAGAAAAATTCTCCCTCAGCATTTCTTAATCACCGATAGTTCTTCATTTACGGGTGAAGTCTCATTAAATTTTCTCCCCTCCTAGCATGAATAATGGTTTTGCATTTGTTCAGGTCTTGTTCAGACACATATGTGTGAGGCAACATAGGTGAAGCTTCCCTGTCATTTCCAGGAGATAGATTCTTACAACAGCTTTACTTTTTTGTTTTAAATTTCGGTACCCTCTTTCTATGTTTCCTGAGCCTTATGCACAAGAGTTATATATCTATCAAATGGGACTGGGAACTCCACCATCACTTGTTCTCTGCATTTTATCCAGTTGTTTATTATACCAGTCTGTCTGTTTTACAGAGAGGGTTTTTAATCAGAGTCAAGAGCTACACTTGTTCTGTGGGTATAAGGATATATATTTATAATGCACTTAGGAATTATGCTAATTTAGCAAAGTGACAGTAGTAGATTCTCCAAGATTCATGTTTTAACTTGCTTTATGTAGTTGGCTAAGGTTTGAGTACGAGCCATCATGTTTCTCTCTTTGAAAAGGCTCTAAGTCTAATTAAAGAAATGTAGGTCACCCCAATATATGAGTCCTCTATTGCTCTCATACATAATCCTTAGGTTTTTCTTTGTGCTTCATTGGTGGTACAGATGAACAAAACTACTGGCTGATTGCTTTTGTAGTGGCATCCAGTATTTTCAAAAGTTGGCCTCAGAGAGAAGTCTTTCAAGTAAGATCCATCTCAGGGTCACTGGATCTTGTATCTGAAGTACATATTATCTTCAACAATATGAGTTTAACGAAATGTTAATATGTAACAAATGTAAATAACAGTAGCATTTGCTTTTCTGTAAGATCCTGGTCTATCTAGTTTCAGGCACTTGGTCTCCAAAGCCTTATCTGGATCTCAAGGAGTAGGCCTGAAACCAAATCACATATTCGCTGATTCATCTCACAAACTTTGTACCATTATTGCAACAGCACATAATAAAGATACGTCATCATTATATATATCAAAGGATTTGTCTCTAGGTTGCTGTTAACCTTTCTCATTTGGCAGCTTGCAAAGTACCTTCCAGTACGATAAATACCAGTCTGAAGGGGTAAATACACTAGGAAGGCACCAGGTTGACTCTTGTGTTCGTTGATTTATTTAGTTGTGTCTTTCACAATAGTACCTTACAATCACTTCGGACAGAGAAATAAATAGTGTTGGCAAAAGCATAGGTTATTTGGGGGTTCCCAGTGGACCCTTTGACCAGCAACTCAAATAGATGTAACACATTCTCAAAACTGAAAGATTCTTTGTTGACAAAAGATGTTCAGTTAGTGTTCTCTCTCCCCTGTTATTTGACTAATTTCATTAGAATACTTTCATATATGTACACATTTCACGAAGTATCTATTGTGTTAGGTTTCCATATGACCCTGTAAATGGTACTTATTTCTATCTGTCTCTCCCTCTGCTGTTTCCATTATCCCGACTTTCCTTCTCTCTCATTCTTAAGCTTTCTCTGGTTTCAGGTTAAGTAGCAATTGTGTGTATCAGTCCGCCATAATTTTTAGTCAGTTCTTCAAAAACTGATCTAGAGAATTTCTATAGTGGCAACCATTTTTATTGAACTTAATTCCAGAAACAAAAGATGGTAAGTGGCACAGTCTATATCATTTATCAGAGAAATACTTGGTATTACATATCAATTTCCTGGACATTGAAACATCCCAATCTGTAGAAAGGTCCCTTAAGACAAAAGAATTAAACAAAATTTACAAAGATCAGGAAGCAAACAACTCACAAGTTTCAGGTAGTTTCTGATATTAGTATTTACAAGTCCCTTTCTAATGTTAAATAAATAATAATGATTGTTAGGGAGAAGAGAAGCTCTTACAGAGCAATCTGCCTGCAAGTTGTACAGAAAACTCCAGTGATGCAGTCTTGGGAGTTATCATCCATGGCTGTGATAGACTTTCCAGTGATGCAATTGCCTTTGAGTCTTGCTTCTATAAGTATCTTCTTACCCGTGACCTTTAAGTAAACCCCCAAAATTCATTGATTCAACAAGTTGAGTGTTGGTGGAAATGTTTATTTGATCTGTCATTTCTATATATATGGGAACACACATTTGCTCTTGTCTCATGAGGAAAAGACACTAAACGCTTCACTCTATGAATTGAAGATATTTTTCAACTACTTTCATTTCATTGCACTCAAGAATAACTAATATACAAACCGTGATTCAAAAATTATAAACATTTCGTTAAGTTAATCATTTTATTTTCTAGATTCTTGTTTATAAACTCTGTTAATGCAAAGTTTTCTTGTACCCCACAACAGTGCTGTAAGTGCAAATGAGAGCTGCCTTCTCCAAAGAAGAAATAAAACTATTATATTAACTCTGATTGGCATGTAAGTTCCAGGTTGAGGAATACTAGCTGATACAAAGGACCCAGAGAATATGAGATGAGAATAAACAAATCACAGAGGGAATAACAGACATATAAGTAGGAAATTAACTAGAACAATTAGAACAAGAAATGAGTCACCTAAATACTGTAAGAATTGTTGGAACACAGCAACTAATTGCTCTCCTAAATATTGTATGGACAATTTAAAATTGTATCTATCTCTAGTGTCAACATTCTACAAGTTTCTGGATATATATTTCTTTACAAAAATACTCAAAAGTATCACAATTTACATTCCTAATATCATGCATTTCACATTATAGGGTTTCATTTAAAATAATGATTTCATGGATTTACCATAACCATATTATCATTTTCTATTTTGCTTCTTCAGGTTTTGTCAACTACTGAAGTGTTGATAAGTAAAAGCATGACAATTTTCATATAGAAGGGCATTTATAATGGTGAAAACCTGGCAGAAGTATTAAGAATATGTACTATTCCTTTAGAAGACCTCTATTTTCACCCAGTCATATATATTTTGTGGCTGACAACTATCTGGAAAGCCATCAGCTTGGGCTCTGAAACACCATCCTACCCTTTTGTTTCACCTTCACTAATAAGTACATATACTAATACAAATACACAAATAATTAAAAGTAAAGCATTTTAAAAGTTATAACTATATGTAATATTTCTGAATCATTACTAATCTAAATATAATACACCTATATAATACATTTTAATAATAGAACCAATAAATCATAGCAAAACAGTCATTTTAATTTGAAAGATATAATTTTGCCATTTTATATCATAATTACAAGCTCTAAAGGGAAAAATTATTGGAAACCCCTTAGCATTTGGAAAAGCATGAATATATTTCTTTTTCAACAAAAATTCAACTACATAGCATGTGTTATTCTTCAAATAAATGTGCACTTCTTAAAAAAAGGATTTGTTACTATGATAAGAGGTAAACAAGTGTATTTTTTAATTCATGTATTTGAGAGTCATAATGGTTAGTAGTTGAAGAGATTTAAATTAAAAATATAATTTTGAAAAACAAATGTATGGGCTTAATATTACAAGTATCATTTTAAAATTGGCCACCTAATGACCTCTGAAAACCTGCTCTTACATTAAATAATAAGAACCTGTTTTAAACTGTCACAATCAATATGCTTTGAAATCTGAAAAAATAAAAGCTTATAAAGAAATCCTGGAAAGTTCCAGAAATCAGTGTAATATTAACAAGAATATTGTGTTTTGTGGAAGTTATCCTTGTTGTGTCTCTTTTTCTTCCTAGCCTACTTGAAGGTCAATAGTTCAAAGACTCCTTAAATCAAGAAACTTGACAACAGTTTAAGGTGATAAACAGGGCTATAATTCTTTCAAACAGTATTTCTAGGGAATTATTACTGAAATGACTAAGGGTGGCTGGAAGACTTCAGTTACAGTGCTATGTATATAGTTAACAGGAAGCATAACTTGTCTTGTAAACAAACTTTTCCTTAAAAAAACTTGTGATTAGCTGAAATGTTATTCAAAAGTTAAGGAAACAAAACAAAACAAAACAAACATCTGAGTAACAAACTTTCTTAGAATTAAAAACTAAGGATTCTGGGGTACATTAAGAGCTTCGAATAGATTACAAACACAAATCACTGGAGACCTACAATGGTGTGTATATTCCTATAGCGTATTACACCTACTCAGAAAATCTGAATAGGCCCTGCTCTTAATATTTGTTGTATTTGAAACTTCGAGGTAGCAAGATATAAAGACTTTGGCACACAAGTCAAAATACAGGTTGAATTTTCAAACCATTTGAAATGGAAAAATGCCATTGTGATTATATCTTTCTGCTAATCGTGAAGAGAACCTGTGTTTAGTTTCCAGCATCCACATCACGTAGTACACTAATGCCTGTAACTTATGTTCCAGGATATCTGAATCCTCTTCTGGCTTCTGGTGTTTGTGGGCAGCTGAATGCACACACACGCACACATGTCCATAATAATAAATAAATAAATATTTAAATAAAGACTTACTATTTAAAAACTATATTTACACAAATGTAAGTCTTTAAAACACAAAATGCATCCTTTTATATTAAAAAAGTAAATCTTTATATAAAAATTTACTGGCTACAAGAGTTTAAGAAAATTAAATCTTGCTGGGCATTGGTGGCGCATGCCTTTAATCCCAGCCCTCAGGAGGCAGAGGCAGGTGAATCCCTGTGAATTCAAGGCCAGTCTGGTCTACAGAGCCAGTTCCAGGACAGGTTTCAAAACAATACAGAGATAAACACTGTCTCGATAAACCAAAAAAGAAAAAAAAAACAAGAAAGAAAGAAAATCAAATCTTTAGAAGACCACTAAATTAACTGAAAGAAGACATCAAATCACCACACCTGAAAAGTATTAGAGACGTTATGACTTTATGAAAGCATTGAAAAAATATTGCCAAAAGAATGAGCAACAACTAATCTCTGAATGAGAGGGAAAGAATGAAATTTTCAAGATGGACACACAAAATGTATCCAGGGTTTGTTTTTTAATTGCTGTATATAGCAAGAAAAATGACTATTGTATAAGAGCAAATGTATGTAATCAAAAATAAATATCCCAGAGAAACAACCACTGGACATACTTGGCAAAGATGTTAACTCATAAATTATAGACCATGGTGTTCAGTTGGTAGAGTTTTGCGCAGCATATTAAACCCCTGGATTCAATTCTCAGCAGTACATAAAACTGGACATGCTATAGTAAACATGTAATCCTAGTCCTCCAGAGGTAGAGTAAGGAATATTGGGAGTTCAAGGCCATTTATAACTGCCTTATGAATTTAAGGCCAGCTAGGGATATGAGACACTGCCTTTAAATGAACTCTAATCATACATTTCAAATATATTAAGATAAAGGAAGTATGAGAACAGGAGCCAAGTAGAGAATACAGCTGCAAACAAACCAAAAGGATAGGCATTCTGAAATAAAATAAAAACTAAATCAATCTTATTGCAAACTATCAAATAATACAATGAAAAATTCAACATAGACTTTAAACCTTAGGTTTTGCTTGTGTTGTGATTAGACTCATTACTCTGTCTTAACAAGTAAACAGCAGAGTGAACAGAAAAAAAACAGCCAGTTTTCCTTCTTCTCTTTCAGAGAAGTTATGTCCTAGGAAAAAAATGGTTGTCCCATGTACTAGAAAGACCTGTGGATACAGAGATTTGTATCCAGTGACTTGACGAAATGGAAACCCACAAGTAGAAACTAACATAGGTATTGGTGCCAGTTTAGCAAAGCCTTCATTATAATTGAGTCCTCTATGTGTGCAACTTTAGGAACTAAAATTTCCACGAAGACCAAGTCAAGGGAATAAGATCCACATTTCCACAAAGTTTATTCCACTAAGTCCTTATGCTAATATTTGAGAAAAATAGTCAACGCTGAATTACACAACAACAAAAGGGTTAGTTTTCCAAAACAGCACACAAATTCTCAATGTGTAGGTCATCAAAATAAAGGGGAAAGGGATACAGTTATAGGAAGAAATAGATTAATCCATTGTATTATTTTGAAACTTAAAGACCCTTCCATGAGACTTGACAAATAAAATAGACAGTTAATAAGAACATAGCTTATTTCAACAGCAGCAATAATGCAATGGATATAATTTGTATCTCTAGATTAGTTAATGAAACTATATGAGGTTACACATTCCTTATAATCTGTTATAAGCATTCAAAAAGACACACCATATTATTGCTCACAAAACACTTTAAACAATTTCAAAGAATAGAAATCATGTTTGTTTTCAGTTCACAGCAGAGTTCAACTGAAAAGAAATTACATATAATAGTTGAATATCACAAGATACTTTGAAATAAGTAATATTTAGCACAAATTTTAAAAGGGACCTCAAGACACTTTTTTTGTATGAAATAATGTGCACAGAGCTTTTATTATCATTATCCCTTAAATATTCAGTATGATAACAATTTCACACAGTACTTATTCTATACTAGTAATATAGTAGCATAATACATACTACACTATATATACTAATAACACTAATATAATACATTCACATATATTGCATATTAATTATATAGCAATATAGTAGTACACAGCAATATAGAGGATCATAAAAATGTATTGGAGGATATGCATAATTATATGCAAGTGTTGGCTATCCTGTTTTATGAGGGACTTGAGTATGTTGGTATCTGCTGAGCATCCTGAAACTTTGGGATGCTGAGAAACAAGCACTGTGGATCATGTGGTGATGTAATACATGGGAAATTATTTATATGGTCCAACAGTCATTCATCCTTTCTACTATAAGGCATTTTTAACAGCTCTGGCAACGTATTTGCAAATTAATGTTGATGTAGAGCACATCTAGCCTCAAGACAGGCTTGGTTTCTACCACATGTTGTCTTATTATTAAAATTTTCATTACATTTTAAAAAAGAGCATAGTAAAAAACTTGTGTTTTTTAAAGTCTAAACCATCTTGAGAATGGGAACAGGTGCACCCATGCCTTTTGCCTAGTTTAACTACAGTCCCATCAGCTGTCAACTATCTGTCATCCAGATATCCTGAATTCCAAAGTGCTATATCTTAGGAATGTGCCATGCTTCCTCACATCAAGACACTTTTTTCAGAGCAATGTAAGGCTAAGGTAAACAATTCTTCTGAATTAACTAAGTGAAAAATGGATATGGAATCCTCCCTAGGTTTTCCTATGAATATGTCATTACTTTGATAATAACACTATTCAAATATTCCAAAAGGTAATTTTATAATATTGGTCATTATTATTTATGTACATTGACAAGCATTTTGACAATCCCTGGTTGTAGTTTTCTCTGCTGTTTCAGTTAATCAAATCCAGCAGAATAAGTAGCACCAGGTGTAATAAATAGAGTGAAGCACCTCCTAGGTGACTCTTGGAAAACGAGGAAGTCACATGACAGGTCTATGGGCCAGATCTTAAATACCCTGTAGGCATGTTCTTCAGTATCTCAGGAGGAGAACCCACCATTTGGTGGGATTTCTGAGGGGCAGGGTTTAGAGAGGGAGGAGGGAGAACTGAGGCAAAGCTTCCACCTAGACTTACGTAGTAGCAAAAAGCCTTGTCTAAATAATAGTACCTAATTCAATAGCATGTTAAGACCATCACTGAACATGACCAAGTAGGAGTTATACCTGGAATGCAAGGTTAATTTTGTACATAGAAATGAAAATTTATGATATAGTATATACAGTCCCTGAAGGGCAATCTCCACAAAGTCATTTTAGCAGATACAGAAAACCCATAGTCCCCAAAATCAGTTTAATACTGACATATAATGAGGCACATAGATCTGTGGAACAGGTTAGTGAGTTCAGATGTTTACTTCTGTCGTTATTTGCAATGGATTTTTAACAAGCAAATTAATTATCAAAGACATACTAATAAAAGGATAGTATTCTCATAAATGGACAAGAACATGTATAGATAAAAATCTTGTATTTTCATTACATACATTTCTATAAACTCAAAACAAATGAACTATCTTAAAAGAAAAGATGCGATATTATAAATCTATTATGAGGAATATACTCAGAAATCTCAACTGCATTGGTTTAAACAATATTCAAAATATTCATGAAACTTAAATGTCCCAAGAGTAACAAAACAAATATCTGGATCAAAAATAGTCAAAGAAATTAAATAAGTACTCTGCAAAAGAAGAAGACATAAAACTGCCAAATGTCATTAAGCATCAGGAGAAACAGAGTAACAAAGACTACTGTTACAAAGAAAATTAAGTTCAAAGAAGTATAAGGAAAAAGGGCAGTCATAAACAACATGGTGGCAATATAAACTAAATCACTATGGAAAGTAATGTTTCCTCAAAATGCTACCAATAGCATTTCTGAATAAACCAACAATCCCAGTACAAAAGACCTAAAAATTTAAGATAGAGGGAAATCAGAATTTCTGGAGATCCATTGTACATTAACATTATTTGATATATTTCAAAATTGCAAAAAATTGTGCTTTTGAGAGTTCACACAACCCAAAACAATTAAAATGTCCAATAGTTAATATGGTAATTAGAAAGCTTTAGTCATTACATTGTGTGTATAAAAACAACATAGAGTAGATCATAAATAGCAATGTCTGCTGATTTAACAATACCCTAAACTGACCATGAAATCAATTTTATATGTTCAAAATGAAAAAAAAATCTGTTGGACTGTGGTAGTGTATGTGATTAATCCCAGCACTTGGGAGGTTTAGGCAGGTGGATTTCTGATTTCAAGGCCAACCTGGTCTACAGAGTGAGTCCCAGGACATTCCAGGATTTTACACAGAGAAACTCTGTATGAAAAAGCTGAAAAAATCTCATTTGTTAATAGAAAGTATTTCATAATAAAAGGAGTTCCTCATTTCTGAACATAATATTATTATTTAATATTCCTTGTAGTAAATTTAATAAATTAAGATCAAAGGTATCAGCTAAAATATATATAAAAGATTCATAGTCAAACACCATAAAGCTTCTTATAGACATGGTTATTTTAAAGGTGATACTTTGTTTTTATAAATATTTACCATTAATTATTCAGTGTTAAGCAGCACATATCCTTGTAACCTGAGACATGAGAATTTAAAGTTGGATACTTTCCTCTTCTCTGTTTTATCAGGCTGTTGCAATCTAGTACACATAGCATTAGGACTTCACACATGCATTTTCTCTTGAAGGAAAAGTAGTGAAGATAGGCAAGTTTCAACTTGAGGATGGAAAACTTGCCCGCTCTTGTATTATTTTGACATTTCAGGGAAAATAAGTACTTTGAAATAAGTCATGCATCATAATTGCCTCATTCAATGCTAACTGATCCTGCTGGGTTCAGACCTTCAATTACTCAAGCAGTAGGGAAGAACTAATATATATTTTTCCCTTCATTGCCAAGAAATGGCCTAACAAATTGGGCTTCAAACTTGTTCCAAGACATTCTCATAAATTTCAAGTCTTGAGTAACAAGAAAGACAGTTGGAAATATGAAATATTTTTGAAGTAAGTTAAAACATTCAATAAATTATAGTTCCTAAGTTACTTTTTCCTTTGTTCAGTTTGTCAACATAACTCAATTAGATGGGTGCTGCTATTTTCTGGTATTTTAAAAGTTTTTGCTTATGGAAATGTTTAGGGGTATTAGGGAGTATTCCATTTCATCATTCCAAAGTAGCAGCTGTTCTAATTTCTCTGTAATATTGTGGGTCATAGTATGCCTGCTGTTTCTCACTTAATTAATGGAAAACTGCTAATAAACTGATAATCATTCTCTAATCATGGGGACACTCATTTGGTAGTACAGAAAAGAGAAAGAAAGATGTTTCCTTCATCTTGTTTAAAGAGCTCAGAAGTACAGTCTAGGCAAAAAACAAGAGCCCCATTTGAATTCTATCTCAACAAATTGCTAAACCCTGCCTGGAGACTCCAGAGCTCTGCTGATTTGCTACCACTTGAAGACAATAGCAAAATGATAGAATTATATAGTCTCTAAGGCAAATGGTGTCACAGCAATTACTAATTATTATGAATTCTGCAAGTAAGGAAAAGAAGAAAAATTTCAGTTTTCTACAAAAGACAACAAAATGGTCATTTTTGTTTGCCCGGGAAAGAATGGTTAATACATCCTGAGAATGGTGTGAAGACTAACCCTCAAGCAGTGATGAACCAGCAGAATGTCCAAACATATGCTATCTCTTTAATTTGTTGGATAGGCACTATTTCTGTCAGTTTTAAAGTGATAATGAGGAAACACTATCTACTTTGTGTCCCTTAAAACTTGTCAAAAGAACTAAATTTTCCACTGGTTTCTACTTCATCCTTTTATCAAACACCTACTCTAGATAGCACACAAATGCTAAGTGAATATTAATAAGAAAATTGAAACACCTGTAAATAAGTACTTATGAATTTTCTGGGCAGAAATACAACAAGAAATTCATATTTTATTAGCAGATAAATCATAATACTTCATTGACACCAAATAAGTACAAAGATATTCAATCTAGATTTGAAATCATTAATGTCTTTCTGTGTTGACTTAGCCTATGAAATTATTTCATCGACACATTATTCTCTGACACTTTAGAAGAAGGACTAAACTGATACAACAGCTTCCAAAAAGTCACTAAAGTCAATAGAGCATTGTGGCACTCATGTAAAATTCATAATGTTAAATAGGTCAAATTTACTGATTGATACTTAGAGTCATTCAGAAAGCTCTGTTTCTTATCAACATTCCCTAGTGAACTACCTTAATCCATGTTGTAGAACCTTCATCCAATACCTGGTGGAAGCAGAAGCAAAGAACCACAGTTAAGTCCTTGGCCTAAATCCTGGCTCCCAGTCCAAGAGAAGGAGAAATGATAATATGAGCAAAGGGGTCAAGACTATTTTGGGGAAACCCACCGATCTAGCTGATCTGAGCTAGTAGGAGCTCACTGACTCTGGATTGACGATATGAGAACTGGCATAGGACCACACCAGGCCCTCTGAATGTGGGTAACAGTTGTGTGGCTTGGGCAGTTTATGGGACCCCTGGCAATGGGACCAGAATTTATCCCTAGTGCCTGAACTGGCTTTTTCTATCCCATTCCCTATGGAGGGATACCTTGATCAGCCTAGGTACAGCAGGGAGGACCTTAGTCCTGCCTCAATGTGTTATGACAGATTTTGTTTACTCCTCTGTAAGGAGTGGATGGGAGCAGTTGGGGGAAGGTGGGTAAAGAGAAGGAAGGAGGATTGGGGTTGGTATGTAAAATAAGATTGTTTACCAAAAAGAAAATGAATGTTCTTGTTTGAATGTGAAATAGTCAACCTAGGCTCATGTGTTTCAACATTTACTTCACAACTAGTCATCCTTTTTAGGCCCTTGTAGAATTTTTGGTTAGGAGCTTGTTGATATAGGAACTGGTTCTCTCAAAGTTGAGACTCTTGTTTTGTATCATGGCTCCAATTCTTGTCCTTTCTCTCTATTCAGTTCCAGCAAGATATGAGGCAGTGAGTCATACTGTCACATTTTCACCATCATGCTACCATTGAATACATGAAACCATGAGTCAAAGTAAATCCTTCTTTCCCTGGGTTGCTTTGTTAAGTATATGGCTGTAGTGATGAAAAACAATGAAAACAAATGCTAGTAACAGAAATTTTGTGCCAAGAAAAATGGCACTTACTGCAATAAACCAGAGCATGTGGACTGTAAACCTTTGTGACTGGTTTATGGATGATGTAAAAATTTTTGGAACTGCGAATTGAAAATCCTTGATTACTAAAACCAGATTAATAGGCTATTCTTGGAAGAACTCATAAGATCAGAATGACTGCAGAAATGCAGACAAAGGAGGATTGGCTGGCCAGATTTCAGAGAAGAATAAGGACACTATTAACAATTGGGCAAGGAACAATTTGTACTATTTTCTGTCAGAGTCTGCCTGTTTTATATATGTATAATGAACACTTTTGTGAGACTGAAGTAAAACATAGTGAACTTATTCATCTGACATAGGACTTTTTGAGAAAAATAAAACATTCAGACCAATGCAGGTGCTCACTGATTTTGATCTACAATGTAAACACAAAGTTATCAGTAAGCTGCTGCTTACTGCTTTAGCAGGATTGTCTAGGGATTTATCCTTCCAGTTTTAGCAGTAGTCTCCGCAGCCATGGTCTAAGTCAGCCAAGCTATGTCTCAAGTTAGCAGAAGAACTTGGCATGATCTACATCAGTGGTTGTGCCCCTGTGCATTGCAAAACCTTTGTGGGTCAAATGACCCTTTCACAGGAGTCGCATATTAGATACCCTACATATCAGATATTTATTTACAATTCATGAAAGTAGCAACATTGCAGTTATGCAATAGAAATTAGAGTAATTTTGTTGTTGGGGGTCACCACAACATGAGGAATTGTATTAAAGGACTGCAACATTAGTAAGGTGGGGAACCACTGGCCTACATGTTACTGGTTTTATAGACATTAAAAATCAAAGAGGGATGTATTCATCAAGTTTTGTACTGATGATCCAAAAAGTCATTCACGCCACACACTGCATAACAGAGTTATACTTCCTTTATCAATTTCTTCAGAAATATGTGCATATGATTGAGAAGGTGAAGCCTCTTTGGCAACAAAGACCCCTGAGTCCTGAAGATGTGAAGAATGTCGGGCATTTGTAAACGAAAGCTACAAGTGAAGAGGGGGGGTGGGCATTCCAAGAGAAAGACCATATACACTACTAGCAACAAAGCTGGAGGATGATTGCAACCTGTTGTTGTTTGAAAGATAAATATTCCCCAAAAGCTGCCACATGTGAATAACTTCTCTAGCGAGTGGTGCTATTTCAGTAAGGCTCAGGGATCTTTAGGTGATACATATGGGGGTAGGTCTTACTAGAGGAAGAGGGTCACTGAGGGAGGGCATTGGGCTTTTATAACCTGACTTTACTTATTGTTCACTCTCTCCTTCCTGAATGTGAACCAACCAGCCTCTTCTCAGCTGGCTCATATTTTCCAGCCATGATGGACTCTATCCCTTCTGAACTATAAGCCAAAATAAGCCATTTTCCCTTGAAGTTACTTTGATCAGGGTATTTTATCACTGAAACAGAAAAGAAATTTTGACATTACCCAAGCCTCTGGAAGCACAAATGATGACATCATGAGATCCTGTACCAGGTGCAGAGCTTAAGTGTTTGTTATTCACCCTGCTGAGTTTTGAACTTGCTTCACTCCAGTGTTTTCATGTTATCTTCTTGTTGCTCTTTGGGAATGGGGATATTTAGTCTTTGTCATTTTACATTGAATGTTTGTACCTTGACTTTCGTTGTTGTTGTTTTTGGTGCTTGTGGTGATGTGTGTATGGGGTGGTTATTGTTTTATTTTGTTTTTGTTTTACTTAGTTTAGAGTTTACATTGAATCTCAGAAGAGCCTATGGAAGTTTAAACAGTTATTGAACTACAAAACTGGGTGGAAATGGAGTTTCATTATGAGATGGATATGATCCCATAGAAACAAGATATAAGACGCTTTGCTTTAGATTTAATATGTTCCCAGAGGCTTATGTGTGTGAACACTTGGCAGACAGCTTGGGATATTCTCTTGAAAGGTTGTTGAACACTAAGAATGTGCCATGTAGTTGAGGGAAGTGGATATCTAGGGCAGGACAGATTTTGAGGTTTAGAATATGACTCTGCTTCCTGACCTATCCCTGTTTTCTATTCCTCTAAAAGATGAGGTGAGAAGTCCCAATCACACATTTCTACAAACATGCATATGTTCACTGTCATGATTTCCCAACCGATATAAAAGTCATTCCCTCCAATCATGAGCAAAACTGTCTCCTTCCTGCCTTATGTTCTTTTCACAGATATTCAGTCACAAAAAATTAAAAGTAACTTATATATGCTAGTATGTGAGTAAACATCCAGAACAAGAATTATACCATCAACAATAGTAAAGAAGGTATTTCTTTTACCATATCTGTACAAATCTCATTGCCTGTAATTCAGTGTCACAACCCCCAACTAGACAAAAAGAAGGGTTTGCTATGTAGACGTTTGGATAACTTTCTTCTATACTTTTATAGAAAGACTATTTTTCTAGGGAATCAAGATAGAAATTATATAACATGATAAATTTGTTCACAACATTGACGATTATCTTTCTCTTCTAATCTTTCAACCTAATGTGAACTCTCAGGATTATTTTGCATATAACATGTGAACAGTATCTTGACTCAGATAATGCTTAGATTTAGAGATATTTATAGAATCAAAACATAACAAAGAGATAAATGTTTTAATGGATATGAGCAAATATAAACTATACAGAAAGGAAAAAATCACTGTTAGTGTAGTTTTGATATTTGCATTTGATTTTATGAGTTCAAGAATGTTTATAGACAGTTACTTAATATGGTATTCTCGAATTAAAGCAGCCAAACAAAAGTAACTACATTCAGTAAGAATAAAATCATTGTTAAATTTAAAAGTTTCTAAAATATGAACATCCATTAACCAAGCATTTCAATGGTATACAAGGCTTTGAAAACAGTGTTCCTTAACTTTTCATTTTTAGTTCATTATTTTAAAATTATTTGTTTTATTTTCTTAAGATTAAAATGTAAATGTGCTATAATATAATTGTACCATTTCCTCCTTCACTTTCATCCTTCCAAACACTCTCATATATACCTGCTTTTTCTTCTCCAATTTTATGACATCTTTTCCATTAACTATTGATATATATGTATGTTAAGTTGACATAAAACTATATAGCACAAAAGGTTAAGTTCTTAGGATGCAGCTAATCACTATATTGGGTTAGATAAGTTGCAGTAATAGGTTCACTTCTTGGCCCTTGCTTTACTACCCATGGTTAGTGGGGTAAATTTACAGTGCCGGGCATAAATTCCATCCTACTGAGAAACCCTTAAGTCCAATTAGATGGTTGTCAGTTAGGCCTAGGATGTACCAACACTATCACACCTTTCAGAATACCTTGCCACTTTTTTAGCAGTACATGATGTCAATTATTTACTAATATTAAAAGTCAGCCAAAGTCAGTACATTGTATATTTATATTTGATCATTCAAGTTTATTATTATTAATGCATTCTGAAATGCACCCTCTGGAAAACCTGACTTGCTCAATTCATTTCATAATGTATTTTTCCAATATTTTTAAATTCATATGTAGAAGTTGGTTTACAAACATATATTTACTCATTTTATTTCAGGTAGTTGACTGATCTCTGATAATTCCTTAGGACTAATCCTACTTGTGCTATAATTAATATCTATGTCATAATTCCTTATCCTATAATTCATGGATATAATTATAGAAGAATAGCATTTACATAGTTTGCATGGTATAAATGAAAAACTAGAGTGAAACATAAAATGATCCCACTTTTGACTTAAAAGTATCTTCAAATCATTATATTTTAAGTATATGAATTATAGACCTATACAAGTCACAAAAGCTAGTAAAATTAATAACTATAAACTGTATTTTATATGTATTTTAACTACTGAAAACTATATCCAAGTAAAAAAATTCCATGATTATCTATTTAATCAGCAGTATAGCCATAGGTTTCTTCTTTTCGGAGAATCTCTCTCTTTTGTGTCAGTCCTGGGGCACCCTGTTAAATAAAAATGGTAGCAATTTTTAATGCTTATTTTCAGCAGAAGATGATTTTTAAATTTTAGCTTTGGATGTAGAATTTAAATATTTTAAACAAAATCCTCTGGTGTCTTTCTAGAAAATATATTCTTTGAAATATGGAGAAATAGTAAATTATTTTTATCAATTTTTACTATATCCTATAATGATCCACAAGATTCAATCGAGTGGAAACAATGCCTGTATTTCAAATCTTCAACACGTGAAAAGAACACTTCTTATTGCAGCCAAAATCAAGCTGAATTTGATCAAAGATGGAAGGTGCCTTTGTATCAATGCCTCCAGCACACAATTGAATGATTTTCAATCTGTTTATCCAGTGATCAGTTGTCAAATGCAAGTGATGCTGCAACCGCATGCAAACAGATGTACATCTATCATCAGCAATGTGTAAGAATCCAGAACCATCACTTCTTTACACTACAGCATGAGATTTTCAACTTCAGAATTCCATTTGCAAGCTGACTTCTGCAACCCTGTTTTAGGCAGAAGAAAAACCTAATTGATATTAAATTTTATATGTTTAATATCTTCAAAACTAGTTCCATATAAATAAAAATGTAGGAAATACTGAAAATTTAATTAGTATAATTGATGCAAGATACTTAAAGCAGACAATTAATGCCTGTAAAACAATGTGATTATGGAGGTCACAATAGAGTTTTATAACCAACTGCTTTATTTAATTTAAATTATCTTATTCATATAAGCATGGAGTAATGTACTTGTCAAGTCATGAGAAATAAATATATTATGAATTAAGAGAAAAATGATTTGTTCTGTGTATTTTCACAAAATTCCAGGTACAAATTTATGTGTATCAAAGTCATTGATTATTTTATTTTACTTTTTCTTAAGCTTATTTATTTTTAAATTTTATTTTATATTCCAACCACAATTCTCCCTCCAGCCTCTCCTCCTGCTGTCATTCTAGAATTTATGAGTTCCTATGAGCTTGGTTCAGATGTCTCCAATCATTTCCCTTTCATGACCTCTCATTTTTGTTCATGTATTCCCTCCTCCCTCTCTTCAATTGGATTGCCTGAGCTTGTCCTGGTGCATGCTTGTGGATCTCTGAATTCGGTTCCATCAATTATTGCACAAAGGCTGTCTTATTCTTATGGGCCCTCTTCCTCTTTAACCCCACAACATTCTGACTGTGCAGGATAGTGCTGATTGTGCCTAGGATCAGTGTCCAGAGCAGGATAGTTTTAGTTCTTATTGAGCATATATCTGATGGCAAAGATAGTGGCTCATAGGTTCTTGTTGATGGTAGTTTGTAGTAAAAGGTGTTTAGAATTCACGGGTCATCTTGAGGCAAATACCATTGGCCTCTAACCTCAAAGTCTTGTGCTAAATCAGCCGGTTGTGGTAGAGAGAGTTACAGATCATCATATTATTGGACACAGTGTTATATTTATCACTTATTTCTCTTTATCAGGAAATAAACAGTTCATCACAGTCATCCATTGCATACCTAACGTCATGGGTGTAACTCCTTTAAGAATGTCTTTAGAAACTAAAAGACTCACAGGATATTTTAGAATATATATATATTGCATTTTTTCACAACGAGCTTTACAAGTTGTTGCAGTTATACTGAAGCTTGACAAGAACTGAGTCTTCATACTGTAAGAATGACTTGTTTTTCTGATTTCCTTTTCATCCCATTTATCATCTTTATGTAGGAAGGCTACTGATTTTTTTAGTTAATCATGTCACTGAAGGTATTTATCAGCTGTGGGAATTCCCTGGTAGAAATTTTCAGTTCACTTGTTTATTCTATCATATAATCTGTAAATAGTGAAAATTGGACTTCTTCCTTTCCAATTTGTATCCCCTTGATTTTTTTTGTTGTCTTCTTGCTCTCACTAGAACTTCAACTACTATATTGGATAAATATGGAGAGAGTAGACAGCCTTGTCTTGTTCCTGACGTTAGCATAATCATTTTGAGTTTCTCTCTATTTAGTTTGATGTTGGCTCTTGGCTTGCTGTATATTGCCTTTATTATGTGTAGGGATGTTTCTTGTATCCCTGATCTTTCCAAGACCTTCATCATGAAGGGGTGCTGGATTTTGTTGGTGAACCCAGATAAGACTCTTAGAAATAGCAGAGAGGATGCCTGAACTGGCCTTCCCTTGTAATCCCATTGATAACTACTTTAATTGTCATAGAACCTTCATACAATAACTAATGGAAACACAGAGATCCACAGTTAAGCACTGGCCAGAATTCTGGGATTCCAGTGGAAGAGAGGGAGGAATGATAATATGAGAAAAGAGGTAAAGACCATGATGGGAAAACCCACAGAAACAGCTGACCTGAGCTAGTGGGAACTCACTCACTCAGAACTGAGTGCTGGGGAACCTGCATAAGACAGAACTAGACTTTTGACTGTGGGTGACAGTTATATGGTTTGGGCAGTTTATTGGGCCACTAGCAGTATGACCAGCATTTATCCCTAGTGAATCAATTAGCTTTTTGGAGCCCATTCCCCATGAAGGGATATATTGCTCAGCCTAGATACAAGGGATGGGGTTTGATGCTGCCTCAGTGTGATATGACAGACTTTGCTGACTCCCCATAGGAGACCATACCCTCTCTGAGGAGTGGATGGGGATGTGGTGGTAGGAACAGAAGGATGGGACAGACGGGGAACTGAGATTGTTATGTAAAAAAGTATTGTTTTGAACTCAAATATGAAATTAAAACTAGACGAAAATTTTAAAAAGAATGACTTGCATATTCCTTATGTATTATTTTTCTATATTGTGTGAAAAAACATTAAAAACTAATTTATCATATTACCTAGAAAAAATTATTTCAAACGATGCAAAGCTCTTGGACATTGGCCTAAGTTATAGATGGCTAAATAAATAAATGAGAATAACTCATCAAATGAAAAGAAACAAAAAACTTCTGCAAAGCAAACAACAGACTATAAAGGATGCATTCAGACTAGACAGAAAGTGGCCTCAATATCCAATGGTAGCATGTCTGACTACAGATTGGAAAGAAAATTAACACCATGTATCTGATAAGGTTTTTTCTTTGAGACACATATCAGTAAAATGAAAATATCATAGCATAAAAATATCTACATTCCCAGTGTTCATTGGAACATTATCCACAAGAGCCAATTCAAAGCAGCAAAGTAAATGTCCATCTATGAATAGGTGGAAGAAAAAGTGGTGATAAATCTACACAACAAAATAATGATTACTTCTAAAAATGAAGAGACCTTGCTATTTTCCATGGCATATACTTCAACCACATTATGATAAAAGGAATAATCTTAACATAGAAAGCAATATATCATATGATTTTATTTCTACTTCATTTTATATACATCTGTAGATGAAGGGACAGGACATATATATCAAGGAACATAAAATAGCATACATAAGTTGAATAAGCCTAGATATTTTATTTAAAACATTGAGAAAATACCAAATGAAATATTTATATTCCAGTATACATGGGATTTGTCAAATGAGTAGATTACAGTCACTGAAAAACTAAACTTAGTAATTTGGGGAATGCTGGATGCATTAATTTGTTTCAATGTAGTAACATTTTATTTTTCTATGTGTATGTCAAAACATTGTGTTGCATTACCTAAATGGAGACAATAAAATACATGTAAAGTGATTAGTATATTAAGTGCAACACCCCTTTTCTCCTTTTCCTATCTATCCCTCTCATACGATTATGTAGCATAATAAGAAAGCTCTAGACAAAATCATTTTAATCTAGGATATCCTAATTCCCCAGAACTTAAAAAAGTATTTGTGTATGCTATAAATTACTCAGTCTATAATATTATATTGTAGTTACACAACATAAAGTAGTATAGTATTACTGTGAGTAAAATTTGTCCATCTGCAAATATTTTCTATTATGTCATCGTTTTTTTCCAAAATCCTCCAATATACGGCAGGCTAAAAGAATGATGTATGCACTAAATATACCTGAACTAGATTACTGAATATGATACAGGATTATTTAAGGGACTTGTCAAGATTCTTCTTGTTCAAGGTGGTGTTACTTGACTATTGATTATTGTCAAATCACAATAAACTCATCTTTTTTCTCTATATACCCTCCAGTGAGAATATGAAAATTGTATTTTTAAGCAGTATTTCCTAGTGAACTACCTTGAATTTATATATAAAGTCTTTTTTATTTACAATATGTCTTACCAGTAGACCAAGGAGTTAATTATATATGACAATACTGATATTCATAAATGGGAGTGTGTTGATCAGTATGCGTTATTATTGTTCTATTACATAAATTATTTTAATTTTCCAATTGATTAAACATGTTTCTGAAGTTCATAAATTTGTAATGGCCCTTACATCTACATACCTTTTTATTTACATCTTTAAATGAAATTTAATAATCAGTAAATGTTGTAACACATTTAATATGCTTATCACAGCAATAAAAAATTACAAATAGCATGGTGACTATAGCACATGCTTTTAACCACAGTTCTCAGGAGGAAAAAGAAGTTAGTTCTCTGTGAATTCAAGGCCAACCTGGCCTACATAGTGAGTTCCAGTACAGCCACAGATATATAGGAAGATGCTATCAAAAATTATTATTTATGCTTTTAATTATATTTCAATTTGTCAGTTATTTTTTTAAATACATTGGCCTGAAGCCTGGGAATGCAACACATATATTTAATCCCATTACTCTAGAGGCAGAAAGAAAAAGTTCTTTGTGTTCTAAGCCAACCAGAGATACACAATGAAACCTTGTCTTACAAAAAGTGATATTAACCAAGAAGTGCATATAAAGATAATTGTTATAGGAAAGAAATGTTATACACACATGTATTGATGTTTTGAAGTACTTCCATTTAAATATATAGGTAAGAACAAGAGCAGTCTTTTGTCATTATGCTGATCATTTTATAAGTTACCATGTGTAAAGAGAACTAATGAAACCTACTGTTGAAAGGGAATTGAACAATCCTGAACATGTTATTTGAGGAGGCTCAGTCACCAGGAACTTTGTATGGAAACTAGTAGTAGCAAAAGTCAAAATCTAGTCAGCTATACTGCAGTTCTTGCATATTTAGAATATATTCAGGATGAAAAGAAACAAGAAATAAAAGTGAAAATACAATGAGTATCTCATCTCTAGAAATGCATCCCCATAATATTTCTTCAAAGTCCAGTCATCATTCCTGCACAGTTTAGCCACAGTTAGGGTTTCCAGAGATAGAGGCTTGATTTCATGAATTAAAAATTTTGATTTAGGTGATGAATGAATACAAAAGTAATCAAAAATGTAGAAATAACACTGCTACATTAACTATATCAAAATAGTCTACTCTGACATGTAAACCTGTGACTGAGGATTTGCAATACATGTTACAAAATAATTTAAAATTTCCTTTTCTTTTCATGTATAATTTCTAAATTAATAGGTAAAATACAAATAGCAAAGATTTGGCTTTCTTTTATGATTTTAAAATGTCACTTTGAGATGTACTTTTTTTGTTATGTATAACACTTCTCTCTCCAAAGAAAATCCAAACTTTGAAAACATTAAAACAAAACTTTTACATGGAAATTGAAATATTTCTCTATTCAAGTCATGACACATTTTGAATTTTATTTTAGGAAGAGGTTCTGGGGAAACTTTTATTAAAATGAAAACCTAATGTAATAATTAAAGCAGACTGATTACTTTTGAGACAATCCTTCCAAGAGCAAAGTCTAATACTGATGATGTTAATATTTTCCACTAGTAAATGATAGTAGTCAAAGCCAAAGATTCTAAATGACTTTTTAAAAAGTAAAATTAAAAAAAAATAGCTGAGCGTTGGTGGTGAATGCCTTTATTCCCAGCATTTGGGAGGCAGAAGCAGACAGATCTCTGTGAGTTCGAAGTCAGCCTGGTCTACAGAGCAAGTTCCAGGACAGCCTCGAAAACAATACAAAGAAACCCTGTTTCGAAAAACAAACAAACAAAAAAAAAGTAAAATTTCCACTCTACTTTCGAAAATGTTTGGACTTGTTTGCTATCCCATTCCCTTATCCCCGTCAGCATTTGTTGTCAGTTGTTCTTCTGGTCTTAGTCATTCCTACTAGGGTAAGACGAAATTTCAAACTTGATTTAGTTTCTATTTCTCTATTTTCTAGAGAATATAAACATGCTTTGAGACGTTTCTTAACCATTTTTCTTGTTGTTGTTTTGAGACCACATGTATATATTTTCAGTGGGTAGGGATTTTCTGGTATGTTGATGTTGTTGTTTTGACTCCTTGAGTTTTGAGTTTTATATATCCTGAATATTAATACTCTGTCAGTTGTACAGCTAGCTAAGTTTATCTCCCATTCTATGGCCTTTCTCTTCTTTAGCTGGTTGTTTCCACAGCTGTGACGAGTACACCAATTGGTTTTTCAATACCAAATGTTCATCCCTGAAATCATAAGATAAGTAACATTATGTAGATTGAGTAGGTGTTATGTTTACATTTGGTTGTGGAATGCTGTCCCAATGAATATATCTGCAAAACACTTCAATACCTAATAATCATGAACTTTTTCAGAAAATGTTGGAGAAAGACTGTAAGAGCCAGAGAATCAGTGATTTTGTTATGAGACTGTATTTCCTAGCAATGTAAGAAGGCAAACCAACAAAATATTACCAACAAAACTGCCTAAATATGGAGCACACAAGAATAACACCCATATCCAATAAAAATGGAAAAGGGAAAATTAATGAGGCCTTGATCATACACAAAGAACCGCATCTGAGGAGAACTAAGAGTGGGAGAAATAGTCTATCTTCCCTCATAAAGAATATACCGATTGATTATCTAATATGAAATGTTCAGCTCTGAGAAACATACATACAAAGTAACATTATACAAATTGAGCAGGTTACATTAAGCAATATATATGTGTATACATAAACATGTATGTATGAAAGAAAATTAATGAAAAAAGAAGTCATTAAGCTGAAAGAACAGAAGATGGGGTATATGGGAGCAAAGGGAAACAGAGATCTTCTATTTAGGATTATAATTGCTGTGATGAAACACCATGAGGGATAGTCAAGTTGGGAAAAAAGGATTTACTGAGCTTACACTTTCCATATCCCTATTTGTCATCAAACAAAATGAGGACAAGAACTCAAACAGGAGAGGAACCTAGAGGCAGTAGCTGATGAAGTGGCCATGGAAGACTTGTTGCTTACTGGTTTGCTCATCATGGCTTGCTCAACTTGCTTTCTTATGGAACCTCAGACCACTAGTAGAGGATTGACTCCACCCTCATTGGTCTAAGCCCTCCTACATAAATCACTAATTAGGGAAATGCCCTATAGTTAGATCTTATAGCAGAATGTACTCAATTGAGGTTACCTCCTTTCAGATATCTCTAGCTTTTGTCAAGTTGAAATAAGATTATGCAGAACAGGTGATGATATAATTACACTATAATAAAAATATAAGATAAAAAGAACCTTAAGATTATTAATTTTTAGATGGAAATCCATAATATATATGTTACAATATAAGATTTTATGTTAAATAACAGTGAATGGATGTTTTACCTGCATGTAATTCTGTAAAACCCCATAGGTACCTGGTGCCTAGGGAGGAGATAAGAGGATTTCAAATCTCCTGGCACTGGAGTTACAAAGAGTTGTAAGTCACAATGTGGGTGCTGAGATTTGAATCAGGGTTCCATGGAAGATTGGCCAGTGTTCTTAATTGCTGAGTTGTCTCTCTAAAATAAATAAATGAATGACTTTTTAAGCATACTACTTCTATTTAAAAGGTATTGGCAAATGAATGGTGAAAACAAGGTGCTTGACCAAGGTCTTCTGAGTCGATAGCAAAGGACCAACTCAGCTTAAAGAATCTGGCATAATGCACATGCACACACACACACACACACACACACACACACACCACAAATAAATGCAATACACTTTATAAAAAAATAGAATTTTGACTACTGGGAAGATCACCCACAGACATTCTCACCAGACTCCATAGTGGGTTACTTTCCATCTATATATTTATTTTACTAAAAATTTTAAAACAATTTCCACAGATTAAGGTTTTCCCATGTAGCCATGTAGTCAGAGAAGGTAGATTTTAGACAGAAACTGGCAGAGAGGATAGATACTGAGCATCAGGTCAGGCTTGTGAGGGGATGTGTTTGATGGCAAGCTGTCCTCCAGGGATTCTAATTTTTTTTTTTGTTTTTCGAGACAGGGTTTCTCTGTGGCTTTGGAGGCTGTACTGGAACTAGCTCTTGTATATCAGACTGGTCTCGAACTCACAGAGATCCAACTGCCTCTGCCTTCCGAGTGCTGGGATTAAAGTTTTGAGGCACCACACCTGGCAGGGGAAAAAAAGAGGCTGGCATATTAAAAAAATAACAGAGCAAACTGTTCATGGGATAGGTTCTAGATATAATCAGACAAAATATTCAAGTTACAACGTTAGATGCAATAAAGCAAATAAAAATATCATTCGTAAAAGGTAAGCTGTAAGATGTCCGCATAGCATGTTTATAGATGAATAGAAACTGAAATTTTACAGAGGTTTAATAGAACAGAAATCGCAAATGTTTCAGAAGTGAAATTAAAGACAAAGGAAGGATACTTTTCACATTCTTATAAATGTAAGTTACTAAAGTAATGCTGTGTATCATAAAATGTATAAGAAAAGAATAATTATACCTTAGGTCACCTTTTCATTATTAGATTTGATATTTAAACTGTACTTTCATTTGCATTTCCAGGCTTACATTTTAATATACATTGGCACTCTTTTGGGAATATGTCGTTAGTCTGTTGGAACAATGAAATTCATATATATTATATATTAACTCATTATTATTATGACTTATATGTCCTTAGTTGGCTGGTAACAATAAAGTTCATGTGTGTTACACATTAGCACATTATTATTATGTTTTATAACTACAGGAATATGTATCCGCTGAAGGCAGATCCACTGATTAAATCGCCACTTTTTTGTTCAATTCTTTGAACTAATGTAATATGGAAGTGCTATTTACTTAACTGATATTTCAAAAATATAAAGCAATTTTAGGTAAATCATATTTTTGGCCCTTTTAAGTTTGAAAAATAAATGAGAAGCATTACAACCGCTATTCCTCTTGGAAAAAGAGATGAAATAAAGTTGTAAAGGGAAAAGTTTCCAGAATACTCTAACCCTGTCATAACTTACCCTAGTAGAATGGAAGTGTACCCAATATTATTGGCTAGAAAAATCATGCTTTGGAAACTTTTGCAGAACCTCTTCTCTAATTTTTACATGACCTTTGTTTGGCTTTACTGAGATATGAAACACCTGTTTGAGGAAAGTCTTTGAGTCTGACAGCTCTGAAGGGTTATCTGGATACTCTTCATAGATCATCCAAACATCCCTTTCAATGGCAAGCACTGACACCAAGCTGTGTAGCAGTGACAGCTTGGATATTCAGTCAAATCCTAATGTTTTTCTGGCACAAAGAAAACTGCATTATCAATAACCTCCATGAGCCTCCCACAGAGTTTCACTCTGAGCAAGCTTCAAATAAAGTATGTAATATTAGCAAAAGAAGAAATGAACACATCAATCAACCAGTAGTGGAAGCTTTACTGCTCTGGTTAAGAACACCACCAATTCATTTCCTTTCTTTTGGAAAAATTGTTATAATAAGTTAATATTAGAATCACTTTAAATGTTTAATTCAGTGGTACTAAATAAAACATTCTACGACCACTACCACTAAAAACATCCAGAAAATTTTGTCTTACAAAACTGAGAATCCATACACACACAATAGCTCTTATCTTTTTTCAGCTCATGAAAGCTACCACTTCACTTTCTGTCTCTGTGAACTTTGCTTTCCCCTCATTAGCATGTGCACAAAGAATTCCCATCCTCTTCCACAGATGCTTCCTCAACCAGATTCAGTTTCCATTGTCGCTCTAATCACAATGGCTAGGAAAACGAATGTCCTTCAAATGACAGGTAAAGACAATATGCAATGTGCACACTGTTAAATACTATTCATCTGTAAAGAAAATTGAAGTTATGAAATTTGCATGTAAGTAGATACCAATAAGACAAGATCATATTAAATAAGGTAATCAAATCCAGAAATAGAAGCACAGCATATCATTCTCAAATGGGTGTATGAAACTTAGAATAACCACAGAAGCCAAGAAATTAAGAGATACTACAGTGGCAAGAAGCTCTAGAAAGAGAAAAATCAGAATACAGATTATATGAATTTGGAACAGGGAAAACAGGGGAATTTTAATTGGGGAGAAGAGAAGGAGAACAATACAGAAGGAGAAGGATAAATAACACTAAGCATATTTGAAAAAGCCGTAGGAACCACATTATTTTGTATTTACCTAAATGTATATATGATACACATAATCAAACACACACACACACACACATATAGAAAAATCTGGATCTGGATCTGGAACTGACCAAAAAGCCTCCTCACTAAGGACTAGCATTTATAGAACCAGGAAGTAACAAAATATGAAATAAATCAAGTGTTCTACTCAGATTTGAGACCTAAGAACCACAACAATGACTAGCATGGTTAGATGGCTCTAAAAGTATAATAGTGCTATACACATCTTGGGTCTAACCCACAGATATCTAATTGGTTTTAAGACCGACTAAATAGAAACCAATTCTTGCTTCATACTTAAAACCTAGCCAAATACCTGTGGCTAGTGAGGTCATAGATATTAGAACAATACCTACAACTACCACTTTAATAACCCACATGTTCTTAACTTATTCTTTTACCCAGAGATAAGATAAGCTCTTATACTTCATTAAAGAAGTTTCTCTTTACAGAAAATGGAGATCATTACAGAAAACTGCAACTGGTCAAAATGCAGAAAACAACTGACTGTAGCATGCCCAGTCCCAATTGATATATATATACACTACAACTCTCATACATAAGGCACATGCGAAATCATGGAAGAGGGTTAAGAAAAATATTTTGAGCCAGAGGAAGAGGAGATCTGCTGTGAAATTATTCCCTATAGATATGACAAGAAAGCTATACCATGAAATCTCAACAATATCAATGCCTACAAAGACATGAATAAGACAACACCAGTTGACATGCCAATGTGGGTGGGGAAAAATCGAACCTGGCACCACCTTGAGGTTTATATCCAGTTAGAAATTGCAGAGAAAAGCAGAATTAGCTTTCCTCAACAATGTATAGCCCACTGATTAGTTATCCAGTATCAAGTATTCATCCCTAAAAATTTATGCATTTAAGCAAATTGTTTATTTTTATTCTGTCAACTTTCTATATCATATGTTCATTTAATATATTCTCTAGCTCTAAAAGATTTTGGCAACATTTTAATGTTTTTATTTATTTTTCAATGTTTTTCATTCAGTATATTTTGATCATATTCTCTCTTCCTCAATCTACTCCCAGATGCTACCCACCAACCCATCCATCTTTCTACTTTCTCTCAAAGCAAGAAAAATTGAAACAAAGAAAATCTAGTAAGATTCTAGTAAGGAAAACAAAATAAAGAACACCATAACTAAACAAAAATTAACTAAAAGGTTACCAAAAACATGGAATCTGTTTTGTGTTGGACATCTACTCCTGGACATTCGACCTGCCCTGAAGTACAGTTAATATACCCAGTAACACTCCATTAGAGAAGACAGATTTTCCCTTTCCCAAAAGGCATCAATTGCAAATAAATTCTTAGGTAAAGTTTCTTGCTCAATTCCACATCTCAATAGTGTGATTTTGTCTGATTTGAAACTGTTTGAAGCATCTTGTGAATGCTGTCCAAATCTTTTGTTGCTTCACAGATATTAGGCATCTTTTTTCCAGAATTTTCTTTTCTATTTTTCTGATATAAAATTCTTCCACATACATTCAGTAATAGTGATAAAAGTAGGTATCCTTGTCATATTTCAGATGTTTGAGAAAGAAAATGTTTTTTTCTATTTGAGCTGAATATATTATTCACTCTGTAAACAGCATAAATTGAGGGAAGCTTTTTCTATTCCCCGTTTGTTTAACTTTGTCTAAATAAACTAAAAGGTCATGAATTTGGTAAAAAGCAAGGAAGGGTATGTGAAAGTTTGTGAAGGGAGGAAAAATAGACAGAACTGATGTAATTATGTTATAATCTCAAAAAGAAAAGTAATAAATAGAGTTGAATTATAAAATATGTTCCCTTATCCATTGAGCTGTCACTTGTGTTTCTGCTCTTTGCCTTTCTGACAAGCATAAGATGGGAAACTCAGCATTATTTTGATTTATATTTCCCTGATGGCTAAGATTGTTGAACATCTCCTTCAGTGTTTCTCAGTCATTTGAGATACTTTTGTTGAGAATTCTCTACTTAGATTTATACTCAATTTTTTAATTTTAATATTTATTTTTAAATTTAAATTAGAAACAAGGTTGCTTCCCAAGTCAGTTCCAGGTCCCTCTCCATTTCCCTCCCCTCCTCCCATGCCCTCCTCCCAACCCCACCAAATATCCCCTCATTTCCCCAGAGAGGGTGAGGCCCTCCATGGGTGTGTCCATAGTCTCTCATTTCATACAGGGCAGGGTCTAGACCCTCCCCCAAGAGTTCAGGGTGAGAGTGCATCTCACATTGTTGGATGTGAGTCCAAAGTTCATTTGTATACCCAGGATAAATACTGATCTACTGCCCAAGGCTCAGTAGATTACCTAGGCCTCCTCACTGACACCCACATTCAGAGGTCTTGATCAGTCCCATGCTGGATTCCCAGGCATCAGCCTGGGATTCAAGAGATAACCTTGGTCAGGTTAGCTGTTTTGGGGGGTTAAACTAGGCCAGTCTTAATCCCTTTGGTCATCAGTCCTCCCTCTCTGTTACTGGCTTTCTTGAGTTCAGCTGAGTGCTTAGCCTTGGAAGTCTGCCTCTTCTTTCATCAGCTACTGAATGAAGTTTCTGTTTCCCAGACTCTCTGGCCATGGGATTGTAGGCTAGCACTCGCCAGATCTATGTCTAAAATCCATATATAAGAGAGTACATACAATGTTTCTCTTTTTGTGACTGGGTTACCTCGCTCAGGATGGTTTCTTCTAGTGCCATCCATTTGCCTGCAAATCGTAGGATTCCATTGTTTTCTTCTGCTGAACAGTACTCCTTTATATAAATGTGCCACACTTTTTCTATCCACTCTTTGGTTGAGGGGCATCTAGGTTGCTTCCAAGTTCTGGCTATTACAAATAGCGCTGCTATGAACACAGTGGAACAGACAGACATCCTTGTTGCATGAATGGGCATCTTTTGGATGTATGCCTAAGAGTGGAGTTGCTGGGTCTTAACCTCACATCTGACAGAGGGCTGATCTCCAAAATTTACAAAGAACTCAAGAAGTAAGTCTCCAAAACACCAAAGGATCCAATTAAAAAGTGGGCTGCAGAACTAAATAGAGAATTTTCAATAGAGGAGTCTAAAATGGCTGAGAGGCACTTGAGAAAGTGCTCAACATCCTTAGCCATCCAGGAAATGCAAATCGAAACAACTCTGAGATTCCATCTCACTCCTGTCAGAATGGCTAAAATCAAAAACACCAATGACAATTTATGCTGGAGAGGATGTGGTAAAAGGTGAACACTGCTCCATTGCTGGCGGGAGTGCCAACTTGTCCAACCACTTTGGAAATCAGTATGGTGATTCCTCAGAAAAATGGGAATAAACCTACCACAAGACCCAGCAACCCCACTCTTAGGCATATATCCAAAAGATGCCCATTTATACTTCATATTTATAATTGGTGTAATTAGTATGTTGTCTAGTTTCGTGAGTTCTTTATATATTTTGGATATTATCCCTCTGTCAGATGTGTAGTTGGTGAAAATCTTTTCCCATTCTGCATGCTGCTGTTTTTTGTCCTGTTGACTGTGCTTTTTACCTTTCAGAAGCTATTTAGTTTCATGAGTTTTCACTTATTAATTGTCAATCTTAGTACCTGTAATATTGGTGTTCTGTTCAGTGAGATGTCTACTGTTTTGATGTGTTTAAGGCTATTCAGCCCTTTCTGTTATAACAGGTTCAGTGTATCTGGCTTTATGTTGAGGTCTTTGATTTATTTTGACTTGGGTTTTCTGCATGGTAAGAGATATAGACCTATTTGAATTCATTTACATACCAACATCCAGTTAGACCAGTACCATTTATTAAAGACGCTGTCTCATATTCCACATATTTGATACTTCTTTATCAAAAGTTAGGTGTTCATTGGTGTTTAGTTAATTCCATTGTTTAACATATCCATTTTTATGTTAATACCATATGATTTTTATTTCTACATTTATGTAATACACCTTGAAATTAGTAATGGAGATACCACTGGAAGTGTCATTTTTATTTGCTTTTCCATATTAAGTTCAGTATTGTGCTTTCAAGATCTGTAAAAATTGTGTGGGGATTGTGATGTGGGATTTGTTGAGTCTGCAGACTGTTTTTATTAGGATAGGCCATTTTTACAATGCTAATCTTACAGATCCATGAGCATGAAAGATCTTTTGATACTGTGGTAAATTTTTCAGTTTCCTTCTTCAAAGTTTTGATTTGTTGTTGTACAAGTCATTCACTTTCTTGGTTAGAGTATTTATGTTATTTGTGGCTATTATTAGGAGTGTTATTTAACTGATTTCTTCCCAGGACAATTTTAATTATGTTACAGGAATGATATAGATTTTTCTGAGTTAATCTTGTATCTGGCCACTTCACTAAAGTTGCTGATGAGCTGTAAGAGTTCTGTTCTAGAATTTTTGGAGTCACTTATGTATACTATCATGTCATCTGCAAATAGCAATACTTTAACGCTATTTTTCTTTCCAATTGTTATCTCTTTTATCTCCTTTCCTTGTCTCATTGCTCTAGCTAGAAATTCAAGTATTATATTGAACATACATAGAGTGTACAACGTTCTTTCCCCTGATTTTAGTGCAATTACTTTTTCTCCCCACTTAATTTCATGTTGGCTGCAGATTTTCTGTAAAAAAAAACTTTATGGTGTCTGTGTCTAGGCAATTCCTAGATCTTACCAAGACTTATATCATAAAGGGGTGTTGTATTTTGACAAAAGTTATTTCAACATCTAAATAGATGATCATGTGATTATTTTTTCTTTCAGTTTGCTTATATGGGGGATTACATTGACAGAGTTTTGTACCTTGAACCATCCCTGCACCTCTGGTATGAAGCCTACTTGATCATGGGGATGATCTTTTTGATGTGTTCTTGGATACAATTTGCGAGTATTTTATTGAGTACTTTTGCATTAATGTCCCTGAGGGAATTTGGTATGTAATTTTTCTTTCTTGAAACTGTGTGGATTGGATATCAGGATGATTTTTCTTTCTTTTTCTTTTCTTTTTTTTACATTGGGATATTTTCAACGATTGTTTCTATTTCCTTAGGGTTTTCAGGTCTATTTAAATTGTTTATCTGCCCAGACTGATGACTGAGAGGCCACCATGGGATTGATCCAGATACTCTGAACATAGGCGTCAGTGAGGAGGCATAAGCATTCTTTGGGGCATTTAGCCTTGTCATCCAGATGGACTTTGGGAGCCCATTCCACATAGAAGGATGTTGTCTCCACCTGGACACATGGGGGAGGGCCTAGGCCCTGCCCGGATCATATGACAGATTTTCGAGATCCCCCATGAAGGTCATCACTCTCCTCGGAGAGTGGAGTGGGGATTGGGGGAGTGGTTGGGGGAGGGTTGAAGAGGGCAGGAGAGGAAGGGAGGGAAAGGGAGGTAGGATTGACATGTGAGGCAAACTTGTTTGTAATTCAAATTAAATTTTAAAAAGGAAAAAATAAATTGTCTGATGTTGATTTAACTTTGCAAATGTTATATATTGGGAAAATTGTCCATTTATTTTAACTTTTCCAATTTTGTGTTTTGAAGTATAATGTAAAGATTCTTTAGATTTCCTTGGTGTCTACTATTTTTCTCTCCTTTATTTCCTGATTTTATTGAATTGGATATTCCTTCTCTGCCTTTTAGTTAAGTTCAATAATGGTTGGTCTATCTTGTTGATTTTCTCAAACAACCAATATAGCATGAATTCTAATAGATCTTAATAGTAAAAACCTGAAGTCAGATATTGGGATAAATCCTGAAAGAACTGAGAAAAAAGAACCTGCCAATATACAGAACTTTGATCTGTACCAAATCCTCAGACCAAACTGGGCAAGATCCTGTCTCCACAAATCCTTATACTGAATATGACATCTTGTCTCTAGGAATCCTCACACTGAATAGACTGAGTTCCTGTTTCTTCCATCCTTATACTCCTCTCTCTGCCCAGCCATATCACTCCTGTCTCCACCTCGCTAGTGCTGGGATTAAATGCATGTGACACCCAAGTGTGAGATCTGATTCTCTATTAGACTGGATCAATCTCATGTAGTCCAGGAAAGACTGGAATTCATAGAGATCTGCCTGCCTCTGCTTTCTAAATGCTGGGATTAAAGGTGTATGCCACCACTGCATGACCTCTATGACTAACTAGTGGCTAGCTAAGCACTCTGTTCTTCAGGCAAGTATTATTTATTAAAGCACAAACAAAATATCATCAAGCCAACCATTTGCTTCATTGATTCTTTGCTTTGTTCTCTTTGTTTCTATTTTTTCATTTCAGTTCTCAGTTTGATTATTTCCTGCTGGTTACTTCCCTTGGGTGTGTTTGCTCCGTTTTTTTAGAACTTTCAGGTGTGTAGTAAACTTGCTCATAGAGATCTCTCCAATTTCTTTATGAAGGCACATAATTTGATGAAATTTCTTCTTATTACTACATTTTTTGACAGTAGGTTTCCTTGAGTCTTTTTCAAAAGGTCTTTAGTGTTCCTTGTTCCTCTCATATCCTCCCTCTCTACTCTGCCTTCAAGTCCTGCCCCTATTTAGCCTTTTAGGCCCCATTATTCTCCTTTAAGCCTTGTTCTAGTTCCCCTTCATTAAAAGCACTTCCCCCAATGGCTCTTTACTAAATTATTACTACTTTCATTGTATCCCATAATATCTGTTTGTTCTCTTATTTCCCTGCTAAGTTTCTGTCTGACAGACCTGTCCATTGGTGGGAGTGGTATGTTTAAGTCTCCCACTATCAGTGTGTGGGGTTTGTTGTGTGATTTAAGATTTAACAATGTTTCTTTTGCAAATATGGTCACCCTTGTAGTTGGGGCATAGATTTTCAGAATTGAAATTTTATTGCATATAACAGTTTGGTATCATATCCATGGCCTCTTAAAGTCTGTAAGGCATTTGTCCAGGTCCTACTGTTTTTTAGCCTCTCTGATGAAATGTCAACTCTAATTGTAATAGGTCTACCTTTATATTATTTGGCCTTTTCCATTGTAGCTTTTAATATTCTTTCTTTTTTCTCTGTGTTAAATGTTTTGAATATTACATGTTGGGTTCAATCTATTTGGTGTTCTGTAACCTTCTCTTACCTTTTATAGGCATGTCTTTCTCTAAATTAAGAAAATTTTCTTCTATGATTTTGTTGAAAGTATTTTCTGGGTCCTTTCTGCTGAGATTCTTCTGCTTCTTCTATTCCTATTATTATCATGTTTGGTCTTTTCATGAAGTCCCAGGTATCCTGAATGTTTTGTGTTAGGATTTATTTAGAATAAACTTTTCTTTGATTAATGAAGCTATTCCTTTAGTTGTATCTTCTATGCCTGAGACTCATTCTTCTGTCTCCTCTATTCTGTTGGTGATGCTTGAATCTGTACTTCCTGTTTGCTTACCCAGAGTTTCCAGTTCCAGAATTCACTCAGTTTGTTTCTTTCATTGCTTCTATTTCCATTTTCAGGTCTTGGACAGTTTGTTTAACCTGCTCGTTTGCTTTTTCTTGGCTTTTTTGGCATTATTTAAGTGACTTATTACTTCCATTTTTTGTCTTTCCTCAATATTTTTAAGGGATTTTTTCATTTTCTCTCTAAGGACTTCTATCATCTTCATAAAGTTAATATTAAGGTCATTTTTTCTTGTCCTTCTTCTGTGCTGGAGTACTTACTTCCTGCTGTGTAAGGATTGCTGGGCCCTGGCTATTGTTGACTGTGTTTTTACACTCATGTTTAGGCATCTGGATTTGGGATAATTATAGGTGTAGGTGATGATTTCTGAGTTTGTCTTTGTTTGATATTTTTCCTCCATTGGATTCTGCTTCTTCTTTGGTCTTCTGCCTTTGTAGCCAGGATTTCTCATGGTTATGATGACCTCTGTTTCTGTAGGGGGTCTGTGTACAAGTTGGCAGCTGACTTTAATGAAGGCTGGCCTTATGAGTTCTAACTTGTCCTTTGGCACAGCAAAGGGTCTCTGCTTGTGTTGGGGGTGGAACATGGTGATGAAGAAGGGAGTGGGGATTGAGGCATTGAGTGAGTGGAGTAGATACACTGGTGGTATATCTGTCTGTGGTACTGGCAGAAGATGTGTTTTTTGGTCCAGCAGGGAGTCTCTGTATGAATTCCCCTATCTGTTTTTCTGGCTTGCTTAGCCTGCACCTGCTCTTCAAACTGCCATAGATTGCACCGTTATTCTGACTGGCATGTAGCACAGTCATCTCCTAAGGGAACAGTGAAAGTCATGAAGCCAGAAAAGCTGGTTGACAAAGATCCAGCAAAGCTGATTCAGATGCTACAGTTTTTGATCTGATGCCCTTTCCTTTCAGGTTGAATCTCTGCATGTAATTGTCTTGGGGGAGTCTGACTATTAGCATGATTCACCCATGTCTTTTCCAAGAAATTTTTTTCTATATCCTGCTGGAGAAGTGCTGAACTACTACCCTCTGCTTTCAGGGATGTAATATCAGTTGACTATTTGGAAATCTTGTATGTTCCTTAGAGATTGTTATGTGCCCTTACATAAAGTCAAGAACAACATAGTTAGAACCCTATGAATTAAGAAGAGACAGACAGGGTTCAGCAGGATAGGAGAACTTACAGTGAATCAGAGCACAGAATACCTTTTACAGTATAATTATAATTTCTTAGAAACATAAACTACAAGCTAGAGGGCCATAAATATTTAGCCTCTAAAGAGAATTCAACAACAAGAACTAGAGTGACTATGATAACATATATATATGTATATATATATGTGTGTGTGTGTGTGTGGGTGTGTGTGTGTGTGTGTGTGTGATTAAAGAACGATATAGAATAATGTAAGAAGAATAAGGTCTGTGTAATCCCTTAAAAGATTGATTTACATCAGGCTTCTGTGATGTTACTTAATTTAGAAACAAAAGTATTCTTTTATTTAGCAAATTCTTAAAGGATTATAAATACAAAAATGTTACAAATACAAATTTTATAAGGAATTTAATAACAGATACAATAGTTCCTAAGCCTGCTCAGCCTTGGGCTGATTTGCAAGTAATATGATTAACCATCAAAAGTTAATAAGATATTGCTTAAAGTATATCAATTCTCCTGGGATGACTCAGATATTATCTAAAACATCTTGAATCTGCAAACTGCTGCCATCCTAAGGACAGGCTTCCATGTTATGCTTGCTTAAGCTGAAATGATCTATAAAATCCCAGGAATAGGGATATGGGTTTAATAATAAAATCTCTTCTATCTTAACCTGCAACCTTAACCTGTACTTAACCTGTAACCCTGTGCCTGCTAAAGAATATTGACTGGACAAAACGATGTGTTCTGCAGCTCTTGAGATAATCATGAATGTTTTTAAAAACTGTATATGTAAAGAAACTTTCTGATTTCTAGTCAGTCATATTTGTTAAGTCTCCCCATCTGGGTGTGTGACAAAACTTCCCTTTGCCTGATCCTTACATCCTCTCTGGAACTTGTTTACTGCTAGGCCTGGCCCCCAGCAGGAGTGGCCTGGTCCTAGTTAAACTTCTATTGCTATGATGATCAACAAGATCAAATGCATCTTGGGAAGGAAAGGATATGTTTCAGCATACAATTCTCAAGTCACACATGGCATTACTTAAGGGAAGTTAAGGCAGGAACCTGGAGGCAGGAAAGGAAGCATAAGTCATAAAGGAATGTTGCTTACTGGCTTGCTCCTCCAAGGTTTCTTAGCCTGCTCTTTTATACCCCAAGAACACTTGGCCAAGAGTGGCAGTTCACACAGGACCTGGACTCTCCCACACCAATCATTGATCAAGAAAATGCATCATGGGCTTGTTTACATGCTAATCTGATGAGAATATTTTCACAGTTGAGGTTCTCTTAGAAGACTCTTAGCTTGTGGTAACTTCACAAATAAGCTAAGGCACACAAAGACGCCAACAAATGTTTAGTACATTTTAATGTTTAGTTTTCTCCACCAGTCGCCTGTGCCCTGCCACAGTTGCTGTCCCCAAATAACAATCAAAACACTATATTAATAATGAAGCTGTTGGCCATTTGCTTTGTTTCTTACTTGCGAGCTCTGACTTAAGTATTTAACCTATAATTGTTAATCTAAGTATTTCTCTTACCGGAGAAAAGGGTCCCAACTTCTTACTCCACTGGCGGCCTACATTGTGTATCTTTGCCTCTCTTTCCCAGAATCCTCCTTGACACCTAGTCCCACCTATCTTGATTTCCTATTGGCCCAAAGTGCTTTATTCTACATCCAATAAGAGAGACAGATTTACAGGATGATATCTCCCATCATCTCCTCTTTTCTGTCTAAATAAAAAGTAAGGTTTTAACTTTAACATAGCCAAATTATATATAACAGAACAGTTATCAAGTAAGAACTATAGTTACAATATTTTGTCCATTCATTAACATTTAGTAAGATTTAAAGAAAATATCATCTATCCTATCTTGGTGAGTCTAAAGTCTTATATGTAGGTTATCTTTTATCATGAGTAAAGAAAACTATAAATATAACTATCTGTCTTCAACTCCATCAAAGACCACAGAAGTATAATATATAAAGTATAATGTATATAGAATTGACAGAGATAGCTCACTACCTTGACAGTCACCCAAAGTTCCTCTGTAACATTGGGGCATCCATCTTCAGCCCATAGGCCTCAGTGTGTTTGTAAGACTTCTCAGCAAAGCAGGAAATTTCAAACTGTCCATCTGCATTGGCAGTCTGTCAGTCATTTTCCTGTGTCCTTGCAGAAAGTCTGGCAGACCCTTCCATGAAGCAGGAAACCCTTAGGACTGTCGAAATTCATTAGTCACTTTTCTGTGGGTCCTGCATGTCCAGATTATACAGCAACAGTCTAGGCAAGAGCATTTCTTGCCCAAATAGCTAACTTGCTGTATTGAAAGCAAACATCATAGTGAGTTTCTTCAATGCCCATATTCTGCTCAGACATGACTGGTGCTACCGGGAGCACCCAGTTCTCCTTGTCAAGAAAAACCCTAAACCATTTCAAATGCCATTTACTGAAGGTCTTTGAAAGGTTTGAAGACTATCTATCTCAAATATATCTCTATATCTAGAAAACCTAACTAGCGTAACTATAAATTCTGACTATTATAAGTAATGATCTATAATCTGTATTTATGCATTACATTTTAAAAGATCAGTATAAACACAATACTCAAACAAGAGGAGAAATATACATATCCAAAAATTGACCTTGAATTTGTATCAATAAATGAAAAAACATACCAATACAAAGTATTCATTTCGATACCATAAAACCCTTTTACCTTTAAAAAGAGATTGGTTGTGATCATTAACCAATTATAAGCAACCCCATTCAAATAAAAACAAAGACTTATAAATAATATTTGAGAATTTGGACATTGCTTAATCCAAAATGCTTCCTGCTGATAGGGGGCGCTGCCAATACCATGGGGATCATGACAAAACACAGAAATCTGTATACGTCCTTGTTTTTGTGGTCTGCAAAGCTGCATCATCTCAACAGTCTTAGATGTTGGAACACATTGCCCACTGCTTCTGGGGGTCTTGGGTCATCAAACCACAGAAGCTTGGAAGGAATCTACAGCTTTCCATTTTCTGTGGAAACAGAAATAAAATGTCTTTTCCAAAGTAACATATTTTTACACTTACATTTTGAAGTCAAGGCATTTGAGAATTCCATGCCCCCTCTCTCTACTTTTGTTGTTGCAGGATATTTTACAACTGTTAGTGTTAGTTTTCCATTATTTTAGGGTTGGGATTGCAAGGATGTGTTCAGACTTGGGTATCTCTTTCAGATAAGCTTAGGTTTAGATGGGATAGATGTTTGAGACATTTTGTTCATTGGAACAAGTTAGTTTTTTTAAGCTTAAATATCTTCTTTAGATTAAAAGGGTAATTGTAGGAACAGATATTAGGCCTGCACCAGTAGCCATGATCACTTTGGGCATGAATAGTCACATACTGATGTGGTGATGAAAGGGCACTGAACTGTGTCGCTAACCATGCCCACTTTGAGTGTGTCTAGAGGCACATACAAAGGTGGTAATAAAAGGCAGTGCAGGAGAGAGGCATGCCCTCTTTTGGGCTTCCAGTTCTGTAGCCACAGCTGCTGACTCAACTTGGCTGCCAGTTTTTTCTTGTAAGTAATGTCTACAATAAATGGCTACCTATACCCTTATCAAGTGTGCTGTTTATTGTAACAGGGTACATTTTTAATTTTAACTTTTCCCTTGATTGTTTCATTTTTTCATGTAAAGATTTTCTGATTTCCTTTATTCTGAATATCAATGTTGTTTGTCATATAATTTAATTTATCTAGGAATGTTCAAGTGTTCTGTCCAGCAGGTGCAAGTCCATGTTTCTTAATGACTAGATTCTGATATATTTTATTTCATCAAATTAATTAAGGCTCCCTGTTTTGTGTGTTTTCTGTTGTGTTTTTTTTTTTGGTTTTTCGAGACAGGGTTTCTCTGTATTGTTTTGGAGGCTATCGGTCCAGCCCAGCCTCGAACTCACAGAGATCCGCCTGCCTCTGCCTCCCGAGTGCTGGGATTAAAGGCATGCACCACCACCGCCCGGCTTTCTGTTGTGTTTTAATTTATCATTTTTATTATATATTTAAATTAGAAACAAGCTTGCTTCCCATGTCATTCCCAGCTCCCTCTACCTTCACTCCATGCCCGCTCCCCACCACCAGCCCCCCAGCCCCCCAGCCCCCCACCCAATCGCGACTCCATTCCCCAGGGAGTGTAAGGCCCTCCATGGTGGATCCCTAGAATCTGTCATTTTGTTCAGGGGGTGGGGTGGGCAAGGCCCTCCCCCCAAGTGTCCAGATTAAGAGACCAACCCTCAATGTGGGATGGGTGCACAAAGTCCATTTGTGTGCCAGGGATAAATACTGATCTACTACCCAAAACCCCATAGATTGCCTGACATCCACATTCAGGGGATCTAGATCAGTCCCATGCTGGCCTCTCAGTCATCAGTCTGTGGTCCAAGATCTCCATTTCTGAGATACTGGTGTTATGTTCAGAAAGTGGTCTCCTGTACTAATTCATTAAAGGGTGCCCCCTACTTTCTCTTCTAAGAGCTTCAAAGTGACTAGATTTATGTTGAGGTCTTTAATCCATTTGGAATTAAATGTTGTACATGGACATAGACATGGATCTATCTGCAGCATCCAGTTATGACAGCACCAACTGTTGAAGATGTCTTCTTTTTTTCCATTGTATAATTTTAGCTTCTTTGTCAAATCCAAGAGTTCATACTTGTGTGAGTTAATATTAAGGTTTTCGATTCTATTCTATTTGTCTACTTGTCTATATTTGTACCAATACCAAGCTGTTTTCAGGACTATAGCTCTATAATAGAGCTTGAAGTCAAGGATGGTGATGCCTCAGGATGTTACCTTGTTAAACAGGCATGCTTTGGCTACACTGGTTGCGTTTGTTTTTCCATATAAATTTTAGAATTGTTCTTTGGAGGTCTGTGAAGAGTTGTGTTGGGATTTCAATGGGGATTGCATTGAATCTGTGGATTGCTTTTGTCACGATTGCCAATTTTGCTATGTTGATCCTGCCTATCCAAGAGCATGGGAGATCTTTGCAATTTCTAGTGTCTTCTTTAATTTCTTTCTTTAGAGACTCAAAGTTCTTGCAATACATGTCTTTTACTTGTTTGGTTAGGGTTACCCAAGGAATTTTATGTTATTTGTGGTGATTGTAAAGGGTGATGTTTCTCTGATTTCTTTCTCAGCCCTTTTATCATCTGTATATAGTAGATACAGCTACTGATTTTCTTGAGTTCATATTGTATCCTGCCACTTTGCTGAAGGTATTTATCAGCTGTAGGAGTTCCCTGGTACAGTTTTTAGTGTCACTTATGTAAACTATCATATCATCTGGAACAGGGAATGTTTAACCTCTTCCTTTCCAATTTTTATCCCCTTGATATACTTTTGTTGTCTTATTGCTCTGGCTAGAAATTCCAGTACAATATTGAAGAGGTATGAAGAGAGTTTACAGACTTGTCTTGTTCCTGGTCTTAGAGGAATCACATTGAGTTTCTGTCCATTTAGTTTGATGATGGATGTTGGTTCCTATATATAACTTTTATAATGTTTAGGTATGTTCCTATTATCCCAGCCTCTCCAAGACCTTCATTATGAAGTGGTGTTGGATTTTGTCAAAGACTTTTCCAGCATCTCAACTTGTTTATATTGTGGGTTACATTGACAGATTTTCTTATTTGGAACCATCCCTGCATCCATGGGATGAAACCTACTTGATCATGGTGGATGAATTTTCTCAAAACAAAAAAAACCTTCCTCCATTAGTGGCTGGTGGTACTGCTTGCCATTAATCTTAATGTGAACACAGCTTTGTCTTGCTTTTATTCCAAAATCTAACTTTCTAACTTAAAGATTGTTTAGGAAAATCTAACCTCAAACTGATTTGATAGTTTTCCCAGCACCTCAATTCCCATGCTCTCCAGCATGTTGCAGCAAGCCCTTCTTACTCACAGCCCACATTCCCACATTTCATCCATCTGTCCTCCTCACACACATTCCCAAACTCCTGTCCATTTATCCTTCCTCACTTTCCAAGTCCCCCAAACCCAATCCATGAGCCATTATGACCTTTACCTCCACCTTCCCCACATCCAGCCCATCTGTCCTTCTCCTCTTCCCTACCCTCTCTATGCCAAACAATCCATCCTTCTCACTCTTCTCCCTACCTCTTGCTCATGCCACCCATCTTCCCCTCTCCTTACTCTCACCCCCATCTCCCCGTCATCTGCCCTTCTCTCACCTCCACACACCTAATCAATTTGCCCTTTTCACTCCCAATCCCCATCTGCCCTTATCCCACTCACTTCTTCTTCTTTTCCACCTGTTAACCCCACTCCTAGTTACCCTAGTCTGAAAACTGTACAGTGTTTATCTAGAAAAGACTGGAGAGTGATAATTTCAATCAAAGTAATAAATAAAACACAACAGATAAAGAAAACCACAAGGTTTATTATTATGATCATGGAATTACATGTTGAAATTATATGGCATATCTTTGGGTCCACTCCCGAGCTAATTTATTATACTCCTCTAAATCTGTGTGGTAAATCATCACAACTTCAGGATTCAGAGGCTCGTCTGGGTTTGGATCGCATAGTAGAGAGCAAATAGAAAGTAGTACATTGGAAATTGTGAGTGCCGGTGACTACTTAGAACTCCAGATGTCGAGGCAGATACTCCCCTTTTTGCTTATATTGGGGTGAAAGATTCGGTAATGAAAGAAATTTGGGGGGCTGGTAGGGGTAATTGAATGGGAAGTGCATTGAGAGGAAAAATACCCCTCCCTGGTAGGGGCTGTCTTCTGGACCCATTATAGTTGCTTGCCAGTGGAGCAGGTCATCTGCTACCAGCCCTGCAGAATATTGGGCCGGTGGATCTTGATTCATGGCAGACAACTCCTTCTGAATTGTCTTAAGTGCATCCTTCTCCACAGTAGGTTGAACTATCTTCTGTGGCAGCTTGTGATGACTCTGTGGAGCCTAGGGTATAGAGAGAGATGAGAAGATTAGGCTGAGTCAAGTTATTAAGGCATAATTCAGAGACAGAAGAGGCAGGAAGAGAGCCAAGGGCTGGAGACCTTAGCTGCTCAATTCTACCTGAAGATTTTGGGTCAGGATCTGGAAAATCCGGTGGAGTTGCTGGGAGACTGTGATTTCAGGCAGCAGAAGAACTGCTAGAAGGCACACCTCCGCAGAGCATTCAAGAACAGGAGCAATCAGTGGCCTGATGCTTGCAATATTTCAGAAGGGACTTGAATGTCTGGATAGCTGTTCCAGGGTACACTGTGAGGTTACAAAGAACAAAATGATGAGTGCTAGACACGTAGGCCAGCGTGGGGTCAACGTGGGGTCATGTGGGTGGAGCTTGGATGGTCAATAAAGAGTCACAATGAGGTCAGCATGGGTGTTAACTTTAGAAAATTTGCTAGAGGAGCTTAAGCAAAGCAAGTGAAAATGACTGAAGCTGGCTGTGCCTCAGGGCTTCTCTCAGCTTTTCCTCGTTGAGCTAATAAGTAGATTCACAGTGAATGTCTTCAACTCGTTCAGAATCAATCAATCAATTCCCCTATACTCATTACAATGGCTTTTTAATTTTTATATTTAAGTTGAACACACTATGGTCCTTAATTTTATATATTTTCTAAGGATGGTTCTCTCTATTGTAACGAACTTTGGGGAAATTAATATTGAGATAACCCTTTATGAATTAACTATTGGTTATATTTTTATAAATTTTCATATAAAGTCCACAAAAATTCAACTTTGAAATTCAAAACCTGACAGCAAAGAGAGAGGGAAAAAATAAGGTAATGCTTTTTATAGCATTTGAAAGCAATGAATTTAATGCCAATATAGTTATAACTAATAATATAACACTGCATCTCAATTATAAATCATTGAATGATTAGTATCTCTTAACTTTTACAAAGTCTTCCTGTGAAGAGTCTATCATAGGGCATATTGGTCTATGTACTCTTTTTGATTCTGGAATATTCTCATAATTGTCTGATTGTCTTCCACTGGTACTTATTAAGAGTGCATTCCATGGTCTCTTAGTGTTGATAGAATACTTATCCAGGACCTTCTGGCTTTTAGAGTTTCCATGTAGAAGTTAGGTGTAATTATGATAGGTTTGCCTTTATATGCTATTTGACATTTTCCCTTAGCTCCTCTAAGTATTCTTTCTTTATTCTGTATGCTTTGGGTCTTGATTACTATGTGAGAAGGGGACTATTTTGTGGCCCACTATATTTGATATTCTGTAAGCTTCTTGTACCTTCATTGACATGTCTTTCTTTAGGTTGGGAAAGTTTTCTTCTATGATTTAGATGAATATGTTTTCTGTACCTTTGAGGTGGGTTTCTTCACGTTCTTCTATCCCTATTATTCTTAGATTTGGCTTTTTCACAGTGTCCCATATTTACTGTATATTTTGTGTTAGAGATATGTTGGACTTAAGATTTTCTTTGGTCAATGAGTCTATTTCCTCTAGTGTATCTTCAACATCTGAGATTCTCTCTTCCATCTCTTGTATTCTGTTGGTTATGTTTGCATCTGTAGAATCTGACCATTACCCCAATTTTTCTATTCCCAGCATTCCTTCAGACTGTATGTTTTTTAATTGTCTCCATTTCAAATTTCAACTCTTGCACTGTTTGAATTGTTTTCTTTGTGTTTTCCTCCCTTTCTTTCATTTGTTGAATTTTTAGGTTTGTTTTTCCTTCCATTTCTTGCATTTTTGGTTTGCTTTTTCTGCCATTTCTTTAAGAGATTTTCTCATATCCTCTTTGAGGGCCTCTATCATTTTCTTGTAGATATTATTAAGGTCATTCCCTTCTGCTTCATCTTTATTGGGGTGTTTTATAGTTTGCTTTCTGAAACATTGTACAAACACATGAAATATAATAAGGTTTTATAATTCCTTACATGGAAATTATGCACATTGCAACTCTGAAAATCAGGATTTGATAATATACTTCTACTCTGATGCAAAACTGATGAACAGAATGTGATGAGCTAGAGACTTGTGTTTTGAATTGTATTAACTTGATTGTAAGCATTTGAAATCTCTGTTACTAAAATTTTATATATTGCTACTTAATAATATAAGCCAGTACAGAATAAATGGTAGGTATATTTTCCCAACATGAAGGTAAGTTTCATCTACAGCATAAAATGGAATAACCAAATAAGAAATTAAACTAAAAATCCAGGCCCATTATATTAAGTATACACTGTCCAAGTGTCATGATGAATATTAGTTATCACCTTGACACACCTGGTAAGATGGGATCACATTTGAAAAATTTCGGCCATCAAATTGACCGGTGAGTGTGTCTTTGGGAAGGTATGACAGCTGGAATAGCTCTGCCCCTGTGGAAAAGAACATATTATGGCAACTTGTCCAGATGGCTTGGTACAGAAACCTAAGACCACAAGCAAGAAGCAGAAGTTGACATAGAATTCCAAATAATGACCTACTTCAACAGCTAGGCCCATGTCCCAATGGTCAGAATATCTTTCTAAACTGCAAGAATATTGAGGACTAAGTACACAAGTATATGTACCCATGAGGAACATATCACATTCAAAGCATAACAGGCAAGGATTCCTATTACTACTGATATTACCTCTTAGAAATTTCCTATATTGTTATCCTACCCTACTTGGCTACATTTTTTGTTTCTCAAATGATATTTAAGGTTCAGTCTAAGTTCTTTTGCACTGCAATGTTTAAGAAATGTGAAGAAGAAACTCAATCTGTGAGATTAGTTTAGTTGTAGATCCATTTTGGTAAAACACTGTGATAAATGCAAGTACAAATGGTGGCAAGATTCTATTTGGATGTTGGTGGATGAGCATTTTCATAGTAATAAGATGGACTGCTGCTACTGATTCATATAACTCACTTATATAAATGCACACATATTGTATCTTCATTGGAATAGTTTGGGTACTAATATGTACAATGGTAAGACCCACTTTTATAAGTTTGGTTGTCACATTTTACTAACATAGAGAGATACATGGCATTCATGTCAATTTTACCTGAGGCCTAATAAAATTAGGACTACATGATACATGATTAGGTGAAAGCTGACTACACAGTATATTGTAATATTTTTTTTCTTTGTGACAAAATGTTGATAGCCAACTCACTAGAAGTACAAACTATTTTAAAGTACAAGGAATCTACACAAATAAATTATCAATAGCAATTCCAAAGTTAAGTGTATTTTCAGAACTTGTGTTCTCATATTGCAAAGAGAAATCTTCATATCAATTTTCCCTTTAAAATAGAGTTACAAGTCATCACTTCCCTGGTTTCAGCTTATTCATATTATGTGAAATTCCTACTCTCTAATTCTAGAAACCTTTCACCAACACAGAAATAAACCTGGCACCTATTAGCAGTGACTCCTCACCCTCTCTTTATCATCAGTGTTTCTGCTTGCAATTTTGTCTTTTCAGAATTGTGTGGTTTTAAGGTTTTTATGAAAATCTTACAGGAAAAAAAGAAATAAAAGCAACATGCTTGTCACAAAGAAACTGCTAATTTTTTAAGGAAGTACTAGCACCTAACATTAAGAGACCTAGGAAACTCTGAGCAACATAGGGACATCTGTCTATTACAGATGAATTAACAGGGAGATGAATGAAAGCATCTGTTAGTTTCAAAGTGGCCAGCAAATAACTGAATGGAAATATGAATCTTTTATGTGTGAAATAAAATTCCTTGTTTCCATACAGTCAATGATAATATGTAACTGTGCCACCAATATTCAGAACAAGAGCAAAGACAATAAATCAACACTATATCTCTTTCTTTATTTTTATTTAAACCATTTATCTTGCTCCTCTCTCTCTTGCTCCTCTCTCTCTCTCTCTTTCTCAATATATATAAACTTGAAACTTCTGTTCTCATCTTTAGCTATTTTTTACATCAACATTAAAAACAATTTATTATAGATATATGAAATTTTTCATTCAAGAATGGAAATTTGTACAACTGTGCTTTAATCATTGTACATAAAATTTATAAATTTACACTAGTCTATAATTTACCAAATAAAAGATGACTACCAGAATTCACAAAAGAGATGGTGGTTTGTGGGAAGTACTTTTTACCCAATTAATTACAAGAAAAGATACAAAGTAGACCCCAAATCTAAAAATAAGGTCTTTACTCATTGCTGGCAAACTAAAAACCAGCAAATGTACAGGCATATAGCTCATGTCAACAACAGCAGAAATGTTGTTCATCTGTGAGTCTTTTAAAACCTTGAGATTCTGGTCACTTGCTACTTTCAAAGCCCAAGACACAATACAAATTCTGAGCATCCCCTGCCTTCATGCATGTTTATACAATTAAGCACTGGGTAAAATTCACGATGTAAAATTTCCAGTACTATTGTACTTAAAATTTTATGCTTTGTCACAAAGCTTTTTTGGGGGAAGCATCTTTCTTGTTGTCCATGCTGCTTGGCCATGTACTAGAGGCTAGCTGACCAGCAAGCGTCTGAGTAAGTTTCACTATCTCTACTTACCACTTCATTGTAGGAATGGTGAGATTAGATATGTGCCTTTCCATATCTGGATTTTATGATGATTACAGGAATTTGATTCATTGAGGCATCTCACTGACTGCCACACCATTTGTTATCACAGATTTTACAATAACTTAAGGCCAAATGCAAAGACAAAAGGAGGCTACTCTTCTGAGCCATAAATTAAACCAGGTCCTCATTATACAATGTATAGAAGTCTTTAGAATATATATTAGCAAATAGACATAATATCTTTTAATTGCATGTTTTTATTTTTAATAAAAATAAATATATATAAAGTACAAACCCTATATGTATCAACCAAATTATATAAAAAGAAGCAGTTATTAACTTTCTGAATATATCTTATGACATTGTAATTTTATGTTTACGTTTCAATAATTTGTAGCTTTCCTGTGACAGAAAACGTTTTAACTAATAAAATCCTCAGAACACTTATTTTATCATATCAGTTGATAGGAAACTACAATAATTTGTAAACCCTAATTGGTTAAATGGGCATGAATAGACATTTCTCATAGATCAAACCTATCATAATATGCATAATAGTTTCTTATTTCTAAGGTTCTTACACAAGAAACTCAGCCAGCCTGGTATTGCCCACCACCAACATAGACTGATGTTCAGTAAGAAACTATAACTTGAAAAAATATACTAGAAAATGATTGATTGGGATTTTCACTCTTTTCCTATGGCCTTCATACACATGCACAGCTTTGACCTGCACATACATCTGCACATATGTGCTTGGCTATCATACACATATGCATGCATACACAAAAATTATGAGCAAACAACAAAAAGCCCAAACAACAGAAAAGATGCTAGCAGGAATGACTTCAAATTTTTGGTACATATTCACCAAAATAAGTAGAGTTCATTTACATCTTAAACATGGACTTCAAAGATAGCATACTGAAAATGTAAAAATCATTGTCTCAAAAGGGATTATGAAATGGCAAGCCCTGATATGTACTTGATATGCAACAATGAGAAAGAAATACATGATACCTGATGTCCACTTCCCCGTCTGTTGAAGGATATGGAAAAGAAGAAATAAGTAACCAGGGAAGCAAATAAAATCATCACATGTTATGATAAATGCTGAAATAAAAAGCAATAGTGAAACGAGGAATGACAGGAGAGGCTTAGTTTCATGTAGTTGTGTGTGTGTTTTTTTTTTTGAGAATGTCAGAGAAAAAATGATGCCTAGAACAAAATAAGTGGAAAAGAAACAAGAAGTAACATTTCTAAGATCCCAGAAATGTTGACATCACCTTGTTGAGCTCGAAAAGTTTTGGAGAACTAGACATTTAATTACTACAACTTTGTGCTTATAAACATGTTGTGTATATTTAAGAATCATATACAATATATTATGACATACAAATTGTTACTAAGAAGGACAATAAAGTGTAGCAAATTAACATTACATTCAAATTATACATTGTTATTCCTGTCTATGTATGCATACAGGGAATTATCTACTCTGTCTAATCTTATTTCCTCTGCATTCCATAAGTAGGAGAAATTTCACATGTCTTCTCCTTGGAACTGGGAGAGAGACACCACCAGCAACTCTGCCTGACCCCACTTCTATAATTCACTTTGAATTTGGAATCTTTGGATAGACATTTTATTTTTATTTTCTTTTACTCTAAAGACTAGATAGGCTTGGAAAATACTGTGCAAACTAGATTGCCTTCTAATTAGTAGTAATCTCCATGTCTCTCATCCCAAGCACAAAATTTACAGGTATGAGACAAAATAAATGGCAAGACTTATTTCTTAATCTTTCTCATAAGTCGAGTTAGGTAGCATACATTTTTTATTCTAGTGCTTAGTTTAGAGAGGCAGGAGGATTATGACAAGGTAGAGGACATCTTGTCTGAATAATAGGTTAACAGCCATATATATATATATATGTATATATATATATATATATATATGTATACACACATATATATATATATATATATATATATATATATATATATATTTACCAGGACCTATCCCAGAAGGAAAAAGGAAAAACAGTGGCAAAACTAAATTAATGCTTGTGATTTGAAAGTTTTGATCTGAGAGTCTGAGGAACACAGAATCGAACTAATAATTCTATTCAACTTGTAATTCATTCCATTTCATTTATTTCTCTTGGTTCATTAATTTCATCTGTGTTTAACTCCATTTTCTTATGCCTTCCCATCAGCTATTCTAATCTGAAAATTTTTTGTTTCTTTTGGAGATACTTTATTTTCTGCAGATTTATTTTCATTATATAAATATTATTCTTTTGCTGGTATATATGCCATTAGATGACACACAGTTTTATTCAGTACTTTCTTTTTGCAATTTTAATATGAAGATAATTTTAGTTAGTATGTTTATATAAAATTTTGAAAGACACATGAATATTTTTCATGTAAATTGTCATAAGTTACATTTAGAATGATTTCAGATTTAGTAAGTGCTCACTTATATAACATCTTATACGACCATGACAGACTTATCAAAACTAAGAAGTTAAGCAAAGAGGTTAAGACTGGACTGAGTTTAACACTGAAAAACAGCTGACCTGAACAAGGGGTAGCTCTTGAATTCTAGACTAATGGCTGGGAATCCATCAAGACTCCTTGAATGTGGGTGTCAGTGAGGAGGCCTAGGCAATCTATGGGGCCTTGGGTAGTAGATCAGTATTTTCCCTGGCATACAAATGGACTGGGGGTGCCCATCCAACAATGAGAGATGCTCTCTCACCCTGAACTCTTGGGGGAGGGCTTAGGCCCTGCCCTGGATGAAATGACAGATGATGGACACCCCCATGGAGGGCCTCACCCTCCCTGGGAAATGGGGTGTATTGGTTGGAGGGAGTGAGAGGAGGGGAGGGAAAAGGAGAGGGACTTGTGATTGCCATGTGAAGCAACCTTGTTTCTAATTCAAATTTAAATTAAAAAAGAAAAAGAAAAATATGTAAAAAAAATCCTTGGGACAATATTTCATGAGAAATGTAGACTTCAAAGTATATTTGTATCATGAGCTGGAGGAATGGAAGAGGGAAGCAGGTATGACAAAATAATGGCTGTTTCTGACCTTATAACTTGGCTGAACAGATAACATCAAGACAGCCAGTGTGTAACTTCAAGGATTTGGGGAATACCCAATCCACACAGTACAATGAGATAGGTGTGGGGAGATCAGCATGTCTTTGCAGCCACCCACAGCTATTTCCCCCTTAGAAAGGCAGAGCATGAGTCAGAGTTGTGCAAAATCCCACCCCCACTGCCTGACCTTCAGGAGCTCTGCTACTGAGTCATGCATAAACCACTGTGCTCATCTATTTGGAGTCACCTGGGATTGTGTGGTAGGAGAATCACCAGTGTGGCCAGCAGGAATGGATGTGTATAGGGTTTAAACACACAGAATAGCATAGAAGAAGGCAGGGACAAGTAGTTCTCTGTCATTATCTAAGTAAATATTCCTTCTCTGTCAGTCGTCTCCTATGCAGAGCACTCTACCCTAACCTTTGGTTGTATTTCTGAAAGCAGTTTAAATATAGCTCTTTGGTATTCCTGGAAGTACCCTGAATTCTCCAAGAGTTTAATATCATGATAATGCCACATACAGCTCACTAAAATCTTAAGTCACATGAGAAATATGACTGAGACTGACAAAACATTGTTTCTGAATGAACAAAAGAAAATCAAGGGATGTCAAACATGCATTTTCTCTGGCAAAGGAAATCTTCAAAGTTCTCACAACTATGTAGCACATATAAGAGTCAGCCTTAAGTTAGGCTAAGTTGGAATCTGGTTCTGTGACCAACTGTCAATTGGACCTTAAGCAAAGCACACCGTGAGGGAGACAGCATCATCAGTGGAGAAAGCTGGCGGACCGGGGCAACTCAGTCATTTCTAGAACATAATGATATTGGATATCACCTGTGTGGCATTAAAACTGAGGAATATGCTACACTATAAGATCACTTTAAGTAGAGGTTTCTTCTTTCTTTTTTTCTCGTGGCAAGGTCTCACTAAGTTACCTACGCTAATCCTCCCAGCTCACAGCTTGGTTTCCCAAGTAGCTGGGATGATAGGAGTCCACCATCCAGTACTGCTCAAAGTGTATTCCTTTGAAAAACAATCATTAAGATCATGAAAAAACTGTGAACTTTTCAGAGTTGAGATTAGTGAAATACGATGGTTAAGTGCAATTAAAACTAAAATCAGAACCTGAATTAAATATGTAGCTAACTGCAGTATGTGAACATTGACTTCTTTTTTTTATATTTTATTTTCCAGTTTAAATTTAAATAAGAAACAAGGTTGCTTCACAAGTCAGTTTCAGGTCCCTCTCCCATTCCCTCCCCTCTTCCCATGCCCTCCCCCCAAACCCCCCGTTATCCCCTCATTCCCCCAGGGAGGGTGAGGCCCTCCATGGGGGTGTCCATAGTCTGTCATTTCATATAGGGCAGGGCCTAGACCCTTCCCCAAGAGTTCAGGGTGAGAGTGCACCTCACATTGTTCTATGGGAGTCCAAAGTCCGTGTGTATACTTGGGATGGGTACTGATCTGCTGCCCAACGCTGAATAGATGCCCTAGGCCTCCTCACTGACACCCCCATTCAGCGTTTCTTGATCACTCCCATGTTGGATTCCAAGGCATCAGCCTGGGATTCAAGAGTTAACCCTTGTCAGGTCAACTGTTTCTGGGGGTTAAACCAGCCCAGTCTTAATCCCTTTGATCACCAGTCCTCCCTCTCTGTTACTGGCTTTCTTGAGTTCAGCTCAGTACTTAACCAAGGGAGTCTGCCTCTTCTTCGATCAGGCACTAAATGAAGTTTCTGTTTCCCAGACTCTCTGGCCATAGGATTGTAGGCTGGCACTCCCCAAATCTATGTCTAAAATCCATATATGAGAGAGTACATTGACTTCTTAAGTGTTAATAACTATACTGTGGGCATGTAAGACTTTTTTGGTAGAAGCTGGTCAAATGGTATATGAAAACTCTGAACCATCTTTGCAATTTTTCTGAAATCTAAAATTACTTCAAAATTTAAAAAAAGACATCCAATAACTGCAATGCATAAAGAATGGAGTATAACTCAGTGAAAAACACAATGAACTACCTATGTAACAATATGCCAAGTCTCTGAAGGCCTAAAGTTACATGGAAACATGAAAGGCTACTCTTGTGCACTGCACAGCAGCATTCAGCCAATGAGAGATCAGATACGCAGTTGTGGTCTGAGAAGGTTATGTCTCCTCATCAGGAGCTAGTTAGTCACTCCATTTCAGTTATGTATAGTCAGAAGAAATTACATAGTGACACATAATTGTCCTAAGAATGAAATTCTAGGAAGTATAAAGCATAGTAGCAGAGAGAAGATAAGTAGCTTATAGGAGGCAGAGAAGTGGGAAAGGATTTGGTTACAAAATGACAGAAAGAAACGTTTTGGGGTATAGACAAGGCCCATATTGTTGTCCTAGTGACTAGATAACTATATATGTGAGGCTCCAAATGACGCTGTAACGATAAGCGACACACTTACTAAAAGTAAAACTAAGTATTTATTGTAGAAATTACTCACAAGATACCAAACAAGTAACCCAGATGAGCCAAGTAGTTTTCCTCTGCCGAACTGGAAGCCGAACTCCGGGAAAAGAGACCAAGACTTCCTGTGTGCTGTCTTTTATGCCTTCCCCCGTAACGCCCCCTAGCCATGCCCATGACGTAGTTCACCGCTAAGTACATTTACGTCTTTAGTCATGCCTAAAGTGGGTGTGGTTAGCGGTGTGGTAAACCGCCCTTGTATTACCTCATCTGTATGCGCCTCTAGTAAGTCACATGGTTAATGGCAGCATACAGGCTTTCTCCTACATATATGTATATATGTGTGTGTGTGTGTGTGTGTGTGTGTGTGTGTGTGTGTGTGTGTATGTGTGTGTGTGTGTGTGTGTCCCAAATCACATTTTCTGTAAAATTGGGAAGTATTGGTTGTACCTTAATAAAGTTCACTTAATTTTTTCCATGTGTAACATATGAATATGCTTATCCCCCAAAAGAAGTAGAACTCTAAATCACAAAGCTAATAAAACAATTAGTTATAAAGGGTTACAAATAAGAAAAAGGGAAACAGCTGGAAATAAACTGTTTTAAGATATAGAAAGAAACTAAGAAGATATAGTTGAAAGCAATATTACCAAACTACAGGCAAAATTTCATCAATATTTACATTAATGCTCAAGGAGCTCATACTATATTTAGACACCATGTGCTTTGTCATTTCCTGCATATAGTCATAACAGTTTCTCAGAACTTTATTTTTCATCTTCCAAATTCTGAGAATACATGTGTATGCCATGATGAACACACACACACACACACACACACACACACTTATTTTAATGGGCACATATGTTTTGTCTTTATGTAGCCTTTCCAACGTTTCCATGCCTGGTACACAAAGAGGCCAGAAGAAGTTGCCTGTTTTCTGGAACTGGAGTTACAGACAGTTGTGAGCTGTCATTTAGGTGATGAAAATTGTAACCAATTCCTTTGGAAAACCAAGTGCTCTTAACTACTGACCCATCTTTCCAGCTTCACAATTACTTTGCTTGCTTGTTTTCATGAACTTGGACATTTGAACAATACTTTCCTTTCTGACCTCATCCCCAGTGGTTCACAAATACCTTCTCAAATAACTTTCCTTCTCCCAACTAATTCCATGATCACAGCTTCTAAGGCCAGCAAGCATTCACTGGGAACACACTATCAGAGCACAAGAGGGAAACTGGCAAGATATAGCCATCCATCAGAGTCTCTGAATATACAAAATGGAAAGAGAAACCAATGAACAAAACACCCACTTGACAAACACAGAAATCAGCACCTAGACTTATAATCATATACAAATTAAGATGCTCAGATGCCAGAATAAATGCAAAATCAATAACAGCCAGGGTAATATGTCTCCACCAGAGTCAAGCTATTATACCAAAGCAGAAGCACAAGAAAAGGACCTCAAAACAAACTATATGAAGATGATAGATGTCCTTAAAGAAAAAAATAAATGACCCTTTAAAGAAATCCAGAAAATACAAAAAAGAGGAAATGAATAAATCCATGATCTAACAGTTGAAGGGAATGAATAAAACTGCCTAAAATCTAAAAATGCAAATAGAAGCCATAAAGTAAATAGAAACTGAGGTAATTCTGGAAATTAAAACTTTAGTAATTTGAACAGTAGCTACAGATGCAGTCTTCACCAATACAATACAAGAGATAGCAGAGAGAAGCTCATGCATTGAAGGTACAATGACGAAATGGATGCACTGGTCAAAGAAAATGTTAAATCTAAAAAATTCCTGAGACAAAATATCCAGAAAATCTGAAAAAAATCAAGCTATAAACAGTATGAAAAGAACAAACTTAAGAATAATAGGAATAGAGGAAGGAGAAGAATCCCAGTGCAAAGGCCCAGAAAATACTTTCAAGAAAGTCATAGAAGAAAATATCCATAGCATTAAAAAATAAAATGCTGATAAAGGAACAAAAAGCACACAGAACACCACATAATAATCAAAGCACTAAACATACAGAATGAAAAAATGATATTAAAAGCAGCAAGTGAAAAAAGACCAAATAACTCATGAAGGCAGACTTACTGGAATTAAACATGATTTCTAAATGGAGATTCTAAAAAAATAGATGGTTCTATTCAGATGTGCTACAGATTCTAGGAGACCACAGATGCCAACACAAACTACTATATACAGCAAAGATTTAATCATTATAGATGGAGAAAACAAGACATTCCATGATAAAGCCAAATTTAAGCAGTATCTATATACAATCTACAAAGATACAGACTAACAGAAGAGGTGCATCTGTTGCATCCAAGATCCACACCTCAACATCAAGGATAGTTATTTGCCTCGGGGTGTAATGTGGGGAAAATATGTTCCAAGAAAATGGACCAAAGAAGCAAGTTTTTATAGTCATTCTAATATCTAACAAAATAGACTTCAAATCAAGCTACTCAAAAGAGATAGGGAAGGATAGGAGATACCCACCAAAAAGGAAAAACCAAATAAGATGACATTTCAGTTCTTAGCAAAGGTGCTCCAAACACAAATGCAGGCAAGCTTTTTTCTCTTTTTTTCCCCATCATTTTCAAAATTTATTTTACATACCAACCACAGTTTCCCCGGCCTCCCGAGTGCTGGGATTAAAAGCGTGTGCCACCAATGCCCGGATTGTGTTTTTAACTTTGTTTCATATTCCTTGGTTATTTGGTCTAGGCTTGTTATCTTAGCTTCAAGTCCTGCTGTTCTATCTTCAGCTTAATTCATTGTACTTTCAAGACTTTTCTATGAGCTTACTCAGTATGTTATTTGGTTTTACAATTCCATCTCTTCAACTTGAGCCCTTCTGAATTTTTTTATCTGTATATTGAATTCTGTTTTGCGTCTTGGATTGTCGTCTTCATTTCTAACAACCTTAAATTTATGTGTTCTTGAGCAACGCATAAGCATTTATTTCTCCTTAAATTGTTTCCTTAACTTCATAGAGGCGCTTATTTGTATCTTTTTAAAATTCATTAAGTTATTTGATTAAGTTTATGGTTACTCTTTTAAATTTGTGCTTTGTGATTCCCCTTGATAATTTTCAATGGTAAGCATTTATAAAGAAATGGTAAATTTTGGAGGACATAGACTGGCTTAAATTTTCAAATTGTATTTTTACAAGAAGATCAGAGATTGCAGACTTCTTTTGTTTGTTCTATTGTCCACTATGGACACATCTCGTCAGGACATAAAAGATGATGTACAGGCATGGTAGACCTAGAGGTTAAAATGGCATAGGTATAATAAAGTAAAGCTGACACAAGGAGCTGGGATGATGCACAAGATGTGTGTGCTTGTCCTTGCTGTGTTTCATAAGCCTCATTTCTGGGTAGGAACAGTGATTTAGTTCTTCATCCTTGGCAATAAATGAGCTGAGAAAGAAATCAGAGAAACATCACCCTTTGCAAAAGCCACAAACAACATAAAATATCTTGCGGTAATACTAACCAAGCAAGTAAAAGATCTGCATATCAAGACCTTTGTGTCTTTAAAGAAAGAAATTAAAGAAGATACCAGAAAATGGAGGGATCTCCCAAGCTCTTGGAAAGGTAGGATAAACATAGTAAAAATGGCAATTTTGCCAGAAGCAATCTACTGATTGACTGCTATCCCCATAAACATACTGGCACCATTCTTCAGAAATATTGAAAGAACAATAATCAATTTTATATGGAAAAACAAAGGATGCAGGATAGCCAAAACAATCCTGTACAATAAAGGAACTTCTGGAGGTATCACCATCCTTGACTTCAAGCTGTAGTAGAGAGCTATAGCATTGAAAAGAGCTTGGTATTGGTACAAAAATAGAAAGGTAGACATGGAATCAAATAGAAAACCCTGATATTAACTAACAAACCTATAAACACTTGATTTTTTACAAAGAATCTAAAAGTATACAACCGAAAAAAGAAAGCATCTTCAACAAATGGTACTAGCATGACTGGATGCTAGCATATGGAAGATAGCAGATAGATCCATGTCTATCACCATGCACAAAACTTAAGTCCAAAAGGATCAAAGATCTCAACAAAAATCCAGCCACTCTGAACCTGTTAGAAGAGAAAGTGGGAGGTACTCTTGAATGAATTGGTACAGGAGACTGCTTCCTGAACATAACACCAGTAGCTCAGAAACTGAGATTGCAATTAATAAGTGGTACCTCCTGAAACTTAAAACTAAAATAAAAAAAACCAAGGACAGTTTATGCTGAAAAGGATATGGAAAAAGGGGAACTCTCTTCCACTGTTGGTGTGAGTGCCAACTCGTACAGCCACTTTGAAAATCAGTTTAGACTTTCCTCAGGAAAATGGTAATCAGCAATTCTACTCTTAGGCATATACCCAAAAGATGCACATTCATGCAACAAGGATGTTTGTTCCACTATGTTCATAGCAGCATTATTTGTAATAGCCAGAACCTGGAAGCAACCTAGATGCCCCTCAGCTGGAGAGTGGATAGAGAAAATGTGGTACATTTACACAATGGAGTATTACTCAGTGGAAAGAAAACAATGGAATCTTGAAAGTTGCATGCAAATGGATCACACTAGAAGAAACCATCCTGAGTGAGGTAATCCATTCAAAAAAACACAAACATGGTGTGTGCTCACGCATATATGGATTTTATACATGGAACAGGTGATTGCTAGCCTACAATCCTACCTCCAGAATGTGGAAGAAACAGGGAGGACCCTAAGAGAGATAAGCATGGTACATCAGAGTTGGGGAATGGATCTCCTGAGCAGATTGGGAGCATGGGAGGAGGGGAGAGGGAACTGGGAGAAAGACAAGGGGAGAAGAGGAGGGAAGAGGAGAACATGGGGGAGCAAGAAGGTTGAATTGGGGAAAGAATAGAGGAAAGCAGGATGAGAGATACCATAATAGAAGGAATCATTATAGGTTTGAGGAGAGATCTGGCACTAGTGAGATTTCCAGTGATCTACAACCATGACACAAACAGGCAATCTAAGCAATATTGGAGAGCTACCTTATATGCCCTCCTAGAGCCTTCATCCAGTGGCTGATGGAAACAGAGGTAGACACCCACAGATAAACACTGAAGAAAATTCTGTAACCCGGTGATGAGCAAAGGAGTCAAGTCTGGTGAAACCCACAGAAACAGATGGTCTAAAGGGGGAGCTCAAGGACCCCAGACTGATGGCTGAGAAGTCAGCATGGAACTGATCCAGACTCCCTAAATGTATGTGTCAATGAGGAGGCATAAGCAATCTATGGTGCCTTGGGTAGTAGATTAGTATTTATCACTGGCATATAAAATGACTTGGGAGCCCATTACACATGGAGGGCTGTGGATACATGGGGCGGGGCTAGCTCCTGCCCTGGATGATATGGCAGACTTTGGAGATCTCCCCTGGAGGGCCTCACCCTCCCTGGGGAGCAGAGTGAGGATTTGGTGTGGGATAGGGGAGGAAGGGAAGGAGAGAGAGCTGGGATTGACATGTGAAACAGCTTTTTCTAATTCAAAGAAAAAAAAGATCATCTCATATCATATAACTCATATATCCAAAGTGTGTGATAACTTCTGCAATATGGACTTATCTGTAACTTCTGGGAGGCAGCCATAAGAAATGGCAATAGGTTATAAGATATTGAGATTCTCTTCAAATCTATTGTTCAACAAGTCAAATTGAGGATTCTAATTCTTGAAACTGGGGTATTTCTTAGATTACTCATGATTCTTGGTGAAATATATATCATGTAATTTTAGGTAAATATAAAATGTTATGATTCCCCATTGTCTTTAAATGTTTTTAGTTATTTACCACTCCACATTCTTTTTTCCTACTTCCTTCCCAGTTAAATCTCCCCAATTTTCCCTTTTATATATGACTTTTATGGTACTATTTCCTTAGTTATTTTTTCAGTTAAAAAATTAGTTTTATTTTATCTAAATTAGATTGCATAAGAAAAGTCTTTTACTAAAGAGTGAAAACTAGTGAAGTTTTTTTGTTTGTTTGCTACTGCCATTTTTCTTTTAAAAATTTGGTTCAGGTACAGTATAGTATCTGGGTAAGGAAACAACCAAATCAAAAACAATTACAAATATACTAAGTAAAATAGTAAATATCACATAACATTTTAAATATGTAATTTTGTTTTTTAAATATTTATTTATATATTATGTACACAGTATTGTGTCTGCATGTATCCCTGCAGGCCAGAAGAGGGCACCAGATCTCATTATGGATGGTTGTGAGCCATCATGTGGTTGCTGAGAATTGAACTCAAGACCTCTAGAAGAGCAGTCAGTGCTCTTAACCTCTGAGCCATCTCTACAGACCTAAATATGTAATTTTAAAATGGTTTAAAAACTTTCAATGAGAAAAATCTTTAGTTGTACCTTGAAAAATTAAAGATCCAGAGACAGATATTAGGGCTCAAACTTCTAGCTGAAGATCAGAAAAGCAAAGCAGCTGGTCACTAGCTCTTACTCTACCTCAGAATGAAAGGCAATCCTGGCTCCACCAAACTTTAGACTGTAACCTCTCCTTACTGTTGCTGGAGAAACCTGAGACTTCAATGTCTTCCTTTCCTCAGTGTGGCTGGAGAATGATCCTGATACTGACTACTGAGGACCCTGCTCCTATCTTTTATATCCCTCTAGTGCTGGGAAATATCCCCTGTTCCCACAGTTAGGAGTCCCAAAAGAAGACCAAGTTATATAACTGTCACATATATCCAGAGTGCCCAGGTTACTCCCATGCAGACCTCCTGGTCATCAGTTCAGCCTCTTTGAGCCCTGTGAGCCCAGGTTATTTTATTCTGTGAATTTTCTTGTGGTGTCCTTTACCTCTCTGGTTATTACGATCTTTCTCCTCCTCTTCTGAATGATTCCTCGAACTCCACATAATATTTGGCTTTGGGTCTGTATCTGTTTCCAACAGTTGTTAGATGAAGACTCTCTGATGACAGTTGGGCTAGGCAGCAATCTGGACAGAGAAAATGGCCAGTTGAGGCTGAATATCCACTATTACCAGGAGTTTAAAGTGGTGTTTTCCTCATAGGTTCCTTGGAGATCCCTTGCACCAGGTTTTTACCTGACCCCAAAATGCCTTCCAGTAGTCTCTTTCAGTACTCTCCTCCTACTGTCTGTAGGCCTTAATTTGTGGATAGAGGTTGTTTAAATTTGACTTTTTCACGAAATATTTTGTTTTCTCCATCTGTGATGATTGGCAGTTTTGATATATATAGTATTCTCTGCTGGTTTCCATGATCTCTTCTAAGAGATCTATGGGAACTCTAAAATCCAGAAGATCCTGCAAGACATCAATCCAGGCTCTTCTGGATTTTAGAGTCCCCATAGAGAACACAGGTGCAATTCTAATAGGTTTGCTTTTATGTTACTAGGCCATTTCCCTTGCCACAGTTAATATTCTTTTTTGTCCGTTTATTGTTTTCGTTATTATTATTATTATTATTATTATTATTATCATTATCATTATCAGTAGTAGTAGTAGTATCATTGTTTTCTTTTGAAACAGGCTTACATTGTGTAGCACTTGCTGTCTTGAAACTTACTTTGTAGACCAGGTTGGCCTTTGACTAACAAAGATTCACCTGCATTTGCCTCAGGAGTGCTGGGATTAAAGGTGTGTGCCACCATTCCTAGCTAGTGTTTTGATTATTATATGATAATGGAGCTTTCTTTTCAGATCCAATATGTCTGGTGTTCTCTCAGATTCCTTTGCCTTTGTAGTCATATCCTTATTTTGCTTGGGAAATTTCTATTTTATGATGTTAAAAAATATAGTCTCTTCTTTTATCTGGGTTTCTTCACCTTCTTCTATTCCTATTATTCTTAAGTTTGGTTTTTTCATAGTGTCCCAGATTTCCTGTATGTTTTGTATTAGGATTTTTTTATATTTAGCATTTTTTGATTGACGAATTTATTTCATATATTATGTCTTCACCATCTGAGATTCTCTCTTCCATCTTTTTTTCAAGCTTCAAGCTGAAGACCAGAGAAGCAAAGCACCCAGGCCAGTAGATCTAACCTCTATCTAGCTGAAATGGCAGTCCTGTCTCCACAAATTTTCAGAGGCAGAAGTTCTTAATTCCTGTCTCTTCCTCCTGCTTATATTCCTTTCTCCACACAGTCACATCACGCCTGTCTCCACCTCCCTAGTGCTGGGATTAAAAGCATGAGCTCTGTTACTCTTTTTTTTTTTTTTTGGTTTTTATGAGACAGGGTTTCTCTGTATTGTTTTGGAGGCTATCGGTCCAGCCCAGCCTCGAACTCACAGAGATCCGCCTGCCTCTGCCTCCCGAGTGCTGGGATTAACGGTGTGCGCCACCATCGCCCGGCGAGCTCTGTTACTCTTAAAAGTATAGTCAGTGTGGCCTTGAACTCAGAGGGATTCATCTGCCTGTCTCTGGAGTCCTGGGATTAAAGGTGTGTGCCACCACTGCATAATATCTACAGCTCACTACTGTGGCTGGCTTTGCTTTCTGATACCCCAGGCAATCATTATTAAACCAAAAATAATATATCACTATAGCTATTTTTAAAACAACACTAAACTGTTATAAAAATATTTAGGTTCCTTTTCATAAGCAAAAGAAAAAATGCCTCACTTGGTGGCAGCATGAAAATGAGCAACTTCCAGAGTATAGAGTATATTATCAGAATACTAATCATAACTTCTTAAGAATTAAAGTCTGTGTAAAAGGTACTATAGCAAAATTAATTCAAAAATACAAAAAATAGGCTAAAATTAAGAAAAGGCTCCAATTAGTTGCACTTTCAGGATTTACAGACATCATTAAAATCGAGGAATGAAAATATACAGTCACAGACCTTTGAAAAGAATGAATTGCTTGACTAGAAATCCCATTAATCTATTCAGTATAATGACCTATACAGTATATTTACATATACATCCTCATATATATGTATGTGTTGTGTGTACATACATATTTATCTAATTTTCCATGCTCTATTTCTTAAGGAAGAATAACAAAAATAAAATACATTTACTAAGTAAGGACTAAATAAAAAATTACAAGGGGTTGAAAAGAAAAAAATGGTTGTACCCAGACTGACAATTTTGAGAAGGTATGTGAACAAGTAGTTCTAATTTAGTTCCATGGTAGCATAAAAATTCAAGTCAACGAGGATTCTTGCAAAATTCATTTCTGTCATAAGTACTGTTCAAATTCTGGGAAACAACAGGTATAGAAGAACAGAAAATAATTTTGGAAGCATAAAAATTTCTTAAAAATAAGGGAGTTTGGACGGGCGGTGGTGGCGCATGCCTTTAATCCCAGCACTCAGGAGGCAGAGGCAGGTGGATCTCTGTGAGTTCGAGGCCAGGCTGGACCGACAGCCTCCAAAACAATACAGAGAAACCCTGTCTCGTAAAACCAAAAAAAATAAGGGAGTTTGTAGAACTTTGGATGATAGGTGACCACTATCCAGCAATGACCTATGATCAAACTTTTAACTAGACTGAGCACAACATTAATTCCTCCCCATCATTCCAACAGCCATTTTAAGTGATTTATAATCATTTTCCTCCCATGTAGTTCAAAACAATCCTCCCCTGATATATGCCATCTCCTTTATTTAGGGGCCATTATGTAACATTATTATCCTAAGTACCTTCTCATAAAGCTAGAGCAGGAGTGTAAGAATTAATTCACACAATCTGGAGGAATCAGGACAGCACATCTCCTGAAACCCTAGTCTAGACTAAGGATCAAAAGTGGATATAGAAGAAAACCTCTTCAGCAGAGCCTGTATTTTGAGGAAAGTGGGGTATGGAATTCTCCCATTATTAGTGTGTGAGAGTCAATAGGTTACATAATTTTAACAGTGGAAAAACCTGTTTTTCAAAAGGGAGAATTCAGGTAGACAGGCAATGATTTTATACCTTAATGTTATAACTTAAAAATTATATTATGGTCTTAATAAAATATTGTATTAAATATTTGTATATTGATATTCCTGAAAAATAAATATATAGCAATTAATATAATAAAAACATAGTAAGTACATTTAAGTTATTTTGATTAACAGAAAACATTTTCATATACTATGATTATTTTTACTTGACCAATGACTATAAATTTATAATTAGTATTTTTATGAATCTGTTTAGGAAGGAAATCCTTATCAAAGCTATGTATCTAACATTAAATTTTACAGCTTAACGAAATTTTCATGACACTAGTGAATACAGTTTTATATACAAATGGAATGTTATTGTACTATAAATTAATTGACAGACCCAAAGTTACCATTTTAATAGATTTTAAAAAGTTCAGAGTACCCAAGGTTATAAGGTAATATCTATTTATCAGATCTTTTAATGTGTCACCAAACTTTTCACATTTACAAATATGCACTTATACATTATGGCACACATAATGAAATTTTAAAATAATTAATGAGCAATAAATAGATAACTGAACAAAAGGAAATGTTCACTGAATTTGCTCCTTACTTACTTTGAGGGAAGCATACACATCAACACATGCAAAGGATTGCCATTGGCATACATGACAGAATATCCTGGTTCACCAAGCAGGAGTGGGTGGAAAGTTTGTATCTTTATCTCTTTGAGATGCTTAGTAACACAAATTAGCAAAAGATAAACTTAGTCATGTAGACTTAAAGGAATAACTTTTCTCTTTGTTGAGAACTATATATCAGAGAGAAGAATGTCCTGTATAGATAGAATGACTTTATAAAGATTATCTAAGTGCAGAGACTTTTGCTCTTTTAATTTATGTTGTAGTTAAAACACATTTTTTGTGCATTTTTGTCCATCTAAAATAAAAGAGGAATGAAAAGGATAATAGAAACACAAAATTCCTGGTATTAACTGTCCTTTTTTGTTACCAACCTAAACCACATAATGTTAGGCCATGTTTTATCTTAGGCCAGACATTGATGACCTGAGCCCCTTATATGTTGTTCAAAGCTTGATTTCACTTCTATTAGCTACAGTTGTTATATATTGCTCAAAGCACACATTGTTGTTTTCATGTTATCACATTTGTTACTCATAATCTGTTCCCCATGTTAGATCTGGGTTCCCAATTTCAATAAGTCAGCCAAAACCAACAGCAGACAACAGAAAAAGTGATTTAGTCAACATAGTCACATTAGAAAGATGGAAAAATTATGCAGTAAACCCTCTAAGTCCATCTTCTACGATACTGAAGTAAGGTTAATGTTTAATTAGAAGTCCAAGAATTAGTATATCTATGTAATCTCCGTTAAAGTATAGTCCTTCTTGGATCATTTTCTGGGCTTCCGTTTCATGCTGAACTGTGGTTTAGAAAGTTGTTAGAATTGTGAACATCTCTTTATGTTCCCCTTTTGGCTGGGACAATTTGCTTCTACTAGTATGAGATTACTAGTGAAATTCCCTTGTCTTTGTCATTTATTGTTATCACATTGAGAAACACAAGTGTATCCTTAGAATATCTTCATTCCTGCCAGGCCTGTGATGTTCACAGTAGTTAAGCAACAAAGCAACTAGATTTTAGTCAAACATTAAGTTATAATTCATGGACTTTAATTTTATATTTTGTTTGTGGATGCTTCCTCCTCAATATATCAACAACTAAGGACCTAGAGTGAGGGGGATTACACTGCTGGGAAGTCTACATATAGCAGGCTGAACGTGCTGCAGTGAATGTAGAAGAATCTCTACTGCTTATAACTTGTTACTGGCTTCCTCTTGAGGAGGTAGAGAAAGTAAGCAGAAAGTGCATTTGACAGTTTGTAGTGTTAAACCAGCAACTTCTAATACATTTTGAAACCAAAGTGCATTGCTTTGAGGGAGTAACTTTTCCATTGTGTCTCCAGACTGTTTTGTACAGTTTACAAGAAATATGAGGGGACTCAGGATATTGGAAAATCGACTTTTTTGTGTGTCTGTTCACTGTTAGATCAAGTTAATTCTATCCTAGGACAGGATATGAATGAATTGAGGGTATTTCCAGCTTTGACACTAGTAGCACTCATTAAACAGTAAGTGGATTTCTTTCCAAAATGGATTTAAAAAAAGAGAGAAATCATGTGATAACATATGATCCATTTTTACTAGAACATATCAGCAGAGTAAAAGTGAGGAAACTCACAAGAAAAGTTTCATAATTGATCTCAGCACAAGTTCACCAAACTGTAATGTAACAGTAAGATAATGGAGAATTCAATACTCCACATTTTTGTCTCCAGCAGTCTGATGAGTTCTTCTATGTTTTTGAGGACCTTAATTCAAGCCACACTAGAATATATGGCTTTGATTCTGAAAAGAATTTTAAGACCAGTCAATATAATAAAGCAGATTTGTAGCCTGCCATCTTTTTTTCTATCTTTAAGGAGGATCCTGATTATGTGCCAGGGCAAGACAATATAAACGTTCTTCCATCTTGGGTATTTGCTGAGGCCATTCCAGGCTTAACTAGAATTTGTTGTCCTTGATAGAGACTCCCATGCCAAATGGCTTAACCATATTCTAGGGACCAAAGTTCAGGACTGACTTATTTAAGCTTCAGTTAAATTGCCTATTTGTACAGAACTCCTCCAGCTAACTGCTTATCTGAGCTTCTGTTCAACTGCTTGCTTCAAACTGTTTATTTCTGGAAAGTCCCCTGTATCTGCTGAGAAAGATGCCAGAATGTAGTTTCTGCCTTTATACACCCTATGTACTAGACACTTGGTGTCACACCTAGGTCCCTGCATACTTTGTGTGGTCCCAGATAACTGAAATATAGACTTTCTTTTTTTAATTCAAAAATATTTCTTTTACATACCAACCACAGTTACTCCTCTCTCCCCTTCTCCTGACTTCCTGCCTCCTTGACTTCTTACCCGCCATACACTCCTGAGAGGGGATAAGACTTACCTTGGGGAGTCGACAAAATCTGACATACCAGGTTGAGGCAGAACCAAGCCCCTTCCCCTTGTATCAAGGCTGGGCATGGTATCCCACCATAGGGAACAGACTCCAAAAAGCCAGTTCATAACCTTGGGATAGGTATCGGTGGCACTGTCAGCCCCGCCAAAACAGTTCAAGCCACATAACTCTCACCAACATTCAGACCATCTAGTTCAGTCCCATGCAAGTTCCTCAGCTGTCATTCTGTAGTCTGTGCACTCCCATTAGCTTGGGTCAGTTGTTTCTATGGTTTTCCCCATCATGGTCTTGACCCACCTTATTCTTATGATCCCTCCTCTCTCTCTTCAACTGATCTCCAGGAGCTCAGCCCAGCGTTTGGCTGTGGGTCACTGCATCTGTTTCATTCACTACTGGATGTAGGTTTTATAATGACAATCAGGGTAATCACTAATCTGATTATAGGGTAAGGTCCATACCACAAGGATGTTTCCTCAATTATGTTCATATCAGTATTACTTGTAATAGCCAGAATCTATTTACATTTACAAAATTCTGTATTATTCAGCAGTAAAACACAATGACATCTTGAAATTTTCAGGCAAATGGGTGGAACTAGAAAAAAATCGTGAATGAGATAACCCAGACCCAACAAGACAAATACAGTAGGTACTCAATCATAAGTGGATATTAGAGGTAAAACAAAAGTAACAAGGCTAAAATCCACAACCCCAGAGAAATAAAGACTTTCAATGGGATACAAACTGTTTCTGAGTGGTCATCTCTGGTGGTTTACTCATAACATATTGGAGGATCCTCTGGAATCCAAAATACTGGACCAAGATACTCAGTGGCCTCTGGACCCCCAGAAGTTGGTAAAAGTACCCTGGCTGGAGAGGTCTCTTAGGAGTCAGAGGACATGTATTTGTTTCAAGGAATCCTATAAATCCTCTTTGATTGATTGCTGCCAAGTACTACAGAGTCATCCCAACACTGACACCCAAAAGAAATTAAAAATCATCTTGTCTGAAAACATCTGAAGTTTAGTCTGTAGACAGAAGTTTCTGTCCTGCCAGGTCCTGCATCCATTTCATTCCAAATAAACACCCCGAGGCTATTATTAATTATAAACGGTTTGGCTGATGGCTTGGGATTCTTATTGACTAGCTCTCCCTTAATTATTGACCCATTTCTATTAATCTGTGTATCTCCACATGCTCTTGGCTTACCAGTGATGCCCAGAACTCTAGCTCTCATGGCAGCTGCATGGTGTCTCCCCAGCTATTCACTCTCTGTGTTTCTCTTCCCAGAATTCTCCTACTCTGGCAGCCCTACATATACTTCCTGCCTGTCCATTGGCTGAAATAGCTTTATTTATCACCCAATAAGATAATTATAAATTCACCGCATACAGAAGGACATCCCCCATCATTAGTCTGTAAGAGCTGCCATTTCGTTAGGACAAAAAAGGAGGTCACACTCGACCATAGACCCTGTGTCTGGAATCCACATGATTCCCTTGGCTTGTAGGTCTATGAATGTGTGGTGGCAACTCCTGTTTATAGTTTGTCTTTACTATGTCTTTCTCTCTATGAGTGCCTCCCTTTGTGACTCTCTTTGGGTTTAGTCCAGCTTTGTTGGTTGGCAAGACAGATCTAAGATGAATAGGGGAGAGTGCCATCTCAAGATCACAGCTACAACTTGCCTTAGATGCTGTACACAATTTTCCATAGGCTCACAGGCCATGCCACTTCTGTGGTTCCCCTCTTCTGGCTGCAACTGTGCCAGCAGGCTCTGTTGTTTCTGTGGTTACACTAGTGCTCCTGATCCTTGACTATAGTCATCAGTTTCCCTGTAATAACCAATGGCTTTTATTGTGAGAATACCCCCTTACTTAACACCTGTACCCTCTCCTTGTGTACCTTGATAAAGCCAACCAGGTTACCTAGAGAAACTAAAAACTTCTGAGTGATCTCTTAACCCTGTGGCAGGGAAAAGGAAATAGTTTCTGGATCCATGTACTCTCCCACCTGGAGCAAAAATGGAAGTTCAACTCCTTCCCTATTTATGATTTATGTCCCCTTCTCTCTTCCAGTGAATTGTATAGTTGAGAGACCCCAAACTCTCCATTTTATTGAAAAACCACAGGGCCATATCATGCTGTTCATAAATATTTTAAGTGTGAGGGTATTGTACACTCACTTTGCCAAATGTTATTGGGAGAAATAAAATAATAAGGTAGAAGACTTTCCAGTTAAAGTAACTTGGGTCACTCATGAATCTGATGAATCCCTTGCTGGGTTTCTGACAAAGCTCTTTGAGACATATTGGGCATTTATTCCCATAGTCCCATATGCCCAAGAAAACCAGAAAGCCACTTATATTGCCTTTCTAATGCAGTAGGCCCCTGGAATAAGGAGAAAACTCCAGAAATTAGATGTTTGAGAGGATAAATGGGTATTAACTTTCAGAAGTTGCTCAGAAATTTTATGAGTCAAGATTCAGTTTAAGTTAGACAGGGAAGAAAACTCTCCCATAAGGTGATCAAAGTCCTTGGAGAAACAGAAAAGAAAGGAAATTGCAGAAATAGAGCATGAAAAGAGATTTGGGGACTCACCAGCTTCATTTGATAGAGGCCCTGAGTGCAGATGTGTTGAGTTTAGGGAAAAAAAATTCAAAAACCACCATACTCCTGTGTAGGTAGCATCCTCATAGCTGCAAACACTGAGGAAGAATATAAACAGTAAGCAGAAAGCCTATGTAAGCCTATTTAGAGGTCACCCAATCTCTGAAACACAGAGTCTCAGTCAAAAGTGATCATATAATGAGGCTTTGTTTTCTCTATAGCAAGTTCTCAAATAATGACAAGGGGATTTATTGTGAATTATGAAAACTTAATCTTCACTTAGTTCTTAACTAGTTCTAATAACTTAAATTAACCTATTTCTATTAATCTTCATCCTGTTACATTCCACCCAATCTACTCCTGGCATTACTCATATGCCTAACTTCCTCCTCATCATCATTTATCTTCCATGAATCCCACATTTACCTATTATCCAGCTATTGACTGTTCAGCTTTTTGTTACAACTATCACAACATATACATATTCACAAAGTGTGCATATATTCCATAACAGGTTCAGCCTGCTTTTTTATAGAACCTAGGACCACCACACCAGGTATGGTACTACCTAAAATGGGCTGAGGCCTCCACCATCAAACACTAATTAAGGAAATGACTTACAGGTTGCCTACAACCCAATCTTATGGAGGCATTTTCTTAATTGGTCTTCCCTCCACTCAGATGAGTTTAGCTTGTGTCAAATGGACAAAAATCTATCTACTAAAATTGACTCCTTGTCAGCTTGACAGACAAGCACATCACCATTAAGCTACAACCTTTCCATTCTCACTCATCCCCATGATCTCACATTAAAATCATAAATAAAACCCTCAGCCTTTACTCATTCAAACACAGTGAAAGTTCAATCTTTAACATAGCCAATTTCTTGAAGTCTAAAGTCTTTTAAAATCAAAGCCTCTAAATTGGACACCTACAAATTACAAAAATAAGTATTTTCTAACTACAAGAGGGAATAACTATGGCACAGTCACAACAAAATCAAAGTATACCAAATTCCAGCTGTGTAAGCAAACCAATGCTAAATATCTGGGGCCTGCTCTTATTCTTCTTGGTTCCTTCAAAGAGCCTGAGTCATTTCAATGTTCCACAATCTGCAGCACACACAGCTTGTCTCATAGGCTCAGGACAACCCCGCTCAACACATGCTCTTGTCCTTGCTGTTAATGCCATGGTGCTAGCATCTCCAAAGTGCTGTGTTCTGCTGCTGCTCCTGGGCTGCACATTACCCACATCCTCTCCTCGGCTTTCTTCACAGTGCTGAGCCTCATCTTCTCTGCATGACCCCCTTCATTCCTGGTCCTCCACTGCCACTGAGGCTTCACCTTAAACAATGGCCTCTCCTGGCCTCACACAAGGCCAATCCACAGCTCCTTTCATGACCACTTCATGCCTTCAAAACAAGGACTACCTGGGTGATTCTTATACTTCCAGGTTAAGCTGCCATTGTGAGGTATAACCTTGGCTGCTTCTCGAACACCAATTCTGGGTGCTCTCGGGAAACACTTCCCAGAAGATTTCATCTCAACATTGGTTGTCACTTTTTAATCGCCATTCTTTTTCTCGGCCTTATCTTGACTAACATAAGGATGAGCAAAGCAAAGGTTTCACTTTAGCAGTTGTGGTGTCTTGTTAACTCACAGATGACTCTTCAGCCTCAGCTAACCAGAATCCTAGAATCTTAATTCACAATAACAAAAGACACTTACAGAATCTTTCAACTTCACTCTGACACTTCACCAGCTGGGCCTCCATTGTCTAAATTGTCCTCAACATTCTTATATTCTAAGCTCCTACAGACCACTCTACCAAGTTTTGAATAGGCAATGGCTTTTCTTGCACAGAGTTACAAAGTCCTTCCACAATCTTCCCTCCAACATCATGGTCAGGCCTGACAGAGGAATACCCCACAATCTTGGTACCAACTTGTCTTTGTTAAAATTTGTATTACTGCTACTAAATACCATTTCCAAAGAGCAATCTCCAGAAGAAAGGGCTTATTTTGCTTATACCTCCATATCACTGTTTATTATCAAAGGAAGTCAGTTGCAGGAACCCTAACAGGGAAGAAACCTGGATGCAGAGATGATACAGAGTCCATGGAGAGATGAATTGGGGCTCTAGCATGCATGAGCATGGAAATCATGGATCCAGAATGTCTTTTTCTCTCCATTGCAAACAATATCAAGCAGAGGGTTCCAAATAATTCACAGGCAACATAATAGCTGCCTTGTCACCCAGGAACTATTCCTAGAATCAGTAAGGTACCTCCAAGTCTTAGTAGCCCTGGCGATGCTCAGAATGCAGTAATGCAACCCAGAGTGAGATTGATTAGAGGTAACAAGAACTGGCCCAATGGGACACACCAGAATGGTGGATGCTCTCTGAGGACAGACCCATCCATCCCTTGAGTCTGGGGGGGGCAGACTGGTTAAGGATATCCACCAAGCCTCCCACATTGGAGCCAAGAAGTCTAAAATTCTCAGACTTAGGTACTATGCTCCAGATTTAGAAAGGCTGATTAAAGACTTATGCAATCCTAATCAGTAATCTTCACTAACTGTTGTCAGTTAACTACCCTAGCTGTTGTCAAAGTGGATGCTTGAAAACAAATGCTACTGAGGAACACAGCAAATGAAGCATCACTTGAACCTTGGAAACCTTGAAGATAAGACTGATTAGAGTTTACTAACCTTGGATACACAATTGCCACCCGCACCAAATCTACACAAGGGAATTCAGAAAAAAAACTGGTGATGGGAAGCTAAAAGCTTTATGTTTTGAGTGGACCTCTGTCCTTTCCCTCTTATACACCATCTAGAGGTGAGACAATATGGGTCCAAGGGAGAGAAGGGGACTAGTAAATCAAGTAATATAGAAGGGAGAACTTGTGTTAACATTGGCTCAATGTTAATAAAGGTCAAAGAGATCCTAATTATGTTCTTGATCTTACTATGGGTAGGAATAGCCAGTACAATAGCAATAGAAAACTCAGCCTAGATTTTTGGTGATGATCCCAGGTTTTATGACATGAATTGAAGAAGCAGAAAGCAGAATATAATTCAATTTTCCTTTTTTTTGTATGACTCTGTGCAGTTTTATCAACAGAATAGTTGCAAGAGGTGGAGACCCTGATGGGTGACTGGACAGGGCTCTGCATCTTTCCACAGATGCCACTTATCTCCTATGCATGGGAAATGAGGTGGCAGGGTCAATACCTGGGCCAAATCTAGCTTTCAGCAGACTTCTTGGGGGTTCTGAATCCTGTTGTTCTATGGTAAGAAGGGATGATGAGGAAGAGCTTGTGGGAGCTGGCTGCTAGTGCCTTGTATTGCAAGTATGAGCAAGTGCTTTGAAATAAATAAATGAAAGAAGAAAGGAAGGAAGGAAGAAAGAAAAGAAGAATGTTGAGTGGAAGAACATGCATAGAAAAATAGAGGGAAAAGAATAATTAAATGAAGGAAGTAGAGAGGAGAGAAAAAGAAGGTAGAGAGAGGAAGAGGTTAAAGGAATGGTTGATAGGAACCAAAACATAAATAATTTGATGGATGAAAATAGGAGAAGGGAAAGAAGAGAAAGAGAGAAAGAAGACATAAAGCATGTTGTTGGTATCAGTCTCTTTTTACCTGGTCTCCATAGTGTAACACATTCATGTCTGCATTATGTGAACTATTGATTCATATCCTCATCATTCAAATGGTGGGACTCTGTATCCTCAACAGCATAGCCAACTAAGTTAGTGGTCCCTAGGATCAACTACACCCTCTAAGAACAGGATAGATACATGATTTGACTCATGCCTATAGAACCAATAGGGAAGGTGACATATCAAGACAGCATAAATGTTCCTCCAGTTTGTATTCTTGCTGAGACCATTTCAGGTTTAACTAGAATTTGATTTCCTTGATGGCAATTCCTGTGGGAAATTACTAAAGTCTATTCTAGGAACCCAGGGTCAAGACTAATTTAGCTTCTCTTAAACTGCCTGTTTGTACAAAACCCATCCAGGTAACTGCTTATCTTACCTTCTGTAAAACTCCTTGCTTCAATCAACTTGGTTTTGTAATGCTCCCTCTGGCTGCTGTGAGAGATGCCAGAATATTTCTACCTTTCAAACATTCCATGTTCTGGACACTCAAGACCACATGTGGGTCTTTAACATCCTGGTGTGTACCCATCTCTCTTGAATAAAGACTTTCAATTCACTGTAAACTGTGTCTGTGTGGTCTCTGATGGGCTACTCATAATTACCCTGACCACTTTAGCTGGTCCCATTTCAGAAAAAATAGCTAACTACTGGATGCTTTTTCCTCATTAGTATATATCCTATGAAATCAAGATTGACACTCTTTTTAGTCATAGAAATCTATGGACATGTAGTATATATAAAAATTAAAAGCATTATTAAATGATAGTTTAATTACTTCACTACCAATCCCCCTCCACCCCTAAAAATAATTGAACTTATTCAAAATTAAAAAATGAGCTCTGGGGCAGTTAAGTTTTTACTACATGAAATAACTTACAGCCAATCCAGACAAATGTGACTTTAGTCCTGGGACCTTCATGGTAGAAAGTAACAACTGACTCCCACATGATATCCTCTGTCCTCAGCAGGTGGCTCATGGTGTACATAGTTCCACAATGAAATATATGAATACATATAATAAAAATAAATTAAAAGAAGTTTATCTTTTCATCACTCAGGGTAAAATTCCCATAAATAATGTCTTGTTTTCTTCTATATTTACAGTAAGACAAGATAAATACAAAAAGATATCAAAGTGTTCTTACTTGCAGATGAATTGTTTTCTCACATAAAAGTTCATAATGACTCCTCCAGAAATGTCTTCTAGGTGATAAATACATTAAAATATGTAGGAGTATATGAAATTAACATGAAAAATTAATACCTTTCCTATATACTAATTCCAAAATACAGAAAAAGAAATTAGGGAAATATTAAAATTTACAAGCCTCCAAAATATTAAAATATTTTGTAGTAAAATGAAGCAAAAGCTAAAACACTTGAGCAAAGAGAATTTTAAGACACTGAAGAAATTCCATGAAGAGCAGGCCAGAAGATGAAAAGTCCCCCTAATGATGATGGATTGGCAGAATTTATATCATGAAAACTTTAGCTATCTAAAGTAATTTACAATTTTAATGCAATCTGCATGTCAATGAAATTCTTTACATGGAATGAAAAGTAATCTTGCATTTCATTTGAAAGCAAAAAAGATTCATAATTTCAGCCAAAACAACCCTGAGCAATAAAGTATAATACAAAATAAAACAAAACCTGCTGAAGTTATCACCATTTCAAATTTCAAGTTATACTACAGAGCTGTAGTAATAAAATACCATAATACTGGCAGAGTACCCGATATATTGAAGAATGTAATTAAAGTAAAGACCCACATATAATCCCATCCTTTTACAACCATCTGATTTTTGATGCCAACAACTGACAAATAGAACCACATGGAACTAAAAGGCAAAGGACACCATCATTCCGGTGATGAGGCAAACTTACCAGAAGCAATCTACAGATACAATGCAATCCCCACCAAAAGCCCAAAGAAATTCTTTACAGACTTCAAAAGAACAATACTCAGCTTCATATAGAAAAACATAAAATCCAGAATAGCAAACAGTCCCGTACAATAAAGGAACTTCTGAAGACACCACCATCCCTCACTTCAAATTCTGTAATAGAGTCACAGTAATAAAAACAGATACATGGGTCAAGGGAATCAAAACAAAGAGCCTGATACTCACCCATACAAGTATGAAAATTGATTTTTGACAAAGATGCTATAATTGTACAATGGAAGAAAGAAAGCATCTTCAACAGATGGTGTTGGCATAACTGGATGTAGACATTAAGAAGAATGCAAATAGATCCTTATATATCCCCATGCACAAACCTTAAGTCCTAGTCAATCTAATACCTCAACATAAATCCAGTTACACTGAACCTGACAGAAGAGAAACTAGGATGTCGACTTGAAAATATTGGTACAGCAGACCACTTCCTAATTATGACACCCTCAACACAGTCTCTGAGAGCAACAATCAGTAAATGGGACTTCCTGGAAACGAGAAGCCTCAGTAAGGCAAAGGATAAGTCAATATGAGAAAATAACAACATACAGAATGGGAAAAGTTCTTTACCACCCCCATATCTGACAAAGAACTGATCTTCAAAACATATAAATAACTCAATAACAAGACACCAAAATATTGAATAATCCAATTAAAAATGGAGTACAAATCTATATAGAGAATTCTCAACAGAAGAAACTGAAGATCTAGCAATACCACATTTGGGCATATAGCCAAAGGATTTACAACCATGCCATAAGGACACTTGCTCAACCATGATCATAGCAGCATTATTTGTAATAGGCAGAAACTGGAAGCAATCTAGATGCCCTTCAACATAATAATGGACAGAGAAAATGGGTACATTTATGCAATGGGGTACTACTCAGCAGAAAAAATCAATGGAATCTTGAAATTCGCAGGTAAATGGATGGCACTAGAAGAAACCATCCTGAGTGAGGTAACCCAGTCACAAAAAGACAGACATGGTATGTACTCACTCATATATACATTGTAGACATAGAGAAAAGGAGTACCAGCCTAGAATCCACAGCACCAGAGAAGCAAGGAAACAGGGAGGACCCTTAAAGAGACATACATGGTGCCCTGGAAAAGGTGAAAGGGACAAGATCTCCTGAGCTAATTGGGAGCATGGGTGGAGGGGAGCGGGAGTTAGGAGAAAGATAAGGGGAGAAGAGGAGGGGAGAGGAGGACATGATAGAGCAGGAAGATCGAGTCAAGGGAAGAATAGAGGAGAGCAACAAAAGAAATACCATAATAGAGGGAGCCATTATCACTTTAAAGAGACATCTGGCACTAGGGAAATGTCCAGGGATCTACAAGGATGACCCCAACTGACAATGTAAACAACAATAGAGAGGCTACCTTAAATGCCCTTCCCCAATAATTACCTTGATGACTACCTCATATGCCATCCTAGTGTCTTCATCCAGTAGCTGATGGAAGCAGAAGCAGACACCCACAGATAAACACTGAGCTGAACTGTGGAATTCAGTTGCAGAGAGGGAGGAGTGATAAGCAAGTGGGTCAAGACCAGGCTGGAGAAACCCATAGAAACAGCTGACCTGAACAAGGGGGACTTCATGGATCCCAGATTGAAAGCAGAGTAACCAGCATAGGACTCTAGCAGACCACCTGAATGAGGATGTCACTTTGGAAGTCTGGTTAATCTATGGGGCCTCCAGTAGTGGATCAGTATTTATTCCAAGAACACGAATGCACTTTGAGAGCCCACTAAACATAAAGGAGTACTCTTTCTGCCTAGACACATGGGATAGGGTCTAGTTCCACTCCATATGAAATGACATATTTTGAAGATCCATCATGGAAGGCTTCAACCTCCCTGGGAAGTAGAAAGGGGATGGGATGAGGGGTCAATGTGGGGCAAGCAAGGAGGGGAAGGAAAGGTACGTGGGATTGACATGTACAAGAAGCTTGTTTGTAATTTAAATAAAAAGGGAAAAATTAAAAAAAACACTAAATATGTATGACAAAGAAAGCATACTGAAAACTGGGAGAGAAAAATCACATTGCATATTAAAAAACACCAGAATAACAGATTATTTTTCAGAGGAATCTCTGAAAACTAGGAGAGCCTGGAACAATGCATTCAAAGTCCTAAAAGTCTACAGTAGCTAACCTAAATTTATATACCCAGCAAAACTATCTGCCATGTTTGAAATGGAAACACTTTACACAGCATAAACACCCTAAAATTTTCCATATCTAACAGGTTAATTCTAAAGAAAATACAGGTAGCAATTATTTTTGGTGAAGAGAGGAATGAATATACCAGAGAGACCATTGAAGGAAATATGAATCATAATTATTAAGCACAAACAATAGGGCAAATTTCATCAAAATCAAGCCTATGATGAACACAAAAGCATACATATTTCAATAATAACTTTATATAACAAAGTCAACTAAAAAAGAAAAAACAGCAACCTGTCAATATACTAACAACAAACAGAGTGAGAAAGAGATCTTAAACATACCCCTATTAACTATAATATAATGGAAAATAAATTATTGGGGAATAAGCCTATCCAAGGAGAAAAAAGACTTCAATAATGAATACTTTAAATCTCCAAAAATGAGTCAGGTAAAAATGGTCTCAGTTATGAATATAAATGTGTAGAGCATAACCTTTCAGGAGGCCTGAGACCTTGACTGCAACTCCCTTCACAGACTTTAATTTACTAGCTGTGCAGTAAATCTGACATGTTGGTAATAGGTTTTCCTGTGAGGCCTGCCAGATTAAAACTTTGTAATCATGAACTGCCATATTAAAATTCACAAATAGGCTTTTGACTTGTAGTCTGATTCTTCAGAGTTGTGGATTTACTGTATGCTATAGGATAGGAGACTAAAAGTTTGGTCTATTAGCTATAACATGTATAATGGGACACACAAAATCATGTTGAAATGTTTTTTCTAATTTGGTATATCTCAAGGGAATAGGTTTGAAGGTTTAAGACAAAGAAATGTCATTATAAATTTTTCACTTAAGTATTATCATACACCTAGGTACACAGTTATCTACTGTTATAAATAAATTTCTAAGACAGCATGGCAGTTCACAGCATTATTCCAAGCACTCAGGAGGCTGATGTCCCTGTGTGCATTTGAGACCATCCTGAGTTCTAGGTCAAGCAGAGCTACATATCAAGATCTTATGGGAAAAGAAAAATTCTTTAGGAGATATCAGTATTCCAGAAAACCCCCAAGTTTATTTTTCTGAGTATACAGGAAATTATAGTATATAGGTGGTAAGAGTAAAGAGTTGGCATGGTATCAAGTGTTAATAATCCTAGCAGTTGAGAGGTGGAGGCAGAGGAATACACAGCTCAAGATCATCATAGGACTCATAGCCAGTTCTAGGCCAGACAGCACCCAACAAAACTAATGAAAATGGTGCCTAGATTTTAAGTTTGCAGGTACCAAGATGTAGTATCCAGCCTCCAAAAGTCATCAAGTCTTGAGCATTGTGATGAACGAGATAAAAAAGCATGCTGAATAGTCTTATCACTGAAATCTAGAGCATAGGTGAATAACTGTAGTGTAACAAGCTGTACTTTTGATTAAAGAACAACAGCCTTTCACTTATTAATTTTGCTTTAAAAGTGACACAATAATTAACTATAAACCATCACTTGACCACATAGCGTCAACTATATGGATATCATGCACTGGCTGTTGCCTGACACCCCCAGGTATAGATTTAATATTTTCCCCCTTCTAAAATCATGTTGACATTTGAAACAGTAACAAGAGGCGATGTTGTATCTGTCCAACAGTGAGATCAGCACCATATGAATGATGGTGATCTTAAATGAAGTTGAGGTTCCTTCTTGCTCTCTATTATTGTTCTACTTTATGAGTGAGGCAGCAAGAAACACTATCATCCAATGGCATCCTCCATAACATAGCATCTGCCAGGCTTTACAACAATAGAAATAATTTTATTATGAATTGCCCAATATGAATTTCTTCTCTGTACTAGTATAAAACAAAATAACACATAAACTAATCTATATATGTATTACATCATAAACAGTAGTACACATTAGATGAAATATACATATCAAAAAATTGTAATTATGTGCAAGTATACATAAAAACTGGTTCAAGCAAACATTGAAGAAGATGTAGGTTAAATGAAATAGGATATGAATTCTCACAATTTCAATTCCTATGGCATTCCCTTTTCTCTTTCACCTTGCCCCTATTGTCTCATGAGAAGTCTCTAAAATCATTTAATAGAGGATATAAAAATTCTGGCATGTATTATGAAAGTGTCTCTGTGTGATGTGTTCATGTGTATTCATGAAATTAGATTCAAGCAAATTTTAAATTTTTTATTTAAATTAGAAACAAGCATGGGATCCAGAAGACCCCCCCACACACAGGAAAGACATCAGCCCTTCCAGGCCCCAAACTCCGGCGATCACAGCTTCAGGTGAGCTTGGGTCTCCAGAGAGACACTACCCATCCCTTGCCCAACACCCATCCCCTCGAGCTTCCTGTGGCTGCTCCTGGCATCCAGAAGACCCGCACACACAGGAAAGGCATCAGCCTTTCCAGGCCCCGACCTCCAGCGACCCCAGCTTCAGCATAAGCTTCAGTATCAGCGGCCCTAGCTTCAGCTTCAGGAAGGAAGGAAACCAATGGAGACGGAAAGATCCCACCAGCACCCACTGGAAGAGGAGATGGGAGGAAGACAGAATAAGAGTTCACTCAGCAATAGAAAGACCAACATGACTCCACCAGAATCTAGGGAACCAATGCCAGCAAGACCTGAAAAGCACTACATAGATGAAGCAGAGGAGATAGACCTTAAAAATTGTTTCATGAAGATGATAGAGACCTTCAAAGAAGAAACAAGAAAATCCCTTAAAGAAGTAGAAGAAAAAACAAACAAAAAATCCAGGAAATGGGGGGAAATTCAAGAAATAAACAAATCTCTCAAAGAATGAGTACCAAGTAAAAACAACCAAACAAATGAAGGAAACAACTCAAACAGTTGAAGGATTGAAAGCTGATATAGAAAAAATAAAGAAAACACAGAATGAGGGGATGGTGGAAATAGAAAAGCTGGGTAAACCCTCAGGAACTACAGATGCAAGTATCACCAATAGAATACAAGAGATAGAAGAGAGAATCTCAGGTGTTGAAGACTCATTAGAGGATATACAGTCGTCAACCAAAGAAAATCTCAAAACCAAAAAAAAATCCCTAACACAAAATATCCAGGAAATATGGGACACTGTGAAGAAACCAAACCTGAGAATAATAGGTATAGAAGAAGGCAAAGAAATACAGCTCAAAGGTACAGAAAACATATTCAACAAAATCATAGAAGAAAACTTCCCTAACCTAAAGAAGGATATGCCTATGAAAATACAAGAATCTTAAAGAAAACCAAATAGGCTGGAGCAGAAAAAGAAGTCACCTCACCATATAATAATAAAAACATCAAAACTAAAGAATAAAGAGAAAATGTTAAGAGCAGCTAAAGAAAAAGGCCAAGTAACATACAAAGGCAGACCTATCCGAATTACACCTGACTTCTCAATGGAAACTATGAAAGCCAGAAGATCTTGGACAGATGTCCTAAAAACGCTAAGGGAACAAGAATGCCAGCCCAGAGTAGTATATCAAGCAAAGCTTTCAATCACGTTAGATGGAGAAAACAAAATATTCCATGACAAAGCCAGATTTAAACAATACGTATCCATGAATACAGCTCTACAGAAAGTGCTAAAAGGAAAACCTAGATCAAACTCACAAAGACATAGGCAACATATAATCCAACTTTACAAAACAATAAAAGTAAAAGGAAGGAGAAACTACACAAAATAACTTCACTACAAATAAATCAAGCACAAACAAGAATCATCAATCAATGGTCATTAATATCCCTCAATGTCAACGGCCTCATTTTGTCTACAAAAAGACACAGACTAGCAGAATGGATATGAAGACAGAACCCATTCATCTGCTCGATACAAGAAACACATCTCAACATCAAAACAGATGTTATCTCAGAGTAAAGGGTTGGGAAACGATTTTTCCAATCAAACGGACCCAAGAAACACGTGGGTGTAGCAATCCTAATATCTAAAAAACTAGACTTCAAATTAAAATCAATCAAAAGAGATGAAGAAGGACATTTCATATTCATCAAAGGAAACGTCCATCAAGATGAAGTCTCAATCTTCAACATGTATGCCCCAAATACAAAGGCAACTACATTGGTGAAAGAAACATTACTAAAGCTCAAATTGCACATAAAATCTCACACACTACTAGTAGGAGACTTCAGCACTCTGCTCTCACCGCTAGACAGGATCTCCAGACAGAAACTTAGCAAAGAAACAAAAGAACTAATAGAAGTTATGACCCAACTGGGTTTAACAGACAACTATAGAACATTTCACCCAAACACAAAAGGATATACCTTCTTCTCAGCGCCACATAGAACCTTCTCTATAATTGAGCACATAATAGGAAACATAGCAAATATCCACAGATACAAAAAAATGGAATAACCCCCTGTATCTCATCAGACCACCATGCATTAAAATTAGAATTCAACAATAACACAAATCACAGAAACCATACAAACTAATAGAAATTGAACAATGCACAATTGCACCATCCCTGGGGAAAGGAACAAATAAAAAAAAAGAAATTAAAAACTTCCAGGAATTCAATAAGAATGAAGACAGAACATACAGAAACTTATGGGACACTTTGAAAGGAGTGCTGAGAGGAAAGCACTAACTGCCTGTATGAAGAAACTGGAGAACAGTCATACTAGGGAATCAATAGCACAGCTGAATCTTCTAGAACAAAAAGAAGCAAACTCTCCCAGGAGGAGCAGACTCCAGGAAATAATCAAATTGAGGGCTGAAATGAATCAAGTAGAAACCAGGAAAACATTGAGAAGAATATTGAAACAAAGAGTTGGTTCTTTGAGAAAATCAACAAAATAGACAAACCTCTGACCAAACTAACCAAAAGACAGAGAGAGAGAGCATGCTAATTAACAAAATCAGAAATGAAAAGGGGGATATAACAACAGACTCTGAGGAAGTCAAGAGAATCATCAGGGCATACTTTGAAAATATGTACTCCACAAAATTTGAAAATTTAAAGGAAATGAACAATTTCCTGGATAGATATCACTTGCCAAAACTAAATCAACAGCAGATTAAACAATCTAAACAGACCTATAACCCTTAATAAAATAGAAGAAGTCATCAAAAGTCTCCTAACCAAAAAAAAGCCCAGGCCCAGATGTCTTCAGTGCAGAATTCTACCAGAAATTCAAAGAAGAGGTAATTCCAACACTCCTCAAAGTATTCCACACAATAGAAGCAGGAGGCTCACAGCCAAACTCTTTTTATGAGGCTATAATTACCTTGATACCCAAGCCACAAAAAGACACAACTGAGAAAGAAAACTATAGACCAATTTCCCTCATGAACATAGATGCAAAAATACTAAAATAAAATACTAGCAAAACCGATTCAAGAACACATCAGAAAAATCATCCACCATAATCAAGTAGGCTTCATCACAGGAATGCAGGGATGGTTCAACATCAGAAAATCTATCAGTGTATTCCACCATATAAACAAACTGTGAAAGAAAAACCACATGATCATCTCACTAGATGCTGAAAAAGCCTTTGACAAAATCCAGCACCCCTTCATGATAAAGGTCCTAGAGAGACCAGGGATAACAGGAACAAACCTAAACATAATAAAAGCAATATACAGTAAACCAACTGCTAACATCAAACTACATGGAGAGAAACTCAACCCAATTCCTCTAAAATCAGAAACAAGACAAGGCTGTCCACTCTCTGTATATCTCTTCAATATTGTATTTGAAGTTCTAGCTACAGCAATAAGACAATGAAAGGAGATCAAGGGGATACAAATAGGAAAAGAAGTCAAGCTTTCACTATTTGCAGATGATATGCCCATAAGTGACCCAAAAAAACTCCATAAGGGAACCCCTAGAGCTGATAAACATGTTCAGGAAAGTGGCAGGATACAAGGTAAACTCAAAAAAATCAGTGGCCCTATTATATACAGAGAAAGCATCACTCTTTACAATAGCCATAAACAGCATCAAATATCTGGGGATAATGTTAACCAGGAAAGTGAAAGACCTGTATATCAAGAACTTTGAATTTTTAAAGAAAGAAATCAAAGAATATATCAGAAAATGGAAAGTTCTCCCATGCTCTTGGATTGGTAGGATCAACATAATAAAAAGGGCAATCTTACCAAAAGCAGTCTCCAGATATAATGCAATCCCTATCAAAATTCCATTACAATTCTTCAAGGGCCTGGAAAGAACAATAATCAACTTTATATGGAAAAACAAAAAGGCCCAGGATAGCCAAAACAACCCTATACAATAAAGGAACTTCAGGAGGCATCACCATACCTGACTTCAAGCTATATTATAGAGCTATAGTCCTGAAAACAGCTTGGTATTGGCACAAAAATAGGCATGTAGACCAATGGAACCGAATCGAAAACCCTGATTTTAACACACACACCTATGCACACTTGATTTTTGACAAAGAAGCTAAAACTATGCAATAGAAAAAGAAAGCATCTTCAACAAATGGGGCTGGTATGCAGAAGACTGCAGATAGATCCATGTTTACCATCTTTTGCAAAACATAAGTCCAAACGGATCAAAGATCTCAACATAAATCCAGTCACACTGAAACTTTTAGAAAAGAAAGTGGGAGATACTCTTCAAAGAGATGGTACAGGAAACCACTTCCTGAACATAACACCAGTGGCAAAGACACTGAGATCAACAATTAACAAATGGGACCTTCTGAAACTAAAAAGCTTCTGTAAGACAAATGACACAGTCAAAAAGACAAAAAGGCATTCCACAGAATGGGAAAAGATATTTCACTAACCCCACATCTGACAGAGGACTAATCTCCAAAATATACAAAGAACTCAAGAAACAAGTCTCCAAAACACCAAAGGATCCAATTAAAAGGTGGGGTACATAACTAAATAGATAATTCTCAATAGAGGAGTCTAAAATGGCCAAGAGACACTTCAGAAAGTGCTCAACATCCTTAGCCATCAGGGAAATGCAAATCAAAACAACTTTGAGATACCATCTTACTCCTGTCAGAATGGCTTAAATCAAAAACACCAAAGACAATTTTTGCTGGAGAGGATATGGAGAGAGGGGAACACTCCTCCACTGCAGGTGGGAGTGCCACCTCGTAAAGCCACTTTGGAAATCCTCAGAAATATGGGAATCAATCTACCACAAGACCCAGCAATTCCAATTCTTAGGCATATATCCAAAAGAGGCAAATTCATACAAGGGCATCTGCTCCACTATGTTCATAGCAGCATTATTTGTAATAGCCAGAACCTAGAAGCAACCTAGATGCCCCTCAACTGAAGAGTGGATAGAGAAAATGTGGTACATTTATACAATGGAGCAGGAAAAAAAACAATGAATCTTGAAATTAGCAGGTAAATTGATAGCAGTGGAAGAAACCATCCTGAGTGAGGTAACCGAGTCACAAAAAGGTAAACATGGTATGTACTCACTCATATATGGATTTTAGACATGGATCAGGATAGTGCCAGTCTGCACTTCCACTGAGAGAGTGTCTGGGAAACAGGAAAGAACCTAAAAGATATGCATGGTACCCAAGAGAAAAGGAATGAGGCAATATCCTCTGAACAGATGGGGAACACTGTGAGGGGTGGGGGGGTGGGAGCTGAGAAGAAGAGAGGGGAAGAAGAGGTAGAGAGAGTAGGTCATGGGGAACAGGAATGTTGAGTGGGGTGGTAGAATAGGGGGAAGAGTGAATCATCGGTTAGAAGCCAGATCAGGCACCACTGTGACCTCTAGTGATCTAAAGGGATGACACCAATTGGCAAGCTAAGCAATAGTCGAGAGACCACCATAAATGCCCATTCTTGATAATGAACTTGATGTCCATAACCATCCTGGAGTCTTCATCCAGTGACTGATGGACGCAGAGGCAAACACCCACAGTTAAACACTGAACTGAACCCATGGAACCAAGTGACAGAGAGAGAGGAGCGATGAGCAAATTGGCAAAGAATGGGCTGGCAAAACCAGCAGAGACAGCTGATCTGAACAGGGGAGAGCTCTTGGACCCCAGACCAACAGCTGGGAGGACAGCATGGGACTGATCCAGACCCCCTGAATGTGAGAGTCAGTGAGGAGGCCTGGGCAACTTATGTGGCCCTGAGCAGTGGATCAGTGTTTATCCCTGGAATACAAACAGGCATCGTGTGTCCATAACACAAAGAGGGATGCTCTCTCAGCCTTGACTCTTAGGGGAGTGTCTGGACTCTACCCTGAGTGACATGACAGACTCTAGATATCCCCTGTGTGGAAGGAATTGGCAATAGGGTGGGAGGCTGGAAGGGTATGGTGTGGGGGCAGGAGGAAGGGAGGTAGAGGGAACTGGGATTGTCATGTAAAACAAGCTATTTAAAATTAAAATAATAAAAAAAATCTACAAAAAGAAACAATTTTGCTTCACATGTCAATCCCAACTCCCTCTCTCTCCCCTCTTCTCCCTTCCCCACAAGCCCCCCTCCTCAGCCCCTCACCCAGTCCCAACTCTATTCCCCAAGGAAGGTGAGGTCCTCCACGGCATGGGATCTCCAGAGTCTGTCATTTCATTCAGGGCAGGGCCTAGGCTCTTCCCCAATTGTCCAGGCTAAGAGAGCATCCTTCATTGTGGGATTGGCACCCAAAGTCCATTTGTGTGCCAGTTATAAATACTGACCTATTACCCAAGGCCCCATAGATTTCCTAGACCTCCTCACTGACACCCACATTCAGTGGGTCTGTATCAGTCCCATGTTGGCTTCCCAGCCATCAGTCTAGGGTCCAATGGCTCCCACTTGTTTAGGTCAGCTGTTTTTGTAGGTTAAACCAGCCCAGTCTTGACCTCTTTGTTCATCAGTCCTCCCTCCTCTTCAAACAACATGCCTGGGTTTGTCATTAAATGAGGTACTGCAAGGAAAGCCCATCAGTGAAAAGGGTTCTGATTAATGCACTTAGCTATTACTTTTGTTTTGTGGGATAAAATGAAAGAGGTAAGTATCCTCAATTTATTATAGGCTGAAGCCAATGGATTGGCTTTTTTATCAGGGACATGGGAGATATATAACTGGGAAATTAGTGATAAGGAGACAATAGAAATTGATAAAAAAACTGAAGATATTTTATATTCTACCTGAATGGTCACTAAAGGAATTCCTAAGCAATGAAGATTTTAATGATTTTTTTAAATATAATAACATTTTATGTATACATTCTACTTTTTCTCACACCTACCCATGAGATTTAGTAATATGCAGGCTGCCAACCAATACTTACTTAAGGAGTTTATTTACAGTCGGTGTGTTGTAGACTTCAACTAACCAAAATTATGTAGGATGATCACCACAGATTGTCAAATATAGCTGAAGAAGAGATCAGCACTGAATATTTGATATGACAAAATTTCTCACAATGATCATATGACCATATTGTCATACTTTCATTGTGATAGAGGCAATTTTTTATTGTTGCTTCAATGTGCTTTCTAGACATGGATTTAGTTTTCTACCTTGGAATGTTTCTGATATAACTACAATCCGTATATTACAGAATGCTTCATAAACCATAATGTTATTCAACACAGCATTGCTTCTAATTAAGAAGCTGACTTATATAGCACATGAAGTGTGACAGTGAAATTTAATGATCTTACTATGTTTCTCATCATCCAGAAACAGCAGAACTGATGGGATTGTGAATGGCCTCTTTAAAGAGTTAGTAGTAATGCCTGATGAGTGTGAGTAATTTTTAAGGTGGGAGCAAAGTTCTTCAAGAAGATGTTTATTCCATATATCAGTTCTAATGAGAAATTCTTTCTCTTAATAATTATGATTAGTGAAATAGTACTTGATATCTGGAAATATGACTGATGGCACTGCTCTCCATAGTAACTCAATAGTAAAAGTTGTGTTTACTCTCTGTGTTGCTACATACTCTGAAATCCTGAAAGTCTTACCAATAAAAGCAGAAATTATTCCAACATGAGATAAAGCAATGATTTCATTTAATTAGACATCAATGTGGCTAGCTGGGCCATTAAACTCCTCATGCTTTGGAAAAAAATACCCAAAGACACTTGTATTCTTAAAAAAAATAGGAGTTACTTTACTGACTGGAGTAATTGATCCTGACACCTAAGAAGATATTTAAGTGCAATACCACAGTGGATATAAAGAATATGTCCAGAGTTCAGAGAAACCCTTATGGTGTTAGTATTAGCATGTTCTGTCAATAAATTCAGTGGAAAACTACAACAAACCAATCAACACAGGACTATTAATGACCCAGATCTTTCAGGCATGCTGTTTTGGCTTAAATATAAGGGAAAGAACCAGAGTCAAATAAGGTACCCACAGAGGTTAAAGGAAATTAATAATGGGTATAAAAAGAAACAGTGTTTGTACTATAAGACCTGTAACAGAAATGACTAGATTTATTCTAGTATGTATTTATTATTGTATTAGAAATGTATGCCTCTATGTGCTTATCTTTATAAATCTACGTATGTGTCATTTTTCTTTATCTTCTTGAATGAGAATTTCTGGAATAAAGCAGTGTCTGCAAAGGCTGATTGACGGATTAGAACTTTAGGGATGTCTAGTGAATGAAATGCTGCAGGTTCAGAGCCTAATTGCAATTTATGTTGATCTGTCTTTAGCCTACTAAACAGTCATTCCTTACCTCACTCTGTATTGTACCTAGCATCTTATCACTAAAAAATAAAACCAGCCCTAACATTCTAGAAGGTTTTAGAAAAACAACCTTTTGGAATGTATTAAAAACCCAAGTTTTTCATTAATCAAAGGATTAAAAGGCTCATCACATAGTATCTTAGGCCTGAAGCTAGGATATCCCTGCTTTACTATAGCCACCAACTGTACTCTTCTAACAATGTTTTTTAAACAACTTAATTTATGGCTTCCTTTGTTCTATTACTGTTAAAGCTATATGGAACTACTTCCACATTGGAACATAAACTCAGAGTAACATAAATCTATGATAACAGATCATGGTCATTCATATTTGGCTACATTATGAACTACTTTTTAGATGCATGTTTGCATTGACATCTTTTACCTTCTTGCTAAAAATATGAATACAATGGCATTATAATGAAATGTTATTAACTTTAAACCACATCAATTTCTTATAACTTAGAAAGAACAGTGAAAATAAAGCAACATATTCTTGTGGAAGATTTAGATTTTTCTCTGGATTTGTAAAGAGTAATTTTATCAGTTTATTTTCTTTGTTTGGAAAATATGAATGAATTCAGTAGATGCTAATGTGAACTAGTTTGATAGTGGTTGGATTTGAACCTGTAAATTACATTTGTCAGTTTGGGTAGGCAATTATTCTCTGAACTATTCCTGGAAAAGCAAATTCATATTCACTTACCCCAGATATATAAATAACAACAGACCTATTAAATAATTCTTCCTAAGACCAGCGTGTTAAGCCAAAGAGTTAATTTTGGGTACTCAAAGGGGTGTGGCTGAAAGGCATTAACAAGTATGTGGATAAATCACATGTGTTATACTAGTGAAGAAAATTCTTTTTATATTTCTCTCTGGATTTTGTCTATGCATCTTTGGGAATGTGTGGTGCCTCATGAGTACCTTCCACCCAGTAGAAGTTAACTGCTAATAAATCCTTGGTGATATAATGATGCCTTGGTGGGCACCTCCCACTAGCAATAGCTAACTGCCTACGAATCCTTGGGGAGGGGCAGTGCCTTATGAGGTATTCCACAATTAACAAGCAACTGTCTATAATTCCTCAAGAAAAGGCAGCCCTTATCTAAAACACAGTTATCATTAACTGCCTACATCTCCTTGGGGGTGTTCAAGACACAAGAGCCCTTCTTCTGCTATTGGGCTCAATGTGATGCTCTTCTACTAAGTGTAGTCACCACTTCAGGGATACTGAGATTATTTGGATAAATATCTACTTAATGTGGCTATTGTGGAAATCTCTCTCCAGTTACCACATGGCCATTGCTCTGTTGAACTCCCTGTTCAAGTAGAAGTCTAAGTAATATATGTAGGAATGATTTTTAAGAGTGATGGTTAAATGGCAGATAGAAGGAACATAAATCATATCAGGCTGAGTTAATTGATATGTGTTGGGGAAGTCCTGTGTATATGTCAATAAATTACTGCTGGCCAATAGGAATCTAGATAGGTGGGGCTAGGAGTCCAGGAGGATGCTGGGTAGGAGAAACACAAGAGAGTCGACATGTAACACCGGGTAGGAGCCCGGAAACTTCTCCGGTAAGAGACATACTTAGATTAACAATTATGGGGTAATTACTTAAGTCAGAGGTAGCCAGTAAGAAACAAGCAAGGCCAACAGCTTCATAATTAATACAGCGTCTTGTGTGTTTATTTGGGGACTACAAAGCGGCAGAGCCCAGGCGGCTGGCGGGTGATAAACCAAAGCGGCTAGCAAGAAAAAGCTTCTATTAACAGATATGGGCCCACTGATTGGATATTATAGGTTTAATATGAAAGCTCACACAGTTAAAAAAGATGTCAAAAGTTCATTTGAATTGTTCACTAAAGCTTTTGTAAAATGATGTCCACTTGAGGAATAGTTGGTTGGAGATGCTTGATATCTCATGAGTGGTAAGTAGTAAAACCAAGAGAAATTCAAAGCAATTCCACTAAAATCAGGAATAAGAAAAGGCTGTCCACTCTCTCCTTACCTATTCAATATAGTATTAGAATGTCTATCTAGAGCAATAAGACAACAGATGGAGTTCAAGGGGGGATACATATTGGAAATGAAGAATTCAAACTACCACCATTCACAGCTGATATGATAGTATGCATAAGTGACCCCAAAAATTCTACCTGGGAACTCCTCCACCTGATAAACACCTTGAGTAATGTGGCAAGATACAAGTTTAACTAAAAAATCAGTATCCCTCTTATATACCAATAATAAAGGAGTTGAGAAAGAAATCAGTGAACTATCACTCTTCACAATAGCTACAAATATAAAATATCTTGGGGTAACACTAACTAAACAAGGGAAAGACCTGTGTGATAAGAACTTTAAGTTCCTAAAGAAAAAAATTGAATAAAACATCAGAAAATGAAAAAATCTCCCATGCTTTTGCGTATGTAGGAAAAACATAATAAAAATGGCAACAGTAATGTATAGATTCAATGCAATCCCCATCATAGTCTCAACACAATTCTTCATATACATTGTGAAGAACAATACTCAAATTCATATGTAAAAACAAAAAGGCTCAGAATACCTAAAGCAATCCTATACAATAAAAGAGCTTCTGGAAGCCTCATTACCCCTGACTTCAAACTCTTCTATAGAGCTATAGTAATAAAAAACAGCTTTATATTGGCATAACAGACAGACAGATCAATGGAATCGAATTGAAGGCCCTGATACCAATGTACACACCTATGAAAAACTGATTTTTGACAATGAACTCCAATTTTGCCACAGTTCCTTTTGCCACAAATCTTCATGAGGAAGATGCAGAGACTAGGTAAAAGCTGAATGAATAGTGGATTTGTGTTAGAGCTGAGAAATCATGAATTATGGGATAGGATATTTCTAATCTTAAACTTATCTGATATTTCTTCTGGAAGAAAACATTCTTATCCTCATCAGGATATAAACATTTATTCCATCTACCATGAAACAAAATTTGCACTTCATGAACTTCTGATATGTAATTATAATTGAAAAGATAGCTCAAAACTATAACTTTAGAAAATTAAAAATTCATGGATATTCTTTTTGCCATCATTACTTACTTATCTTAGCCTGTTTGTATAGTACCCTTTAGAACTAACCACTTTTAGTTTCTGTTAAACTGCTTGCATCGTTGAAACCACCCTCACAGCATTTCAGCTGCTGAGCAAGATTACAGAACATAGTTTATGCCTTCAAAAACCCTAAGTTCTGGACACTCAGGATGATACTTTTGTCTGGGAAAAAGTGGTTAAGATCCCAGCTGGTTGTAATAATGGCTTTCAGTTAGATCTGAGTGATTATCATTGGTGAGCTATTGATGATTTAATAGGAATATACATTGTTTATAATATTTTAAGCTCATTTATACTTATGTATGAATGTGAGTATTCAAAGGATTGTGATAAACATTTATTCCGTACTTGAGGTCATAGGCAATGAAGTTTGAAATCCATTGACTTTTAATGATTGAACTGAAGGAAACACTGATGACTTAAAATTAAAGAAACAGAAGTCTAAATATATCTCTTTTTCTCAAGTAATAAATGAGATAATTTTAAACACAGAAAAAAATTCTTGGATAGACTATAATTTAATGAATTTTATAAGCTTAAAATGGTACATTTGTTTCATTTGCTTTCTCATAGAATTTATTGTGAGTCTTATTATAACTACTAACCTTCAACATTCACTGGTGCAAAGGAAACATTTATCTACTTACTAGCAATTCAAAAAGTTAATTATTGCTTTATCCAACTTAACATTCATTTTCATTGCCTCTGTTTGGTGTATCTCAAGGGAAAAACTGATAGTTCAGATTATTCATCTTCTAAATCCTTAAGAGTTCAGGAATTACCATGACAAAACCAGATTTACACAATTCATATCCACAAATTCAGCCCTACAGAAAGTTCTGGAAGGAAAATTCAAACCTAAGGAAGTTTACTACACTCAGGAAAACATAGGCAACATACAATCTCACCAAAAGGCAGAAACAGGGGGAAACCTCACAGACAATACCATCACAAAAAGAAATCCAAAACAGACAAGAATCGACAACCAATGGTCATTAATATCCCTCAATATCAATGACCTTAACTCACCTATAAAAAGACAAAAGCCTGCAGAATGGAAATGAAGACAGAATCCATTCTTCTGAAGCATACAAGAAACACACCTCACCGTCAAAGACAGATATTACCTCAGAGTTAAGGGTTGGGAAAAGATTTTCAAATCAAAGGGACCTAAGAAGCAAGGGGGTGTAGCATTCCTAATATCTAACTTTAGACTTCATATTAAAATTAATCAAAGATATGAAGCATGTCATTTCATATTCATCACAGGAAAAATCTATCAGAATGAAGTCTAAATTCTAAACATCTGTGCCACAAATACAAAGGCAACAACATTCATAAAGGAAACATTACTAAAACTCAAATCACATATTAAACCACACACACTTATAGTGGGAGACTTCATCACCCCACTCTTACCAATCCACTATACAGGACTACCAGACAGAAACGTGTCAAAGAAACAAAGGAACTAACAGAATTTATGACCCAATTTGGATTAACAGACATCTATATGACATTCCATCCAAGTACAAAAAAATATACCTTCTTGTCAGGGCCACATGGAACCTTCCCTAAAGTTGACCATACACTTGCAATAAAGCAATCCTCAATAGATACATAAATATTGGAATGACCACCTGTATCTTATCAGATGATCATGACTTAAAATTAGAATTCAACAACAACACAAATTGCAAAAAGCCTACAAACTCATGGAAATTGAAAAATATGCAATTGCATCCATCGTGGGTAAAGGAATAAAGAAATAAAGAAATCAAAGATTCCTAGAATTAAATGTAAATGAAGAGACAACATACCCAAACATATGGGACACACTGAAAGCAGTTATAAGAGGAAAGTTCATAGCACTAAATGCCCACATGAAGAAACCGGAAAATAGTCACACTAGAGAATTAATAGCACAACTGAAAGCTCTAGAACAAATGGAAGCAAACTCACCCTGGAGGAGCAGATGCCAGGAAATAATCAAATTGAGGGCTGAAATAAAAAATGTAGAAAGTAGGAAAATAATACAAAAAATCAATATGATGAAGAGTTTTGTCTTCAAGAAAATGAGCAAGATACACAAACCTTTATTGAAACTTACCGAAAGGCAAAGAGGGAACATGCAAACTAACAAAATCAGGAATGAAAAGGGGGAAATAACAAAAGACACTGGGGAAATTCAGAGAATCACCATGTCATATTTGAAACCTTGTACTGCACAACATTGGAAAATTGAAAAGAAATGGATGATTTTCTGGATAGATATCACTTACCAAAATTGAATCAACACCAGAAAACAATTTAAATATACCTATATCCCTTAATGAAATAGAAGCACCCATTAAAAGTCTTCCAACCAAAAAAAGTCCAGGACCAGATGTTTTCAGCCCTGAATTCTACTATAAATTCAAAGACATAATACCAATGTTCTTCAAATTGTTCCACACAATAGAAACAGAAGTGTGATTGCCAAACACTTTACATAAGGCTACAATTATATAGGTATCCAATCCACACAAAGACACAACTTATAGATCCACAGAACAGTCTCCCTCAAGAGCACTGATGCAAAAATACTCAATAAAATACTCGCAAATCAAATTCAAGTACACATCAAAAAATCATACCCAGTGATTAAGCAGGCTTCAACTCAGGGATGCAGGGATGGTTCAACATATAAAAATACATCAATATAATCCACCATATAAACAATCTGAGAAAAAGAAACCACATGATCATCTCACTAGATGCTGAAAAATCCTTTCACAAAATCAAACACCCCTTCATGATAAAGGTCTTGGAGATATCACAGATAACAGGAACATACCTGAACATAATAATAAAGGCAAGATACAACAAACCAACAACTAGTATCAAAGTAAATGGCGAGACACTCAAGGCGATTCCTATAAAATCAGTAACTCTGTTTATCTCTTCAATATTGTACAGTTCTTGCTAGAGTAACAAGAAAACAAAAGGAGATAAAGGGAATGCAAATTGGAAAGGAAGAAGTAAAACTTTCACTGCTTGCAGATGATATGATAGTCTACATAAGTGATTGATCTGAAAACTTCTACCAGGAAACTCCTACAGCTGATAAACCTAAGCAAAGTGACAGGATACACAATTAACGAAAAAAAATCAGTAGTAGCCCCAATATATATAGCTAAGAAAGAAATCAGAAAAAAAAATCACCCTTACAATAGCCAAAACAACATAAAAATATCTTTGGATAACTCTAACCAAACAGGGGAAAGACCTGTATGAAAATAACTTTGATTCATTAAAAAGAGACCCTACCCAGAGTGAAATGACAGACTCTAGATACCCCCTATGTGGAAGGATTTGGCAATAGGGTGGGAGGCTGGGGGGAAGGGGAGTGTGGGAGGAGGGAAGGGAGAGGTAACTGGGATTGACATGTAAAAGAAGCTATTTAAAATTAAAATAAAAAATGATAAAAGAAAGAAAAAAAGAAGTTGAAGAAGATATCAGAAAATGGAAAGATATCCCATGGTCTTGGATAGGTAGGATCAACATAGTAAAAATGGCAATCTTACCAAAAGCAATCTACAGATTCAATGCAATCCCCATCAAAATCCCAGCATAATTCTTCACAGGTCTTGAAAGGAAAATCTCAACTTAATATGGAAAATCAAAAGACCCAGGATAACCATAACAAACCTGTACAAAAGGATATTCAGGAGGAATTACCATCACTGACTTCAAGCTCTATTATAGAGCTATATTCCTGAAAAAAGCTTGGTATTGGCACAAAAATATACAGGTAGACCAATGGAATGGAATTGAACACAATGATATTAACCCACACACCCCCGAACACCTGGTCTTTGATAAAGAATTTAAAATTATACAATGGAAAAAGGAAAGCATCTTCAACAAGTGGTGCTGGCATAAATGGATGCTGGCATGTATAAGGCTACATATAGATTCATTTCTATAGCCATTCACAAAACTTAGGTCCAAATGGATCAAAGACCTCAACATAAGTCCATTCACACTGAACCACTTAGAAGAGTAAGTTGGAGGTACCCTTGAATGAATTGGCACAGGAGAAGGCTTCCAGAATATAACACCAGTAGCACAGACACTGAAATTGGCAATTAATATATGGGACCTCCTGAAACTGAGTTGCTTCTGTAAGGCTAAGGAAACTGTCAACAAGATAAAATGGCAGCCCACGGAATGGAAAACCATATTCATCAACCCACAGATGACAGAGGGCTGATCTCAGAATTTACAAAGAACTCAAGAATCAAGTCTCCAAAACACCAAATGATCCAATTAAAAAGTGGGTACAGAACTAAATAGGAATTCTCAATAGAGGAGTCTAATATGGCTTACAGACCCTTAAGAAAGTGCTCAGCATACTTAGCCATCAAGGAAACGAAATTCTAAAACCCTTAGAGATACCATCTTACACCATTCAAAATGGCTAAAATCAAAACACCAATGACAGTTTATGTTGGTGAGGATGTGGAGAAAGGGGAACACTTTCACTGCTGGTGAGAGTACAATCTTGTACAGCCACTTGGGAAATAAATGTGGAGATTACTCAGGAAAATAGGAATCAGTCAAATAAGATCCAGCATTCTACTCTTAGGTCTTTACCCAAAACATGCACATTAATACAATAAGCACATTTGTTCAACTCTGTTCATAGCAGCATTATTTGTAATAGGCAAAACCTGGAAGGAACCTAGATGCCCCTCGACTGAAGCGTGGATAGAGAAAATATTTTACTGTTACAAAATGGAGCAAAAAAATGGAATCTTGAAATTTGCAGGCAAAGGTACGGCACTAGAGGAAACCACCCTGAGTGAGGTAACACAGTCACAAGAAGCAAACACGATATGTACTCTCTCATATATGAATTTTAGACATGGAGCAGGGGATTTCCAGCCTACACTCCCACTGCCAGAGAGTCTGAGAAACAGCGAGGATCCTAAGAGAGGTATGCATAGTACCCCAGAGAAGGGTGATGGGACAGGATCCCCTGAGCAGATAGGGTGCATGAGGGGATGGGAGAGGGAGCTGGAAAACAGAGATGGGAGAACAGGAGGGGAGAGGAGGACATGGGAGAGCAGGAAGGTGGAGTCAGAGGAATAATGAATGAGAGTAAGATGAGAGATACCATAATAGAGGGAGCCATTTTAGATTTGAGAAGAGATCTAGCACTAGTGCGGTTTCCAGAGATCTACAAGAATGACAACTAGCAATAATGGAGTGGCTACCTTAATTGCCCTCACTGGAGTCTTCATCTCATGGCTGATGGAAGCAGAAGCAGACAGCCACAGCTAAACACTAACCTGAACTCCTGGAACCCACTTACAGAGAGGTAGGAGTGGGTCAAAACTGGGCTGGAGAAATCTACAGAAAGAGCTGACCTAAACAAGGGGGAGTTCATGAACCCGTCTCTGAATGTGAGTGTCAGTGAGGAGGTTATAACAATCTATGGGGCCTTATGTAATAGATAAGTATTTATCCCTGGCATACAAATGAACTGTGGGATCACATTCCACATGGAGAGATTCTCTTTAAACCATGGGCACATGCCCCTGATGACATGACAGACTCTGGATATCCCCCATGGTTTTCCTCACCTTCCCTGTGGAGAGGTGTCAGTTTGGGGTGGGGGACTTTGGAGGTTGCTGGGGGTGGGGAGGAGGGGAGAGAGAGAGAGACAGAGACAGAGACAGAGACAAAGACAGACAGAGACAGAGAGAGACAGAGAGCTATGCCTGACATGTGAAGCAGGCTTATCTCTAATTAAAATTTTTAAAACAATCACAAAAAATGAATTCAGGAATTATATGGAATTATCTAGCCATGACATTTTATATCATTGTCAAGGCAATAATTCCATTTTACATTGCCACAAAGAGTCTTGTTTTAATAATGCTAGTCTTTAATCACACAGTGTTTCTTAGTAAATCAACAAATAACTGAAAACAAAAAGAAACTTAAGGTTATTTACATGACTGTGTTAAGTAATTTATTTGTGGTATAGGATTATAGGGAAACTGGTGCTAACATTGATTTATTGGGCAGCAATTTTCTCACCCAATTCTTTCTGCTAGTGAAATCTCTTGAGATAAGGGAGACATAGTTTTCCCAGAGGCATTAGGCATATTGAGCAATGACTACAAATTTCTTAGCCACAGTAGATCTCATGCCTTGATAATATTGACTGTCCAATTACCTTTTCTTCTCTCAGAGCCCCCTCTCACTTGTCTACTTTATTTTCCCAAATGGCTTGCTTCCAGTATATTTATGGTGCTTTTGTGGGTTAAATGTTCCACGTATGAGAGAAAATATGTGATATTTTGTGTGATATTTGTCTTCCTGACTTTACTTCGAGGAGCATTTAAATAGTCGACAAAAATATAAATTCATTAAACCTACTCAGGTCCTGGATGAGGAGTGAATGATGAACTCCCTGTATCCAAAGTCTATTGGCAATTAATTGTTATGTGTATAAGGGCATGTCATTTTCTTCTGTGAATCGTTACTAAAAAGTATTAGCTATCCCATGTTCCAGTAAGTCACACCCTATCATTCTCATTTAACCAAAGATGATCAAAATCAGTGGGGAAGGAGAGGGACCTGGAATGGATTTGTAAAGTATGATTTTTTTTTTAATTTAAATGAAAAAATGTAAAAGGAAAAATATTTTTCTTCATGGGAGTCTGACTTGGGAACCAAACTTCTCTTAAGGGTAGACTGCCAGACCAGTAGTAGATGGACAACAGAAAAGAAATAAATCGCATCTTTTGAGGTTCGTTGTCTCATAATGTCAGGACTCTTGTTTTCGTTTTTTCAATGACAAGGCTTTAGGGATGTGATTACAGCATGAGATACCTGACTTAAATATTAATGACTTGAAGGGCTGATCTTTTGGTGTCATAATTGGGAGGTAAGGAAAATTAGGAAATAGGGTGTGATTAGAGGAACTAGATCACAGAGAGTGTCCCTTACAAATGTATGTGTTTCTCCTAGCGCCTTCATGTCTGTCACACTTTGGGATGAGCAGTTTTACTAAAGTGCATACTTCTGAAATATACATTACCTTATCAAGTGGAAGCAATGGAGGCAATAGACATTCACAGAAACCATTAAAACTGAAAGAAAAAATGTACCCAGGAATGGATGAATGACTTAGTAAAGTGCTTGTTGATTTAGCATAAGGAACTATGTTTAGACCCATAGTATGCAGATAAAAAGTGTGGGAACACCAGACCTTGAGCAGAGACCCCCTTCCCCTTCTGCCTGGGAGTAGGCAGCTGTAAGACAATGTTTAGTAAAAACATGTTTACTAAAAACGATACAATAACTTCCTGGAAAAGGCCTTCCCACGAAAACCGCCCTGACCTCGACCTTGTCAAAAGACTAAACTGCACCTTCAAACCCACACACATCCACCTCTGGTGTCAGAGCAGAACCAGCCAGGGGAGAGGAGAGAGCAGAAGCTTCTCTGGTGGGAGCCTTTCTTAGGAAGTTTTCTTGAACCTTTTTGGAGCCTGTTTAAAGTTTTCTTTACATCGTTGATTGAGTCTCTGTGTTGTCAATCCCCGACACCCTCCGCACGTTCTCGGACACAGGCCGTGCAGCAGACGTGACAAAAAAGTCAGGTGTAGTGGCAGGTACCAAACAATTTGTTTATAACAATTCCTAATCTACTCAATTTGGAGAGATAAATATGGTTCTCAAAATACTGTGTAGAAACTCCACATTGAAAAGTTCCCACTGTGCAAATGAAGGTAACTATAATCTCATGCAAATAATGACAATTCAGGAGGATATTGGGGCAGAAGGATCTGCAACTCAGGCCAGCATGGAATGCTTAATGAGGGTGAAGATAACATTGATTACATAGTGAAAATAAATAGCATTAAGTACATAGAAATTCTTCCTCAAAAAAAAAAACTGCCTCCATTAGTGCTTGGTGGTACTGCTTGCCATTAGATCTTAATGTCAGCACAGCTTTGTCTTGCTTTAATTCCCAGATCTAATTTAAAGATTGTTTAGGAAAATCTAACCTCAAACTGATCTGATAGTTTTCCCAGCACCTCAACTCCCATGCTCTCCAGCATGTTGCAGCAAGCCCTTCTTACTCGCAGCCCGCCTTCCCACATTTCATCCATCTTTCCTCCTCACCCTCATTCCCAAACTCCCGTCCATTTATCCTTCCTCACTTTCCAAGTCCCCCAAACCCAATCCATGAGCCATTATGACCTTTACGTCCACCTTCCCCACATCCAGCCCATCTGTCCTTCTCCTCTTCCCTACCCTCTCTATGCCACACAATCCATCCTTCTCACTCTTCTCCCTACCTCTTGCTCATGCCACCCATCTTCCCCTCTCCTTACTCTCACCCCCATCTCCCCGCCATCTGCCCTTCTCTCACCTCCACACACCCAATCCATTTGCCCTTCTCATTCTCACTCCCCATCTGCCCTTATCCCACTCACTTCCTCTTCTCTTCCACCTGGAAACCCCTCTCCTAGTTACCCTAGTCTGAAAACTGTACGGTGTTTATCTAGAAAAGACTGGAGAGGGATAACTTCAATCAAAGTAATAAATGAAACACAATAGATAAAGAAAACCGCAAGGTTTATTATTATGATCATGATATTGCATGTCGAAATTACATGGCATATTTCTGGGTCCACTCCCGAGCTAATTTATTATACTCCTCTAAATCTGTGTGGTAAACCGTCGCAACTTCAGGATCCAGAGGATCGTCTGGGTTTGGATCGCACAGTAGAGAGCAAATAGAAAGTAGTACATTGGAAATTGTGAGTGCCGGTGACCACTTAGAACTCAAGATGTCGAGGCAGATACTCCCCTTTTTGCTTATGTTAGGGTGAAAGATTCGGGTAATGAAAGAAATTTGGGGGGGCCGGTAGGGGTAATTGAATGGGAAGTGGATTGAGAGGAAAAATACTCCTCCCTGGTAGGGGCTGTCTTCTGGACCCATTATAGTTGCTTGCCAGTGGAGCAGGTCATCTGCTACCGGCCCTGCAGAACATTGGGCCGGGGGATCTTGATTCATGGCAGACAACTCCTTCCGAATTCTCTCAAGTGCAACCTTCTCCATAGTAGGTTGAACTATCTTCTGGGGCAGCCTGTGATGACTCTGCTGAGCCTAGGATATAGAGAGAGATGAGAAGATGATATATGATTAGGCTGAGTCAAGTTATTAAGGCATAATTCAGAGACGGAAGAGGCAGGCGGAGAGCCAAGGGCTGGAGACCTTAGCTCCTCAATTCTACCTGAAGATTTTGGGTCAGGATCTGGAAAATCCGGTGGTGTTGCTGGGAGACTGTGATCCCAGGCGGCAGAACAACCTCTAGGAGGCACAACTCCGCAGAGCATTCAAGAACAGGAGCACTCAGCGGCCTCCTGCTGGCGATATTGCGGGAGAACAGACTTGAATGTCTGGATAGCTGTTCCAGAGTACACTGTGAGGTCACAAAGAACAAAATGATGAGTGATAGACACGTGGGCCAGCGTGGGGTCAACGTGGGGTCATGTGGGTGGAGCTTGGATGGTCAATAAAGAGTCACTATGGAGTCAGCATGGGTGTTAACTTTAGAAAATTTGCTAGAGGAGCATAAGCAAGCAAGTAAAAGTGACTGAAGCTGGCTGTGCCTCAGGGCCTCTCTCAGCTTTTCCTCTTTGAGCTGATAAATAGTGAATGTCTTCAACTCATTCAGAATAAATCAATCAATTCCCCTCGACTCATTACAATGGCTTTTTAATTTTTATATTTAAGTTGAACACACTATGGTCCTTAATTTTATATATTTTCTAAGGAGGGTACTCTCTAGTGTAAAGAACTTTGGGGAAATTAATATTGAGATAGCCCTTTATGAAGTAACTATTGGTTATATTTTTATAAATTTTAATATAAATTAATGTCCACAAAAATTCAACTTTGAAATCCAAAACCTAAGTTTCAATGAAATTTTGACTGCAAAGGGAGAGGGAAAAAATAAGTTAATGCTTTCGATAGCATTTGAAAGCAATGAATTTAATGTCACTATAGTTATAACTTATAATATAACACTGCATCTCAATTATAAATCATTGAATGACTAATATCTCTTAATTTTTACAAAGCCTTCTTGTAAAGGGTCTATCATAGGGCATATTTGTATATGTACACTTTTTGATTCTGGAATATTCTCATATTTGTCTGATTGTCTTCCACTGGTACTTATAAAGAGTGCATTCCAAACCCTTAACTAGTTACTTCTCAGTCATAAGGACATTGGCATTGATAATGAGCTAAGACAATTTGGAAATGAGGAAGAGGAAAATGTGACATGAAAGTAGGTTAATTTTTGTATCTTGAGGGATTTAAGAAAGTTAAAGCATTATTATGTGCTTCCCATGGGATTTTGTAAGCTGCATTAACTTATTTTCATGTACAGAAAACCTGCATTTCTCCAAACCCCTTTCTTGCAGGGGGTGTTTAGTGAAAATGTGACAAACCTTTGTAAAAAAAGAAAACAATGATTTATTTACTAAAAAGAGGTATACAGAAATGGGAAGATTGGGGATATATTGTAGTTTTCTTTCTTTTTACTCTATTTTTTTAAAAAGGTCTTACTATGTCTCCCTGACTTTCTGGCCTCAGACTCACTATGTAAGTAGACCAGGCTGGCCTACATGTCACACCGGTCCATTGCTACTGCCTCCAATAGAATACTTGATTCTTATTTACAATTAAGATATTCCATGTGTAGGTATATATGTGTGTTCATCATTGAAATATTATTAATTAAAATAGTAATATAAAGTGTTTTTGCATTTCATTTCAATTAGAAAGAATTTTATTTTATGAATAAATCCCAGTTCCCTCTCCCTCCCATCCTCCCATGTACCACACTGACCCAACATACCATCACCCATCCATTATTCAGGGAGGATGAGGTCTTCCATGAGGGATCATCAAACTCTATCAAGTAACTTGAGGCAAGGCCTAGGCCCTCCCCTGTGTATCTAGGCTAAGTGAGTATTACCCCCATTGTAAATGGGCACCTGAACTCTGTTCATGCAATAGGGACACATCCTGGTTCTTTTGCAAGTGGCCCATAGACTGCCCAGGGCTCCTACCCATGCTCAGGGGACCTAATTTGGTCATATGTTGGTTCCCTAAGCTGTCAGACTGGGGTCCAGGAATTCCCACTTGCTTAGATTAGCTGTTTCTTTGGGTTTTCCCAGTGTGGTCTTGACCCATTTGTTGGTCACTCATCCCTCTTTGTAACTGGATTTCAGGAGTTTATCTCAGTGCTTATCTGTGGATCTCTGCTTCTGCTTGCATCAACTACTAGATGAAGGCTCTAGGATGGCATTTAATGTAATGATCATTCTCATTATAGGGGAAGGGCATTTAAAGTAGCTTCTCCACTATTGCTTAGGTGTGTAGTTTGGGTCATCCTTGTGGATCTGTGTACAATTCCCCAGTGCCAGATTTCTCTTTAAACCTATAGTGGTTCCCGCTATTGATATGTCTCTTTTCTTGCTCTCTACTATTGCTTTCCTAACTTAATCTTCCTGATCCTCTATGTTCTTCTCAACCCTTCTCTTCTCCCATCCTCTTTCTTCTGCCTCCCTCACCTGCCCCCATGCTCCCAATTTGTTTAGTGGCTCTTGTCCTTTCTGCTTCTCTAGGGGACCATGTCTGTCTCTCTTATGTTCCTCCTCATTTCTTGGCTTCTCTGGAGTTATGAATTATAGGCTGCTTTCTCTGTGTCTAATGTCTATATATGAGTGAGTACATACCCTGTTTGTCTCTCTGTGACTGGGTTACCTCACTTAGGATGGTTTCTTTTGGTTCCATCCATTTGCCTGTAAATTTCAGGACTCCAATATTTTTTTTCTGCTGAGTAGTACTCCATTATGTAAATGTACCACATTTTTTCTATCCATTATTCAGTTGAGGGGCATCAAGTTTGCTTCCAGTTTCTGGCTATTGTAAGTAATGAAGTCATGAACATAGTTGAACAGATGTCCTTGTTGTATGAATGTGCAGCCTTTGGGTATATGCCTCAGACTGTAAGTACTGGATGTTGATGTAGACTGGTTCTCATTTTCCAGAGAACAGATCATACTGATTTCCAAAGTAGCTGTACAAGTTTACCCACCCACCAGCAGTGGAGGTGTGTTCTCCATTCTCCAAAGCCTCTCCAGCATAAACTCTTATTTGTGTTTTTGATTTATGCCATTCTGAAGGATGTAAGATAATATCTCAGAGTTGTTTTGATTTGCATTTCTCTGATGGCTAAGGATGTTGAAGAATTTCTTAAGTGTCTTTCAGCCATTTTAGATTCCTTTCTTGAGAATTCTCTCTTTAGTTATGCACCCAACTTTTTAATTGAATTATTTGGTATTTTGGTTACTAGTTTCTTGAGTTCTTTGTACATTTTGGAGATCTTTTCCCCTTATGTGGGGGGCCATTTTGTCTTGTTGACTGTGACCTTTGCCTTACAAAGCTTCTCAGTTTCAGGAGGTCCCATTTATTAAGTGTTAATCTCAGTGTCTTTACTAATGGTGTTATGTTCTGGAAGTTGTCACCTGTGCCAATTCATTCAATGGTACCTCCCACTTTCTCCTCTAAGAGTTTCAGTGTGGCTAGATTTATGTTGAGGCCTTTTATCCATTTATACTTAAGATTTGTGCATGGCGATAGATATAAATCTATCTGCAATCTTCTACATGTCTGCATCCAGTTAATCCAGAAACATTTTATGAAGATGCTCTCTTTTTTCCATTGTATAATTTTACATTCTTTGTCAAATATCAGGGGTTCATAGGTGTGTGGGTTAATATCAGGGTCTTCAACTGGATTCCATTGGCCTACCTGTCTGTTTTTGTGCCAAAATAAAGCTGTTTTCATTACTATCACTCTATAATAAATCTTGAAGTCAGGCATGGTGATGTCCCCTGAAGTTCCTTATTGTATAGGTGTGTTTTGACTATCCTGGGTCTTTTGTTCTTCCACATTAAGTTGAGATTTTTCCTTTCAAGGTCTGTGAAGAACTGTGTTGGGATTTTGATAGGGATTGCGTTGAATCTGTGGCTTGCTTGTGATAAGATTGCCACGTTTACTACATGGATCCTACCTATCCAAGAGAATGAGAGATCTTTCCATTTTCTGATATCTTCTTCATTTTCTTCATTAATGACTGAAACTTCTTATTGTACAGGTCTTTCACCTGTTAGGTTAGAGTTACCACAAGATATTTTATGTTGTTTGTGACTATTGTAAAGGGTGATGTTTCTCTGATTTATTTCTCAGCACATTTATTGTCTATATATATATAGTGGGGCTACTGGTTTTTTAGTTAATCTTGTATCCTGCCACTTTGGTGAAGGTGGTGGCAGGATCTAGAATTTCTCTGGTATAATTTTTTGTATCACTTCTGTCAACTTTCATATCATCTACAAAAAGTGAAAGTTTGACTTCTTCCTTTCCAATTTTTATTCCCTTGATCACCCTTTGTTGTGTTATTGCTCTATCAATAATTTCAAGTACTATATTGAAGAGATATGGAGAGAGTGGGCAACCTCTTGTTCCTTTTTTTAAAGAAATCACACTGAGCTTCTCTCTGTTTAAGCTGATGTTGTGTATCTGTTTGCTGTATATTGCCTTTATTATATTTATGTACGTTCCTGTTATCCCTGATCTCTCCAGGACCTTTATCATTAAGTGGTGTTGAATTTTGTTGAAAGCATTTTCAGCATCTAATGAGATGATCATGTGATTTTTTTCAGATTGTTTATATGGTTGATTACATTGATGGATTTTCATATGTTGAACCATCCCTGCATCCCTGGGATGAAATCTCCTTAGTCATGGACGATGATTTTTCTGATGTTTCCTTGGATTCAATTTGCCGGTACTTTATTGAGTTCATGTAAGAGCTTGGTCTGTAGTTCTCTGTCTTAGTTGTGTTTTGTGTGGTTTGTGTAGCAAGGTAATTGTAGCCTTGTAAAAAGAGTTTGACAATGGTCCTTCTGCTCCTATTGTGTGGAACAATTTGAGGAATAATTGTATTAGCTTTTCTTTGAATTTCTGTGGGGTGGTGGTGTCCCACTATAAGTGTGTGGTGTTTAATGTGTGATTTTAGTTTTAGTAACTTTTCTTTTAGGAATGTGGATGCCTTTGTATTTGGTGCATAGATGTTGAAATTGATACTTCATCTTGATGGATTTTTCCTGTGATGAATATTATATGGCTTTCTTCACCTCTTTTGATTAATTTTGGTTTGAAGTTTAACTTGTTGGATATTAGGATACCTACACCAGCTTGATTCTTAGGGCCATTTGATTGGAAAATCTTTTCCCAACCTTTCACTCTCAGTTAATGTCTGTGTTTGAAGGTGAGGTATATTTCTTGTATGCAGCAGAAGGATGGATTTTGTCGTCGTGTGCATTCTATTAGCCTGTGTCTTTTTATAGGTGAGTTAAGATCATTGACATTGAGGGATATTAATGACCATTGATTGTTGACTTTTTTATTTGCTTTTGGTGGGGATATTTTGTGTGAATTATTCCCCTATTTCTGACTTTTGATAAAGTGTGATTATCTATTTGTACTTGTGAGTGTAGTTAATTTCCTTGGGTTGGAGTTTTCTTACCAGACCTTTCTATAGGGCTGGCTTTCTGAATATGTATTTTGTAAATCTTATTTTGTCATGGAATGTCTTGTTTTCTCCATCTGTAGAGACTGAGAGTTTTGCTTGGTATAGTCATCTGGGCTGCTATCCGTCTTCTCTTAGCATTTGTGGAACATCTATCTAAGACATTCTGGCTTACAGAGTTTCCATGGAGAAGTCAGGTATAATTTTGATAGGTCTCCCTTTATATGTTACTTGGCATTTTTCCTTTTCTTTTCTTAATATTTTTCTTTATTCTGTATGTTTGGTGTTTTGATTATTATGTGGCAAGGGAACTTTATTTTGGTCCAGTCTATTTGGTATTCAGTAAGCATCTTGTACTTTCATAGGCATGTCCTTCTTCATGTTGGGAAAGTTTTCATCTATGATTTTGTTTAATATGATTTCTGCACCTCTTCTATACATATTATGCTTAGGTTTGGTCTTTTCATGGTGTCCCATATTTCCTGGATATTTTGTGTTAAATATTTGTTAAATTTAAGATTTTCTTTGCTCGATGAATATATTTCCTCTAGTTTATCTTCCGCACCTGATATTCTCTCTTCTATCCTTTGTTTTCTGCAGGTTATGCATGCTTGTGTAGTTTCTGATTATTTTATCAAGTTTTCTATTTCCAGCATTCCCTCAGTTTGTATTTTCTTTATTGTCTCTAGTCCAGTTTTCAGGTCTTGAACTGTTTCTTTAATCTCTTTGATTGTCTTTTCTTTGCTTTCTTTAAGAGATTTGTTGATTTCTTGCATTTTTTGTTTTGTTTTTTTCTTCCATTTCTTTAACAGAGTTTCTCATATCCTCTTTGAGGGTCTCTATCATTTTCATGAAGTTGTTTTTAAGGTCATTCTCTTCTGTTTCATCTGTGGTGGGATGTTCAGGTCTTGATGGTGTAGAGTCCCTAGCCTCAGTGGGGTCATATGAGTCTTTCTGTTGTTGGATGTATTCTTATACTGTCATCTGTGTATCTCCTCTTCCAGTGGTTACAGGTGAATTCTCTTCTCCTGGTGGGTATGGTTTCAAGCCTCTATCCTCTCCTTTCTCTTGGAGTGTGCAGGGGCAAGACAGGATATGGAGCTGTTGCAACAACAACTGATTCACAAATTATCCTCTCCATTTATGGAGTAATCTGTTACTAATGAAGGAAAACAAAAGTATGTTGATATTCCTGACCTTTGCGTCCCAGAATACAGTTGGGTAATTGACCATGGGATTCTCCATCAAGGAGATTAAATTCTAGTTAACTTTGAAATGGCCTCAGCATGAATTTAAGATGGGGGATCCTCTACACTGTCTAGCCCCATCCAGAAAGAAGGTACTAATTCTATCTACTTTTGTTTTAATGAGCAAAAATTTTGCTATTTTTACAAATAACAAATATTTTGGTTTTTTAATGAATTCATTCTTTGATGATTTTATGAACATATATAATAGACACTGAACACATTCAGATGATTTATTCAGACTCCTCATTCCTGTCTAATTTTTCTTCCTACAAGTCAAATTTCAAATTTTCCTTTCTCTAGCTTCATTCTTACTTTTGTTTTGAAACGCAATAAGTTTAGCCAGAGCTTTCAGTATGAACACGAGTGTAGACCATCCATTGGAACATGATCCTATCAACCATTCGAGTGGGTGTTTACAGGCTCATTTAAGTGCAGGCCCATTTTAGGCCACTTGCACTGCTGTGAGTTCATGATTATAAGGACAATATCATGGCCAGAAGACAGTAATTAACTGTCCTTATCCTTTTTGTCCAGCTCTTATATTCCTTCTGTTGTATCTTCTATGAGATTTATTGAGCCTTGAATGAAGTGACACAGTTCTCCCATTTAGAGCTCTGTGCTCAGAACTTACTTGTTTTCTGCATTTTGACTAGCCATGCATCTACATTCACCACTTTCACTGCAAAAGGGAAGCATATCTGGTCAAAATTCATATCAACAGTTGTTTGTGGGTATAAACATAAATTTTTTCAAGAGGTTCCCTAGAGCCTATCAGCCCCACAGACATGGGATCTTGACCAGGTTTAGAGTCCCAGACATCGATTTCCTTTTATGTAGCAGGCTTAAAATCCAATCAAGAAGAAAATGGTTACCTCTAGCAATTGTAATGTCACAAAATCACTTGTTAGCGTATCTTCCTTTCTAGGTCAATATTGAAATATTCTGGTTAAAGCGTTGGATGATTTTGTTTTTCCTCAGCTGTCTGCCTAGCAATTTTGGGAACTATGAAAGCTAAGAATTAGAGAGGAAGTGTCTAGTGAAGTCCCAGTAAAATTTCTCTGTGTCTTATATGCAAAGTTTATAGTATCCTCAGCATTAGTATTGTAGAATCTAGAGATTGTGTGCAAACATGAGCAATGCTAACAGTGCATGTTATTTTGGAGAGCCTGTGGAACCTTTTTGACTAACAGCTCATAGGGAAGTATCCTACAGTAGGCTTTGGGTTTCTTGTTTGTTCACTATTCGTATGTGAATTATCTACCCATGTAGGAATCTCCATTTAATATTCATATATATTTATTCTTTGAGAATATCATGCATGGATATAATATATTTTGATAATATCCAACTCCCTCTGATCCCATCCAACTCTTTCTTGGCTCACCCACCACATCATCCTCACAACTGCATGTCTTCTACTTTTTTTATATTTATTTCACCTAACACACTGAGTTCAATTAGGGTTGTCGATATACACATGTATATAGGGCCATTCATTGGCTCGTAGATAACCTATAAGGGAACACAACCCTGAAAAACACCTACTCTCCTCCCCAGTAAGTGCCAATACCTCCTCAGTTAGAAGTGGTGTCTGGAAGGTCCATCTCCCAGTCATGCTGGTGTGCTTACTGACTTGATCTTGTGACGGTCTTGTGTAGATAACTACATTTACTTTCAGTTCATGAATGCAATGACATTTTCATGTTGTGAAGTCAGTGTTTTCATAACAGTCTTCCTGGTCTCTGGCTCTTGACATCTCTCCAACTCCTTTGCTATGATGATTTCCTGAGCCTTGAGGGAACAGCATGTGACATGGATATCCCATTTGAGGCTGAGCACTGAACAGACATTTATTGCTTGCATTTAATCAGTTGTAAATCTCTCCATTGACTGCCATTCACTATAAAATGAAGGTTCTCTGGTGAGATTTGATAATTGGACTAGTGTATAAATTATAAGGATATGTATGCAGAAGGCAGGTTATTGCAATATTCACATATTAAAATAACATTAACAGATTCTCCTCTGAGGTTTATGACCTCCCCAGCCATTATTTCTTCTATGCTTCTATGTCATGAAACTTAAATGTATTCAGAGTGTACTTGATCTCTCTCATTAAAATCCATGGTGTTATTGTTATAAGTTCTAGCTTCTTGGTGTTCCTTCAGTCTCCTCACCTTTTTGTGTTCTTGTATTCACAGATATTATAAAGTAATTCCAGAGCTTCAGGAATGTTCCAAATACCTCATTTTTATAACTTAGTCTTCCTATGGGTATTAGCATATTTTATATAAGATAAGGAGATACAATTTATAGAAAACATGAAATAATTGATTGAGATTACAGGTACTAATCTGAAGTCTTTAATATTATTATTATAAAATCATTTGAATTTATTGTAACATGGTTTGCTTATCCATTGTGGTTAATGAAACTGAAAATTGTAGCTAGCTAGCTATGTTCCTATCCTAGGTTTTCCACTGACTAGCTGTGAGACTATGAATAGTTTATTTAAACTGCTCATCCTTCAGCTCCCTTCATCTGCAAAGTATTAGCAAAAAATTTTAACTTGTGATTTGAAGGATATTATTAGTTTATGTAAAAACTACTTGAGACAACATCAGTCTATAATAAGTGTTATATAATAGTTGATATTTAAGTAAAGTAAAAATGTCATATTCTCTGGATGACATAGGAAAAATGATGACAAGATATTTTCTGAGTAGAATGCATTTGTTGTTTTTATCACAACAATAACAAAATTGACAACATTGCTTCAAATATACTATTCCAAAACCAGATATCAGAAAAAATAGGTAAATTTACAACTATGCAACAATTATTGGATACAAATCTAAAAATCACACTTAGTGATTCAATAAGGTATTATGAACCTGCTTTATAAACGGATTATAAAATTTAGTTAGTATATACATGTTAGTTGTCACTATTTTCCTATTAACAATTTATTTATGCTCAGTAATAGCAATGTTTTAGTTTTTTGACAAGGAAAGTGTTTACTATATATCATTTGAAAATTACTAAAATTCACCTGAATGTAGGTATAAGATGCACTTTGGTATGAAGCAATAGAAAGTGGTAACAAAATTGCTATGTGACACATTTTGAAAAGAAAGTATAACAATGATTTTTTGCTATATAGAATAAGAGAACCATGGGACATATTACTTCTTACTTAGAGAAAAAGAAATAATTGAGAAAAAAATGTGATTTTTAAAAAGATTTTTATCAAATAATTGTTTCATATTTGTAGCTGCCCTTTCTGGTAGTTGAACTTGAAATAGCATATTTAGGGGGAGGTTTTACAAGATATTCCTGCTATCAGTCAATCTATTTTTAAAAGTAGATTCTTAACAACAAGACTAATGTGTCTTATTTAAACTTTCATTGAATAGACTTTTTTCTTCCTGACATCACATCCTGCAAATACAAATAAGAACTGGCTGTGAGAAAGTGATAGTGGACTTGGTTAATATTATCTTAAATTGCTTTGGTGTGTTGTTTACAAACACTAGGTTGCAAGTTATCAGTTATGAATATTTCATTGTTCTTTTACTGGATGTTTTGGAGTAGGATATAAACATGAAATCAGGTCTTCCACTTGATTAAGAATGATAAAGGGTTAATACATATCTATTAGACATAGTTTATTCCAGAAAACTGGCACCTATAAACATCTTACAAGAATTAAAACTTGGTTTAATATTTCCAAAGAATAACATTACTCAGATTTGTAGCTCATTCATTGATTTATAGTTAGAAGATATATCTGGAATGAGGAAATCAGAGGACTGTGACAGAACTTTAAGTTTTATGATCAGTCAATCATGAAACCAATATGTCACCAATCCATCTCATTAAACATATCAGCTACATGTTTGATGAATTATCACTGTTAAAGACAAATAAGGACTTATATGATTTGGGTTGCAATTTAGCACTAGAATTCTTTGAAAACTAAAATTATGATAATAAGTTATGTAAAAATTGACTTCTACACTAATGTTGTGTGTTACTATTCCTGCTGCTATGTGAACAAACTTCTACTTAACCCAGATAAAGCCAATGACAGACCAATCTAAGGATACCAAAAAGTTCAGGGTTTTGTTGGAATTACTTATAAGAATATGGATGATTGGTTACTCACAGGAGCAATAAGACTCACATCACAAAATGCCCAGTCCAGCAGGGGTAACAGCTTACAAAAGCTGGAAACATAGATTACACTGTAAAAAAACAAACTAGAGTGTTTTTTCTAGGTAGTTCAATAGCGCTCAGCCTCTTCTGGGGAGGATGGCTACTCTCTACTACTTTCAGATGTTTAGCTTGTCTAAAAGTGTCTCTCAACAGTTCTTAACTGCTTTTATATGGTCAGAAAGGAGGGACCTACTAAATCTGGTCATTATCACTGACCTCATGAACCCCTTGTATTGTTTATTTTCTGAGTTTAATGAGCTTCCCTGAAGGAAGGAATGTCGCACCTCCCCTTAGAACTCACTATTGTTTCACTTTTCTGTAAACACCCTATTATTTAATGAGCTTCTTTCCAAAATGGGAGATTTTAATCAAAGAGGAAACTGCTATACAATTAGCTTCAATATATTTATCTCTATATCAATTAAATGTACTTGTAAATTTTTTGCAAACATTGCTTCTCATTTATCAAAGGACTGTAGAATTTATCCTTCCTAAAACTAGAATCTTAAATTTACACAGTGATTTTTCCTTTAAAAATGTGTCATATAAGCAGGATAGATTCCATTAGTTTCCTAGTGTGTAGAATATTCAAGATAGCCACAAAACCAGAAACAAAGTGGCTACTTTCTATTAATATCCCAATCTGGATTGTTAAAGTATTGACATTTACATGCTGATCACAGCACCTAAGACATGAGAAATATTAAGTGCTATCTGTAGACAATTATTCTAACTAGTAGACAAACTGTTTAAAATCAGAGAGAAGATGTGCCAGAGGAGTTGACTTAAATTATTGGAATTAAAAAGGATGCACAATGACTATAAAAGCAGAAATGTACTATGGAATAATCCTTTTGTACACAGTGAAGTTATGCTGCTGTGATTGGTTTAATAAAAAAGCTGAACAGGATAAAGTTAGGCTGGACAGCCAAACTCAGAAAGATGGGAAGAAGAAGGGCAGTATTAGAGGAGCTGCCAGGAGATGTAGAGAGAGCAGGACATGATAGAGGAGAAGTAAATCCAGGAGCCACATGGTAAATCACAGATAAGAAATATGGGTTAAATTAAAATGTAAGAGTTAGCTAGTAACATGGCAAAGCTATTGACTGATCATTTATACTTAAGATAAGCTCTGAGTAGTTACTTAGGAGCTTCTGGTAGAGCAGGAAAACTCTTCCTACAAATGACATTCTAACCTGGGACCAGAATTTCCACATAATATCTGAGAAATCTTTAAAGAAAGGTTCTAAACACATAAAAACAAAGCCCAGCACTGCTTCCTAGTCTCCTGTCTCTCGTGACAGCTGGAGGCTGCCAGCACACCATGAGCATGGTGGGTTCCCACAGTCTCTCACATGGGATTCAGTACAGAGAAACATCTCCTGGCTGCTGTCTTCATACTTGAGCTGCCAGTGTGAGCTGACATCATGCTGTATGGCTGGTGTGGGGTTTTGTACATGCAGACAGAAAATGTTATAGATATACAGTAAAGACATATTCAGATGAACAAACTATAAACAGGTTACAGTATTTTTACAAATATGCATAGACTTGAGAGAGGAAAGAAAAGTCCTTAAAAATAAAAAGGGTAATAAAATATGATAAGCCAAGTAAAGATCAGAAATACACAGAGAGTCTAAATCCTAAGTGTTAATGGGTTGTCTTTAAATATTTTGATTGTTAAGTGACACTCTATCATAAAAGGTACTAGATTAAACCATACAAGATATATAGAAAGTATCTTGACTTCAAAATTTAAGTCAAAAGACATTTTCCTTTGGAGAAAAGATTGTTTTTATTTCCACAGAAAATGAGAGGTTGTGGATTCATTCAAAGTTAAAAATGATCAGGTTTGATCAATGAAGACCACCTGAAATCCTGATTACAGACACAAAGAAATAAATCTAGAACTACAAGGCACACAATGCATATTTCACCTGATCAAACGCATAACAACAAAAACAACAAAAAACATCTTTGGCTGAATTGTGTACATTGCATACTCTGTACTTGTATTATTTCAGATATGTGTGTTACCTTAAAAATTTATTTATGTATTTTCAGAGAAAGGGGACTGGACACCAATAAAACTGGATGAACCAGGTGATCTAGCATCTAGATAAACTCCAAGGTTGCTGACTGAGATGATCCAGCTTCACAAACTATTCAAACCTAGACCTAACAATAATCCTGGTTTCTCAAGATTTCCCCAAAGATTAATAGCATCCACCCAAAGAAATATAATGAAAATGTATGTGAAGTGTCATCTTATGCACCAGTAGCGATCAACTCCCCAATACTGTGCCCCTTTAATACAGTTCCTGAAGTTGTAGTGACCCCCAACCATGAAATTATTTATTGTTACTATTAAACTGTAAATTTGTTACTGTAATTAATAATGTAAATTATTTGATATGCAGGATATCTGATATGAGATGGTGGTTGCATCCCGGGTTGAGAACCATTATACTACACACAACAAAACCAAGGCACCTCTTAACTGGCAACCATATTCAGAGGGCTTGGTTTGAACCAATGCTGGTTCCCCAGTGTTACAGTTGTGGTCCATGTGCTCTTACTAGGTAAGGTCAGCAGTTTCTGTAGGTTTTTCTAGCAGGGTCTTGACTGCTTTGCTCATCCTCCCTTCCTCACTATGACTGCATAGGTTGGGGGGCATGAGATGATGAGAAGAAGAGGGAACAGTGGATTGTTTCTAAATAAAAAATTATACATCAAACTAAATGGAGAAATACTCAATGTGATTCCTCTAAAACCAGGAACAAGACAAGGCTGCCCACACTATCCATATCTCTTCAATAATGGACTTAAAGTTCTATCTAGAGCAATAAGACAACAAAAGGAGACCAAGAGGAAGCAAATTGGAAAGGCAGAATTCAAACTTTCACTATTTGCATATGATATGATAATTTACATAAGTGATCAAAAAACTCTACATGGAAACTCCAACAACTGATAAACACCTTCAGGAAAGGATTAACTAAAAAACAAAACAGTACCCCTATTATATACAGACAATAAATGGGCTGAGAAAGAAATCAGAGAAACATTGCACTTTACAATAGCCACAAACAACATGAAATATCTTGATGTAACACTAACCAAAGAAGTGAAAGACCTGAATAACAATAACTTTGAGTCTTTAAATAAAGAAATTAAAGAAGATACCAAAAAATGGAAAGATCTCTCATGCTCTTGGATAGGTATGATCAACATAGTAAAAATGGCAACCTTGCCAAAATCAATATACCAATTCAATGATTTCCTCATAAAAATACCAGCACAAATCTTCACAGACCTTGAAAGAACAATAATAAACTTCATATGAAAATAAAAGACTCAGGATAGCCAAAACAACCCTGTATAATAAAGGAACTTCCAGAGGCATTACCATCTCTGACTTCAAGCTGTTTTATAGGGATATAGTCCTGAAAACAGCTTGGTATTGGCACTAAAATACACAGGTAGACCAAAGGAATTGAATTGAAAACCATGACATTAACCCACACACCTACGAATACCTGATTTTTGAAAATAAGCTAAAATAATACAATGGACAAAAGAAAGCATTTTCAAGAAACTGTGCTGGAATAACTGGATGCTGACATACTGAAGACTGCAAATACCTCAACATATATCCAGACACACTGAATTTCTTAGAAGAGAAAGTGGAAGGTACCCTTGAATGAATTGAGACTGGAGACTGATTCCTAAATATAACACCAGTAGCACAGACACTGAGATCGACAATTAACAAATGGGACCCCCTGAAACTAAGAAGCTTCTGTAAGGCAAAGGACACAGTCAACAAGACAAAAAAGCAGTCCACAGAATGGGAAAAGATATTAACTAACCCCATATCTGACAGAGGGCTGATCTCCAAAATTTACAAAAACTCAAGACGCAAGTCTCCAAAACACAAAAGGATCCAATTAAAAAGTGGGGTACAGAACTAAATAGAGAATTCTCAATAGGGGAGTCTAAAATGGCTGAGAGACACTTGAGAAAGTGCTCAACATCCTTAGCCATCAGGGAAGTGCAAATCAAACAACCCTGATATACCACCTTACTCCTGTCAGAATGACTAAAATCAAAAACACCGAAGACAATTTTTGCTGGGGAGGATGTGGAGAGAGGGGAAACACTCCTCCACTGCTGTTGGGAGTGCCAATTCGTACAACCAATTTGGAAATCAGTATTGAGTTTCCTCAGGAAAATGGGAATCAATATACCACAAGACACAGCAATTCCACTCTTAGGCATATATCCAAAAGAGGCAAACTCATACAACAAGGGCATCTGCTCCACTATGTTCATAGGAGCATTATTTGTAATAGCCAGAACCTGGAAGCAACCTAGATGTCCCTCAACTGAAGAGTGGATAGAGAAAATATGGTACATTTACACAATGGGGTACTACACAGCAGAAAATAAAAAACAATGGAATCTTGAAATTCGCAGGCAAATGGGTGGCACTAGAATAGACCATCCTGAGTGATATAACCCAGTCACAAAAAGACAAACATGGTATGTACTCACTCATATATGGATTTTAGACATGGATCAGGATAGTGCCAGTCTGCACTTCCGCTGACAGATAGTCTGGGAAACAGGAAAGAAACTACAATAGATATTCATAGTACCCCAGAGAAGAGGAATGAGTCAAGATCTTCTGAACAGATTGGGAACTGAGGTGTGGCAGCGAGTGGGAGCTGGGAAGAAGAGAGGGGGAAAAGAGGAAGAGAGAGTAGGTCATGGGGGAACAGGAAGGCTGAGTGGGGGGTAGAATAGGAGGAGAACAGGATGAGAAATACCATTAAAGATGGAGTCATAGATTAGAAGACAGATCTGGCACCATTGAGACCTCTAATGATCTAAAGGGATGACACCAAATGGCAAGCTAAGCAATAGTGGAGAGGCCACCATAAATGCCCATTCCTGATAATGAACTTGACGTCTACACTATATGCCATCCTAGAACCTTCATCCAGTGGCTAATCGAAGCAGAGGTAAACACCCTCTGTTAAACACTGAACGGAACCCATGGAACCCAGTGACACAGAGAGAGAAGCAATGAGCACATTGGCAAAGAATGGGCTGGCAAAACCAGCAGAGACAGCTGATCTGAACAAAGAGGAGCTGTTGGACCCCAGACTGACAGCTGGGAGGCCAGCATGGGACTAATCCAGACCCCCTGAGTGTGAGAGTCAGTGAGGAGGCCTGGGCAACCTATGGAGCACTGGGCAGTGGATCAGTGTTTATCCCTGGCATAGAAACGGAATTCGTGTGTCCGTAACACAAAGAGGGATGCTCTCTCAGCCTGGACAATTAGGGGAGTGCCTGGACCATGCCCTGAGTGAAATGGATATCCCCTATGTGGAAGGAAGTGGGGATAGAGTGGGAGGCTGGGGGCGGGGAGTTGGTGGGAGGGGTGCGGGAGGAGGGGAGGGAGAGGGAACTGGGATTGACATGTGAAGCAAGCTATTTAAAATTAGGGTAATAAAAATAAATAAAAAGGTTAAAATTGAAAAAAAAGAAATTATCAATAGAGGAGTCTAAAATGACTGATAGACACTTAAGAAAGTTCTCAGCATCCTTATCCATCAGGGAAATGAAACTTTAAACACTTCTGTCAGAATGGCTACAATCAAAAGCACCAATGACAGTTTATGCTGGAGAGGATTGGAGAAAGGAGAATACTCCTCCACTGCTGATGGGCGTGCAAACTTGTACAGCCAATTTAGAAATCAGTATAGATTCCTCAGGAAAATGGGAATCAGTCTACCACAAGATCCAGCAATTCCACTCTTAGGCATATACCCAAAAGATGCACATTCCTACAACAAGGACATCTATTATTCCATGTTCATAGCAGCAGTATTTGAAATAGCCCGAACCTGGAAACAACCTTGATGTCCCTCATCTTAAGAATGGATAGAGAAACTGTGGTACATTTACAAAATGGAGTACTACGCTGAGGAAAAAAAAAAAACAATGGAATCTTAAAATTTGCAGGGAAAATGGATGGAACTAGAAAAAAACATCCTGAGTGAGGTAACCCAGTTCCAAAAAACAATCATAGTATGCACTCACTCATATATGGATTTTAGATATAGAACAAAGAATCACCAGCCTACAATCCACACCGCAAGAGAAGCTAGAATACAAGTAGGACCCTAAGAGAGAAATACATGTTCCCCTGGAGAAGGGGAAAGGGACAAGTTCTTCTGAGAAAATTGAAGAAAATGGGGGTAGTGGGAGTGGGAGCCAGTAGAGAGAGAAGAGGATGGGAGCAAGGGACATGAGGGTGCAGGAATATTGAGTCAGGTAAAGAATAGAGGAGAGCAATAATAGAGATATCATAATAGAGAGAGCCATTATAGGTTTAAAGAGAAATGTGGGAGTAGAGAAATGTCCAGAGATCTACAAGGATGGCACCAACTAACAATTTAAGCAATAGTGGAGAGGCTACCTTAAATGCCCTTCCTCAAAAATGAAATTGATGACCCCACCCAATGTGCCTTTCCAGAGCCTTCATCCAGTAGCTGATGGAAGCAGAAGCAGATATTCGCAGCTAAGCACTGAACTCATCTCCTCGAATCCAGTTGCAGAAAGGGAGGAATGATGAGTAAAGTGGTCAAGACCAGGCTGGAGGATGCCACAGAAACAACTGACCCGAACAAGGGGGAACCTGTGGACCCTAGACTCGTAGGGTCTACATAGGACTGATACAGACCCCCTGAACATGGGTGTCAGTGAGGAGATCAGTATTTACCCCTAGCATAGGAATGCACTTTCCACATAGAGGGATACTTTCTCAGCCTAGACACATGAAGGGCCTAGTCCCTGCTCCAAAGAATATGACAGACTTTGAAAATCCCCCATGGAAGGCCTCACCCTCCCTGGAGAGCAGAAACAGAATGGAATAAAGGGTTATTCATGGTCAGGGGAGGAGGGGAGAGAGAAGGAACTGGGATTGACATGTTAAACAAGCTTGATTCTAATTTAAAAAGTAGAGAAAGGAAGAAAATATAAATAAAGTACCCATGAACCATGAACTCCTTCCAGTATTCATTGGCTTGCATTGAGTTTACACAAGTTGGCAATTCCAAAAGTTATAAATGTGGGAAGGGCATATGGCTAAACTATCAGCAACTGGCATATTCTAGAGATGGGTAGACATCTTATCCACTTGTGCAGACATTGTCGGGCCTACTAGGCTCCAATTGATAGCTCATTCTTACACAGATGGCCCTTGTTAAACGCAACAGGTCATACATAGTCATTAATTTGGGAAAGAGATCTCTATGGAAGAAGGGCTGACTGGGATGTGTGAAAGATGTGAATATATTATATACATGCATGAAATTATCAAATAAGATAGCAATAAAATTCTCAACACGGATACTTCTAGCTTATGTAATTTTAATACAACAGCACAGATTCTAAACAAAATTTATAACTTGCTTTTTTTATAGAAGACATTTCTAAAATAAATACAACACAGTTTTTGCTTTTCTAATTATCTTTAAAATTCTTGTAATTTTCTTTGAAAGCAAATGTTGGGGTGGGATGAGAATCCTTTCTATAAAAGTTAACATCTCTTATCCAAGCACAGGTGAAGTTAAGGCAGGAGGATTTCTATGAGTTTGAGGTGAGCTTGTTCTACAAATTGATTTCCAAGTGAGTCAATGTTCCCTTGTGTAATCCTGTCATAATTTCACTGGAAAAATGTTATCCTTGCTCACACATTTCCCTGCATTAAACGGCTTTTCATTATGGATATGTAGAAGTCCCTTAATATATCAAGGGCAAACAATGACAAAAGCAACATCAAAAACCTGTGGAAATCATTGCAATAGAGTCAGCGAATCTCAATTCAGTGTCTGCCATAATCTAACCAAGCCAAATCTCTTCAATGTTACATTGGGTTAGATCTAAGTCATAACTGATTTGTATACCACTTTTCTGATAAAATTGATAATTTCACTCTTCTGGGAAATATTTAAACATGAATTATTGAATTTAATACATAATAATTAAAGCAACATTGTTGTTAGTAAGCTAGATAAATATGCAGTTAAAAATAAAAACAAGATATGCTTGATTCATTATAAAATAATGATTGTGCATAAAACATGAATGGTTCTTTTCTTCTACCAATCCAAAACAAATGCTGCTATGTTTTTGTCAATAATGTGATAATTTAAATGTATAATATTAATTGAGTATATGAATTTATTGTCAAAGTACGAATGATTTTTAGTTATTTTTCTGTGAATCACACTTTATTTAGTCATTTCTGTTTACAACTGAAGTTTTGGGAATTCAAAATTAACAACCTTTTCTGTGACCAGAAATAGTTCTACTGTGCTTCTTCTAAATTAACCTTTGAAAACCAAGCTGCCATCCAGTCTCACAAGAGTCATGTTGCCCGCAATTTTACTTGGGAAGACCAAGTCCTTTGAGAACCAAGCTGCCATCCAGTCTCACAACAATCATGTTGCCCACAATTTTACTTGGAAAGACCAAGTCCTTTGAGAACCAAGCTGCCATCCAGTCTCACAACAATCATGTTGCCCACAATTTTACTTGGGAAGACCAAGTGCTCAAAGAATGCTGTACTGTACAGCAGTCAGGATGCCTGTTCATTGAGCTTCTACTTTTTATTTTTTCCCCATAGACTTTCCAAGTTGACTTAGGTGGAATCATCCTCTGAGGAAAGGACTATATGCTTCCATCTTCACTTTTTCTCCACTCCATATGCTGTGCTGACAAGAATTTTCATAAAAGGTATCAGCTGAAAAATTGGTGCAAAAATTATGATGGTTTTCCCGACCACCTCTATAGTTTATTTGCCTTGCTGCTATGCTGGGATCCCACAGCTGTACCTTGAGATCTATATACAACTCTAGTTCAGGCATCATTTCGGGTATGCACTCAACTCACAGAACTTCTTGTTGTTGAGTTTCAGCATCTTGGCAATTCAACTGCCCTTGGCTTAATTTTTGCTGAACACATGTTAGAAAGGACTGTTAGACCTTTTCTTAAAATGTAATCTTTTATAATAAAATTCAAAGAAGGTGCTACATTGATATAATTAGTAGTATATCAAATAGTTACATATCTGATGTATCTGATGTTCAGAAGTATGATAGAAGTCATGATTTTTTGCCATGGTCCTTGGCTGTCTCTTCTTTATATACTCTGAATGTTCTGTTCCTTATTGATATGTGCTAATATAATAAGATCATGCTTGCTGTAGGGTATTCATTCCAGATGGTCTCTACATATAAAGGAAATGTGTTATGAGAGATTTGTGTTGTTGATCCCAGACAGTGAATTGAGTTGCTCTTTGGTTCAGAGGGTAAGGTCCATATTCAGCTGGCAGCAATGGACCATAGAGTTCTCTGGCCAACTCAGGGGAGATAGACAGAACCTGAGGGACCAAAGGAGATGGGTGGATCCTTTTTCTGAGCAAGAATGCATGGAGAGTGGAGGTCATCGATCATTTTCTACAATGCTCTGTGGATCTATCAGGTTTGTCCTTAATATCTGACTACAGGCAGTTTTTCTAATTAATAAAAATTAAAGAAACCATTATGATTAAGGGATCTGAAACAGACCTTCTCTTCACAGCAGTTTGGTTTTAAAACAACAATGGCAAAAACAAAATCCCTTTAATTTCAAGCTAAAAAGACTGATGTCATTCTTATGGGCTTACTTTGAAAGACACTCAGGAGAAAAGGTGCTTCTGAATTTGAACTTCTATTTTACAGCTGGACTGAAAAATTGGATATTGGGTTTAATTGTGTGCTTAATTTATAATGGTTCTAGTGATCTAGTAAGTACACAACCATCTAATTTAAAGAAATTAATAGCACTAACAATGCTGAGATGAGAAAAGAGAATGGTAGCAAGTTGAAGAGTTCTTTCTTGTTCTTTTTAAGCATTAAGAAGAACATTGTTAGATTTCCTTCACAAAGAAAATAATCGTGTAAAAATTAAGATCTACTCACAAACCCTTCATTATAATGGTATGAAGGTCCTGTGGAAAACATTGTTCTGACAATGCCATCTAATATTATAGCAGAATTTCTTGTGAGCATACATCTAAGAACAGGCAATGGATGTTTTCTTTCTTACTTATAAGAATTCTTTATGTTAGATTCAATGTAATTTTACATAGACTCTCCTATAAGAACCAAAAAATCTTTACTATTTGGTCAGAGCTTAAGATGTTGTCATAGTTCATTATCTGAAATAAGAGAGAGTCAAAATAACTCATTTTAAGGCCATTCCTATCACCAACCACTAGCAATTTTGTTTCTGAAATATTTTGTGTGTAAAACAATATGTAGCTTTGCTTCTTTTTATTATTTAAGTGAAGCATAACATTTATTCAGTGTATGTTTCTCTAATTGATAATTTTCCAAAGATAAATATTTAAATCTAAGTCCCTTTTACATTACCCATGTGATTTTCATCAAAAACTTTCTAATTAAAATGATCTCTGACTAGGTAAAAGCAAAACAACATTTCATGGCATTTCCTTACAATGCTCCAAAATGTTTTGAATATTTGTTTTTGAGAGTTCACGAGTTTGCTCCTCATATATTTTAAAAGTCAGAGACTTTTACCATATTTTCTATAGTAAATGAATGACTTAAAATTCTAGATAATATCCAACCGTCCATATTTTTTATTTTAGAAACAATATTATCTCACATATCAATTCCCCATCCCCTCACCCTCCCATCCTCACATATACCCCACCAACCCCCCACCCATCTGCCACCCACTCACCAAGGATAGTGAGGCCTTCTATGGTGGAATCATCAAAGTCTGTCACATTATTTGGGGGAGGGCTTTGCCTGATTCCTTGTATCTGGGCTGCAATAGTATCTCTCCACAGGGAATTACCTCCCAAAGTCCATTTGTGCACTAGGATGAACACCTGATACACTGTTAGAGGTCTCATAGACTTCCCAGGCCTCCTAGGATTTGGTTTGGTACAGTGCTGATTCCCCAGCTTTACAACTAGGGTCCTCTTGCTCTCACTAGGTCAGGTCAAATGTTTCTGTGGGTTTCTCCAGCAAGGTCCTGGCTCCTTTGCTCATCGCTCCCCCCTCTTTTCAATTGAATTCCGAGAGTATGGCTCAGTGATTAGCTGTAGGTGCCTGCTTCTGCTTCTATAAGCAACTGGATGAAGACACTAGGATGGAAATTAAGGTAGTCGTCAGTATCATTATAAGGGAAGGACATCAAATGAGGGTCTCCACTACTGCCTAGATTCTTAGTGGGGAGCATCTCTGTGGATATCTGAACATTTCCCTAGTGCCAGGTTTCTCTCTAAACCTATACTGGTTTCCCATTAAGGTATCTCTTTTCTTGTTCTCCTCTGTTCCTCCCCTGTCTCAGTCTTCCTGATCCCTCTTATTCTCCTTACCCTTCTTTTTTTCCTCTTCTCAATTTTCCTAACTCCTTCCCCTCTCCCCACATGCTCCCAGTTTGTTCAGGGGTCTTTGTCTCTTTCCCCCATCTTTGGGGGACCATGTGTTCCTCTCTTAGGGTCCTCATTGTTTCCTAGTTTCACTGGTGGTATGGATTGCAGGCTGGTAGTACTTTTCTGTATGTCTAATAACCATATATGTGTGAGTATATACCATGCTTGTCTTTCTGTGACTATGTTACCTCACTCATATGTCCTTGTTGTATGAATGTGCATTCTTTGGGTATATGTCCAAGAGTGGAATTGCTGGATCTTGAGGTAGACTGATTCCCATTTTACAGAGAAGCAGCCATACAGATTTTAGAGTGGCCACACAAGTATGCTCTCACACCAGCAACCGAGCAGAATGTACCTTTCAACCCATCCTCTCCAGCATAAACTATGATTGGTGTTTTTGATTTTAGGATTCTGGCTAGTGTTAGATGATATCTCAGGATTGTTTTGAGTTGCATTTCCCTTATGGCTAAGGATATTGAGCACGTTCTTATGTGTCTTTCAGACATTTTCGATTTCTCCATTGAGAATTCTCTGTTTAGTTCTGTACTCTACTTTTTAATTGGATTGTTTGGTGTTTTGGTGTATAGCTTCTTTTTTATTAACCCTTTTTATAGTTTATTTTTATTTTAAATTTAAATTTAAATTAGAAACAAGGACTTGAGGTCTTTGTATTTGTTGGAAATCAGGCCTCTGACACATGTTGGGTTGGTGAGGAACTTTTCCCATTCTGTAGGCTGCTGTTTTGTCTTGTTGACTGTGTCCTTTGTCTTACAGAAGCTTCTCAGTTTCAGGAGGTCCCATGTATTAATTGTCGAACTCAGTGGCTGTGCTACTGGTGTTATGTTCAGGAAGCAGTCTCCTGTACCAATTCTTTCAAGGGTACCTCCCACTTTCTCTTCTAAGGGGTTCAGTGTGGCTAGATTTATGTTGAGGTCTTTGATCCATTTGGCAATAGAAGTTGATCTATCAGTAATCTTCAATGTGTCAGCATCCAGTTATGCCAGCATCATTTGTTGAAGATGCTTTCTTTTCTCCATTGTGTGGTTTTAGCTTCTTTGTCAAGGATCATTTGTTCATAGGTATTTGGATTAATATTAGGGATTTCAATTTGATTCCGTTGGTCTACCTATGTATTTTTCTGCCAATACCAAGCTGTTTTCAGGAGTATAGAACTGTAATAGAGTTTGAAGTCAGGGATTGTGTTGCCTCCAGAAGCCCCTTTATTGTACATTTTTGGCTATCCTGTGTGTTTTACTTTTCCACATAAAGTTGAGTATTTTACTTTCAAGAACTGTGCTAAGATTTTGATGAAGATAGCTTTGAATCTGTAGATTACTTGAGGCAAGATTGCCAGTTTTACAATGTTGATCCTGCCTATCCAAGAGCATTGGAGATATTTCCATTTTATGGTATCTTCTTATTTCTTTAATACTCAAAGTTCTTGTTATAAAGGTGTTTCACTTGTTTGCTAAGCATAACCACAAGAAAATTTATGTTGTTTGTGGCTATTTTAATGAGTGATGCTTCTCAGCTCATTTATCAGCTGTAAGAGTTCCCTGGTAGAGTTTTTCAGGTTGCTTATGTAAGCTATCACATTATGTGCAAACAGTGAAAGTTTGACTTCTTCATTTTCAATTTGTATCCCCTTGATATATTTTTGGTATCTTATTGCTCTAGCTAGGACTTCAAGTATAATATTGAAGAGACACGGAGAGAGTGGGAAGCCTTGTCTTGTTCCAGATTTTAGAGGAATCATGTTGAGTTTCTCTCCCTTTAGTTTAATGTTAGCTGTTGGTTTGCTGTATATGGCTTTCATTATGTTTATGTAAGTTCCTGTTATCCCTGATATCCCCAAGACCTTTATCATTAAGTGGTGTTGGATTTTCTCAAAGTCATTTTCAGCATCTAGTTAGATCATCATGTGGTTTTCCTTTTTCAGACTGTTTATATTGTAGTTTCCATTGATGCATTCTCATATGTTTAACCATCCCTACATCACTGAGAGGAAGGCTACTTGATCATGGAGGATGATTTTTCTGATGTGTTATTGGATTCTGTTTGCCAGTAACTTTTTCTTTCTTCCATTTTTTAATTTGAGTTAGAAACAAGCTTATTTCACATGTCAATCCCAACTCGCTCTCCCTCCCCTATTCTCCTGCTCCCCACCAACCCCCCATGGATCCCACCCAATACCCAATCCTTTCCCTAGGGAGGGTGATGCCCTCCATGGAGGACCTCCAGAGTCTGTCTTTTCATCCAGGGCAGGGTCTAGACACTCCCCCATGTGTACAGGCTGAGAGAGCATCTCTCATTGTAGGATGGGCAGCCAAAGTCCATTTGTATGCCAGGGATAAACAGTACCCAAGGCTCTATAGATTACCTAGGCCTCCTCAATGACACCCATATTCGGGGGGCCTGGATCAGTCCCAGGCTGTCCACGCAGCCGTCAGTCTGGGGTCCAAGAGCTCCCACTTGTTCACGTCAACTGTTTCTTTGGGTTAAACCAGCACAGTCCTAACCCTTTTGCTCATCAATTCTCCCTTTCTGTCACTGGATTACTATTGGGTATTTTTGTTTTTTTTAAGATTTTTAATTTAAATTGGAAAGAAGTTTGCTTCACATGTCAATCCCAGTTCCCTCTCCTTCCCCTCCTTCTCCTCCTTTCCCACAGCAGTCCCCCCATCCCTCACCTAATACCCACTCTGTTCCCCAGGTAGGGTGAGGCCCTCCATGGGAGATCCCCAGAGTCTGTCATTTTATTCGGGGCAGGGCATTGGCCCTCCCTCAAAGTCCAGACTGAGAGAGCATCCCTCATTGTGGCATGGGCACCCAAAGTCAACTTGTATGCTAGGGATAAATACTGATCTACTACACAAGGCCCCATAGATTGCCTAGGCCTCCCCACTGACACCCACATTCAGGGGGTCTGGATCAGTCCCATGCTGGCCTCCCAGCCATCTGACTGGGGTTCAAGAGCTCCCCCTTGTTCAGGTCAGCTGTTTCTGTGGGTTAAACTACAGAAACCCCTTTGCTCATCAGTTCTCCCTTTCTGTCACTGGGTCTCAGTACAGTTCAGTGTTAAGCTGTGGTTGTCTCTCTCTGCTTCCATCTGTCACTGGATGAAGGTACTGTTTCCCAGACTCTCTGGCAGTTGGGATTGTAGGCTGGCACTCCCCTAGTTCATGTCTAAAATCCATATATGTGTGAGTACATACAATATTTGTCTTTTTGTGACAAAGTTACCTCACTCAGGATGGTTTCTTCTAGTGCCATCCATTTGCCTGCAAATTTCAAGATTCCCTTGGGTTTTTTTTTCAGTATGTTTGCATCAATTTTCATGAGGGAGATTTCCCTGTAGTTCTCTTTCTTAGTAGTGTCTTTGTGTGTCATGGGTACAAAGGTAATTGTAGCTTTATAAAAACAGTTTGGCAATGATCCTTCTGTGTCTATTGTGTGGAAAACTTTGAGGAGTACTGGTATTAGCTATTCTTTAAATGTCTGATAGAATTCTGCACTGAAACTATGTGACCTTGAGTCTTTTTTCTTTTTGGTCAGGAGCCTTTTGATAATTGCTTCTATTTCATTAGGGGTTATATGTCTATTTAAATTGCTTATCTGTTCTTGATTTAATTTTGGTAAGTGATATCTATGCAGATAATTGCCTATTTCCTTTAGATTTTCCAATTTTGTTGAGTAAAGTTTTTCAAAGTATGACCTGATGATTTTGTGGATTTCCTCCATGTCCGTTATTTCCCCCTTTTCATTTCTGATTTTCTTAATTAGTATACTCTCTCTCTCTCTGCCTTTTGGTGAGTTTCAATAAAGGTTTTTCTATTTTGTTGATTTTCTCAAAGAACTAGCTATTTGTTTCATTGCTTCTTTGTATTGTTTTATTTGTGCCTGTTTTATTGATATCAGTCCTCAATTTGATTATTTCCTGGCATCTAATCCTCCAGGGTGAGATTTTTTTATTTTTGTTCTAGAGCTTTAAGTTGTGCTGTTATTCTCTAGTGTGAGAATTCTCCAGTTTCTTCATGTGGGCATTTTGTGCTACGAACTTTTCTTTTAGCACTGCTTTCAAGGAGTCCCATAAGTTTGGGTATGTTGTGTCTTCATTCTCACTGAATTCTAGGAAGTCTTATTTCTATTTTCTATCTCCCTTGACCAAGGAATGGTACAATTGTGTGTTGTTCTATTTCTATGAGTTTCTAGGGTTTGTCCAATTTGTGTTGCTGTTGAATTCTAACTCTAAACTATTTTGATCTGATAGGATACAGAGGGTTATTATTATTTTTTCTGTATCTTTTGAGGTTTGCTATATTCCTAAGTATGTGGTCAATATTAGAGAAAGTTCCATGTAGTGCTGAGAAGAATATACATTCTTTGGTGTTTGGAAGGAATGTTCTATAAATGACTGTTAATCCCAAGTAGTTTATAACTTCTTAGTTCCTCTATTTTTTTGTTAAGTTTCTGTCTGGTGGTCCTGTCTATAGGTGAGAGTAGATTGTCAAAGTCTCACACTATAAATGTGTGAGGGTTTTTTTTGTTGTTTTTCCTTTTTTTGGCTTTTCGAGACAGGGTTTCTCTGTATTGTTATGGAAGCTGTCCTGGAACTTGCTCTGTAGACCAGGCTGGTCTCGAACTCACAGAGATCCGCCTGCCTCTGCCTCCCGATTGCTGGGATTAAAGGCGTGCAACACCAACGCCCAGCTTTTTTTTTTTAATGTGTGAGGTTTTACATGTGATTTGAACTTTAGTAATGTTTCTTTTAAGAATGTGGCTGTCTTCTTATTTGGTGCACAGATGTTCAGAAATGAGACTTCATCTTGATGGATATCTCCTGTGATGAATATTAAATGACATTCTTCATCTCTATTGATTGATTTTAGTTTGAAGTCTATTTGTTAGATATTAAGATTGCTCCACCAGTTTTTTCTTGGGTCTGTTTGATAGGAAAATATTTTTCTAACCTTTACTCTGAGGTAACATCTATCTTTGAGGTCGAGATGTATTTCTTGTATGCAGCAGAAGGATGGATTCTGTCTTCCTATCCATTTGGTTAGCCTGTATCTTTTTATAGGCCAAGTTAAGACCGTTGACATTGAGGGATATTAATGACTATAGATTGTTAATTCTTGTTTGTTTTGGATTTTTTGGTGATGCTGGTATTGTGTGTGGATCCCCCTTCCTTTTTCTTTTGGTGTTTTACAACGTGGGATTATCTATTGCCTATGTTTTTGTGAGTAGAGTTTTCTTCCTTGAGTTGGTGTTTTCTTTCTAGTACTTTCTGTAGGGCTCAATTTGTGAATCTGCATGTTTTAAATTTGGTTTTGTCATGGAGTCTCTTGTTTTCTCCATTTATAATGATTGAACACTTTGCTGAGGGGTCACAACCCCACAGAGATAGCTGTTCTTAACAAGAGGGAGCTCTTGGACTCCAGACTAATGACTGAGAGGCCATAATGGGGACTGTTACAGACCCCCCCAAATGTGAGTGTCATTGAGGATGCCTAAGAAATCTATGGGGTCTTTGGTAGTAGATCAATATTTTCCCAGGAATACAAATGGACTTTGGATGCCCATTCCATATTGAGGGATACCCTCTCAACCTGGACACATAGGGTACGGCCTATGTCCTACCCTGGATGAAATGACAGACTCTGACGATCCCCCATGGAGGGCCTTACCCTCCCTAAGGAAAGGAGTGGGTATTGGGTGGAGGCTGTGGGGAGGTTGGTGGGGGCAGGAGAATAGGGGAGGGAGAGGGAGCTAGAATTGTCATGTGAAGCAAGCTTGCTTCTAATTCAAATAAGAAGATATAATAAGATATAATATCTCAAAAATATCAATAATATAACAATCAAAACACAAAAAACACTCCCAAAATTATTCAGACATTAAAGCAAACTTGAATATTAAAATACTAAACAGCAGAAATAAAATTCTTACTCATTTTTCTCATTTCAAACTTGGAAAAATGTGTGAAACCTATATCTATGCATTTATTTTTAATTTGATAAGATACCAATTTTAGGAAAATCTAACAATTATTTTATATTTTCTCATGCATAAAATCAAAAGTTAGGTATATTACCTCCAACAGGAATTTTGTGACAATGACAAAATTACTTGCCCATTAAGCAAAAAACCTGCATATTTTGTGAAGCTCATTTTTTTTCCATGTTTCTTTACCTCAAAACATACTAGCCCTTTCCTGCAACAGACATAATGGCATATGTTCTTTCCTTGTGGACTGGTGGGAAATGATTTTTTTGAAAGTATCAGGATGTGTTGTTCTGCTGTCTGAGTTGGAAAAATAACCACTGAAATGTGTCATCTTGCCAAGTAGCTTTCTGACCTGGAGTAACTCTCTAAATATATGGTATTTCGCCAATCTCTAAAAGAAGAAAACTTTGCTAGGTACATTAGTCTGGGTTGGCATCCATGTTCCCTTATTGTTTGTAGAAACTCTGCAGGTCCGTCTGATTTTCAGAGTTTCCATTGAGAAGTCGGGTGGATTTCTGATAGGTCTGCCTTTATATGTTTCTTGGCCTTTTTCCTTTACCGCTCTTAATATTTTCTCATTATTCTGTAAGTTTGGTGTTTGATTATTATGTGGTTAGGGAACTTCGTTTTGTGGTCCAGTCTATTTGGTATTCTCTAAGCTTCTTGTACTTTCATAGGCATATCCTTCTTTACTTTGGGGGAAGTTTTTTTTCTATAATTTTGTTGAATATATTTTCTTTACCCTTCAGCTGTATTTCTTTACCATCTTTTATACCGATTATTCTTAGGTTTGTCCTTTTCAAGGTGTCCCATATTTCCTAGATATTTGTGTTTGTGATTTGTTGTACTTGAGATTTGTTTTGGTCAAAGTCTGTATTTTCTCTAGTGAGTCTTCAACACCTGAGATTCTTTCTTCCATCTCTTGTATTGTGTTTGCTATGCTTACATCTGTAGTTCCTGATCATTTACCCACATTTTCTATTGCCAGCATTCCCTCATTCTGTGTTTTCTTTATTGTTTTCTATTTCAGCTTTCAAGGCTTGAGCTGTTTTAATTAATTCCTTCACTTGTTTGGCTGGTGTTTTTCTTGGCTTTCTTTGTATTCTTTAAGAGATTTGTTTATTTCTTGAATTTTTGACTTGTCTTTTCCTCCATTTCTTTAAGGAATTTTTTCATTTCCTCTTTGATTGTTTCTATCATCTTCATAAAGTTGTTTTTGTGGTACTTATCTTCTGCTTCATCTGTGTTGCTGTGTTCAGGTCTTGCTGGTGTAGAGTCCCTAGATTCTGGTGTTGTCGCATTGGTCTTTCTGTTGTTCAGTGTGTTCTTAAACTGTTGTCTTCCCATCCCTTCTTCAAGTGGGTGCAGTTTGGGTCTCTCCCTCTCCTCTCATCTCCTGATGAGTGTAGGTGGGTCAAGATTTCAATGTCTGCAACTCTGGGTGGTCTGGACTCTCCTGGTGTTCTCCTCACTCAAGCATAGTGCATCCAGAGAAAGGGGCAAGACTTAAGTGATGTGTGGAGGGCAGAGGGCAGAGGGCAGAGGGTGTTGAAGACTGATGTGTGGCCAGACTCAGGGTGGTCTGTCCTGCTAGGGTGGTTTCACTACAAGTGGAATGGACCCAGGAAGTTCCAAGGAGATGATAGGGAGAGTTGGGCCCCAGTGGAACCCACATACACATCAAGCAGAGGGTGTAAGTTGTAGGGGAGCACCACCCTTCCATATTTTTTTTTCATTTAAGTCATACAAAACTACTCTGTTTTCCTGTTTTCTGACAGTGTTATGAACACTTGGTACTTATTTGGGCACATAGTCCAAGTCCTTTCGTCTAGAATGATTTATGAATTCTTAGCTAATCTTTAAATAAGCACAAAAAAGTAATTCTTTGAACAACTCTTATTTCTGAATTTTTTTTCATTTCATGTGTTATGGCTCAAGTCTGAAATGTCCCCCATAGACTCAGTGTTTGAACACTTAGTGCTACACTGATGCTAAAGCTTAGGGAGGTTGTGAGTTCTTCCCAAAATAGGACCTAACTTAGAGAAATTTGTCACTAGTTATTAGCATTAAAATCTTCATAACCTGTTATGAATACTTTGCTTCCTGTATCCACCATAATGGCAAATGTCTTGGCTGCAAAATTCCTCCCACTCAGAGCTTTCCACCATGTTATTCCCATCGTGACAGACTGAAATCATGAAACAAAACTGGTCTTCTTAAAATTCAGCAAGGAATTTTGTCATCACAATGAGAAAGAATACATCATGAAGAATTCATATTTCCAGTAGATTATTTGGAAGTCATTCACTATGTGTTCTAGAAGGTATGCCTATGATACTGAAGTTCTGTAGGAAAGTTTCAGGAATGCTGTCATCAGATTATGGCAAATACCTCTATCATTTCATATCTAAAGAAAACTATATAAACAGTGAATACCATGATCAAAAGCTCATAACTAGTAAGAAAGTTTGAATGTTATCATGAAGTCTCACATTATGGCTATCATCATTAAATACATAGAGTAGGAAAGCACTTTCACTTTTCTTTGTGTCTATCATTCTAGGTAAATCTTGATCTGGGAAAACTTAAACCTCTCTCACACTTGAAATCATCTACTACTTGTACATAGTATTAATATTCCTGGTTTCTTTTAAGACATGGTAACTTTCTTGAAATTTAGCTCCTGCATGTAATTAAGTACACTTATCTTTAAGGAAATTTGCATAATTTTGCATTTTTGATCAATTGTACCAATATTAAACTTTCAAAAACTTGTGGAACTCCCCAGCCAAGGAAATTATTGTAGCAGGATGAGATCCCTTCTTCATACAAACCAATTATTTTCACACACTTTCTCTATTTTGGTTTAAGAGTCACCATTATCATATTTGAAAATATTATTTTATCAGAATGAATTCAATAAAGAAAAATACCCATTTCCTAATATTCCATAGTGAGTGCTCTTCCTTGGCCCTTGGTTACCATAATAACATCCTATATTATTTGTTGTTCATACTCTCCTTTTCATAAAACTGCATAAAATTTTGAGGCCTCATAGTGCATTAAGCATGAATTTTGAACTACAGATATTGTTTTAAAATTGCATTAAGTTGCAGAGACATATGCCATGAATAATAGTAGTGACAGTACTAATAATTTCACATTTAAAATATAAGCCAGTGTCTTCCATATGAAGTCACCCATATCACTAAACTTTGAGTAAAGATTAGGAACACAGGAAACAGAAATACAATTCCAGTTTAAAAGTGTTGAGGGTCACTAATGAAGTCTATCATTTCAATTTTTTCAAGTGCCATGTAATGATTTTACAAATAATTAGACTTTAAAGCCAGAAATAAATTTATGTTCTTTTTGTTTTTATGATGCATGTAATGATAGATGTACTATCAGTCACAGAGTTGTTTTTAGGTACACAACATCTATTAATGTTCTAAGGAAAATGAAATATTGCATGTCAGAAACTGATCAGTGACTGTATAAAACACATTAGGGGCTTTTATTCTGTTAAGCTGCTTTTAATCAAAGCACATTCATCATGACTTTGAAACATAGAATGTTTTCAGGCCATTCTTTCTGAAAATGGTAATGAACCTTCAAAGCCAACAGGACAAGGCAATGATCTCAGGTTAGTAAAATGTTTTTTAAATAATTGAAGTGTCTGTGTGTGTTGTGCAGGCGTATGATGCTAGAAATTAGTAGGTACAAGAAAGAAGGTCAGGCATTTGAGGACAACCCCAGATACATAGTGACTGTTTTAGAGCAGTCTGGTCTACTGAACAATCAATCTAAAATATAAAAAAACAAAAAACAACAAAAATATCTCCCCAAAATAGAAACAAGGGCAAAATATCAAATTATATAGTAGAGATTTATGTATAACTGAGTCAATTAATTCACCTATCTTCTAAACATATTCCTTAAAGATACATTTGGAAAATAATTTTAAATTATATCATAATTTGATATTAATTGTTAAAGTGCCATATTTGAAATACAACCTGATAGGAATCAACTCTCATTTATATTTTGATTTTTGTTTTGTTTGTATCATGTCCTCCAAGATTAGACTGCAACTTTACTGAAAGTATTTTATTGTGTGTAAAAAATTATACATGAAAAATATAACATCCTATGTCCAAGTCACAATAAATTCTAAATGAATGAAGTCACTGAATAAAATCTCTCAAGTACTTTAATGATAAGAACTAGTAAATGCAATTAAGAAGAAATCTAAAATTCATTTATATATTTTAATGTAATAAAGTTTATAGTTAAATAGTGAAATCTAATATAAAACCTTAAGAAAATGATGACTTTTTAAATTTTTGAATGTTAATATGTATTACTGTGTCAAATAAAATGTTCTTCTCAGATATAGATTTCTTTTTACTTGTATAGACAGTCCTTAATCTTCTTGTAACTTACTGCAAGAATGTTGTTAGAGTTAAGAAGAGCAATGATACATTTTCAAGTTTATTTACATAGTTAAATAGACATTATTTTATGTAAAGAACTGGAACATTTATGTACTTGTGAGTCCACGAGATTCCTGGACCAATCTCCCTCAGATGCCAAGAGGCAATTATAATGTTAGTGAGGTATAAACACTAAAAATATAATCAAACCAAAAAATTGATGGTTGATGATTATAAGGGCTTATCATACAGTTCTTACAAAGAAATTCATAGAGAAAAGAAGCTAGCCCTCAGTAAAGTGAGGGAAATTAGTCATGCATTTATTGAGAGTTGTCTAGCAGTAGAGTTGGTACAAGAGCATTACTTTTCAGAGATGCTGAATGAATAACATGGATGTAAGTGTAGCTGAAAGGAAAAAGCTTGGGGAAGATACAAGATGGTAAGAAAGAGATGCAAAGAATGGTGGTGGAAGGTGAGAATTGTAGAAGCCAGGAAGCTGAGCTCTGGTGCTCAATACTTCAAGGTCAGCCTTGACTACATAGTGAGATTCTGTGTCTTAAAAAAAAAAGCCCAAGGACAAAATAGATGTTAACTGTCAACAAACAGATAACCTTGGTTTGTAGGATTTCTGAGAAACTCTTTATAGTCATATAGATATTTTTATGTAAGGAACTGTGTCTTTATTCTGACTAATAAATGAAACCATGTAAGTTTTACAACACGCAATTGACTTGCTCAATTTTAATGGAATTAGCAGTGTTACCATTTTATTAAATACATGACTACTTTAAAAGCAGTAGATACTTTTTCTGTGCAGATAAATATTATCAGTGAAGTGAAGTTGTCACAAGGCATTTTATCTTTGTTCAAATGAGGTAAATTTCAGCCTACATTATTAGTTTCCCAAAGTAAAGTTTTCCATACTTTCATTTGACTGACATACAAAGACTATTTAATTGAACTGTTGAAAAAAGTTATAATTTTTGACTCTCATATCTTATTTCCAATCTGTCTTAAACATTTTAGAATATAATTAGTCACACTTGAAACAACATCAAAATAACTGCTGGTACAGAAGTAGTAGCAAACTGAATATATACAAGAAAGATTCTTCTCTCCATCATACATATGGCACCCTACTTGATTAATGAAGTTAAAAGGGGTGTTTTGATCTTGTTTTTTAATTCAAATCCTCAGGAAAATTGCAAATTGGAAACAGCAAGTATAATTAATTTTTTTAAGAATGCTTCCAGAAATATATTCTGTGTGAAATAAATGAATACAGAAACAAAAGAAAATGTTTTCAAGTTATTACACCTGTGGTGTATTATACTCACTCAAAAGTTGTTTATGTGTGCATTGTCTGGACACATTAATTTCTTATTATGATTTTTTGTGAATTTCAATTATTCAAATTTCTCATGGTATACATATTATACTCAAAGTGTACAAAAGAAATAGGAGTGCTCAGAAATGAAGGTATCTGGGAATATTGACTTTTATTTCTGATACTGTTACTGGAATCTGAGTTATTAAGGAACAGACAAAAATGTATATAAAAGGTATATTAAGCACAATTTACATTTTATTAGTCTTGCAACAAGATATAAAATATATAGAATAGTAAGTGGATGGACATTAAGCCACTGCTGTGGCTTTTATGTGTACATAAAACCATATATAACTATGATTTATACATATTTAACATTAAAAGTACCATTAGAGGCAAATATATCAACATGTTCACAGATGATAAATGGAAGGCTAAGAGTATCTATTTTCACACAGTTTCTAAAAGAAGAGCTAAGTTGTGAATGCAGATGCTTGTGATTAGAGATTGCTATTTTTGAGAAATACTTGATTTGTTTTATTACTGCTTTAGTGCATAATATAAGAAACACTAGTGGAAAATAGAATTTATTTACATGAAATTATATGAATAAATTTCTTCCTCAACAAATAAAAACCAGGGTCTGAAAAACAAAAGTCTGATTTCACCCTCATCCCATTGTATTAATCTCCCAGAAAACAGTCACAGATGTTGTGGCATATTAGGTTTAGATATGTTTCATGCATTTATGCTGTAGAACATTTGTTTAGTGTTGTTTAGATGTGTTTCATTGTTTTGTGTTGCATTTTTAACTGTGTAAAGCTGTGTTGCTTTGCTTGCCTAAGGCACCCAATTTCTCTAATAAAGAGCTGAATGGCCAATAGCTAGACAGGAGTGAGAAACAGATTGGGATAGTGGGCAGAGAGAATAATAGCAGTAAAAATCTAGGAAAGAAAGCAAGGAGTGAGAAACAGAGAAGGAAATGAAAATGCAGGGACCAGCCAATCAGCCACACAGCCATCCATGGAGTAAGAAGAAAAGAAAGATAGATAGACTAAAGAAAGGTAAAATTCTCAGTGACAAAGCATAATTAAAAAGAAATGGGATAATATAAGTAAGAAAAACTGACTAGGAACTTGACATGCTAAGGCCAGTCATTATTAAGTAAGAAGAAGTTGTCATGTATTTATTTGGGAGCCTGAAGGCAGGCCTCCAAAAACAAAATAAGCAACTACAAACAGATATGAGAATAAAAAGTGAAAAGAGAGATAGCCCCATTCCTCATCTCTTAGGGAATTCTTGTATTGTTTGTTCTGATCCCTACCTCTTAGTCTAATAACTTACTACCATACATGGTATAAACAGTAACCCGTTCTATCAAATTTGTTGCTTGGAATTCTTTTTTTTTTAATTATGAAGCTCTTGGCCTTGCATGTTTCTTATTGGCTAGCTCTGACTTAAGTATTTATTCCATAATTGTTAATCTAAGTATTTCTCTTACCAGAGAAATTTCCGGGCTTCCTACCCCATGGCGTTACATCTAAACTCCCTGTGTTTCTCCTTCCCAGAGTGCTCCTGGACACCAAGTCCCACCTATCTTGGTTCCCTATTGGCCAACAGTGCTTTATTGACATATACAAAGGAATTCCCCCATCATCTCCTCTTTTCTGTCTAAACAAAAAGAAAGGTCTTAACTTTAACATAGTCAAATTATATATAACATAACAGTTATCAAGTAAGAACACAGTTACAATATTTGGTCTATCAACATTCAGCAAGATTTAAAGAAAATATCATCTATCCCATCCTTGTGAGTCCAAAGTTCTATATGTAGCTTATCTTTTATAATAACTAAGGAAAACAATAATTATAACTATCTGCCTTCAACTCTATCAAAGACCACAGAATGATAATATATAAACACTAGAATTGACAGAGACATCTTACTATCTGGGCAGTCACCCGAAGTTACTCTGTAATGTTGGGGCATCTATCTTCAGCCCATAGGCCACCATGTGTCCAGAAGATTTCTCAGCAAAGCAGGAAATTTCAAACTGTCCATCTGCATTGCCAGTCTGTCAGTCATTTTTCTGTGTCCTCAGAAAGTCATGTAGACTCTTCCATGAAGCAGGAACCCTGAAGGACTATTTGAGTTCAGTAGTCACTTTCCTTTGGGTCCTGCATATCCATTTTATACAGCAACAGTCCAGCAGTCCAGGCAAGAGCAGTTTCTAGCCGAATGGCTAATCTTGCCATGTTGAAAGCAAACTCCATAAAAAGTTTCTTCGATGCCCATCTTCCTCTCAGACATAATTGGTGCTGCCAGGAGCAGACATTTCTCATTGTCAAGAAAAAATCTAAACCATTTTAAATGCCATTTTCTGAAGGTCTTTGGAAGGTTTGAAGACTATCTATCTCAAATATATTTCTGTATATCTAGAAAACCTAACTTGCCTAACTATAAGTTCTGACTATTATAAGTAACTATCTATAGTCTGTATTCAGTTATGCATTGTTTTAAAAGATCAGTAAAAGCACAATACTTGTTCAAGAGGAGAAATATACACATCACAAAATTGACCTTGAATTTGTTTCAATAAATTAAAAACCATACCCATACCATAATTCCCTTTTTTACCATTAAAAAGAGATTGGCTGTGATCATTAGCCAATTATAAACAACCCCATTTAAATGAAAACAAAGATTTATAAACAGGATGGGAATTAGGACATCGCTGTTTCCAAACTGCTTCCTGCTGGAAGGGGGTGCTGTTTATACCATGGGGATCATGACAAAACTCAGAAACCTGTATAAGTCCTTAGTTTCAGGGTCTGTAAGACTGCATCATCTTAGCTGTTTTAGATATTGAATAACTTGGGCCATTGCTTCCGGAGTTCTTGGTTCATCAAACCACAGAATCCTGGAAGGAATCTTCGGCTTTTCATTTTCTGTAGAAACATAAGTAAAATCTCCTTTCCAAAGTAACTCCTTATACTTAAATTTTGAAGTCAAGGCATTTTCAAAAGATATAAGTGAAAGACCCCGAATTTATAGAAATAAAATATAAGCTTAAACAGGTAGGGCACCCCACTAGAGAACTTGGGAAGTGAACAAAGGACCCCATCCCAGGAACCGGCCATACCACAGAATGGAATGTATGGTTTAGCAATATTAATTGCAGAAGGGCTGTAAATCCACAAAAAGCCAATTATGGGCTGCCATCTGTGAAGAACTAACCAGGGCAAACAAGACTAGTGGGAAACAAGGAGATAACACTATTTACTTAGGGAGAGATAATTAACTCATGCCAAGGTTTGATATGAAGGACATCTACTTCCCCGGGACAGGAGTCACATACCCCCTTCCTCCGTCACGAGATAAGGACCCCTCCCAAAAGCTTGTGGTTTTTGTCTTTAAAAGCTGATTGTAACTGAACCTTGGGGCCAATTGGTCTAAAAGCTGACCAAGAGGCCCATCTGCAGATGCCTAATTAAAGCCTCTTGCGTGTTGCATCAATTGGTGCGTAGACTCTTGATTCTTGGGGTGACGAATCCAGCTTGGGGACCCCTCCTCAATTCGGGGTACCCCAACATAAGTTAAATTAATTCAGCAGCATTTATAATCAAGTGTACTTTAGCAGTTGTTCCTTCCTGAGCAATCAAAAAACTGAAAAAAACAATAGCGTACAGTATCCAGACTTTCTGTGTATTTTTTCATCTTTACGTGGCTTATTTATTTATCTATTCTTATTCTGTTTCTTTTACTTTGATTTATTTTTCTCTGAGACAAGGTTTCTCTTTGGAAATCGGCCTGCCTCTTCCTCTGCCTCTGCAGCAATCCTACTGGCTTGTGCCACCACATCCGGATTCTCTATTTATTTACCACTATGCCGTTTCTTTTTCTCTCTCAAGCTTACGTATATTTTTAAACACACTGTAAACCTTTAGAGGTTTTCCTTCATCCAAGTCTGACTTTACTGTAAATCTTTATGTTTTTCTGGCCACTTGTCTTATCTGTTAAAACCGCGGCTGTTTAAACTGCCGTTTTTCCAAGATGGCGCGAGTAAGACTTACTCCAGCTGCGGGCTTGGAGATATGGTCACTGCTACTTCCAGCTGTGCTTACACACCTTTCAGTGTTAGCAGAGCCTCTTAAAAGTACCTTGTTGTTTTCTGTTTGTTTGCTTGTTTGTTTGTTTGTTTGCTTATGCTGATTCAGGAAGACTCCCTTAAGCAAATCTCTCTTGTTGCTAGCAACAGAGCCCACCTGAGAAAATGCTGCTGCCAAAAATCTGTGCTTCTCTCCATTCTTCTGTTTCTAAAATTCCTTTAAAGCTTTTGTCATTCTACGTGGAAATTCATCATCCCATCACTATTATGTAAAGAGAAAGCCTTCCCGCCAGCCTGGTTCCAGAGCCACATCAGTACCAAATAAACACACAGGAGGCTATATTAATTATGAAGCTCTTGGCCTTGCTTGTTTCTTACTAGCTACTTCTGACTTAAGTAATTACCCCATAATTGTTAATCTAAGTATGTCTCTTACCGGAGAATAGTTCCGGGCTTCCTATCCCATGGCGTTACATCTTGACTCCCTGTGTTTCCTGCTTGAAATTCTTAAATGAGGGAATTAGTAATCCTTTCTCATAGCAATACAAGAATATATGGTTCCATAGTTATTTATTTATCAGAATTTACATTACAAAGCATTCCTCCCTGATTTAAAATAAACAAGAATTGAGTGTAATGCAAGTTAGTATACATAAATTTAATTAAGAGGCAGATAAGTTCAAGAGATCAGTTACCCTTCTTCAGCATTAAAATTTTATAATGTAAAGCATGGGGAAAGTATGAAATAAAAACCTATAATTTCATTTTCACCCTTGAATAGAGGAAATCAGCAGATATATAATAGGAAAGTGAAAGATGAAAATTTCATACAGCCAAAGCTTATAGCTTGAGAACTGTAGGTCCACAAGAATTAATACTTGAGTTCTCATATATGTTATACCACTGTCCCATAACAAATTCTAACTAAAATATATGCTTTATATAACATCAATTATATATCTTGGGTTCTCATGATTTAGGTGTTAGATTTGTAGGTATTGTCCTTCAGAGTAGGACTATCTCATAAGCTTGTCCTGGAGAAAGAAAAATACAGAGGCAGAGGCAGGACAGAGGAAGGGAAATGTAAAGCAAAATGAACATCTGAAAGCTATAGTAAACAAGTAATGTCTCCATATGGCAAAACAACAAAAATAAAGGCATCATTACTTCATTAAGATTATAATACCTGCCAAGCATTGGTGGCACGCACCTTTAATCCCAGGACTCAGGAGGCAGAGGCAGGTGGATCTCTGTGAGTTCAACGCCAACCTGGTCTACAGAGCAAGTTCCAGGAAGCATCCAGAACAATACAGAGAAACCCTGCTTCAAAACCTTCCCCCAAAGAAACATTATAATACACAATTACTGAATTCTGAATTAAAAAATACTGAAATAGAATCCCAGCTTCAGGTGAGCTTGGGTCTCCGGGGGACACACTCCCCATCCTGCGCCCAACACCCATCCCCTCGAGTTTCTGGGGGCCGCTCCTGGCATCCAGAAGACTGGCCCACACAGGAAAGACATCAGCCCTTCCAGGCCCCAAGAAACAAGTGGGTGTAGCAGTCCTATTATCTAACAAACTAGACTTCAAATAAAAATCAACCAAAAGAGATGAAGAAGGACATTTCATATTCAGCAAAGGAAAAGTCCATCAAGATTAAGTATCAATGTTCAACATCTATGCCCCAAGTACAAAGGCACCTACATTGGTGAAAGAAACATTACTAAAGCTCAAATCGCACATAAAATCTCACATACTAACAGTAGGAGACTTCAACACTCCACTCTCACCGCTAGACAGGACCTCCAGACAGAAACTTAACAAAGAAACAAAATAACTAATAGAAGTTATGACCCAACTGGGTTTAACAGACATCTATAGAACATTGCACCCAAACACAAAGGGATATACCTTGTCAGCGCAACATAGAACCTTCTCTAAAATTGACCACATAATAGATAGGAAACATAGCAAATCTCCACAGATACAAAAAAATGGAATAACCACCTGTATCTTATCAGACCACCATGCATTAAAATTAGAATTCAAGAATAACACAAATCACAGAAATCCTACAAACTCATGGAAATTGAACAATGCACCATCCCTGGGTAAAGGAAGAAATTAAAGTGTATGCTCCAAATGATGCTGTAACGATAAGCAACACACAATTACTGAAAGTAAAACTAAGTATTTATTGTAGAAATTACTCACAAGATACCAAACAAGTAACCCAGATGAACCAAGCAGTTTTCCGCTGCCAAACCAGAAGCCGAACTCCAGGTAAAAGAGACCGAGACTTCCTGTGTGCTGTCTTTTATACCTTCCCCCGTAACGCCCCCTAGCCATGCCCAAAAGTGGGCCTGGCTAGTTACGTAGTTCTGCCTACGTACGTATACGTCTTTACGTCCAGCCGTATACGTCTTTAGTCCTGCCTAAAGTGGGTGTGGTTAGCGGTGTGGTAAACCGCCCTTTTATTACCTCATCTGTATGCGCCTCTAATAAGTCACATGTTTAATGGCGGCATACAGACTTCCTCCTACATTAAAGATTTCCTGGAATTGAATGAGAACGAAGACACAACATACCCAAACTTATGGGACAGTCTCAAAGCAGTGCTGAGAGGAAAATTCATAGCACTATGTACCCACATGATGAAACTGAAGACCAGTCACACTAGAGAATTAACAACACAGCTGAATGGTCTAGAAAAAAAAGAAGCAAACTCAACCAGGAGGAGCAGATGCCAGGAAATAATCAAATTGAGGGCTGAAATCAATAAAGTAGAAACAAGGAAAACATTGAGAAGAATCAATGAAACAAAGAGTTGTTTATTTCAAAAAATCAACAAAATAGACAAACCTCTGTCCAAACTAACCAAAAGACATAGAGAGACCATGCTAATTAACAAAATCAGAAATGAAAAGGGGGACATAACAACGGACACTGAGGAAATCCAGAGAATCATCAGGGCATACTTTGAAAATCTGTACTTCACAAAATTCAAAAATTTAAAGGAAATAGACAATTTCCTGGATAGATGTCTCTTGCCAAAACTAAATCAAGAAGATATAAACAATCTAAACAGACCTATAACCCTTAATGAAATAGAAGCAGTCATCAGAATTCTCCCAACAAATAAAAGCCCAGGCCCAGATGGCTTCAGTGCAGAATTCTACCAGAAATTCAAAGAAGAGCTAATTCCAATACTCCTCAAAGTATTCCACACAATAGAAGTAGGAGGCTCACTGCTAAATTCTTTTTAAATGGCTACAATTACCTTGATACCCAAGCCACACAAAGACACAACTAAGAAAGAGAACTATAGACCAATTTCCCTCATGAACATCGATGCAAAAATACTCAATAAAATACTAGCAAACCGGATTCAAGAAGACATAAGAAAAATGATCTACCATGATCAAGTAGGCTTCATCCCAGGAATGCAGGGATGGTTCAACATTAGAAAAATCTATCAATGTAATCCATCTTATAAAAAAACTGTGACAGACAAACTACATGATCATCTCACTAGATACTGAAAAAGCCTTTGACAAAATCCAGCACCCCCTCATGATAAAGGTCGTAGAGAGATCAGGGATAATGGGAACACACCTGAACATAATAAAAGCAATATAGAGTAAACCAACTGCTAACATCAAACTAAATGGAGAGAAACTCAATGCAATTCCTCTAAAATCAGGAACAAGACAAGGCTGTCCACTCTCTCCATATCTCTTCAATATTGTTCTTGAAATTCTAGCTACAGCAATAATACAACAAAAGGATATCAAGCAGATACAAATAGGAAAAGAAGAAGTCATTCTTTCACTATTTGCAGATGATGTGATAGTTTACATACGTGACCGAAAACTCCACAACGGAACTCCTAGAGCTGATAAATACCTTCAGCAAAGTGGCAGGATACAAGGTTAAATCAAAAAAATCAGTGGCGCTCTTATATACAGATGATGAAGTGGCTGAGAAAGAAATCAGAGAAACATCACCCTTTACAATAGCCATAAACAGCACCAAATATCTAGGGATAATGTTAACCAAGGAAGCAAAAGACCTGTATATCGAAAACTTTGAGTCACTAAAGAAAGAAATTAAAGAGGGCACCAGAAAATTGAAAGATCTCCCATTCTCTTGGATTGGTAGGATCAACATTATAAAAATGGCATTCTTGCCAAAAGCAGTCTACAGATTCAATGCAATCACTATCAAAATACTGGCACAATTCTTCACAGACATGGAAAGAAAAATACTCAACTTCATATGGATAAACAAAAGGCCAAGGATAGCCAAAACAACCCTATACAATAAAGGAACTTCAGGAGGCATCACCATACCTGACTTCAAGCTCTATTATAGAGCTATAGTCCTGAAAACAGCTTGGTATTACCACACAAATAGAAAGGTAGACAAATAGAACTGAATTGAAAACCCTGATTTTAACCAACACAACTATGATCACTTTATTTTTGACAAAGAAGCTAAAAGCATACAATGGAGAAAAGAAAGCATCTTCTACAAATGGTGCTGGCATAACTGGGTATTGGTATGCACAAGACTGCAGATAGATCCATGCTTATCACCTTTTACAAAACTTAAGTCCGAATGGATCAAAGATCTCAACATAAATCCAACCGCACTGAAACTCTTAGAAGAGAAAGTGGGAGATACTCTTCAACAAGTTGGTACAGGAGACTACTTCCTGAATATAACACCAGTAACACAGACTCTGAGATTGACAATTAACAAATGGGATCTCCTGAAACTAGATAGCATCTGTAAAGCAAAGGACACAGTCACCAAGACAAAAAGGCAGTCCACAGAATGGGTAAAGATATTCACTCGCCCCACATCTGACAGAGGGTTAATCTCCAAAATTTACAAAGAACTCAAGAAGAAAGTCTCCAAAACACCAAAGGATCCAATTAAAAGGTGGGGTACAGGACTAAATAGAGAATTCTCCATAGTGGATTCTAAAATGGCTGAGAGACACCTAAGAAAGTGCTCAACATCCTTATCCATCAGGGAAATGCAAAGCAAAACAACTTTGATACACTATCTAACTCCTGTCAGAATGGCTAAAATCAAAAAACTGAAGACAATTTATGCTGGAGAGGATGTGGAGAGAGAGGAACACTTCTCCACTGCTGGTGGGAGTGCCAACTCGTACAGCCACGTTGGAAATCAGTATGGAGATTCCTCAGGAAAATGGGAATCAATCTACCACAAGACCCAGCAATTCCACTCTTAGGCATATATCCAAAAGAGGCAAACTCATACAACAATGGCATCTGCTTCACTATGTTCATAGCAGCATTATTTGTAATAGCCAGAACCTGGAAGCAACCTAGATGCCCCTCCTCCTGCACACCCCACCATCCCCCCAGCCTCCCACCCTATTGCCATTTCCTTCCACATAGGGGATATCTAGAGTCTGTCATTTCACTCAGGGTAGGGTCCAGGGACTCCCCTGAGAGTCCAGGCTGAGAGAGCATCCTTCTTTGTGTTATGGACACATGATGTCTGTTTGTATTCCAGAGATAAACACTGATCCATTGCTCAGGGCCCCATAGGTTGCCCAGGCCTCCTCACTGACACTCACATTCGGGGCATCTGGATCAGTCCCATCGGTCTGGGGTCCAAGAGGTCTGCCCTATTCAGATCAGCTGTCTCTGCTGGTTTTGCCAGCCCATTCTTTGCCAATTTGCTCATCACTCCTCTCTCTGTCACTGGGTTCCATGGGTTCAGTTAGTTCAGTGTTTAACTCTGGGTGTTTGCCCCTGCTTCCATCAGGCACTGGATGAAGGCTCCAGGATGGTTGTGGACATCATGTTCATTATCAGGAATGGGCATTCGAGGTGGTCTCTACACTATTGCTTAGCTTGCCAATTGGTGTCATCCCTTTAGATCACGAGAGGTCACACTGGTGCCTGATCTGTCTTCTAACCTATGATTCCCTCTTCCCCCCTATTCTACCCTCCCACTCCACCTTCCTGTTCCCCCATGACCTACTCTCTCTTCCTCTTCTCTACCTCTCTTCTTCCCAGCTCCCACCCTCCCACCCCTTACCGTGTTCCCCATCTGTTCAGAGAATCTCGCCTCATTCCTCTTCTCTTGGGCACCACACATATCTCTTATGTTCTTTGATTGGACAGGATCTTAAAGCAGTTAATTTGTACCAAGAGATCACTGTAGAAGATAATTAATGGTATCTTAAATACCAGTGAGGAAGAAAATCTCAATCAAGACTGCACATGAAAGGATAAACGCTGTTAAAAGAGATTAACAAAAAGACATATAAACGACTCTATTCTGTCCTCCACAACATTCCAGAAATCTCAACTATTAATAAAGGATAAAGAAAAGATAACTCAATGGCCCAAAACACACTCCCAAATTACAAGAAGTAACAAAACTCATTGTCAATCCAAGATGTAATTGATCTCCTTTTAACAATGATAAGGCACTGAGAGACAAGCTGCTTGAATTAGAAATATAATCTGTGTGCTGTCTCCAAGAAGCACACCTTACAAGAACATTAAACTAAAAATGAAAAGAAACTCATGAAAAGTCAATTTAAGTAAATATAATTCTGAAATATGCAAATTTAACTATTTTGATTAACTGCTAGACTAGAACTCAAACAAATATTAGTCACAAGATATAAAGACTGACAATAAATATTAATAAACTAATCTAGGAATGAGATATTATAATTTCAAATAAATATGTACTAAATATTGGCTCTCTCAATTTTAAGAATCAAAAAGAAATGCATTTAAAATAATATAGAAATCCTACTATAGAAAAAGATGATTTCAAACCCTAATTTCAGTAACTTGTACTTAGGATGAAATTCAACAGAAATACTTCAGAGTTGATATGCACATAGACCAGATGACTTTGCCAGATATTAAGAGAATATTAAAGTTCAACAATCAAACAATAGGAACTCACAGGAACTAATTCAACTTTCTCTAAAGTATGACACCATTTAAACCATAAAACAGATTTTAATATACACAAAATTTGTCATAGTGGAATAAAGATACACAGTTTCTCATAGTGCAATAAAGATAGAAATACTAACTGAAATTGAACAGATAATTGGAAATTGAACACTGCACCCTTCTATGAATTACAGGTCATCAAAGAAATCAAGACAAAACTTGAATTACCATATTCAAGTGAAAGTGAACACAGTTTATGAATATTTTTGGTATTCCAAAAGAAATCTGTTCTAGTAAGAAAGTTTAAATTGTTTATGTAAAAGCAAATTAGGCATAGCAGTGGGAAGAGTGCTCTCGGAGGGAGAGAGTACTTTCTGCACAAGCATGAGGAACTACTATTGAATTCAGAGCACAGACATAAGACAATAAGACATAGTTGCATAGGTTTGTAACCCAGCACTAAGAGACAGACACAAAAAAAGATATGAAAAATCCTAGCATGTTGCAGGTCTAACCAATCACTTTCTTTGTTTAATTTTTTATTTATTTAAAAGTTTTATTTTGCATATGAATCACATTTCCCCTTCCCCCCTCCTCCCAGTCCTCGACCTTCCCCCCACCCAACCATTATCCACTCCACAGTAAGGATAAAGCCTCCCTTGGGGAGTCAACACAGTCTGGTGTATCAGGCAGAGATCCACACAGCTAAGCACTGGGCCTAGAGCCCAGAATCCAGTCAAAGAGAGAGAGGAGGGATTATATGAACAAAGAGGACAAGATCATGATGGGGAAATCCACAGGGATAGCTGGCCTGACCCAGTGGGTACTCACAGACTCTGGACTGAAAGCTGGGGAACCTGCATAGGACCGAACTAGGACCTCTCATTGTGGGTGATAGTTCTGAGGATTGGGCATTCTGTGGAGCCACTGGCAGTAAGACAAGTTTTATCCCTAGTGCATGAACTGACTTTTTGGAACCAATCACTTTCTAATTGGAAGGCCCATTCTACAGAAGGAAATTAATGCCTGATATATAAATTTGGTCAAAAAACCCATGACTAAAGAGGCCAGAGCCCCTGGTAGGGAACCTAATGCTGTTGCTTTAATAAATGGACACATTGTCAAGCTGCCTTTTGTATATTTATGCTTATACTAGAATAATGCTGAACTCTGAATTGGCCAGAGAAGTGTCTTTTTGTAGTTAGCCACAATTAATACATAGACTTATAACTGACCATAATGCTGAGAATAAGCAACTGTCAATACACAGCCCTAAATGGGGCATCTAGATCATCCTCCCTCAAACTCAAGAAATATATGGATGATGGGGCCAGAAAGAATACAAGACCCAGAGGATAGTGAGGAGATGTGTTTTTCTGTATATTATATGGCTTTTGCACTCATGCACTCATCTTACCAGTGGTTACCAGTATAAGCAAGATCAAGCCAGTCAACATTCTAACAGATTTAGGAGAGGAGCCCCATGAGCCTGGATGAGGAACTATTGGCAGGTGAAGTCTCTTGGGGGGAGGGGTAATTTTACTTTGAGGCTGTAGATGTTGGTAGGTTGCAAATGCTCAAGTAGATAGAACCAGAGCCGTGCACATGCAGGCAACACTAATTTGAATTCAGTATGTCAAACAACAACAACATCAAGCCAGACAACAACACCTTCTTCATATCTTTCACCTCAGTTTGTTTATGTCTCAATGCAGACTTAGATAAGGGCAGTGATCAGTAAAGAGGGTTGCCTGTGTATTATATCTTAAGGTTTCCTTTACCAAAGTAAGTTAGTCAAATATGTTTTCCTTTTAAGGACTCTCAAGTTTCAGTACACAGGTAAGGCAACCAGATTCATTCCCAGAATATAACACTAAAGTCTCTAGCTCATTTCTAAGTGTCATCTTGATTCCTTCTAAAACCTCATGAATCAAGCTTCCACTGTCTGCATTTCTCACATAAGTTGATCTACCAGACTCCCACTAGAATAGCCCATTAAGCTCTTTATGGAGAACTCCGGGACTTTTCTAGACCCAAATTCCAAAGTCTTGCATATTCATCTAACAAACTAGTTCCAAATGATTAAGAATAACAGGTTTAACACAGCAATGTTCACATTTCTAGGTAACAACTTTCTATATTTGTTACTTTTTCATTACTATGACAAAATACCCAACTTCAGGAACAAAAGAAGGCAGTACATAGGGATTAAATTTGACTCACAGTTTAAGGGTCCAGTACATCATTCTGGAGACAGCATGGCAGCAAGAGCATGAGGCCATTGGTCTCATTGCATCTGCATTCAAGAGGCAGAGGTATGAATTCTAGTCCTCTGTTCACTTTCTCCTTTTTATTTAAGCTATGAATTCAGCTCAAAAAATTGTGCCAACGAAAATTGGTCTTCACACCCAAATTAACCTAATTTAGATACTCCCTCACAGATTTCCCTAAAATGGATCTCCTAAGTGATGCTAAATTCTGTAAGTTCATAGAACTAACCCCATACCAGCCAACTGAAATACAGTGGTAGTTCATAAAATGATATAATGCCTGTGAGATGGCTTAGTGGGTAAAAGTACTTGTGAAGTAAGACTAATAGCCTTAGTTAGATGTCTAAAACCCATTGTGAGAGACAAAAACTGACTCCTGAAAGTTGTCCTCTGACCTCCATATGTATGCCAAGGAGAGGCACACCAAGAATTACATAAAACACTCCTGTGCTCTACTTTCACAAAGTTAAAACCATCCAAGCTTCTATAATACATTATAATAATAAAATATTCAAGCCAGCAAGACTATACTTTATGAGATGAAGATATTGCTCAGTGGTTGAGAGGACTGGCTGCTCTTCCAGAGGACCCAGGTTCAAGTCCCAGCACACACATTGTAGCTCAAATACCTGGTTTTAATTCCAGTTTCAAGGCTTCTGATACCCTCACACAGACACACATACAGGAAAACACCAACGAAAACAGAATAAAAGTAAATTATAGAAAAGACTATAGTTTACTATGATTAGTATTATGAAACCTCTAAATTCAGGGAATAAGTGTGATATAAAGAGAAGTGATCAGTTGATTCTGGGAGAAGAATATTTCTAAGCAACTATACAAACAAAACACAGGTTCAGAAACTGTCATAGGATAGAACCAGGGCTGTGAAAGTAGGTGTCAGTTAGGAGACCTGGGCAGTCTATGGGGCCTCTGGTAGTGAGTGGAACAGTATGTATCCCTAGAGTACAAATGGACATTGGGAACCCATTCCTCATATAGTGGTACTCTCTTAGCCTAGACACATGGAGGAGGGCCTAGGTCCTGCCACAAACAATGTAATAGACTTTAATGATCCCCCATAGAAAGCCTCACACTTTCTATGGAGCAGAAGAAGGATGGAATGGGGGTTTGTTGGGGGAAGTCCTGTGCATTTGTCAATAAAGCACTGTGTGGCCAATAGGGAACCAAGATAGGAGGGACTAGGAGTCCAGGAGGACTCTGGGAAGGAGAAACAAAGGAGAGTCAAGATGTAACTGCTATGGGGGTAGGAACCCCGGAACTATTCTTCGGTAAGAGAAATACTTAGATTAACAATTATGGGGTAATTACTTAGGTCAGAGCTATCCAGGAAGAAACAAGCAAGGCCAACAGCTTCATAATTAATATAGCCTCCTGTGTGTTTATTTGGGACTGATTCGGCTCTAGAACCAGGCTGGCAGGAAGGCTCCTCTCAAGGAAAAAGCCTCACTTTACAGAATGGTGTCAGAGCAGGATTGAATTTCCACGTAGAATGACAAAAGCTTTAAAGGAATTTTAGAAACAGAAAAACGGAGAGAAGCACAGATTTTTGATAGCAGCATTTTTCTCAGGTGTTTTGCTAGCGACAAGCCGAGATTCACGTGGCTTGATTACCGGAGTCTTCCTGACTCAGCATAAAAAGAAAAAAAAAAACCAAAAAACAAAAAACAAAAAAAAAACAGCAAGGTTGTTTTAAGAGACTCTGCTAACGATTGAAAAGTGTGTACGTACAGCTAGAAGTGGCAGCTTTTGCTGGATGTCAGCATGGACTGAGGCGGTAAGCTGAAATCACGCTTATGCCCGCCATCTTGGAAATGGCAGTTTAAACTGTCGAGGTTTTAACAGACAAGCCACATGGCCAGAAAAACATAAAGATTTACAGTAAAGTCAGACTTGGATAAACAAAACCTCTAAAGGTTTACAGTGTGTTTAAAAATATACGTAAGATTGAGAGAGAAAATACAGAAGCCGGCTGTGGTGGCACACGCAGGTAGGAATTGCTGCAGAGGCAGAGGCAGGCAGATTTCCAAAGAGAAACCCTGTCTCAGAGAAAATAAATGAAAGTAAAAGAAATCGAGTAATAATAGATAAATAAATAAGCCACATAAAGATGGAAAATACACAGAGAGTCTGGATACTGTACGCTATTGTGTTTTTCAGTTTTTTCATTGCTAAGGGAGGAACAACTACTAAAGTACACTTGATTATAAATGCTGCTGAATTAATTCAACTTATATCTTTTAAAAATTCCTTGACTTCAAAATTTAAGTATAAGGATATGTTACTTGGGAAAGGAGATTTTACATATGTTTCTACAGAAAATGAAAAGCTGAGGATTCCTTCCAGGCTTCTGTGCTTTGACGAACCAAGACCCCTGGAAGCAGTGGATCAGATGTTCCTACAATTGAAACAGCTAAGATGATGCAGTCTTACAGACCCCGAAAATATGGACTTATACAGGTTTCTGAGTTTTATCATGATCCCCATGGTATGAACAGTGCCCCCTTCCAGCACGAAGTATTTTGGTATGAGCGATGTCCTAATTCCCATCTTGTTTATAAATCTTTGTTTTCATTTAAATGGGATTGTTTATAATTGGTTAATGATCACAACCAATCTCATTTTAATGGTAAATAGGGGAATTATGGTATGGGTATTGTTTTTCATTTATTGATACAAATTCAAAGTCAATTTTGTGATATGTATATTTCTCCTCTTGATTAAGTATTGTGCTTATACTGATCTTTTAAAATGTAATGCACAATTGAATACAGACTATAGATAGTTACTTATAATAGAATTTATAGTTAGGTAAGTTAGGTTTTCTAGATATATAGAAATATATTTGAGATAGATAGTCTTCAAACCTTTCAAAGACCTTCAGAAAATGGCATTTAAAATGGTTTAGGGTTTTTCTTGACAATGAGAAATGTCTGCTCCTGGCAGCACCAATTACATCTGAGATAGGCATGGAAGAAACTCATTAGGGATTTTGCTTTCAACATGGCAAGATTAGCCATTTGGGCAAGAAACTGCTCTTGCCTAGACTGTTTGACTGTTGTTGTATAATCTGGACATGCAAGACCCACAGGAAAGTGACTGCTGAACTGAGTCTTACAGGGTTCCTGCTTCATGGAAGAGTCTACCAGGCATTCTGCAGGACACAGAAAAATGACTGACAGACTGGCAATGCAGATGGACAGTTTGAAATTTCCTGCTTTGCTGAGAAGTGTTCCAGACACATTGTGGCCTATGGGCTGAAGATGGATGCCCCAACGTTACAGAGGAACTTCAGGTGACTGTCCAGGCAGTAAGATGTCTCTGTCAATCCTAGTGTTTATATATTACCCTTCTGTGGTCTTTGATGGAGTTGAAGACAGATAGTTATAATTATAGTTTTCCTTAGTTATGATAAAAGATAAGCTACATATAGAACTTTGGACTCACAAGAATGGGATGGATGATATTTTCTTTAAATCTTGCTAAATGTTAACAAAATATTGTAACTATGTTCTTACTTGATAACTGTTCTTTTAGATATAATTTGACTATGTTAAAGTTAAGACCTTTCTTTTTGTTTAAACAGAAAAGAGGAGATGATGTGGAAGTCCTGTTATTTGTCAATAAAGCACTGCTGGCCAATAGGAATCTAGATAGGTGGGACTAGGAGTCCAGGAGGACTCTGGGAAGGTGAAACACAAGAGAGTTGAGATGTAATGCCATGGGGTAGGAAGCCCGGAACTATTCTCCGGTAAGAGAAATACTTAGATTAACAATTATGGGGTAATTACTTAAGTCAGAGCTAGCCAGTAAGAAACAAGCAAGGCCAACAGCTTCATACTTCTGCTGAGTAAGTACTCCATTTTGTAAATGTACCACATTTTCTCTATCCAGTCTTCAGTGTTGGGGCATCTAGGTTGCTTCCAGGATCTAGCTGTTACAAATAATGCTGCTATGAACATAGTGGATCAGACATCCTTATTGTAGAAATGAGCACATTTTGGGTATATGCCTAAGAGTGGAATTGCTGGGTCTTGTGGTAGACTGATTCCCATTTTCCTAAGGAATCTTCATACTGATTAGCAAAGTGGCTGTATGAGTTGGCACTCCCACCAGCAATGGACATGTGTTCCCCTTTTGCCACATCCTCTCCAGCATGAGATGTCATTGGATTTTAGCTATCCTTACAGGAGTAAGATGATATCTCAGGATTTTTTGATTTGCATTTCCCTAATTGCTAAGGATGTTGAGACTTTCTTAAGTGTCTCTCATCCATTTCAGACTCCTTTATTGATAATTCTCTATTTAGTTCAGTCCCCCATTTTTTAATTGGGTCCTTTTGTGTTTTGGAGAGTAGTTTCTTGAGTTCATTGTAAACTTTGGAGATCAGCTCTCTGTCAGACTGTCAGATGTGTGGTTAGTGAATATCTTTTCCCAATCTGTGGGTTGCCTTTTTGTCTTGCTGACTGTGTCCTTTGCCTTACAGAAGCTACTCAGTTTCAGGAGGTCCATTTATTAATTGTCGATCTCAGTGTTTGTGCTACTGGTGTTATGTTCAGGAAGTGGTCTCCTGTACCGATTTGTTCAAAGGTATCTCCCACTTTCTTTTCTAACAGGTTCAGTGTGAATGGATTTATGTTGAGGTCATTGATCCATTTGTACTTAAGTTTTGTACATGTCGATAGACATGGATCTATCTTCAGTCTTCTATATGACAATATACACTTATGCCAGCACCATTTGTTGAAGATGTTATCTTTTTTCCATTGCATAATTTTTCTTCTTTGTTGAAAACCAGCTGTTCATAGGTTTGTGGATTAATCTCAGAGTGTTCAATTCAATTTCATTGGTCTACCTGTCTATTTTTGTGCCAATACCAAGCTATTTTCAGGACTATAGCTCTGTAATAGAGCTTAAAGTCAGGAATGGTGATTCCTCCAGATGTTGCTTGTCGAGCAGGGTTGTCTTGGCTATCCTGGGTTTTTTGTTTTTCCATATAAAGTTGAGGACTCTTAAAAGCTGATCTGTCTCTCCCATCTCCAAAACAGCATTTTCATAAATCCTAATCTTTAGGAATTATTTCACTATGAGTTTGATTGGTCATAAAATAACTCTTTATTGCTTTCAGGCATATCATTTATTCATTTGAACTTAGTTTGCTTGTTTATGAAATAATTTATTAACTAGATTTAAATAATACAACTGTTCATGAGGTAATTTTTGCTGTTACTTGAATATAGATTAGATAATGACAAATATTTAACTGGTTTCCACAAATGTGACTTTGCTTATTACTAACAAGAACTAAGTAACTATTACTACCTTCATAGGGTATGCAAACCTTTTTCTTGAAAATCATAATATGCAAGAGATAACTTGGATAAGAAGAAATACAATTTAACTCAAAGCACTGCCTTCTGGTTTCTAATTCATTAGCAAGTAATTGATTTTGTTTTTCTCTCCCTTAAGTCTTATATTAACTTATTTCTTTGCTACTGAGATGTAAAACCTAAAACAGACTTCAGACAAGAGTTGCTTGAATTAATGATTATTCATGGTGACATTCATCTACATTATGCCTTGAAGGAATTTGGGCATGTAGCTTAAGAAATCTTGCAAGGTCTACGCTAATTTCAAAAGCATTTCTCAGATGACCATGGATTTATATTATATCAGATGTTTATCATGTGTTATTTTCATTTGTGCTCATTGGCAGAATGCAAACATTTCAAATTTTTATCATCTAAAATTATTTATGAACACAAAATAATTGATTGTTAGATGTTTTAAACAACTAACTCAATTCAAAGCATAAGCATTTATTAAGCAAATACTTGATCAAGATTGTATTTTATACAGGGCATGAAGTTAAAAAAATAGCCTCTCTTGACCTAAAACATCTCTTGGAGCAGTTAAGAGTATTAAAATGACAAGAACAAAATAATATGAGACAACACAATATAATACTCTGGTAATGGCATAAAATGCCATCAGAATAATATTTTTCTGTGGGATCCTTTATAGAAGCAGTAACTTACCTCCCATGAATCAGTAATGGTACTAGCAATATGGAAATTGAGAATATAGCACTAACATTGTTGCTAGACGGGCACATCTTACTTCAAGCAATTTAATATATTAACTAGCAACCATTTGCAAATTAAAAAATTATTTTCCATAATTGCAATTTAGTTCCAGATAAATTGGTTAAAGAGCTCTGATGTAATAACTTTACATAGTTCTTCAGAATACAAGTTCATTCCTAAGAACAATGTTCAACTTCTTATAAATTACAGTATCAACATAAGAAAATATGTGCTTTTGGATATAAATATGTATATATACATGTATATATAATATACAAATATATTTATAATGCTATGTGAAAACCCATTTGAATACTTTTATTTAATATTATTATCTGAAGTAACATATTTTCACAAGTACAATATGATCATGGTTGGAAGAATGGTTTAAACAATTGTTAATTGGGTTAGAATTCTTGCTTTTCAGCTGTATATGCACTTCAACCAGACTCTGATATTAGATGCTCCTTTCTTTCTTATATTCTATTAATTTTCTTTGTCTTCTTATCATGCTTGAAACACAGTTTGTAGAAAACAGATTTTTACTGTTTCCTAATAATATATTGACAGGTGAATCTTTAATTACCTGCTCTTGTCTTAACATACTGACACAGCTACAAACCCTTCTATTGTACTTCTTTGTATTATGTTCTACTAGTTAGGATTTAACTGGCCTTTAAAACTAGACAAACAGAGACAAACATTCTATCTTCATCTATGTAAATGTAACTTTTGCTGAATGAAAAACATTTCCAGCCATATTCATTCCCAGCTGTAAGTTCCAAGTTATCCCTACAAATGTGATATGGAAAGATACTACCCTACTGAGACACCTAAACCATAACATCTGAAGTTTTCTCCCTAATTAATAAAATTATTATTCTCATTAGTTAAATGTTTGTCTTTGACAATACGGTAGGACAGAGGAACTGAATTAGGTTAGGATTTATGGTCAGGAGTCTTTTATTAGAAAGGGAGAGGTAGGTTATATTAGGATAAAAATAAATCCTCATGTCTTCTATTTTAATTAAACTACAGTTCCAAATATTTTGAGGTTTATTCCTCAGAATTATTTTATCTGGAAAAATAGGCTTATAGAAGCACTTTAACCACCATAATCCTCCAAAACAAACTTTTAAAAACTTGAGTTATTCTTTAAATAAAAGTTGCAGATTGTGTGCCTTGAGATATAATTTAATCTCTTTATCTTGATTTTGATAGTTTCAACTTTTATCATCTTATTTGCCCAGATGATTATATTAGGAAATTCAAAATTCCTGCTCCTTAGCTTTCTGTGTTAGGTATTTCTTGTTTCTTCACTTTTAGTTTTACTATCTACTTGTTTAGTAAATGTAGAATAAATTTTGTCACATTTATATCAAAATGTATGTCTGTCTGTAGCACATATTTATTACTTATGTACAGTGAGACTTATGTACAGTAAAAACCTGAATGTCAAGGATCAGAAAACAAATTGAGCACCATGGAGGAAAACAATAGGAGAAATTATGAATTATAATAAATGTTAGAGTTACTTAAATTCCTATGGAGAAGAAATTGAAACATAAGAATTCATTTTAAATGGCTTATACAATGTTTATGGGAGAATAAAATCCCAGAATCCTGTAACTCACATTATAGTACTGTAGGAATAAATATCGTTTACAAGTGTTATTAATACATAGTTGGTATCACATTTAGCTGGTTTTGTGGAATGCCAGCTTTCTCAAATTCTTGTTCAAAAGACCTGGATGTCTTTACAGTGTATCATTCATGTGATTATTGAAGCAAATTTCCATATATACCTTTACATTGACTGTTTTCCTTCTTTCTTGCTGCAGAGCTGACTAACTTCACTTTGCAACAACACTGTTAATGGCCAGAAAAGGCAGAAATTACTGCTCTTGGTGTTTGCTGGCATTTATGTAGTGATGGACATTGCTTAGTACAGAGAAGACAGAAACTGAATTACCTGTCATCTGCTGGCAGAGTGATACAGATATCTTACAACTTCTCTTTTTTGTTTATTTTGTATCTATTTGCTTATTTGCTGAACACACTCCTGTATTACATACAACAGAGCTGGTCTTGTGTCCAAGAGAAACAGAGTACATCAATTTGAGTAGTACACACACTTACAATTATGGAAAATGTTTATTTTTATGCAAAAGTTATGATTATCTTTCCCCTTATTAAAGGACTACATTTTATTATTGTTTTTCAGTTGAAGGCAGGGATTAGTGACTTTAAGCAAATTGTGCTAAGCTCCTACCCTTGAGAATGTTTCTGTTATTGCTAAAATATGGAATTTAAACTTACTTCCACTTATCTAGAATATTTTGGTAATTATTTTAATTATAAAATATGAATAATATATGAAAATATCCCCTTTACTATGCCTTGTCCTCTGAAGGCTCGCAGCTGAGGAACAGCCATGGTTCTTGGCATCATCTTTGAGGGGTAGAGCAAGAAAATCTCTCAGATGTTGGATTAGAGTTCTGATACTGTTAAAAGTAGAATCCCTGACAAAATGCAAATAAATGTGAAGATGGAAAACAGTATATGTAAATATGGTAATAGGCAATACTGGATAATATTACTTTTCCTTATATAGTTAGAAGAGTCTATTAAAAACACATTATAATGCAAACTTTAACAACATAGCTATCAATTGAACTTTAAACCTGATACCCTGAGCTCCATTAGGTCAAAGCTCAACCAAGCCAAGTTGATAAAAACAGATTTTTATTTTATAACTAGTAACAGAAATAAACAAGTTCTATTCCAATCTGTGCTGAGATGAATAGACTTATAGGAGCATTCAATTAAGAGAGAGCTAGAGGGAGCAAGGGCTTAAAGAGAGACAGGAAGAGAAACATTATAAAAGATCAGGGCTATACAAATATGCTTGAGTTCGCTGAGAGTGCTTGCTGGCAATTAAATTATGAATCTTACATCTGACAAACAGAGGTAGATGGAGGCCCTAGTCTCCCTGTTGGTTATATTTTGGAGGATTCATGTTCATGTCAATTAAAACTTCCTCTTTAGTTGTAAGAGATAATTATATATTTGAAAGCAGCAGAGAATGGAATAACAATAATAAGCTTCTTTTAAGAAATATTCTAATAAATTTAAGAACTTTTATTGAATGTCTAAAGAACTGAAGGGTATCAGGGGCTATACATCAGTTGTTGACTGAATATATTATTTATGCAAGCTTTGTGTTTTATTCCTGAAAGGAACTCAAAAGATAGGTGTCATCACAAAGACTCTGGAAATCTACATTGAGTATTCTCACTTAGTTTTATAGGGCTAATAATTACCATAATGATTGAAATAGATAAGCAAATATATTTGCAAAAACAAGGAATGTAGGTGGTGTCTGAATTGATTTGAATTCCAGTCCATAATAAATCCAAGCATAAAACCCAGGTATCAGTAGAATAAGTCTTAGTATGCCTGGTAACTAATGAGTGATCAATGTTGCAAAGCATTGTCAAAATCCTGGAAAGTTTGAACCAAACAGGTGAAAACTACTATCTAAGGAGTAGGGGCAGGAGGGACAGGAAACTAAAGTTCAGCATCAGCTACATAGTGAATTTTATGTCAAAGTTTGCTACATGATGCAATCTAAAACAATATCAACCTAGTAAATATGATATGATACTAAGGATTTGACTGTGGAAATGTTGCTTAGATAAATGTGTTTGGGTTTTGTGTTAACTGGCTTGGAGGATAATAGATGTTCCATTAGCTGTATTTTGCTTTATCTTAATTAATCCCAAATATTGAGCAGTTTAACCATCAAACATTTATTATGTCAGCCATATGCAAATATGACTTTGGAACCCTGAGCATTAGAATAAATTGAGTAGCTTTACAGTAGGGTTTTGAAGAAGGTCACATTTTAGATATTAGTCTGACCTGCAGTTCTTTAACGCTTAATTAGAGCTGAAGGAATCAACTTCTAAAAAGTCAATTGTTGGTTTGAGGAATCTGTTCCTTCCCTTATGGATACTGTTCTCACAATCAAGTAGTAAATTTAAACTAGAGGGAATGATTTAAGAGAGAAGAAATCAAATCATAGAGCTTTTTATGACTTCATATCTTAAGATGTTTACTGTCCTTTCTGCTTCATTTGAATCTGTAAGATCAAGTTGCCAAGTCTGCCTACAGAGAAGAGTGATTAGGCTTTACCATTAAAGAAAGGGTTATTGACTCTTTAGTAAATATTTAAAAGTACCTTTGTGGATAATTATAATGGGTGCATTAAATAATCTGTCCTGGGAGAAAATACTGAGAAAAACAAGCAAATATCTCCTGCAGAATGCCATCTAGAGAATACAGATATTAAGGTTTATTATTCACTAGAAACTACCTCTCTAACTAAAACTAAACTCTAGAGATTACAATTCTTTTCATTTCTGTTTTGTGACTTCCCTGTGGCTTACATAAAACTTTTGTGATTATAACAGGCTATTTTAAGTAAATAACTTAAATGTTATGATATACCAGTGCATGCTAGTCCTTCCAACAAAAAATTTTAATTTCATTTTAATTAAAAATTTAACAATATTATATATAAATGAATAAATATACACATATATAAATGAATATATATAAACGTAACTTGCAAAGCAGTTTAATGTTGCTTGTATGCACATGTTAATGGGTTGGTCAATGGGTTAAACAATCATGTGGCTTTTTCCTGCAAAAGAGTAATTTCCCTCTCTGCTCTTCAGTTAGGACTGGAGTCATGCGAGAATTCCCCCATCTATATTTACATGCTGACTTGTAATATATAATATTTTAATATTATACTTATTTCTTTTCTAACTCATATCACTTAAGAAATGAGTATAAAACCATCTATTTTTTAGATTCATTTTTTTTCATTTTATTTTATGTGTTTGTACAAGGTTGTGAATATATTATTTATCCCTTGCTAGTCCGGCATTTAAGGGTTCTCCTGAGATACCTGATGTCATTTATACATTTAAATTTCATTAAAGGGATTTACCACATATTATTAGCTGCTGTTCTTTTAATCAGGTTTTTAAAGTTACATTTTGTTTATTTTTTACCTACCCATGTGTGGTATCTGTCTGTATGTGCAAATGATAAGGCAATATGTACAGGATATAGAACAACTTGAATGACCTGATTCATTCTGTCCAGCATGTGATTTCCAATTATTGTACTCAGTTTATCATGCTTGTTGGCAATTGTTCTAATCCATGAAGACAACTTTTATGTCTTATTTTTGACAATTTAATGGATTTTCTTTTACTCAGTTTGAAAATATCTTATTTGATATCATATAAGCCTTTTAATGTGACTTTCTGTTTCTTTGCTTCTCAGCCATTTTAGAGTCCTCTATTGAGAATTCTTTATTTAGTTCTGTCGCCCACTTTTTAATTGGATCCTTTGGTGTTTTGGAGATTGCATCTTGAGTTCTTTGTAAATTTTGGAGATCAGCCCTCTGTCAGATGTATGGTTAGTGAATATCTTTCCCAATCTGTGGGCTGCCTTTTTGTCTTGATGACTATGTCCTTTGCCTTACAGAAACTTCTCAGTTTCAGGAGGCCCCATATATTAATTGTTGACCTCAATGTCTGTGCTATTGGTGTTATGTTCAGGAAGCAGTCTCCTGTACCAATTCATTCAAGGGTACCACCCAATTTCTCTTCTAAGAGACCCAGCAATTCCACTATTAGGTATATATCCAAAATATTCATATTCACACAACAATGAAATCTGTTCCACTATGTTCATAGCAGCATTATTTGTAATAACTAGAACCTGGAAGCAACCTAGATGCCCTTCAACTGAATAGTAGATAGAGAAAATGTGGTACATTTACACAATGGGGTACTATTCAGCAGAAAAAAAACAATGGAATCTTGAAATTTGCAGGCAAGTGGATGGCCCTAGAAAAAAACCATCCTGAGTGAGGTAACCCAGTCACAAAAAGACAAACATGGTATATACTCTCTCATATATGGATTTTAGACATGTTTCAGGGGAATGCCAGCCTATAATCCCACTGCTACAGAGTCTGGGAAACAGAACCTTCAACCAATGACTGATGGAAGCAGAGGCAGACAGTTACAGCTAAACATTGAACTGAACTCAAAAAATCCAGTGACACAGAGGAAAGACTGATGAGAAAATGGGTTAAAACTGGGCTAGTTTAACCCCCAGAAACAGCTGACCTGAACAAGGGGTAGCTTTTGAATCCCAGGCTGATGGCTGGGAATCCAGCATGGGACTGATCAAGACCCCCTAAATGTGGGTGTCAGTGAGAAGGTCTTGTGTAGTAGATCAGCATTTATCCCTGGCATACAAATGGACTTTGGGTGCCTATCTCACAATGAGAGATGCACTCTCACCCTGGACTCTTGGGGGAGCGTCTAGGCCCTGCTCAGGATGAAATGACAGACTATGGACACCCCCATGGAGGGCTTCACACTCCCTGGGGAAAGGAGGGGGTATGAGGGTAGTAGTAGGAGGGTGTGGGAGGAGGGGAGGGAAAGGGAGAGGGATCTGGGATTGACATGTGAGGCAAACTTGTTTCTAATTTAAATTTAAAAATAAAAAAGAGAATATCAATTGAGCAATCCATGAAGAATAAGATAGTAAGCACTGTTCCTCCACGGCCTTTGTATTGACTCCTACCTTCAGGTTCTAGTCTGAGTTTCTGTCCTGACTTTTCTGAATGATTTATCACAAGCTGTAAGATAAAATAAACCACTTCTTAGCCAAGTGCTGGTAGTGCATGTCTTTAATCCCAGCACTCCGGAGGCAGAGGCAGGCAGATCTCTGTGAGTTTGAGACCAGCCTGGTCTACAAGAGCTAGTTCCAGGACAGCCTCCAAAGCCACAGAGAAACTCTGCTTGAACATCCCACCCAAAAAATAAAATGAAAAAGTAAAACACTTCTTCAAAAAATCAGAAGTCTTTCTGTTTACAAGTGAGAAACAGACTGAGAAAGAAATCAGGAAAACAACACCATATACAAAAAGCCACACACAAAAAAAAAAAACAAACAAGAACTAGAGGTAACTCTAACCAAGCAGGTGAAAGACTTGTATGATAAAACTTTAAAATATTAAAGAAAGGAATTTATGAAACTACCTGAAAATGGAATGAAATTCCATGGTTATGGATCATGGCAAAAGCAATTTTATGCAAAGCATTCTACACATTCAGTGTAGTTCCCACTACAAATTCAAATATAATTCTTCACAGAAACTGAAAGTACAATTTCCCCCTTCATATGGAAACATACACACATAAAAAACCAAGAAAGCTAAACAGTCCTGAATTATCAAAGAAGTGCTGGAGGTATCACCATCCTGGACCTCAAGTTGTACTACAGAGCTATAGTAATATAAAAGCATGTTATTGACACAAAAACTTACATGCGGTGAAAAGGAATTGAGTTGTAGTCTTAGACAGAAGTACTCACTCTATCCATGCCCTTCTTTATCTCTGATAAAGAAGACAGAAATACACGCTGGATAAGATATAAACTTCAGCAAATGGTGCTGGTGAAAAATGATGGATCATCTAGAAGTATGTGAATAAATCCAAACTTATCACCCTGAACAAAACTAAACTCCAAATAGATCAAGGACATCCACATGTTGCTGGATACCCTTATTTGATAGATGAGAAAGTGGGGAATAGGATTTAACTTGTTAACATAGGAAAAAAACTTTCTGAACATCATTTTTAACAAACTGGCAGGCTGCAGAATTGAAAAAGATTCTTACAAAATGCATATCGGACAGAAGATTAACATCTGAAATGAACAAAAGACTCCAAACTCTGGAAATATAAAACAACCCAATTAAAAAAGATGGACTGCAGATATAAACAGAGAATTTATAGTTTAATACAACAAAGTATACCTCATGCTGGTGGGGATGCACAATGAGGGGAACTCCTATCCATAGCTAGGAGTAGTGAAAACTTTTTGGCTACTATGGAAATCAATGTGGGAGTTGCAGAGGAAGTTGGGAATAGATCTACCCAATGCCTAGCTATATCACTCTTGGGCATATAACCAAAGGATTCTATACACTACTACAGAGATATTTGATCAACCATATTTATTGCTTCTCTATTCATAATAACTGGAAATAGGGAACATCCTAGATGTATGCCAAGATATGAATGAATAAAGAAACTTTAGTGCATTTAAGCAATGGGATGTTACTCAGCTACTGAAAAGATGAAATTATACAATGTGCACATAAGTTTAGTAAAAGTATGGAGCTTGAAAACTCATTCTGATTTGGGTAACCCAGACCTAGAACAAAAAATGTAAGTATTCACTTATATGAGGGTGTTAGTTGTTAAGCCTTCAATAAGAAATCTACCATGTTACTACCATATAACTCTACAGTTAGGTATAAAGACTGGGAGGTGGGGTTATCAATCTTCCTAAGAAAGAGAAATAGAATAGATAGCAATGAATGGATGGGGGAGGGGAGGGAACAGGAGGATAAAGTCGGGAGGGAGTGATACGAAGGGGAAATGGAGGAAATTCAGGAGTGACAGCTAAATTAAGGTCCATTGGAGGAGTCATATGGAAACCTAATATAATAGAAGCTTTGAAAAATATAAATATGTTTGAATGCGATCCAAATAATAGAGGAAGTGCCAGTTTATTCCAAGATTATTATTGATTGTTCTCCAAAAATTAATGTTAATACCCTATTGCTTAAGAGAATACGTAGACAAGTCATTGAACTTGGATAAGTTAAGCTGGTGTTTACCTAGAGTGTTAGTTCATGGTACTGGAAGGTACTTTGCACAATATCAAAGAAGAAAGGTAAACAATCACCCAGTTACAACCTCCTTGATCTACGATGACCTGCCTGTAAATTTGCACGAAGGAGTATCACTGGGAATAAAAACCAATCTTAAGGGCAAGCCTCATGCCTAGAAATAGATGGACAGCCAACACAAAATGAACACAATGGCATCTTTGGGGTTTCTTTGTCTCATAATGTTTTCTCAGGGACTTTTTTACCTTACAGGTCCTTTGCTTGTATATTATGCCTTGTGATTTTGTGTTTTTTGTGTGTGCATATGTGTGTGCGTGAGAGAGAGAGAGAGAGAGAGATTGTGTGTGCATGTGTTTCCTCATCCTAGTATATTACGTTCAGAAGCTGGAAAATGGTGTAAAATCATTTGGAGTTCCAATTACAGCTGTAAATGTCCCCCAACGTTTGCTGTGTATTAAAAGCCATTGTTCTGCAAGTGCTGCAAGCATTCTTAATGTATAAATCATCACACAAGCTTTTGCATTTCTCTTTTGTTTCTTCATCTTAGTTCCCCTAGTTTCAAAGAATTAGACTTTCTGGGCCTATGTTATAGAACCATATATTTGGCCTTCTGGTGGGGTGGCCTGTTATTTTGTATCCTGTCTTATGTCACGTGGGACTCATCTATTTTGACTATATTAATCAGCTCCCTGGCCAAGGTGCATATTAGCATGTTTTGTTAGTGGTTAGATTTATTCAGTTGGAAACACAATAAGCTATCTAGCAGATGAAGAAAAAAATCATTCGTCTTGTTTCTTATCTCCAGTTCTCAGATAATGGTTATGCCCTTACACAAAAGGTCATATTAAACACAGAGGTCCTTTGTACATGGCTCTGTTTATTTTAACCATTCCTTTCAAGGGTGGCATAAGTTCCTTGCCTGAATAATGATTTTCCCTAAATAAAACTATCTATTCGGTATAGTTAATGAAAAGAACCCATGCATGATCTATGAAGCAGCTGCCTTAAATTCTGTCCCCATTATTCTCATTATGTAACTACTATTTAAGTACAGTTGCACAGGGAGGACTTAAAAAGCAAGAATATCATTAAATTTCCTTGCATTTTTATATCTAATGCCAGTTTTTATTCTCTACTCAGAGGAGGGAAAGTATAGTTAGGAAGAAAAACACTTAAACTCACAGGAGCATTCACATACAGAAACCTTTATAAAATAGTGATGCAGCCAGAATCAAATGAGGATCCCCAGAGCAAAGCGCTCATTCTGCTACACTGTTGTCTAAAGCATGTGTAACAAAGAGGTTTATTATCATTGTTTTCCCATAGCTTTTCTCATTTGCTTAGGGTCTGTCTTATCATGAATAATTTAATTTTTCAAGTATAGTAAAGGAACAAGCTGAGGACACTAATCAAAATCAAAACATCAGCATACACATTATTATTTTCAGTAAATAATGAAAGTCTGAGTTTATAGCTTGTACTAATAGTGTCTTGAGAGTCTCTAGTGGAATGTTTTATTTTCTGTGTGCCTTTGGATTCCAGCATTTTTCTTAAAGTGCTTTTTGGAGATTCTTCCATATAAAAGGAAATTGAAATCTTTTTCATCATTCATGCTGGAAGATTCACAAGGCCTCAATTTACAAGGCTATAACTGTATAGTTATATATAAGAAATGTGGTTTTTTGCCTTAGTTTACTTAAATACTAAAAAAAATATACTTGGCGGTTTATAGAAAGAAATTAAGCCTGAACAAATATTTAGCTTGACATTTTTCTTGACAAATGGAAGATGAAATAATGGATGTTGAAAATTCCTGCACAATCAAAATGTCTTTATTTACCTAGAGGCTAGTGCCAAAAGAGTTTGTTATTGGGGTCTTTTTTTCCAACCATAGGAAAATTTTGGGATAGAGTCTTTGTAGAGACTTCTAGAAGGATGAATATCTAAATACGTTAACTAAATTTGAGTACATACTGGAAAATAAGGATCTCCTGCATGTTATTGTGTGACAATGTATTTTCTGGACTGCAGTGAGCAAACATCTACTCATCCCAGAAATCACCAATAGACCACAGCATGGATATCATTAAAATCCAATTTGGTAAACCAAGCAGCTTTATTGTGGTTATTTTCATGAATATGTTTGAGAGCTTATTTATACTAGCAGAAATTTCTTAATGATAGCTGCACAGCTAAAACCAGCATGGAGCTCACTTCATTACCTGCAGTGTTCAAAAGGTTGGAGAGTATACCTTGTATGTAGTTTGGTAATTCTTAGTCTTTTTCAGGAAGCTCAACTTGTCTTTATCATTTCTAAGTTGTTTGGCTGCCCTCTCTTCTTTGATCTGCTTGGCTGGTCTGAGAGTCCACTAGGCAGCTCTGCTTGTCTAAAACTATACTAGCTCTGAGAAGTTCTTATTGTTTATAGTATTCAGGAGAGAGGAGCCTAGTTATTCTAGTCAGTTTCTGGGATGTTTTAAAGCTATTTTTGAGTTGTTTACTTTCTGAGCTTACAAAGTTTTCCTGCAGCATGGAATTTTACAACTTTCCATAGTCCATTATGTTGTTTCACCACATTTCTACTAGTCTGTGTCTTAATGAGTTTTAAGGATTTTAATCTTGGAAGAAACTACAGAAATAAGCAATTGTGTGGTGCATAACTGAGCACTAATGAAAGGTGGACAGCAAATTCTTGAGAGAATTTTCCTAGAACCTCATATTCTGTGCATATTGCCATATGTCATGGCACAGAGAAAGTATCACTGTTTATGTATGACTCCAAAGAAAAGGAGTGTTCCACATTTGTATACTTAGAAATATATGTCTCTTCTGAGAAGATATCTTCTATATTCTTTACTTTCATGTTTTCTATCTTCTGCTATTCAGTCACAGACATTTTCGAGTGTTTTATTAATGTATTATTAAATCACAATTCATATCTCTCCCTCCTTCTTTCCATATTTTGCATTCCACCCCCTGCCCAAGACAGGGTTTCTCTGTGTAGCTTGGGAGGCTGTCTTGGAACTCACTCTGTAGACAAGGCTGGTCTTGAAGTCAGAGATCAGCTTTCGTCTGCCTCCATAGTGCTGGGATTAAAGGCATGCACAACCATGCCCTGTATTACCAGTGAATCGTAAACTGATAATATTTTCTCTTGCACTTGTTTTTTCTAGATTCTTTAGGTGCTGTTATCTTCAGAGCTTGCCTGTGTATTTGCCTTTATAGAATAAGATCAATGCTGTGTTCCAGGGAGGCAACATGTCTTTTCCAGTTATTCCCCTGGGAGGTATTTTCATGAAATCTTGCCATAGGAAAAAATAGGAGAATTTTTAAGAAAGGATACCAGGTGAATAAGAAATTGTGATTTTTTGTGGGGGCAGGGCTGGAGAGATGGTTCAGTGGTTAAGGACATGGCTATTCTTTCAAAGGTCTGGGATCAATACCCACTACCCACATGGCAGCTCACAAGTGTCTGCAATTCTAGTTCCAAGCTATCTGGCACTCTCACACAGACATGCAGGCAAAACACCAATGCACATAAAATAAAAATAAGTAAATTAAAAAAGAGAATTTTTTATTTTTGAGATAGAGTACACAGGTATATTTAAATCGCAGTTGGACATGGGCCTATTTCTTAGTTAGGGTTTCTGTTCCTGTGAAGAGACATCATGACCATGGCAACTCTTACAAAGGAAGAGCATTTAATTAGGGTGGTTTACATTTTCAGAGGATTAGTTCATTATCATCATGGGGTGACATGGTGGCTACAGGCCAACATGATGCTGAAGATGGAGCAAAGTTTCCTACATCTTGATTTGCAGGCAACAGGGAATGGTTTGAGACACAGGCAGTCTCTTGAGCATATGTAAGACTTCAAAGCCCACCTTCTCAGTGACACATTTCCTCCAAGAAGACCATACCCTCTCCAACAAGGCCACACCTCCTAATAGTGCTGCTCCCTTTAGAGGCCATTTTCTTTCAAACCACCACAACTAACAAGATGGAATTAAATATTGCATAATTTTGATCTTATTTGTTACCTTGACTGACTAATGTCCCGAGTATTTGTTGCAGCATGATGTTCAGAACATGCTTAATTATGATCCATATTTGTTCTGATTTCTTTTATATCATGATCTGTCTTGAAAATCTTAGAAATCTAAGTTAACCTCATAGACCCAAGGGAAAAAAAGACAGAACATAGAATATAGGGTTGGACCAGAGTGATCTTGTATGAAGCAGCAGATCATTGTAACAGTTGGTCTTCTTTTGCCGGTGGTATGACAACTGAGATTGACTATCCCAATCATCTTATATACCATCACTGGATATAGTCACTCAACTGTGACATATTCCCCGTTTGACTGAAAGTACATATTCTGTGGCCACTGGCTTCTTATTCCAGCATGCCCTTGCAATTAGCAACCAACATTTTTAATTCATTGTTTCCATGAGTGTGACATTTCCATATGTGAGCATTTTCCTGTGTGTGTGTGTGTGTGTGTGTGTGTGTGTGTATGTGTGTGTGTGTGTGTTGGTAGATTTTATTTAGGTTAATGTACTCCAGAAAAATTCATATACTTTCCACTGGCAGAAATCTATTCTCTCTAATGTTGGAATGGTATATATTCCAGATTTTCCTTGTTCTTTATCCAATTAAGCTACACTGATAACATGTTTTGTTTATTTTGAATAATGATCTAGTGAATGAGTGCAAATATAATTTGGGCATTTTTTTCCTTTCAATTCTTTTGGGTATATATCTGTTACTTCAAGGTTACCACAGTTGTTCTATCCAAGAAGTTGTTTTGAAAAACAAACACATAATAGCTAATGATTCCATAATAGTTGTATTGATAGTCACTGCCTGTAGCAGCGTGGAAATTATCACCTATTTGTGCATCGTCATCTTCTATCACTCTATTTTCTAATGATAGTCTTTTTAATAAGAGTGAAGTAGCCAACTTGATGTGCTGTGCTTTGATCAAGTCCATGGGAGGTCTGCCCCTTTATGAATGGAAATGGAGGAGGAGTGGATGGGGAAAGGGGTTGGTGGGAGTCAGGGGAAGGGGAAACTGGTAGGTATGTAAAATAAATAAAAATATTAATTAAATAAAATTAAATTAAAGAAATAAAAATCTATGAGAAAAATAATAATCTTTGAAAATAAAATTCTCATGGAGTTTTATGAAAATAAAATTCTCATGCAGTTTTATGAACAATTTACACTCATTATTGACTCATGTGATGATGTGAACTGAAAGTGATATCATGGAATATTATGTTCACTCTAAGTTTATACATGGATAATTCACTGCAACTTATACCCAGCGCTCTACATTCCAAATATCCATTAGACTTTTCTGGTATCCTCACAGAATCTAAAGAATGTGAGAAAAAAGACACTTGTTAAAAGTTGTATATTTCCTTTCTATCACTCATCCTACAGAATTAGGATTTATTTAGACAATTTAAACATTGAAAAATCTGAAAACCATTATATCCATCTAACTTAGCATACATATCTCATTGTTCCTAATTACTTAACTGAAAATGAATAAAAGATGACCTATGCTAAGAGAAGCAAAGATGCACAATGAAATATAGTATAACTAATTTACATACTGTCAAAATTGAATTCTAATGCTTGAAAGGATGTTGATGATGAGTCAGCTTTCCTTTATCAAGCTTTAGGTGTATGTTTGTGAAAAATTTAGGAACATAATATGAACCTTAGATTTGAGCCATAATTTTAGCATTCTAAGTCATGCTTTTTCTGTGATTTAATCTCGTCTTACTTAGTCCACTCCCCAAATAGAGAATAGCAGCAATAATATCTACACTGATATCAATGGCAGAATTACCTATTATTTTTCACTACTAGCTAAGAGTGGTCTTCCTAGAAAAGACAAAAAATTAGTAACAGTCACAAGCAAGTGACCAAACCATATATGAGACATTCCCCAAAGTATTCAGTTATATTTGGCCCACTGGCTATGATTCCTGTAGATAGCATGTTGAGGACAAAACAAGAATGAGATCTCAGACAGCTATGTTGTTACTGCTGCTGCATTGCATAAATTGTGGTATTTCATTCTTTGTCCTCCTGTGGTTGTAGGAACACAGATTACACAAAATAGGTAACTGTGTAAATGAGGGAAATACTGTCAATGAGAAATTCTATAACTTTATATGTTCATAAAATATTTATTTGACAAATAAGTGACAGGTTTAATCTTGAAAAAATATGAGATAAAAAGTTTATCCTTCATTTAAGGCTATGAAACATGGTTTTTATTATTGAAATGGGGTTTACAGTTTTTCGTCATTAATTTAAATCCCTTTCCGTATGAGTCAGAAAGATGACAACTATAGGAATCCTGCTAAACAATGTCTACATCTATGTTTTCACCAATATCTTACATTTTTTCTTGACAGTCACTATTTGTGATGACTGACTGTCATTTCTTTAATAAAAATGCACTCACCTGTTTTTGACAGATGCCAATTCCTTATACACTAATGATTTAAACTAGATTTTCAAACAAATTTTTTCTTATTTAGGATTGACTACAATATTAAGCCAAGTAAGTTGTGAACTTTAATATTGAGTGTTATATATTTGGATACATTTTAATGGTTTGAACAAAAGTTTTATCTATTAAAGTGAAGTGACTGTGACATTACTATTGAGCTGTCAAACTGAGCTCCATTTAAACTTCTTTTCTTTTGTTTCTTGACTTTGAATTATTTTACTCCCAGAGGAATTCATATGACTGAATCATGAAGTTTTTCATTTAAAGTCTGAAATACAGTAGAACACAACTAACTGCAGCATTTCACTGTAACTACAGTAGTATATAAAACTTTCCCTTTTAAAAAATTGTCTTCTTTTCCTCAGAAAGAAAACGATTGTTAATATTTTAGAAATTATAGTAACATGCCCAATTTAGCATAGTGGGGATACTGAAGAAAGAAATTAGACTTGGTAAACTTTTTAAGAATAGTGTCATTTGTGTACCATGAATAAAGTATTTTGTAGCAATGGCTAATCATTACAGTGACAGTGACTCTACTTCTTTTCTTTTGTTATCATGGCCAATTATTGCAAATTTATTTATAAAACATTCATCTATTTTCTCACTTATACAGACCACAGTCCTGGCAAAGATAGACATGATAAAATAAAGTGAGAGCAGGGTTGCTCTTACCAAAGGCTTTGGGAAAGAGTTTCCTTGAATTATTTAGATTGTTGTCAAAAATTAATTTCACAGTTGTACAATGAGATTTTAACTTGCTTATAGACTAGCAGTTATATAGTCCATTCTCAGCTTCTATCAGTTCCCCACACTCTTGGATTTATGACTATTTCCTCTGTCATCAAGTCAGCATGGCACTTCAAAATTCTGCTGCCTTTCCTTATGTCACATCTCTCTGGCAATTGACTTTCTCTTCCACTGTGAAATGCTTATGCATTGGCACTTATTTGTTGCATACAAAAGTCTCTCTACTTTAGGATTCACACTTGTAATCACATATGCAAAATCCCATTTGATATGACTATTTGGGATCAACCACACTGACTAACCAAGTTTGCAGGTTTGAACTAACTCTAGGTTAGAAAACTATCTTAAGTACATGTTTTATTTTGTGATTCTAGAATATTTCATGAAATAATATAACCTGCACAAGAACTGTAAATTTACCCTCTATCCTGAAACTAAAAACTGAAAAAAATCTGCATATGAAGCCTGGAACTACGTGGCTGACATTACAATAAGTGAGATCCAGATGGATGCTGTCCACAGATGTAAAACTTCTAAAATGTGAGTTGATTTTTCCATAAGGGAATTATTGCACTAGAGGATTGTTAGTACAATTGAGACTTATTAGGTTATATACATACACACATATATACATACATATGTATGTATACATGAACATATATGAACATTCTAACATTTAGAAAACATCTTAAACTGAATTTAGAAGAATGTATAATATATTGTAAACTATATAATAACATAATTCCAAAATAATTTCCTTTAATATATCTGTGATTACATAGTTTATGTTTATATTTTTTAGCTTTAAAATTTTTGTATGCTATACCTTGGTCATATTTCCCATTCCCCATGTCTACATAGCTCTCTTCACCTCCCTACTCACCCAACTGAATAACCTTTCCTTATTTTATAAAAAGCAATAAAAAGAAAAATGAAGCAAGAAAGCAAAAGCTAAAAGACAAAAGCTATCAAACCATAGGAAAACAAGATGGGGGATGTCCTTCTGTATATATGTTTCTCTTATTTGTTTTATGAATAAAACATTTACTTCCCAATAGCCTTGTAGGAAACATAGGTGGGGCTACCAGACCAGGAGAAGGCTTGGTAGAGAAAGGAGAGGCAGTAAAGGGATGCTGTAGAGAGAAGCCTTTTCCTTGCCAGCACCTTAGGTTTTCCCCACCAGTCACATGGGCTCTGCCACATTGAAGTCCCCAAATGAACACAAAGGACACTGTATTAATTATGAGCTGTTGGATGTTTGCTTGTTTCTTACTGGCTATCTTTGACTTAAGTATTTAACCCATCTAAGTATTTCTCTTAATGGACATACATCGTCTCTGGTAGGCTACATTATGACTCCCTGTGTTTCTCATACTCAGAGTCCTCCTGGACTCCTAGTCCCACCTATCTTGTTTCCCTGTTGGCCAGGAGTGCTTTATTGACATATACACAGGACATCCTCATCATCTCCTCTTTTCTGTCTAAACAAAAAGAAAGGTTTTAAATATTTTATTTTTTATTTATTTTTCAGTTTAAATTTAGATAAGAAACAAGGTTGCTTCACAAGTCAGTTCCAGGTCCCTCTCCCTTTCCCTCCCCTCCTCCTGTACCCTCCCCCAACCCCCCATTATCCCCTCATTTCCCCAGGGAGGGTGAGGCCCTCCATGGGGGTGTCCATAGTCTGTCATTTCATCCAGGGCAGGGCCTAGACCCTCCCCCAAGAGTTCAGGGTGAGAGTGCACCTCACATTGTATGATGGGAGTCCAAAGTCTGTGTGTATACTCTGGATGAGTACTGATTAACTGCCCAAGGCTCAATAGATTACTTAGGCCTCCTCACTGACATCCACATTCAGGGGGTCTTGATCAGTCCCATGCTGGATTCCCAAGCTGATGCCTGGGATTCAAGAGTTAACCTTTGTCAGGTCAGCTGTTTCTGGGAGCTAAACCAGCCCAGTCTTAATGCCTTTGGTCATCAGTCCTCCCTCTCTGTTACTTGCTTTCTTGAGTTCAGCTCAGTACTTAACCGAGGGAGTCTGCCTCTTCTTCTGTCAGCCACTGAATGAAGTTTCTGTTTCCCAGACTCTCTGGCCATGGGATTGTAGGCAGGCACTCCCCAGATCTATGTCTAAAATCCATATATGAGAGAGTACGTGCCATGTTTCTTTTTTTGTAACTGTGTTACCTCACTCAGGATGGTTACTTCTAGTGTCATCCATTTGCCTGCAAATTTCAGGATTCCATTTTTTTTTCTGCTGAATAGTACTCTATTATGTAAATGTACCACATTTTCTCTATCCACTCTTCGGTTGAGGGACAGCTAGGTTGCTTCCAAGTTCTGGCTATTAAAAATGATGCTTTTATGAACATAGTGGAACAGACATCCTTGTTGTATGAATGGGCATCTTTTGGATATATGCCTAAGAGTGGAGTTGCTGGGTCTTGTGGTAGGTTTATTCCCATTTTTCTGAGGAATCTCCATACTGATTTCCAAAGTGGCTGAACCAGTTGGCACTCCCACCAGCAATGGAAGAGTATTCCCCTTTCACCACATCCTCTCCAGCATAAATTGTCATTGGTGTTTTTGATTTTAGCCATTCTGACAGGAGTGAGATGGTATCTCAGAGTTGTTTTGATTTGCATTTCCTGGATGGCTAAGGTTGTTGAGCACTTCATCAAGTGCCTCTCAGCCATTTTAGACTCCTCTATTGAAAATTCTCTATTTAGTTTTGCTTTTTAATTGGATCCTTTGGTGTTTTGGAGACTTGCTTCTTGAGTTCTTTGTACATTTTGGAGATCAACCCTCTGTCATACGAGGGATTAGTGAATATTTTTCCCATTCTGTGGGCTGCCTTTTTGCCTTGCTGACTATGTCCTTTGCCTTACAGAAGCTTCTCAGTTTCAGGAGGTCCCATTTATTAATTGTTGATCTCACTGTCTGTGCTGGTGGTGTTATGTTCAGGAAGCTGTCTCATGTACCAATTCCTTCAAGGGTACCACCCACTTTCTCTTCTAAGAGGTTCAGTGTGGCTGGATTTATGTTGAGGTCTTTGATCCATTTGGGCTTAAGTTTTGTGCATGACGATAAACATGGATCGATCCACATTCTTCCACATGCTAGCCTCCAGTTATGCCAGCACCATTTCTTGAATATGCTTTCTTTATTCCATTGTATATTTTCAGCTTCTTTGTCAAAGATCAGATGTTCATGCGTGTGTGGGTTAATATCCGGGTTTTCAGTTAGATTCCATTGGTCTACCTGCCTATTTTTGTGCCAATACCAAGCTGTTTTCAGGATTATAACTCTATAATAGAGCTTGAGGTCAAGGATGGTGATGCCTCTGGACGTTGCCTTGTTGAACAGGGTTGTTTTGGCTATCCTGGGTCTTTTGTTTTTACATACAAAATTGATTATTGTTCTTTCAAGGTCTGTGAAGAATTGTGCTGGGATTTTAATGGGGATTGCATTGAATCTGTAGATTGCTTTTGGCAGGATTGCCATTTTTATTACATTGATCCTACCTATCCAAGACCATGGGTGATCTGTCCATTTTCTGAGGGCTTCTTTAATTTCTTTCTTTAAAGATTCAAAGTTCTTGCGATACAGGTCTTTCACTTGTTTGGTTAGCGTTACCCCAAGGTATTTTATGTTGTTTGTGGCTATTGTAAAGGGTGATGTTTCTCTGATTTCTCTTTCAGCCCTTTTATCATCTGTATATAGTAGGGCTACTGATTTTCTTGAGTTGATCTTGTAGCCTGCCACTTTGCTGAAGGTGTTAATCAGCTGTAAGAGTTCCCTGGTAGAGTTCTTTGGGTCACTGATGTAAACTATCATATCATCTGCAAACAGTGAAAGTTTGACCTCTTCCTGCCCAATTTGTATCCCCTTGATCCCACTTTGTTATCGTATGGCAATGGCTAGAATTTCAAGTACCATGTTGAAAAGGTATGTAGGGAGTGGACAGCCTTGCTTTGTTCCTGATTTTAGAGGAATTGCGTTGAGTTTCTGTCCATTAAGTTTGATGTTGGCTGTTGGGTTACTGCATATAGCTTTTATTATGTTTAAGAATGTCCCTGTTATCCCAGATCTTTCCAAGACCTTTATCATGAAGGGGTGTTGAATTTTGTCAAAGGCTTTTTCAGCATCTAGTGGGATGGTCATGTGATTTTTGTTTTTCAGCTTGTTTATATGGTGGATTACGTTGATGGATTTTCGTATGTTGAACCATCCCTGCATCCCTGGGATGAAACCTACTTGATCGTGGTGAATGATTGTTTTGATGTGTTCTTGTATCTGATTTGCCAGTATTTTATTGAGTATTTTTGCATCAATGTTCATGTGGGATATTGGTCTGAAGTTCTCTTTCATAGTTGTGTCTTTGTGTGGCTTGGGGATCAAGGTTATTGAAGCCTGGTAGAAAGAGTTTGGCAAATACCCTTCTGCTTCTTTTGTGTTGAATACTTTGAGAAGAATTGGTATAATGTCTTAACTTTAACATTGCCAAATTATATATAACAGAACAGTTATTAAGTAAGTACACTGTTACAATATTTTTTCTATCAACATATAGCAAGATTTAAAGAAAATATCATTCCTCCCATCCTTGTGAGTCCAAATTTCTATATGTAGCTTATCTTTTATCATAACTAAGGAAAACTATAATTATTACTATTTGCCTTCAACTCTATCAAAGACCACAGAAGGATTATATATAAACACTAGGATTGACAGAGACATCTTGTTACCTGGAGAGTAGTTACCTGAATTATTCTGTAATGTTGGGGCATCCATCTTCAACCTATAGGCCACAATGTGTCCAGAAGACTTCTAAGCAAACCTGGAAATTTAAAACTGTCCATCTGCATTGGCAGTCTATCAGTCATTTTTCTGTGTCCTGCAGAAAATCTCGTAGACTCTTCCATGAATCAGGAACCCTGAAGGATTGTTTGAGTTCAGCAGTCAATTTCCTGTGGATCCTGCATGTAAGTTTATACAGCAACAGTTAAGCATTCTAGGCAAGAGCAGTTTCTTGCCCAAATGGCTAATCTTGCCATGTTGAAAGCAAACTCTATAACGAGTTTCTTTGATGCCCGTCTTCCTCTCAGACGTTATTGGTGATGCCAGGAGCAGACATTTCTCATTGTCAAGAAAAACCCTAAACCATTTAAAAGGCCATTTTCTGAAGGTCTTTGAAAGGTTTGAAGACTCTCTATCTCAAATATATATCTGTATATCTAGAAAACCTGACTAACCTAACTATAAGTTCTGACTATTGTAAGTAACTAACTATAGCCTGTATTCAATTATGCATTACATTTTAAAAGATCAGTATAAGCACAATACTTAATCAAGAGGAAAAATATACATATCACAAAATTGCCTTTGAATTTATATCAATAAATGAAAAACCATACCAATAGAAAGTACTCATTTCCATACCATAATCCCCTTTTTCCTTTAAAAAGAGATTGGTTGTGATCATTAACCAATTATAAGCAACCCCATTCAAATGAAAAAAAGATTTATAAACAATATGGGGATTCATACGTCACTCATTCCAAACTGCTTCGTGCTGGAATGGGGTGCTGTTCATACCATGGGGATCATGACAAAACTCAGAAATCTGTATAAGTCCTTATTTTCGGGTCTGTAAGGCTCCAGCATCTTAGCTGTTTTAGATGTTGAATCACTTGGGCCATTGTTTTTGGGGTCTTGGTTCATCAAACCACAGAAGCCTGGAAGGAATCCTCAGCTTTTCATTTTCTGTAGAAACATAAACAAACTCTTTTCCAATGTAACTTATCCTTATACTTAAATTTTGAAGTCAAGGCATTTTTAATAGATATAAGTTGAATTAATTCAGCGGCATTTATAATCAAGTGTACTTTAGTTGTTCCTTCCTTAGCAATCAAATACTGAAAAATACAATAGTAAACAGTATCCAGATGCTCTGTGTATTTTCATCTTTATGTGGCTTATTTATTTATCTATTATCATTTTATTTCTTTTACTTTTATTTATTTTTCTTTGAGACAGGATTTCTCTTTGTAAATCCACCTGCCTCTGCCTCTGGAGCAATTCCTACCAGCGTGTGCTACCACAGCTGGCTACTCTATTTATTTACCACTATGTCGTTTCTTTTTCTCTCTCAATTCTATATATATTTTTAAACACACTGTAAACCTTTAGAGGTTTTTCTTCATCCAAGTCTGACTTTACTGTAAATCTTTATGTTTTTCTGGCCACGTGTCTTGTCTGTTAAAACCACGGTTGTTTAAACTACAGTTTTCCCAAGAGGTCAGGCATAAGTGTGATTCCAGCTCACAGTCACAGTCTATGATGACATCCAGCTGCCGGCTTAGAGATGTCGATACTACCATTTCCAGCTGTATGTACACACCTTTTAATTGCTAGCAGAGCCTCTTAAAAGAACCTTGTTGGTTTTTGTTTTGTTTTGTTTTGTTATGCTGAGCCAGGAAGGCTCCCTTAATCGAGTCGCATGAGTCTCTGCTTGTCACTAGCAAAACAGAGCCCACCTGAGAAAATGCTGCCACCAAGAACCCATGCTTTTCTCCGTTCTTTTGTGTCTAAAATTCCTTTAAAGCTTTTGTCGTTCTACGTGGAAATTCAATGATCTCACTCCTGATCACCATTTGTAGAGAGAAGCCTTTTCCTTGCCAGCCACTTTAGTTTTTCCCCAACAATCGCCTGGGCTTTGCCATGTTGTAGTTCCCAAATGAACACACAGGACGCTGTATTAATTATGAAGCTGTTGGCTGTTTGCTTGTTTCTTACTGTTTATCTTTGACTTAAGTATCTAACCCATCTAAGTATTTCTCTTACTGGATGGACCTCTTACTTCTTTGGTGGGCTACATGATGACTCCCTGTATTTCTCCTACCCAGAGTCTTCCTGGACTCCTAATCCCTCCTATCTTTCTTCCCTATTGGCCAACAGTGCTTTATTGGCATATACACAGGACTTCCCCATCAGGATGCCATGTAGAAACTGGGAAGATATGATGTGTCAGGAGTTCCCTGGGAAGATAAGTCCTAGCCATTGGCTAACAGATTTATAAATAATATAGTGTCAGTGTATTTATTTGGAGCCAATCAACTGCAGGATCAGGTTGGAAAGAAACTCAAGCTACACACACACACACACACACACACACACATACACACACACATATATGCACACACACACACACACACAGAGAGAGAGAGAGAGAGAGAGAGAGAGAGAGAGAGAGAGAGAGAGAGAGAGAGAGAGTCTGTTTCATGTTTGTCAATTACTACTGAACACAACGTCTGCCTTGGAGTTTGACTGATATACTCAGTGTCACTTTATTGAAGAAAACTGATTTTCCCTCTCTCAGAAAGCATCAATTTCACATAACCATGGGACTTTGTTCCTGTTTACCATATATATGACACAGGGGTTTTGTCTATAATATGTAAACAACAACACAAAACAAAACTCCTGAACATCAAGAAAACAAATACTACAATTTAAACAAAGTTGTACAGAATTAAAGAGTTCTTTTTTAAACCTTTAGTTAAATTAACAACATTTAGTTTACATACTACATTTTATTATTCCTTCAATCCTACTGCTGAATTTTTGTCTGCTTAATATTTTAGTACATCCTCATTTAATTGTTGTGGGTTATTTGCATCTGGAAATTATATTTATTTTAAAATTTTCCAATTTTGTATAATATATAGTTTTGTTATGAAGTTATTTCTTTATTATATTCCACATTTTAAATGGTCTCTTTGTTAACATTTCATTTTACATCCCAAACTATATTCATTTAGGTCTTATCAGTATTTCTTTTGTTTAATTTGGCTAAGTGTTTGTAAATCTTTGCTTTTGAAAGAATAATTCTTCATTTTGATGATATTTTTTGCATTGTTTCTGTTTCGGTTTCATTATTTTGTACTCTGATCCTAAATATTTTTCTTTCTACTATTTTAGTCTCGACTTACTGTTTTAATCATATTGTTATTGGAAATATCACAGTTTTTGTGACCTGTAAACTTTCTTCTTTGTACTGTCTTCATTACCCTGTGGATATTTTTGCATTGTGTTTCCAAATTCTTTCAATTACAGAATTGGTTTTTATTTCCTTATTAAGTTTTTCTGTGATTCATTAATTGTTCCAAATGTGTAAATATATTCTTTTTTAATTTTACAAATTTTTCATGTTTTTTTAGTTTCTCATGCTTCCTGTATTTAGCTATGTTCCATTTTGATCTGGAATTTATTTTAATTTAATTTTTATTTTTTTATTTTGGGGTACTCCATTAGCTACTGAGGATAATATGCAGTCTTCATTTTTTGAGTAGAAATTTCTGTAGATGTTTGTGGAGTCCTTTTAGTTTCTGCTTTATTTAATTACAATGCTTATCTATTTTTTGTTCCCATTGCGTCTGTTTTTGTAAAACTTGGCTGTTAAAGTTCTCCCACTATAACAGTGCTGCAGTTAGTTTATAAATTTATATCTAGTAGCATTTGTTTTGTGAAACTGGGTGCACCTGTGTTTAGTGTGTATATGTTTAGAATTTTTAATACTCCCTTCACAAATATACTGTTCCCTTAATGAGTATTAAGTGATCTTCCTTATCTCTCCTGAGTATTTTTTGTCAAAAATCAGAATAGCAGCTCTTGCTTCTTGGTTCCATTTGCTTGGATTACCTTTACCCGAACTTTTATCCCTATGTGAAGTCTATCATTGATGGTGAAATATAAAGTCTGTTTTTCACCATAAAAGTTCTTATTTCTGCTTTAGTTTTAGTTTTGCTTGATTGACAGCTGTTACCTTCCAGAATATGTAATACATCATTACAGTCTTTCTGATGTTAAATGTTTCCACAAAATAATCAGCAGTGATTCTTCTGATGGATCTGCTTCTAGAAGTTTCACAACTCATCAAATTCAGCTTTCAATATACTTTTTTAGTCTTTGATTTAATATTTTATCAAAAATATGCCATTTTGATTTCTTTTCTTTTTCCATTTGTTTTTCTGAGACTGCTTATTCCAGGATGGGTAGCATCTTTTATTGATACTTTGCTAACATTCTTCTATGACTTCATTGAAAGCACCAACTATGACTTTGGTGTGGAATTTTATTCATAGATTATGTCTTATTATGGCGTGTCAAAATTTCTATATATCCCTTTTGTGAATTGCTTTTTTGGAGAAGAAGGTGGATTTATTCATCATACAGTATCTACCCATAGCAAGTTCCAATTTTACCATATAACTGAAGACATTGCCTATCATGGTAATTAAAAATTGCTAACATTTAAGCTGTGGTAGTAATAATAGATAATAACATGATATTGTACAGAGTACAAAACAATTTATATATACAATCATAAATGACAATCCTGTGAGAACTTGGAGACTTTTAATATTCCTGTCATGCAAGGAAGAAAACCAAGATTTACAAAAGAGCTTTTACTAAACGAACCAGAGCTCACACCTGCAGAACCTCCCAGGCTTTCCAATTCTGTTTCTCATGGAACTTTTTAATTGTATCAGTTGTTTGAATACTTGCAAGAGAAATAGATTATTAAAAACCTAGACATGGTTTATTTTTTTAACTAGTTTTATTTTTGCTGACTCAATGCTAACTAGTCAGACTGATTTATTATCTACTTGAACTTCTGACTGCATTCTCTTTCAAGGAAGAGCCTGGACTGATAATTACAGAATTTTACATGGGCATGATGAAAGAACTTATATTCTCAGTTGTTTAGGTGGACCAGACAGGAAAATCACATGACCCAAAGCCAGCTTAAGACATTTGCGAATTTTTAAAATTTTATCGGTTTCTTAGTTTGAACATTCCATTTCCTTTACTTTGTCCTCAAGACCTGATAACCTACCTTCTTTTCAATTCCTAATTCACTATAGTTTTGATTTTCTTTATTATTTTCAACGTTTTAACAAAAAACTTCATTTCCTGCATTGTTTTCATTATTTTTAACTTCAACCATTTGTTTGTGTTTTCTTGCATTTTATGAATTTCATTCTTGAAATCTACCTGTTTTTTGGTTTTCTGAGACAGAGTTTCTACATATAGCTTTGAAGCCTGCCCTGGAACTAGCTCTCCTAGACGAGACTGGTCTCAAATTCACAGAGATCCACCTGCCTTTGCCTCCCAAGTGCTGAGATTAAAGGCATGTACTACTGCCACCCAGCTTATTCCTGTATTCTTTAAGTATATTTCTGTTGTTTATTTGTGTCTTATATTGATGCAACAAATTTGTTGAACAACATGTTTTAGTTGCTTTTTTAAATTCTGTCTTGAGTTTTTATTCCTTTTCCACTGAGATAATGGTATAAGTTTGGTGATTGTTTGGAAGAGGGAACATTTTGTCTTTGTTTCCCATATTATTTGTATTTTAGTAGTGAGACCTGGGCTTCTGGTGTTGGGAGACTGATTATCTTTTGGTGTGAAACTTTAGTCTACTTTGCCATAATTCCATGGCATGACTACAGGTTAGGATGCAATGAGAAATCAAGGGATGACATTGAATTATGGGAGATGATGTTCAAGTTTGTTGTTGAGGTTTCTTATTGTGTGTGGTGCAGTGCTACAATGACTTCATAGAAAGTATGTTCAGAATTAGGGTAGGATTGAGTCTAGGACTGGGTCTGGGATAATAGTGTCTGTATCACATGGCTAGGGTGTCTCAGACAGGAAATATTTTGGAAACTTTTAGCACATTTTTAAGTTTAAATATATAGATACTTTGATTGTTATCATCCACAATATTAAAAAATGAAAAACACAGTAGATTGACAACATATTTACATATAATAGCTCAAACTTTAAATCTGATAATAGATATAGGACAAAATGTGTTGATCTTTGAACTTGGCTATTAATTTTTATAACATGAAAAAACTTCAACTCACAAAGCAAAAAGAAATACATGAGACAGTATGAAAATGCTCTTGCACTTCAATGACATAGTCCACAAAATGAAAAGATAGCCCATAAGGTGAGAGAAATATTTCCAAAATACATTTCTGATAATGGGATTATATATATATATATATATATATATATATATATATATATACAGCAACTAAGAAATTTAGCCTAATTAAAAATAAGCAAAAGTCTTGAATGAACTTTGGTTCAAGGAATAAAAGACCTATAAGTATGTTATGGCTATTATTTTTTTAAAAGAGATCTGGGGAGATGGATCGATAGTAGGGACAGATTCTCTGCAAACATGATGACCTGAGTTTGAGTCTTCAACAAACATGCCCAGCATGACTGTACATGCCAGTGATATTAACACTGGGGAGCTCATGGATCCAGAAATTTTAATGGCTAGAGATCCTGTTTCATAGTAATACAATGAAAACCCTATAAAGCAAGATCTGATACCTGCTTTTGCTTATGCACTTGCCTGAAATTCCACACTCATGTGCATGTAATACACACACACACACACACGCACATGCACACATACACACATTCACACATGCTTTCATACACACATCCTATATCACACATATACATGCAAACATGTAAGTGGAAAAGAATCTTAAATAATAAATGCGGTTGTCTATGTGTGAAGGAAAAACCCTTGTAAACCGTTGAGGAGAAAATAGATTTCTACAACTATTATTCAGGGTAGTATGGGATTTCTAAATAAAGTAGATGCACTTTGAGACTACTATTCCACTGAATATGATGTTAGCAGGGAATAAACTTCCACCTTATTACTGTAGTTCTACTCTCACATGTTCATTGTAGCATTATTCACAATGGGCAAAATGTAGACGCAATCTAATTTGTTGTTTAACAGTTTTAATTCCATTCTGTACATGTGACCATTCTTATTAATTAATTAATTTTAATTCCCAGCTACTTTCTCCTCCCTCATCTCCTAACTGTCCCTACTTCCAAGCCTTTTCTTTTTCCAACCCCCAATTCAGTTCTCCTCCATTTCCATTTAGGAAAGGGCAGTTCTCCCATGTATATCAACAAAACATGGCATATCAAATTGCACTAAAACAAAGCACCTTACCATGTATTAAGGATGGGCAATCACTCGGCATTGGTGGCCCACACCTGTAATCCCAGTACTAGGAAGACAGAGGCAGGCAGCTGACTGTGAGTTCAAGGCCAGTTGGGTCTACAGAGAGAGTTTCAGGACAGGCTCCAAAACAATGAAGAGAAACCCTGTCTTGAAAAACCTTTAAAAAAAGAATGGGCAAGGTGGCCCACTATATGTAGTAGGGTCCCAAAAGTTAGTAAAAGGGTCGGTGATAGTTCTTTCTTGCACTGTTAGGAGCCCAACAAGAAGGCCAAGCTACACAACTGTAACATATATGCAAAGTACCTAGGTCAGCCCTATGCAGGCTCCCCAGTTGTCATTTCAATCCATTGTGAACCACTTTAAGCCAGGTTAGTTGATTCTATGGGTTTTCCTGTGGTGATATTGACCCCCCCTTGGCTCCTACAATCTTTTGTTCCCCTCTTCTACAAATATCCCTGAGTGATAACCAATGCTTGTCTGTGGATCTCCATATGTTTCCATCAGTTGCTAGACGAATCCTCTTTGATGACAATTGGACTAAGCACCAATCTATGAGCATTGCATAATATTGTTAGGAGTCATTTCATTGGCATTTTCTACTCCAGGGCCATTTGGTTATATACTGGGTCTCTGGGTCATCCAGTCTGTTCCAGGCAGTGTCAAAGGTGGGCTTACTATCTTGGAAAGTGTTTTAAGCAAGTTCAGTCTTTGATTGGTCACTCCTTCAATCTGTAGACCACCCTTACCTGAATGTATCCATAGGCAGGACAGACTGTAGGCCAAAGGTTATGTGGCTGGATTAGTTCTTTCACTGGAAGTCTTGCCTGGTTATAGGATATGGCTAGTTCAAGCTAGCATCTGTTATTGCTTTAAGTCTTAGCTTGGGTCATCCTTGTAGATTTCTGGGAGATTCCCTTCCACCGAGTTTTGGTATGACCCCAAAATGCCCCTACTTCCTAGAAGTCAATTTCAGTACTCTCCATTTCCAACTGCTCCCCAACCTGATCCCCCATGTTCCATTCGCCACCTACTCACAGTTTATTCACAAAATCTCTTATATTTCCACTTTCTGGTGATGTATATATGAACCCCCTTAGAACCATTGTTGCTACCTAGTCTGTCTGGTTCTGTGGATTATAGTATAGTTATCCTTTATTTTATAGCTACTATCCACTTATGAGTGAGTACATGCCCTATTTATTTTTCTGGGTTTGGGCTACCTCACTCAAAATTTCTTCTAGTTTCATCAGTTTCTCCTCAAATTTCAAGTGCTATATTGAATAGGTATGGAGAGAGTGGACAACCTTGTCTTGTTCCCAATTTTAGTAGAAATGCTTTGATTTTCTCTCCTTTTATTTTGATGTTTTCAATTGGCTTAGTATATATTGCTTTAATTATATTTAGATATGGCCCTTATATCCCTGATCTCTCCAATACTTTATCATGAAAGAGTATTTTGATTTTGTCATAGGCTTTTTAAGTATCCAGTTAGATGATCATGTGCCTTCTTTTCTTTCAGTTTGTTCATATGGTGGATTGCCTTGGCAGAATTTCATATGATAAACCATCGCTGCTTCTCTGCAATGAAAACTATTTGATGCATTTTTTTATTCAGTTTGACAGTATTTTATTGAGTCTTTTTGCATCAAAGCTAAGGAGTGAAACTGATCTACAATTCTCTTTCTTTGTTGAGTCTTTCTGGTTTGGATGTCAAGCTGTCTGTGACTTCATAGAAAGAATTTGGCAATGTACTTTTGGCTTCTATTTAGAGAAATAATTTGGGGAGTATTGGCATTAGTTCTTCTTTGAAAGTCTGGTAGAATTCTGTCTAAAAACCATCTGGCCCTGGGATATTTTTTTTGGTTGGGAGAATTTTAATGACTGCTTCTACTTCCTTAGGGGTTATCAGTCTGTTTAAGTTGTTTGTCTGATCTTGATTTAGCTTTGCTAAGGGGTATCTATCAAGTAAAATGCTCATTTCTTTTAGATTTTCCAGTTTGTGGAGTGCAAGTTCTTGAAGTATGACCTAATGATTCTCCGGAATTCCTCAGAGTCTCTTGTTATGTAGCACTTTTGTTTCCGATTTTTGTTAATTTGGGTACTCTTTCTGTGCCCTTGAGTTAGTGTGAATAAAGGTTTGTCTATTTTGTTGATTTTTCAACCAAATCTTTGTTTCATTATTTGCATTATTCACTCTTGTTTTCACTGTTCATGTTGTTCTTTTTGTTTCTGTTTTCTTGATTTCATCCCTGAATTTAATTATTTCCTGCTGTCTACTCCTCTTGGATATGTTTTCTTCTTTTTGTTTTAGAGCTTTCAGGTATGCTGTTAAGACACTAGTACAAGATTTCTCCAAATTCTTCATGAAGATACAAGGACTATGAATTTTCTTCTTAAAACCACTTTAAATGTGTCACATAAGTTTGAGTGTGTTGTGTATTCATTTTCATTGAATTCTAGTATGCATTTAATCTCTTTCTGTTTTTCTTCCTTGACCAAGTGTTAACTCAGTGGAGAATTGTTCATTTTCATTGACTTTGTAGGCTTTTTGTTGTTTCTCTTATTGAAATCTAGCTTTAATCCTTTGTGGTTTGATAAAATATGAGGGGGTTACTTCAAGTTTTGTATTTATTGAGGCATGGTTTGTGGTTGCCTGTGTGGTCAATTTTGGAGACATTTTCATGAGGTGCTGGGGAAAATGTATATTCTTTTGTGTTAGGGTGAAATGTTCTGTAGATATAAGTTAGGTCCATTTGTGTTACAATGTCTGTTATTTCCAGTATTTCTCTTTTTAGTTTCTGTCTGCTTATGTGAATCCATTAGTGATAGTAGGGTGTTAAAGTCTACCACCATTAATGCATGGAGGTTAGTGCATGAATTAAGCATTAGTGATGCTTCTTTTACACATGTGAATAGTCTTATACCTGGGGCATAAATGTTCAGAATTGAGACATCTTAGTTGATTTTTCCATTGGTAAGTATGAAATGCCTGTCTCCATCTCTCTTGATTAATTTTGGTTTGAAGTCTATTTTGTTAGATACTAGCATAGCTACATCAGCTTCCTTCTTAGGTGTATTTTATTGTAGCCCAGGAGAGGGGGTAAACAATTCTTAATTTTAACTCAACTTTGATTTTTATATACATATTTTCAAACTATGTTGCTGGCATGTAGACTTCATAGTTGTCACATAATTTCTGCTGTTCCTTATTATTTTCCCATTATTTGTCTTCTCAATCACTATTTGTAGAGTTCATTTGATTTGTTCTTTGTGTTCCTAGTGGTATAAAAGCTTTCATTCATTATATAAATTCCTACTATTTTCATTCTTTATTTAATAATTGTGGGATTGTAACTTGGCCCCCTATATATACAAGGCAAATATTCTGCCACCAAGCAACACTCTTCTAAATTTTTGTATCATAAATTTAATATAGTGTGCACCTTTTTCCTAAGAGAATGTGACTTGAATGAGAAATGTCCCCAATAGTCTCAGGCATTTCAAATTTGGTTTACAATTAGTGATGGTGTTTTGGGAACTTCAGATAGTGCAGTCTGGTTGGAGGAGGCAATCTTTGATGTTATATAGACTTACCCTTTATCCAGTTAAGTAAAACAAGTTGATCACAGTGGTAGTTCACATATAAACATTTTACACTGTGATTATGTGGTAAAGTATACCACAAGGTTATAACAGACTCTCTTTATTAGTTTTTCTGACATATTATAAGGTAAAGAAATACGTCTGTAATCTCTAGGAAGAATAACCCCTATTATGGTATATATCAAACAGAAAGTAACTTTCTCAATAAAATGATGAAAAATAGTATCAGGATGTACTGTCCATTATGGGATATAAATCACACCCAAATTGGTGCCTTCAAATTATAGAGTAAGAGCAAAAGATTTATTTCCACTTCATTGCTGATAGACTAAGAATGTAAAAGATGTATTTATTTTGGGCTCATATCTCAAATCCTACAGGAAGTCTAACTTGTTCATGTGTTTTTTAAATGTCAAGAAATTTTTGCATTCAAATATCTATAACTTATCCACAAATTGTACATCATAATGGGAAGGCCAAATGTAGATATTCAAGTAAAGACTCACTTTGCTCATTGATGCTTGGCATTGGGATGTCATGGTATGTATAACTCCAGCTAGTTCTCTTTATAGTGTTCCTCAACACTTGCCAAATGAATTCAGTCACAGTGGAGTCAGCATGAATGTGAAAATGTGGAAATGAAGAAACATATGTTTGGAAGAAAAAGGAATTAAACTTAGTACAAAGTTGATACTTGCATTCATTCTAAATTTAAGATGGGATGGTAAGATTTTAGAATGAAGAGGATTTATTAAATTAGAAAATTCCATTACGCTTAAATGTGTCAATTATTAAATTGTTATATATTTATCTTTATTAATCATGATATTTGTAATGCACTATTATACATACATATACTTCATCATACCTTATATTTAATATAAATTATTTTATTTGAAAAGGCACATCTATAAATGTAACAACTATATTATTCCTAAAGGCTATACTAATTAAAAGTGTAGCAACATGAAAGAAATATATTGTGAATGATGATGACCACTAGTCAAAAACAAAGTAGAATATTTCTGAGACAAAATAGAATAAGTAACTTTATAACTAGGTGTCATATAAACTAGAGTTTCAGAAAACTGTTAGTCATTTGGCTTAATGGGTGATTATTAGTAATTTGTGATATTGCTCCAAATGCTACCTAATTACAGTTACATATACATAGAAATTGGCTTCCTGTGCTCTTTCTTTTATGTGCTAAAGGTATATCCTTTCCTAAAGTCAGAATATGTCCATACCATATATCATATAAATTAATGATAATTCAAAATTATTTAAAATAAAGAATTACCAATATTTATAAGTGATCTCAATTCCAGGGATCTTAATTCCAGTGATCTTAACTCCAAAGATATTACTTACAATGTTAAGATTCAAGTTAAGTTTTTATTTTTTTACATTTTTAGAAAATCCTGGGCACATATTCAAATTCCACATAATCAATTCACTCACCAAATTTATTGAATAGCTCTAAAATGTCAAATACTGATATATGTATAAGCAACATAGTTTATAAAATGAAGTTTGAATTTTAGTAGAGAGAGAAACAACTTTTAAATGAGTAAACTACATAGACTATTTTATGTTAAATACATCCTCTGAATAAAAGCAAGGCAAAAAAAAGAAACAAAAAATATTGAATGTATTATTTGAAACCACTTCTTAAAAACTCTGCCCACGCAGATAATACTTTGGTCAAATCTTGGAAGAAGACATGGTAGTAATGTACTAAAATTTTAAGCAGCTGGAACAGACATCCCTCTAAGAATGCCATGAATATGTCTCATCTCATTAAAAGGAGATACATGTGAAAAGAATGTAAAGGAAAATGAGACTAGCCAGTCCACCTATCAGAGTTTGTATTTTAAATAATATTTACTGGAGTTTTCAAGGAATTATATCAAATTGTTAATATCATCTTTGCACATGGAGGGACTTTAGCGTTTGCCCACCTACAATATTTTCAGCATAAGCAAATTTTGATTTTAATCTAAATTTAAAAACAATTTTGAAAAAATCATTCTGTATTCTACATAAAAACTTATTCAGCAAATCTCAGGACTCCCTGAATGTGGGTGTCAGTGAGGAGGCCTAGTTAATCTATTGAGCCTTGGGTAGTAGATCAGTATTTATCCCAGGTATACAAATGGACGGACTCCCTTCCAACAATGAGAGATGCACTCTCACCTCGCACCCTGAAATCTTAGGGGAGGATCTAGGCCCTGCTGTAAAGGGAAGCCTTTTTCTTTGTGAGAAGCCTTCCCGCCAGCCTGGTTCTAGAGCCGCATCAGTCCCAAATAAACACACAGGAGGCTATATTAATTATGAAGCTGTTGGCCTTGCTTGTTTCTTACTGGCTAGCTCTTATTTAAGTAATTACCCCATAATTGTTAATCTAAGTATTTCTCTTACCGGAGAATAGTTCCGGGCTTCTTACCCCATGGCGTTACATGTCCACTCTCTTGTGTTTCTCCTTCCCAGAATCCTCCTGGACTCCTAGTCCCACCTATCTAGATTCCTATTGGCTCAACAGTGCTTTATTGACAAATTACAAGGAATGTAATGAAGAATGTATTTACAATAAATAACATTCATATCAGTCAGAATTTGAATCAACAAGGTAACTATGACAGTCATAAAGATTTTATCAATAATATATGTTGTAGAGCAAAGGATTAACAGCCTACAGTCCACACCACCAGGGAAGCTAGGAGACAAGGAGGAGCCTAAGAGAGACATACATGGTAACCCAGAGAAGGGGAAAGGGACAAAATCTCCTGAGCATGGAGGGAGGAGAAAGTGAGTTAGAAAACAGAAGGGGAGAAGAGGACACAAGTCCTCAACATCCTTAGCCATCAGGGAAATGGAAATCAAAACAATTTTGAGATACCATCTTATTCCTGTCAGAATGGCTAAAATCAAAAACACCAATGACAATTTATGTTGGAGAGGATGTGGAGAGAGGGGAACACTCCTCCACTGCTGGTGGGAGTGCCAACTCGTACAGCCACTTTGGAAAGCAGTATGGAGATTCCTCAGGAAAATAGGAATCAATCTACCACAAGACCCAGCAATTCCACTATTAGGCATATATCCAAAGGAGGCAAATTCATACAACAAAGGCATCTGCTCCACTATGTTCATAGCAGCATTATTTGTAATAGCCAGAACCTGGAAGCAAGCTAGATGCTCCTCAACTGAAGAGTGGATAGAGAAAATGTGGTACATTTACACAATGGAGTATTACTCAGCAGAAAAAAAATGGAATCTTGAAATTAGCAGGTAAATGGATAGCACTGGAAGAAACCATCCTGAGTGAGGTAACCCAGTCACAAAAAGACAAACATGGTATGTACTCACTCATATATGGATTTTAAACATGGATCAGGAGAGTGCCAGTCTGCACTTCCACTGATAGAGAGTCTGGGAAACAGGAAAGAACCTAAAAGATATACATGGTACCCAAGATAAGAGAAATGAGGCAAGATCCTCTGAACAGATGGGGAACACGGCGAGGGGTGGGGGGAGGGGGACCTGGGAAACAGAGAGGGGGAGAAGTAGAAGAAAGAGTAGGACGTGGAGGAACAAGAAGGTCGACTGGGTGGGTAGGATAGGGGGAAGACAGAATCATATGTTAGAAGACAGATCAGGCACCATTGTGACCTCTAGTGATCTAAACGGATAACACCAATTGGCAAGCTAAGCAATAGTGTAGAGACCACCTCGAATGCCTATTCCTGATAGTGAACTTGATGTCTATAACCATCCTGGAGCCTTCATCCAGTGACTGATGGAAGCAAAGGCAAACACCCCCAGTTAAATACTGAACAGAACCCAAGGAATCCAGCGACAGAGAGAGAGGAGCAAAGAGCAAATTGGCAAAGAATGGGCTGGCAAAACCAGCAGAGACAGCTGATCTGAACAGGGGAGAGCTCTTGGACTCCAGACCGGCACCTGGGAGGCCAGCAGAGGACCTATCCAGACCCCCCCGAATGTGAGAGTCAATGAGGAGGCCTGGGATACCTATGGGGTCCTGAGCAGTGGATCAGTGTTTATCCCTCGAATACTAACAGATATCGTGTATCCATAACACAAAGAGGGTTGCTCTCTCTGCCTGAACTCTTAGGGACCCTACCCTGAATGAAATGATAGACTCTAGGTAACCCCTATGCAGAAGGAATTGGCAATAGGGTGGCAGGATGGGGGATGGTGGGGGGGGGTGCGGGAGGAGGGGAGGGAGAGCAAACTGGGATTGACATGTAAAACAAGCTATTTAAAATTAAAATAAAAAATAAAAAAATAAAGAAAAAGAAGAGAGAAAAAAGACTCTGCACCACAGCTGGCCAGGGTGCAAAGAATAAGAGAAAACAGAATATTCATTCTTAAAAAGGAAATAAATGCTTCAACATCTCTTCCAAAAACTCAAGGATGACTGTGAAAGAAAAAGCAAAATGAGTGTAAGATCCAGAGGTTGTGGGCAACTGCAAGGAAACATTTTCTTCTGAGGTCTTTTTTATTATTATTAAGAGAAATTAACTGTAAAAAGGGGGAAGGAGAGAGGGGAGATTGTCCTCCAGGGACAAGAGCAATGGGAGAGAGGAAAGAGAGACAGAGGGAGAAAGAAGATCAGACAGAAATAACATGAGGAACAGACAGGGTGAATGAAAGAAACAGAGAGGGGTGATGGGAGGTGGACAAGGCTCTTTTAAAAGGGAAAACAGTGAATAGGCACAGTTGATGCTCTTAGCAGCCGTACGTGAGAGCACATCCTGTCAGGATATCCAAAGGCAGGCCAGGGTAAATGCCTAAATAGTAACAATATACACAAAATATAGTGGTAAATTTTAATATTAAAATTGTTAGTTCTATTTCTTAAAGCAAAGTTTTATATGTTCCTGAACATATGATACATTTAATAGTTTATAAAATAGTGATATATCATAAATTACATACTTAAACAAGTTGGTGTAGCTTAACTTTTAATAACTTTATATTATGTTCAATGTTATTACAAAAATAAAAATTCATTTGTTCATCTCTGATATCTAGTAGAGGCTTTACTGTCCTATTACAGGGTGAGTCCATTTTAAATTTCTATTCATGTATGCTTGTCTGTGTGTATTTTTATGAGGATTTTGTTAGTTCTTGTGGGATGAATTGTCAACATAGCTGGCTTATTATTTCTATGCACGCACAGAGAGAGAGAGAGAGAGAGACAAAGAGAGAGAAAATATGATTTTAGGTAAATATAAAACAATATGATCCTCTGAGGTTTTACCAAACAACATTGGTTTTATTTGTACTTTGTACCTCCTCTTTCTATATTGAAATCCCTCTCTCCTCTTCAGTTGGAACCTCTTCCCTGCTATCCATTTCATACCACCTGGATCTTGTTATTAGGCACTCAAGCTCTCTCTACTCCTCCAATGGTTGTTTTATACATTCTTAGTTTATGTGGTTACTCTATCCTGTATATCCACAACTGAAGGTTTGTGGCCAGGAAGAGCAGGTAAAGAAGAATATGCAGTATTTATGTTTATGGACCTGAGATACCTCACTAAAACATAATCTTTTCTAGGTCTATCCACTTACCCATGAATTTTATATCTTTATTCTGTATAGCTGAGTAGTATTCCATTGTGTATAGGAATCACATTTCCATTAGTCATTCATCTGTTGAAGAACATTTTTTTTAAATTTTATTTTCCAGTTTAAATTTAGATAAGAATCAAGGTTGTTTCACAAGTCAGTTCCAGGTCCCTCTCCCATTCCCTCCCTTCCTCCCGTGCCCTCCCCTCCCCTCCCGTTATCCTCCCATTTCTCCAGGGAGGGTGAGGCCCTCCATGGGGGTGTCCATAGTGTGTCATTTCATATAGGGCAGGGCCTAGACCCTTTCCCAAGAGTTCTGGGTGAGAGTGCACCTCACATTGTTCTATTGGAGTCCAAAGTCCGTGTGTATACTTGGGATGGGTACTGATCTGCTGCCCAAGGCTCAATAGATTCCCTAGGCCTCTTCACTGACACCCAGATTCAGGGGGTCTTGATCAGTCCCATGCTGGCTTCCCAGGCTAATGCCTGGGATTCAAGAGTTAACCTTTGTCTGGTCAGCTGTTTCTGGGGGTTAAACCAGCCCAGTCTTAATCCCTTTGATCATCAGTCCTCCCTCTCTGTTACTGCCTTTCTTGAGTTCAGCTCAGTACTTAACCAAGGGAGTCTGCCTCTTCTTCGATCAGCCACTAAATAAAGTTTCTGTTTCCCAGACTCTCTGGCCATAGGATTGTAGGCTGGCACTCCCCAGATCTATGTCTAAAATCCATATATGAGAGAGTACATGCCATGTTTCTCTTTTTGTGACTGGGTTACCTCACTCAGGATGGTTTCTTCTAGTGTCATCCATTTGCCTGCGAATCTCATGATTCCATTATTTTTTTCTGCTGAATAGTACTCCATTGTGTAGATGTACCACATTTTCTCTATCCACTCTTCAGGTGAGGGACATCTAGGTTGCTTCCACCTTCTGGCAATTACAAATAAAGCTGCTATGAACATAGTGGAACAGACATCTTTGTTGTATGAATGGGCATCTTTTGGATATATGCCTAAGAGTGGAGTTGCTGGAGTTGTGGTAGGTTTATTCCCATTTTTCTGAGGAATCTCCACACTGATTTCCAAAGTGGCTGAACCAGTTGGCACTCCCACCAGCAATGGAGGAGTGTTCCCCTCTCTCCACATCCTCTCCAGCATAAATTGTCATTGGTGTTTTTGATTTTAGCCATTCTGACAGGGGTGAGATGGTATCTGAGAGTTGTTTTGATTTGCATTTCCCGGATGGCTAAGGATGTTGAGCACTTTCTCAAGTGCCTCTCAGCCATTTTAGACTCCTCTATTGAAAACTCTCTATTTAGTTCTGCAGCCCACTTTTTAATAGGGTCCTTTGGTGTTTTGGAGACTTGCTTCTAGAGTTCTTTGTAAATTTTGGAGATCAACCCTCTGTCAGATGTGGGATTAGTGAATATTTTTTCCCATTCTGTGGGCTGCCTTTTTGTCTTGCTGACTGTGTCCTTTGCCTTACAGAAGCTTCTCAGTTTCAGTAGGTCCCATTTATTAATTGTTGATCTTACTGCCTGTGCTACTGGTGTTATGTTCAGGAAGCTGTCTCATGTACCAATTCGTTCAAGGGTACCACCCACTTTCTCTTCTAAGAGTTTCAGTGTGGCTGGATTTATGTTGAGGTCTTTGATCCATTTGTACTTAAGTTTTGTGCATGGCGATAGACATGGATCGATCTGCATTCTTCTACATGCCAGTCTCCAATTATGCCAGCACCATTTGTTGAAGATGCTTTCTTTATTCCATTGTATATTTTTAGCTTCTTTGTCAAAGATCAGATGTTCGTACGTGTGTGGGTTAATACCCGGGTTTTCAATTCGATTCCATTGGTCTACCTGTCTATTTTTGTGCCAATACCAAGCTGTTTTCAGGACTATAGCTCCATAATAGAGCTTGAGGTCAGGGATGGTGATGCCTCCGGACGTTGCCTTGTTGAACAGGGTTGTTTTGGCTATCCTGGGTCTTTTGTTTTTCCATACAAAATTGATTATTGTTCTTTCAAGGTCTGTGAAGAACATTTAAGTTGTTTCTATTTCTAGCTGTTATGAATAGTATGGCTATGAATATAGATGAGAAAGTATCTGTGTAGTAAGATGTCAAGTCTTTGGGGTATATATGTCAAGGAGTAGCATAGCTGGGCCATATTTTAGGTTTATTCAGGTTTTTGAGGCTTCCCCATACTGATTTGCAGAGTGTCTAGAACAATTTGCATTCCCAGCTTTGGTTGCCAGTGATTTTATTGATCTTAGCCATTCTGACTTGGTGAAAAGAAATGTCAAAATTGTTTAATTTTTCATTTCCATAATTTGTAAGATGATTAGCACTTTTCGAAGAATTTGTTAGGCCTTTTTATTTCTTCTATTGAGAACTGTTTATATTTCTACCCCTTTTTTTAATTGGTTCATTTGTTTCTTTAACTGTTTTTGTTAGTTCTTTGCATAGGCCAGATATTAATCGTCTGTCACATGTATACCCTCCATAAATTTACAGAAAGACCCTGTTGTTGAAGACAATACATACTTTAGTCTGAACACATTGAAACCAAACTGTCAGGGATTTTGTAGCTTCATCTCTATTGGTTAAGTTTCATAGTACTGCGAGGTATTATGTTAGCTAAAATAGGAGGAAAAATACTCATTAATCACACAAACAATGTCTGGTGCAATACTGTCTCTATCCTGCGAGTAATCAACTGCTTTCTGACTAGATTTAAGTCCTGTTCCACAATATGGAACACATACTCAAAATTGTTACTGGGCCAAGATCCTATGACTACATTGCTCATGACCCTACTACCACTATGTTACTAAATGCATATAATATTAAACTAATTAATGACATATTCATATGAAAGGATCAATTCATACATCAACCCTTGTGTGATACCTTCTGCTTGCAATACATGATCACTAACACAGGTAGCCACTACTGGCCAGGGTGCAGAGAATAAGAGAAAACAGAAAATTCATTCTTAAAAAGAAAATAAATGCTTCAATCTCTCCTCCAAAGACTCAGGGATGATTATGAAAGGAAAAGCAAAATGAGTGTAAGATCCAGAGGCTGTGGGCAACTACAAGGAAAAATTTTCTTCTGAACATAGCAGGGCAGATGCACAGATGATCTCAACAGAGGTTGTGTCAGTGTGCACTCAAGCTGTGCAAACCAAAGATAGACCAAATACCTGCATGGCAATGGAACTGGGCACACAATTTCCTTTTTAACCATGAAGGCATTGTGGAAATATTGACAACACTTTGCTACTGGGAGAAGGAGAGACAGCTTTTTTCTAAGAGTGTTTCCTATTTAAGTTGACAATTCTCCAGTTTAAGGTTGCATATCTCAGATTATTAGACCAAATATCCAAGAATATTTGGGCAGCACAGATTGGTCTTGAAGGATTTTTAAAAGCACAAAATTGGTTGGGTAGAGAAGTGGATGTGCATCTGGGAAAAGTTAGAAGAAGGAGAGCTGAATATGATGAAAACACATTGTTTGAAATTCAAAGAACCAATAAAAAGAAGAAAAATTCACTTTCTTGTTAGAACTTACCATTCCATTGGAACTAAATTACCCGAGTTTCAAAAATAACAACAGTTTTGGAATGGAAGTGGTGGCATATATCTTGATTCCCAGAACTTGGGAAGCAGAAGCATATGGATCTCTGTGAGCTTGAGGCCAGCCTGGTGTACATAGTGAGTCCCCAGATAGCCAGAGCTTCACTATGAGACCCTATCTTGAAAAGTTACATAAATAAAATAAAAAACAATATTGAACTTAAGATACCACTTGGGGATAGAATACTTGCCTAGAGAAGAATGGAGTTTTGAGCACTTATGAGCCAGAATTTGATCCTTACTAATAAAAAGGTAAATAAATATAAATGTTTTAAAGCCCATTTGCCTTTCATCACTATTGTAATAGGGTAAATGCATGAATTATATTAAAGCACAGCAAGTCATTCTGTATATTTTCCCATGTTTCTCTATCTTTTATTTAATGCTTTTTAAAATGAATATTCATCAACTGCATTGTAATTGACTAGGAATTTATTGCTTGGATATTTTTAGTGGTATTATTTCTTTACATCTATTTAGAGCAATAAATAATTTCATAAGTTTAATAATTGAGGAGAAAAGAAATGAGATCTCAACTGTCCAAAAGCATATATTTCTGTCCTCTCTACAAACGTTCATCTTCTACTTGTAGAAAAAGCTTCACTATGTTTCTCTTGTTTCTTAGACTCTAAGACAAGCAATAACAAATAGTGAAACATTATGTTTACATGTATGTTGAGGTGTAATAGGACACTAAAAATTGTCTTGAATACAGAGATAAAGAAACTTAAAATAAAATTTTATTAATACTATTTGCATTATTCACTATATTTACCAAGTATTTCTTAATTTTTCAATTTCCCATTCCTAGCATTTACCTGATATGCAACTTAGACAGCAACATCTAGTGGTTTTAATATGCACTAACAAATTAATAGTGATTTCGGTTTTCCACCAAAACACTCATAGAAAGGATCAATTGGGCCAGGCGGTGGTAGCACACGCCTTTAATCCCAGCACTCAGGAGGCAGAGGCAGGCGGATCTCTGTGAGTTCGAGGCCAGGCTGGACTGAAAGCCTCCAAAACAATACAGAGAAACCCTGTCTCGTAAAAACCAAAAAAAAAAAAAAAAAGAATCAATTGGATCAAATGAAGGTTAGAAAAAGAACAGAAAAATACATTAAGGACCTGACAATTGTTTCATTTTTAAATCAATCAATAAATAGTAAAAAAAAAATTGTACATAATTTTAAATATCCTACACTATGTTCTAGATCGTTTCTGATATGTGAGAAGTCCCATGGCTTGAGAGACAGAGAGAGAGAGACAGAGAGAGAGGGAGAGGCGGAGAGAGAGGGAGAGAGACAGAGACAGAGAAACAGAGAGAGAGAGAGAGAGAGAGAGAGAGAGAGAGAGAGAGAGAGAGATCAGTGGTTACAGCCCCTGAGATTTATTATGGCTATCTTGTTAATAATGTGTTATGAACTTTAAAGTGCAAAATTAGATTAGAATATACATTTCAAAGTAGTTATTCCATATAGGCTGGCTTCAGTATTCTATTGGAATATCAAATGTGATCCATGCTATTAATTCAGTTCAATCATAATTTGGTTAATTTCATTGAATCCCATTTTCTTCTGGCACTTAGTTTACATTAATCTGCTGACTGTAATTAGCAAGGAAGAACCACAATTACTAAGTCATAGTCTTACCTCTTTGTTTATTAAAAGCAATTTGTCTACTTAAAGGTAAATGATATATAACATATAAAATTCAGATAAAAGTGATCGCTGGAAAACTCGGGTATCAAGTCTATTTTTAATTAAGCTATAGCATAAATATGCATGCATATATATATGAGCATCAGTTTCTGAAAGCAAATTGGAACGTGAACGAAAAAGTGACTTCTTCTACCATTGCTTTGTAAGTAAAAGAGAATTATAAGCATTACACTGGAACAGTAGCTGAGTGTTGCATCTTGATCTGCAGGCAGAAGGAAGAGTGAAAGTGAGACTGCGTCTGGTGTATGATTTTGATATTTCAACACCCACTACCAGTGACAAACTTCTTCCAACAAGTCTATAGCTCCTAATTTTTCTTAAACAGTCCACCAACTGGGAATCAAACATTGAAATATATAAGCCTATAGAAGGCATTGTTTAAACCACCATAGGTGCCTTTGTCATGATATTTTTTCATAGCACTGCTAGTGGTGGTGTAAATTAGTCTAACTGCTATGGAAATCAATATGGAGATTGATCAAAACACCAAAATTAGAAGTATTAGAAGTACAATATGACCTGTATCTTCTGGGTATAAACCAGAGGACTCTAAGAAACCATAATTATACTTCACTTTCTTGTTTATTTTATCACTATTAAAATTATCCAAGTTATTGAGAAAGCTTATATATTTGAGAAATGATTAATACTTAAAGAAATTCTGACACACACAGACACATACACACACATGCACATACACAGAATGATTCTTTGGTTAACTATGGAGAAGAATTAAAATATTTCATCAGCTGAAAAATGCATTTAACTGAAGATGATTTTTTTTAGTTTTTCATTTGTAGATCTTATAATTCTTTAGAGCCTCACAAAACGATATGCATATTAAAATGTACATTCATAGAACATATGTATATTAGAGATTCATAAAATTATATAAATGTATACACATATATATGAGTGATATGAATACAGAAGGAACACTGGGGAATAAATGTGAATAGCATGAAGAAGAAAATTATAAGGACAATAGCAAGGGGGAAAGGGAGACATATGGTCAAAGTATGTGATAAGAAATAAAAAAGTAATTGTCTTCATTGAATCCAGTACCCTGTACAATGAATGTATTTTTAATAATCAATTGAAAATAAGTTTCTCTGAGAGTGTTGGTTCCTGCCTTTAGTAGCAGCATTTGAGAATGGAAGTGGCTGGGTCCTGAGTTTAAACTTGCTTGTGCTATATAAAAAGACTTTGTCTCAAAGGAGGAGTAGGAATATCTGGGAAGAATGGGGGAAGTAGAGAAGTATTGTTACAATACATTTACACAAGTAAGAAATGCAAATAAAAAGAAAAATAACTAAGGTGATGGCTCATGCCATTAATTCCAGCACTCGGGAGGCAGAGGCAGGAGGATCTCTGAGTTTGAAGTCAGCCTGGTCTACAGAATGAGTTCCAGGACAGCCTCCAAAGCAATACATGGAAACCCTGTCTTGAAAAAAAAAACCAAAAAAATTAATAAAATAACTAAAATGACAGAAGCAAGATAACAAATTTTTGACACTTTAAGAAGAAATACAAAAAAGTATGAAAATGTTAAGGAACTGAATAATGATATGCAAATGATGCAAACATAAAGTTGAACTGAGCTTGGAAGGAATCTCCCATTTCTCTCACTCAATGTGTCCTGAAACTTTTATTGTTGTCTATCGTTTATGGAATGCTGCCACCTAGTGTTTAATGAAACTGTGAGAGGACAATTTCTTCTAGACATTTCAGGGCTGAGTAAACTGTACTTTAAAAAGATAGAAACACAGTGTCTTTCATTTTTCTTTGCTTTATTTGTTGTTTGTTTGATTGAAACATAGCACTAGAGACTGAGCGGAGGAACTGACAATTAGCAGACTAGCACTGCACTCATTTAAGTTTATACCCAGGAGAGAAACATAGTTTTAAAAATTCTTGTGTGCATTTCTTTTAGAGACTAAGGAAAAATTCTGAATGCAAAAGATAATGTAATTATTTACTTCACCTGTTTGGTTGTTGTTTCCTTGGCTTTCCTTGCTTTCTTTGAGAGATTTGTTTATTTTTTGTATTTTTTGGTTTGTGCTTTCCTTCATTTCCTTCATCTTTTTGTTTGTCTTTTTTTACATTTCTTTAAGGGAGTTTTTCATTTCCTCTTTAAAGGCCTGTGTCATCTTAATAAAGATATTTTATGATCATTTACTTCTGCTTCATATGTGTTGGGATATTCAGGTCTTACTGGTGTAGAATCTCTAGTCTCTGGTGGTATCATGTTATTCATTTTTTGTCTTTTTATTTTATGTATGTTTTTTATTTAAATTAGAAACATGCATGCTTCAAATGTCAATCCCGGCCCCCCCCTTCTCCCTCCACCAGCCCCATCCCCACCCCCAGCACAATCCCCAAATCATTCCCCAGGGATTGTAAGGCCCTCCTTGGGAGGATCTCCAGAGCCTGTCATTTCATCCAGGGCAGGACCTAGGCCCTTCCCCATGTGTCCAGGCTGAGACAGCATCCCTCCATGTGGAATGGGCTCCCAAAGTTCATTTGTATGCCATGGTGAACACTAGTCTACTACCCAAAGCCCCAGAGACTTCCGAGGCCTCCTCACTGACACTACATTCATGGAGTCTGGATCAGTGAGACTCCCAGAGATGTACAAGGATAACACCAACTGGAAAACTAAGTAATAGGGGAGAGACTATTTTAATAGCCCCTACATCATGATAAGGTTGGTGACTACCTTATGTGACATCCTAGAACCTTCATCCTTTAACTGATGGAAGCAGAGACAGATACTCACAACTAAACACTGAACTCACCTCCTGGAACCCAGTAACAGAGTTGGAGGAGTGATGAGCAAGACAGTCAAGACTGTGCTGGTGAAACCCACAAAGACAGCTGACAGGACAAGGGGGAGCTCTTGAATCCCAGACGGATGACTAAGAGGCCAACAGGGGACTGATCCAGACCTCATGTTATTCTTTATGTTGTTGAATATGCTCTTATAATGTCCTCTACCCATCTCTTCCTTCAGTGGGTGCAGGTGGGGCTTGTGATTCAGGGATTCTCTTTTCCTCCATTTGGTGTAGGTGCTGCCTATGGCTTAGGTGGTTGAATTTCCTCTCCCAGTGGGAGTGGGGCCAAGTCTCCGATGGTGGGAGATGCCTGCCAGATTTTATGATAGAGGAAGCTCTTATGGGCTTAAGAAATAACCCGGCACTAGGGAAATTCCCTGTAATCCACAAGGATGACCCCTACTCAGAATCTAAGCAATAACAGAGAGGCTACCTCAAATGCTCTTCCCTTTAATGAGATCGATGATTACCTTAAATGCCACCATAGAGGCTTCATTCAGTAACTGATAGAAGCAGAAGCAGAGATTCACAGCAAAGCACTGAATCCAACTCCTCGAATAGAGTTGTAGGGCGGGAGGGGTGATGAGCAAAGGGATCAAGAACATGTTGTAAAATCTCACAGACCCCAGTCTGACTGCTGAGGAACCTGCATAAGACTGAACCAGGCCTCCTGAATATGGGTATCAGGTAGGGACCTTGGACAGTCTTAGCAGTGGAACCAGTATTTATCCCTAGAGCATGAATGGGATTATGGAGTCCATTCTCTATGGAGGGATACTCTCTCAGCCTAGAAACAGGGGAGAGGGCCACAGTCCTGAACCAAATGATGTGGCAGTCTTTGCTGATCCCCCATGGGAGGCCTCACACTCCATGAAGAGTGGATGGGGATGGGATGGGGAGATTTTGGGGACAGTGCGAGGATGGCAGGAGGAGGGAACTCAGATTGGTGTGTAAGATATGATTGTTTTTAATTTAAATAAAATTAATTTTAAAAGATAATGTAATTGGGTTTTCCTCATAGAAAATGTTTTTTCAAATCATCTTCTACTTTTCAAATCATCTTCTACTTTTCATTCTAGTTCTTTTAGCTGAGATTTGATATCATATAATACATTTACTTTTTCTAATATAGTTGTAACTTTTAATTCATAAGTTTTGACTAATTTGAATGACATAATAAATATGAAATTACATTTTACAGTTTATCTTGCTACTGAGTTTAAGATATGATTGCATTCATTTCATCAGGTGCATTGCGTGTGATTAGATACCAAAGATGTTTTGTTTCTCTATAAGAGAACTATCTGAGTCTCTAGTATCTGGTTACTGCCTGGTTTTCCTGAGACTTTGTCTTTCATTATATTTGTGGAGATAAAATATACTAGTGAACCCACACTTAAGGAATTATGTCTAAAGAGTTGTGTCCTCAGCAAGGCATATTTGAAATGTTGATATCCTAGACTTTGAGATGATTTTGTAATAAGACTTAGTGTATTGGAGGGTGTTAATATATTTACATGCATTAGTATAGTTGCATGAACAATATACTTTTTATAACTAAAAGGTAAAGTCTGATAGTAAATTATCTTATTCTCCTGCCTAGATATGCCCATTAATTTCTCTCCCCTTCATTGGAGCTTGAATTAAGTAATTCATTTCTAAAGAATACAATAGAAGTGATGGTAAATGGCTTCAGAGAGTTAGTAATAAAAGACAATTCAATTAAGTTCTCATCCTCTCATTTATATTATTTACCCAGGGGAAGTTAGCTGCTGTGGAAACTTCTCAGTGAAAGGAATGAGGCTTCTTGCCTACAACCCCAAAGAAATTGAACCTTTGTGAAAATAGTTCTGTTAATGAATGAATAAGCCATTTAGAAGCATATATTCCCAACCTAGTTAAGAATTTTGGGTGACTAAAGTTTGAAGAGACAGTTTGACTATGATACCTTAGGGGACTTTGAAATAGAAAGGAGCTAAATTACTTTATAATTCTTGACTTTTAGCAGCTATGTGGCATAGATATGTATTTTCTTAAGTACTTATTGTTGGCATAATTTTTATTGTGAAAAATGCTGCTAGCTTTCATTTAAACAAAATCATTCATAATTTGTCTGCTTTGGGTAACAGACTGACTATGTAGCCAAGATTAGCCTTCTTTTATTTTATTTTCCAGTTTAAATTTAGATAAGAAACGAGGTTGCTTCAAAAGTCAGTTCCAGGTCCCTCTCCCATTCCCTCCCCTCCTCCCGTGCCCTCCCCCCAAACCCCCCTCCATTAACCCCTCATTCCCCCAGGGAGGGTGAGGCCCTCCATGGGGGTGTCCATAGTCTGTCATTTCATATAGGGCAGGGCCTAGACCCTTCCCCAAGAGTTCAGGGTGAGAGTGCACCTCACATTGTTCTATGGGAGTCCAAAGTCCGTGTGTATACTTGGGATGGGTACTGATCTGCTGCCCAAGGCTCAATAGATTCCCTAGGCCTCCTCACTGACACCCAGATTCAGGAGGTCTTGATCAGTCCCATGCTGGATTTCCAGGCTGATGCCTGGGATTCAAGAGTTAACCTTTGTCTGGTCAGCTGTTTCTGGGGGTTAAACCAGCCCAGTCTTAATCCCTTTGATCATCAAACTTAGGTATGTACCACCAGATCCACAGTACAAAAAAAATTCTATTCATTGTTGTCGATTGATAGATCATGCGTTACTATATAAGTCTATGGTTTTCTATTTATTTTATTGCTTTTATATTTTTGTTGAAGTTTAAGTTTTGAAGCCATTTTTAATTTTGTATTACAGTTATGTTTAACATCATCTGTTTGGCTGAGCTTGTCACTATGGTTTCCATTAACCTATTTCTTTATAATTAAGTCAATAGATCTAAAGACTTATTTTTATCCTAGATTTTTAGGCAAGAAAACCTCATGCTATTTGTAAACTATATATCTGCTTTGCAAGTTATGGACTTACTGCTACTTTCCATTGCTAAAATTAACTAAGTTGTTGACATTTATATAATTTTTCAATTCCTATCATTTGTAATTTATTATCTTAAGTATTTCTAGAAAGAGGCATCTCACTTTGTTTTCAATTTCTTTATCTGAATAACAGTTCATAGTCCCTGTGCCATCATTATTCCAGCACATCTCAGAAGCAGTATAGACTGTAGGTTATGTGGCTGGTGTGATGCCCCACAATCCTTCCAGTGGTAGACTTGCCTAAATGGCATGAGATTGGCAGTTCAAGCTCTGTGTCTCCTATTGTTAGGAGTCTTATCTGGGGTCATCCTTGTAGATTGGATGGAGTTTCTATTGTACCATGTTTTTACCTGACTGATGAAGCTCCCTTTCTAGTCTTGTGGTAGTTTGAATGAGAATGACCCCCCATAGGCCCAAATATTTGAATACTTCATCCTCTGTTGATGGAAATATTTGAAAAGGATTAAGATGCATGACCTTGCTGCAAGGCATGTATCGGTGGGGATAGCCTTTGAGGTTTCAAGGACCTATGCCATTTCCGGTCTTTCTCTCTTGTTTCTTTCTCTCCCTCTACCTATTTGCAAATCAAGCTGTTAAGTTCTCAACCGTTTCCCTAGTGCTATGCTTGTCTGTCTACTGCCATGCTCCACACCATGATACGACAGAAGTTAGTACTAGGAAGTGGACTGTTGCTCTGACAGGCCAGAGCACACTGTTGTTCAGAGGAATGTGGAAGCTACTGGGACTTTGGAATAGGAAAGTGGTTGAACGGTTAAATGCAGCTTTGGAGGTCATTGTAGTAGAAATTTGGAGTACGGTAGTGCTAAGAACAATTTCAACTATGGAGGCCTAGCTTCAGATGTTTCAGAGGAGAATAAAGCAACTGGATTGGAAACCATTCTTGTGATATGTTGGCTAAGAATGTGGCTTCCAACTATTTATATACTAAGAATATGCTTAAGGCAAATTTGAAAGATAATGGATTAAATTTCATTGGTAGAAAATTAGTAATTTGTCCACCTTAGTTAAGGTTTCTATTGCTGAAACTTCATGACTAAAAAGCAATTTGGGGAGGAAAGGGCTTCTTTGGCTTACATTGCACATTGTAGCTAATCCAGGAAACAGGGCAGGAACCTGAAGGCAGTAATTGATGCATAATCAGTGGAGGCTTGTGTGAGAGCACAAGTTACATTTTAAATTTTAATTACTATGCCTAAGAGATTCATGAAACAAAAAATATGCATCTGATCTGCAAGTCCCTTGCCTAGGTCATATAGTTCCTAAAATCTTGAGGCTATTCTTTATGAGATATAACAAGACGCATGCTTTTGATTCCCCTAAACAAGTTTGTTTGACCCATATGCACCAGATGTGCTTGATCACATGCAGGCGGGAGGTTCACCAACTGGAGGCATTTCAGGGTGCATGTTTGTCCCTCATTGGACCTGATGAGAAATGCAATGATTTATGGGTTTTCCTTTTTAAGCCCTTGCCATACTTCATTCTGTGCCATTTCCTAGAAATATGGGTATGGATCTGACCAGTGTTTAATTAAGGCTTGCTTCAAATTTGGCTTTAATCTGTGGTAGTGGTCTTATTCTTACTGCTGGGATTAACAATATATCTTTCCTATCCTATTATTTTGTAGAATCCAGGTGCACCAGAAGAGGAAGGGTACCACCCACAATGATCCTTCCCTTACTAATCACTAAGAAAATGTCCTACAGGCCTGTGTACAATGTGATCTCTTGGAAGTGTTTCCTTAATCAAACTTCTCTCCTGTCAGATGACTTAAGATTTGGTCAAGTTGAAATAAAACTATCCAGTGCATTATCTTTATTGTGACTGATAACATTTATGAAAGTCTACAATAAAAAAGAACGTGTGTAGCAAAAGTAAATACAAAATATATAGCTTACCAAGAAAAACAGCACCAAAAATTTTGATGTTGGAGATAATGGCTGTGCTAAAGGAGATGGGAAGATTAGCATGAAACATGTGCTGAAAAGGAATAAAGGGAGTGATGCACTGAAGGCAGGATCCCACCCAGCTATGCTTCCAATTTATTAAAGGGAAATGCCTGAGGAATTCTGTGCTCCTAAAAAGTAACAGACAAAAGCGAAAGTATGACAGGAAGCTATGAAAAACAGGCGAATCACTCTTTAAGATGGAGGCTCAGGTCACAGAGTGTCACTGGCTGGCCAGTTACAAGACCACAGGGATGTGAGACTTGTAAAGTGGGACAGAGGGAGGGAGGGAGGGAGGCAGCGATGGCAGGTCTGCGCCATTTTAGTCTCCTTTTCAAAAACATTTTACCACTTTCTGGAACTTGCTTTTGTGTTTGCTGGTGTGTTTCCGGCTGCCACCACCAATCACACAGGCCTACCCCCAGTTCTCAAACTAAATACTACCGAGTAATTTGACTTTTCAAATAAACCGATCTGTCTTCTTTTAAAAAGAAAAGACTTTTGTAAATATAATTCAAGGGTGGCTGGCTCCATCGCAAGTGAGCAACCAAACTTGGCAGTGTTGTACACATGGTTCTAGCTTTAGGGTCATGAATAATATGAGAATGAAGGGGTTGTGGAACCTCCTCTGTGATTTAGGAGAGCTTCTCAGTACAAACATGTGTCAGATTTGTCACTTCATGATATCCCTAAGAGGCATTTGCCTAAGCTATGACAGTGAAGCTTGAGAGGCATTCAAGACCTCAAGATGTTAGCAGTCATATAGTCATGAAACATTTGCCAAAGATAGCTATAGATACAGGGTGGCTTCAGCCCAAGGGAGAGAAGTGTGTTGCAGTCAGCAAAGCTGGAATAAAAGAACTAGTTAAGCCCTTTGACATCAGACATGAAGCTACAAGAATTGGAGTTTGCTCTGCTGGCTTTTCATCTAGCTTTGGTCCACTGTTTTCTTACTATGGCCCAATCCTCCTTTTATGAATGGTGATATCAATAGATACATATATACTGTGCCATGTACACTGGAAGTATAAAATTAGCATTTTGTTTTTACAGGGATTTACAGTTTAGAGATTGCTTTGGTACCCAGAAGAGACTTTGGACTTCCGTATTTTAAACAGTCTTGACACTAAAAGTTCATGGAGAATTATGAACTTTGGCTAAATACATTTTGCACTGTTGTAATGGACATGAGACTTTGGAGGTCAGAGAGTAGAATGTGGTAGCTTGTGTAACAATGGCTCCCATAGATCCACATGTTTGAATACTTAGTCCACTGTTGCTGAGACTTTTAAGGAAAGATTAGGAGGTGTAGCCTTCTTAGAGGAAATGTGTTTCAAGGTTTCAAAAGTCCATGTTACTCTCGGTCTTTGTGTCTCTCTGACTGCTACTTACGAATCAAGTTCTCATCTACTGGCCCAGTGCCATGATTGTCTGCCTGCTCGCATGCTTGCCATCACGAAAGTCATGGATTCTAACAATCTGAACTATAAGTTCCAAATAAATTCCTTCTATAACTTGCCTTGTTTATGATGTAGTATCACTGTGATAGAGAAGAAACTAAGACAAATTAATTTTGTATCCCCATTTCCCTAGATCACTGAATTTAGGACAAAATGAACTAAGTTCGTATGTTCCACAGTCAGTCTAAGTGCCATTCCTACGTAAAGGTCTTTGCACATCAAACTCCTTAACAGGAAGTTGAGGGGGTGGGGGTAGAATAGGGGGGAAAAGGGAATCATAGGATCGAAGACAGATCAGGCACCAGAGTGACCTCGAGTGATCTAAAGGTATAACATCAATTGGCAAGCTAAGCAATAGTGGAGGGACCACCTCGAATGCCCATTCCTGATAATGAACTTGATGTCTATAACCATCTGGGAGCCTTCATCCTGTGACTGATGGAAGCAGAGGCAAACACACAACTAAGCACTGAACTGAACCCAAGGAACCCAGTGACAGAGAGAGAGGAGTGATGAGCAAATTGGCAAAGAATGGGCTGGCAAAACCAGCAGAGACAGCTGATCTGAACAGGGGAGTGCTCTTGGACCCCAGACCGACAGTGGAGAGGCCAGCATGGGACTGATCTGGACCCCCCAAATGTGAGTGTCAGTGAGAAGGCCTGGGCAACCTATGGGGCCCTGAGCTGTGGACCAGTGTCTATCCCTGGTATACAAACTGTCTTCATGTGCCTATAGCACAAAGAGAGATGCTCTCTCAGCCTGGACTCTTAGGGGAGTGCCTTGACCCTACCAAGAGTAAAATGACAGACTCTAGATATCCCCTATGTGGAAGGATTTGGCAATAGGGTGGGAGGGAGGGGGGGAAGGGGAGTGCAGGAGGAGGGGAGGGAGAGGGAACTGGGATTGACATGTAAAACAAGCTATTTAAAATTAAAATAAAAAATGATAAAAAAGAAATATTTATTTCAGTTAGCAGCTTCATTTTTTCATTATTCGAAATCAGCTTTTATGACAGCCCCAGAGAAACATTTCTAGTCTCTCTAATCCAAATTATATTTTACATAGCTTCCTTCCACAGGACTCCAGTATGTAATCATACCTATTATTATTATTTACCTTAAAATTGTTGAACATTTCTTACTACCACTGAGGAGGTAGATGCCATGTAAGTTTTGTTTACTACATTTATTTGGTCCTATGTCAGTAATTCCCAGTTCTTAGGTACTCTGTAATTATTTATTCAATAAATGAATGCTGTTTCTGTCTTGTTTGTCAGCACTCCAATGGACTAAACCACATTCATTAGTAAATGATCTATCCATGTTCAGTTTCATTAATGGAAATTTCTTGAATCATTATAACTCACACAAAGCTCCCTCCTTTGTGATGATTTTTACTCTCCTTTGATCAGTTACTATTGTGGCAGCAACCAGTGCTTCTAAAAAGCTGCAGTTTAGGCACTTAAACAGCTGTGCCAAGGCTGACAGTATAATATAATGCTAGAGTGTTTCCCTAGCAAATATGAAAGCTCCGGATATAATTCAAATCACTGTAAAACATTTTGAAAAGTAAATGAGAAAACCATTCTTTCAGCTATGTTTATAAAGCTGCTTTTAATTCCTTCCATTCTGGATCCTAGTCTACTTTCATTTATCATGTCTATCTAGACATGAACTGTGTTCCTATATTATTCTATAGAACTCAATTTGTTAACGTTCATCACTGATTTTATGTCCTTCAGATTTGACAATTTTGACTATCACATATAGGAAAACGTATCTAATAATATATCAAAATTTTTGTCATATTTGTATAAAACACAGTGTGACAGTTTTTAAGTATATTTTTGTGTTGTATTAGTTCTGTAGGTAGTCTAGCATTAATTTATCACAGGAGGATATGCAATGCCTATACACAAAATGTCATATGATTTTACATTAGAAATTAGAAATAGATTTTCTTATCCATGGGGATCTTAGAACAAATTTCATGCACATAGCATGGGATGAATGTACATTCAGCTACATTCCTTAAGAATCCATGATGGTCCTATATTAATGAATAAAGTCTCCTGATATAATTTTAATTAATTGCTAAATCTGAGGTTATTAAAACAGAAAATCAAAATATTTTTTTCAATTTCACTCCTAAATATGAACATTCATTGTAATTTGGGCAAACGACATCACAAGAACATACATTTTTTAGTGTTTCCAGGTTTAACAGTGGTTAACATACATATAAGCTAATTTAAAAAATAAGATATTTGACACTCTGCAAGAAATAATATATGTTCAAGTAGAAATTTGATTACATTTTGAAAAATATGCTCCTTGAAGTAAGGGTAGATGTAAAATACAGTAGTGTTCTGTGTTCAGTAACTTGAGCTGTGCTCCTCTTTTCCTGTGTGAATACTTTTATTTCTCAAGTTGTTCAAGTGTTATAGAAATGTCTAAATTTAGCAAACTGATATATTACTTTTCTTCTCCAAAAGGGAGCAAAGCTAACTTTTCCATTTTAATCCTCTAAATATTGACCCTTTGTTTAAAACATACAATTATTAAAACCTCATTTGGAGTTATTTTTGTTCATTTCTTAATATTTCTATATTAAAAGTGACACATTTGAAGTTATCTTTCTATGTATCCAGAGGCAATTTAATAACACTGTCACAATCTTTACCTGACATTTTTCACTATGACTCAAGCTCAAATATGAATCACAGGGGAAATAAAACATCCCATTACTATTAAATTCTCTTGCATGTTAGAGGACACCAAAACTCAAATAAATGTCAGCCATTCATTTCTTAATTTAATACGTATTTACATCATGGATATGATGTTTCTTGTACTTTGGGGATGTTAAAAATACAAGTGAACAAAACGAACTCAGGTGAATAAAGCCCCCTTTTTATCTGAAAAAGAATTTTCTGTTACTTTTGTATAATAGTACAAGATACATTGGAATTTTTCTAGGACTATATTATAATCCCCGTTGTATTCCCTTCTGGTATACATGATTTCTGGATATAGGTTTAATAAAATTATCCTCTTTGCTTCTCTGTAAGTAAAATTTCCATGAGTTAGCTTTTTTTGGGATTGTTCCACATTCTGAGCATATGCTTGGCTAAGTTGTTCAGTCTACTAATGAGCCCATCAAAACTGTACTTTATCTCTGTCATAGTCTTCTTCTGAGCAATTTCCAGCACTTCGTAAGTTTGATTTTTTTGGAATTTCGTTCTCTATGCTTCTACTATCGAGGATTTTTTGTATTCTCTATTTTCATATAGCACTTCACATAATTTTATTTTAAAAATTATGGTCTGAAAATACTTACATATCTTTCTGAATATATCTAATTCATGTACTTTTTAGCTCTATGAAACTTGGTTTTCTTACAGATAAATTTTGCATTCTTTATTTAAATCATAAACAATCATATTTTATATGTCAACCCCAGTTCCCTCTTTCTCCTATTCTCCCATGCTCCCCACTGATCCCCAATCCATCCTGTTTCTGCTACATAGAAAGTGTGAGGCCTTCTATGGGGGATTGCCATGTGTCTAGGCTAAGAGAGTATCCCTGTATGGGAAAATGGCTCCCAATGTCATTTCACACACTAGGTATAAATGCTGTTCCATTACCAGGGGCCCCATAAACTGCCCAGGCCTCCTAACTGACACCCATGTGCAGGGGCCCTGGTTCCGTCCTATGCTGGTTTTCAAACTGTCAGTCTGAGGTCCAAGAGCTCCCATTTGTTCAGATCATGTCTCTCTGGGTTTCGCCAAAATGGTTTTGACCCCTTTGCTCACCGATCTTCCCTCCCTACAACTGGATTCCAGTATTTTGGCTCAGTGTTTAGCTGTGGGTCTCTGCTTTTGTTTCCTCCAGCTACTGGATCAAGGCCCTATGATGGCATATAAGGTAGCCATCAATCTCTTTATATGGGAAGGACATTTGAGATAACCTCTCCCCTGTTGCTTAAATTCCTAGTTGGGGTCATCCTAGTATAGCTTTGGACATTTCACTACTGCCAGATTTCTCTTTAAACCTATAATAACTCCAGGAAGATTGAGTCAGGGGAAGAATAGAGGATAGCAAGAAAAGAGATACCTTAATACAGGGAGACATTGCTTTGTATTGTTTGAAAGATGGACACACTGTGATATGTAAGTATATATACAGTAGTAATGTTTTTAATTTATTTATCGAATTGTGGTGTAATTGGGAACTCATATAGTGCTATGATTAGGTCTGGTTCTTTGGAACAGTCTACATATGTTTGCATATGTGAAAATAACATCAAATATTAGAAAATAAATTTTCTTTTGTGGGAAAAACTCTGTTCAAAAGAAAAATACTCTAGATATTTTAAAATATGTCATGTCTTTGTTGACAATGTAAAGGGATTTTTTTACAGTATTGATTGTGTCATCCTAGTAGAGAGGTAGAATCAAAGATGCATAAGTTCTTTTACACAATTGAAATGACCTGGAGAGATAAACTATCATACATACAGGCACAAGTGGCTCGTCAATATCATATCTAGATTTCCATTCTACTTGCATAACCAGAGACCAGTTAGATATACACAAGTTCTCATCTGAGATCATCTTTTCCCAGGTATGTCTACATCTGTGTCAAGTTGAATATAATACTAAGACAAACATCATTCCCAAGTTTTTTCATGGGTGCTGGAGATGTGAACACAGGTTGTCATGATTTTATGATTAACAGTTTACTGAATAATTTCCCCATTTCCCTAGATGGGTGACTATATATTTTTAATTTTAATGATTTTTTATTCAGTGGTCCCCATTATGTTTTTTACTATTCTGACTCACTAAAATACTAAACAAAGCTGAAAGCTGTACAATATTTTTATAATCCCAGAATTTCATGAGCTGAGGTATGAGGACAACAAGTCCAAGAGGATGATGTCTAAGTACTTTAATTGTTGAACAAGAAACATGAATTGAGTCTGTAGAATCATGATTTCATGTTGGGACGACATAAGTCTTTATAACCCATAAACCTGGACTGTTTCTTAACATTTTAGGTGTGTCCTTGTGCACAACTGAAATTCATGCTGATAAAGGAATGTGAAACTAGTAAACTTTGTCTGAAACCAATATTTGCTAGGGAGATTGTATCTGACCTTTGTGTTTAGTAGCCACATACATGGATTTTGCCCAGAAATGTTAGTTTATTGACTTTTGGAAAAATTAAAATTTGCTAGTAAACTGTTATGTTACCGTCTCAGACCCTTAGCTAGTAAACAAACTGAGAGAAATTAACCACTGTTTCCTTTTTTTCCAATTTTCAGTCTGAATTTTTATGCTAGTGATATTGATGGTTAGTTTAAATTTGGAAGAGGTATTAAAAGAATGTTGAAGCATCACATTTTTCGTAGCATCACATTTAGTGGTAATTATAGATATAAATTCCAGAAGACTGTATTACTACTTTGCAGATAAAAATGTCATCGTGATATGAGACAGCGCCATAAAACTTGTTTCCCTTGTAGTGGTTAGTGTCAGGAGCAAAACATTTTCAACTCCAAGCTATGCATTGCCAAGTTAAAAGAAAAGCAGAACTCAGATTACCCAAATAGTACAAATTGAGATGAGAAGTGACTTCAAATAATTCTCAGTTCATATATTTATTATTTTTTATTAATCTCAGAAGCCTTTAACTTGTCTGGATTCTGGGATTTTATAGATTAATTTTGGAACATTCTTATCAAGGTGTATACTCTCTTATCCATTACCTTCCCAGCTCCTTGTAGGTATGAAAAATAAAGGTGGAAAAAAACTTGAATTGAAATCTCCAAACCATAATATTGTGTGAATTATTATTATTATCAAATCTAAGAAATCCATTGTATAGTCACCATTTTTCTTAATTTTTCATTTGTACATGATGATTATACATATGAATGTATGTTTTTATGTATTTGGGAGTTGTGTATGGTGGGAGTGCACAGCACTCATGGGGCAATTAAGAGTATAACCTCAGGTTCCAGTCTTCATCCTCTATTCACCTTGTCTGTAATAGAATCTCCCTTATTGTTCAGGGCTACATACACCAGGCCTGCTGCTGTCTGAGCTTTCTGTGTCTGCCTTCCATATTCCTTAGGAATTACAGATGCCTGAGTTATTGAAACTGTCCTTGAAGTGGATGACAGCGATTAGACCTTATGCCACCAGGCTTCTGTAACAAACTTTACCTAACTGACCTATATCCTAATCTCTGTATACTCAGCTTTTGGAAACTGCTTTAAAATAACTAGCCCTAATTTACAGAATTTTGTTTACTTTCTGGTTTATTTCTCACTACACCTATTAATAATATTGAAATTTATATTGATAGTCTAAAATATAAAGACAATAATCATACATGCATTTGGCTTGGTCAAGACTTAGTTAATGATTCAGGTTAAAGTTCACCTTAAATAAGAAAGAACTCAAGGATGAGAGATGAGTTAGCAAGAAAGGGTTATGTTATACATGGAAATAAGCAATACTGGAGCTATAGAGGAATATACTAGGATTTACTCTAGCTATCTGGGATATCTAGTCTCAGGTACCCATTGGTCACCCAATCAGGGTCAGGTGTGTGTTCCATATTTTGGAGTGGGTCTTAAGTCAAAGCGGTTGTTGGTTGGGTTCTCCCATAAGATTTGCTCTACCATTGATCTAGCATATGTTGTAGGCAGTACACAACTGTAGAGAAAGTATTTATGGCTGGCTTTGCTGGCTTGGTATTTATGTTTCTCTTTCAGTAGCATGCTGAGTACTTTACTGTACCAAAGATGCTAGAACAATCTAGGATTAGAAGCAATAGGTCTATGTACCAACGTAACAATAGCTCAGTATTTCCACATTCAATGAACTGTGTGTGTGTTGTTTTCATCCATGGGGCCTTGCTGTCAGTTTGTGAAGAGCAACCTACAGGTTAGACAACATCTTGGGTTGTTTGGAGGTTCCCATGTAGTTTCTTGGTGATAAGAGATGGTTAGGTGGGACTCTCTCTCCCCATTATTTGGTGATTTCATTTAGATTGCTGATTTTATCATATATATATATATGTATGTATGTGTGTGTGTATTTCATATATATGAAGTTTCTACTGTATTGTTTCCACACTACCTCTCAGATGTCCTTAATTTTAGCTGTATCTCCCCATATTCCTTCATATAGCACTTTTTACCCATCCCTACTTGATACTTCCATTTCAGTGCCCTTATCCATCCATAATTATCCATTCTCTAAAGATATGTTTCCTCTAGTCCCTTCCTGCAACGCTACCTTCCATGGTTCTGTGATTTGTAGCTTGGTTATAATTGACTTAACAGCTAATAGCCACATATAGGTGAATGCATATATTTGTCTCCCTGAGTTTGGGATACTTCATTCAGGGTGATTTTTTTTCCAGTTTCATACATGTGTCTACAAATATAAGATGTATTTTTAACAGCTGTGTAATATTCCATTGTGTAAATGCACTACATTTTCTTTGATCATTCTCCAATTTAGGGATAGAAAGAGTATGATAGTCAGAAGGGATGGAGGACACCAAGAAAACAGACTCTCTAAGGCCAACATGAGCAAAGCTCATATGAACTCACAGAGACTGAAGCAGCATGAATAGGGCCTGCATGGGTCTGCATAAGGTCCTCAGTGTATATTCAGTAACTTCAAGCTTAGTGTTTTAATGTGATATCTGAGTGTGGATACAAGTGGATCTCTGTTTCTTCTGTCTCATCTTGGGTTCTTTACTTGGGTTTGCTTTGTCTTGTCCACCTTTGATGAGATAGTTTTGTTTTGCCTTATATTTTATTTTGTTATAATTTTAAAAATAAATGAATAAGTGAAAGCTAGCCACTAAGGTAAAGGATAACAACTGAACTGAGAACTGTCAATTATAATTGATGTGAGAGTAAATATCAGTTTTCTCCAATGAAGTAAAACTGAAAATGTCAGCCACTTCAGTTCAGGCCTCATATTCAAGAGTAATTGACGAACATATAATGAAGTCCTCAGTTTTACATTTGCTTGTTTTGTGTGTTTCTTTCTTTCTCTCTCTCTCTCTCTCTCTCTCTCTCTCTCTCTCTCTCTCTCTCTCTCTCTCTGTGTGTGTGTGTGTGTTCATTCAGTTACAGTTTTCTTTTTCTTTTTGGGAGTCATTTCTTTCTTTTTTGGGGGATTTTTATTGTTGTGTTGTGTTTTTGTTAGTTTAAAAAAAGATCTTAAAGTTAAGTGGGTAGGGAGGGGAAAAGGATGTGGATGGATTAGGAGAGGGGACGAATAGGATCAGCATATATTAAAACTTAAAATTTGTTTTAAATAATAGAGTATCAAAATTTCTTAATATAAGAGATTCTTGAGTTCCTCTCCATTTAGTTTGTTATTGGCTGTTGGTTTACTGTATATTGCCTTTATTATGATCAGGTATAATCCTGCTATTCCTGATCTTTTCAGGACCTTTATCATGAAGAGGTGTTGGATTTTGTTAAAGGCTTTTACAGCATCAAGTGAGATGATCATGTGCTTTTTTTCTTTTGCAGTTTGTTTATGTGATGGATTACACTGATAGATTTTCATACCTTGTACCATCCTACATCCCTGGGATGAATCCTTCTTGATCATGGTGGATGATTTTTCTGATGTGCTCTTGGATTCAATTTGCTAATATTTTATTGAGGATTTTCGCACCAATGTTTATGAGACATATTCGTCTGTAGTTCTCTTTATTAGTTATGTCTTTGTGTGTCTTGAGTACCAAGGTAATTGTAGCCTCGTAAAAAGAGTTTGACAATGAACCTTCTGCTTCTATTATGTGGAACACTTTGAGGAGAATTGGAGTTAGCTTTTCTTTGAATTTCTGGTAGAATTCTGCACTGAAGCCATCTGGGCCTGTGGGTTTTTATTTTTGGTTGAGAGACTTTTGGTGACTGCTTCTATTTCATTAGTGGTCATATGTCTGTTTAAATTGCTTATCTGTTCTTGATATAATTTCGGTAAGTGATGTTTATCCAGAAAATTGTCCATTTCCTTTTAATTTGCAAATTTTGTGGAGTACGAGTTTTCAAAGTATAACCTGACGATTCTCTGGATTTCCTCAGTGTCCATTGCTGTGTCTCCCTTCTCATTCCTGATTTTGCTAATTTGCATGTTCTCTCTCTGTCTTTTGGTTAGTTTGGATAAAGACTTGTCTACCTAGTCGATATTCTGGAAGAACCAAGTCTTTGTTACATTGATTCTTTTATTGTTTTATTTGTTTTGACTTTATGGATTTCAGCCATCAATTTGATTATTTCCTGGCATGCACTCCTCCAGAGTGAGTTTGCTTTTTTGTGTTATAGAGCTTTCAGTTGTGTTGTTAATTCTCAAGTGTTACTATTCTCCAGTTTCTTCATATCATCACTTAGTACTATGAACTTTCCTCTTAGTACTGCTTTCAAAGTGTCCCATAAGTTTGGGTATGTTGTGCCTTCATTTCCCTTCCCTAATAATGAGATTGATGACTACATTGTATGCCATCTAGAGCCTTCATCCAGTGGCTAATGAAAGCAGAGGCAGACACCCATAACTAAACACTGAATTGAACTCCTGGAAACCAGTTCAGAGAGGTAGAAGTGATGAGAAAAGGAATCAAGACTGGGCAAGTGAGACTCACAGAAACAGTTGACCTGAAGAAGAGGGAGCTCATGGATCCCAGACTGATGGCTGAGTGGCCAGCATGAGACTGATCCAGACCCCTGAACATGGGTGTCAGAGAGGAGGCCTAGGACTTTGGGAGCCCATTCAACATGAAGGGATGCTCTCTCATCCTGGAAAGATGTGGGAGGTTCTAGGCCCTGACCCAGATTTTATGACAGACTTTGGAGATTGCCCATGAAGGCCCTCACCCTCCCTGGAGAGTGGAGTGGGGATTCGGTAGAGGGTTTGGGAAGGAGGGGGGCATAGATGGAGCTGTAATTGACATGTGAAGCAAGCTTGTTTCTAATTTAAATAAAAAAATTTTTAAAAGCGATTCTTGGGCAAATGATGAAATACTGATTGCCAGGTTACTTAATTCAAAACTTATTTAAATAATTCGTAGATATCTACATTTATATTAGTTTTAGTATATGATTCCATTTTAACTAGGCTTCATTGTAACAAGAGTCCTAGGTGGCATTAATAATATAAATCCAGAGTCAGACATTAGGGGGGAAATTTGAAAGAACAGAGAAGCAAAGAAGCCAGCCACTAGAGAGTTCTTCTCTCTACTGAGACTCAGACCAAAAAGGGCCAATCTTGTACTCACCATAACTGTAGACTAACTCCTGTCTGCTCCAATATTATATTCCTCTCTAGTGCTGGGATTAAAGGTGTGCACCACCACCATCTGGTTCTATGGCTAATTAGTGTACCTTTTGGTGTGTTTCACCACTGCCTGGCCTGTATGGCTGACTAGTGGGGCTAGCTCTGCTCTCATCTTCAAGCATGCTTTGTTTGTTAAATCATAAGAAAAATATCACCACATTTCATTTTCTGTACAATACAGAAAATGTTCAAAACACACAAAAGTTATACTGTAAGAACTGCAACAATTATTACAGAGTATCTTTTATTTATATGATGTGCTAAATTACATTTTAAAACGCTTAATGCATTACACAAAAAGATTATATTGCTATTAAATTTGCTGTTAGGAAGCAAATAAAAATGTAGTGTTCCTAGTTAAATTTTAATTTTTAAAATAACTATTCAAATTGGTTTGATATAAGTCTTACATTGCATTTAATTTGATTAGCATAATCTCTTAAAATACAATCATTTTATTAACTATTTGAGAACTTCATGCAATATATTTTGGTTATATTTATACTCAGCCTCTTTCCCTAATTGCTCCCATATCCATCTTCACCTCAACATCTGTGTCCAACTTCAGAATCTCATGTTTGATTTTTAATAACTCAGTAAAAAAACATTGGACCTTCCCAGATTTGGTAGATTTTTTATTATATTAATAATACCAGTAATTAATTTCCTCCTTGTGCTAGTTAATTTATTATTGCTGCTAGAATGTCCAACATGGAGCTTATTCATCAGGCAATTCTTAATATCTATAATCTAGAGTATTCAGGTTTAAATGTGATATACCCTAAATCAGAACTTCTTAAAACTGATCTATTCATGAAACCCCTTTAGCCTGTGAAAATTTTCTAGACTGGTACAACTTCGGCTAGGTACTGTGCTTTGCATTTTGAACATCATTTTCTTGATGCATATATTATTTCCATTTTGAGAAAAATTTTCACCAGAGTTTGGTAAATATGTCCCTCAGGCAAATAAAGTGTTTGGCGATTTTCATGTGCTTAAGAATATATATTCACTTCTATAATTAATCTATTCCAGGGTGAGTAACATACCATACAATTCACAGCAGAATTCTACCAGAGTTTGAAAGAAGGTTTATAATAAATTTTTCTTATATTATTTTAGATAATGAGAATGTAAGGAACATTTCCCCTTCTTTTTGTGAAACCAGTATAGTTCTAATGTCAAAAGAAGCTGAAGACACAACAGCAATATATGAAAGTTATAGGCCAATATTCTTGATAAACATAGATATGAAAATCTTGAATAAATAATTACAAGTCCATGACAGTAATAAAGAAACAAAATAATATAACATGATCATGTTGACTTTCTTACAAATATGGAAGGATTATTCAATATATGCAAGATAAGAAATATAGTAAACAGTATAAATGGGTTTGAAGAAAAAAGTAAAAGCACATGATCATTTCAATATATGCAGCAAAAATCCTTTGGGAAACATCAGCATACTTTCATGATAAAATACATAGATAGAGTAAAGCTGGAGAGAACATATCTACACATTATAAAGATTACATGTGATATCAATAATTATTCTAAATAGATAAAATCTAAAATCAATCCCACTAAAATCAGGATTGAGATAAGGATGTAGACTGTCAATACTCCCTTTCAATGCAGTGCTAGAAGAACTAACCAGAGCATTATGACAAGAGAACAAAATATAAGGATTCAAATAAGAAAAGAAATCAAATTATCTTTGTTTATAGATAATATGATATTATGTACAAGGGAACCCAAAAATTCCACCAGAAAATTTCTAGACATAATCAACAATTCCAATGAAATGGCAGCATATAAAACCAATGTATAAAAATTATTAGTCTTTCTATAAAGTAACCAGTGACCTATCGTCTTCATACTAGCCTATAAAATACCTAGAAATAAACCTAACAAAGGAGGGAAAAGGCTTAAAAAATGTTCAGTCTTTCAATAAACAGCAAAAGATAACAGTAACTGAAAAGGTATCACATGATCACAGATTGTGTCATTATTGTTGGTAATAAGACCACTCTACCAAAATCAAGCTTTTGATTCACTGCAATCCCAATCAAAGACCCCCAAACTTTCTCACAGAAAACAGCCCTAAACATGAGTGTACAACACTATAGCCATTTGATATTTTACCAAATTGCCAGCAATATAAAATGGAGAAAAGACATAATGTTCAACAAACAATGCTGGAGAAACTGGGTGTCTACATGCAGAAATAAATTAGATCCATATCTGTCACCCTGAACAAAAACTAGCTCCAACTGAAGCAAAGACTGCAAATTGAAACGCTAAAATTTCTAGAAGTAAACATGGATACAATAAAGGATTTTTTGAATAGGATTTCATTTGTTCAGGAGCTAGTTAGTATACACAATTGACAAGTGGGACTTCCTAAAACTAAAAGCTTGCACAGTCAAGGAAACAAACCAAGCAAGTGAAGAGGAAACTCAAAAAATTTTAAAGTGTATTTTCCAGCTACAAAGGATGAATATCTACAATATATAAAGAATTCAAATATATATATATATACATACTAATAGAAGACAACTGACAAATATGCAGGTAATCACAATTGTTGTGAGTTCATGAGTACAGTAGTGTTGTCATGCCCAATAAGCGCAATTTTGCATTGGTCCTTCCTGACCTCAGGCTTCCACAATATTTCTGACCCTTCTCTAAAGTGCTCCCTGTGCCTTGCATGTTTGCAGAAATATTGAAGCCCCATTTGTGGTTGAATCATTCAGGATAGTCATATATATATATATATATACATATATATATATATATACACATATATGTGACATGTCATCTGATTTTAAGATGTTTAATTAAATTATAGAATTTTGAATTCTGGAAAAAGAGCCTGTTTAGGGCATATTATAAACAATATATTTCCCTTTAAGATAAAGTACAGCACTCCATTTTAAATTATTCTTGTATAAATTATTATCCACAGATTGATGCATGGGCAGTTTCGAATAAACATTGTCTCACTAACTGTTTCACCAATGTGGGAACAACAGACCTTGGCCGGAGACCCACTTACCCATCAACCTGGGAGCAGGCAGCTGTGAGACAATGTTTACTGAAAACAATCCAGTGCCCTAAGAAATGTTTACCGGAGCTATAAGTTCTGATAAGGGCTCGCTCATTGAAACACCCTGACTTTCATCTTTCCAATGGCTCTCAGCACTATGAGCTTTTAGCCTGTTGGGAAGAAGTTTTCAGCCCAGTTCCTGCTAGATTTCTTTGTGTGCTGTATTCAAATGTGTCTCTTCAACAATTGGGTCTTACTATCAAACTCTGGTGAAAAATCAAAGACTATAGAAATAGCTTATGTTGTTTTGGCAGCCTCTGGTGGCTTGCTAGCCAACAACACATAGATATGTATTTCAAAATGGAAACTTGAGTTAAAAACCTACAAATTCTGAGAACATGGCAACTTTGAGTTATATGAATGAAAACCTTCTATTTATTTGTGTGTGCATGCAAGCAAATGTGTACTGCATTTTCTTAAGAACATCAAAATAGAATCTGGAATTTTGAATGAACTGGAAATAATAGCTCTAAAAATAGAAAATGGCATAATGAAAAGTTCACTTATTCTGGGCTATTAATAGGTGATAACTCAGTTTTATTACAGTGAATAGTTTGGTTTAGACATAAACTTTTCCTCTAATTATATGATAGGGAATATCAACACCAAGTCAATTACTGGAAATTACGTAGGGTATTGTTTTATATTAAAGTCTCATATAGTGATAAACTAAAACATATAAGGCATCTGGACTGTGTAAATTTCTTTGCAGAAATGGTGCTTAAACATTTGCTGTTGAGTTCCTGAATCTAGATGTGAAAGATAAGTATATTCCTTAATTATCAATATTTTCATCGAATCCTATGTTATTTTTCTCCCATTTCCTCAGAAAATCAATTCTCAAAAAATTCTATTTACTTGCTATCATATTCCCAATACAAGTGTAGTCATATGATAGCACTAAAATTGTTTTCTGAATTGTTACTAATTGCTTAAAACCTAGAAGAGAGATGCGTAGATTCACATAACAATGTAACTTTCTGTTTTTATTATCACTTACCTTATTCAAAACCTGAGTTAATTTGCACATATTAAATAAAGTAAATGAATGACAAGCACATATTTTCTAAGTCTCTTTTTTTCAATTTTTGAAAAGTTCAGAGCCAATTTAAAAAGCCTTCAAAAAGAACTAAAGTTTCTTCAGCAATACTATTTTTCAATTTGGTTGAGTATGGTAGTTAGACAATTCCAAATTAACTTTCATTATATATTTACACAGTAGGTAATGGAATATGGTCCTAAAAGCATGGTCATTTCTTTCACTTCACAATCCTCACTGTGACTAGTTAGGAATAATTGGTTGAGCGGTTCATATTTTGGACTAAATGGCAATTCATGCCAATAGAAAATCTGAATTAACACAGTGAGCTACTCCTGAGTGCTAAGGTCAGTTGTACATTTCATAGTTCAGCTGCATAGAAAGAATTTTATTGCTTTTCATAGTCATGCTGCAATGAAAAAGGTTCTTTATGATGCCACAGACAATTAATTGAGGTACATTATCTAGAAATTTAAAAAGGTCATATGTGGAACATAATTGACACCTCATATCCCCTATTACTGATTATTAAAATGCAAATTAATTCTCTTTATTTTCCTCTGAGTAGCATAACTCTTCTTTTAGTCTGAATTACATTTTTATTTGCTTACATTCCTCATACTTAAGATTTTAGCTCATGCTCTTCAGAAAAAGTCCATTTTAAAATTGTAAACTTTAAAAATACATGGAACTTAAAATTATAGTAGCACTTTATTAGACAAACGTGTCAAATTATTCTGCTTCTAGATAATCATGAACTGCAATACATAAAACTTTAAGAAAAGGTGAAAATGTGAAATTTTTTTCTTAAATACATGCAATAACTCCATACTAAAATATTAGTCATGTCAACAATTGGGTTAATGTAACCACATTACTTTAATATTATGCAAACATCAAATGAAGCATTTCACTCTCAACTTATGTGATTTGTCATGTGGAGTGACTTATTGCTGTTTTACTTATAGAAGAAATAGTAACAAAGACTATGGGAGAGAATTCTATCATGTTATCTAGATCTGAAATTTTGCCAAGTTTTGAATTTCTCTTGAGCGGCAAAGATTTCCTACTGTATGAATATGAATTATTACTCAACAGTAGTTTACAACCCTACCAACTCACTATAATCTGTTGTGTTTTTTCATTCATAGTCTCCAGTTCCAAGCATAATAACTTCCTGCCTCCATTTTCACTGGATTCATTTTTGTTTATGTATATGTGTTTCTGTCTCAGTGTACATGCAACATGTGTACAAGTCTGTAGAGATCAGAAGTTGGTATTAGATCTCCTGGAGTTCGAGTTATAAGTAGCTTTGAGCCACCCTGTGGATACAGGAAACCAAATTCTGGTCTTCTGGAAGAGTTGTCCTAAGTGCTCTTAATTGCTAAGCTACCTCTCAGGTTCCAATCTGTTTTTAAAGATGTTTACCAAATGTTGAATATACCTATGTATCTGTGAATTCCTTAGACATAATACTTATGATTAAAAGTGAACAATTAGCATGTGTATAACTTCCTGACTTAAGATAACTGTTGCATGGTTTATGACAATGTTAATGATATAGAGCACATAATAAGATTATAATAAAATATTTTGTGTAGCATATCTCAACATATGATATTAAATGACAAGAAAGGACATGAATATACCTGATGATAAGTTTGGTGACTACCTTATGTGACATCCTAGAACCTTCATCCTGTGATGGATGGAAACAGAAACAGATACTCACAACTAAACACTGAACTGACCACCTGAAACCCAGTAACAGAGTTGGAGTAGTGATGAGGAAGGCAGTCAAGACCGTGCTGATGAAACCCACAAAAACAGTTGACTGGACAAGGGGGAGCTCTTGAACCCCAGACTGATGACTAAGAGGCCAACAGGGGACAGATCCAGACTCCATGAATGTAGTGTCAGGGAGGAGGCCTCAGAAATCTCTGTGCTTTGGGTAGTAGACTAGTGTTCACCATGGCATACAAATGAAATTTGGGAGCCCATTCCACATGGAGGGATGCTCTCTCAGCCTGGACACGTGGGGAAGGGCCTAGGTACTGCCCTGGATGAAACGACAGACTCTGGTGATTCCCCTTAAGGAGGGCCTTACCCTCCCTGGTATTGGGCCGAGGGTGGGGGGATTGGGATGGGGCTGGTGGAGGGAGAAGGGGGGAGCCAGGATAGACATTTGAAGCAGGCATGTTTCTAATTTAAATAAAAATACATAAAAAGAAAGGACATGAATGAAAATTAGCATAAAACTGAATATCACAATACACGTATAGAGTTTACTTGCCAAATGTTTCTGTATTACTATAGGATAGAGATTCCGGGCTCTATGAAAGCAGTGCATAGCCAGCCATAGGTTCCAGCTCTGTAACCTTAAAAAAGTTTCATAAACTTTCATACAAACAACATTTAAAATTGTCCTTTGAATAGAAACTCAATACTTCTACACAAGTGTATATAGCTTAAAATCCTGTATGAGGTAACACATTATACAGGAATTGTTAATGGTAATAAAAGTAATGTTCCCTTTTTCTGAAGACTTGGCATTTTAAAGTCCATCGAGGGTTTTAGTTACAAGAATATTTTGGCAGCCAGATATTCACTTATAAGCCTTAGAAAAACACTTAAAATACAATGATGAAATGTTTGGGATGAATAAAAGGTCATAATTCTATTTCTGGAAATATTATATTTGAAGAGGTTGGAGACAGGATGAGGGACCTTCTGGAAACATAATGAGCTTTCTAATAAACGCAATGAATGTTTGCAGTCATGGTGAGACAGTACTTCCATAGCAAGTAATCTTAATTATTCCTGTAGAAAGACCTATTCTACTCATTTATTCCCCCAATATATGTTATTTTAAAGAGTAGAAATTAAGATATTAATTAGGTAAATGTTAATTCAATGATGATATGATATAAATACAATGTTAATTGTTTACATTTTGGAGAGGACTTCTGAAAATTCCTTCACTTGAATTTTATAGTTTTATGGTGACTCAATAAATTAGGTGAAAAATGAAGCCAAATATTTATCTTAATGAATTTTCAGGTTTGGGTCTCTCATTTGAATTTTCACCAGATGTTTCATCAGATATTTTCTGATTCAAAGGATAAAATTTAAGTCTTTGCACATCAAAGGAATGAGCTCTTTCATCATACTCCATCCCCTGCTGATATATAGATTTTGATACTAGCTACGAAATACCACATCTTTTACAAATTTCATCTAAAGAATGCTTCATATATGCAACATTGTTTTTTTAATTGACTAATATGAGACTGTATTTTGTAGGTTATTCTGCGTTGTTGCTCCACCAAGAGCAACAATACCTTCTTACTATTATGATATAAGAATTAAATTTGGATTACATATCAATATATCTCCCCAAATTTCAGATTATTTAGTTGCCATGAGTTTTCAAAGTTTTCAATCCTGAGCAATGTGTCACCAGTTAAAAGCACTTGATGATCTTTCAGAAGACCTGGGTTCAGTTTCCAACACCAACATTGTGGCTTGTAACTCTATGAAGCTCCAGATAATTCAGGGTATTTACCACTTTTTTCTGGCTTCCATGAGGTCTGGAATATGCATTTGGTGCAAATACATACAGGGAGGCAATAACTCATACACGTATAATATACATGTAATAAGAATAAACAAATCTTAAGAGGAAAGTGTAGTAAAATTTAAACATAGTTTGAAATACAGGCACATGACAACTTGTGGTTTTTGAACACATTATGAAGGGGATGAATATTTTTTATTGTTCCATGCAGTTTATTGTAGATCTCAGAGGTATACTGTAACTAGATATCAACAGCTTCTGAAACTGTATTGCACACAATTTTTACAACAGTTTTTTTCAGGTATATCATATTAATAATTTGAAATAGATCATAGAGGGATATTTAAACCACGGTAACTGGCAAATTCTACAAATAAATCTCTCTTCTTTGTGTGCAAACCTCTTTAAACATGTATCAGAACATGTATCAGTGTGTCATGTACTAGACACCAAACTAAATGTACTACTCAAATTCATTACATTATTTCAGCATAACAAGAACTCTGTTAAGAAAATATTAGTCTCATTGCTAAAATGTGGGAAATACATCTTGGAAATGTAAATTGTCTATTATCACCCATAGCTGGCAAGTGTGTGAGACATATTAACTTCTACAATTATCTGACTCCAAAACTCAATTTTCGTTCTAAACCTGAGTCAAATGCAGAGATGACAAGGATTACATTTCCACAGTAGTTTCTACTCCTATCTTATTTTAAGTAGTAATAATCTGGTTCCTAAGTTTTATTTGAATAACCAGAAAAAATTATTGAAGCTAATACTCACAAGAAAAATTTAATCTACTTACAAATAGAGTAATATTTTTAATAATAAAATGTTAATGCATTGTAAATATGAACAAACCTTTTTCTACAAATTTTATATGAAAAGTTTCAGACAACATATTTCGATAACACACATCAAACTTCATATTATTCTCTCTGTCTCTCTCTCTCTCACACACACACACATTCTTTCTCTTTCTCACACACACTCTCTCTCCAATTCTCTCACTTTCTAGTTCTCTCTTTTGTTTATTCTTACTTTTTCTTCCTTTCAAAAATTCTCATAAGAACTTTAAAACAAAGAATCAACAACAAAATTGAAATACTAGAAAAATTGCTTAAAAACATTGGGTTCATTTTGTGTTGGTCAACTACTCCAGACCATAGGGTCTGCCATGGAGCATGGTTGATATACCCAGTATCACTCCGTTGAAGAAAACTGATTTTCTGTTTCTCAGCATTTCTCAGTTCCAAATACCTTTCTGGTTATTGATGATTCTTTGTGTTCACCTCTCTTTCTCAGTTCTGGAATTTGTCTTGTTTGAACCCAAGCAGGTATTCTGTCTGCTATCATTGTCTCTGGGTGCTAATATGTATATTAATTCTGATGTGTCTGAAGGACACTGTTTCCTTGTTATCATCTACCATATCTGGATCATACAATCTTTCCTTATCCTCTTCCACATAGATTAATGAGCCTCGAAGGATAAGATTTGCTAATTACATACTCTTATGGACATAGTACTCCAAATCTCCCACTATGTGAACATTTCCAAGTTCTTGAACTCTCTGTTAATTACCTACTGCAAGAACAAGCTTTACTATAGAGGGCTGAACAACACTCTGATGTATGGGTATAAAAATATGTGAGTAGAAGTCATTTTATTGCTATATGCCTTTAGTAAAACAGCAGTAGTAGTTTTTTCCCTAGGGCCTATGACTCATCTACTTTGTTTCTTGGGCACATTAGCAGTTTCAGGTTTCAGTTCAATTTCATGGAATGAATTTCAAATACAATAAAAACTGATTGGTTTCTCTCATAGCAATTATGGTATTATTGTATAAGTATGTTTTGTGGGTGGGTCACTGTCTTAGGATAGCAAAGTGTATAGTTACATGATATTGATTATTACTTTTCTCATCTGATAGCATGCAAACTACCTTATAGTACCATGAATACTAGTCAGTAGCAATGAAACCTCTAGTTGAGACAACTCTTTTTCTTCATGTTTGATGACATAAGTGAGTGTTGTCTTCAGCAATAAGGCCTTACTGTTAGATTGTGAAAAAAACAAGAGCTTTGGCAGTAAACTGTGATTTGGGTAGATAGGGCATCTATAGCATGTCTTTGGTCCATAACTAAAACAAGATGCAATCTACTGCTGACACTGTAGGTTTTACTTGGTGAGATGTATAGTTGAGACATTATTTCTCCCCATTATTTGGTGATGCCATTTAAATGTATTTCACATATATATGCTTCTACAGGAGTAGGGTTTAATATAGCTTTTCAAAATGTGTCACTTCCCATATTTCCATATTTACTGCCTTCCCGTAATTGTACCCATTTAATCCTCCTATTCTATTTTTCAATTTCTCTCTTTGTAACACCATATTTTATATCAAATCCCTTGGAATATATCCTTCTGTCTGATCCCCTAGTAGCCACCTAATTTCTAGGGTTATTCTGATTGAAACACACACACATAAAATTAAAATATAATATTCTCACATAAGAGAATACATGTGCCGGGTGTTGGTGGCACATGCCTTTAATCCCAGCACTCGGGAGGCAGAGGCAGGCGGATCTCTGTGAGTTCGAGGCCAGCCTGGTCTACAAGAACTAGTTCCAGGACAGCCTCTAAAGCCACAGAGAAACCCTGTCTCGAAAAACCAAAAAAAAAAAAAAAAGAGAATACATGCAATATTTGACATTTTGTGTCTTGACTACCTCACATAAGTTGATGTTTTTCTGACTCTTGATTTTTGAAAAATATAATTTAAATTTTGAAAAAGTTGAATAGTATTCTGACAAAATTACATGAATTAGTGATAAAATATGAGTTACCAATAATACATTAGCTTTGCATCAAAAAAGAAATAAAAATACTTTCTCCTGGAATCATTTGACCAAGATAAAGAAAATTACATGTATTAGGTATAAAATATGAGTTACTAATAATACATTAGCTTTGCATCCAAAAAGAAATAAAAATACTTTCTCCTAGACTCATTTGACCAAGATCAAGACCAGACTTGAATTTTCTACTTAATGTCCTCTGTATCTTCTATGTTCTGTCTGTTGTATGAGGCTTAATGTGTGCCTGCCTATAGTAGACTGTCTTTATGTCTATTGTGTGACTGGATGTCCTCTCTGTATTTGTGTATGTACTGTTTATCTGCTGTACATCTGGGTGTGACTGTCTGTGTATTTTTGTGTGTGTCTGTCTGCTGTGTATCTGTGTGTGTTTGTTGTGTGACTCTATGTTTCTGCCTCAAGCAAACGTCTCTTTTTTCTCTTTTATTGAACAACACAGAAAGCATTACATTGGGAAAGGAATGGAATGCCTTACAAAAATATTTGACAGAGTTTTACAGACGGTTAAGTCACTAGCTCCAATTGACCCCAACTGACCCAGATTAAAAACAGTTTTCCAAAGGTCAGTATTTATCAACAAATGTTCGTAAATGTTCAGTTTAACTTTCACAATAGAATCTAGATGATTGCTTTCACCTTCTGCATTTGTTACTTTCAGCAAATGATTCACACACATTGTTTTTGTTTTAGGGCATACATTAACTTAAGATTAACTTAAATTGTAAAATCAGCTTTCATGGGAAATTCAAGGCAAGTACGTTTGATTGTAACATTGTTCTCTTAAAAGCAATCTAAACAGACAGGCTGAGTACATAGTATGACAGTGGCCTTAATAATTCAGTGACGTAAAGGTATATTAATATCTCAAGTTGTGTGATCCAGGAAAAGTGCAAGCTTCTTGAAATATAAGAGACATTTTCATAATATTGCATCATCACAATATTTTATTGTGAAAATATGTCACATTTCATTATATATTTAATTATGCATTTGTAAGTGAATGGCCATCTAGGGTGTTTCCAGTTTTGGTTACTGTATATTATGTGTATAGCAACAATGAACAAGGATGAATGAGCATCCCTGGTATAATATGTTGCATCTTTTGGGTACATGCAAAAGACTAGATCTTGTAACTGGGTGTTGTAATAGACAGATTTTCAGTTTGTTAGGAACCTCCACATAGATTTCCCTTAGGGGGTGTATCAATTTACATAGCCACTGGCAATGAAAAAGGGTTCACTTTCTGCCCATCCTAGTCAGCATGTTCTCTATTTGTTTTGCTGATCTTACCCATTTTGACTAGGGTAAGATGAAATTTCAATGTATCTTCATTTATATTTCCCTTCACTAATGATACTGAACATGTTTCTTAGCCATTTGTATTTCTTTCTTTGAGATCACTCTGCTTAGTTCAATACTCCATTTTTAAAATCAGGTTATCTGCTTTCTTGATATTCAGCTACTTTATTGCATATTTTAATTACTAACCTATATCATATAAATAACTTGTAAAGACCTTTCCCCATTTTAGGCTGATATTTTGCTCCAAAGAAGGTATGCCTTTCTGTCCAAAAACATTCTAGATTCACAAGTACTTATTTATTATCATTGGTCATACTGCCCGTACTGTCCATGTCAATGCTAAGAAAGTAATTTTCTGTGTCAATGAGTTCAAGCCTATTTCCTATTTTGTCCTTTATTGGATTTAAGGTATTTGGCCTTATGTTGAGGTCCTTCATTCAATTGGTGTTGAACTTTTTATGGTGATAGATACAGATTATTTTTGATTCTTATAAACGTAGCTATCCTATATGACCAGTACCATTTCTTGCAGATGCTGTATTTTTTCCAGTATGTTTTTAGCTTCTTTGTAAAAAAAATCAGGTATCTGTATGAGTGTGAAATCATATTTGGGCCTTCACTTCTATTCTATTAAGCCAAAACCATGCCATTTTTGTTACTATAGCTCTGTAGTACAACTTGAAATTAGGGATGGTTAAACCTTTAGCAGTTCTTTTATTATTCAGGATTACTTTAACTATTCTCTCTTGTTTGTTGCTATATGAAGTTTAAGTTCTCTTTCAAATTTGTGAAGAATTTTGTTAGAATTTTGATAAGGATTGTGATGAATTTTTCAATGCCGTGGTAGGATGACTATTTTCACAATATCAGTCCTACTAACATACAAACAAGGGAAAACTTCTCATTATCTAGTATCTTCTACAAATTCTATATTCAATGCTTAAACGATTTCATTAATTAAGTCTTTACTTTGTTACTCAGAGATATCCCAAGAAATTTTTGAAGATATTGTCATACTACACACACATAAGGATACTTTGACTTCTGCTTTTACTATTTGTATCCCCTTGATCTTTTACTCTAGCTACTTCAAGTACTATAATGAGCAAGTATTAAAAGAGTAGACATTATTTTCTTTTTCATGATTTTGGTGGAAATCCTTTTAGTTTTCCTCCATTTAGGCTGATGGATATGGGCTGGGTATACTATTGTCATTATTATGTTAAGGCAGGTCCCATATATCACCATATTTGCTCCATGACTCTTATTATGAAGGAATATTTGATTTTGTTAAATATCTTTTCTTCATCTAATGAGGCTTTCATATGGTTTTAGTCTTCCATTCTGTTTATGTGGTAGATTACATTTATCAGTTTACATATGTTGAACCATGCCTGTATCTCTGGGATTGACTAAAAACAAGGACATGACCATTCCTTAATATTGCTGAGATGTTTTTTATTGTACATATGAGGGAGAGAACAGCCAGAAGCATCTGAAAGAGTCCAGAATAAATACGACCAGCAAAACAGACTGGGTAATGGAAGGAGAGACAGAGAATGGGAGAGTGAAAGAAGAAGAGAGGAGGAGAAGGTCAGGAGACCAACAGAAGCGGTAAGGACCAAGAGAGGAACCAAGAGTAGAAGAAAGATGCAAAGATAGTAGCCAGAAGTCTTTAATAATTTCTATGCTGAGAGAACCTCCCATTGATATGTTAATGGGCACTTTAGCCATTTGCCCTGGGTTCTTGGAAAACAGCTTCATCATGGTGGATGATCTTTTAAATGTGTTCTTTGATTCAGTTTGGAAGAATTGTATTGAGAATTTTTGTATCTATGTTCATATGAGATATTACTCTCTGTGTTCACACACACTATATATATGAACTGTATTATATATAATATATTATATAATATATGATATATATAAACTGTATTATATATAATATATTATATAATATATATGAACTGTATTACATGAAATACATGTACATACATGTAGAAATTTATGAATATTTGCAAATTTAACTCATTAATCGTTTACATGTATGCTAGGCCTCAAACCTATGACAAGTGGCTGAGGTGCCTATTAAAATATCAAAGTGGACACTTTCAGCTTCTCTCAGCATAGCCAGTTCCTGTTAAGTAGACATCCTAGCTGGTATACCACCCCCTGCACTAAATTCTCTGTCCCAAGATTTGTTTAAGTTTTCCTTCTCCCAGCTTCTCTTATTCCTACATAGACATTTGGCTACTGCTTTTACCTCTTGGTCTCTTTGCCTCTTGGCCACCATTCTCATTTCCTCTTTGCTTCTGGCTCCTGCATCACTTTCCACCCCACAGCATACTCCCATTCCCATCTCCTCACATGGACATATTCAGTATGCTATTCATATTCACTTAGGACTCTTCCAGATGTCTCTGCCTCCGCCTGTGTTCTCATTTATAACTATAATAAAAACTATAACACCTTTGTAGCAGTAAGGTTTATTTAACACTGACTTCATTTCATGTCAGTCACTATGATATATAAATATAGAAACTTTATTTTCATCCTTTTTAACTGTTTTAATAAACTCAGTTACATTAAGGCAATATCATGGGAACATATAAGGTACATTTAGCATAGCTCCTATCTCCACTCATCCCAACCTTAAAAAAAAATCAAACTGAATATCTAAAGGATTAACCTACTAGTTCCTCCCACCCAACAGCAAATGTTTGGCAACAACAAAAACAAAGCAAAGTTTTCAACAGACACAGTCTACATTATTACATTACACATATAGGTGGCATTGCAAAAACATAAACAATGTGAAATCCAAAGGTATTACTATCCACAAAATAAAACTATAATGAATCATATAGTGTTCACCAATAAGAATTAGATAGATAAACCCTAGGGCACAGAACTTCAAGGAACAATCATAAGCATGATTCAGGAATTTATGTAGTTTAAAGAATATACAAACACGCCTCAATGAATGTAACTAAGATAAGAATAAATTCCCAGGGAACTCCAAGAAAATACAGATATGAAGCTGAATGAACTGACAAAGAAAATTCAGCATTCAGAATCTGAATTCAGTAAAGAGATAGAAATATTAAATTTTGGGAGATTGTTGCTGACTGGCAGAGGTTGCAGCCTGGCAGCTTGTTCCAATAGCTTTGTAGCATGGAGCTCCCTCCCTCCAGCAGAACTTCAAGCCTATACTAGCCCTTATCTGGAGAATGTCCCTAGGCCTGGAGGATTTACTTTACCTTAAAGCTGTCTCTAAAGCTAATGCCTGATTCATCGTTAGCTTGACCCTTGGCACAGATCCTTGCTAAGAAGACTTGTGCTAGGAGCTCTGCTATAGGACCCTGCTGCTACGTTTAAAGCCTTGTCATAGGAGCATGCCCCTAAACACAATTAGAGTTTGTCCCCCAGCTCCCCAATATATATATTCCTTATATACTAGATTAAATTTGAGCTGATTCACCTAAGTATTTCTCCTGGAGACTTGTCTCTATTCATGCTCATGAGCCATATACAAAGTTTTCTGTTGCCCCTTGCACCTCTTTCACCTCTCAGACTGATGGCCAACAGGCCGAGAGGGAAAGAGGATCCCCACAATAGAAGAAGATCTGAACTGAAATGAAGATGGAAGTGAAAACTCAATTTCCCAAATAGAAATCTCAGGAAATCCTTACCAGAAATATGGATCAAATAGAAGACTAATTCTAATTAAGTTAAAGTAGATGTCATTATTTAATTTCTTCAATAGACAGACCACCTGGATAAAAATCTAAAACTACAGGTGTATCAGAAATAAATGATCTCTTACACCAAATTGACCCAAAAGCTGCTCACAGAAGTTTACAGCCAAGTATAATAGAATAGGCATTCACCTCAGCATCCCATGGATGTTTCTCTAAAATGGACCACATACTGGGGCACAAAACAAGTTTCAAAAAATACAAGAAGAAAAACATCACAGCACAGTAAAATTTAAAACTTAATAGCAAAAGACTCTCTAGAACGTTCATGAACTCATGTAAATTGAACAACACAATTTCAAATAATAAATGGGTTAAAGAAGAAAACAAGAGAGAAAAATTTAAAAATCCTAGAATTAAATGGAAATGAAAATACAATACACCAATACTTTTGAGACACAATAAAAGGAGTTCTAAGAGGGTAATATATAGTTCTATGTGGCAACTTTAAAAAAATCAAATAGACTACAGATAAATGACTTAATGACACAACTAAGAATTTGGAAAAACAAGAAAATAAAACCAAATCCAGTAGATGAAAAGAACCAAAAGCAGAGCAGAAATGAATGAAATAATAAAAACAAACCTTCAAAGAAATGTCTAAAATGTTGACTTCTTGAACTGGTTTTTGTTTACATTTAGATAGCAATTTTATGTAGAAGTGTATGTTCAAGGACTATTTAAAAGGAAATAAGTTGGATTATATACATAAAAATTTGGGATTGATTCACTTTATGCCAAACAGTACAAAGAACAAAGGAATCAACCTATAGCACAGGTAACTAGGAGAGGTAGCGGAGGGAGGAAGACAAAAAGAGAGAGTAGTCAGATGAACAGAACAAGAGATGAATAGTGGAATATTGCAACAGGCATTAATTAAATTCACAACATTGTAGGAAATGCTTTAAGAAATTGTACTTAACTAAATTTGAAAATCTAAAAAACATGAATATCTAGATTAATTCAAAGTATCAAAATTAAGCGAAGAAGATATCAACCCTTTCAACAGATCCAAAATAAACAAGAAGATGAAAATAGGAATAAATAGCCTTCCATCTAAGAAATAAATCCCAGGCCCAGAGGGATACACAGTAGTATTCTTCCAGACTTTCAAAGAATTACAATGAATACTTATTAATTTCTTTTTAAAGAAAGAAACAGGAGTTCTCTCAAACTTCTTCTGCAAAACCAGGATTATTTTAATTTCAAAATATGGTAAAGACACAAGAAAACCATAACTATAAGCTAGTGTTCAAGAATAAACAGAGATGGAAAATTCTTTTAATAAAGTTCTTGTAAACTGAATGCAGGCATTTATCAAAAAAGATCATCCATCATTATCAAGCAGGCTTTATCCCAGCTAGAATAGTTAAACAAATGTTTCAATGCATGTAGTACATTATATAAATGAACTTAAACACATAAGTTACATTTTGAAGTTTTACACTGAATGAAGTGTAGCTTAAGAGGTACACGGGATTACAGATTCTCTTTACTTATTAACATCTAACAAAATTTCCCATTTAGTAATGGAGTCCTTTTATAGTATCATTAGTAGATTGTTTCTATGGTTAAATTTGAGAAAACTGTTACAAGTTTTGTTGTCATAAAAAAGATCTTGAAGTATGAGTTATTTGGACTATAAGTTATCATCCTAATGGTTATTATCAAGGATTACTGATTGTTAATTTTCTACGTATGACTAGCACAGAGCAACATCCAGAAAAACTAATACAGCATAGCGTTATTTAAGTATAAATTTTTTACATCACCATTACATTGATAATGTGAAGTGCTTTTTTATGAAGATTAAAATTAACATTGCTTTTTAAAGTACTTGATATTTTGGTAGCAATAAAATAAAATATTGTAAATAATAGTTATACTTATTTGTTTTCCTTTCAGTAGTTGGCATGAAAAATTAAAATTATGTCTTCAGAGTCATGCAAAAGAATCAGACTTCTATCTCCTAGAAAGATTGACTTGAAATTAACATAAATATTCATTATTGTTCAGTTTGTTTTTCTGTTCTTTGTTAATTAAAAATAAATCCAACAATTATGAACTCATTAAATTAGAAAATGGTTATAATAAAATTGTTTTTGAAATTAGTTATCAAAATGATCAATTTAAACTGGTATTGAAAATCCTTATTTTGTTATAATTTAGTTGTTTTGCTGATTTGAAATAGAGAGGCTAAATCTTGAAGAGCATTAAAAATGAAAACTTTTAATTAGCTCTGTATTGTTAATTTAAAACATCTAGATATTTATTCAGATAACTAGATATGGCATTCTGTTTACACAGTACACATTTCTCAAATTGGGCCTGCCGTCACTGTTCAGTGCAATGAACAGTATGGTTTTGCTCCTTCAAATTCATGTTGAAATACTAGTCCTAATGCTTGGCATTTTCAAATATCATCATTATATGTCCTTACTAATATTTTTTCATGTTGTATTGCTGAGCTAGTATGTTTAATTACATTATTTTATAGAAGATAGAAAATCTTCCTCATAACATTTATCTTGATATCAGAACCAAAGCACATTTATTTATTCATATATTTTAAGCCAGTGTCTCACTATGTAACTCTGTCTGGCCTATATACCCATATTTAGACTAGGCTGATCTCAAACTCACAGATATGTACCTGCCACTGCCTCCCACAAAATCTTGGATGCCCGGTAGAAAGACAATTCTTACTCATTAAATCAGCATAGCAGATATCTTAATCAATGCTTGTATCAAAACAATATCACAAAGTCAGTAGCCGAAAAAAAAGAGGCGCTTCTTATATGAGAGCCAGTCTCACTTATTAAGGCTCAACCTTAATGTCTTAATTAACTTTCAAATGTTTTCTTTTATAAAAGTTTTCATGGTCCAGATATCTTTCCCACCAATAGAAACCGTAATTCACATAAAAATTGGTACTGGGGACTGGGATATTTCTTTGATAAATCTGACCATACTTTGGATTGAAGGAATATTGAATTTGGGACTGTGGATTAGAACACTTTAAGTGCTGCTTAGTGGGCCATACTATTAGGAGCATGAATGACACTGGTGCTGAGTGTGATTGGAACTATGGGTGCCTGGCTCATGAAGTTTCACAGAAGAATGTTTGCATGTGGCCTAGAGACTGGTCTTCTTTTTTGGTGGAGAATGTGGTTGATTTTTGCCATTGTCCAAAAAGTCAGCCTGAGAATAAAGTCAAGAGTTTTTAATTAATTGCATTGGCAGAGAAAAACTCAAAACAGTTTAGTATAGACTCTGTTGTGTGGTTATTAGTGTTAATTCTAACAAAGTCTTGTAATGAAAAAGAACAAGCTTAGCCAGGAAAAACAACAAAATTTAAAATTTGAAAAATGAGCACCAGGAAGTGGCATGGAGCTAAATCTGGTGTTGACACAGATAAACAGATTAAGAAATTGAATAAAGAGAGTAGTGACCTCAGGGCAAGAACCCACTCACCTGAACTTCCAATTTGTAAAATGGAATGAAAGAACAGATTAGAGCCAGGTGTGGTTGTGCACCTTTAATTCTACCACATGGAACAGGAGGCTGCCAAATCTCTGAGTTTGGACCCATCCTGATGTATAGAAAAAGTTCCAGGACACAATGTCATAAGCAATGAAGGGAACTTTTAAAAGCAGAAAGCTGAAGATAAAATTGAATTAGGATTCTGGATTTAGAGTCAAGGATAGAAGAAAGGGTTATGAAATTTCACTCCACAACTAAGGAAAGCTATCAAAAACCTGAAAAGTCCAGCTTCTAAAATTTTCACTCAGGGTTCAAAAAAAGGAACTACAAATAAGTGAAGAAACTAAAATCTGAGGTAAATATGAATTGAGTCACACACAATTGCTCCTCTGCATGTCCTTTTACTCTTCTCTTTCTCTGTTTCTTTTCTGTTTCTTTATTTCTCTCTTAGTCTCTGTTTTTTTCTCTCTCTTTTCTGTTTCTTTTGTCTCTCAAATTCTTGTTTTCCCCCAGTTCTTGAGGGTACAGGTATATATCTTTCCAACATTAATTCTTTTAAAATACAATGTGAGACATGAGTTTCTCAGGGTCATCAAAGCAGATCAGATTTGCCCACAGAGCAATGAACTAAAACTACTAGCAGAAAATTTTAGTATTAGTTACTTAGGGTTGCACGTCAAAGAGAGGGTCTAAGTTTAATTAGCACAAGAAACAAAACCTGGCTCCTTCCAGTGTTCTAGCCTCAATGGAAGCACAGGTCTTCAGGAAAGTCTACTTTTTCCTGAGGATGAGCAAATGGCCTGATTACCTTTGCCTTTATCTTATCAGGGGAAACAGGAGGGAGCAGTAAATCTCTGAGCTAAAATACGGGGTAAATACAACATGAGTTTGAGAATCTTTTAGTGCAGGGTGAGCTTTGGTTATTGCTTTCTCTATCTGCCAGTGAGGTAAAGTCAAGTGTATGCTAATTTTTCTATCCATCTAGGCAGCTGTGAATTAACAACTTTGGATATGTAGTAATTTTATGCCCTTTGATGTTTGGTAGTGTCTTAGATGGAATGATTTTGCCTGGGCCCTAAACACTGACCAAATGCCTGTCACTAAAGTTAACTGCAGGAAGGCAGATCTCTGCAATTGTAATGGACAGGAGAACAATGACCTGATAGTGGGAAATAGGCCTCACACACAGCTAAGGAATATAATCAGTATAGTAGGATCTGTTAATGGAGAACAGGTATTTACACATAACTAGGGAGTGTAATCAGTAAACGTCCAAATGCATGGGAGAAATTTGTTCCCAGTAAATGATCAGATAGTGCTAAACTGTTGGAAGTAAATCCCAAGTTTGTTACAGAAAAGAATAAGCTACAGGAAGAATCTACAGCAAGCAACCGTCAATTCATTGATGAGAGTATAATGACAGGTACAGCTTTGTACTAGTCTCATCAGAAGAATGCTTAAGTCTTCTAAGTTATCTCATGATGTGAAGGCAGTATAATTACTCTGTGATCTTGCAGCTTGTAGCAGAAAGCTACTGAGGCCAGTACACATTAGGGTCACGGGTGTCCCAGTATGGTAGCCTGGAGAGACCAATGCATGAAACTGTGAAGGTGAAGTGTGCATTGCCTTGCAGACCCCAAAAACGTTAGAGATGTCAGACCATGGGATACCTGCCAAGGAAAGTTTCTAACATGGAGTAGAAATAGCTCAAGGGAAAGAAGGAAGTTGCAGCCAACAAAGCTAAAAGCAGTTGGAGATCTGAAGAGATTTTAAAGATCAGACATGGAGATTCAGAGTTTTCAGTTTGCCCAGCTGGTTTTCATTCTTACTTTGTTCTGGTATTTCCTCCCATGCTCTCTTCTCTATGTTATATAATGATAATGTATATCCTGTGTCACTGTAGTTTGGAAATATGTGATCTGCTTTTTATTTTAATTTTATAGATTATTCCACATAAGAAATTGCATGAATCTCAGAACAGACTTTGAACTTTAAAACATTGTTGAGAATGTGATAGAATATGGGAACTACTGAAGTTGGACTAAATGCATTTTACATTATGATATTGTTATAAGCTTATGGGGGCCAAGAAGTGGAATGTGGTAGTTTGAATATTATTAGAACCCATAAGCTCATGGGTACCCTAATAGGTGTAACTTTGTTGCAATAGGTGTAGCCTTGTTGGAGGAAGTCTGTCACTATGGGAATGGGCTTTGAGGTCACATATATACTCGAGCAACAACCAGTATTCCAGTTCACTTCCTATTTCCTGTGGATCAAGATTTTAAAGTTTCAGTTCCTATTTGAGCACCCTGTCTGCCTGCACCTAACCAAGTTCCACCATGATGATAATGGACTAATTCTCTGAACTTTATGCCACCCTATTAAAGTCTGTCCTTTTTAAGAATTTCTGTGTTAATGGTGTCTCTTCATAGCTATAGAAATCTTAACTAAGACAAAGCCGAAGAAAATACTATTTTTGAAAATCTACTATTTAGTATAATTTTAGTTTCATCATATCTAATAAGTTGTTTATAATTTCTAACAATTGAAATCAATATCCATGAACTATAATTGTTAAGGCATATGGTAATTTCATATTCTGAATAAAGTTTTATGTATATAAATGTTATGGTTTTAAAGCCTGTGAAAGAAATGATCATTAACTTTGCAAATACATATTATAAATACACAAATACTTTCCTTTTAAAGGGGATAATTATTGACATATATATCACCATATTTAGAATTACCCTGAGAATTTATAGCAAAAATGTTTAAATTTTGAGATGTTATTGTGAAATTTACAAACTTGTATTCATTTCAAACATTTATTTGAATCATATTAATATAGTGCAAAATCAATTCATCCCTAAGTGATTTAGGGTTTTATAAAATATATAATTAATCATGTATTCCTTCTTTTAAAATATTTACTGATATGTATTGTGAAAATGCACACTACATTGATAAATTTTTAAAGACTTAACTACTATATTAGTTCAAATACCAAAAAAAGAAAAGGGGCTGTTTATTCTTTAAAAAGAGAAATTCATGTTTTGTTTTATCATAAAGCTTTTCTCCATTATTTGATTTTTATTGAATTTTTTATTCCATCTGAAAATTTCTTATAGATCCTTAGAAACTTTATCAAGCTGCTTCAAGTTAATAACACCACTGGTTTATGAATTTCTGAGTGAATTCTAACATCTAATGAGCTTATTCACATTTTAAGAGCTCAATGAGTTATGGACAAACCCTTCAGAGAGCTACTTGAACCAAAATTCATTTAATCTAACTACATTCCGAAGGGAGAAATAGTTTCCTTTACAAAAATACTATAATATGGAACATAATTAACAGTATCTAAAATTTCAGATGTAAGAACTTAAAATTGCATATTCTGAAATGATATGTTTGTTGAAGAAGGAACTTGTGTAGCTCAATGGAAGAAAAAATTGAACAAAGTAATGAAGGAGAATTTGATACTAGACATAAAAAAATCCTGGGACAGTAATTGGAAAATTGAATTCTTACCAGCACCCACTATAAAGAGAGTAAAATGTGGCATGCATGAAATGAGATGCTACTTTACTTGTGATTTATCACTTGAAGAGAGGCAGTTTCAGTTCATTTAATTCCACTTTAATGGTGTCTCCCTTTTCTCCTTTTCACTCATCCTAATCTTGAAGCCACAGACATGCTCTCCACTTTTTCTTTATTCCTTCTTTCTCCTTTTACTCACTGCATGCTGAATCAGTCTACTTTAAGCATCACTTTATAAATAAAAGTTTAAAATGTTATATATTTGATTCTAAAAGTAAAATGTTTATTTTTTAAAAATGATAAAAAGAAGAAATTACTTACCTATCACTGTCCTCCAAATATCACCAATGATTGTTAGTATTTTATTATGTTTCTTTCTAGATGTTTTGTTCACAGACCTTTATCTAGTCAAGATCATATTACATACATAGTTTCAAGTTTTAATACTTCACTTGACACCATATTATAAACATGTCAATTTCACAGTCTTACAGCCTTCTAATATATCACTCTGTTTTATACTGAATATATTTTAATTTGTTTGAAAAGTTATTCATTTATTGTATTAAAACAGCACTGTAGTAATTGGAAAGAAAATAATGAGCATATACATGTGATTATTTACTTATAAATCAAAAGATGGAAGATTGACTAGTTTACTTTTTAAAAGATTTATTTATTTTATGTGTATGACTCCTCTATCTGCATGTCACAGAAGAACCAGCATATTTATATTTTCATGTTTTGCAGAACATAAAAAGGAAACTTCATCATGTAGTTGGGGTCAATTCTGGGAAGATTAGCAATTTCTATATAAAACATAAAAGCAGAAATGTGTATAAAATAACACTGTATGTTTATGCATGTGTGTTCATGTTCAACATATTTTTCCAACAACAATAGAAATATTTAATAATTTCTAAACCTATTAATAATTAATAGGTTTAGAAATATTTTTAGTGAAAAGAAAAAACGGAGCTTTCTGTTTTTGTTTTTTTATTGTTTTTGAGACAGAGTTTTCTCTATGGCTTTGGAGGCTGTCCTGGAACTCACGCTTATAGACCAGGCTGGCCTCGAACTCACAGAGATCTGCCTGCCTCTGGCTTCCTAGTGCTGGGATTAAAGGCATGCGCCACCAATGCCTAGCTGAAAAAACGAAGTTTTGTATCCACATGTTAGTGAGTAATTTCTTTTAAGGCATTCTTTCAAGATGTACACATCATCCATTACAGCATTCGAGAAAGTCTTAGAACAGATTTCATTCATTTTAAAATTTTAGCAGAAAGTCATAAATTAAAACAATATACCATTTTGCACAGATAAAATACCTTTAAAATCCCATTATTATTTCCAGAGTAACAGCACTCAGAAAAGCCAACATAATGCTAGGTACATGACCTAGTTCCCTAGTTCCCATAGAGTGACACATGAGCACCAACTGGTACTCCTATATTCTGTGAGTTAATATCACAGAAGGCAGCTGGCACATCTGTGTATCAACAACCACTGGAGAGAATAAGAGACTCCAAATTTACCCTAAAATTTAGATCTCCTGTGTTACTACTTTAGCTTGGAAGCAAATGTAATTACAAATTTCAAGTGATAAACTATCTCCAACATTAAAGGAATATTTGATGTTAAATCAGTTTGTCAGGATCCTTTGCTCAGAGACCTGAAAACATTATTGTCTACAAAACCAGAAAAGAGTAACTCAGGAGTTCTGTCTTTTTTTCTTTTTAATTTAAATTAGAAGCAAGCTTGTTTCACATGTCAATCCCAGATCCATCCTCCCCTGCCCCCATGTAACCCCTTATCCCACTCCCTTTCTGCTCCCCAGGGAGGGTGAAGCCTTCCATGGGTGATCTTCAAAGTCGGTCACATCATTTGGAGCAGGGCCTGGGCCCTCCCCTGTGTGTCTAGACTGAGAGAGTATCCTTCTATGTGGAATGGGCTCACAAAGTCCATTCATATACTAGGGATAAATACTGATCTACTGCGAGAGGTCCCCTAGATTGCCCAGGCCTCCTAACTGACACCCCCATTCAGGGATTCTGGGTCAGTCCTATGTTGATTTCCCAGTTATCAGTCTGGTGTCCATGAGCTCCCTCTTGTTCAGGTCACTTGTTTCTGTGGGTTTCTCCAGTCTGGTATTGACCCCTTTTCTCATCACTCCTCCCTCTCTGCAACTTGATTCCAGGAGTTCAGCTTTGTATTTAGCTGTAGGTGTCTGCTGGTGCTTCCATCAACTACTGCATGAAGGATCTAGGATGGCATATAAGGTAGTCATTAATCTCATTATTGGGGAAGGTCATTTAAGTTAGACTCCCCACTATTGATTAGATTGTTAGTTGGCGTCATATTGTAGACCTCTGGACATTACCCTAGTGCCAGATTTCTCTGTAAATGTATAAATGTACCACAATTTCTATATCCATTCTTAAGTTGAGGGGCATCTAGGTTGCTTCCAGGTCTGGGCTATTAAGAATACTGCTACTATGAAAATACTTGAACACATGTCCTTGTTGTCTGAATGTGCCCCTTTTGTGCATATGCCCAAGAGTAGAATTGCTGGATCTTGTGGTAGACTGATTCCCATTTTCCTGAGGAACCACTATATTAATTTCCAAAGTGGTTGTACCAGTTTGCACTACCACCAGCACTGGAAGAGTGTTCGTGATTCTCTACATTATATCCAGCATAAACTGTCTTTGGTATTTTTCATTTTAGCCATTCTGACAAGAGTAAGATATGGTATCTCAGAGTAGTTTTGATTTGCAATTCCCTGATGGCTAAGGATGTTGAACACTTTCTGACGTGTCTTTCAGCCATTTTGGATTCCACTATTGAGAATTCTCTATTTAGTTCTGTACCCACATTCTAATTGAATTGTTTGGTGTTTCGGTGCCTAGCTTCTTGAGTTCATTTCATATTTTGGGAACCAGCACTCTATCAGATGTGGGGTTTGTGAATATCTTTTCCCATTATGGCGGCTGACATTTTATCTTGCTGACTGTGTCCTTTGCATTAGTGAAGCTTCTGAGTAAGGTCTCATTTATTAATAGTTGATCTCAATGTCTATGCCTCTGGTGTTATATTCAGGAAGAAATTTCCTGTACCAATTCCTTCACGATCTTTTCCCTCTTTCTCTTCTAAGAGGACCATTGTGGCTGGATTTATATAGAGGTCTTTGATCCATTTGCACTGAAGTTTTGTACATGGAGATAGATATGGATGTATCTGTAGTCTACTATAAGCCAGCAGCCAGTCATGCCAGCACCATTTGTTGAAGATGGTTTGTTTTTACCATTGCTTAATTTTAGCTTCTTTGTAAAAAAAAATCAGGTGTTCATAGGTGTGTGGGTTAATATCAGGATTTTCAATTTGATTCCATTTGTCTAGCTGTCTATTTTTTGCCAATACCAAGCTGTTTTCAGGACTCTAGCTCTATAACAAAGCTAGAATTCAGGGAGGGTGCTGCCTACAGAAGTTCCTTTATTGTGCAGGTATGTTTTTGCCATGCTGGATCTTTGGTTTTTCCATATACAGCTGATTATTGTCCTTTGAAGGTCTGTGTAGAATGGTGCTGGTATTTTGATGGGGTTTGCATTGAATCTGTAGACTGCTATTTTTACTATGTTGATCATACCTTTCCAAGAGCAAGGGAGATCTTCCCATTTTCTGTTTTCCTCTTTAATTTCTTTCTTTAAAGACTTAAAGTTCTTGCTACACAGGTCTTTCACTTGTTTGGTTAATGTTACCCAAGATATTTTATGTTGTTTCTGGCTATTGTAAAGGGTGATGTTTCTCTGATTTCTTGCTCAGCATATTTATTGTTTATATATAATAGGGCTACTGATTTTTTAGTTAATCTTGTACCCTGCCACTTTGCTGAAGGTGTTTATCAGCAGGAGTTCCCTGGTAGAATTCCTCAGGTGATATAATCTGCATATAGTGACAGTTTGACCTCTTCCATTCCAATTTGTATCCTATTGATCTCCTTTTGCTGGCTTATTACTCTACAAAGAAGATTTCATACAATATTGAAGAGATATGAAGAGAGTGGACATCTTTGTCTTGTTCCTGATTTTAGAGGAATCACATTGAGTTTCTCTCCATTTAGTTTGATGTATAATTTTTGGCTGTTGGTTTGCTGTTTATAGCTTTTATTATGTTTAGGTATGTTCCTGTTATTCCTGATCTCTCCAAGACCTTTATCATAAAGGGGTTTTGGATTTTGTCAAAGGGTTTTACAGCATCTAGTGAGATGGTCATGTGGTTTTTCTTGTGCAGTTTGTTTATATGGTGGATCACATTAATGCATTTTCATAATTTTAACCATCCCTGCATTGCTGGGATGAAGCCTTCTTAATCATGGAGGATGATTTTTCTGATGTGTTCTTGGATTTGATTTACCAGTATTTTATTGAGTATTTTTGAGGTAGATTGGTCTGTAGTTCTCTTTCTTAGTTGTGTCTTTGTGTGGCTTGGTTACCAAGGTGACTGTGGCCTTGTAAAAAGAGTTTGACAATGAACCTTCTGTTTCCATTGTGTGGAACACTTTGCGGAGTATTGGGGTTACCTCTGTGAATTTCTGGTAGAATTCTGCAATGAAACCACCTGGCCCTGGCCTTTCTTTGATTAGGAGACTTTTGACAAATGTTTCTATTTCATTATGGGTTATAAGTCTGTTTAAATTGTTTATCTGTTCTTGATTTAACTTTGGTAGGTGATATCTATCCAGACGGTTGTTCATTTCCTTTAAATTTTCAAATTTTGTGGATTAGAGCTTTTCAAAGTATGACCTGAAGATTCCCTGGATTTCCTAAGTCTCCGTTGTTATGCCCCCTTTTCATTTTTGATTTTGTTAACTTACACGTTCTCTCTTTGCCTTTTGATTGGTTTAGATAAAAGTTTTTTTTCTTTCTGTCTCGTTGATTTCCTCGAAGAACTATCTCTTGTGACATTGATTCATTGTATTGGTTTTTTTTGTTTCTACTTTATTGATTTCATCCTTCAATTTGATTATTTGCTGGCATCTACTCCTCCTTGGTGAGCTTTCATTTGTGCAGTTAATTCTCAAGTGTGACTATTCTTCAGTTTTCTCATGTGGGCACTTAGTGCTACGAACTTTCCTTTTAGTACTGCTTTCAAAATGTCCCATAAGTTTGGGTATATTGTGTCTTCACTTTCATTGAATTCTAGGAAGTCTTTAATTTTTTCTTTATTTCTTCCTTCACCCAAGAATTTTGCAATTGGGTGCTGTTCAATTTGCATGCATTTGTAGGGTTTCTGCAATTTGTGTTGTTGTTGAATTCTAACTTTAAACCATGGTGTTCTGATAATATACAGGGAGTTATTCCAATTTTTTGTGTTTATTGAGGTTTGATACTCTACTCAGTATGTGCTCGATTTTTGATAAGGTTCCATGTAGCGCTGAAAAGATGGTATATTCTTTTGTGTTTGGATGGAATGCTCTATAGATGTCTTTTAACAGAGTTGAATCATGACTTCTGTTAGCTCTTTTGTTTCTTTCTTAAGTTTCTATCTGATGGTCCTGCCTGCAGCGCCCTCGCCACAAGCAATTCCAAAGTATCAGGAAAAGAAAGACAAGACATACAGCTGTTTGTATTAAGAGAATGTTATTATCAGGAGAGAGAGAGAGACAGAGAGAGAGAGAGAGAGAGAGAGAGAGAGAGAGATAGAGAGAGTGTGTGTGTGTCTTTATTGCAAGTGCTAAGAGGTCTCGCTCTTGTAGGAGGGAGCAGTCTTATATATATACAGGCTTACAAAGCACAGTGGAAAAACCCCAGGTGGAAGAGACCATGTTTTCCTCCTGATAGATGTTGGTGTTAGTGGGGCAATGTGGGGGCGGTAAGGCAGGACTAGAAAACAGGATGCACCTGTGGCTATCAACTGACAAACAACTCACAGACCCTGTGGGGCCTAGCCCCCTTTTTTATTTTTTTTATTTTTTTGAACTGTTTGCTATTCTATAGACTCCTTCAACTCAGAGACCCTGTGGGGGCTAGGCCCCAACACCTGGCCAGTGATGAGAGTGGGGTGCTGAACTCTCCCACTATAACTGTGTGAGGTTTTATATGTTATTTGAGTTTTAGTAATGCTTCTTTTATTAACGTGGGTACCTTTGTATTTGGGGCATGGATGTTCAGAATTGAGATTCATCCTGATGAATTTTTCCTTGATGAATAGAAAATGACTTTCTTCATCTCTTTTGATTGATTTTAGTTTGAAGTCTAATTTGTTACATATTAGGATAGCTACAACAGCTTGTTTCTTGAGTCCATTAAATTGGAAAATCTTATACCAACCCTTTACTCTGATGTAACATCTGTCTTTGAGGTGGAGGTGTTTTTCCTTTATGTAGCAGAAGGATGAATTCTATCTTTGTATCACTTCTGTTAGCCTTTGTCTTTTTATAGGCGATGTAAGAACATTAATATGGAGGGAAATTAAGGACCATTGAGTGTTAATTCTTATTTGTTTTGGATTTTTTGGTGGTGGTTTCATTTTTTCGGTATTTACCCAGATTTTCTTTTGGCATTTGGTGAAGTGAGGTTATCTATTGTCTATGTTTTTGCGAGTGTAGTTAACTTCCTTATGTTGGATTTTACTTCCAGTACTTTCTGTAGGAGTGGATTAATGTATATGTATTGTTTAAATCTGGTTTTGTCATGGAATATCTTGTTTTCTTCATATATAGTGATTGAAAGTTTTTCAGGGTATAGTAGTCTGGGCTGGCACACGTGGTTTCTTAGTATTTGTAGACTATCTATCCTTATTCTTTTGGCTTTCAATGTTTCCATGGAGAAATCGGGTGTAATTCTGTTATGTTTGGAATTATATGTTACGTGGCCTTTTTCCTTTACTGTTCTTAACATGCCTTCTTTATTCTGTATGCTTGGGGTTTTGATTATTATGTGGTGAGGGGACGTTTTTGGGATACACTCTATTTAGGGTTCTACAAGCTTCTTGTACTTTCGTTGCCATGTCTTTCTTTAAGTTGGGAAAGTTTTCTTCTATGATTTTGGTGAATATGTTTTCTGCACCTTTGGGCGGGGGGAAGAGTTTGGTTTCTTCATCTTCTTCTAATCCTATTATTCTTAGGTTTGGCCTTTTCACAATGCTCCACATTTCCTGGATATTTTTTTACAGATTTGTTGGACTTAAGATTTTCTTTGGTCGATGAATCTTTTTCACCTAGTGTATCTTCAATGCCTGACATTCTCTTCCATCTCTTATATTCTGTTGGTTATGCCTGCATCTGTAGTTCCTGATCATTTACCCAGCTTTTCTATTTCCAGCATTGCCTCATTTTGTGTTTTCTTTACTGTTTCTATTTCAGTTTTCAGGTCTTGAACTGCTTGAATTGTTTCTTTCATCTGGTTGATTGTTTTTTTCTTGGCTTTCTAGGTTTTCTTTAATTGATTTGTTGATTTCTTGCATTTATCAGTTTCCTTTTTCTTCAATTTCTTTATGGGATTTTCTCATATCATCTTTGAGGGCTTCTCATTTTAATGAAGTTGTTTTTAAGGCCAATATCTTCTGCTTTATCTCAGTGGGGTTGTTTTCGTCTTGCTGGTGTACATGTTGGTTTTCTTATTGTTGAAAGTGTTTTTATATTGTCATCTTTCCTTCCCTTCTTCCAGTGGGTACAGGTGGGTTCTCTCCCTCTCCTGGTGGGTATGGTTCCAAGCTTCTTTTCCTGTGGGTGCAAGGAGGTCCAGTTCTCAGATGGGTCTCACAGTGGGTGCAGTTGGTACTGAGCCACTCCCTCACCTGATGGGTAGAGGCAGTACTAGCATGGTGATGTCAGGAGACTCTGTCTGAATTACTTGGACCACCTGAGGTGAGTTGACCAGCCTGCCCACCATCCCCAGGCCAGGAGATTCCAAAGAGGGCAAGCAGAATTTCTGCCTGAAACAGGGGTCCATGCTCATCTCTCCCCTGATTGGGGTTGTGTTAGCCCAGGAGTTCTGTCTTACTACTTATTGTGACACTTCTCCACAAATTTGCTCACTCACACATTCCACAGAAAATACTTTGCATTTCAGATTTTTTTGGTTAGGGAGACTGGTCATATTCCAGCATGACTTTTTACATTTTATAACTCATTTAGTGTTATGCTGATACATAGTATCTCAAAAATGTCCTGTATTTCAGCTCAATTAGTTAACATACTAATTTGGAAATTTCTTTGTCAATGTTGCTGTAGAAATAATTCTAATCTGAGAGGTTTGAAAAGGAACCTTCAGAGTTTTATTACAATCAACACAGGCTGTATTAACCTAAGATATCTAATAACCCAAAAAATATGTTTATGTAACTTAGAAATTATTGATTCCCTTTCTTGTATCACTTAGTGAAGAGTGACAGGATACAATTCTAATTTGAAAATTTCATTTTAGGATGAAAAGTCATATTAATATGTACCTCCCCAAACTATGTGATTGAAAATAACTTAAATTTTTAGAATATCCTGAATGTTTTGAAAGTTTTTTCCTATTTGTTGACTTTTTCCCTAATAACTCTGGGAATAACAAGACATAAAATTACTCTTTTTTATATTGAGGTCTTTATCATAATTTTAAATGACCTTGGCAAGTTCTAGGACACTCAAATATCTCCATTGTAATTCTAAGTTACATGAGTTTATAGATTTTGTCTCCTCGGTTAACATTCTCTAGACAAAGGAATGTTAGATTTCAGGGAATGCACATGAACATAAACCTGCCAGTTCTGGTTCATCAAACATAGAATTGAACTCAATTCATCTTTCACACTGGTAATTGTGAAATATCTCAAAGAACTATGACTCCATAAAACAATAGGGCTATATTTTTGCCCATGTATATAAGGTTGTCTTTTTTCTCTATCTTTGATGAAGAATTTCATTTAACACATCACCAAGGTTCACTCCAGTGTAAATATGTATGCAATATCATCCTTTCATTTTCTTTCACTGTATTTTTTGATCAAAATATGATCACTGAAATAATTTGAAATTTGGAATATTTTACAATAGGTAGTAATCCAGTAAGTATAAAAATGTCATTTGTGTACTTGCTAAAATATTATGTCAGATTGCATCATAAGTGTACTGATCTTTTCAAACTATCATATTATATCAAACTAAATTTCACTGAATTGCTTTCATACGAACTAGATTAGAAGAATAATAGTTACAGCTTCTGAGTGCTTTAGGAAGACCTTGAAAAAACTGTCTACATATAGCAATAGTGATCACCCAGTCAAATGACAATGACCTAAAGAAATATAGTATTGATTTCAATGTATCTCCATATTCAGCTTTAATAGAAGACATGCAATGAGACTTTCCCAATGATAATAACTGGTTTTACCTACATAAAATATAAGGCATTTTCAATCTAACAAGTCCCTACAGATATTTTATATAGTTAAGCAATTTTTGATTGAAATTTCGTTTTGTTTGTGTGGATTTTTCCCCATTCATTATGGTGCTGTCAGATGACTTCATCATAGATAGCCTTACTTCTAAATTTCATTTTCATCTTTCTCACTCTCTCAATTGTATTCCAGGCTTTGTATACATCTACATCTATTTACCTAACATTGTGATCATGTCACTGCAGTTGGTGGCCATGAAGTAGATGCTTTTGTTTATCTGTTTCAGAGTTTTGCTGTGCTTATTAAAATAAACATTATGGGTAATCAATAAATGTTTATTAATGCAGACTGATAAATTTAAACCTCATTTTTAATAATTTTTACATAACAGAGAAAAGCAAACAGATGCTATTCAAGAAACAATGTTCTAATTTAACTATAGTAACCACAATGAATAGTTACTCAGCATTAACATTATTTGTATACGTATTTGAATCACTTTCAAATACCCATTCTGCTTTTAACAGTCATAGCATATTTTCCATTTGGAATTTTATAATAAATTGTCACAAACTACAACACTTAAAAATAAAACAAGTTTATTTCACTCTTCATTATGGAAATGAAGAATCAAGGATCCTGTGGCCACATCCATTTTATCTCTGTCAATGACTTCCTAGCAGATGGTTTCAGAAGGATGGAGCGTGCTCAGAAGAGTGTGTAGCATATACAAGACACAAAGTCAGAGACTGAGAAGGGTCCAGTTTCCATCTTTTGAAGCAATGCACTACAACAGGAAGACACACTGTGAGGAAGCATTCATCTCCTCTGAGATCAAGGCATTCTATTATGTAGCAACTTCTCACCTAAGTCCTAGCTCTTTAAAGTTCTCTCACATCCCAAACTCACCAGAATGAGACACAAGTTTCCAACACATTAAACACTTCTGTACACATTCATTTCATGGCCAAATAATAGCATGAATTCACAACTAGAGGAAAAGAATAGTAGTTACTTTTATGTAAAATTAATTTAACACGAATTTAATAATATTCTTATGCTCAATAGTAAAACTATACTTAACCTTAGTAACCTCAGGCATGTACTGTAAGTAGACAAAATATGGAATGAGATGTTATATCATCAACAAAGACTTGATTATGCTAGTTTATTAATGAGCATGCTTTTGTACACATACTTGTTGAATACCTCTCATGATGCCATTTTTCCTTGAATTGAATGGAAATAATACTTCTTACATAAGCATTCTAGAATATTTTTATAACATCTGCTTTGAACTACCATTTAAATTGCACAAGTTACCAAAAATAAAGTTATCTCTTACATTGTAAAGAGACATGAGGGGAAGGAAATATTTTGATCTTAGCTGTATTATTTTATAGAATATGTCTTTATAATTTTTAATCCTTTCAAGAATCATTTAAAACATCACATGGAACAATGGCACCACCAATACCCTAAACATCATTTTTAATTCCTAAGGAATCCAAGAGACAATTTCTAAAAGCTTATTCATCACCACAGAATCTTGGAAATAAAGGCCCTTTTTCTAAAGATAGAGTATGAAAACATTAGTACATACGTGGAAAATGTTTCTGTGTTGTTAAAATTTATATTTATTGGTAATTTTGTTGAGATATAGTAAGAGGTATAATACATCTTTGAGAATCATAGATTACTGATAAGTATGAAAAGAATTGCCGGGCGTTGGTGGTACATGACTTTAATCCCAGCACTTGGGAGGCAGAGGCAAGCAGATCTCTGTGAGTTCGAGGCCAACCTGGTCTACAGAGCGATTTTCAGAACAGCTTCCAAAACAATACAGAGAAACCCTGTCTCAAAAATCAAAAAAAAAAAGAAAAGAATTACTGTGTGTTGATATGCATGTTCTGACTCATAGATTCAACTGGATTTTATTATCCATTATTGAAAAGGTTAAAAGACAAATTCCTTCTATTTTTCCTTTCAACTTTTTCAAAATGAATTTATGTTTAGTTTGTCTCTCCTTTGAATATTTTATCTTGCCAGTTTCTCCATCAATTGGTTAAATGAAAGCATGGCATATTCATTATCTGTATGATACTTATGTTTTTGTCTTTTGTAAATATTATCTTTTAATAGTGGCACTGTCTTAAAGAAAATAACACAGCACAATGTTGATGACTATTGAAATATAATGCTATTAAATGAACACTGAGATGAAACCCCTATTTATAATATTTCAAGTTCATAATTCAAGCACTCTTCAATCTAAGGCAGGAAGATCATGAATTGAAAGTTGACCTTGGCTACAAACAGTTCTAGGACACCTTGAGCTAAATGATGAGATTATCTCAAAAAGAAATAAAATTAATGAAATGGTAAGAACTTATGGTCTTTGAAGGTATAGCAGAAAAAAATGTAGAAAATTAGATATTGGAAATGCTTGCATACCTAACCTGGGAAGTGAAATATAAGCCATTGAAATGAGAGCTGAATCCTAGAGACTTCATCCAGTAGCTGATGGAAGCAGAAGTGGACACCCACATCTAAACACTGAGCTGAACCCCTGGAATCCAGCTTCAGAGAGGGAGGAATGAACAACAAAGGGGCCAAGACCACACTGGGAAAACCCACAGAAACAGCTGATCTGAGACACTGGGAACTCATGGACCCCAGTCTGACAGCTGGGGAATCAACATAGGACCAAACAAGGCCCCTCAGAACATGGGTGCCAGCTACAAGCATCGGGCAGTCTATGGGGCCTCAGGCAGTGGAACTAGGATGTATCCCTAGTGCACCAACGGTCTTTGGGAGCCCATTCCACATAGAGGGATACTCTCTCAGCCTAGACACATGGGGGAGGGCCTAGACCCTGCTTCAAATGATATGACAGACTTTGATAATCCCCCAGGGAAGGCCTCACCTTCCCTGGGTAGCAGAAAGGGGATGTGATAGGGGCTTGGTTGGGGGCAGGGAAGGAAGGGAGGGAGACGGAGCTGAGATTGACTTGTAAAAAAGACTTATTTCTAATTTAAAGGAAAAAAGATATGGGAGCTGCGTGTACAAAATTAAGATGAAGAGAATAGAGAGTTCTGGTTGGTATGTGGGTAAGGTATGAGGTCTCCATGATGATAATGCTTCATTTTTTTATAAGGAGAGGTAGAACTAACAAGTCACTTCATGAGTGACTTTTATTCTGTCTGGCAAGACCTCTGTATACTTAAATAATCTAGTTTAAGCCGACTCAACAATATAAATAATGGAGCGAAATTACAGTGAAATGAAAAATTGTTATTTAGGCTTGTTAATTTTATTTAAATAATGGATATTTTAATATATAATCAAATAATGGTTTGGAATCCTCTTGGGACAGCATATGAAATTTATATTTGTCACTATGAATGATAACTAAGGTCCTTATCTGTTGGATGCCTTATTAAATAGATAAAAAGGGAAGTCTTCTTTTTTCATTCTTTTAAATAATTTTATTAGAAGGAAACATTACCTTAAATCAGACAGATTAATCATATTTCTAGATATTAATATGACACACAATCCACAGTATGGATACACGATACCCAGTTTTCTACACTCTTTGCTAAATATTGCTATTAGTCAGATTGAAATAAGATTATATTGACACTTATCAGATGAACTACATTATTTCATAGTGTCACAAGTCACAAAGGAGCTTTAAGCCATGATTTGCTCCCTGATTCAGTGTGGAGCACTGAAGGATCTACTTTAAAGGTTTGTGCTTTCTCATTAGAAAATGATGCCGTGAAAGTCAGAATCCCAGCTGAACCACAATGAGGAATGAGAACCTTATCTCTGAATTGCACTCAAACTTATAACATGATTTAAATATTGGTAAAAGGGGTTTTGAGTAATTGTATAAGATTAATTCAATTGAAGAAAAGAAGAACTATACACTGACTGCTATACAGTTTACAGATCTCTAGGAGTTAACAGTATTGATTAATTCATTTGTACATGAGTGCTTATATTTCCTTTTTAGAGTATTATGTATCTCCCCCATATATTTTCCATTTTTCTTAGTAGCACATTCAATGAGTTTTGTTTGTCTTCATAATATATATACTCATCTTCCTTAGATATGGTGCATCAAGAAAAATGTATAGTTTAATAATAGTATGTTGATTTTCTTACCACATGGTGTCCAATTTGTGTTACTCAAATGCTTTTGGGAATGCAGCCATCCACTGGAATAGAGTCAACCTACCAGGGATCACACCCTTAAAGAAAATTGTGTCTCCCCCAGATATGTACTACAAAGTGTTCCTTAGCTTGGGATAAGACTTGATATTCACTCCACTTTCCTGCCTGAATTTTGTCTGGCTTCAACTTCCCAAGTTATTTGCATCCTGTCTCAACTGTTGTGCATTCATACATGTAATTGCTCTGTTCTGTCTGAAAAGCACTGATTCCTTGAAGTCATTGTTCCAGTCACCTCTTTCATTTTCTTAAACTAAATATTTAACAGACATTGTCCCTCTACTGCTTTTTCTATACACCAATTTATATATATTTATAAATTTATAATTGTCTTGCTATACTCTCATCCTTATTTTCTTCATGCTATATTGTACTCAATCTACCTGTACTCCTATCGAATTGTTCTTTTCAAAGCATCATGTCAAGTCTGTTATTAAACACTGTTTAATGAATGATTTTACTTCCCTTGTTCTTTTAAGAAAGTGTAGCATTCTTCACAAAATTGAGCATGAAAGAAAAATAGAATGATTAGAATGACTGAAAATCTTAATTGCTTAGATTCTAAGTAATTGTTCTATTTGGGCTTTTTCATGCTTCATGACTTTTATTACCAATGACATTTTAAAGACTATGTACACCAAATATTATCTGCAATTGAAAATATGTCTGATATGAGATATCATGAAATTAAAAGGTTCTGTATAGTAATGGAAACTATTGTGTGAAATGACAACCCATAGAATGGGAGAAAATATTTGCCAGTTCTATATCTGACAGAGGATTATGGTCTAGAATACAGAGAACTGAAAATTGAAAACACACACACACACAAAAATAAACCAAATAAAAATTGGACTGTGATACTGAACAAAAATAAGAAATAAAATGGCTGCTAAATATTAAATAATTTGCTTAGAAAGAGAGAGGGAGAGAGAGAAAGAGACATTTACAATGTCTATATAGCACTGACTGGCTAGGACCTCACTTATGTAGACTAGTCTACCCTTGAATTCACAAATACTGTTCTGTTTCTGCCTCCCAAGTTCTTAGAATAAAGGCTTTCACTACCATGTCTAGTAAGCACATTTTTAAAAAGTTCAGCATTATTAGTTATCAGAGAAATGGATATTCAATAACTTTTATTCCATTTCATTGGAAGACAGACTTTTAGGGATGGGTAGGGAAAGTTCAGTGGGTCTCTTTGACCCTCTTCCCAGTAGGGGCACATTGAATAAATGTAATGGGATGTTTCAATTCTGTCTGCCATTTCCTGAATAACCACTCACAGGCTTATTGTTTGACCAAAGACTCAGATGTATTATTATTAGGTAGCTCTTACATTTAAATTAGCTCATTTTTGACTATGCTTTGCCAGGTGCTTCATGGCTGATTATATTTTTTACATATCTTGCTTCCTCTGCAGCTGGGTGGTGTCTCCCAGACTCCGGCCTTCTTCCCCTGTATCTGTGCTTGGATTTCATGCCTCACTTTATCCTACTGGCATTTACACTATCCAGTAAAGTGCAATGTAGATTATAAAATTTTAAGGTGCCTGGTATAGTATAAATAGTGTGATGGTGTTATATTTGCTACACATGAGAGAACCTGCATAAGCCAAAACTACCATTAAAAGCAGTGTATAATGTCAGTAAGGAGGTGGAGATGTATCTTGTGCTTTGACTATTTGTAATCAAATACATTTCTTCCTTTCTATGTCAATATTAAGAAAATGCTGAACTTGATACATACTTCTTGATTTAATCATTTTGTACTATTATTTTATAATCATAAACTAAAAACCATTTGCTGTGATAATATGCAGTAAATAAAATCATATTATGTAATAATTTTGAAATCATTTCCTTTAAAGAATATTTAAAATTCAACTTGATTTTACAAATTTGCATTAGTGAAAAAATCAAATTAGTTAAAAAACTATGTGAAGATAAATCATTTGTCAACAAAAATTTCTTGTCTAAATAAAATGTATGCAAATAATGATTATGAAAATTGGTGGAACTTTCTCCCGAATATCACTTGCTTCCTTAATGCATGACAAAATAAAAAATTAAATACAGATTTATTCTTTATAAAGATAAGAGACCAATTGTATCTTACAATTTAACAAATCATGCTTTTATACTATTGATGTATGACAGCTATGACAAGATATTTAGGTTATTATTCTTTCATCTTTAATGACATAAGTAGCTGCCTTAATTTACTTTATTAATGTTAAATTTTAGCTCAAATATTCTAATGTAAGTCAAAGCAAGACAGAAAAATACATGAATAAGTGTATATTAATAAAATCATTGCCCATTGAATTCCACCAAAAATAATACCTGCTAAACTTCTCCTAATGAAATAAAATTTGTTTAATGGCTTGTTGAAGGGAAAAACTTCTGAGACAGACAAAAGCAATTTGTAGTTGGGCTACAATTGTTCAGTTTGCTAATGCAGACTTGAGACCATAAGAGATGATACTCTGCAATCTTGGTCTGAATTTCCCACTCTTATTTTGCTATTCAAATATAATTTTATTAGAGTGTATTTATATAATACGTATGCTTCACATAATTGAGTAATGTTAATTTCCCCAAATCAGGAAGAAACTGCAACTAAGTAGGTATGAACACCTTGGATTGTTTCTTTGATTTAGAGTTTTCTTTCAAAGTTGAACTGCACTAAAATCTAGGTGGGAAATGTTTCTTGAATCAACTGTTATTATTTGTTCAGTTTTCATGGTTAATATGCAAATATTTAATTATCAGTCAGTACAGCCTGAGAATCACCTATTTCCTAGTTTTTTCATGATTTTATTTAAATTAAAAGGTCTTATTTTACATATCAATCCCAGTTCCCTCTCCCTCCCATCCTCCCATGTCCACCATCCACTCCCCCATCGTATACCCCATCCAATCCCCAGGGAGGGCGGGGCCTTCCATAAGGGATCACCAAAGTCTGTGAAATCATTTGGGGCAGGGTCTAGGCCCTCCCCTGTGTATCTAGGCTGAGAATATCACTCCATGGTGAATTGGCTCCCAACGTCCATTCCTGCACTAGGGATATATACTGGATCCACTGTCAGAGGCCCAATAGACTGCCCAATGCTCCTATCTGACACCTACATTCAGGAGTCCTGGTTTGGGCCTATATTGGTTCCTCAGCTGTCAGACTGGGATCCATGAGTTCCCACTTCCTCAGGTCAGCTGTTTCTGCAGGTGTTCCGAGCGTGGTCTTGACACCTTTGTTGTTCACTCCTCCCTCTGTGAAGCTGAATTCCAGTTGTTTGGCTAAGTGCTTAGCTGTTGATCTCTGTTTCTAGATACATCAGCTACTGGATGAAGGATCTAAGATGGCATTTAAGGTAGGCATCATTCTCATTATAGAGGAAGGGCATGTAAGGTAGCCTCTCCACTACCGCTTAGGTTCCCAGTTGGGCTCATCCTTGTAGATCTCTGTACAATTCCCTAGTGCCAGATGTCTCTTTAAACCTATAGTGCCTTCCTCTATTGATGTGTCTCTTTTCTTGCTCTCATTTATGCCTCTCCCCACTCAATCTTCCTGATCCCGCAGGTACTCCTCCCCCCCTTCTCTTTTCCCCTTCTCATTCTCCTACCTCATTCCCCCACCCCCCCATGCACCCAGTTTTTTCAGGAGCTCTTGTCTTTTCCACTGCACTGAGGGATCATGTATGTCTCTTTTACGAACCTCCTTATTTGCTTGCTTCTCTAGAGGTGTGAATTGTAGGCTGGCAAGCCTTTTCTCTATGTCTAATATTCATATATGAGTGAGGGCATACCATGTTTGACTATCTGTAACAGGGTTGCCTCACTCAGGATGATTTTTTCTAGTGCAATCCATTTACCTGCACATTTTCCTGGAAATTTCAATATTTCATTGTTTCTTACAGCTCAGTAGTACTCCATTGTGTAAATGTACCACATTTTCTGTATCCATTCTTCAGTTGAGGAGCATCTAGGTTGCTTCCAGGTTCTGGCTATTACAAATAATTCTGCTATGAATGTAGTTTAACAGATGTCCTTGTTGTATGAATGTGCATCTTTTGACAATATGCCTAAGAGGGTAATTGCTGGATCTTGAGGCAGACTGGCTCTTATTTTCCGGAGAAACCACGATACTGTTTTCCAAAGTGACTGTAAATGTTTGTACTCCCACCATTAATGGAGAAGCATTCCCCTTTCTCCACATCCTCTCCAGCATTAATTGGCATCGGTGTTTTTGATTTTAGATATTCTAAAGGGTATAAAATGGTATTTCAGGATTCTTTTGATTTGAATTTCCATGATGGCTAAATATGTCAAGCAATTTCTTAAGTGTCTTTCAGCCATTTTAGATTCCTCTATTGAGAATTCTCTGTTTGGTTCTCTATTCAACTTTTTAATTGATTTATTTGGTGTTTTGGTGGCTAGCTTCTTGAGTTTTTTGTGTACATATTGGAGATCAGCCCTCTGTCTGATGTGGGGTTGGTGAAGATCTTTTCCCATTCTGTTGGCTGCCATTTAGTCTTGTTGACTGTGTCTTTTGCCTTACAGAAACCTCTAAGTTTCAGGAGGTCCAATTTATTAACTGACAATCTCAGTCTCTGTGCTACTGTCTTTATGTTCAAGAAGTGGCCTCCTGTGCCAATTTGTTCAACGGTCCCTCCCACTTTCTTTTCTAAGAGGTTCAGTGTGACTGAATTTATGTTGAGGTCTTTGATTGATTTGGACTTAAGTTTTGTGCATGGTGATAGATATGGATCTATCTACAATCTTCTGTATATCTGCATACAGTTATGCCAGAAGCACTTGTTGAAGAGGTTTTCAATTTTTCATTGTATACTTTTAGCTTCTTTGTCAAACATCACTTGTTCATAGGTGTGTGGGTTAATATCAGGGTCTTCAGTTGGATTCCATTTGTCTACCAGTCTGTTTTTGTGCCAATACTAACCTGTTTTCATTACTATAGCTCTATAGTACAGCTTGTTACTGAGGGTGGGCTTTGAGACTAAGAAAAGACTCCATCTAAAGTTCATGCTCTCTGCTTCTTGGTTGTGGTCTGATATGTGAGCTCTCAACTGTGGCTTCTGCAACCTATTTACTACATCATCTGTAGAATCATGGACCATTATTCCTCTAGATAGGCATGCCAAACAAATCCTTTCTTTTTAAAAATCTGTTAATTGACTTTTTACATTCCAATCCCTTTTCCTTCTCCCTCCTCTCCTCTAATTGCCATAACTCCCCCCTCCACCTCCTATCTGCTCCTCAGAGAGGTTACAGCTTCCTCAAGGACATCTACTAAGTCTGTCTCAATATCTCATTGAGGCAGGACCAAGGCACTCCCTGCTCATGTCTAGGCTGAACAAGGTATCTCTCTTTATAAAATGGGGGCACCACTAAGTAAGTTTGTGCATTAGAGTTAGTTCTTGGACCCACTGCCAGTGGCCTCATCTACTGCCGCAGCCACACCACTTTCACCTATATTAAGGGAATCATGTTCAGTCTTATGCAAGTTCCCCATTTGTCAGACCAGAATCAGTGATCTCTCATTAGCTTGGGTCAGCTGATTCTGTGGGTTTCCCCATTACGGTCTTGATTCCTTTGTTCATATCATCAGCCCTTTCTCACTCCAATTGTATTCCAGGAGCTTGCCCAATGTTTAGTTGTGGATTCCTGCTTCCATCTGTTTCTGGAAGAGGGTTCTAGCTTCTCTGGGGTTGTGAATTGTAGGCTGTATATCTTTTGCTCTATGTCTAGTAGCCACTTACAAGTTAGTAAATACTAACTATATTTGTCTTTCTGGATCTGGGTTACCTCACTCAAGATGGTGTTTTCTAGTTTTGTCCATTTGCCTGCAAATTTTAGGATGTCATTGTTTCTTACTGCTGAGTAGTACTCCATTGTGTAAATGAAACACATTTTCTTTATCCATTCTTCAGTTGAGAGGCATGTAGGCTGTTTCCAAATTCTGGCTATTACAAATGATGTTGCTATGAATATAGCTGAGCAAATGTCCTTGTGGTGTGAGTAAGGCTTCTTTGGGTATGTTCCCAAAGTGGTCTTGTGTTAAGAGAAGCTTTCCTTGAGAAGAGCCTTCCCGCCCGCCTGGTTCCAGATCCGCATCAGTCCCAAATAAACACACAGGAGGCTATATTAATTATGAAGCTGTTGGCCTTGCTTGTCTCTTACTGGCTAGCTCTGCTTTAAGTAATTACCCCATAATTGTTAATCTAAGTATGTCTCTTACCGGAGAATAGTTCTGGGCTCCTACCCCCATGGCGGTTACATGTTGACTCTCGTGTTTCTCCTTCCCAGAATCCTCCTGGATTCCTTTTCCCTCCTATCTAGGTTTCCTATTGGCTCAACAGTACTTTATTGACAAATGCACAGGACTTCCCCCAACATCTCCTCTTTTCTGTTTAAACAAAAACAAAGGTCTTAACTTTAACACAGTCAAATTGTGTATAACAGAACAGTTATCAAATAAGAACATAGTTGCAATATTTTAGCAAGATTTAAAGAAAATATAATCCATCCCATTCTTGTGAGTCCAAAGTTCTATATGTAGCTTATCTTTTATCATAACAAAGGAAAACTATAACTATAACTATCTGTCTTCAACTCCATCAAAGACCACAGAAGGATAATATGTAAACACTAGGATTGACAGAGATATCTTACTGCCTGGACAGTCACCCGAAGTTCCTCTGTAACGTTGGGGCATCCATCTTCAGCCCATAGGCCACAATGTATCCAGAAGATTTCTCAGCCAGGCAGGAAATTTCAAATGGTCCATCTGCATTGGCAGTCTGTTATTCACTTTTCTTTGTCCTGTAGAAAGTCTCTTAGACTCTTCCATGAAGCAGGAACCCTGTAAGGCTGAGTTCAGCATCACTTTTCTGTGGGTCCTGCATGTTCAGTTTATATAACAGTCAAGCAGTACAGGCAAGAGCAATTTCTTGCCCAAATGGCTAGTCTTGCCATGTTGAAAGCAAACTCCATAACAAGTTTCTTCGATGCCCATCTTCCTCTTAGACATAATTGGTGCTGCCAGGAGCAGACATTTCTCATTGTCAAGAAAAACCCTAAACCATTTTAAATGCCATTTTCTGAAGGTCTTTGAGAGGTTTGAAGACTATCTATCTGTCTCAAATACATCTCTATATATCTAGAAAACCTAACTTACCTAACTATAAATTCTGACTATTATAAGTAAATATCTATAGTCTTTATTCAATTATGCACTATGTTTTAAAAGATCAGTATAAGCACAATACTTAATCAAGAGGAGAAATATAAGCATCACAAAATTGACCTTGAATTTGTATCAATAAATGAAAAACAATACCCATACCATAATTCCCTTTTTTACCATTAATAGAGATTGGCTGTGATCACTAGCCAATTATAAACAATCCCATTTAAATGAAAACAAAGATTTATAAGCAAGATGGGAATTAGGACGTCGCTCATTCCAAACTGCTTCGTGCTGGAAGGGGGCGCTGTTCATACCATGGGGATCATGACAAAACTCAGAAACCTGTATAAGTCCGTATTTTCGGGGTCTGTAAAGCTGCATCATCTTAGCTGTCTCAATAGTTGGAACACCTGGTCCACTGCTTCCGGGGGTCTTGGTTCGTTAAACCACAGAAGTCTGGAAGGAATCTTCAGCTTTTCATTTTCTGTAGAAACATAAATAAAAACTCCTTTTCCGAGTAACATATCCTTATGCTTAAATTTTGAAGTCAAGGCATTTTCAAAAGATAGAAGTTGGATTAATTTAGCAGCATTTATAATCAAGTGTACTTTAGTAGCAGTTCCTTCTTGAGCAAGCAAAAAACTGAAAAACACAATAGCGTACAGTATCCAGACTCTCTGTGTATTTCCATCTTTACATGGCTTATTTATTTATCTATTATTACTTTATTTATTTTACTTTTATTTATTTTTCTTTGAGACAAGATTTCTCTTTGGAAATCTGCCTGCCTCTGCCTCTGGAGTAAATCTTACCGGCGTGCGCCACCACAACGCCGGCTTTTGTATTCATGTACCACTTTGTCATTTCATTTTCTCTCTCAATCTCACGTATATTTTTAAACACACTGTAAACCTTTAAAGGTTTTGTTCATCCAAGTTTGACTTTACTGTAAATCCTTACGTTTTTCTGGCCACGTGTCTTATCTGTAAAACCACGGCTGTTTTAAATTGCCGTTTCAAGATGGCAGGCGTAAGCGTGATTTCAGCTTACCGCCTCAGTCCATGCTGACATCCAGCAAATGCTGCCACTTCCAACTGTACGTACACACCTTTAAATCGTTAGCAGAGTCTCTTAAAACAACCTTGTTGGCTTTTTTTTCTTTTTCTTTTTCTTTTTATGCTGAGTCAGGAAGACTCCAGTAAGCGAGCTGCGTGAATCTCGGCTTGTGGCTAGCAAAACAGAGCACACCTGAGAAAAATGCTGCTACCAAAATCTGTGCTTCTCTCTGTTCTTCTGTTTCTAAAATTCCTTGAAAGCTTTTGTTGTTTTGCGTGGAAGTTCAATCCCACTCCTGACAACCATTATGTTAAGAGAAGCTTTCCTTGAGAAGAGCCTTCCAGCCCGCCTGGTTCCAGATCCGCATCAGTCCCAAATAACCACACAGGAGGCTATATTAATTATGAAGCTGTTGGCCTTGCTTGTCTCTTACTGGCTAGCTCTGCTTTAAGTAATTACCCCATAATTGTTAATCTAAGTATGTCTCTTACCGGAGAATAGTTCTGGGCTCCTACCCCCATGGCGGTTACATGTTGACTCTCGTGTTTCTCCTTCCCAGAATCCTCCTGGATTCCTAGTCCCTCCTATCTAGGTTTCCTATTAGCACAATAGTACTTTATTGACAAATGCACAGGACTTCCCCCAACAGTCTTGAGGTAGGTTGATTCTTAATTTTCTGAGAAATCACCATACTTATTTCCACAGAGATTGTATATGTTTGCACTCCTACTAGCATTGAAGGATTATTCCCTTTACTCAACATCCTCTCCAGCATAAACTGCCACTTGTGTTTTTGTTCTTAGTCATGCTGATGGGTGTAAGATAGTATCATGGTTGTTTTTGCATTTCCCCAATGACTAAGTATAATGAGCATTTCCTTAAGTGTCTTTCCACCATATGGGATTGTTCTGTTGATAATTCTGTTTAGATCTGTACCCCATTTTTAATTGGATTACTTGGTAGTTTGTTGTCTAGTTTCTTGAATCCTTTGTATGTTTTGAAGATCATCCCTCTGTTGGTGAAGATTTTTTAGCATTCTGTAGGCTACCATTTTGTCTTATTGACAGTGTCCTTTGTCTTACAGAAGCTTCTCAGCTTCAATAGGTCCCATTTATTACTTGTTACTCTCAGTGTCTGTGCTACTGGTGTTTTGTTTAGGAAGTGATCCCCTGTGCTTATTGGCTCAAGAGTATTTTCCACTTTCTCTTATACAACAGTCAGTGTGGGTTGATTTATATTGAGGTCTTTGATCCATTTGGACTTGAGTTTTGTGGACCTCAATAGATACGAATCTATTTGCATTCTTCTACAGGTCAACGCCCAGCTAAACCAGCAGCATTTGCTGAATGCACTTCCTTTTTTCCATTTTATATTTTTAGCTTCTTTTCAAAAATTAGGTGTTCATAGGTGTGTGGGTTAATACTGGGGTCTTCGATTTGATTCCACTGGTCCACCTGTCTGTCTTTATGCCAATACTAAGCTGTTTTTATTACTGTAACTCTATATTCGAGCTTTAAGTCAGGGGTGGTAATGCCCCCAGATGATCCTTAATTGTACAGGATTTTTTTGGCTCTTCTGGGTGAGAGAATTAAATTCAGTGACATCACCAGTGTAAGGCACACAACAAGCATATTACAAGTGGTGACTCATATCTCCTCACCTGTAGAACAGAAATCCTTCCTGCAGAGTTGGGTCCAGATATAGGATGCTCTGTAGACCACAGATCTAACACATCTTTGGAAGGACAGACAGGGCAATAACAACGTTTAAATAGTATTGTGTCCACTTAATTTTTCTCTTCTTAAAAATTCTAGGCCCAATGGTTAATATGTGTATCAAAAATAGGCAATTTAGGTAACTCTATTAAGTAGGTCTGAATTTATCTACTCTGTGTTTCTTTCTATAAGCTAATTTTATGACTTTGAACATCTTCTCTAAACTTGATTTACTAGTGAAGATTTATGCATTATTTTCATATCAGAAACATTCACTGATAATCATTGTTTTGATATCTATATGAATTCAGTCTTGAGAAAATTGCTATGAATATAGATGTGGATAAAACGGGATTCCTTTATATAGAGAATAGAAATTAAAGTGTTGACACAGGATAATTTTTTATGTTATGTACAAAGTCATCCTTTTGGTATCATCATTTGGTTTTGTTATAGTTTTTCTAAATAAAAACTCTGATTTTTTCCAATGTTGAAAAATTAGTCTTAGTGGTAGCTTACTGAGTCTTATTGAGGGCTTTGATTTGCACCACTTCTCCAAGAGAACTGATTACTTACAATTCATTAAAATTTAGAAAAAATGTAAGAGAATTAAAATAGCATGTTGTATGTAAAAAGACTGATGTACATTATGAATGCACTTTTTTTGGTTTATATGATACAGGGTCTCTCTGTATTGTTTTGGAGGCTATCAGTCCAGCCCAGCCTCGAACTCACAGAGAGCTGCCTGCCTCTGCCTCCCGAGTGCTGGGATTAAAGCTATGCAAATTAGTTACTTCCTACAGAAAAAAAATCTATCCACAGTATCATGCACAAAGGCTTCAAAGTTTGTTTTTTTTTTTTTGTACTGAGCTGATGTACCTCATGATTAGTATTTCCTATTAGACAAATTTTACCAGACACATCACATTGTATTTCATCAATCATATTTGATTGCAATACTTGATTCAGTTAAAACTGTTACCCAATTTGTCACTTGAAAGATTCATGAGAATTTCCGTTATTGTTTATTTATATTTATTTCTTGCTCATACTATTTTTCATTCTTCACTTCTTGGAAATTTTTCACAACAGTATTCTAGAGAACTTGAAAGAACTGTTCCTGACTTTAATTCGGAGTAGCTAATGCTTAAATTATTTTCACTCAATGGATCTTTAAGTGGGATCATCGATTATTAAATGGTATTGAATTTGTTTAGTATATTGGTATATTTCAGGTAATTACCTTTCCTCATTATTAAAATGATAAATGTAAAGAATTTTGTTGATAAAACATATTATTTTTTCTCCCTGATTATGTGAACATTGGTTTTCTGAATCCTGTGAAGTATTGAAAGACTTCGTCTTTCCAATGAGCTATGGAAATTCAGGAGAATTCTTCAACCCCCCCCATCAAAACTGACAATACTAGCTATTTTTTGCAAACTTTTAAAGATTTTACAAAAAATTAATATCTCTAAATAATGTTTTATAAACTATATGTCAAGTTATTTAAACTAAAATATTGTATTGGAAGTATATACAATCACTACAATTTCAGCTCAATCATAAATTAATATTATTATTGAAATTAATAATTTAAAAGTACAGTTGTGATGTTTTAATTTGATATGGATGTAATTCAGGTATGATAGCCAAGTAACAATGAATTATTACAACAGCATTTGTGGAATAAACAGTGGATAAGATTTATTGGATTCTTGACAAACCAGTCTATACGTTCCTGTTATTCAAGAGGAGGGACTTACAACTCATAAATAATTCTTGAATATGAATATCAAATGTTACAAACCAAAATAAAATAATTGTGTATTTTGTGGTTCTTATAATAGAAACATGTATTATCTTTTGGTTTTCCCCAGGAAATCTAATCAGTGTGTGAGAGTTTCAGTTACTGAATAAGTACCCAGATCTCAATATCTGTAAGAATTACCTCTCTTGTCCCAAGACAATGAAAACTTGTAAAAAGATGTCAAAGGATACATAAGTATTTTATATCAGCTATTAGGGAAATTAAAAAGCTGCAGGTATGTTTAAGGAATATAAACATTTTGGAATGATAGGTCATTAGAAAAACACAAATATATGCACATAATAATTGCATGGAATTGAAGAAAAACAGACACAGGATAGCTAATTTTATTTTTTTCTGATACTTGGATGTGAAATTTGAAGTGAAATTAAAATATAACAAGAATATACTTCCATTTAGAAAAATAGTATAAATATTTATTGCAACTTTTATAAATAAATCGTATAATACGTTGTGCAGTCATGTAGATATCTATATTAAAAATATTCACCCCATGGTTATAAAACCTACAAAACAATATGAAACGAAGTTTATAAATTTATATGGGCTGATTGTACTTTTCTCACCAAGAATAATCTTGTAATTAATGAACATAAGTTCGTAACAATATATATGCCAGATAATTTAGTTTGCTCAATCACAATGTAGCTTTGATTTCTAACAGTTTGCTACTAATGATATGACTTGTGTTGTGCTAGAAGACCTTCCTTTGCTAATTAATCAGATTATAAACACAAACACTCAAAGAACATTAAAATAGGGCTACAACATTTGCAAAATAGGAAAAACAAAAGTAATGAGGTTTTAGAATAGAAATGAGGACATGTTAAATTTAAACTGTGTCTTAATTGTTTTAATAAGAAATCATTCAATATTACTGTTGATATCTTAGCTAGCAATTGGTATTACTCTCAAAATCTTCATTTGAAAATCTGTAATATTAGCAGAAGCAGTAACAGCAAAACTCATCAGTTATCAGTGCATAATAACAAGCATTGTATACTATTCTTTGTTTTGAATGGCAAAAATAGTTTTAAAATGAACACACTATTATATAGTAAATGCTATTATCAATTTCCATGTTTTACAGATAAAACTGAGCTTTCTACTATCTCCAAAGAAGGGACCACACCCCTACTCATTCTGCACCAAAGTCCAACCAAGGGACATAACCACACCCTGCACACCTGCCAAGTTCTCTTTCCTCTTCTTTAATACTTCTTTACTTATTAGATATTTAATTTCAGTTCAATAAACTAGTCATCACTGTTTGATCTCTTTATCCCTTACTTTGTTTTTTTTCTTTTTCTTGATATGCCCATTCAAAAAACATAGATTTTTCTGGAGTGATGTATCTCCATGTCTCAGTCTACCAAATGTCAACAAGTTTGAAGTCCTAGCTGGAAAACAAAAGAGAAACAAAATGATTCAAGTAAAAGAGGAAAGAATCACATTATGCCCATTTGCTGTTTATATGTATAATCACATTCATCAGAGATCATGAAGATTCCACCATACATTTTAAGAACTGAAAAATATTTTTTGCATAGCAACAGTATAAAAATCAGCACACAAAGATCAATAGATTTCTACATAACAATAATGAAAAAATTAAATGAGAAGAAGCCAGGAAAACAATTTATGTTATCATAGTTTCAAAAATGTATAGAAACAAACCGAATCAAGAAAGTGAAAGACATTTAAAAATAAAACAAAGCAAACAAACCAAAAGCTTTAAAACACTGACAAAACGAAATTGTTCAAGACATTAGAAATTGGAACAACAGAATTAATATTTTGGAAATGGGAATATTTTTTAAAATGATCTACGTATCATTAACAAAAACAGGAACAACAACAAAAAACTCTAAAATATATGTTGAAGCCCAAAGACCTTGGATAAGTAAATTCCATGTAAAAAGAAGCAATGCTAAAGTTGTCATTATACATGATTTCTAGCACTTCTGTAGAGCTTTAATAAAGAAAAAACCTGTGGTACAGGTTACAGAGACATAAACATCAATGCCATATAGTAGTGAACCCAGAAACAGACTCACACAGCTACTTCCATCTGATTTTTCAAAAAGGCAAAAAACATACATTAGGAAAAAATGTATTTTGAAAAGATGAGAGAGGAAGCAGCTGTTCATGTGGCAGCATCAGGTAAACAGGCCGGCTTCCAGGCCTGTGTTCCAGTGCCTGCATTTCGCCTGGGAACTGCACAGAGCTCCCAATCCCCACGGGAGCCAAGCACCCCAGACTCCATGTCTTCTCTCCCACCAACGAGACCGGGAAACCAGAGGAGGCAGGGAGTCCAGGGAAGCAGCTGTTCCTGTGGCAGCATCAGGTAAACAGGCCGGCTTCCCAGCCTGTGTTCCAGTGCCTGCGGATCGCCTGGGAACTGCACAGAGCTTCCAATCCTGATGGGAGCCAAGCACCCCAGAATCCAGGTCTTCTCTTCCACCAACAAGACCAGGAAACCAGAGGAGCCAGGGAGACCAGGGGAGCAGCATAGGGTCCAGGGGACAAGGTAGGAGGCTAAGCGCCCCAGATTCCTGTTCTTCTTCTCCACCCACGGGACCAGAACGAGGACAAGGAATAGAAGAACCACCAGATAAAGGGACTTGCTAGCACCCACCAAAAAGGGAACTCTGGTCCCCAGACCAGTAAGGGGCTCTTTCTGCACCCACTAGAAGAAGAGATGGGAAAGAGACAATATAAAAACACACTCAGCAACAGAAAAACAAATATGACACCGCCAGATTCTAGAGACTCCACACCAACGAGACTCCAACATTCCAATGCAAATGAAGCAGAACAGAACGACCTTAAAACCACTTTCATGAAAATGATAGAGACCCTAAAAGAGGATATAGGAAAATCCCTCAAAGAAATGGAAGAAAAACAAACCAAAAAATGCAAGAAATGGAAGAAAAAACAAACCAAAAAAGGCAGGAAATGGAAGAAGAAACATGCAAAAAAGGCAGGAAATGGAAGAAGAAACAAAGCAAAAAATGCAAGAAATGGAACAAAAAGCAAACCAAAAAATGCAAGAAATGGAAGAAAGAACAAACCAAAAAATTCATAAAAGGCAACAAATGGACGAAAAGATAAACCGAAAATTGCAAGAAGCAATGCAAACACTGCAAGGGTTGAAAACTGAAATAGAGACAATAAAAAAACACAATCTGAAGAAAGGCAGAAAATAGAAAAGCTGGGCAAACAGTCAGGTACTACCAATACAAGCATTACCAACAGAATAGAAGAGATGGAAGAGAGAATCTCAAGTGTTGAAGATACACTAGGAGAAATGAATTCATCAACCAAAAAAAACCTTAAGTCCAACAAATAATTAATAAAAAACATCCAGGAAATATGGGACACCATGAAAAGACCAAACCTAAGAATAATAAGAATAGAAGAAGGAGAAGAAAACCACCTCAAAGGGGCAGAAGATATATTCAACAAAATCATAGAATAAAACTTTCCCAACCTTAAGAAAAACATGCCAATGAAGGTACAAGAAGCCTACAGAACACCAAATAGAGTGGACCACGAAAAAAAATCCCCTAGCCACATAATAATCAAGACCCCAAACATACAGAATAAAGAAAGAATATTAAGAGCAGCTAAGGAAAAAGGTCAAGTAACATATAAAGGCAGACCGATCAGAATTACACCTGACTTCTCCATGGAAACTCTGAAAGCCAGAAGGTCCTGGATAGATATTCTACCTACACTAACAGACCATGGATATCAGCCCAGACTACTATACCCGGCAAAGCTCTCAATCACTATAGACGGAGAAAACAAGATATTCCATGACAAAACTAGATTCAAGCAATACGTATCCACTTACCCAGCCCTACAGAAAATTTTGGAAGGAAAACTCCAACCCAAGGAAGCTAACTACAACCAGAAAAACATAGGCATTAGAAAATCCCTCTCCACCAACAGCCAAAAGAACAAAGGGGTGAAATTTCACACATAATTCCACCACCAACAACCATTGCAAATCGAAGAAGGATGAGCAATCAATGGTCATTAATATCCCTCAATATTAATGGCCTTAACTCACCCATAAAAAGACACAGACTAGCAGAATGGATTCGAAGACAGAACCCTTCCTTCTGCTGCATACAAGGAACACACCTCACCCTCAAAAACAGACATTACCTGAGAGGTAAAGGTTGGGAAAATTTTTTTTCAATCAAATGGACCCAAGAAACAAGCAGGGGTAGCAATCCTAATATCTAACAAACTAGACTTCAAAATAAAATCAATCAAAAGAGATGAAGGATGTCATTACATACTCATCACAGGTGAAACCCACCAAGATGAAGTGTCTATCCTGAACATCTATGCCCCAAATACAAAGGCATCCACAGTTGTAAAAGAAACATTATTAGAACTTAAATCACATCTAAAGCCCCACACAGTTATAGTGGGAGATTTCAACACACCACTCTCACCACTAGACAGGAATACCAGACAGAAACTCAACAAAGAAGCAAAGGGTCTAATAGAAGTAATGACCCAACTGGAATTAACAGACATCTATAGAACATTTCATCCACATAAAAAAGAATATACCTTTTTCTCAGCACCACATGGAACCTTCTCAAAAATCAACCACATACTTGGCAACGTATCAAACCTCAGCAGGTACAAAAAATTGGAATAACTCCATGCATCTTATCAGACCACCATGCTTTAAAATTAGAATTCAACAACAACACAAATTTCAGAAAACCTACAAACTCATGGAAATTGAATAATGCTCAACTGCAACATCTCTGGGTCAAAGAGGAAATAAAAAAGAAATTAAAGATTTTCTCGAATTCAATGAGAATGAAGACACAACATACCCAAACCTATGGGACACTTTGAAAGCAGTGCTACGGGGGAAGTTCATAGCACTAAGTGCCCACATGAAGAAACTGGAGAACAGTTATACTAGAGAATTAACAGCACAGCTGAAAGCTCTAGAACACAAAGAAGCAAACTCCTCCAGGAGTAGTAGATGCCAGGAAATAATCAAATTGAGGGCTGAAATCAATAAAGTAGAAACTAGGAAAACAATACAAAGAATCAATGAAACGGAGTGTTGGTTCTTTGAGAAAATCAACAAGATAGACAAACCTTTGTCCAAACTTACCAAACAGCAGAGAGTGAACATGCAAATTAACAAAATCAGAAATGAAAAGGGGGACATAACAACAGACTCTGAGGAAATCCAGAGAATCATTAGGTCATACTTTGAAAACCTGTACTCCACAAAATTCGAAAATTTAAAGGAAATGGATGACTTCCTGGATAGCTATCACTTGCCAAAACTAAATCAAGAACAGATAAGCAATTTAAATAGACCTATAACCCCTATGGAGATAGAAGCAGTCATCAAAAGTCTCCCCACCAATAAAAGTCCAGGTCCAGATGGCCTCAGTGCAGAATTCTACCAGAAATTCAAAGAACAGCTTATACCAATTCTTCTCAAAGTATTTCACACCATAGAAGCAGAAGGGTCTTTGCCAAACTCTTTCTATGAGGCTTCAATAACCTTGATCCCCAAGCCACACAAAGATACAACTAAGAAAGAGAACTTCAGGCCAATATCCCTCATGAACTTTGATGCAAAAATACTCAATAAAATACTGGCAAATCAGATACAAGAACACATCAAAACAATCATTCACCACGATCAAGTAGGTTTCATCCCAGGGATGCAGGGATGGTTCAACATACGAAAATCCATCAACGTAATCCACCATATAAACAAGCTGAAAAACAAAAATCACATGATCATCTCACTAGATGCTGAAAAAGCCTTTGACAAAATCCAACACCCATTCATGATAAAGGTATTGGAGAGATCTGGGATAACAGGGGCAAACTTAAACATAACAAAAGCTATATACAGTAAACCAACAGCCAACATCAAAGTAAATGGACAGAAACTTAACGCAATTCCTCTAAAATCAGGAACAAAACAAGGCTGTCCACTCTCTCCATACCTTTTCAACATGGTACTTGAAGTTCTAGCAATCGCCATACGACAACCAAGGGGGATCAAGGGGATACAAATTGGGAATGAAGAGGTCAAACTTTCACTGTTTGCAGATGATATGATAGTTTATGTCAATGACCCAAAGAACTCTACCAGGGAACTCTTACAGCTGATTAACACCTTCAGCAAAGTGGCAGGCTACAAGATCAACTCATATTTAGCCTCATTCCAATAACGTTTAACTTCATCCACTTAAATATATCTTTAAAAGCAGCTATGTTTTACTCAAGTAACCATGCTTCATAAAGTTTAGTCAAGAATCTTTACTTTGGTAACCATGAAAACAGAACATCTTTTTCTAGAGTATCTATAACTGCCTTTGAATGTACACCATCTCTTGCAACCTTAAGCTAAACAAAAGCTCATGTAGCATAAACTGTGTCTGGGTAGGAAATTACATTTTATGACTACAGATTTCACTTTAAAGATGCAGAAAGTTAACCATGGTAACAACACATGGTGAGTTTGTGGCATAGCATATAGTCATAAGCAATCTTTGAAAACAGTCTTTGTTAAAAACATAGCCCAAGCTAGACATTGGTGGCGCACGTCTTTAGTCCCAGTATTTTGGAGGCAGAGGCAGGCAGATCTCTGTGAGTTTGGGTCCAGCCTAGTCTACAGAGCAAGTTCTAGGACAGCCTCCAAAACAATACAGAGAAACCCTGTCTCGAAACCCCCCCAAAAAAAGAAAAATGTAGCCCAAGATTTCTCTTTGTTTGTTTATCTCTGGAGGAAGAGGTTGCTGTGTATATATACTGGATAGAAAACAAATATGCTCTCCATCCGGGAGTGTATGATACTCAAATATCTTTAAAGGATGCCATTAATGTGTTTTTTAAGACAAAAACATGAAAGTATGAAGACTCAACTGTCTCACAATACTCAATGATGGGAGATGTCATTCTTAAATATGTCTCTCTTATTGGTTGATGAATCAAATGCTTTTGGGCAATAGGGAAGCAAGATAGGGGCTAGGAGACAAGGAGGATTCTGGGAAATGTAGTAGGGAGGTGCTTCATGATCCTGGGAGAAGATGCATGAGTCTGTAATTTTCAGTAAGATAAAACCTTGTAATTATTTGTATGCATATATATGCATGTATGTATATATATATATATGTATATTAGCAGTTATTGGTTAATTCTTAAGAGAGAGCTAGTCACTTAGACGCCCTAGATAGTCGCTGACAGAATTGAAACTAATAGAGTCTCTCTGTGTTATTTGGGTCTCTGAAGCGGTGATGGGATCCAGGCAGGAATCCCGCAACAACTCGAGATATCATAACAAAATCTTCATGCCTGAATTACTGCAGAAAATATCCCAGAAAATAAGATTTGTGTTTGCCTCATGTAAGTTCTAAACAATTCAAACTAAAGTAGCTTCAGCTCTATTTCTGAAAAAATTGTTAAGTATTCCAGAAAAACAGAAGAGTTGAGATGAAGGCTCAAAGTCCTGCGTTTCCTATAAACTGTGATTTGTACACTGCCTCAGCACAAATTACTAATGTTTTCAAAATTTCAGTTTCCTCATATATCATCTTAAAAAAGAATATGTGTAAATGAATATATTGCCATATAAAATGGTGAAATATATGCAAAAGAAAATTAACTATAAATAATTTAAAATCATATTATTATGTACAAGTACAATATTCATTCAATTATCATCTTATTAATCGTTAAAGAAGTTGTTACCTCATAACTTACAATATATGTCATGATGATGTGCCTTCAAATTGATGATGTATGCATATAACAACAATATTTTAACTGGTGAGATACATGAACATATTTAGTTCAATTTACTATGCCATATTTAACTTTCCTTTTTGTTGTTCCCAGTCAATCTTGAGAATTACAAAAATTAAAAAAGTAAAAGGAAATTTTAATTTTTTTAGATTACCTAAGCACATCTGAACATTAACAACTAGAGGTGTTTTTTCCTTTTCATGTTTGTACCTGAGCAACTACTCAATCAAAATGAAATATGCCCAACAAAATATGTGTACTAGCATGTACTGGCATTGCACATAACATAATATAAATTGATGTTAGGGCAAAAACAGTTTCAATGCAAACTAGCCTTTATTATCCTGTTCAATGTTGGTAAGTGTAGATTGCTTAAAAAATAAATGGCAAGATTTCTAATTTTCACTAAAATTAAGACAAACATACAAGGCCTTTCAACAATAGAATAATCTGCAGTGGCAAATGCAGTGTGATCATTTCAAATAATCCAGTGTTGACCAAATTCAAGCTTATGAAGTTGAAGTTTTCATATATAGCTTCTTTGCCTATTATTCATGAGACCAAAGCACACAGAGATATCTTTCTACAACTGGGAGAAAAGCTAGTCAACAACATTAAGGGACTAATTCTATTCTGCTGATAGTTCAGTACAAAACATGAAATGGAAATGGACATGAAAAATAGTTTTAAATTAATTAATTTTATTTAAGTTATAAACAAGCTTGCTTCCATGTCAATCCCAGGTCCCTCTTCCTCCCCTCCTCCCCTAACCCACTTTAACCATCCCAACCACCAGCCAATTTCCACTGCACTCTCCTGGGAGGGTGAGGCCCTTCATTGGGATCTGCAAAGTCTGACATATCATGCAGGGCAGGGCATAGGACCTCACAATCTGTCCAGACTGAGACAGCATCCCTCCACATCGAATGGGCTCCCAAAGTTCATCTGGATGCCCAGGATAAATGCTGATCCTTGCCTGAAGTCCCAATAAATACCGAGGTTTCCTCACTGACACCCAAATTCAGGGCATTCTGGATCAGTCCAATGCTGGCCTATCAGCTATAAGTCTGGGGTCCATGAGCTCCCCCTTGTTCAGGTAAGCTATTTCTGTAGGTACCACCCACGCAATCTTGATCCCTTTGTTCATCACTCCTCCCACTGTAAAACTGATTTCCAGGAGTTCACTTCAGTGTTTAACTTTGGGTGTCTGCCTCTGTTTCAATCAGCCACTGGATGAAGGCTGCATGATGGCACACAAGGAAGTCATCAGTCACATAATCAGGGAAGGACATTTAAGGTAGTCTCTCCACTGTTGGTTAGACTGTGATTTGCAATCATCCTTGTAGGTCTCTGGACATCTCACTAGTCCAGATCTTTTTCCAAACATATAATGGATCATTCTACTATCGTATCTTTCATCCTGTTATCTATTCTTCCTCCGACTCAGCCTTCTTGTTCCACCATATCCTGTCTCCTCCTCTTCCTCTTCACCCCTCTCTTTCTCCCAACTTCCTCTCCCTCCACACCCCACTCCCAATCCCCTTTTATTTATTTATTTTGTCACATCTTCTGCAATCTCAGCTTTTCTCAGCAGATGGTGGTATATAACCATTCTCTCTCTCCACTTCTATCATCATATGAACACTGCTATCGGCATCAAACTAGGTGAAGCTTTTCCATATGTCTCTCAATGTTTCAAAATTTACATCTTTCTAGCCTCCAATTATGCCACAATCTTAAGATAAACAGACATTTATGCCCCTACCCACATGTACACTGTAGAAGGGGCAGTGAGAGAGAGAAAGAAAGGGAGAGAGAGAGAGAGAGAGAGAGAGAGAGAGACAGAGAGAGAGAGAGAGAGAGAGAGAGAGAGAGAGAGAGAGAGAGAGAGAGAGAATGGAAATGTAGTTCAAGTTTCTAGCAATGTAGAGATAAAGATGGAAAATACTATCTGTATAAACCATATAGCCAGTGTTTGGAATTTTAACTACTATACAGTCTCTGTAGTAGCTTTTTTTGTCCTATATAGGCTTTATTTTTTTATTTTTTATCATTTTTTATTTTAATTTTAAATAGCTTGTTTTACATGTCAATCCCAGTTCCCTCTCCCTCCCCTCTTCCCACACTCCCCTTCCCCCCTCCCTCCCACCCTATTGCCAAATCCTTCCACATAGGGGATATCTAGAGTCTATCATTTTACTCTTGGTAGGGTCAAGGCACTCCCCTAAGAGTCCAGGCTGAGAGAGCATCTCTCTTTGTGCTATAGGCACATGAAGACAGTTTGTATAACAGGGATAGACACTGGTCCACAGCTCAGGGCCCCATAGGTTGCCCAGGCCTTCTCACTGACACTCACATTTGGGGGGTCCAGATCAGTTCCATGCTGGCCTCCCCACTGTCGGTCTGGGGTCCAAGAGCACTCCCCTGTTCAGATCAGCTGTCTCTGCTGGTTTTGCCAGCCCATTCTTTGCCAATTTGCTCATCACTCCTCTCTCTCTGTCACTGGGTTCCTTGGGTTCAGTTCAGTGATTAGTTGTCTGTTTGCCTCTGCTTCCATCAGTCACAGGATGAAGGCTCCCAGATGGTTATAGACATCAAGTTCATTATCAGGAACGGGCATTCGAGGTGGTCCCTCCACTATTGCTTAGCTTGCCAATTGATGTTATACCTTTAGATCACTCGAGGTCACTCTGGTGCCTGATCAGTCTTCGATCCTATGATTCCCTCTTCCCCCTATTCTACCCCCACCCCCTCAACTTCCTGTTCCCCCATGACCAACTCCCTTCCTCTTTACCCCCTCTATTTTTCCCAGGTCCCACTCCCCCCCACCCCTCGCCGTGTTCCCCATCCATTCAGAGGATCTTGTCTCCATCCTCTTCTCTTGGGTACTATGCATATATGCATATCTTTTAGGTTCTTTCCTGTTTCCCAGACTCTCTATCTGTGGAAGTGCAGACTGGCACTATCCTGATCCATATCTAAAATCCATATATGAGTGAGTACATACCATGTTTGTCTTTTTGCGACTGGTTTACCTCACTCAGGATGGTTTCTTCCAGTGCTATCCATTTCCCTGCGAATTTCAAGATTCCATTGTTTTTTTCTGTTGAGTAATACTCCATTGTGTAAATGTACCACATTTTCTCTATCCACTCTTCAGTTGAGGGGCATCTAGGTTGCTTCCAGGTTCTGGCTATTACAAACAATGCTGCTATGAACATAGTGGAGCAGATGCCCTAGTTGTATGAACCTGCCTCATTTGGATAAATGCCTAAGAGTGGAATTGCTGGGTCTAGTGGTAGATTAATTACCATTTTCCTGAGGAATCTCCATACTGATTTCCAAAGAGGCTGTATGAGTCGGCATTCCCACCAGCAGTGGAGGAGTGCTCCTCTCTCTCCACATCCTCTCCAGCATAAATTGTCTTCGGTGTTTTTGATTCTAGCCATTCTGACAGGAGTAAGATGGTATCTCAGAGTTGTTTTGATTTGCATTTCCCTGATGGCTAAGGATGTTGAGCACTTTCTTAAGTGTCTCTTGGCCATTTTAGCCTCCTCTACTGAGAATTCTCTATTTAGTTCTGTACCCCACCTTTCAAGTGGATCCTTTGGTGTTTTGGAGACTTGTTTCTTGAGTTCTTTGTAAATTTTGGAGATTAGCCCTCTGTCAGATGTAGGGTTAGTGAATATCTTTTCCCATTCTGTGGCCTGCCTTTTTGTCTTGTTGACTGTGTCCTTTGCCTTACAGAAGCTTTTTAGTTTCAGAAGGTCCCATTTGTTAATTGTCGATCTCAGTGCCTGTGCCACTGGTGTTATGTTTAGGAAGTGGTCTCCTGTACCAACTCGTTGAAGAGTATCTCCCACTTTCTCTTCTAAAAGTTTCAGTGTGGCTGGATGTATGTTGAGATCTTTGATCCATTTGGACTTAAGTTTTGTACAAGGCGATAAACATGGATCTATCTGCAGTCTTCTGCATACCAGTACCCAGTTATGCCAGCACCATTTGTTGAAGATGCTTTCTTTTTTCCACTGTACAGTTTTAGCTTCTTTGTCAAAAATCAGGTGTTCATAGGTGTGTGGGTTAAAATTAGGGCTTTCGATTCAATCCATTGGTCTACCTGCCTATTTTTGTGCCAATACCAAGCTGTTTTCAGGACTATAGCTCTATAATAGAGCTTGAAGTCAGGTATGGTGATGCCTCCTGAAGTTCCTTTATTGTATAGGGATGTTTTGGCTATCCTTGGCCTTTTGTTTTTCCATATAAAGTTGATTAATGTTCTTTCCAGGTCCTTGAAGAATTGTGATGGAATTTTGATAGGGATTGCATTGGATCTGTAGACTGCTTTTGGCAAGATTGCCATTTTTATTATGTTGATCCTACCAATCCAAGAGCATGGGAGATCTTTCCATTTTCTGGTATCTTCTTTGATTTCTTTCTTCAAAGACACAAAGTTCTTGATATGCAGGTCTTTCACTTCCTTGGTTAACATTATCCCCACATATTTGATGCTGTTTTTGGCTATTGTAAAAGGGGATGTTTCTCTGATTTCTTTCTCAGTCACTTCATCATCTGTATATAATAAGGCCACTGATTTTTTTGAGTTTACCTTGTATCCTGCCACATTGCTGAAGGTGTTTATCAGCTCTAGGAGTAACCTTGCAGAGTTTTTTGGGTCACTTATGTAAACTATCATATCATCTGCAAATAGTGAAAGTTTGACTTCTTCTTTTCCTATTTGTATCCCCTTTATCTCCTTTTGTTGTCTTATTGCTGTAGCTAGAACTTCAAGTACAATACTGAAGAGATATGGAGAGAGTGGACAGCCTTGTCTTGTTCCTGATTTTAGAGGAATTGCTTTGAGTTTCTCTCCATTTAGTTTGATGTTAGCTGTTGGTTTACTGTATATTGCTTTTATTATATTCAGGTACGTTCCTGTTATCCCTGATCTCTCTAGGACCTTTATCATGAAGGGGTGCTGGATTTTGTCAAAGGCTTTTTCAGCATCTAGTGAGATGATCATGTGGTTTTCTTTCGCAGATTGTTAATATGGTGGATTACATTGATAGATTTTCTAATGTTGAACCATCCCTGCATTCCTGGAATGAAGCCTACTTGATCATGGTGGATGATTTTTCTGATGTGTTCTTGAATCCGGTTTGCAAGTATTTTATTGAGTATTTTTGCATCAATGTTCATGAGGGAAATTGGTCTATAGTTCTCTTTCTTAGTTGTGTCTTTGTGTGGCTTGGGTATCAAAGTAATTGTAGCCTCGTAGAAAGAGTTTGGCAGTGAGCCTCCTGCTTCTATTGTGTGGAATACTTTGACGAGTATTAGAATGAGCTCTTCTTTGAATTTCTGGTAGAATTCTGCACTGAAGCCATCTGGGCCTGGACTTTTTTTGTTTGGGAGACTTTTGATGGCTGCTTCTATTTCATTAGGGGTTATAGGTCTGTTTAGATTATTTATCTGTTCTTGATTTAGTTTTGGCAAGTGATATCTATCCAGAAAATTGTCCATTTCCTTTAAATTTTCAAATTTTGTGGAGTACAGATTTTCAAAGTATGCCCTGATGATTCTTTTGATTTCCTCAGAGTCCGTTGTTATGTCCCCTTTTTCATCCCTGATTTTGTTAATTAGCATGTTCTCTCTCTGTCTTTTGGTTAGTTTGGACAGAGGTTTGTCTATTTTGTTGATTTTCTCAAAGAACCAACTCTTTGTTTCATTGATTCTTCTCAGTGTTTTCCTGGTTTCTACTTGATTGATTTCAGCCCTCAATTTGATTATTTCCTGGCGTCTGCTCCTCCTGGGGAGTTTGCTTTTTTTGTTCTAGAACATTCAGCTGTGCTATTAATTCTCTAGTATGACTGTTCTCCAGTTTTTTCATGTGGGGACTTAGTGCTATAAACTTTCCTCTCAGCACTGCTTTCAAAGTGTCCCATAAGTTTGTGTATGCTGTGTCTTCATTCTCATTGAAATCGAGGAAGTCTTTAATTTCTTTTTTTATTTGTTCCTTTACCCAGGGATGGTGCAATTGTGCATTGTTCAATCTCCATGAGTTTGTAGGGTTTGTGTGATTTGTGTTATTGTTGAATTCTAATGTTAATGCATGGTGGTCTGATAAGATGCAGGGGGTTATTCCAATTTTTTTGTATCTGTGGAGATTTGCTATGTTTCCTATTATGTGGTCAATTTTAGAGAAGGTTCCATGTGGTGCTGAGAAGAAGGTATATCCCTTTGTATTTGGGTGGAGTGTTCTATAGATGTCTGTTAAACCCAGTTGGGTCATAACTTCTATTAATTCTTTTGTTTCTTTGTTAAGTTTCTGTCTGGAGGTCCTGTCTAGCGGTGAGAGCGGAGTGTTGAAGTCTCCTACTATTAGTGTGTGAGATTTTATGTGCATTTTGAGCTTTAGTAATGTTTCTTTCACGAATGTAGGTGCCTTTGTATTTGGGGCGTAGATGTTTAAAATCGAGACTTCGTCTTGATGTATTTTTCCATTGATGAATATGAAGTGCCCTTCTTCATCTCTTTTGATTGATTTTAATTTGAAGTCTAATTTGTTAGATATTAGGATTGCTACGCCCGCTTGTTTCATGGGGCCGTTTGATTGGAAGATCTTTTCCCAGCCCTTTACTCTGAGATAACGTCTGACTTTGGTGTTGAGATGTGTTTCTTGTATGCAGCAGAAGGAAGGGTTCTGTCTTCGTATCCATTCTGCTAGTCTGTGTCTTTTATAGGCAAGTTGAGGCCATTGACATTGAGGGATATTAATGACCATTGATTGGTGATCCTTGTTTGCGCTTGATTTATTGTTAGTGAAGTTATTTTGTGTAGTTTCTCCTCCCTTTTTCTTTTGGTGTTTTGTAAAGTGTGATTATATATTGCCTGTGTCTTTGTGAATGTAGTTATCTTCCTTGGCTCTAGGTTTTCCTTCTAGCATTTTCTGTAGAGCTGGTTTCATGGATATGTATTGTTTTAATCTGGCTTTGTCATGGAATATTTTGTTTTCTCCATCTATGGTAATTGAGAGCTTTGCTGGATATAGTAGTCTGGGCTGGCATCCTTGTTCCCTTAGCGTTTGTGGGACATCTGACCAGGATCTTCTGGCTTTCATCATTTCCATTGAGAAGTCAGGTGTAATTCGGATAGGTCTGCCTTTGTATGTTACTTGGCCCTTTTCTTTAGCTGCTCGTAATATTTTCTCTTTACTCTGTAGGTTTGATGTTTTGATTATTATATGGCGAGGTGACTTCTTTTTCTGGTCAAGCCTGTTTGGTGTTCTGTAAGATTCTTGTACTTTCATAGGCATATCTTTCTTTAGGTTAGGGAAGTTTTCTTCTATGATTTTGTTGAATATGTTTTCTGTACTTTTAAGTTGAAGTTCTTCTCCTTCTTCTATACCTATTATTCTCAGGATTGGCTTCTTCACGGTGTCCCATATTTCCTGGATATTTTGTGTTAAGGATTTGTTGGTTTTGAGATTTTCTTTGGTTGACGACTCTATATCCTCTAATGAGTCTTCAACACCTGAGATTCTCTCTTCTATCTCTTTTATTCTATTGGTGATACTTGCATCTGTAGTTCCAGACCGTTTACCGAGCTTTTCTATTTCCAGCATCACTTCATTCTGTGTTTTCTTTATCGTTTCTATTTCAGCTTTCAATCCTTCAACTGTTTGAGCTGTTTCCTTAATTTTCTTGGTTGTTTTTTCTTGGTGCTCTTTAGATTCTTTGAGAGATTTGTTTATTTCTTGAATTTTTCCCCCATTTCATGGATTTTTTTGTTTGTTTTTTCTTCTATTTCTTTAAGGGATTTCCTCGTTTCTTCTTTGAGGGTCTCCATCATCTTCATGAAATAATTTTTAAGGTCTGTCTCCTCTTCTTCATCTATGTAGTGCTTTTCGGGTCTTGCTGGTGTTGGATCCCTGGATTCTGGTGGGGTCATGTTGGTGTTTCTATTGCTGAGTGATCTCTTATTCTGTCTTCTTCCCATCTCTTCTTCCAGTGGGTGCTGGTGGGGTCTTTTCGTCTCCACTGGTCTCCTTCCTTACAGCAGCTGAAGCTGGGCTCCCTGGGGATGGGGTCTTGGAGGGGCTGATCTCTTTCCTGAAGCTGGACTCGCTGGGGTTGGGGTCTTGGAGGGGCTGATCTCTTTCCTGAAGCTGGACTCCCTGGGGTTGGGGTCTTGGAGGGGCTGATGTCTTTCCTGTGTGGGCGGCTCTTCTGGAAGCCTGGAGCGGCCCCGAAGTTGGAGGGGGGATGGGTGATGGGCGGGCGGGCCCAGCCGGAGACCCAATCTCACCTGAAGCTGGACTCGCTGGGGTTGGGGTCTTAGAGGGGCTGATCTCTTTCCTGTGTGGACGGCTCTTCTGGAAGCCGGGAGCGGCCCCCGAAGATGGAGGGAGATGGGTCTCTGTAGTAGCTTTTACATTAAGCTAATTTACATAAAACAGATACAGAAAAATAAGTTAATGAAGGAGTTTTGCTCTCTTTGGAAAAAATGGTAGGAACTAAGATGAAGTTTAAATTTCACGTAGCTACACATAACATAGGAACTAGTAGGGTCTGGTTTCGATTCAGGCAAAGGTGTGCCTCACTCCAGGCTGCACGCTTCTGCTGCTGTCATCACTTCCTGCTTGAGCTCATGTGTGTGATGCTAGGGTTGAACTATAGAGGTTCTTATAAATTTAATCAGCAATAGTTATAATTTTTGATTTTCAGGAATTATTGTACTTCACAACCAATATGGCAACATATAAGTTCATAGACTGTTCAGGAAATTAAAAATTGTAGATAGTATGGTAGTTTTGCATGTCATTTGAATAGACTACAGTATCCACTCATCAAATATGAAAGCCTATATTATTTTGGATGCACATTTTAGATATGGCTAATCTTAAAATCAATAGAATTCAGTTGAGGATTACCTTGATTATATTGGTGTGCTTCATTAACCAGATTAAAAGCCTTGCCGAGGGTAGGTATTGCATGCCTTTAAT